>NC_091282.1:279311811-280536811 GCF_032444005.1 Ranitomeya imitator | reverse complement strand
ATAGAAATAAAAAAAAAAAAAAAAAAAATGTAATTTTACTAAAAAAAATAAAAAAAAAAGACTTGTAACTCAATACTCGTATTATGCACGAGTTCACATTTTAAGGAATTTTCTATAGATAAAAGCACTTTAAACATATTCCTGAAGTGAACCCATTAGGTTTGCTTTAGGGACCCATTAGGAAACTGCAATGGGAAGTGTACCCATATACGTATTTTTTTCATATGCCAACTCCACCATGTTCAATAGAAATATAAAAATGACAAAAAGTTAAATCCTTTTAATTCCATACTCACTTGCATTATTAAAACATTAATTTTATTAGGTATTAGCCTACCTTTTGGTGCACATCAGACAAAGATATACAGTACAGACCAAAAGTTTGGACACACCTTCTCATTTAAAGATTTTTATGTATTTTCATGACTATGAAAATAGTACATTCACACTGAAGGCATCAAACCTATGAATTAACACGTGGAATTATATACTTAACAAAAAAGTGTGAAACAACTGAAATTATGTCTGAGATTCGAGGTTCTTTAAAGTAGCCACCTTTTGCTTTGATGACTGCTTTGCACACTCTTGGCATTCTCTTGATGAGCTTCAAGAGGTAGTCACCGGGAATAGTCTTCCAACAATCTTGAAGGACTTCGCAGAGATGCTTAGCACTTGTTGGCACTTTTGACTTCATCTGGCGTAGCACCCCATCACTCTCCTTCTTGGTCAAATAGCCCTTACACAGCCTGGAGGTGTGTTTGGGGTCATTGTCCTGTTCAAAAATAAATGATGGTCCAACTAAATGCAAACCGGTTGTAATAGCATGCCGCTGCAAGATGCTGTGGTAGCCATGCTGGTTCAGTATGCCTTCCATTTTGAATAAATACCCAACAGTGTCACCAGCAAAGCACCCCCACACCATCACACCTCCTCTTCCATGCTTCACGGTGGGAATCAGGCATGTAGAGTCCATCCGTTCACCTTTTCTGCGCCGCACAAAGACACATTGGTTGGAACCAAAGATCTCAAATTTGGACTCATCAGACCAAAGCACAGATTTCCACTGGTCTAATGTCCATTCCTTGTGTTCTTTAGCCCAAACAAGTCTCTTCTGCTTGTTGCCTGTCCTTAGCAGTGGTTTCCTAGCAGCTATTTTACCATGAAGGCCTGCTGCACAAAGTCTCCTCTTAATAGTTGTTGTAGAGATGTGTCTGCTGCTAGAACTCTGTGTGGCATTGACCTGGTCTCTATTCTGAGCTGCTGTTAACCTGCGATTTCTGAGGCTGGTGAATTGGATAAACTTATCCTCAGAAGCAGAGGTGACTCTGGGTCTTCCTTACCTGGGGCGGTCCTCATGTGAGCCAGTTTCTTTGTAGCGCTTGATGGTTTTTGCCACTGCACTTGGGGACACTTTCAAAGTTTTCCCAATTTTTCGGACTGACCTTTCCATTTCTTAAAGTAATGATGACCACTCGTTTTTCTTTACTTAGAATTTATATTATGGCAAGAAAAAAGCAGCTAACAGTCTATTCAGTAGGACTATCATCTGTGTGTCCACCAGACTTCTGCACAACACAACTGATGGTCCCAACACCATTTATAAGGCAAGAAATCCCACTTATTAAACCTGACAAGGCACACCTGTGAAGTGAAAACCATTCCCGGTGACTACCTCTTGAATCTCATCAAGTGAATGCCAAGAGTGTGCAAGGGATATCGTTTCTCCTTCTGGAGAGTGACATACCATCTCTGGCTTGTCAAGGTAAGGAGGCTTATTCGCCATGCAATGCTCCTCTGGGAAATATAATATGCAAATTGCCTCTTCTGAGAAAAAGAGGACTTAAACTCTATAGCGCCACCTGTTGGAAGTAGCGATCCTACAAGTCACAATCAACCCTTTAACGAGTCGTGCAATATGACTTAGGATAAAAGCCAAATCTATATCTCAATTAGCAGACACGGACACCTAGCCAAATCAGTTCTCATGCTTCGAACTGACGAGAGCCAACAGCCCGAAACACCGTGTCTGCGAATTGAGATATTGATTTGGCTTTTATCCTAAGTCATATTGCACGACTCGTTAAAGGGTTGATTGTGACTTGTAGGATCGCTACTTCCAACAGGTGGCGCTATAGAGTTTAAGTCCTCTTTTTCTCAGAAGAGGCAATTTGCATATTATATTTCCCAGAGGAGCATTGCATGGCGAATAAGCCTCCTTACCTTGACAAGCCAGAGATGGTATGTCACTCTCCATAAGGAGAAACGATACCCCTTAGATCCCAGTCCAGAGCCTCTCACCTAGCCAAATCAGTTCTCATGCTTCGCACTGACGAGGGCCAACAGCCCGAAACACCGTGTCTGCGAATTGAGATATTGATTTGGCTTTTATCCTAAGTCATATTGCACGACTCGTTAAAGGGTTGATTGTGACTTGTAGGATCGCTACTTCCAACAGGTGGCACTATAGAGTTAAGTCCTCTTTTTCTCAGAAGAGGCAATTTGCATATTAAGAGTGAGCAAAGCAGTCATCAAAGCAAAAGGTGGCTACTTTGAAGAACCTAGAATATAAGACATATTTTCAGTTGTGTCACACTTTTTTGTTAAGTATATAATTCCACATGTGTTAATTCATAGTTTTGATGCCGTCAGAGTGAATGTACATTTTTCATAGTCATGAAAATACAGAAAAATGAGAAGGTGTGCCCAAACTTTTGGTCCCTACTATATACTGCCAGTACAGAGACCAAACAGTATCTAAGGTGGCTCCATCAGCTACATTAAAGTGAATGGCTTTGTCAGAATACAATTTTACTGGAATTCCAACAGAAACCCCAACATAGTGCTCAGCTGAGATCACTATATACATGTGAACTTAGCCTAAGAAGGCCTATTGCTCCATTCAAAAAGTAACCATTATCAATTGTTTTCAGTATAATTATACTGTAAGTGCACTTTATTGTGAGTCTGGCACCTGGTCAAAAGACAGTTTCTGTCCTTGTTTTGTTATATTTCTGTGTCCCGCACCATTGATTACAGCTTTCTATTTATGCAGTGGAGTTTAATGAGCTCATGAATATGGAGAACTATAGCAGCAGTTTTACCACTGTGCTAGTAATAAAAAATAATTTTATCAGCAAGGATATCAAAACTACAAGAAGCAGCCCATCAATTAATACATCACTAGAACCAGAGCCTCTCTATTGCGGACATATTAGCAATCAAAGTGATTGGAACATAAATTAATTTTTGTTAAGTCGAAGAGAGAGTACTCACTGAGGGTTGCATTTCTTCTCATAAACAGTCATCAATACACAGGAGGAAAAAGAACACGCCCCACACAATAGCTCAGAACAGCTATTCTGTCACTGCAGGGTGATTACAATTTGCCTTGAACACCACAGGCAAATAGGATTACGGGCACATTGGAGCTCACTAAACAGGACGTGAGGCAGAGCAGAAGAGGCAACATACAGTGATAAGAGAGGAGCAGAGCTGATAGAAGTGTTTGCAATGTGACAACTGTGCTTCTCATCCCCCCTCACTGACTCCCTTGACCTGATCTAAAGAGCGTTAGTCGTCTGTGCTCTATTCCTAGAACTTACTAATCATGCACAAACTTAGGACCCGGAGATCAGAGCTGTATGTCCTTATAAATTTGACACACTGGGAAACCTGCTCTACGTTATTGTGGGGTAGGATCTTTTCTTCCATGTGTGTTGCTACCTACTTATGGGGAAGAAGTACAGGTACCCAGTGAAAACTCTGATAACACCCACTTGGCCTTAATATTAACTCATAAGTTTGATTGCTAATATCTCTACAACAGAAAGGCTAAGTAAAAAAAAAAGTTTTAAAGTTTTATTCTGCACTGTAGCCATTATCACATTAAAACTTTAATGTCTTGTTAAACATTTGGTGCAAAGCCCTCTTCAGAAAAAAAAAATCTCTCTCTACAACCATTAGGAGGATTAAAGAAAAAAAAAACCCGCAATACTCAAGGGAGCTGTGAGAATAAAATAATAAAATAAGAGCACGCACAGACCACTTTGACCTGGTGACAGGTACTTTGTAACCTAAGGGTACCGTCACACAGTGGCATTTTGATCGCTACGACGGCACGATCCGTGACGCTCCAGCGTCGTAACAATATCGCTCCAGCGTCGTAGACTGCTGTCACACTTTGCAATGTACGACGCTGGAGCGATAATTTCATGACGTATGTGCGATGTAGAAGCCGTTGGTTACTATGCGCAAATCGTATACAATATCGTGCACACCTTTGTTACACCATGTGATCATGCCGCCACAGCGGGACACTAGACGACGAAAGAAAGTTTCAAACGATCTGCTACGACGTACGATTCTCAGCGGGGTCCCTGATCGCAGGAGCGTGTCAGACACAGCGAGATCGTAACGATATCGCTGGAACGTCACGAATCGTGCCGTCGTAGCGATCAAAATGCCACTGTGTGACGGTACCCTAAGATTTTGCAAGATACAAACATTACGGAGTTGCATGCAGTCCAATTAAAATTTTCTTACCCAGGTTGCATCATAACATCCTCATACATGATCTTCTGCCGATTTGAAAGCTGACACTTGAGAACATGTTCAGACTTTTTGTTTAGTTGCCGTTCCACATCTCTTTTTGTCCGGCGAAGTATAAATGGCTGAGCAGACTGTAAATATCATAACATTTAAGCATTAACCAAACATATAATATTTAATCAAACATCAGGATCAATGACCAGAAATAAGGGTACGTTCCCACGGTCAGTAAATGCTGCAGGTTGGACGCTGCACACATCCGCAGCATCCAAATGTTACAGCATAGTGGACAGCATTTCAAGAAATCCCAAGTACACCGACGCCCGTGGATGACCTGCGGAGACGGACATGAGGCGTGTCTTTCCAGACTTGCGTCTCCGCAATATAAATCTCACCCGTACAATCTATTGAATGTGGTGAATCCGCACGGTTCAATGATCACATGCAGAATCACCTGCGTTCAAAAGCCGGCAGCGCTTTGGGCGCAGCAGACATGTGTTGCGTCCAAAGCGCTGCCAATTACTGACAGTATCCACTCGGCCCAAGGGTCTCATGCATTTTTTTTCTAGGAGACACTCTTATTATATTAAGAATCCAGCTTCAAAAAAAATGTAGACATGGGAATGCATAACATTGTTTAGTAAAGTTTTGTAGATATTCACCATCACCTTCATGGCAGTGGCTCTTTGAAGATAGCTGCTAAAAATATATGCACCCCATAAAAATTTAATTTTGCACTTGACGTAAAATCCATTTTTTGTCAATACATTTAGAGATATAGGAGAAAGTGTACAGGTCCTGTTACTAGATTAAAAGAAAATATTGTCTTCGCCAGATGAAAAGCAGTAGGAGTGCAAAAACAAAAAATCCATAACAAGAACAACTAGAAACTGGCATGACCAGATTCCAGCGAGAAAAACAATGCCTTAGGCAATCATCATTGTCCTAGAGAAAAACAAAAAAAAAATAGAGTGAAATCTTGGTTCCTTCCATGAGAAAAGTATTTTACAGCAAAAACAAGAAAACTACCGTATATACTCGAGTATAAGCCGAGATTTTCAGTCCAAAAAAATGGTCTAAAAGTGCCCCTCTCGGCTTATACTCGAGTCATGGAAGGCGGTTGAGGGGGAGCGACGACGGTCACATACTCACCTGCTCCTGGCGCGGTCCCTGCATGTCCCATGGTCTCCGGCACCGTCTTCCTCTGTTCAGTGGTCACCTGGTACCACTCATTAAAGTAATGAATATGGACACCACTCCCATAGGGGTGGAGCCGCAAATTCATTACTGTAATGAGCGGTACCAGTGACCGCTCAACATAGGAAGAAGGTTCCGGAGACCATGGGACACGCAGGGACCGCGTCAGGAGCAGGTGAGTATGTGACAGTCGTCGCTCCCCCTCAGAACCCGGGCCCGCCAGAGCCAAAACCCGGGCCCGCCAGAGCCAGAACCAGGGCCCGCCAGAGCCAGAACCAGGGCCCGCCAGAGCCAGAACCAGGGCCCGCCAGAACCAGGGCCCGCCAGAGCCAGGGCCCGCCAGAGCCAAAACCAGAGCCAGAACCAGGGCCCGCCAGAGCCAGGGCCCACCAGAGCCAGAACCAGGGTCCACCAGAGCCAGAACCAGGGCCCACCAGAGCCAGAACCAGGGCCCACCAGAGCCAGAACCAGAGCCAGAACCAGGGCCCGCCAGAGCCAGAACCAGGGCCTGCCAGAGCCAGAACCCTCCAGAGCCAAAACCCAGGGCCCTCCAGAGCCAGGAGACTCCAGAGCCAGAACCAGCGCCCGCCAGAGCCAGAACCAGGGCCCGCCAGAGCCAGAACCCTCCAGAGCCAGAACCCAGGGCCCTCCAGAGCCAGGAGACTCCACAGCCAGAACCAGCACCCGCCAGAACCAGGGCCTGCCAGAGCCAGAACCAGGGTCCGCCAGAACCAGGGCCTGCCAGAGCCAGAACCAGGGTCCGCCAGAACCAGGGCCTGCCAGAGCCAGAACCAGGGTCCGCCAGAACCAGGGCCTGCCAGAACCAGGGCCCGCCAGAGCCAGAACCAGGGCCTGCCAGAGCCAGAACCAGGGCCCGCCAAAACCAGGGCCCGCCAGAGCCAAAACCAGAGCCAGAACCCTCCAGAGCCAGAACCCAGGGCCCTCCAGAGCCAGGGGACTCCAGAGCCAGAACCAGCGCCCGCCAGAGGCAGAACCAGGGCGAGCCAGAGACAGAACTAGGGCGAGCCAGAGGCAGAACCAGGGCCCGCCAGAGCCAGGGCCTGCCAGAGCCAGAACCCAGGGCCCTACAGAGCCAGGGGACTCCAGAGCCAGAACCAGGGCCAGCCAGAGGCAGAGCCAGGGCCTGCCAGAGCCAGAACCCGGGTCCGCCAGAGTCAGAACCAGTGCCCGCCAGAGGAAGAACCAGGGCGAGACAGAGGCAGAACGAGGGCGAGCCAGAGCCAGGGCCCGCTAGAGCCAAAACAAGAACCAGGGCCCGCCAGAGGCAGAACCAGGGCCTGCCAGAGCCAGAACCCTCCAGAGCCAGAACCCAGGGCCCTCCAGAGCCAGGGGACTCCAGAGGCAGAACCAGGGCGAGCCAGAGGCAGAACCAGGGCGAGCCAGAGGCAGAACCAGGGCGAGCCAGAAGAAGAGCCAGGGCGGGCCAGGGTCGCCAGAGCCAGTACCCTCCAGAGCCAGAACCCATGGGCCTCCAGAGCCAGAACCAGGGCGAGCCAGAGGCAGAACCAGGGCGAGCCAGAGGCAGAACCAGGGCGAGCCAGAGGCAGAACCAGGGCGTGCCAGAGCCAGAACCCTCCAGAGCCAGAACCCAGGGCCCTCCAGAGCCAGGGGACTCCAGAGGCAGAACCAGTGCCCGCCAGAGGCAGAACCAGGGCGAGCCAGAGGCAGAACCAGGGCGAGCCAGAGGCAGAACCAGGGGGCGAGCCAGAGGAAGAGCCAGGGCGGGCCAGGGTCGCCAGAGCCAGTACCCTCCAGAGCCAGAACCCAGGGCCCTCCAGAGCCAGGGGACTCCAGAGGCAGAACCAGTGCCCGCCAGAGGCAGAACCAGGGCGAGCCAGAGGCAGAACCAGGGCGAGCCAGAGGCAGAACCAGGGCGAGCCAGAGGCAGAACCAGGGAGAGCCAGAGGCAGAACCAGGGAGAGCCAGAGGAAGAGCCAGGGCGAGCCAGGGGAAGAGCCAGAACCATGGTGCGCCAGAGCCAGTACCCTCCAGAGCCAGAACCCATGGGCCTCCAGAGCCAGAACCAGCCAGAGGCAGAACCAGGGCGATCCAGAGGCAGAACCAGGGCGGGCCAGGGCAGGCCAGAGCCAGGGTGCGCCAGAGCCAGTACCCTCCAGAGCCAGAACCCATGGGCCTCCAGAGCCAGAACCAGCCAGAGGCAGAACCAGGGCGATCCAGAGGCAGAACCAGGGCGAGCCAGAGGCAGAACCAGGGTGAGCCAGAGGCAGAACCAGGGCGAGCCAGAGGCAGAACCAGGGCGAGCCAGAGGCAGAACCAGGGCGAGCCAGAGGCAGAACCAGGGCGAGCCAGAGGCAGAACCAGGGCGAGTCAGAGGCAGAACCAGGGAGAGCCAGAGGCAAAACCAGGGCGGGCCAGAGCCAGGGCAGGCCAGAGCGGGCCAGGGCAGGCCAGAGCCAGGGCAGGCCAGAGCGGGCCAGAACTAGGGAGGGCCAGATCCAGAGCTAGGGCGGGCCAGAGCTAGGGTGGGCCAGAGCAAGCAGGAGGGCGAGCCAAAGCAAGCAGACCTAAGCCTGAACAAGTGGGCTAAAGCCAGAGCAAATCTGAAAGAGAATGAAAAAATGTCAGAAAAAGAAAGAGAAAAAAAAAAGTTAGAGAGAGCAAGAAACTGGACCAGGGAACAACAACAAAAAAAGAAAAAATACTGGACTAAGGCCAGGTTCACATTAGCGTTCAGGGGCTTTGCGGAGGGCTGCGTACGTCCTCCGCTAAGCCCCCCATACTTCCGCATACTTCTGCATGTGTCCTGCGTACCTATCTTTAACAATGGGTACGTAGGACTTGCGGATGCGTTGTTTTAACGCGTCCACCGTCCGCACAAGATGCAACTTGTTGCGGTCCCGCATGGTCAACGGGCTCATCAAAACGACACATCTGCATACATCCGCATGTGCTGCATACCCTATGTTAAAAATTTAGGCTATGTGCACACGTTCAGGATTTTCAGCGGTTTTTTTTAGCATTATTTCGCCCATTTTCCGCGGAAAAACGCTTAAAGAACGCATACATAAGCATCCCATCATTTTTAATGCATTCTGCAATTTTTGTGCACATGATGCTTTTTTTCTGCGAAAAAAAACGCAGCATGTTCATTAATTTTGCGGATTTTTCGCGTTTTTGCCACTATTTAATGCATTGGGAAGCTCCGGGAAAAAACGTGCAAAAAACGCGATTGTCCGGTTTTGTTCAGGAAATTTCTGCAAGAAATCCTGACGTGTGCATATAGCCTTAAAGATAGGTGCGAAGGACGTATGCAGAAGTATGCTGGAAGTAGGCGGAGCTTAGCGGAGGACGTAAGCAGCCATCCACAAAGCCCCCGAACACTAATGTGAACTTAGCCTAAGAGGTGTCAAAAATGGGTCCCAGAAAAAGTAGTTGTTGCCATCAAGACCACTTTGGAAAAGGTATCAAACTAGTAAAGTAATAGGTCCTGTGTCAGAAAAATGATGATGCTAATGGACTAAAATGGAACACATTAGTGATGAGTGAGTATACTCGTTACGGCTTCCAGATATGCTGAATACATGTGAGGAATGCCTGTTTGTTAGGGAATTCCCACCAGTATTCAGCCTGTCCAGCAGTCGTAAATCATGCTGATGAGGCGATGAAAACTTTATCTCCGAGCAATAACAAATACTCGGAGATCACCCGAGCATGCTCAGGAAAACCCGAGCAACGAGTATACTCGCTCATCACTACTGAGGATCTGAAAATCTTTGGAAATGGGCAAAAATCCTTGGAAGTAGGGAATGCATTAGTTTGGATGCTTCCACTCTTAACAGAGCAGGTCATCAATGTCCCTGTGATTAGGAAACCTGGCTTCCCAATCTGCTTTGGCCTTGTCAATCTTTGCCATTCTTTGGAGAGCAGGCTATAGGAGTTCATACAATTATGAAAAACATGCCTGTTAGTACACATGGAAGGAAACCGCCTCCTAAAATGAAGAGAAAATCCTTAACATAGAGTGTCCTAACTGCCCAAATGATTGTTCTCCATGGCCAATGTCAACTTGGTGTTTTATATATTTTTTTATCTAGAGTCAGAATCTTAATGGCAGTGCATATAGCCCCATTTCTATGTCCCCAAATGCTATTAACAAGAAAGTTTATTTCTCAAAGCTAATTACAGCAGTATCATTTTGTTGTACCTCATGTACAAAATTGTTATTCTAGACATTTCAATATAATCAAAAATAAAAAAGGATAAATTAAGTAGATAATTTTGGATTACCCGATGCAATCTTATTGATATAGTGTGTCTGTATTCTGGGTCCTGCTCACTGCCTTCTTTAACTGGAAAATCTAGGTACTGTCTTGACAAACTGGGAATGAGGAAGTGCACCATGGTCCACAGGTCCTTCCATGTATGTGGTAATTGAGTGTCCCTTAGAAGCAATCTGCGTTGGCTGCAAACAAAACCAAACATAAATCTTTGTAAATGTGAGAGTGTGCCTTTGGAAACGATAAAATAAGATTGTGCAGAGATTTTCATTAAGCAAAAAAAGCAAAAACAGTTTATGTAGAAAATACCATAACACACATTGAAAGGCACATTATGTTTTTATAGATTTACCAACTTAAATAGCTAAAGAGATTTTTAACCTCCAAGCAAATAAGCAACTATACTCGTACATCCAGAATGCAAGCGCTTTCTTGCAATCTGACATAGCGTTACACTAGAAAGATGGCACCACCTCAGGAGTTGTGCCCCTGCCATCTTCAGCAGGAACCTGGCTGTGATATAAAGCTGAACTGCTGTTGCATGTGCTGGGACTAGAGATACAGGTGCTTCTCACAGAATTAGAATATCGAACAGTTCATTTATTTCAGTTCTTCAATACAAAAAGTGAGCCTCATATTACATAGAGTCATTACAAACAGAGTGATCTATTCCAAGTGTTTATTTCTGTTAATGTTGATGATTATGGATTACAGCCAATGAAAACCCAAAGGTCATTATCTCACTAAATTAGAAAAGTTTACAAAAAACACTTGCAAAGGCTTCCAAAGCATTTTAAAAGGTCTCTTCGTCTGTTTCAGTAGGCTCCACAATCATGGAGAAGACTGCTGACTCGACAGAAGGCAGTCATTGACACACTCCACAAGGAAAATACATTTTGCATTTCATTTGGAAATCAAGGTCCCAGAGTCTGGAGGAAGAGTGGGGAGGCACACAATCCAAGCTGCTTGAGATCTAGTGTGAAGTTTCCACAATCAGTGATGGTTTGGGGTGCCATGTCATCTACCGATGTTGGTCCACTGTGTTTTATCAAGACTAAAGTCAGCACAGCCGTCTACCAGGAAATTTTAGAGCACTTCATGCTTCCCTCTCCAGACAAGCTTTTAGGAGATGGAAATTTCATTCTCCAGCAGGACTTGGCACCTGTCCACACTGTCAAAAGTAGCAATGCCTGGTTCAAAAACAACAGTATCACTGTGCTTGATTGGCCAGCAAACTCGCCTGACCTTAACCCCATAGAGAATCTATGGGATATTGTCAAGAGGAAGATGAGCGACATCAGACCCAACAATGTAGACAAGCTGAAGGCTGCAATCAAAGGAACATGGGTTCCCATAACACCTCAGAACAGCCACAGGCTGATCGCCTCCATGCGATGCCGCACTGATGCAGTAATTGATGCAAAAGGAGCGCCGACCAAGTATTGAGGGCATTAACTGAACATACATTTCAGTAGGCCAATATTTCGGATTTTAAAATCATTTTTTAAACTGGTGTTATAAAGTATTCTAATTTACTGAGATAATAACTTTTGGGTTTGCATTGGCTGTAAGTCATAATCAACAACATTAACAGAAATAAACACTTGAAATAGATCACTCTGTTTGTCAAGACTCTATATAAATATACGAGTTTCACTTTTTGTTTTGATGAACTGAAATACTGTGTGTCCGTAAAGTCACAGTGCACTTTTGGCCAGTCACTACAAAGCAACAAAAAACTATAAAAATGTGAAATCAGTGCAGTTCGTTGTAGGATCCATGTGTTGCCCTACACATATCCAAACGATAGTGAAGTTCTTGCCACACACGGGTAAGGACGTATGGTGTAACAGAGTGAATAACGTCTGTGGTTCTCTGTTTTAAGTGATTAATGTCGTCGATACGTTCAATGTACACATGCTGCTTCACATAACCCCAAAAGTAAAAGTATAAGGGTGTCAGATCTGGGGATCGTGGTGGCCATGGCTTGACAGAACCCCTGCCATCCACCGCCAGGGAATGTTCTATCCAGAAACTCACAAACAGTGGTGGCGTAGTGTGGAGGAGCGCTTTCCTGTTGAAAGATGACAACTGATGGAAATTGTGGCACTGCATAAAACTCCAAGATGTGAAGATACGTATTTGCCGTCACAGACCACTCCGCAACAAAAAATGGGCCTATCACCTTATCATGCATCAGGACACACCACATGTTCACTTTAGGGGTGTTACGTTCGTATTCAATGTAGGCATGAGGATGTTCAGGGGCCCATATTCGGAAGTTATGGCGATGAACATGTCCACAGATATGGAAGGTCGCTTCATCGCTAAACACAATCTTCTGCAAAAATCTTGAATCATTGTCGATCTCATGAAGCATATCTGTAGCAAATGTGCATCGTTTGTGTCTATCCACCGGTTTGATAGCATGCAACAGTCGCAATTTGTACCCCGTAAAACAGAGACGCTTCTTTAACACCTTATGAACTGTAATCTTGCTTAGGTGTAATTTTCGAGCCACACACACAGATTTTTTAGGGCTCCTTAGGCAGCTATCCCGTATAGCCTCAACAGACTTGTCACTGACTGATGGTCTACCAGGACGGGGTTTCTCCGCCAACCTGCCGGCTTCCTTCAACTGCTTATCCCACCGAGTAATGTTATTCTTATGTGGTGGCGCTTCTTATAAACGCGCCGATATTCAAGTAGCACTTTGGTCACGGTTGAATTTAGCGAGCCACAGAACACACTGAACTTTCCTCTGTATGGTCCACATCTCGACTGGCATGGAAAACCACACCGCTGGCATAAGCTTGTGGTTGCATGATGTCACATACCTTGCAGTGTATTAATCAGAGTTCAGTTTATCAGGGGTTAATCTGACTGGGGGCTCAGCAACAGCTTAAATGACTTTGTGCTTGATTGGTTCTTGTTATCTCTCCTCATGAACAGGTCTGATATGATTGGGCCAGAGAAAGGGCGCCAAAATGTAAACTATAAATATATCCTGTGACTGGTCAAAAGTGCACCATGACTTTACGGACACATTGTAGAGGCCTGATGATGTATGATGCAGGAGGCCCTTGGCCAAGATGAAGAGAGCAGGAAGAAAGTTATGGCGGTCTGACCTATAATATGAGTCCAGAATTTTAGAGCAGTTGTAGACTGAGAAAACTATGATGATTCTCCAGACGCAAATAGGGTATCTGAGAGTCTGAGGAAACGGTTCTCGACAGAGTGAGAGCTGGAAACGCACTCTGACCAGCAACAATATATCCAAGAGATTTCGTAAGTGTGTGCACCCCTCAGGAAAATCCAAACAAAAGAAACGGAAAACTGGTTTCTCTGAAAATAAGTTATAAACCTGCCCCTACGGAGCGAAAGAACAAACTAGACTCCAGATCCGACGATAGTGAAGAAGAGGAAGGGGAGAATAAGATGGTTTCCCCATTTATATTGTAATCATGCCGTGATCGGAGGAAAACGGAGCTTGGATGCAGTGTTTCATGAGTAGGACATGAATATAGAATAGTCAAATAGAAATAGTAAAGATGATGGATTTGAAAAACAAATATAGAAATTTCCAAGAAGAGATGGTAAGAAAGTAGACTACCTCCACGATAGAAGGAGGAGGGAGGAAGGGGGGAGTTTTGAGTGTAGGCAACTGTGAAAGTGTTGGAGAACAATCGCTGAGTCGCGGAATCTGGAAGTGGACTAAAAAACCTTGCAGATTCAAGACAATGTAGGGTATTGTTCCGCCATAAACAACTATGGACAAGACGCATTTGATGAAACAAAATGGAGAACCGTCTGATGAGACAATCCTTCCCGTCTCCTGTTGAAGGCCTTTCACAGATTAGGAAAATCGGTAGAACGTAGTATACTATGGACAAATCAGGTGACATTGATCAGTCCAGGACCAGATGCCTCCACCAAGGTTGACGTTGACAAGGATAGCGTTACACCTTGGAAGAAAAGAGTCCTGGGTTCTGTTATGGAACGAAAAAACTCGGGATTCTGGATGAAGGAGAGGAGGCTTAATTAGCCTACGGGTGATCCCGAGCTGTCCAACACTGGACTAAAGCTCCTAGTTGAGGAAAAAGCAGTAGCCAGTAGTGATGAGGGAGTGTACTCGTTGCTCGGGTTTTCCCGAGCACGCTCGGGTGACCTCCGAGTATTTATGACTGCTCAGAGATTTAGTTTTCATTGCGGCAGCTGAATGATTTACAGCTACTAGCCTGCTTGATTACATGTGGGGATTCCCTAGCAACCAGGAAACCCCCACATGTACTCAGCCTGGCTAGTAGCTGCAAATCATTCAGCTGCCGCGATGAAAAATAAATCTCCGAGCAGTCAAATACTCGGAGGTCACCCGAGCAACGAGTACACTCGCTCATCACTAGTAGCCAGTCATCACAAACTTTCTTTGGTCTGAAGGATTGCAAAGAATAAGGGTTTAAACATGCCAGTAGCCAAGACTATGCGAGAACACATTGAAGGATAGTCAGTGTGATTAAGTTCCGAGAAGTAGAGTAGAGAACCCTTCTGGAAAGGAGGGCTGAACATGCGGATTGAGATAGTATGTTCCGAAAACGAGAGCCTGGGCTGAAATAAGGGGCGATTAGACCTGATTAAGGTCGAGCACGAGCGGAAGTGTACTCTGAGGAAAGTTCAAGGAATCTCACAGTATATAGAAAAAAATAGGAGCCCTAGACCACAGGTGTGATCCTTGTAAGGACACTGAGAAGATGCTAAGCTGATGGTAACTACTAGGGCTGGCAGAGATTCTAGGAGTCTCCAATACAGAAGAGATGCACTAAACCAAATTTAAAGGGCACTGGCCAGAAGCAGGATCGAATTAGGGCATTGGAAGACATCAGTATCTAAGCCATAGGATCCAGAATGAAAAGGCAGGTACTGTCCTACATTGAACAGAAAGATATTTAGTAAGCAAAACCCCGAGTGGATGGAGTAAGCCATGCAAAACCTGGGAAGCAGCCCTACCAACTTCCTGGAGAGTTCATCATGAAGAAGTCGGAACCTAGAACCCAAGTGCTGAAAAAACAAAAAACAATACGTAACCTAGATCCAGAAGGTGCCCAAATAGCGAAAACAAAGGCATTTATGAAGACTAGTCGATATGAGGACAAGTGGTCAAGCCTATGGAAAACGAGCACTGATTCCCTGCGGCTTCTTGGGTAACCTTTGTCCAACCCAGACCATCTTAGACAGGAAGGGGGAAAGAATCCTTGTATGTGGGAGCGCTTAGCTTGGCATGAGCGGCAACACGTCAGATGATCAGATGATCCCTAGTTAGACCGCACATG
The DNA here is from genome assembly GCF_032444005.1 of Ranitomeya imitator. Classification (NCBI taxonomy): domain Eukaryota; kingdom Metazoa; phylum Chordata; class Amphibia; order Anura; family Dendrobatidae; genus Ranitomeya; species Ranitomeya imitator. The sequence goes on along the minus strand of NC_091282.1, from coordinate 280,521,480 downwards.
GAGTACTGTGTCCAGTTTTGGGCACCGGTGCTCAGGAAGGATATAATGGAACTAGAGAGAGTACAAAGGAGGGCAACAAAATTAATAAAGGGGATGGGAGAACTACAATACCCAGATAGATTAGCAAAATTAGGATTATTTAGTCTAGAAAAAAGACGACTGAGGGGCGATCTAATAACCATGTATAAGTATATAAGGGGACAATACAAATATCTCGCTGAGGATCTGTTTATACCAAGGAAGGTGACGGGCACAAGGGGGCATTCTTTGCGTCTGGAGGAGAGAAGGTTTTTCCACCAACATAGAAGAGGATTCTTTACTGTTAGGGCAGTGAGAATCTGGAATTGCTTGCCTGAGGAGGTGGTGATGGCGAACTCAGTCGAGGGGTTCAAGAGAGGCCTGGATGTCTTCCTGGAGCAGAACAATATTGTATCATACAATTATTAGGTTCTGTAGAAGGACGTAGATCTGGGGATTTATTATGATGGAATATAGGCTGAACTGGATGGACAAATGTCTTTTTTCGGCCTTACTAACTATGTTACTATGTTACTATGTTACTATGTTACTATGTTACTATCATGGTGAGGATCGGGCGATATTGGCCGCTATAAGAACAATATAAGCCATGTCCAATTTGTTCAGCGAGGACCAACCATTCGAGAGAGGGGGGACGCCTGATGCCGGCAGCTACGTTGTCTTGGCTAGTCAACTGAAAGGCCAGAGGCTGGCTCACCGACAAAACCAGCTGGGCACGACTGCTGACCTTGTGCACCACAGAGGGTCAAACAGCCAGGGATTCCGCAAATTGGAATGGGCAGTCCGGGCAACACAGTGCCAAACTTGTGACTCAAAATATAATTACCGGGAGAGAATAATCAAATTATAACCAAATCCTGATACAAAGCTAATACTGATTGGTTTGACTGCGATTGGTGGGTGTATACTACTGAGGAGTTAACTTTTTTATTGCCTAGTGTCACCAGCATACACTCCGTGGTTTCCTGTGTCCCCCCAATGAAGCAACAGAGAAATTAAAATAATGGTTACACTTAAATTTTTTCCCATAAGTACACATGTAAATATGCAACTTTGTAAAATAACTTATAAGAGAAACTAGTTTCATTCTCCTCAAAACTTTCAATTCCCAAGTAAAACATATCTTCAGTGAATACAGACTTTACCATTACTGAGGTAAGAGATGACAAATGATGCTCATCAGATGCTATGGAGAACTGTAAGTGTCATTTCAACATCTGCAAGGAGTTTGTATGTTCTCCCCATGCTTGCGTGGGTTTCCTCCAGGTACTCCGGTTTCCTCCCACATTCCAAAGACATACTGATAGGGAATTTAGATTGTGAGCCCCAATGGGGACAGCGATGATAATGTGTGCAAACTGTAAAGCGCTACGGAATATGATGGCGCCAAATACAAATAAAGATAATTATTTCATGAGAACTTGAAGCACAATATCTGTGTATTATGAGTAATATGAAAATAGGTCTTCAAATGAATACAGATTGTACAGATTTTTACCTATGAATTGAAAGTTCAAGCACAATTTAGGTGGAGAAAGAAGCGTATTTCTCTAGCAAGATATTTTACAAAGTTCTTTATTTTTCTGAGTACTGTACATTTCTTAAATACAAATTAAAAGAACAGTTTACTCTTTAACATTGTGTTGTATATGTGTCATCTCCAGGTCATAGCAATGAAGATTCCTACAGCACATGCTCATAAGCACCTGTCCTATTAGCATTGTAGGAAAGGTTTCTTGTGTTGGTGCAACATTTACTTCAGTTACTTATATTCTATTTTCTGTAAAACCCCTTTAACAAAAAAAAAAAAAAAATTAGAAGCACCTACTTTAAAGGAAATCTGTCAGCAGGTTTTTGCCATTAAATCTGAGCGCACTGCAATGCAGAGCCTAATCACAGGGATGTGTCACTCTCCCAGCAGTTTCAATAAAAATCAGTGCTTTATATCAGCAGTAGATGATCACTGCTGGGCTAGGCATGCAAGCCAGACCAGTTAATCTGTGTTAAGGTACCTTCACACTGAGCAACTTTACAACGAGAACGACAACGATCCGTGACGTTGCAGCGTCCTGGATAGCGATCTCGTTATGTTTGACACGCAGCAGCGATCAGGATCCCGCTGTGACATCGCTGGTCGAAGCTAGAAGTCCGGAACTTTATTTGGTTGTCAGGTCGGCGTGATTCGTCATGTTTGACAGCAAAAGCAACGATGCCAGCAATGTTTTTACATGGAGCTAACGGCCAGCGAGAACGATAAGTGAGTCGCCGTTACATCACTGGATCGCTCCTGCATCGTTCTGGTGTTGCAGTGTTTGACGCCTCTACAGCAACCTAAACAGCGACGCTGCAGCGATCGGCTCGTTGTCTATATCGCTGCAGCGTCGCTGAGTGTGACGGTACCTTAACCCTGCTCTCACCACAGATTGGCAGTTTGCTAACAATCCACAGTGTACACAGGAACACTGCTAATCAGGGGTTTATACACAGCTCAGCATTCTGACCACTGCTACATCTACAAGAGATGAGCGGAGCAGGCAAAATCCAAACTGACATTTTTCCCAGGCAATGTGATTTATTGCCCCTTATTATTCTGTGCGGTCTCTCCAAACCGCATAATAAACTTAACATATAAATAATAAAAAACTGTTATGCCAACCATTTGCTCACCTCTCCAACCCTTCCGCTACTCAGTCACCCGTCCATTCATCTCCACATCTACTGATAGCCCCTGCTCGCATTGGAATCTTTGGTGTTATTACACTGCACTGGACTTTAGGATGTCATGGCTCCTGGGAAGATTCTATGCAAGGTCTACAGCATCATCAGGTCACAGCATTTAGATGGAAGCGAGGACCAGACGGGTGGTGGCAAGTAGTAGAGTTGAGGGAATTTGATCAGGTCCCTGCTTATTCGGCAAGCTATAGCGCTTGCTGAATAAGCTGCAGACGGAACCTGGATACATGTGTCACGGCTGTGTCACTGTCACAGCACATTCATGGAGAGCCTGTGTGTTGGGTTCTTCATACATCAAAACTATACAAAGCATGAAACCAAAAACATTTGTTTTTCATTTTATGGTGAAGAAAACAACAAATTGGACAAAATAACTAAAAAGTTCAGTGTGCTATTCACCCCCGTAAAGTCAGTACTCTGTAGAACATCCTTTTGCGTTAATTACAAGTCGCTTTGGATAAGTGAGCTTTTCACATCTTGCCACAGGGATTTTTGCCCATTCCTCAAGGCAAAACTGCTCTAGCTCCTTCAAGTTAGATGGTTTCCTCTGGTGTACAGCAGTCTTCAAAGCAGACCACAGATTTTCAATTGAACTAAGGTCTGGGCTTTGACTAGGCCACTCCAAAACATTTACACGTTTCCAATTAAACCACTCGAGTGTTGCTTTAGCTGTATGCTTTGGGTGATTGTCTTGTTCATCCCAGTCGCAAATCACTGACAAGTCTTGCTCAAAAATATCCCTGTATTTTGCATCATCCATCTTCCCCTCAACTCGGACCAATTTCCCTGTCCCTGATGAAAAACATCCCCACAACAGGATGCTGCCTTCACCATGTTTCACTGTTGGGATGATGATCTTGGAGTGATGAGCCGTGTTGGTTTGGCGCCAGACATAGCGTTTACCTTGGTGGCAAAAAAGTTAAATTTTTATTTCATCTGACACAGCACCTTCCTCCATACATTTGGGGAGTCTCCCATATGTCTTTTGGCAAACTCAAAATGAGCCTTATCTTTCTGAGCAAAGTAAAGGTTTATTTTCTGCCCACTCTTCCATAAAGAACACCTGTATGGAGTGTGCGGCTTATTATGGTTGTGTGGACAGATACTTCAGTTTCTGCTTGGAACTCTGCAGCTCCATCAGGGTTACCTTGGGTCTCTGTGCTGCCTCTCTGATTAATGCCTTCCTTGCATGGCCCGAGAGTTTTGGTAGGCGGCCCTCAATTGTCAGTTTTGTTGTAGTACCACATTCTTTCCATTTGATGATCATGGATTTGATGGTGCTTTGGGGGATCATCAGAGATTGGGATATTTTTTTTTTTTTTATAACCTAACACATGCATATGCACAAGCCAATTTTTAGTTATTCGATCTCAAATTTAATTTATGCCTATATTCGTTTCACTGCACCAACTTAGACAATTTAGTGGTGATGCATCACACACAAATCTGATTGCAAAATTATTTCAACACAGGTTGTAATGTAAGAAAATAGGTAAAAAGTCAAGGGGGAGAGGGATACTTTTGCAAGCCACTATATGCCCCTAAATAAAGCAGCTCTCCAATTCAATAGAAAAAAAACATGCTGACAGATTCCCATTAATCTTGGCCCATTACTGGGGAATCTCATGGAAGCTCATATTCTATGAGGATCTGTATGAAACGTATACAAACATTAATGACCGTTTTATCAGACAGGGGTTTCCATTTTTCATCCATACAAATACAACCTTGGTAGATTTAAGATGGCATCCCAATGCTTCTCATTCATGTTTCGGAGCTGATGAACTTCATCCAAGACCAAATATTTCCATCTCATCTTCATAAAAACCTGGAGTCCCTTGAAGAGCTGCTTGTAAGACGTGATGCAGACATGGAAATTGTTGGGCTCTTCCCAACTCTGATGTAAGCAAATAAAAATAAGGCAGCCTTTAGTTACAAATGACGCAAAACTTAAATATCAAAGCAATAAGCTTATGGTATTAATGTGGGCACAATAAAAAAGGTTATATACTGTAATGTTTAGGACAATTAAAATAGGGATTTTTGTGTACTCACTGTAAAATCCTTTTCTCCGAGCCACTCATTGGGGGACCCAGACCATGGGCTGTATGCTGCTTGCCACTAGGAGGCTGACACTAAGTTAACACAAATAAAGTTAGCTCCTCCTCTGCAGTATACACCCTCGTGCTGGCTCCCAGAGAACCAGTTCGGTGCAAAAGCAGTAGGAACAAATAGTAACAACAACATAGAAGACTACAACATGTGAACTTAAAACAGGCAAAAGCCATAAAAGCAGGGTGGGTGCTGTGTCCCCCAATGAGTGGCTCAGAGAAAAGGATTTTATGGTGAGTACACAAAAATTCCTGTTTCTCCTTCCCCTCATTGGGGGACACAGACCATGTGACGTCCCAAAGAAGTCCCTGGGTGGGAAAACAACACAAAGGATTAGGCTTCATGCATCAACTGCCTAAATGTGCGCCACCGCTCCCTGCAGAATTCTTCTGCCCAGACTTGCATCCGCTGAAGCCTGAGAGTGAATATTGTAGTGCTTTGCGAAGATATGTAAACTGGACCAAGTTGCAGCTTTACAGACCTGCTCCGTTGTTGCCTGATGCCAACTGGCCCAAGAAGGCTCCACCGCTCGAGTGGAGTGTGCTCTGATCCCCATTGGGATGGGCTGACTTCTGACTCGGTATGACTCCTGGATGGTGGAATGAATCCACCTGGCTATCGAGGCCTTACAAGCAGCAAGACCCTTCCTGTGACCTTCCGGGAGAACGAACAGAGCATCTGCTCTTCTGAAGGATGCCATCCTTGAGACGTACCTTCGCAGAGCCCTGACTAGGTCCAGAGAGTGGAGAGCGCTTTCAGTTCCGTGAATAGGGGCCAGACAAAAGGAAGGAAGAACAATGTCCTCGTTAGGATCAAAGGATGAAACAACCTTTGGCAAAAAGGACCGTGACAGCCTGAGTACAACCTTGTCCTGTTTGAAGTTAAGGAAAGGCGTCCGACAGGATAAGGCGGCTAATTCTGAAATAAGTCTGATCGATGTGATCGCAACAAATAAGGCAACTTTCCAGGACCGAAAGACCAGCGAAATGTCCTGAAGCGGTTCAAAGGACGGTTCCTGAAAGGCACTTAGCACCAAGTTGAGGTCCCAAGGCTCTAAGGGCATGCGATAGGGAGGAGCAACATGTGAAACCCTCTGAAGAAGTGTCTTTACCTGAAGTCTTGATGTGATGTGTCTCTGAAATAAAGACCGATAGAGCAGAGATTTAGCCGTTGAGAGAGCAGAGTGCCAGCCCGGTGTCCAGACCGGCCTGTAGGAACTCTAAATGGTGGGAACTGAGAAGACGACAGCACCAGGCAAAAAATGTCTTCCAGGTACGAGGATAGATGCGTACATAAGAGGGTTTACAGGCACCAACCATGGTGGAAATGACCTGTTGAGAAAACCCAGCCTGGATCAAGACCCAGGATTCAACGGCCATGCCGTTAAACACAGGGCCCCCGAGTTCTGGTGGTAGATGGGGCCCTGAGAGAGCAGATCTGGCCGATCCGGCAGTCTACAGGGTATGTCAGCGGACGAGGCATACCAACTCTGTGAACCACGAGGCCAATCGGGAGCAACCAGGATCACTGGTACTCCTTCCGCCTTGATTGTCCTGATTACTCTGGGGAGTAACGGTAGAGGAAAAATGTACGGAAGGCGAAATTGGTGCCATGAAAGAACCAGAGCGTCGACACCAATGGCTCTTGGAGACCTCGCTATAAACTAGGGAATCTTGGCATTCAGTCTGGACGCCATGATGTCCACACCTGGGATCCCCCAGCGAAGACAGATCTGGGAGAAGACTTCTGGATGGCGCTCGCACTCCCCACTCCTGGAATGTGTACCGCTGAGATCACAGAGTGGTTGCTCTCTGCCCACTGAACGATGTGACTTACCTCGGACATGACAGTCCTGCTGTGGGTACCCCCGATGATTGATGTATGCCACAGCCGTGGTGTTGTCTGATTGGATATGGATGAGGTGACCCACCAGAAGGTGATGGAAGTGCTGCAGGGCCAGTCGAATAGCACGGATCTCCAGAACGTTGATCGGTAGCTTTGATTCCTGAATTGAACAATGGCACTGAGCAGTGTGGAGGTGGAAGACCGCTCACCAACCTGAAAGACTGGCATCGGTAGTTACCACTAGCCATTGAACGGGTAGAAAGACTTCCCCCGGTTGAGGGAAGATTTCAATGTCCACCACCTGAGAGTCTGTCTGACCTGCAGGAATAAGTAGCACCTTCGGTTGAGAAAGGGTTTCTGTCCCAAGCTGCCAGAAGGGCATGTTGTAGGGGACAAAGGTGCAGTTGCGCAAAGGGGACTGCTTCCATTGCGGCCACCATCTTTCCTAGTACCTTCATTGCAACCCGGATGGAGTGAGGAATAGACTGACGAAGCGCTCGGGCTCCTCATTGAAGGGCTAAGACGTTGTCTGGAGGGAGAATTACCAACCCCCGAGACGAGTCCAGGGACATTCCTAGAAAGAAGATCTTCTGGGATGTGACCGGAGAGGATTTGCTTAAGTTTATCAGACAGCCCAGGTGAGAAAGGGTATCGCAAGTAATGTGAACAGACTCCAAGCAGTCATGGAAGGACGGATCAACAGATCGTCCAGATAGGGCAGAACGATCACGACCCTAGAGTGCAGGATGGACATGACGGCTGCCATGACCTTTGTGAACACTCTGGGGGCAATAGCAAGGCCGAAGGGCAGGGCCATGAATTGGAAATGCTGGTCGCGAATGGCGAAGTGCAGGAATCTCTGGTGAGGGGGAAAATTGGAATGTGCAAGGCCAAGAATTCCCCTTCTTTCAGGAAAGTGATATCTGAACGCAGAGATTAATTGCAGAAATGACGGACCTTGACAAACTTGTTTAGAAGTTTGAGGTTTAGTATGGGTCTCACCGTTCCATCCTTCTTTGGGACAACGAAAAGGTTTGATTAGAAACCCTGAAACCTTTCACTTTCTGGGATGGGGACAATGACGCCATGGTGACGCAATGGGTATATGGCCCGGGAGAAAGCCTTTGCCCTTGCCTCTGAAGAGGGAGGACGAGAGGAAAAGAAATGTGAAAGGGGGCGCGTAGCAAAGTTGATTGTGAATCCAGACGACACCAGATCTCTAACCCACTCTTCGGAGACGACAGAAAGCCACACCCCACGAAAGAAGTAAGTGACCGTGTACCCTGCCTGTGTCGACCGGATAGCGCTGATAGTCAGCGTGAGGAAAATTTCTGGGACCTAGGACCTTTAGGCCTCGACTGTTTGGGTTAGGACTTCCAATGTTGGTTAGGCCTGTACAAGACCTGAATTTCTCCATCTCTTCGTGGAGAACGTCCTGAACCGGACGAAGTAGTGGTAGCGCCCCTGCTTGAAGTGGAGCCAAAGGAACGGAAATGGATTTGTTGCTGTCTCCGAAAGGGACGCCTAAGTCTATGTTGGGGAAGGAACTTACGCTTTCCTCCAGTAGTATCGGAAATGATCTGATCCGGCTTTTCTCCAAATAAGTGACCGGTTTGATAAGGATTCTGAGCCATAATGACCTTCTGATAAAGGTGGCATTGCCTGCTGACAACCAGCCTCATCCAAGGATGCATGTACCAGGTAATCACCTGCCCGGGAAATTTGGTTGGCAAGGTGTGCCACCTCTGGAGGAAGGTTAGTGTTCCCAAGAGAATTAGTTGCCTTAGCTACTCATGCTGCAGCAAAGGATGGATACAGGGCCGAACCGGAGGCCTCGAAAGCGGAGCGGGCCTAGCCTTCTATCTAATGGTCCATGGGATTTTTGATGGATGAGCCACCCGGCACAGACAGGATACTTTTAGATGCTAGACGGGATACTGGGGGGTGTACCACCGGAGATTCCGCCCAATCCTTTTTCAGATCAGCTGAAAAAAATACTTGACTTCAAGAGGCTTTTGTCCTGTGAAGCGTTTATCCGGGCGTTCTCTATGCCTATTAACTATGGCAGAAAATAGGATGAATAGCAAATGCCTTATGAGAGCGTTTAGTTCTCTTAAAGGAACCGTCATATCCGCGTTCGCTACTGAACTCTGGAGAGAGCGAGAAACGGAGCTATGAGGCGACATGGCACATGTCTGCTCAGGAGACGTGCTACGGATCCCTTTTCTAGGTGCCTGACGGCTTCTAGAGCGCCTTCGGCCTCTGCTATCCGACTGCTCCCGGCGTGGGGAGGATCCGCTCCCCCGAAGGATTACAGAGGGATTCAATCACTTTGGCCAGCGAGACAGTGATGAAGCCCACTCAGGGGGACTAGGTACACTGGGCTCGGTAGCGGCGGAGGGTTCCTGAGAACAGTTGGGGGTCACAGGCATTGCAGAGTGGAGAACTCTGAGCATTAGGAAACGCAGACTGTCAGGGGGTTAATGAAGTAAAGAATATAGCCATAGTCTTGTTAGACTTTTTTGATGCCTTAGGCTGGGACATTATGTACCCTTCTTTGTGGCCCTATAATATCAGGGGCTGTCGAGAAGGGATACTGCTGAGAAAAAGGGGTTACAGCAGGGAGGAGGATGTATAATGCAGCGCTCCTACCCAGGTCTGTGTCCCCGCTCCTCCTGCGTTTCTCCAACTGCATGGCCCCTGCACTGAGAAGACTTGCTGCCGGTCCTAATGGCAGTTAGTGTGTCCTGAGGCGGTCTGGGGAGAGAAAGATGGCCCCCCCGAGATCTCAGATGCTGGACCGGTGGGTGGAGACTCCACATCGCATCATGGCATGGGTGTAGATAGGGGTTGCGGCTTTGTACAGGGCCGAAGCCTGGGAATAAATTTGTGGCGCCGGCGCTGATGTGGGAAGGGGCCGAATGCGCGCCCCTGCAGTCAAAATCGGTCCCCCCCCCCCGACCGCCTGAAAGGAGCCCTCCAGCCCCGGCACTTACCTGGAGAATCTGCTGGGTGGCAGGTAAGGCAGCTTGCTGCAGGTCCTCCTGTGCTGCTGCTGGTTTGGACAGTGCAGGGATAAGGGGGAAACCCTCAATCCACCATCCCTTTAGAAAGGAGGTGGAGAGGGACCATTCGCCTCCTTGTACCATCAGTGTTTAACAGTGGTGGTGCAGTGGGGGCTGCTCGGATGCCACGAGATGGGCCTCTGTACATCCAAAGGGAGAATCGCCTAGGATGGGACAGGGCTGAATGTCCGGCAATAGGACTGGCTGCAAAAGATGATACGTGGAGGCGACACTCCATGTGCTCGTCCATTGAAGGTGTCCCGTTGCCCCTAAGAATCAACTCAGGTGTGGCATCCCACGTCACAGGAGAGGATACGGAGAGGCGGAACTCTCCGTGCTTGCCTGTTGATGGTTCGGGGAGATTGGAGCCTTGAAAGGATCCGTCGCTCCTTCGTCCATTGGAAAAAATAAAATAAAGAATGTAAAAATAAAATAATAAAGAGTTTTTGGTCTGAATAGCAGACCCATCCGTGTGCCTCCTACGGACACTAAGCAAGAACTGGTTCTCTGGGAGCCAGCACGAGGGTGTACACTGCAGAGGAGGAGCTAACTTTTTTGTGTTAACTTAGTGTCAGCCTCCTAGTGGCAAGCAGCATACACCCACGGTCTGTGTCCCCCAATGAGGCGAAGGAGAAATCCTATTTTAAAAGGAATTAATTTTTTTTTATAATTTTCACTTCAAGAAAGAAAGACAGTTCTTATTTTATATTTTACCTGCCGTTTTCTCCTGAGTTCTCTTTGGCTCCCAAAATACAGAAGTAGCTTAAGAGATGGACACCAGCGTTTCAGCTCCAATTCCCATTTTAGAACATTGCAACTTCGTGCAACAATCAAGTGAGGACCCCACACTCCTGAATGAGAAAACACGGTATTTGAAAGGATATAGATAAAATCTAACATCTGCCAATAAAACTACAGTGAATTAATACTCACCTTCACTGCTAGCCAGATGTGCCAACAAAGCAATGACTTGGACATTTTTACCAAGACCTGCTTCATCTGCCAGAATTCCATTAAGATTCTTCTTGTATTGTCGTGCCAACCAGTTCAATCCGATCATCTGATAATCTCGAAGTCTGCCATGAAGTAATGGCGGTGGAGAGGTTTTCACCTATGCAATTGCATATATTAAGAAATTAAGAAATACACAGTGGGAAAAAAACTACTTATTCTAGCATACTCTTTAAAGGGAACCTAGCACCAGGAATAACGCTGTTAACCTGCAGATATGGGGTTAATCTCCAGGTTAAGAGTGTTATGATGCTGTCCGGCACCTGCACACAGCCGAATGCGTCAGAAAAAGATTTTTATTCACCACGGCAGCATTCGCTGGTACAGTCACGCTCTGAATATACAGAGCGGCCGCTATAACCGCATCCTCGGTCTACACTGCAGCCCGCTGTCAGTCAGGGCTGGTCGCGGGTTCAGCAGCCCCTCTGTATATTCAGAGCAGTGACTGAACCGGTGGCGCCTTGTCCCCTACGACTGAATACCGAATGCTGGGGGGGGAGAATAAAGATAATTTTCTCCCCGCTGCACTCGGCTCTGTGCAGGCGCTGGACAGCATAATAATGCTGGTAACCTGCAGATTAACTCTATATCTGCAGGTTAACAGTTATTCCTGGTGACAGGTTCCCTTTAACCCCTTACCTATAGCCACTGTACATGTACGTAACAAGTCTGGAGCGGGTTCATGGGATGAGCCCATCACGTACCCGGTAAATAATGACTGTGACAATGGCAGGTCTTTAACAGCTGCGGATGGAGCAGAGGAGTGCACTGAAAGTGTTATGTTAAATGCAGCTGTAAAATGGACAGCAGCATTTAGAGTGTACTGGCATGAGGACGCGTCCTCTATGCATCCATCAGGTGCTCTGTGACGTCATTGCAAGACACAGATGGGAGTCTGTTGAAGACCTCCAAGTCTGTCATCACGGAGCTTCAATGAAACCTAGCTTCTGCCAAGGCTCCAAAAGGAGACTGTGATTTTTGCTATATACAGCACTGTGATATATAGCACAAGCAATCAGACAATCGTAGGTTCAAATACCATAAAAGGGACTAAGACCTGAAATGTGCAAAAAGTTTTAGAAATTACTGAAGAACAAAACAAAGCACTTACTGGTCCAGAGATACGTGAATTACCACGGGGAAGTAACAGTTCTGCGGCAGCAGCCACCTCTGCAATGTCCCGGTTGTGTTTCCTTGCACCCACATGGGTACTGTTACCTCCATCCACGGTCAGCAGAGAGTCTATAAGAACTACCTGCTTCTGAGTGTAATCTAAGTTTATGTCCCAACCTGTGCAAAAATGGAGAAACAGGATTTTTAGTCCTTTAAAATATTTGCTTTATAAAAATATATTTTGTGTCAGTCATCTGCTCAAAGCTCTACCGATTTCCAATAAATCTATTGCATGTAAATTTTCTTTCAATTAAAAAGGAGCAGTCTGGTCTTAAACTACCAGTCTGCACTTACTCTGCATATACAACAAGAAAAAAGATACTTCTGGAAACATTCCAACCAAACTGATTCCAGCTTCACTCAATATTCTTGTATTTTATTGAGGCCGCGTCTATCTAGTCAGAATGTGGCCAGGAGTATGCATATCACATAATTGCCATTCCAGTCAACGGAGAATCCTTACAGAGCATAGTGCGTGCATTGTGAGTATTCACAAGCCTACAGGCACTGAGGACTTGTAATTTAAGACCAGACAACTTCTTTAAGAACATGTGAGCAAATAAGATCGCAATCCCAAAAATAAGAGACAGATTTTCCAATGCAAAACTCACATGCAGAACAAAGAAATTGCAAATTGCAGACATAAGATTTTAAAGAATGAAAAAAAGAACTGCAAGGAAAGATTCACAGATTTAGGACACTGACAACTAAGTATTTTGTATCAATCAAAAAAATATACCGTATATATTTGAGTATAAGCCAAGATTTTCAGCCCATTTTTTTAGCTTATACTCGAGTCATACACGGGGGTCGGCAGGGGAGGAGGAGCGGGGGCTGTGTAATTATACTCACCTACTACTGGTGCGGTCCCTGCAGGTCCCTGGTTCCCCAGCGCTGCAGCTTCTTCCTGTACTGAGCGGTCACATGGTACCGCATATTACAGTAATGAATATGCAGCTCCACCTCCCATAGGGGTGGAGTCGCATATTAACTACTGTAATGAGCGGTAACGGTGACCGCTCAGTACAGGAAGAAGCTGCAGCGCCGGGGAACCAGGGACCTGCAGGGACCGCACCAGTAGTAGGTGAGTATAATTACACAGCAAGAAGCTGCGGCGCCGGGAAGCCAGGGACCTGCAGGGACCGCGTCAGAAGCAGGAGTATAACGGGGAGGGGAGCGCTGCGCGATATTCACCTGCTCCTCATTCCAGCGGCGCTCCATCTTCAGCGTCTTCTGCAGTGACGCTCAGGTCACAGGGCGCGGTGACGTGGTTAGTGCGCACCCTCTGCCTGAACGTCAGTGCAGAAGATGCTGAAGATGGAGAGGCGCCGGAACCAAGTCAGGTGAATATAGCAAGTGCCGTGGGCCTGAGCGACGGAGAAGTGAGTATGTGCTTTTTTTTTATCGCAGCAACAGCAAATGGGGCAAGTGTCTGTATGGAGCATCTTATGGGGTCATAACGTTTATGCAGCACTATATGGGGCAAGTATCTGTATGGGGCCATAATCAACGTTTGTGCAGCACTGTATGGGGCCATAATCAACGTTTGTGCAGCACTGTCTGTATGGGGCAAGGGTCTGTATGGAGCATCTATGGGGCCATAACGTTTGTGCAGCACTATATGGGGCAAATGTCTGTATGGGGCCATAACATTTGTGCAGCACTATATGGGGCAAGTGTCTGTATGGGGCCATAACGTTTGTGCAGCACTATATGGGGCAAGTGTCTGTATGGGGCCATAACGTTTGTGCAGCACTATATGGGGCAAGTGTCTGTATGGAGCATCTTATGGGGCCATAACATTTGTGCAGCACTATATTGGGCAAGTGTCCGTCACAGCACCCCGTCTTGCTCCTCCTATCTCAATGGAGAATTACAGGAATCTTCCCCTGATGAGTAGAGAAAAACGAAACGCGTAGGGAAGTATACCTTTTCGTTACTTTGCATTGGGGGTCACTATATAAAAACTGGTGATATTCTATGATGGGGTATTTGTATGGATAATGATGTGCCATCTCCCCAGTCTTTACACCAGATAAAAACGGTCATTAATTCGCTATAGGGTGAAACTGTTCACTTTTTTTTCCTTTCACACACCATTTTGAGCGGTCATTGCTAATAATAGATGCATATATAAAGAGCATATGTGGTCTGATCTGCCAAATGACCAGGTGATGTGAAATTTGATGTTTTTCCGCACTGCCAGCTGATATCGGACCTTTATGTTCCCATGATAGATTTATTCATAGGGATTTTGGGATATTGAGGTCTGAGGCAGTTCGATTTATTTGTGATATTGGCATTTCTTCTTTTGAAATGTGACGTACTGTGAGTCCTTTATGTGTTTTGATTATTTGGGTCTACCATTTTTTAACGAGTTTATTAAAAGTTAATTTTTAATCTAGAATCACACCCTGCTTTTTATACTATATTATTGATTGGTGGTCACAGCTTTTTCAGAGCATCTTATGGGGCCATAATCAACATTTGTGCAGCATTATATTGGGCAAATGTGTCTATGGAGCATCTTATGGGGCCATTATTAACCTTTATGCAGGATTATATGGGGCATATTTTAATATGGAGCATCTTATGGGGCATCATAAACTTTATGGAGCATTATATGGGGCTCCCGATTCAATATGGATATTCAAAAACACTTAACCTACTGATGTCTCAATTAATTTAACTTTTATTGGTATCTATTTTTTCTTTTGACATTTACCAGTAGCTGCTGCATTTCCCACCCTAGGCTTATACTCAAGTCATTAAGTTTTCGCAGTTTTTTGTGGCAAAATTAGGGGGGGGGGTCGGCTTATACTCAAGCATATACGGTAGATATTATATTTAATATACACATACCCACACCCACAAATCTTTTTAATTTACTTTTTTTCCCTACCGAGTTTTATACTTTGTTTTAGTTTACAAATTTCAAAGCAAAAACTGATTTTCGGCATTTAAAGAATAAGAGTATGTGCACACGGTCAGTAACTGGCAGCGCTGTGGACACAGCACATGTCAACTGCATCTAAAGCGCTGTCGGCTACTGAACGCAGGTGAATCCGCATGTGTTCTTTGAACCGTACAGAATCGCGGCATCCAATACATTGTACAGGTGACATTTATCTTGAGGAGGTTTGCGAATCCGCAAGATAAATAAACATGCTGCGGTCTGAAAAGACGTGCCGCATGTCCGTCTCCGCAGGTAAGCCGCAGGCATCTGTGCACGCATAGTAGGTGTGGGATTTCTTGAAATCCCATCCACTAGGCTGTAACATCTGGAAGCTGCGGGTTGGATGCTGCACAAGTAAGCAATGTCCAACCCCCAGCGTTTACTTATCGTGTGCACCTACCCTAAGGTATTAAAAGTATTTTCCTTACAAAAACAATGGAGAAATGTACATCAAGTTGCAAATTGTACATTATGGAGTATATAGGGCCTAGCTGGAGAAGGGGTTCTCACAGAAATATATTTACCAAGTCAAGCATTTTATGTGAAACACAAAGAACAACAAACCTTTTGGCTTTAAAACAGTACCAATTGCTGCTGGATCCTGAAGACAGACAAAAAATAGTGGACATCAATAACTGGATTTACATGATGGTCTAGCAAACAGTTTATGTTTTGTGTCAAATTGAAAACAAAACCAAGCGCCCTCAATTTCAGCTATACTCCTACACAAAAAATTAGGAATTATTAAGATTACAATACTTTAAATAAAATACATTATTAGTATAGAAAAATCATTCAACTTTTTATTGCCCAAATTAATAAAGTTCTAATGTTATCATCCATCTTTAGGAGAAGTGATAAGTTGCTGTAGGTCCGAGAACTAGGCCCCTCATCAACATCACAAAACTGGACACTACCGAGCCCTGTCTAAATGGAGCAACGATGAAGCCAGCTCATCACCACTTCATTCATTCTCTATTGGTCTGCTTGAGACAGCCAAATACTATACTAAATTTGGTAGTTTAATGGAAAATTAATGGGTTGGGTGTGCATATGATTAACCTCACTCACTTATCTCATGTATAGGTCATCACTATAAGGTCGCAATCAGACGGCTGTATAAATTGGACTGAGATCGGATAGCAGTGCACAGACTAGCCACAGGCTCTCCCGACCCGAGCATGACCGCTTCAGATATTTCTATGCAGCTGTCATGTTCGGGTCGGGACAGCGGACAGCCAGTCCGTGCACAGATTTATACAGCAGTGTTACTGCTCCCTAAAGAAACACAGCAACATTTTTATCTCTTAATCCCTTCTAAATGTGCCTGTACAGTAGAATGCGTGAATTAAAACATTTTCAGATTTTCTGCACAACCTCGTTTTCAGGCTCCATGGGCTTACATTTGCTCAGTTTTATGGTGTTTGCTGGGCAGTTTAATTTCTGATCACATTATGTGTACTAGACAAAATTGCAACAATTAACCCCTTCATCCCGAAGCCTGTTTTCACCCTCCTGACCAGGCCAATTTTTACAATTCTGACCACTGTCACTTTATAAGATCATAACGCTAGAACGCGTCAACGGATCCCGGTGATTCTGACATCGTTTTCTTGTGATATATTGTACTTTATGACAGTGGTAACATTTCTTTGACATGACATGCGTTTATTTGTTAAAAAAAAGTAAATTTGACAAAAATTTCACAATTTTCAAACTTTTATTTTTCATGCCCTTAAATCAGTCATATCACACAAAATAGTTAATAAATAACATTTCCCACATGTCTACATCAGCACA
Source organism: Ranitomeya imitator (assembly GCF_032444005.1). NCBI lineage: Eukaryota > Metazoa > Chordata > Amphibia > Anura > Dendrobatidae > Ranitomeya > Ranitomeya imitator. Next base: position 280,504,746 of record NC_091282.1, on the reverse strand, counting down.
ATTTTGGAAACTTTTTTTTTTTCGTTAGGAAGTTATAAGGGTTAAAAGTTGACCAGCGATTTCTAATTTTACAACAAAATTTGCAAACCCATTTTTTTTTTAGGGACCACATCACATTTTAAGCGACTTTGAGGGGCCCATATGACAGAAAATACCCAAAAATTACATTCTAAAAACTGCACAGCTCAAGGTGCTCAAAACCACATTCAAGAAGTTTATTAACCCTTTAGATGGTTCACATGAATTTTTGGAATGTGTAAGGAAAAAAAAAAAAACATTTACCGTATATACTCGAGTATAAGCCGAGATTTTCAGCCCATTTTTTGGGGCTGAAAGTCCTCCTCGCGGCTTATACTCAAGTCATACCCAGGGGTCGGCAGGGGAGGGGGAGCGGGGGCTGTTATACTCACCTACTCCTGGCGCGGTCCCTGCAGGTCCCTGGCTGCCCAGAGCACCAGATTCTTGCTGTACTGAGCGGTCACATGGTACCGCTCATTACAGTAATGAATATGCAGCTCCACCTCCCATAGAGGTGGAGCCGCATATTCATTACTGTAATGAGCAGTAACGGTGACCGCTCAGTACAGGGAGAAGCAGCAGCGCCGGGGAAGCAGGGACTGCACAGCGCCAGGAGCAGGTGAGTATCATGGGGAGGGGAGCACTGCGCGATATTCACCTACTCCCAGTTCCGGGCGCCGCTCCGTCTTCAGAGGGTGCGGTGACGTGGTTAGTGCGCTCCCTCTGTCTGAACGTCAGTGCAGAAGACGCCGAAGATGGAGCGACGTCAGAATGAGGAGCAGGTGAATATTGAAAGTGCCGGGGCCTAAGTGACGGAGAGGTGAGTATGTGATTTCTTTTTTTTTTTTTTTTTATCGCAGCAACAGCAAATGGGGCAAGTGTCTGTATGGAGCATCTTATGGGGCCATAACGTTTGTGCAGCACTATATGGGGCAAGTGTCTGTATGGGGCCATAATCAACGTTTGTGCAGCACTATATGGGGCAAGTGTCTGTATGGGGCCATAATCCACGTTTGTGCAGCACTATATGGGGCAAGTGTCTGCATGGGGCATCTTATGGGGCCATAACATTTGTGCAGCACTATATGGGGCAAGTGTCTGTATGGAGCATCTTATGGGGCCATAACATTTGTGCAGCACTATATTGGGCAAGTGTCTGTATGGGGCCATAATCAACGTTTGTGCAGCACTATATGGGGCAAGTGTCTGTATGGAGTATCTTATGGGGCCATAACGTTTGTGCAGCACTATAATGGGGCAAGTGTCTGTATGGGGCCATAACATTTGTGCAGCACTATATGGGGCAAGTGTCTGTATGGAGCATCTTATGGGGCCATAACATTTGTGCAGCACTATATTGGGCAAGTGTCTGTATGGGGCCATAATCAACGTTTGTGCAGCACTATATGGGGCAAATATCTTTATGGAGCATCTTATGGGGCCATAATTAACGTTTGTGGAGCATTAGGGTATATGGGGCAAGTGTCTGTATGGAGCATCTTATGGGGCCATTAATAACCTTTATGCAGGATTATATGGGGCATATTTTAATATGGAGCATCTTATGGGGCCATCACAAACTTTATGGAGCATTATATGGGGCTCCTGATTCAATACCGATATTCAAAAACACAACCTACTGATGTCTCAATTTCTCTTTTATTGGTATCTATTTTTACTTTTGCCATTTACTGGTAGCTGCTGCATTTCCCACCCTAGGCTTATACTCGATTCATTAAGTTTTCCAAGTGTTTTGTAGCAAAATTAGGTGGTTCGGCTTAAACTCGAGTATATACGGTACTTTTCTTTCACAAACATTTTCCTTTAGACCTAATTTTTTTTTACTTTCGTAAAGGTAGTAACAGGAGAAAATGGACCATTTTGTTGTGCAATTTCTCCTGAGTATATCAATACCCCATTTGTGGGAGAAATCTACTGTTTGGGCACGCTGCAGGGTTCGGAAGGGAAAGAGCCCCATTTTATTTTTTTATTGTAAAATTTGCTGTAATAATTAGCGGTTGCATTGTTGCGTTTGGCGAGACCCTAATGTGCTAAACAGTGGAAACCCCCCCAACAAGTAACACTATTTTTGAAACTAGACCCCTTGGGGAACTTACCTAGATGTGTATTGAGCACCTTGAACCCCCCAGGTGCTTCACAGAAGTTTACAACGTAGAGCCGTACAAATTAAATAAATAAAAATTTAATTTTTCCAAAATAAATCTTTTTAGCTCCATATTTTGCAGTTTTGTAAGGGAAACAGGTGAAATTGCACCGTATAATTTGTTGTGCAATTTCTCCTGAGTATACAGACACCTCACATGTGGGGGAATACTACTGTTTGGGTGCACGGAAGAGCTGGGAAGGAGCGCCATTTGACTTTTTGAATGTAAAATTTACTGGAACAATTAGCGGATGCCATGTCACGTTTGCAGATCCCCTGATGTGCCTAAACAGTGGAAACCCCCCTCAAGTGACACCATTTTGGAAATTATAACCCTTTGGGAATTCGTCTACACATGCAGTGACGATTTCGACTCTATAGGTGTTTTCCAGAAACAGGTAGCAGCTGAGTGAAAATTGCAAACTGCTGTTGTAGTGCCCAACTCATGCTTCTGGAGACACACACCTGTAAATTAGGTGGGCTCTCATCACTACAGAAATGCCAAACATGTGAGCGCTAAATGTTGTTTTGGCACACTGGGACTCAGAAGGGAGGGGGGCATTTGGATTTGGGAGCGTAGAATTTGCTGAATTTCTTTTGAGGAACGAGGAGCCATTTTGCTTTTCCAGAGCCTTTGTGCTACCAGTAACGTGGAAGCCCCTGTATTTCCGTTAACAGGGGACGGACCTGAGTGTGAACTTGCTTTTTTTGTGGGTTGAGTTGAAGCTTTTATTGGGAACATTTTACATAATGTTTGGGATCACATTTATCTGGCGCTCTATGCTAAGCACTTTGGGGTTTCCATCCAAATCTCTGAGTGACATGACAGATGAAACCCCGAGGGATCCATTCACTATAATAAGGCAGCAGATTGACTCTGGACTGCGTCTGGCCTCTGTTCAGCTTTGTCCTTTTCAGAAGTGCACAAAACTGTGCAATCCTAAAAAGACAGACACCGCTGGATCATGGGTCATATGGCGTGCACAGTGACTCAATCTGCCTCATTATAGGGAATTTTCCGCAAGGGGTTCTGTCTGAATCACGTATTTCAGAGATTTACACGGAAACTGTGACGAAGTATGCGACAGAGCAGAAAGCCAATAAACAATCCAACAAGATTTATTGGAACAGGGAACTGGGACAACGCAAATGAAAGTAATTCTGTAGCGTCCACAATGAGTCCACAGAAAGGGAGTAGATCCGGGGGCGCCACCAGGTAATCAGACGCCAGGAAAATAGCAATAGTCCTTGAGTGAATTCAATAGATCCAGTAGATGAGGGGCACAACACAGTCCCACGTGGCAGCTTCTAACAATATACACGGACACAGGGATCTCGTCTCAGCCTAATATCCCAGCCCTTCGCAAGTCACCACACAATTGCATCAGCCAACACATGAGTCTATTGTTCTGTGTCCTGGGATCCACCCCTCCATGGGGGAGGGCTCCCCCTACTGGTTGTTGACTCCAGCCTGATTACATGGCAGTCCAGGGATACAGGCCGGGGGAGGGACACGCTGTTACAGAAACCCCAGTGTAAGCGCTCAGTGCAGGGTGCAGGATAAATGTTCGCCGAGCCTTACTGAGTTCTTTGGGAGGCAGAATGAAAAAAAAAAAAAAAAAAAACAACAGTAGGTGAAGAATTGGTTTTATTTTATTTTTTACGCCGTTCCTCATGCAGTATTAGTGATTAGGCGACTATTATTCAGGTCAGTGCGACTACAGGGATACCAATTTATATGGGGTTTTTATGTTTGGCTGCTGTCAGAGTCATGTGATGGCCCGTTTTTGCGGGACAAGTTGACGTTTTTAAATGGTACCATTTTCAGGCACATGACTTTTTATCACTTACTAATCAGATTTTGGGGAGACAGAACATAGTAACAGTTAGTAAGGCCGAAAAAAGACATTTGTCCATCCAGTTCAGCCTATATTCCATCATAATAAATCCCCAGATTTACGTCCTTCTACAGAACCTAATAATTGTATGATACAATATTGTTCTGCTCCAGGAAGACATCCAGACCTCTCTTGAACCCCTCGACTGAGTTCGCCATCACCACCTCCTCAGGCAAGCAATTCCAGATTCTCACTGCCCTAACAGTAAAGAATCCTCTTCTATGTTGGTGGAAAAACCTTCTCTCCTCCAGACGCAAAGAATGCCCCCTTGTGCCCGTCACCTTCCTTGGTATAAACAAATCCTCAGCGAGATATTTGTATTGTCCCCTTATCTATATATATAATTGTCTAAGGGTTTTTCTGTCTGTCTGTCTTGGAAATCCCGCGTCTCTGATTGGTCGAGGCCAGCAACGGGCACAGCGACGATGAGGTCATAAAGGACGTAGAAATCCCAGGTTTCTGATTCAGCGACAGGCACAGTATCGACGTAGATGTCATAATGGTTGCCATGGTGACGATGATGTCATAAAGGTTGCCTCAACCAATCAGCGACGGGCACAGTCTGCCGCGAATTCTGGAATCATCATTGTCCATATACTACGGGGACATGCATATTCTAGAATACCCGAAGCGTTAGAATCGGGCCACAATCTAGTATACTTATACATGGTTATTAGATCGCCCCTCAGTCGTCTTTTTTCTAGACTAAATAATCCTAATTTCGCTAATCTATCTAGGTATTGTAGTTCTCCCATCCCCTTTATTAATTTTGGCACAAAATTAAAAACCAGAAATTCAGGAATTGCTTTTTTTTTTTTTTTTTTTTAAAAGGTGTTCACTGAAGGGGTTAACTAGTGGGACAGTTTAAAAAGCGTGTCATTACAGTCAAGGCGATACCAAATATGTGCACTTTCATTTTTTTATTAACCTAAATGTATTTATTGGAAAAAAATATTTATTTTTTCTTTATTTAGGGATTTTAAACAAAATATTTTTACACTTTGTAATTTTTTTAAGCTTTTTTTTTTTACTTTGTCCCAGTATGGGACATCACTATATAATGTCAGATCAGCGATCTGACAGACAGGGAAGGAGGCTTGCCGGCGCCTGCTCCCAGCAGGCGCTCACAAGCCACCTTACCTGCAGGACTCGAAAGGACCCCTCTTGATGGAGGAGCGCTGGGAGCCCCCTCCCTGCACGATGCTTCTCTATGCCGCTGTCACTATTGACAGCGGCATCAGAGGGGGTAAATGCCCACGATCGGTGCCATCACTGATCGTGGGCATTGCTGCGGGGTGTCAGTTGTCACATACAGCTGACACCCGCACCTGATCGCTGCAGTGCTCAGCGTGAGGTCGCGGGATCTTGCAGCCGTAGATATACCGCTCTTTGCAGAAACGCACCTCCCGCAGAGCAGTATATGTACGCCAGATGTTGGAAAGGTGTTAAAATAGACATAAGGCAAAATGAGGGGGTCTAAGCGAATATTTCAGGGGAAGTTTATTTGTAAGAAAGTCCGAAATATAGTTCATATGGCCTGAAGTGTGGAAAACTTTTGCTGGGAAAAGCAGTGTTTGAAGATAGAGGAAAAAGCAGTCGCTGACAGCTGAGAGAGCTGCTTGGTGTCCTCTAGGTGCAACACATATGTTGTGGGCTCCAATTTACAGAAGATAAAATAAGGCTGGTTTCACATTTGCGTTCTTTGGCGCTGCGTTTTAGCGTAAAAAAAGCATGCGTTTTTTTTCTATATTTAACATTAAAAACGCATGCTTTTTTTGTATGCGTTTTGCCGCGTTTGACGACGCATGCGTCGTTTCTCTGCTTGCGTTTTGTCGCAGAAATGCAACATGTAGTCATTTCTAGAGGTTTTTTTTGCCGCAAAAAAACGCATGTGTTTTTTCACGGCAAAAAAAAACGTATTGCTGTCTATGTAAACGCATGTGTTTTTAAGCACATGCATTTGGTTGCGTTTTTAAACGCATGCGTTTCCATAGAAAAAAACAAGTCTACACACTGATAAGCCACCCCCCACCATCAAGGTGATAAAGGGATCCAAACCCTAACCCTAATCCTAACCCCCCACCATCAAGGTGATAAAGGGATCCTAACCCTAACCCTAACCCCCCACCATCAAGGTGATAAAGGTATCCTAACCCTAACCCTAGCTATTTCTAGTGGGTTTTCTAGTTGATTTTGATGATTGGGAGCTGTCACACACTTCTCATCATGAGTTTCAAAAACGCAAACGCAGGAAAAAACGCATGTAAACGCGTCAAAATGCCGCGTTTTTTTTTTTTTTGCCGCATACGAAAACGCATGCGCCTAAAAAACGCAGCATTTGCACGCGTTTACATGCGTTTTTTTCACCACCTGCGTTCGCGTTTTTAACGCTGCGTTTTTAAACGCAAATGTGAAACCAGCCTATCAGGATGCACTGCTCTCTGTCGACTGAGGAAAAATGTACTGTATTTTTCTGACCATAAGACGCACTTTTTTTCCTTCAAATTTGGGAGGAAAGTGTGGGTGCGTCTTATGGTAGGGATGTAGCATGTGGGGAGGGGGGCAGCAGGGAGTGGGATCGCACTGTTATCCCACTTCAGGAGGCAGAAAAATTTCCCCAGTGCCGGGAATCAGCGCTGGGGAAACCACATGGTCCCGATGATTAAGTGCAGTGAATATTCATTAGCTGCTTCCCCGCCCACCTATCAGCTGAGCAGTGAGCCAGGAGCAGCAAATGAATACTCCTTCACAGGGACATACATGGTTTCCCCAGCGCTGGATTCCTGCAGCAGCTGGGGAGAGCTGTGTGTCCGGGGGAGGAGGAGGCAGCAGCAGGGTGGCAGGGGAGAGATCGCTGCATACCTGCCTGGGCTGGACGCTGAGTGCTGCTGTGCACAAGGAGGACCTGTGTGATGTCAGAAGTGGGCGGGCTGGAGCATCACATGGCCCTCTCTCTTCTTGACATCATCAAAGGTCCTTCAGACTCCCCACTAGAATCTGTTGGCTTCCTCTTATAACCTGTGCTGTCACATCTGTGCTGGAAAGGCAACAAGAGGGAGGGCTCTGTGTGTGCAGTCATGGGATGCATTTACCTCACCACAGTGACTGGCTGGCTGCCACAATTAAGAGGTTAGTCTTTACAAAACACAATAAAGCACTCTGCCACTCCTTTGGTGAACTATAACTCCCAGCATGTCATAGGATCTGCAGGACATGCTGTGAGTTATAGTTCTTCCATGGGATTTTAAAGCAGCACTTCAGTGTTATTTTGCAGTGCTGGAGTGGTGCTTTCAAGCCCTGTGCCCCCATTCTTATACTCACCCTCCAGCATCTTCATATAGTACTTCACAGACACCACACTGGTCCCGCAGCTTCCAACATAATAACATACTATTATATATAATAACACCACATATAATAGTATGTTATTTATGTTATTAGATATTTTATCACATTTTTTTGCTTCAAATATTTTTTTCCCTTTTTTCCACCTCTAAAACCTGGGTGCGCCTTATAGTCCGGTGCGTCTTATAGTCCGAAAAATACGGTAATTTATTTTGTGAATGGGAAATCGCCAATAGCTGCTAAGTTTAGGGTCACTTCCAAAATTCCTTATTTTTGAAAGAAAAGCACAGTTCTTTCCAATAAGGCTAACAGGAAATAATTCAGAAAAACACTCCATACATTCTTAATGTGGTAAAGGACTATTCTAGCTGCAAACGTCTGGTTTGTAATGCAATATCTTCATAGGTGTATAGAGGCCCATTTCCAACAACCATCACTCCAGTGTTCTTAGGGTACTTTGTGTTTGCTAACTGTGTAAGAAGGCTAATGGATGGGTAGAATACCCTTGAAAACCCTTGTGCAAGTATGTTAGCACATCTGAAGACAGTTTGGCTGATTAGAGAACCTATAAACCAGACCTTCCTTTGAGCTAGTTGAGAATATGGAGCATTACATTTCTTAGTTCCATTAAACTCTCAAAATGGCCAGAAAAAAAGAACTTTCATGTGAAACTCGACAGTCTATTCTTGTTCTTAGAAATGAAGGTTATTCCATGCGAGAAATTGCCAAGAAACTGAAGATTTCCTACAACGGTGTGTACTACTCCCTTCAGAGGAGAGCACAAACGGGCTCTAACCAGAGTAAAAACAGGTATTTTCTGGTACTCACTGTAAAATCTCTTTCTTGGAGCCTTCACTAGGGGACACATAACCATGGGTGTATGCCGCTGCTGCCAGGAGGCTGACAATATGCAAAAAAGGAAAAAAGATTGCTCCTCTCCGGCAGTATACACCCACCGACAGGCACCAAGTACCTCAGTTGGTGAAAAAAAATCAGTAGGAGAAGCAACCAGAACTCAGAACATATATGTACCAACTCAACCAGGGGTGCTTAGACCAAAACACGGTACAAGAAACAAGCAGGGAGGGTGCTGTGCCCCCAATGAAGGCTCCAAGAAAGAGATTTTACAGCGAGTACCAGAAAATCCCTTTTTCTTTATCGCTTCATTGGGGGACATAACCATGGGACGTCCAAAAGCAGTCCCAAAATGGGAGGGGAAGCAACACGGAGAAGCGACTCAGGTACCTGCAGTACCTTCCTACCGAAGCCTGCATCGGACGAGGCCTGGGAATGAACCCTATAGAACCTCGCAAAGGTGTGCAAGGAAGACCAGGTCGCAGCCTTGCAAATCTGCAAAGCAGAAGCCTGGTGACGAACAGTCCAAGAAGCTCCAACAGCCCTGGTGGAGTGGGCTCTCACTCCCGGAGGGGGCCGTTTTTCCTTAACGCGATAAGCCTACAGTATCGCTGAATGAATCCAACGAGAGATCGTGGACTTGGAAGCCGAGAGACCTTTCCGGCGACCTTCAGAGATGACAAACAGGGAATCGGATTGACAAAGAAGGGCAGTTCTAAAGAGATAGACCCGAATGGCCCTGACCACATCCAGCTTGTGAAGAGACTTCTCCAGAGGGTGAACCGGGGAAGGACAAAATGAGGGAAGAACGATGTCCCCATTGATGTGGAAAGATGATACCACCTTGGGAAGGAATGAACGAACAGGTCAGAGAACTAACTTGAATCAGGAACGGGGAGCGACAGGATAAAAGCTGCCAACTCGGACCATCCTAATAGACGTAAATGCAATTAGAAAGGCCACTTTCTAAGTGAGGAAGGAAAAAGAAATGTCCTGAATGCGTTGGGAAGGCGCAGCTTTCAGAGCGCTCAGGACCAGGTTAAGATACCAAGGGTCCAACGAGGAATGGAAGGGAAGAGCCAGGTGAGCAACTCCCTGGAGAAAAGTCTTCACTTGAGGGATGGAAGACAGATCCCTCTGAAAAAGGATGGATAGGGTGGAGACCTGACCTATTAGGGTACTGAGGGACAGTCCCAAGTGAAGGCCCACCTGAAGCTAACCAAGAAAGGCAGAAAGGGAAAAAGAGTGGAAACACCGTTTTCCTCGCACCATCTGAAGAAAGCCTTCCAGTACCTGTGGTAAATGAGGGAAGAAGCTGGTTTTCTGGCTCTGATCATGGTCTGAATGACCTGGTGGGAAAATCCCAACTCCCTTAGGACCGCGGCATCAACGGCCATGCCATTAAACTCAAAGACTGAGAACTCTGGTGGAAGAGGGGACCTTGCTAGAGAAGATCTGGACGGTCTGGAAGCCTCCAGGAAGTTTCCGAGAGAATGTTCACCAGTTCCGCATACCAAGGACGCCTTGGCCAGTCTGGCGCTATTAGGATTTCCGGAATCCCCTCTATCTTTTTTACGATCCTTGGGATCAAGGGAAGAGGAGGGAAAAGGTAATGGAGCTGAAATTAGAATCACGCAATCACCAGGGCGTCGTAGCCGATGGCCAGTTTCCCGGGACCTGGCTACGAACCGAGGAACTTTGTGGTTTATCGGAGACGCCATGCGATCGACGTCCGGAGTGCCCCAACGCTGACATATCTGATTGAAGACTGAGGGATGGAGAGACCACTCACCTGATGCTAGGCCTTGGTGGCTCAGGAACATCAGCTGCCCAATTTTCGACTCCTGGAATGTGAATGGCTGATATGGCTGGAAAGTGACATTCCACCCAACGCAGAATTTTTGCCGTTTCCACCATCATCTGTTTGCTGCGAGTCCCGCCATGGTGGTTTAAGTTCGCCACGGCCGAGGCATTGCCCGACTGGATGCGGACGGCTCTGCCTGTCAGGAGTGACTGCCAGCGGAGAAGGGCAAGGAAGATTACCCCGATTTCCAAAAGTTTGATGGGAAGAAGTGCTTCCTGGGCGTTCCAGCGACCTTGCGCTGTGTGCCGGTGGAAAACCGCTCACCACCCGAGGAGACTGGCATCGGTGGTGATGACCTGCCCCGAAGGGGAAGAAAGGAACTCCCTTTCAAGACTGAGGAGGACGGAGTCCACCAGGTCAGTGACTAGCTCACTTGGAGAGGCAGACGAACAGGGCGGTCCATAGAGGTCGTGGACTTGTTGCAGGTGGGCAGAAGAAACAGCTGAAGAGAATGAGTGTGGAACTGGGCGAAAGGCACAGCTTCCATGGAGGCAATCATCTTCCCCAGGACCCTCATGCAGAATCGAAAGGGGAGAGGGACTGGGTGCCTTAGGGATTGGACTCCCTTGCAGAGAACAGAAAACTTGTCATTCGGGAGAAAAACCCGGACCAAGTTCATGTCGAATTCCATGCTCAGGATTGTCAGATGCTGGGAAGGGGTTAGAGTGGACTTCTCCTGGTTGATGATCCAGCCGAGAGGGGTCAAGATGTCCAGCGTGACTTGAAGACTCTGAGCACAGTCTCGGCGGAATGAGCCCTTGATAAGCAGATCGTCCAGGTAAGGGATAATGAGAATCCCCCTGGAGCGAAGAATGGCCATGACCGCAGCCATGACCTTCGTGAAGACCCTGGGGGCAGAAGCCAGGCCGAAGGGAAGGGCCGTGAATTGGTAGTGATTGTCCAGGATCGCAAACGGAATGCATCTCTGGTGCCGCGCACAAACAGGAATGTGAAGATACGCTTCCTGAATGTCTACTGAGCAGAGAAATTCCACCGGCGGTGATCAACGATCGTAAGGATTCCATCCTGAAGTGGCAGATCCTGACCATTCAGCAGTTTGAGGTCCAGAATTGGACGGAGGGAATCGTCTTTTTTCGGGACTACAAAAAGATTTGAGTAGAATCCCGAAAACTGTTTGTTTGACGGAACAGGAACGACTACTCCAGCAGCCAAAAGGGAAGAGACAGCCTGAAGAAAACCTGGAGCCTGGGACGGCTGGTGGGCGAGAAAGAATCGTCCTTCTGGCGGGGTGGGGGGAAGAAAATTCGATCTTGTAATCGGAGTTAACGATCTCCCTGACGCAGGCGTCGCTGATCACCGACAACCAGGCATCCCTGAAGGAAAGAAGCCTGCCTCCCACCCTGGAAAGACTTCCAAGTGGGGGTGACTCGTCACTTAGAACAGAACCTGTTGGCACGAGACCCAGAGGGGTTTGAGGATCGGGCCTTTTGGTCTCCAGTTGGGAGAGGGTTTGAAAGATGGTTTCCTTTGTTCTCCTGAAGCGGAGGGACGCTCCTGAAGATGGGAAGGGACGAAAGAACCTAAAGGACCGAGGGCCCTTCCTGTTGAAAGGACGCTTAAGTCTAGACTGAGGCAGAGAGGTACTTTTGCCCCCAGTAGCGTCCGAAATTATCTGGTCCAGCCTAGTCCCAAAGAGCCTGGAGCCTTGGAAGGCTATGTTGGTGAGAGACCTTTTGGAAGTAGTATCCACGCCTTCACGATGTTGCTGCTTGCTCTGGCGGAACAGCCTGCCGCATCCAAGGAGGCAGCCAAAATGTATTTGCCAGCGTGGCCAATCTGGTCTGCCAATTCAGCAAGCTTGTCTGGAGATCCTGAATTTAAGATGCCCCTGCGAAGTATCTTGGCCCAGGCTGAGATGGCTTTCGCCACCCAGGTGGAGGCGAAACTGGGACAAAGGGATGCACCAGTTGCCTCAAAGGCTGATTAGGCCAGTGACTCTATCTGCCTGTCTGTTTAGTCTTTAAGAGACGCACCATCCGGTAAGGACAGAACCGTCTTGGAGGAAAGACGAGAAACGGGCGGATCCATCTTAGGGGACTCTGCCCATTTGCTGAGAAGATTGGGGTTAAAGTGGTATAGGACGTCTAAGTGCTTCCTTCCCGGAAAGCGTTTTTCGGGATGCTCCCAGTGTTTTGACAGAGTAGACCCAAACTCCTCGTGGTTGGGAAAGGTGCGGTAGGGACGCTTTACCCGTTTAAATGAGACAGAGGAATCCTGTGAAGGAACCTCATCCTCTTTAAGTTTAAGAGTTTGAAAAATAGCCGAGATAAGTCTATCAACCATGGCCTGCATCTTGGAAGTCTGGTCTGTATCAGAGTCAGACCCGGACTGGGAATCTATGTCCGACCCAAGGTCCTCATCCGAAGAGGGGAAAAAAGGATTAGTTGCGGATCTGAGTACAGATCCAGGTCCGCCTCCTACAGACACTAAGCACAAACTGAGGTACTTGGTGCCTGTCGGTGGGTGTATACCTATATATATTTTATTTATATTTTTTAGTTTTGGCATTCTTCAATAGTATCTATGGAAGGCTAGAAGTTGCTATAACCCGATTGGCTCCGCTACATACAGGCGATTATCAGATAGCAAGTGAGTAATTCTGTTACATACAGGCAATGAGCGCCGACCACCGGGTACTGTCCAGAGGCTGGAGACGCTACCAGGGGACAGGCCAGTACACAAGGAGACGTGGAGGGGGCCATAGGAGGGCATGATCAGTCCGGCAGTGGGTCAGTAAAGGTGTGGGGTGGCATTTCTTTGGAGGGCTGCACAGCCCTCCATGTGCTCGCCAGAGGTAGCCTGACTGTCATTAGGTACCGATAGGAGATCCTGAGACCCCTTGTGAGACCATATGCTGGTGCGGTTGGCCCTGGGTTCCTCCTAATGCAGGACAATGCAAGACCTCATGTGGCTGGAGTGTGCCAGCAGTTAATGCAAGATGAAGGCATTGAAGTTATGGACTGGCCCGCCCTTTCCCCAGACCTGAATCCGATTGAACACATCTGGGACATCATGTCTTGCACCATCCACCAACGTCACGATGCACCACAGACTGTCCAGGAGTTAGCGGATGCTTTAGTCCAGGTCTGGGAGGGGATCCCTCAGGAGACCATCGGTCACCTCATCAGGAACATGCCCAGGAATTGTAGGGAGGTCAAATAGGCGCATGGAGGCCACACACACACACACACACACACACACACACACACACACACACACACACACACACAAAACAGAACATAATTTCCTTGTCTTGAGGCATTTCCACTGAAGTTGGACCAGCCTGTAATTTGATTTTCCAATTTGATTTTGAGTATCATTCCAAATCCAGACCTCCATGGGATATTAATTTTGATTTACATTGATCATTTTTATGTTTTATTGTTCTCAACACATTCCTCTATGTAATTAAAAAAGATTTGCAACTGAAATATTTCATTCAGTGATAGCTAGGATGTGGTATTTTTTGAGTAATGTAATTGTCTTCTTGTTAGGAGTTAGAAGTGTTAAAAGTTGATCAGCAAATTCTAATTTTCCAAATAAATTTAAAAAACTTTTTTCTTTTTCTTTAGGGACCCCTCAAAGTCCTCAAAACTATTCTAGACGTTTATTAACCCTTCAGGTGCTTCACAGGAATTAATGCAATGGAAAAGGAAAAAAACATTTAATTTTCTTTTTTTTTCTTCACAAAAATCTAACTTTAGCTCCAATTTTTTTTTATTTTCACAAGGGTAATGGGAAAAAGTGGACACCAAAATGTCTTGTGCAAATTCTCCGGAGTATACCGATACATCATTTGTGGGGAAAAACTACTTTTAGGGTGCATGAGAGTGCACGGAACGAAGGAGCACACTTTGACTTTTGAACGCAAAAATGGTTGTAATCGAGAGCGGATGACGTGTCAAGTTTTGAGAGCCCCTGATGTACCTAAACAGTGGAAACCCTCCACAATTAACACCATTTTGGTAACTAGACCCTTCAAGGATTGTATCTATATGTGTGGTGAGAACCTTGTAACCCCCAAGTGCTTCATAGACATTTAAGCTGGGAAAATTAAAAATCCTATTTTTCCCACAAAAATATTTTAGCCCCAAATTTTACATTTTCACAAGGGGTAACAGGAACAAAATGGACCATACAATTTGTTGTGCAATTTCTCTAGAGTACACCGATAGCCCATATGTGGGAGAAAACTACTTCTGAAGCACAGTGCAAAGCTCTGAAGAGAAGAAGCGTCATATTAGAGTTCAGATATTGCTGGAATAGTTGCCATGTCAGGAATAGTTGCCATGTCAAATTGGCAGCCTCCCTTAGGTGCCAAAACAGCAGAAACCACCATAAGTGACATTTTACAAACTACATCTCTCAATTAATCTAGGGGTGCAGTGAACATGTTGACACCACATATGCCTCAAAAATTTATACCATTGGGCGGTGAAGAAAGAATAAAGAGGGATTTTTGCCTACTAACCGTAAAATCCTTCTCTCCGAGCCACTCATTAGGGGACACAGGACCATGGGTGTATGCTGCTGCCACTAGGCGGCTGACACTAAGTGGATATAAAAAAAATTAGCTCCTCCTCTGCAGTATACACCCTACCACTGGCTCTAGCCGAACCAATTCAGTGACAAAGCAGTAGGAGATCAAACCCATTAAATATGGGTACATCATGTCAAACCAAAAGAACAAACATAGCCATCAAGCCAACAGGATGGGTACTGTGTCCCCCAATAAGTGGCTCGGAGAAAAGGATTTTTCGGTGAGTACACAAAAATCCCTGTTTCTCCTTCGCCTCATTGGGGGACACAAGACCATGGGACGTCCTAAAGCAGTCCCTGGGTGGGGAAATGACAGGACGGACAAAACCTCACGCACCAGCTGTCTAGAGATGCGTTACTGCCGCCTGAAAGATCAGTCTTCCCAGGATCTCATCTGCTGAGGTCTGAGTGTGAATGTTGTAGTACTTCAAGAAGATGTGCAGACTGGACCAAGTCGCAGCCCTGCAACCTGTTCCGCCGACGCCTGGAGCCGAATGGCCCAGGAAGCACCCACCGAACCAGTGGAGTGTGCCTTAATCCCCACTGGGATAGGCTTGCCTCTGACACGGTAAGACTCCTGAATAGCCGAGAGAATCCACCTGGTTATTGTGGACTACGAAGCAGCTAGTCCCTTCCCGTGACCCACAAGAAGAGCGAATAAAGCTTCGTCTTGAGGAAGGATGCCATCCGGAAAATGTATCTTCTGAGAGCCCTCACGAGATCTAGAGTGTAGAGAGCCCTCTCAAAACTGCGTATTGGTAGCAGGCAAAACGAGGGCAGGACAATTTCCCCGTTTCTGTTGAAAAAAAAAAGAGAAAAGGAGCTCGACAGGAAAGAGCGGCTAACTCTGATAGCCGCCTGATCGAAGTCACCGCAACCAGAAAGACGACCTTCCAGGAAAAGGGAGTCAGAGAGACGTCCTGCAGCGGCTCAGATGGAACCTCCTGCGGAACACTCAGGAGCAAGTTTAGGTCCCAGGCATCCAACAGCCCTCTGTAGGGGGGTACCGCGTGGGAGACCCACTGAATGAAGTCTGCACCTGCAGCTTAGAAGCAATGCGGCACTGAAACAAGACTGATACGGCAGAGAACTGTCCTTTGAGGAAAATAATCGCTAGGCCTGAGTCCAGCCCAGTCTGAAGGAACTTTAAAATAGTCGGAACGGAGAAGGCAAGAGGAGAATGCCGGCGTTCCCTGCACCATGCAAAAGAAACGCTTTCCAGGCGTGGTGATAAATGTGCCCCGATGCAGGATTCCAAGCGCTAAACATAGTGGAAACCATGTTTCGGGAGAACTCAACTTGGGTTAGGACCCGAGATCTGGTGGCAAAACCAGCCTTGGGGAGACCAAATCTGGAAGATTCAGTAGCTGCCAGGGAGCGTTGACAAGCTAAGCCAACTCCGCGTTTCACGCCAGGCAAAGCCAGCCCGGAGCTACAAGAATCCCTTCCACCTTCATCTTCCTGATAACCCTTGGAAGTAACTAAGAAATCTGTTGGAATACCTCCGGATGAAGTGAACACTCTTCCCAAGGCCAGACCCTGAAGGCTGAGGAAGTCTGCCGCCCAGTATTCCATGCCCGGGATGTGAACTGCTGAGCAATCTTGGCCCTGCAGAGAATGTGTTCCACCTCACGCATTGTCGCCATGCTGCGGGTGCCCCCCGGTGATTGATATACGCCACAGCCGTAGCTTGCCGACTGTATTCGGATGGGACAACCCGCCAGGAGGTGATGGAACTGCCACGGGAACAACCAAATCGCCCAGATCTCCAAGACATTGATCGGAAGAGGCGACTCCCAAGGAGACCAGCGCCCCTGGGCCGTGTGATGACGAAAGACAGCCCCGTCCAGAGGGATGGTGTTGGTGGTGACCACCAGCTATTGTACTGGGAGAAAAGATTTTCCCCTGGGTGAGGGAAGACCGTAAAGTTCACCATCTGAGCGCCCGCTCACGGAGATAAGCGGCATAGACGGTCGAGAGATTATGGATTGCTGTCCCAGGCCGATAGTGAGGAAATGGGCGACAAAGTGCCTGGGCCCCCTATTGAAGGGCTATGACCTTGTCTCAAAGGAATATTACCAACCTAAAAAGGATATCTGCTGAGCCAGGACTGGGGAAGATATGTTTAAATTTGTCAGCCAGCCCAGGCGAGAAAATGTGTCTGAAGAGATACGGATGCCTCCGCGCAGGCTGAGTCCCTTGATCAGGAGGTCGTCTAGGTATGGCAGAACGACCATGTGCCAAGTGCGCAGAATGGACACGACTACAGTCATAACAGTTGAGAATGGCCTGGGAACGGAGGCAAGGACGAAGGGCAAAGGCGTAAAATGGAAATGTTGCTCTCAGACGGTGAAGCACAGGAACCTTTGGTATTGATGACAGAGCGGGAGGATGCCATCCTGAAGTGCCAAATTCTGACAAACTTGTTGAGTAACTTCAGGTCCAGGATGGGATGTACATCCTTTTTCGGGACCACGACTAAGATCGAGTAGAACCCCTAGAAACCTCTCGCTTTCTGGAACCAAAATAATGACCCCATCTTTGCGTAACAAAATGATGGTTCAGTAGAAATGCCAAGCCCGTGCCACTGTTTTGGGGGGACGAGAAGGGAAGAACTGTGCTGGAGGGTGGAAGGGAACTATCTTGAATCCAAAAGACACCGGGATCTGACTGTTTGTCATGAAAGACTTCGAGCCAAATATGTCGAAGTAGGAGTAGACGTCCGCCTACCCTCTGGAGTCGACTGGATAGGACAGTGAGTTATTGGGCCGAAAATCTGTGTGACTTGTGTCCCTTAGATCTAGTTTGCGTGGTTCGGCCCTTCCATGACTGACTGATTTTGAGCAAGATCTGGGTACGTCTGTCCCCATGAGGGGAATGCCCGAAGCTGGCAGAGGTTGTCGCCTTGGCCCAGCCGGAATTGCTACGAAAGGACCAGAAACGTCTGCTCAGGTCTGCTCAGAGAGCTATCCTGGCCAAAATTCTGAATTATCATGACCGAGATATCCTGCTGAGGAAGGCCAGAAATTGTGATGGTTTAACTATTGGTGGAAATCGGATCTCCATTTACCCTGACTTTTCTGCAATGGTCCAAAAGCTTAGGATGAAGTTTGGAGAGGTCAAGAGGAGACATTGAGACTTAGGCTTGAGCTACTCAATGATCTATCCGGCTAAGTGGTGGCTATGGATCGGGTGCACTTTTTTAAAAATCCGGAGGAGGCAACACAATGGCTGGATCTTAATTCTAAGCATATTGAAGCGGACCCGCTGATGCTGGTTCTAAGTGTTCTTGGGACAGTTGATTACTCATGAATATTATTAAGTTATTTTAAACTTGATCGCATGGGTCACTTTTGATATCACATGTTATTGTTCTAAGTTGGCTGTGTTCGGCGGTGCAACGCACATTTTAATTTGATTTAGCTGGCTTGGAGAGATATAGTAGGGAAGAGGTTGTATTTCTAGGCTGTAAAACAGCGTTCCCAGATCTCATATAGAGAGAGTAAGTTTGATCTTAGTTGAAAGAGTTAATAAAGTTCTTGAAGGAGGGAGGGTGAGAAGCAAAGGGGTTGCTTCAGTTGGGATTTAGGGATGGAAAAACAGGATTTTTGGTTGCTAACCATAAAATCTGTTTCTCGGAGCCTCCATTAGGGGACACAGGAACCATGGGTGTATGCTGCTGCCACTAGGAGACTGACACTGCACAAAAAAAAGTTAGCTCCTCCTCGGCAGTGTACACCCCACCGACTGGCATTAAGAACTTCAGTTAGTGAGAAAGCAGTAGGAGAAAACAATAAGATTGAAATAACCACAAACATGAGAAGTAAACGTGAGAACAGTCAAAGCAAGGAACAACAGAAATTGAACAACATGGGAGGGTGCTGTGTCCCCCATTGGAGGCTCAGAGAAACAGATTTTACGGTAAGCAACCAAAAATCGTCTTTTCTCTATCGCCTCTCATTGGGGGACACAGGAATCATGGGACGTCCAAAAGCAGCCCCTGGGGTGGGAAAAACAGACTGTCCATCAGGTCAGAGGACTCACCACTGCCGCCTGCAAGATCCTTCTGCCTAGGCTGGCGTCCGCTGAAGCGTAGGTACGGACCTTGTAAAATTTGGCGAACGTGTGGATGGAAGACCAGGATGCCGCTTTGCAAAGCTGTAGGGCGGAAGCCCTGTGGTGTACCGCCCAGGAAGCGCCGACTGCCCGGGTAGAGTGAGCCTTTATCCCAGGAGGGGGCACTCTGTTCTTGACCCGGTAAGCCTCCAAAATTGCCGTTCTGATCCAGTGAGCAATAGTCGCCTTGAAAGCCGGCAGGCCTCTGCGCGTGCCATCAGGAATTACGAAAAGAGAATCCGTCTTCCGGAAAGTGGACGTTCTATCCAGGTAGATCCTCACTGCCCTGACTAGGTCCAGCTTGTTCAACCAACGCTCCAGAGGATGAGTCTGAGCTGGACAAAAGGAAGGTAGAACAATGTCCTCATTGAGGTGGAATGTGGAAACCACCTTAGGAAGAGAGGACCACCTTGTCCTGGTGGATGACCAACTCGGAAATGTGGCGGATAGAAGTGATGGCCACAAGAAAGGCCACTTTCCAAGATAGAACTAATAGGGGAACCTCCCGAGGAGGCTCAAAGGGGGAAACCCTCAGAACGTCCAGTATCAGATTTAAATCCCATGAATCCACAGGGGCCACTCCTTGAAGGAAGGTTTTAACCTGTGGCCGAGAAGATAAAGTCTTCTGAAAAAGGATGGAGAGCGCAGAAACCTGGCCCTTCAGGGCCCGAATCCAGTTCTGCCTGAAGGAAGGCCAAAATGGAAGGCAGGGAAAAGGACATAGGTGAAACGCAGTTGGACTCGCACCAACGGAAATAAGTCTTCCAGGTACGATAGTAAATCCTGGAAGAGGAAGGCTTTCTAGCCTAGATCATGGTGTGAATCACCCGGTCCGAAAGGCCGGATGCTCTTAGAACTGCTGTTTTATCTGCCACGCCGTTAAACTGAGCGACCAAGAATTCGGGTGGCAGATCGGCCCCTGAGACAGCAGATCGGGCCTGTCTGGAAGGCGCCAAGGGGCGTCCGCAAGAAGATTGACGATCTCCGCAAACCAAGCTCTCCTGGGCCAATCTGGGGCAATGAAAATGACCTGCACCCCATCCGCTTTGATCTTTTTCAACAGCTTGGGAAGTAAGGGCAGGGGTGGGAACAGATAGGGCAGCACGAACTGCGACCAAGGAATGGCCAGAGCGTCGACGCCCACCGCGAGGGGGGGGTCGCGAGACCTGGAGACGAACCGAGGAACCTTCCTGTTCATTCAGGACGCCGTGAGGTCCACGTCCGGATTCCCCCATCGAAGACAAATCTGATGGAAAACCTCTGGATGCAAGGACCATTCCCCTGCCGCGAGACCCTCGCGGCTGAGGAAGACGGCGGCCCAATTGTCCACGCCGGGGATATGCACCGCGGAAATCACCGGAACCGTTGCCTCTGCCCAGAGGAGGATCTTGGATACCTCAGCCAAGGAGCTCCGAGTCCCCCCCTGATGGTTGACATATGCCACCGCCGTGGCAATGTCCGTCTGGATACGGATTGGTAGACCCCTGAGAATCCTTTCCCAGTGACGAAGGGACAGAAAGATGGCCCGAATCTCGAGGACATTGATCGGCAGAGTTGACTCCTGCGCCGAACAATGACCCTGAACAGTCAGGTGGCAAAACACCGCACCCCAGCCGAGCAGTAAACTGGACGGAAGGACCTGCCCTAGGAGATGAGAGGGGACGTCAGCCGCCAGTTGAGAGACCGTTTGACCCGGGGAGAGAGTCGGACCAGACGATCCAGGGAAAGGACCGACCTGTCCCACTGAGACAGGATGGCTTGCTGAAGAAGTCGCGAGTGAAACTGGGCGAAGGGAATCACTTCCTATGCTACCATCCTCCCCAGAACCTTTATGGCCGATCGGAAGGAGGGAAACCGAGGACCCTGGAGCAAGCGTACGTCCCGACGAAGGATGGATCTCTTGTCTTCGGGAAGGAAAACTTTGGTCTGACGAGTGTCGAAGAGCATGCCCAGAAAAACGATGCGCTGAGAAGGAATAAGGAAGAACTTTTCCCGGTTGACCAGCCACCCGAAGCGGGCTAGGGTGTCGAGGACAATGGACAGACTTTTGTGAGCTTGAGAAAAAGATGGAGCCTTGATGAGGATGTCGTCGAGGTATGGAAACAGAACCAGTCCTCTGACCCTCAAAGATGGCTATCAGCGCCGCCATAATCTTCGTGAAAACCCGGGGAGCGGTTGAAAGACCGAACAGCAGAGTGACGAACTGAAAATGGTCCTGGAGCACCGCAAAGCGCAGGAACCTGTGATGTCCTGGGAATATCAGGACATGGAGGTAGGCATCCTGAATATCTATGGAACACAGAAATTCCTGAGCCTCCATGGAAGCAATTACTGAACGAAGGGATTCCATCCTGAAGTGTCTCAGATGAACTCTCTTGTTCAGCAATTTGAGATCCAAAATGGGACGAACCTTGCCATCTCTTTTCGGTACCACAAAAAGATTTGAATAGAAACGTGTGAACCATTCTTTTCCTGGTACGGGAACGATCACCCCGGCTTTGAGGAGAGAAGCGATGGCTGCGAAGAAACCCGGAACTAGAGCGGGGTCTCTTGGAGGTCGGGATACGAAGAAACGATCCCGGGGTCGTGAAACGAACTCCATTTTGTATCCCGAGGATACAACTTCCCTGACCCATGCGTCCTCTACTGAGGAGATCCAGACGTCCCTGAAGAAGAGGAGACGGCCGCCCAGCCTGGGAAGTTGGCTGGGGTTTTGCTGAGAGTCATGCAGAGGTGGATCTTCCAGTCCTGGACCTGGAGGATCTACCCTGGGAGTAGCGAGGACGCCAGGAAGGAGTGGGTCTAAAGCAGAGGTCCCCAACTCCAGTCCTCAAGGTCCACCAACAGGTCATGTTTTCAGGATTTCCTTTGCATTGCACAGGTGATGCAATTATTACCTGGCCAGAACTAAGGAAATCCTGAAAACATGACATGTTGGTGGGCCTTGAGGACTGGAGTTGGGGACCCCTGGTCTAAAGGATACAGTCTTCTTCTCTTGACGTGCCTGTGGCCTCTGTTGCTGCTGGGAAAAGGAGTTTAACGCTGCGAAGAGATGAAAGGGCCGAAAGGACCGAAATTGCCGTCTAGGAAGAGGGCGACGAGGTTTGGCCTGGGGAAGAAGAGAGCTTGTGCCCCCGGTGGCGTCCTTAATGATTTGGTACAGCTTAGAACCAAAGAGACGTGAACCTTGAAAAGGCAGGCTGGTAAGCGACTTTTTAGAAGACAAATCCGCCTGCCAAGCCTTGAGCCAAACGGTCCGGCGGATGGCAACAGCATTGCTGGACGCCTGAGCCGCACAAGACGCGGCATCCAGGGAGGTGGAGACCAGGGATTCACCCGCGTGAGAAATCTGGTTGGCAAGCTCCGCCAGCTGTCCGGGTGGAGCCCCGTCCAGGATGCCCCGACGGAGTTGTTTGGCCCATTTGGATATGGATTTTGAAACCCAGGTGGAAGCAAAAGCCTGGCATAGAGTAGCTGCAGCCGCTTCAAAGGCTGACTTCGCGAAGGATTCTATGACTATCGTTAGAATCCTTCAGAGATGTTCCGCCGGACAGTGGAAGGGCCGTGTTGGTGGACAGCCTGGAAACTGGAGGATCCACCGAAGGAGAAGCAGTCCAATTAGCGGTGAGCTCCGGAGAATAGGGATATAAAACGCCAAGTCGCTTTCCTCTCTGAAAGCGTCTGGTCGGATTCTCTCTTTCTCTGGTCATGATCTCCTCGAATTCAGGGTGAGGAGCGAAAAACTTGGAAGGTGGTTTAGCCCGTCTAAATGAAACCGCCTGATCTGCGGGTTCCGTAGAGGACTCCTTGATGCCACAGGTTAGATTTATCGCTCCAATGAGATTCTGAACCGTATCCCTCATGGTAACGATTTGGTTAGAATCCAGCTCCGAAATATCCTCCAAGGGCGCATCAGAGAACGCATCGCCTGACTCAGGGGAGGAGGACCGGGGGGGGGGGTGAAGTCGACCGCAGAGAAGGACCGTGTGGCAAGATGGAGCGAGAAGAGGACTCAGACCGGTGATCCTGTCTGGACCTTTTGCGGCTTATAATGGAGGGCTCCGATGGAGGTTCCTGCGACCCCCTGGCTACTGCGGGGGTCTGCAGGGGTAATCGATCCAGCACGGACACCAGAGTTTGAGACACCCGAGTTAGATCCGCTACCGATTGTGACAGAGAGGAGGCCCAGCTAGGAGTGGGGGTATCACTCAAAACGGAGGAGCCGGGGGATCCTGGGTGGTGGGAACAATCGGGTTGCTGCAGGTCTGAGAGTGGGGAGGACTGACCTGAGGGAAGTATGCAGTTACAGGACGAACATGCAAAGTATTTGACTAAGGTAGAAGAAGCGGAGAAAGTAGGAGGACGAGAGCGGCCTCCCTTAAAGGTAAACATTTTGAAGGGTCCCTGAAAAAATGCCAGAGGGTTAGGGGACAGGGGGGCAGAGAGGAGTGTCAGTCTGCAGTGCAGAGCTACTCACGGCAGTCGAAAAAACGGATTCCAGGTGGAGGAAGCTGTCCGGCCTGCGGGTGGCTCTCTGGAGAGAAGAAGGCCTTTAGGCGTGAGCTCCTGCTGCAATCCGGGAGTGAACCGCAGATGGTGACCAATGAAAGGGCGCAGTAATGTGCGCTCTGGAAAGGACGGAGCGCGATGTGTGGTGCCAAGCAGCGGCGTGGAGGGAGGTGCGGAGCGAGCCGTGCGCCCAGGAGGACCAAGATGAAGCCGGTGGGCGGAGAGTGCAGGGCAGAGATTGTCGGGTGGGAGAAAGCCCGCCCGATGAAAGCAGAAGTGGGCGGAGTAGCGGCGCCGGAAGTAGGCCCGGGCAGAAGCCAGGGCCTAAATTAGAGGCCAGCGACGGCCGGAGGAAAGAGCAGTGGCGCCGGAGCAGTGCGTCGCAGTTAGAAAACGGCGCGGCAGCCTGCCAAGGCTGTCACGCTGGAGAGGAGAGAGCGGACTTCTGAGCACGCTTGTGTGCTAGGATCATGGTCCTGCTGAGGGATCTATGAGGATACGGGGTGGCAGTACACGCCGTACTCCTAGTCCGTATTGTGGGACTACAGGTGTGACTGATCACCCTGTATCCCCCCGGAAAACCTGAAAGAAAACGAAGCACATTGAGGTAGATAAGGGTCTAATGAAAGACCTGTGTCCACCTCCTACTGACACTAAGCTAAACTGAAATTCTTAATGCCAGTCGGTGGGGTGTACACTGCAGAGGAGGAGCTAACTTTTTTTGTGCATAGTGTCAGCCTCCTAGTGGCAGCAGCATACACCCATGGTTCCTGTGTCCCCCAATGAGAGGTGATAGAGAAAAGAGGTTTCGTTGAGGTGGGGAGGGGAGGCGCTAGAGGCCTTAGCGGGTTTGATTCAAATTTTTGTCTCTATAACACATAATGGGAGGTAAAATAAAAATTTTAAGTTGGAATGTCAGGGGTCTTGCAAATGTTACAAAGCGTGCAGCAATATTTCAATATGTGTTGAAACGGAGACCCTCAGTGTTATGCCTACAGGACACACACCTGGTGGAGGAAAAAGTAGCTATGTTGCAGAAGAGATGGGTGAGAAAGGTGTATCACTCAACGTTCTCAACTTACGCCAGAGGTGTACAAGTGTCTCATTTCAAGAGATAGGTTATAATTGATAAATATGGTCAATATGTGTTTATACTATGTAAGATATTTCTTAGATTAATGTGTATGGTGTCAGGTTGGGGAGGAACTAGCGGAATTTTTTAGGATAAATGAAGGGAGTGCAGGGAGTCATGTAGTTTGGGATACTATGGAGGCGTTCCTGAGAGGGATTCTATTTCGGGACATTTCAAGGCATAAGACTAGGTCTAAAAACCAAGATAAAGTAGTGATGGAGGAGTTGAAGGCAGCCGAGGAAGCGTTAAGCACCCAATGCACAAGGGACACGCAAAACTGAATGAAGGCGGCTCAGGTGGAGGTTAATCAACTGCATATGCGAAAGGCAGAGAGGTTGAGAGTATTTCAAAAGTAAACATTCTACGCGGGGGGGGGGGGGGGTTGTGGGACATTTTCTTTCAGCAGTGGCTTCTGCGCAGTGGGATTCCTCTCATGTATATGCCATAAAAGGAGGAGGGAAAAGTAGTTACTCTGGGGGAAAAAATTTTAGAATTCTTCCGGAAATTTTACAGTGAGCTATATTCCTCTAGCGTGCAAAAGGGAAAAGAGGAGTTAGATATTTGGAAGAGGTTAAGTTACTTGGATTAAGTAAGGAGGACTGTGAGTGGATGGATAAACCGCTTGGAGAGGAAGAACTGAAGGCGGCTCTGGCAGACGTGGCGGGGGGCAGGGCTCCGAGGGCAGATGGCATTCCGGCAGGTTTATAAAATTCTTAATGCAGAATAACCAAATTGGAACGGGTATTTAATGAGTCGTTGGAGAGGGGAGTGCTGCCTCCATCTATGAGAGAGGCCATTGTTGTGGTCATCCCTAAAGCTGACAAAGACCCACTGCTGCCAGAGTGTTATAGACCAATTTCACTCTTAGCGGCAGATATAAAGATTTTGGCGAAAGCCTTGGCGAACGGACTGACCCATGTGATTTATAAGTTGATTCATCTAAACCAATCTGGCTTTATGCCCAATAAATCTACGGCAATTAATTTAAGGAGGCGATATTTAAATATGCAAATTCCAGCTGATAATGCTGGTAAGAGAGTAGTGGTGTCTTTAGATGCCCACAAAGCCTTTGACTGTGTAAAGTGGAATTACTTGTGGTCGGTGCTGGAACGCCTAGGGTTTGGGCCCAAATATATCTCTCGGGTGAGGTTGCTATATTCCACTACAACGGCGAAAATCAGAGTAAACAAAAAATTGTCAGAGAGCTTTTCACTGTTTAGACGTACGAGACAAGGGTGTCCGTTGTTTCCCGTTGCTTTTCGCTTTAGCTGTAGAGCCTTTGGCTGCTAAAATAAGAAGAGCACAAGAGGTAAAGGGCTTTGTTTATGGGATGAAGGAGGAAAAAGTGGCCGTAAAAGATGATGATATTTTGCTATTCTTGGAAGATTCGGAGGTGACCCTGAGAAATGCGGTGGCTCTAATTGAGGAATTTGGGCAGTTTTCGGGGCTTACGATAAATTGGGACAAATCATGTATGTATTTTGCTGATAGATGGGGATAACGAAAGTAGAGGGGAGGGGGAAATTTCTACAAAATTGAAGGTGGTTCAAAAATTCAAATACTTGGGGATTCATATTTCTCTTCCTCTAACAAGTTTTGAGGACCTAAATTTAAGTTCGCTACTGCAAAAAATACGTACAAACATTTTAGCGTAGAATAGATTACACCTGTTGGTAGTTGGTAGGGTGAATCTTTTAAAGATGATTGTGATGCCACAACTACTCTATGTGCTGCATAACTCCCCTATCTGGTTCCCACAGTGTAGATTTCGTAGGATTAAGGCTGCTTTCACACATTCAGGTTTTTGGTTTCAGGCACAATCCGGATCAGTTTTTTTCTGATGCCTGATCCGTTATTTCCCCATAGAGTTGTATTACTGCCGGATTGTGCCTGAAGGACATGCGTTTCATCCGTTTTGTGCCGGATCCGTCCCTTCAGGCTTTTTTGCCGGATACAAAAAACGTCTCCGGCAACGTTTTTTGTGTCCGGCAAAAAAGCCTGAAGGGACGTTTCCGGCAATAAACGCATGGAACTGATGTGTGAAAGGACTTTTCGGCGACCAAATCTGTTTTTAACACACTGAGCATGTCCAGAAGCTTTGTTTTTGATTCTGGCATCTCTCTCTCTCGCCCTCTCTCTCTCTCTCTCCTCAAAAACCATGCCCAGGAACTCAAAAACCATTCTCTCTCTCGCTCTCTCTCCTCAAAAACCATGCCCAGGAACTCAAAAACCATGCACAGTACATAGAGCCGGATCCAGCTAAAAAACGGACCCGGTGCATCAGTTTGCATCCGTTTTTTCACTATTTACACCGGATCCGTTTTTTAGCAAATTTGCCGGATTGTGCCTGAAACCAAAAACCTGATGTGTGAAAGCAGCCTAAATCTCTCTTCGGTGAACGAATATGGGGGATAAAGAGCTCAAGGTTTAAACAGGAAATACTTCAGAGGACCAAAACGGAGGGTGGTTTGGCTCTCCCTAATCCTTGGTTATATTTCTTATCAGCACAGTGCCAACATTTTAAAGGTTGGGGGGAGGAATCAGAGAGGGAGCAAACACCCAATAGCTTGAGGTTCTTACTAAAGACGGTGTCATTGAGTGAAAGTCTGCAGGGAGGGCATTTCATGAAGGCGGGATCTCAGTATTGCACTATTAATCTAATCCACAAGGTTTGGGAAAAAGTGAAGTATATCAGGGATGTGAATGGCTTCACCAGGTTTTCACCTATATGGGACAATATATATTTGCAGGAATTTAGGCAGATGAAGGGTTTTCGGTCTTGGAAAGAGGCAGGAATTAGACTGCTATGTCAGCTAGTAAGCCAGGGCAGTCTTAAATCGTTTGAGGTGCTACAGGAAGAATTCCAGTTATCGGGGTTAGAGCTGTATCAATATAACCGGATTTCACCATGCATATCATACACAAAGTAGAAGGAAGCCCATAGTGATGCAAGTAGATGTTATGTTGGATTTTATCCTTAAGAATAGTGGCACGAGAGGGGCGATTTCGGAGGTATACGGGGACCTTTTATTTGCTTTTCTCGGTAAACATCCTATTAAGGCTAGAGGAAAATGGGAAGCTGAACTGGGAGAGATTAATGATAGATGTGAATCGATTTTAGAATACGTGCAAAAGATCTCTATGAATGAACCTGGGAGGCTATCGCAGTTATTTGTAATTCATAGGGCATATAGAACCCCTGAAAGGTTATTCAAAGCTGGATTGAGGCCTAATTCTGAATGCCCAAAATAGTAATTGCAAGATTGTAAGGCTATGTGCACATGTGCGGGTTTTGCTGCGGATCCGTAGGGTTCTGCAGCTGTGGGTCCACAGCAACTTTGCATGCGTTTACAGTACAATGTAAACCTATGGATAACGTAATCCGCAGTGCCCATGCTGCGGAAAAAAAATATGCAGAAACGCTGCAGGTTACATTCCGCAGCATGTCAATTCTTTGTGCGGATTCCGCAGCGCTTTACACCTGCTCCTCTATAGGAATCTGCAGGTGTAAAACCGCAGGTGGAATCCGCACAAAATCTGCGGTAATTCCGCAGTAAATCCACAGTTAAAACGCAGTGCCTTTTACCTGCGGATTTCTCAAATCCGCTGTGGAAAAATCCGCAGAGCTCAAAACTACATGTGCACATACCCTTATTCATCGCAAGAAAGCTGATCGCTAAATTTTGGATTAGAGAGGAACCTCCGAGAAGAAGAGACTTTCTTACACAGATGGATCATACACTACTGGAAAAAAGTATTTACACCAAGAGAAACAAGTTGGATCTTTTCCACAAAATATGGCAACCGTGGATTGACTGGATCTAGTGCGGTGAAATGATGTATGAAGCTATAAGAGGTTTTCAGGAGTTGTGAATGTTCGTTATTTGAATATGTGTAAAATGCAAGGAACATTGTCCGTTTATGTTATGGTCTCTAAGGGTAGAGCGGGGGGGCAGGGAGAGGGATGCTTCTCTTTTATAATTGTCCCCTGAGTATCTAATAAAAAATCTGATTAAAAAAAAATTCCCTGGGATCTGCTTGTCACTGCGTAGCATTGAGAAGAGCCGGTCGGGCGTATAAAGATGGCCCCTGGAGGTTGCATATGCGGAAATCTCGCAGAGAGCGAGAAGCGCCAGTTCAGGAGGGGAAGGGGGGTAGTGGGCTTCGGGTCGCTATGGCATCCGGAGCCTCAGGATTGTTCCATGAATAGGCCCAAGCCGGGGCCTAAATTACTGCAGCCAGCAGGAGCATTACCCAGTGGGGGAGGGGAACGCCATGGGGGGAACAGGTAATGTCCCCACATACTGATCCCATCAGATCACACCAGCCGCAGTCATCTGCCGGTGATCAAACATTTCTTGGGAGTGCAGAAATCCCTGGATTTTTTTTTTTTTTTTGGGGGGGGGGGGAGCGATACCACATTTACATCTTTTTTTTCGCTTTTACACAATAATAAACATGAAAATACTTATGTGAGGGTACAGTATGTTTTAATTATTTTTTTATTTTGTGAATTGAAAATATTTTTACAATATTTTTTTTTTTTACTTGGCACCTCTAAGGGACTTTCACTTTCAGGAGTTGGATTGCTGTTAAACAGATTGCCATGCACTAACAATGCACTGCTATATAAACGGTCAGCTCTGCTCTCACACAAGCTTGTTACACCATATTCTAATCACTGGGAGCCAAGTCTGGACTGTAGGGTGGATGGTTAAGCTAATGAAGCCACATTCCCTAATAGCAGCTTGTGAGTTGCAAGACTTGTGAGCTGGCACATTGTCGTGAAGCAACACATCTGCCAACAACTTCTCAGGGCGTTTTTCTTTGATTGCCTCACGTAATGTCTTCATTCTTGAAACAGGTGTCTCCAGTAATGGTTTCCTTGCAGGATTGAATTCTGGTAATAAAACACCTATGTAATCCCAAACTATGATCTTTCCAGCTAATTGCTGGACATGAAATTTCTAAGTTGGTAACCACTTGTGCTTCCATTGCATGGATGCTTGTTTGGTTTCACAACCATGGTGGTGGACCCATGCTTCATCAACAGTATTAGTTCAAGATTAGAATTATCCTGGATTTTCTCTAAACATATTTAAATCCTCTTGGCTTAATTGCTTGCAACAACATTCATGGCTCCCATATGGAACTGACCTTTCACATCATCAAAACATCATGAATGATACTTGAAACCATGCCAAACTCATAAGCTATAACAAAGACTTTTACCTGACGATCTTTACAGCACATTTTCTCTGAACATGCTTCGACAGGTCACCTTGAATGGGGGTGATCTTCAATTGATTCCCTGCCCCATTTAAATTGCTTGACCTAAAACTATATTTGGTAGTAGGAAGATGCATTATCAATATATACAGCAATCATCCTTTCATGGCTTCTTTTCTTCCTTTGTAAAAAAAAAAAAAAAAAGTAATTCCGAAACAAAGCTCCAAATCCCTCACTTTCTTTGTAGAGCAGCACTGTACTGACTTTGCCATCCTGTCACTTCCTGTGTTTTCATCAGACTGAACTTCTACTGTTTGTTGAATGGCCAGATAGGTCTCAAAATGCGTAGAAAAGCTCAGTTCTCTTACATTAACAGAAAATAATAGGGTAGATAATGTTTTGAACACCCTGACACTCTTCATTACAGGCACATTCAAAAGGGAGTAGAAAGATTTAGTTTGAACAGCTTCATTAAAATGTAAAATCTTTTAAGTAATACGCTTACTTACCAAACACTGGTCCACTTTGACTCGTCGCTCTGGCTTCTTAACATCCTGATCTGAAAGAAAATGTGGATACAACTGTAATTGATAGGTTTAATCCAGTTTAGGAAAACTCATCTTCCTTGGTAGCAGGCAATTTTAAAACAAAGACAACCAGTCCTTTACTCACCCTTCCTGGGTCCAGCACGGCATCACTGCAATTGCTCCCAGTGATTGTTATTCTCTGCAGTGCTCACATCAAGTCTACCAAGCTGTAGCCAGTGAGCAAAGCGGATTTGAGCAACTCGTGAATTCAACTTGGGAAGAATCGCTGAGGTATTGGCTGCAGTGCTGTCAATGTGACGTTAGCACTGCAGACTGTAAGACACAGAGCAGCGGAGGAGATTCAGCACTAAAACCATGGAGGGTGAGTAAAGCACTTTTTTTTTTTTTTTTTTTTTTTTTTTTTTTAACAACCACAAAGCGCAGCAGGGGAACAAAAGGATTTTTGGTACGGACAGTAAAATCTTTCTTGGAGCCTTCATTGGGGACACAGGTAACCATGGGTGTATGCTGCTGTTGCTAGAAGGCTGACACTAAGCAATAAATGTTAGCTCCTCCTCAGCAGGGTACACCCACCAATTGCCAAAAAGCTTTTCAGTTAATGAAAAAGTAGTAATAATAATAATAATAAATAATAATCTTTATTTTTATATAGCGCTAACATATTCCGCAGTGCTTTACATTTTGCACACATTATCATCACTGTCCCCGATGAGGCTCACAATCTAAATTCCCTATCAGTATGTCTTTGGAATGTGGGAGGAAACTGGAGTGCCCGGAGGAAACCCACGCAAACACGGAGAGAACATACAAACTCTTTGCAGATGTTGTCCTTGGAGGGGTTTGAACCCAGGACTCCAGCGTTGCAAGGCTGCTGTGCTAACCAGTACGCCACCGTGCCGTAGTAGTAGTAGTAGGAGAAAAAAACAACAACACAACTATGTACAGGTACAACAGAAGGCACATAGGCCCAACATAGGCACAAACAGAGAGGGTGCTGTGTCCCAAATAAAGGCTCCAAGAAAGATTTTATGGCGAGTACCAAAAATCCATCTTTATCGCTTCATTGGGGACATGGGTAACCATGGGACGTCCTAAAGCAGTCCCAATGGAGAAAATAGGGATTTTTGTGTACTCACCGTAAAATCCTTTTCTCCGAGCCTTTCATTGGGGGACACAGACCGTGGGTGTATGCTGCTGCCACTAGGAGGCTGACACTATGTGATACAAAGAAAGTTAGCTCCTCCTCTGCAGTATACACCCTCCTGCTGGCTCTTAGCTAACCAGTTCAGTGCAAAAGCAGTAGGAGATCAATAAACAATATATGAGCGTATAACCTGTCAAATTATATATGAGAGTATGTTAAAGTATAAAACAAGCACAAGCTAATAATAGGGTAGGAGCTGTGTCCCCCAATGAATGGCTCGGAGAAAAGGATTTTACGGTGAGTATACAAAAATCCCTATTTCTCCTACGCCTCATTGGGGGACTCAGACCGTGGGACGTCCCAAACCAGTCCCTGGGTGGGGACAACATCAGATCAGGCCCTGTGTAACCGCTACTTACAAGTGCGACACCATGGCCTGCAGAGTCCACCTGTCCAGACTCACATCTGTGGAAGTCTGGGAAATATAGTGCTTCAAGAATGCATGCGGACTGGACGACCTCGCAAGCTTGCAGGCGTGCTGTGCCGATGCCTGGTGCCTAGAATCCAAGAAACCTCGATAGACAGGGAGATAGGCTGACATCTAACACGGAAGAACTCCTGGATGGTGTAACAAGTCCACCAAACCAACATGGCCGATGAAACAGTCAGGAAGCCGTCCTCTTACAGTGAGGTAGCCCAAATCAAGTGTCCAACCTTCAGAAGGACGCCGTCCTCAAGACGTACCTACTGAGAGCACTCACCACGTTCAGAATATGGGGAACCCAGTCTGTTATGTGGACTGGTGCGGAAAGAGAGGAGGGAAGAACGATGTCCTCATAACTGTGGGAATACAATACCACCTTGGTAACAAGGAACGGGGATGGCCTGATGGCAACCTTGCCTTGATGGTAATAAGGGAAAAAGGTCGGAAAGAACAGAGAGGCTAGCTCCGAAGACTAGTCAGGATGAGGGGATCGCAGAGAAAAAAGGGGCGACCTTCGTTGATAGTAAAGTCTGTCAGGATCAAAAGGAGTCTACTGTAAGACTCCCAGGATCATTAAGGTCCCAAAGATCTAACGGTATGCGATAGGGAAGAACCACATGTGAAGACTCCCTGCGAGGAAGTCCATATTTGCAGTCTTGTTGCAATAAGACGGAAAAATACTAGTTCCGCAAAACGAGAAAAAACCTGACATGGTCAGTGCGGATCTCCCAGGATCACTGGGGCCCTTCCTGCTTCCGAAAAGATCTCGGAAGTAGTGGAATAGGGGTGAAGGAAACTGGTAACATGGAAGGACCAGAGCATGCACTGCGATGGCTTTTGGACTTGGAGGCTGAACCATGAACTTATAGTACATTGGCATTCAGTCTGAACACCATCCGACCTACATCTGGAGTGCTCCAGAGAAGACAGATCTTATGGAAGACATCCGGGTGAAGTTCCCACTCACATGAGGTGGGACCCTGACGGCGTCCGCCACCTAGAGTTCTACTCCCGAGTTGTGTAGTGCCAAGATCACCAAATGATAGATCGTGGCCCAACAGAGAATGCGAGGTACCTCGGCCATGACGCCTGACCGTGGGTACCTGCTAGATGATTTACGTATGGCACACACGTGGGATTGCCCGATTGAATCAGATGGGGGTGACCCGCCAGAAGGCAATGGACCTGCCGTAGAACTAGCCGTACCGTTCGGATCCCCAGAAGAATGATCAGGAGAAGAGGACTGGCATCGGTAGTCACTAATAACTATTGAACTGGGAGGAAAGATCTCCCCTGGATGAGGAAGGAGCTCAGAGACTACCCTCTGAAAGCCTGATTGACCTGCAGAAAACAAGAGGAGTGAAGGGAAATGCTTTCATTGTCCTCACTGATTTTCCTCAGAACCCTCCTAGCAAATCAAATGGGATGAAGGGATGAGTGAACAAGTGTGCAAGCTCCCTGTTGAAGGGCCACGGCCTTGTCTCAAGGGAGAATCACCAACCTTCTGGCACCCCTTCCGCTTTGATCTTTTTCAACAGCTTGGGAAGTAAGGGCAGGGGTGGGAACAGATAGGGAAGCACGAACTGCGACAAAGGAATGGCCAGGGCGTCGACGCCCACCGTGAGGGGGTCGCGAGACCTGGAGACAAACCGAGGAACCTTACTATTCATTCGGGACGCCATGAGGTCCACGTCCGGAGTCCCCCATCAAAGACAAATCTGATGGAAAGCCTCCGGATGCAAGGACCATTCACCTGCCGCGAGGCACTCGCGGCTGAGGAAGTCATCGGCCCAATTGTCCACGCCGGGGATATGCACCGCGGATATCACCGGAACCGTTGCCTCTGCCCAGAGGAGGATCCTGGACACCTTGGCCAAGGAGCTCCAAGTCCCCCCCTGATGGATGACATATGCCACAGCCGTGGCATTGTCCGTCTGGATTCGGATTGGTAGACCCTGAGAATCCTTTCCCAGTGACGAAGGGACAGAAAGATGGCCCGAATCTCGAGGACATTGATCGGCAGAGTTGACTCCCGGGCCGACCAATGACCGTGAACAGTAAGGTGGCGAAACACCGCACCCCAGCCGAGCAGGCTGTCGTCCGTTGTCACCACCTGCCAGTGAACCGGAAGGAAGGACCTGCCCTGGGAGTTGAGAGGGGACGTCAGCCACCAGTTGAGAGACCGTTTGACCCGGGGAGAGAGTTGGATCGGACGATCCAGGGAAAAGACAGACCTGTCCCACTGAGACAGGATGGCTTGCTGAAGAGGTCGCGAGTGAAACTGGGCGAAGTGAATCACTTCCTATGTTGCCACCATCCTCCCCAGAACCTTTATGGCAGATCGGAAGGAGGGAAACCGAGGACCTTGGAGCAAGCGTACGTCCCGACGAAGGATGGATCTCTTGTCTTCGGGAAGGAAAACTTTGGTCTGACAAGTGTCGAAGAGCATGCCCAGAAAAACGATGCGCTGAGACGGAATAAGGCAGGACTTTTCCCGGTTGACCAGCCACCCGAAGCGGGCTAGTGTGTCGAGGACAATGGACAGACTTTCGTGAGCTTGAGAAAAAGACGGGGCCTTGATGAGTATGTCGTCGAGGTATGGAAAAAGAACCAGGCCTCTGACCCTCAAGATGGCTATCAGCGCCGCCATAAGCTTCGTGAAAACCCTCGGAGCGGTTTCAAGACCGAACGACAGGGCGACGAGCTGAAAGTGGTCCTGGAGCACCGCAAAGCGCAGGAAATCGGTGATGTCCGGGGAATATCGGGACATGGAGGTAGGCGTCCTGAATATCTATGGAACACAGAAATTCCTGAGCCTCCATGGAAGCAATTACTGAATGAAGGGATTCCATCCTGAAGTGTCTCAGATGAACTCTCTTGTTCAGCAATTTGAGATCCAAAATGGGACGAACCTTGCCATCTCTTTTCGGTACCACAAAAAGATTTGAATAGAAACCTGTGAACCGTTCTTGTCCTGGGACGGGCACGATCACCCCAGCTTTGAGGAGAGAAGCGATGGCTGCGAAGAAACCTCGAGGTGGATCTTCCAGTCCTGGACCTGGAGGATCTACCCTGGGAGTAGCGAGGACGCCAGAAAGGAGTGGGTCTAAAGGATACAGTCTTCTTCTCTTGACATGCCTGTGGCCTCTGTTGCGGCTGGGAAAAGGAGTTTGACGCCGCGAAGAGACGAAAGGGCCGAAAGGACCAAAATTGCCGTCTAGGAGGAGGGCGACGAGGTTTGGACTGGGGAAGAAGAGAGCTTGTGCCCCCGGTGGCGTCCTTAATGTTTTGGTCCAACTTAGAACCAAAGACACGTGAACCTTGAAAAGGCAGGCTGGTAAGGGACTTTTTAGAAGACAAATTCGCCTGCCAGGCCTTGAGCCAAACGGTCCGGCGGATGGCAACAGCATTGCTGGATGCCTGAGCTGCACAAGACGCGGCATCCAGGGAGGTGGAGACCAGGGATTCACCAGCGTGAGAAATCTGGTTGGCAAGCTCCGCCAGCTGTCCAGGTGGAGCCCCATCCAGGATGCCCACACGGAGTTGTTTGGCCCATTTGGATATGGATTTTGAAACCCAAGTGGAAGCAAAAGCTGGGCATAGAATAGCTGCAGCTGCTTCAAAGGCTGACATCGCGAAGGATTCTATGACTATCGTTAGAATCCTTCAGAGATGCTCCGCCGGACAGTGGAAGGACCGTGTTGGTGGATAGCCTGGAAACTGGAGGTTCCACCGGTGAGCTCCGGAGAAAAGGGATATAAAACGCCAAGTTGCTTTCCTCTCTGAAAGCGTCTGGTCGGATTCTTTCTTTCTCTGGTCATGATCTCCTCGAATTCAGGGTGAGGAACAGGGCGCATCAGAGAACGCCTCGCCTGATTCAGGGGAGGAGGACCAGGGGGAAGTCGACCGCAGAGAAGGACCGAGTGGCGAGATGGAACGAGAAGAGGACTCAGACCGGCGTTCCTGTCTGGACCTTTTGCGGCTTATAATGGACGGCTCAGACGGAGGTTCCTGCAACCCGCTGGCTACTGCGGGGGTCTGCAGGGGTAATCGATCCAACAAGGACACCAGAGTTTGAGACACCAGAGTTAGATCCGCTACCGATTGTGACAGAGAGGAGGCCCAGCTGGGGGTGGGGGTATCACTCTCAAGCGGAGCAGCTAGGGGATCCTGGACGGTGGGAACAATCGGGTTGCTGCAGGTCTGACAGAGTGGAGAGGACTGACCTGAGGGAAGTTTGCAGTTACAGGACAAACATGCAAAGTATTTGACTAAGGCAGAAGAAGCGGAGGAAGAAGTAGGAGGACGAGAGCGGCCTCCCTTAGAAGTAGACATTTTGAAGGGTCCCTGAGAAAATGCCAGAGGGTTAGGGGACAGGGGGGCAGAGGGTAGTGTCAGTCTGCAGTGCAGAGCTACTCAAGGCCGAAAACGGATCCAGGTGGAAGAAGTTGTCCGGCTTGCGGGTGGACCTCCGGGGAAGTCTTTAGACAGGGAGGCGATGTGAGCTCCTGCCGCACTTCAAGAAGGGGAAAAATGCCAGACTGTGCGATCTGCAGGTAGTGGAGTGGCGATGTGTGGCGCCAGCAAGGTGGGGGGTGGAGTCTGCGGAGCGCACAGGAGCACCAAGATGGCGCTGGTGGGCGGAGAATGCGTGGAGGAGGTTGTCGGGCAGGAAAAAAGCCTGCCCGAGCAAACCAGAAGTGGTAAAATCGCGGAGCCGGAAGTAGGCCCCGGAGAAGAGAACCACGACGCCAGAGCAGTGCGCCACAGGGACTGAGCAGCGCGGCAGCCTGCCCGCCAGAGAAACCGGAAGTGGCCGGGGTCGCGGCGCCGGAAGTAGGCCCTGGCCGAAGCCGGGACCTAAATTAGAGGCCGTTGCCGCCAGAGAAGAGAATCGCGGCGCCGAAGCAGTGCACCACAGGAAGTAAGTAGCGCGGCAGCCTGCCAAGGCCGCTGCGCAGACACCGGACGCATTGCGGCCGCCGAGCAGTGAGGCCGCAGGGGTGAGCGGCGCGGCAGCCTGCCAGGCTGTCGCGCTGTAAGAGGGGACATTGTGGCCACCAAGCAGTGCTGCTGCAGGGTCGCCGATGAAGGAGGCAGCTCAGGAGGAAGTGATGAGACACTGCCCGTGTGGCTGCCCCTGGGATCCCTTTTAACCCCTTTCTGCCATTGGACGTACTATTCCGTCCATGTGGGGTGGGCCCTACTTCCCAAGGACGGAATAGTACGTCCAGCGCGATCGGCCGTGCTCACGGGGGGAGCCTATCGCAGCTGACATCCGGCGCTATGTGCTAGGAGCGGTCACGGACCGCCCCCGGCACATTAACCCCCGGCACACCGCGATAGAACATGATCGCGATGTGCCGGCGGTACAGGGAAGCATTGCGCAGGGAGGGGGCTCCCTGCGGGCTTCCCTGAGACCCCCGCAGCAACGCGATGTGATCGCGTTGCTGCGAGGGTCTCCTTACCTCCCTTCCTGCTCCAGGCCCGGATCCAAGATGGCCGCGGCATCCGGGTCCTGCAGGAAGGGAGGTGACTTACCAAGTGCCTGCTCAGAGCAAAAATCGGAATAAAAAGCGATCAAAAAATGTCACGTGCCCGAAAATGTTAGCAATAAAAACGTCAACTCGTCCCGCAAAAAACAAGACCTCACATGACTCTGTGGACCAAAATGTGGAAAAATTATAGCTCTCAAAATGTGGTAACGCAAAAAATATTTTTTGAAAAATTGTCTTTCAGTGTGTGACGGCTGCCAATCATAAAAATCCGCTAAAAAACCTGCTATAAAAGTAAATCAAACCCCCCTTCATCACCCCCTTAGTTAGGGAAAAATTAAAAAATTAAATCAATGTATTTATTTCCATTTTCCCATTAGGGCTGGGGCTAGGGTTGGGGCTAGGGCTGGGGCTAGGGCTGGGGCTAGGGTTGGGGCTAGGGTTGGGGCTAGGGTTGGGGCTACAGTTAGGGTTGGGGTTTGGATTACATTTACGGTTGGGAATACGGTTGGGATTAGGGTTAGGGGTGTGTCTGGGTTAGAGGTGTGGTTAGGGTTACCGTTGGGATTAGGGGTGTGTTTGGATTAGGGTTTCAGTTATAATTGGGGGGGGGGGGGGTTTCCACTGTTTAGGCACATCAGGGGCTCTCCAAACGCGACATGGCGTCCGATCTCAATTCCAGACAATTCTGCGTTGAAAAAGTAAAACAGTGCTCCTTCCCTTCCAAGCTCTCCCGTGTGCCCAAACAGGGGTTTACCCCAACATATGGGGTATCAGCGTACGCAGGACAAATTGGACAACAACTTTTGGGGTCCAATTTCTCCTGTTACCCTAGGGAAAATACAAAACTGGGGGCTAAAAAATAATTTTTGTGGGAAAAAAATGATTTTTTATTTACACGGCTCTGCGTTATAAACTGTAGTGAAACACTTGGGGGTTCAAAGTTCTCACAACACATCTAGATAAGTTCCTTGGGGGGTCTAGTTTCCAATATGGGGTCACTTGTGGGTACAAGTGTTTAGGTACATATGGGGCTCTGCAAAAGCAATGTGACGCCTGCAGACAAATCCATCTAAGTCTGCATTTCAAAAGATGCTCCTTCCCTTCCGAGCTCTGCCATGCGCTCAAACGGTGGTTCCCCCCCACATATGGGGTATCAGCGTACTCAGGACAAATTGTACAACAACTTTTGGGGTCCAATTCCTTTTCATACCCTTAGGAAAATAAAAAATTGGGGGCGAAAAGAATTTTTGTGAAAAAAAATTATTTTTTATTTTTACGGTTCTGCATTATAAACTTCTGTGAAGCACTTGGTGGGTCAAAGTGCTCACCACACATCTAGATAAGTTCCTTAGGGGGTCTACTTTCCAAAATGGTGTCACTTGTGGGGGGTTTCAATGTTTAGGCACATCAGTGGCTCTCCAAACGCAACATGGCATCCCATCTCAATTCCAGTCAATTTTGCATTGAAAAGTCAAATGGTGCTCCTTCGCTTCCGAGCTCTGTCATGCACCCAAACAGTGGTTTACCCCCACATATGGGGTATCGGCGTACTCAGGACAAATTGTACAACATCATTTGGGGTCCATTTTCTCCTGTTACCCTTGGTAAAATAAAACAAATTGGAGCTGAAGTAAATTTTTTGTGAAAAAAAGTGAAGTTCATTTTTATTTAAACATTCCAAAAATTCCTGTGAAACACCTGAAGGGTTAATAAACTTCTTGAATGTGGTTTTGAGCACCTTGAGGGGTGCAGTTTTTAGAATGGTGTCACACTTGGGTATTTTCTATCATATAGACCCCTCAAAATGACTTCAAATGAGATGTGGTCCCTAAAAAAAATGTTGTAAAAATGAGAAATTGCTGGTCAACTTTTAACCCTTATAACTCCCTAACAAAAAAAATATTTTGGTTCCAAAATTGTGCTGATGTAAAGTAGACATGTGGGAAATGATACTTATTAAGTATTTTGTTTGACATCTCTCTGTGATTTAATTGCATAAAAATTCAAAGTTGGAAAATTGCGAAATTTTCACAATTTTCTACAAATTTCCGTTTTTTTCACAAATAAACCCAGGTAATATCAAATAAATTTTACCACTATCATGAAGTACAATATGTCACGAGAAAACAATGTCAGAATCACTGGGATCCGTTGAAGCGTTCCAGAGTTATAACCTCATAAAGGGACAGTGGTCAGAATTGTAAAAATTGGCCCGGTACATAACGTGCAAACCACACTTGGGGGTAAAAATAAAGGTCAGTGCCGCCATAAGAAAAACGTGCAGCGCATTTAGGGACTTCTACTCCCCCACACTGCGAGAGAGGACCTGGTGAGATCTGGGAATGGGAAGGGAAAATACTCAACACTAAATATCCCACGCAGTTACTAACCTGAGGGGAATGAGACGTCCACGGAGCTGTGATGGAAGTCCTCGTCTCCTCCAACCGACAGGCTCTGGTGGGCGAGTGGGTGGGAGACTGAGCTAGGACCGGACTTCTGAGCACACTTGTGTGCTAGGATCATGGTCCTGCTGAGGGATCTATGAGGATACGGGGTGGCAGTACACGCCGTACTCCTAGTCCGCATAGTGGGACTACAGGTGTGACTGCTCACCCTGTATCCCTCCGGAGAACCTAAAAGAAAAACGACGCACATTGAGGTAGATAGGGGTCTATTCAAAGACCCGTGTCCACCTCCTACTGACACTAAGCTAAACTGAAGTGTATAATGCCTTTCGGTGGGGTGTACACTGCAGAGGAGGAGCTAACTTTTTTTGTGCATACGGTCAGCCTCCAAGTGGCAGCAGCATACACCCATGGTTCCTGTGTCCCCCAATGAGAGGCGATAGAGAAAAGATAAGATTAATAAAACACAACAACGTGACCTAATGAGAAAAAGATGGATGTAGAATCAGATATAGGTCTGCCTCCTACTGACACCAACCTAAAACTGATGAGCTTTGTGCCAGTCAGTGGGTGTACCCTGATGAGGAG
This sequence comes from Ranitomeya imitator, assembly GCF_032444005.1. Taxonomy (NCBI): domain Eukaryota; kingdom Metazoa; phylum Chordata; class Amphibia; order Anura; family Dendrobatidae; genus Ranitomeya; species Ranitomeya imitator. Next base: position 280,464,389 of record NC_091282.1, on the reverse strand, counting down.
GAGCTAACTTTTTTTGCCTAGTGTCCGCAGCATACACCCATGGTTACTTGTGTCCCCCAATGAAGCGATAAAGAAAAGGTTTTTCAAAAACCAGAGTTTCAGCAGAGTGTGTCACACAGGGTGGGATTAAATACACGGAGTGAATCACACAGGGTGGGATTAGATACATAGTGTGTCACACAAGATGGGAAAAGATGCACAGAGCATCACACAAGATGTGATTAGATGTACGGCACAATGAACTGAGTTACACAAGATGCAATTCGACGCAAGGCTCAGCGGACTGTATCGCACATAATAGGATTAGATACTGGGCTCAGCAGACTGACACATATTGGGATCAGATAAATGACTCTGCTATGTCATCGTAAAGCATGCATTACAGACATCTGAGTGAAGCTTTACGAATACATAGCAGAGCTGAACAAGTATTCAGAGTGACAATTTTACTGCTGTGCTTTGATAACTGCAGTGCTAACAGAGGCAGTGAGCATACCAAGCTGTTTTCACAGCAGGAAGAACTCACCTCTGCAACACTGCTCTCACTCTTCCGAACAGCTCCATTGATATGTCTCCTTATAGTGGTGAGAAGCCTGATATTAGTAGTGCAACTCCTGTGTGACCAACCTGTGCTCACTGCCTGCAACACTGATGATCTGCTCACCACTGCTGCCCGACACCTCCTGCCACTGCTCGCCAGAACACTGGGTGAGCAGTGACTGGTGAAAACTGTAGCTCACAGGACCGCTCTGGATTACAACAAAATGGCACCCGTCTCCCCCCACAGCTGCGAACTGGACTGCCCAGTTCACAGCTGAGGCAGCCACAGTGTAAGCAATTTGGTCGGTGTCCTGTGCATTAGGGCTACCGTATTTATGGTGTGTAATTGTCATGTTCGGACAGTTACACACTGGGAAATAAAAATTGCAGCCCCCAGCAGCAGCAAAAAAGAAAAAAAAAAAAGTTAAAAAACAACATTTAATTTAGTCTTAAAAAATTGTTACATAATCAATACAAAAATAAAAATCGTAACACATTACCTTTGTGTAAACAATGTTACAGGGAAAAAAAATTATATAAAAAAGTTGTCATTGATTATGCTTTATAAATAACTAGCTGAACAGCCCGGAGTTGCCTGGGCATAGTAAATATCTGTGGTTAGTTATAGCACCTCACTTCTCTTATTTTCCCATCACGCCTCTCATTTTCCCCCTCACTCCTCTCATTCCCCCCTCACACTTGTCATTTCGACCTCACATCTGTCATTTTCCGATCACTCCACTATTTTCCCTCACTCCTCTCATTTTGCACTCACACCTTTTCATTTTCACCTCACACCTCTCATTTATAGTATACACCTGTATGTCATCTCTTGTATACAGTATATACCTGTATGTCATCTCCCCTGTATATAGTATATACCTGTATGTCATCTCCCCTGTAAATAGTATATACCTGCTGTATGTCATCTTCTCCTGTATATTGTATATATCCAAGTGTCATCTCCTCCTGTATATAGTATATACCTGTGTCATCTCTTCTGTATATAGTATATACCTGTATGTCATCTCTTGTATAGTATATACCTGTATGTCATTTCCCCTGTATATAGTATATAACTGCTGTACGTCATCTTCTCCTCTATATTCCTATGTCATCTCCTCTTTTATATAGTATATACCTGTATGTCATCTCCTCCTGTATATAGTATATACCTGTAAGTCATCTCCTCCTGTATATAGTATATACCTGTATGTCATCTCCTCCTGTATGTAGTATATACCTGTGTCATCTCCCCTGTATATAGTATATATGTGTCATCTCCTCTTGTATATAGTATATACCTGTGTGTCATCTCCTCCTGTATATAGTATGTACCTGTTTGTCATCTCCTCCTGTATTAGGACCTCGTTCACACGTTATTTGGTCAGTATTTTTACATCAGTATTTGTAAGCTAAATTGGCAGCCTGATACATCCTAGCCAATAGGAATACACCCACCCCCCACCCCCACCCCCCCTCCGGCAGTATATATTAGCTCACACATACACATAATAGACAGGTCATGTGACTGACAGCTGCCATATTTCCTATATGGTACATTTGTTGCTCTTGTAGTTTGTCTGCTTATTAATCAGATTTTTATTTTTGAAGGATAATTCCAGACTTGTGTGTGTTTTAGGGCGAGTTTCATGTGTGAAGTTGTGTGTGTTGAGTTGCATGTGGCGACATGCATGTAGCGTCTTTTGTGAGATGAGTTTTGTGTGGTGACATGCGTGTAGCAACTTTTTGTGTGTCGAGTTGCATGTGAGAGGTTAGTGTAGCAAGTTGTGTGCAGCAAGTTTTGCGCATGGCGAGTTTTGCGCGTGGCGAGTTTTATGTGTGGTGCGTTTTGAGTATGTGCAAGTTTTGTGTGAGGCAACTTTTGCATGTGTTGCAACTTTTGTGCATGTGGCAATTTTTCCTTGTGTGCAAGTTTTGCATGTGGCGAGTCTTCCATGAGATGAGTTTTGCACATGTGGCGAGTTTTGCGTGAGCCTAGTTTTGCATGTGGCGAATTTTGCGCGTTGCGAGTTTTGAGCGGCGACTTTTGTGTTTCGACTTTTATGTGGCGAGGTTGGTGTATGTGTGATGAAATGTGTGCTGAGGGTGGTATATGTGTTCAAGCACTTGGTAGTGTGTGGCGCATTGTGTGTGTGTTCATATCCCAGTGTGTGGTGAGTATCCCATGTCGGGGCCCCACCTTAGCAACTGTACGGTATATACTCTTTGGCGCCATCGCTCTCATTCTTTAAGTCCCCCTTGTTCACATCTGGCAGCTGTCAAGTTGCCTCCAACACTTTTCCTTTCACTTTTTCCCCATTATGTAGATAGGGGCAAAATTGTTTGGCGAATTGGAAAGCGCGGGGTTAAAGTTTCGCCTCACACCATAGCCTCTGATGCTCTCGGGGTCCAGACGTGTGGCTGTTCAAAATTTTGTGGCTCTAGCTGCGATAGTGCAGATGCCAATCCCGGACATACACACATACCCACACACACACACACATTCAGCTTTATATATTAGATATAAATAAAAATCTGTCACAGGAAATCTCAGTTAGGCTCCTCTCAAAGATGTGGCCTTTTGGAGATTTCATTAAAGGAAATTCAGAATAATCACATTTTTATCATTTTACCTTTTTGTGTTTCATGTGGCTTATGGAAGACTTTCCTCCTCTTCTGTTGCAGCTGCACCTGGAGTTTTATCTCCACTACCTAATGGCAAAAAACATATAGAAAAATAAACAATCACTATGCCAACGCTAGTAAAATGTGCTCAGGAAGAGGTATGCATATTAGCAGATAATCATAAAACGTACCATGCCGGGCAAAAGGTCACTTCTAGGACAGACATCATCCTTACCTGCTGAATATTTGACCAGAAATGCTGGATCTCTTGTGCAGCAAGCCATGCTATGCGTCTCAATCTCTCTTCGGCTTCTTTCCTGACCCTGGCATCATCTTGCTTTTTTTCAAGCAGACGTCTTACTGCTGTCCTTGCCATCTGTAAGTGGATAGACAATAACTTATTGAATCATAAAAAATATAATTTCTTCTATAAAATGTGCATGCAACAATGTCAATTACTAAATCTATGTAATTCCAAGCAATATTTAACCACCATGTTAGTGGTAAACCATTAAGACTCTCCTAACCCCTTGTTTAAGCCTTGTATCTGGCATGCCATTCAACTAATTAGATTATTATACATGCATAGATAATGTATATATTGAGAAACTCAGACTAGGAAGCTTGCCAGCACTGAAAACGTTGACACTTCTGTTTTCTCAAATACTAACAGTACCTTTTTAGCACTGGCCATTTTCCACATTCTTTCTTGGGCAAAGTCTGCAGCCATCCACTGCATCTCCTCCAACAAATAATCCCAGTGGGATTTTGGTCTTGAAGGCTCCATTAGTCTTGGTAGTCTTCTCAATGACCATAAGCCTTCTTTTCTTAGTTCTGCTATTCGCTGGTGGATATTACTTTCCTGTAACACAATGATAAATCAGATGTACAGTACTTCTAAAACAAATAAATGTAGCGTATAGTACTTCTAAAACAAATAAATGTGGCTTCATACAACAATAAAAAACAGAAAAGAACAGATCATGCTGCTTAAGGCTATGTGCACACGTAGGAAGGGTTCCTGCGGGTTCTCCCGCAGCGGATTTGATAAATCTGCAGGGCAAAACCGCTGCGGTTACCCCTGCAGATTTATCGCGGTTTGTCTTGCGGTTTCCGCTGCGGGTTTTAATCCTGCACTTGTTTTACTATTGATGCTGCATATGCAGCATCAAGAGTAATGTTAAAAAAAAAAATATATATATATATATATATATATATATATATATATATATATATATATATATATATATATATATATGGTTATACTCACCCTCTAACATCCCGATCTCCTCGGCGCTGCACGCGGCGGTCCGGTTCCAAAGATGCTATGCGCGAAGGACCTTCGTGATGTCACGGTCATGTGACCGTGACGTCACCGCAGGCCCTGCTCGCATAGCAACCCTGAGACCGGACGGCCGCGTACAGCGCTGGGAGGTGAATATATCATTTTTTATTTTAATTATTTTTTTCTACCACAAATATGGTTCCCAGGGCCTGGAGGAGAGTCTCCTCTCCTCCACCCGGGGGAGCAACCGCACATTATCCGCTTACTTCCCGCATGGTGGGCACAGTCCTATGCAGGAAGTAAGCGGATCAATGCATTTCTAAGTGTGCAGAATCACTGCGATTCTGCACAAAGAAGTGACATGCTGTGGATTGTAAACCGCTGCTTTTCGGCGCGGTTTGTCCCGCAGCATGTGCACAGCGGTTTGCGGTTTCCCATTGGTTTACATGTTTACTGTAAACGCAATGGAAACAGCTGCTGACCCGCAGCATCAAAACCGCTGCGGTTCCGCGGTAAAAACCGCAACGTGTGCACATAGCCTAATAGGAGTTTTTTTTATTATCTAAAAGAAAATTTTAGTGCCAAAGTCCAAAACTGTTGCTAGATAATAAAAACAATAAAAATGCTACCATTCCGACAACTCCTTCTCAACTACTATATTCCCCCATGCAAAATAAAAACAACTTGTACTCCACTCCGCCAACATTCCAGCAACATTGGCACAGTGTCTCCAGTGATGGTATTACATGACGTGAGCCCTACAGCCAATCAGTGGCCAATAATGAGCCGCTGCACTCTGACTTTGAGACGAAACTGATATCCGCAAGATGAGAGAAATGTTGCTGCTCTCGGACTCCATCCGGATGTCAGTTATGTCAGTCGGAAGGGAGAGCGAATCAGCCCATTAGCGGTTACTGAAATAGAGCCAACACTATTTTACATGGGCAAATTTTGCAATTGAGAATTGATTGCCAGAGTAGTGAGCAACGCCTTTAACCCCTTCACCGACATGGGCAGCATGGTGGCTCAGTGGTTAGCACTGCAGCCTTGCAGCGCTGGAGTCCTGGGTTCAAATCCCACCAAGGACAACATCTGCAAAGAGTTTGTATGTTCTCTCCGTGTTTGCGTGGGTTTCCTCCGGGTTCTCCGGTTTCCTCCCACATTCCAAAGACATACTGATAGGGAGTTTAGATTGTGAGCACCAACGGGGACAGCGATGATAATGTCTGTAAAGCGCTGCGGAATATGTTAGCGCTATATAAAAATAAAGATTATTATTATTATTATTATTATTATTATTATTATTATTATTATTATTATGTCACTCTCTTTGATGTGGGCTCCAGCGCTGAGCCCACATCTTTCCCGGCACATGTCGGCTGTTTCGAACAGCTGACATGTGCCCCTTACAGCCACAGGTGGAATCGCGATTCACCAGTGGCTGTTAACCAGTTAAATGCCGCTGTCAATTGATGACAGTGGCATATAATGTGATCGCGTGATCACATGACTACAGGTCACTGATGGGTCAGCATGACAACCAAAAGTCTCCAGCAAACCTCTATGGTTGTCATTGCCGGATTGCTCATAGCAAGTGTTCGGCGCTCATAGCAAGTGAGCATTTCTGCTACATACAGGCGATCGGATCATCGCCTGTGTGTAGCAGAGGCGATCAGGTTATCGCTGCTTCTAGTCTCCTATGAAGACTATTAAAGCATGCAAAAAGTAAAAAAAAATAAAAAAAACAGTTTTTAACCCCTTTACCCCCAAGGGTGGTTTGCATGTTATGGACCGGGCCAATTTTTACAATTCTGACCACTGTCCCTTTATGAGGTTATAACTCTGGAACGCTTCAATGGATCCCGGTGATTCTGACATTGTTTTCTCGTGACATATTGTACTTCATGAAAGTGGTAAAATTTCTTTGATATTAACTGCGTTTATTTGTGAAAAAATGGAAATATGGCGAAAATTTTGAAAATTTCGCAATTTTCCAACTTTGAATTTTTATGCAATTAAATCACAGAGATATGTCACACAAAATACTTAATAAGTAACATTTCCCACATGTCTACTTTACATCAGCACAATTTTGGAACCAAAATTTTTTTTTGTTAGGGAGTTATAAGGGTTAAAAGTTGACCAGCAATTTCTCATTTTTACAACACCATTTTATTTTAGGGACCACATCTCATTTGAAGTCATTTTGAGGGGTCTATATGATAGAAAATACCCAAGTGTGACACCATTCTAAAAACTGCACCCCTCAAGGTTCTCAAAACCACATTCAGGAAGTTTATTAACCCTTCAGGTGTTTCACAGGAATTTTTGGAATGTTTAAATAAAAATTAACATTTAACTTTTTTTCACAAAAAATTTACTTCAGCTCCAATTTGTTTTATTTTACCAAGGGTTACAGGAGAAAATGGACCCCAAACCTTGTTGTACAATTTGTCCTGAGTACGCCAATACCCCATAAGTGGAGGTAAACCACTGTTTGGGCGCATGACAGATCTTGGAAGCGAAGGAGCGCCATTTGACTTTTTAATGCAAAATTGACTAGAATTGAGATGGGACGCCATGTTGCATTTGGAGAGCCCCTGATGTGCCTAAACATTGAAACCCCCCACAAGTGACACCATTTTGGAAAGTAGACCCCCTAAGGAACTTATCTAGATGTGTGGTGAGCACTTTGACCCACCAAGTGCTTCACAGAAGTTTGTAATGCAGAACAGTAAAAATAAAAAATCATTTTTTTTCACAAAAATTATCTTTTCGCCCCCAATTTTTTATTTTCCCAATGGCAAGAGAAGAAATTGGAACCAAAAAGTTGTTGCACAATTTGTCCCGAGTACGCTGATACCCCATATGTGGGGGTAAACCACTGTTTGGGCGCATGGGAGAGCTCGGAAGGGAAGGAGCGCCGTTTGACATTTCAATGCAAAATTCACAGGAATTGAGATGGGACGCCATGTTGCGTTTGAAGAGCCACTGATGTGCCTAAACATTGAAACCCCCCACAAGTGACACCATTTTGGAAAGTAGACCCCCTAAGGAACTTATCTAGATGTGTGGTGAGCACTTTTACCCACCAAGAGCTTCACAGAAGTTTATAATGCAGAGCCGTAAAAATAAAACAAAAAATTTTTTCCCACTAAAATTATTTTTTAGTCCCCAGTTTTGTATTTTCCCAAGGGTAACAGGAGAAATTGGACCCCAAAAGTTGTTGTGCAATTTGTCCTGACTGCGCTGATACCCCATATGTGGGGGGGAACCACCGTTTGGGCGCATGGGAGGGCTCGGAAGGGAAGGAGCGCCATTTGGAATACAGACTTAGATGGAATGGTCTGCAGGCGTCACATTGCGTTTGCAGAGCCCCTAATGTACCTAAACAGTAGAAACCCCCCACAAGTGACCCCATATTGGAAACTAGACCCCCCAAGGAACTTATCTAGATGTGTTGTGAGAACTTTGAGCCCCCAAGTGTTTCACTACAGTTTCTAACGCAGAGCCGTGAAAAAAAGAAAAAAAAAATTCCCCCCAAAATTATTTTTTAGCCCCCAGTTTTGTATTTTCTCGAGGGTAACAGGAGAAATTGGACCCCAAAAGTTGTTGTCCAATTTGTCCTGAGTGCGCTGGTACCCCATATGTTGGGGTAAACTCCTGTTTGGACACACGGGAGAGCTCGGAAGGGAAGGAGCACTGTTTTACTTTTTCAACGCAGAATTGGCTGGAATTGAGATCTGACGCCATGTCGCGTTTGGAGAGCCCCTGATGTGACTAAACAGTGGAAACCCCCAATTATAACTGAAACCCTAATCCAAACACACCCCTAACCCTAATTCCAACGGTAACCCTAACCACACCTCTAACCCTGACACACCCCTAACCCTAATCCCAACCCTATTCCCAACCGCAAATGTAATCCAAACCCTAACCCTAACTTTAGCCCCAGTCCTAACTGTAGCCTTAACCCTAACTGTAGCCTTAACCCTAGCCCTAGCCTTAACCCTAGCCCTAGCCCTAGCCCTAGCCCTAACCCTAGCCCTAGCCCTAACCCTAATGGGAAAATGGAAATAAATACATTTTTTTAATTTTTTTTTATTTTTCCCTAACTAAGGGGGTGATGAAGGGGGGGTTTGATTTACTTTTATAGCGGGTTTTTTAGCGGATTTTTGTGATTGGCAGCCGTCACACACTGAAAGACGCTTTTTATTGCAAAAAATATTTTTTGCGTTACCACATTTTGAGAGCTATAATTTTTCCATATTTTGGTCCACAGAATCATGTGAGGTCTTGTTTTTTGCGGGACGAGTTGACGTTTTTATTGGTAACATTTTCGGGCACGTGACATTTTTTGATCGCTTTTTATTCCGATTTTTGTGAGGCAGAATTACCAAAAACCAGCTATTCATGAATTTCTTTTGGGGGAGGCGTTTATACCGTTCCGCGTTTGGTAAAATTGATACAGCAGTTTTATTCTTCGGGTCAGTACGATTACAGCGACACCTCATTTATATCATTTTTTTAATGTTTTGGCGCTTTTATACGATAAAAACTATTTTATAGAAAAAATAATTATTTTTGCATCGCTTTATTCTGAGGACTATAACTTTTTTATTTTTTTGCTGATGTTGCTGTATGGCGGCTCGTTTTTTGCGGGACAAGATGACGCTTTCAGCGGTACCATGGTTATTTATATCTGTCTTTTCCACTTTTTGTTCGGCGGTATGATAATAAAGCATTGTTTTTTGTCTCTTTTTTTTTTTTTTTCTTACGGTGTTTACTGAAGGGGTTAACAAGTGGGACAGTTTTATAGGTCGGGTCGTTACGGACGCGGCGATACTAAATATGTGTACTTTTATTGTTTTTTTTTTTTTTATTTAGATAAAGAAATGTATTTATGGGAATAATATTTTTTATTTTTTTTTCATTATTTAGGATTTTTTACTTTTTTACTTTGTCCCAGGGGGGGACAATACAGATCGGTGATCTGCCAGTTTGCACAGCACTCTGACAGATCACCGATCTGTCTGAGAGCGCTGCAGAGTTACCAAGTGCCTGCTCTGAGCAGGCACTTGGTAAGCCACCTCCCTCCCTGCAGGACCAGGATCCGCGGCCATCTTGGATCCGGGACTTTCTGCAGGGAGGGAGGTAGGAGACGCCCGGAGCAACGCATCACATCGCGTTGCTGCGGGGGTCTCAGGGAAGCCCGCAGGGAGCCCCCTCCCTGCGCGATGCTTCCCTGCACCGCCGGCACATCGCGATCATGTTTGATCGCGGTGTGCCGGGGGTTAATGTGCCGGGGGCGGTCCGTGACCGCTCCTGGCACATAGTGCCGGATGTCAGCTGCGATAAGCAGCTGACACCCGGCCGCGATCGGCCGCGCTCCCCCCGTGAGCGCGGCCGAATGCCTATGACGTACTATTCCGTCCGTGGGAATTAAAGCCCACCCCACATGGACGGAATAGTACGTCTAATGGCAGAAAGGGGTTAAAAATAATTGAAAAAAGAAAATAAAGTTCAAATCACCCCCCATTCAAAATAAAACAATTAAAAAAACAAACACATATTTGGTATCGCCAGGGACAAAACGCCAGAATTAAGTTTTTTGGGTCACCACAACATTGCATTAAAAGGCAATAATGGGCGATCAAAAGATCGTATCCACACCACAATGGTATCTTTAAAAACGGCAGCTCACCACACAAAAAGTAAGCCCTCACCCAGCCTCAGATCATGAAACATGGAGATGATACGGATCTGAGAAAGTTGCACCATTTTTTTTTTTTTTTTTTTTAAACAAACTTTGGATTTTTTTTCCCACCATTTAAATATAAAACAACCTATACATGTTTGGTATCTACAATCTCGTAAAGACCAGGAAAATCATAATGACAGGTCAGTTTTAGCATATGGCAAACATGGTAAAAAAAAATGCAAAAAACAGTTGTGGAACATTGAATTGCACTTTTTTGCAATTTCACTGCACTTGCAATTTTTTTTCCCGTTTTCGACATGGTAAAACCAATAGTGTCGTTCAAAAGTACAACTCGTCCTGCAAAAAAAAAAAAAAAGCCCTCACACGGCCATATAGATAGATGGAAAAAAAAAAGTTATAGCTTTTTTAGAAGAAGGGGAGCGAAAAACAAACGCAAAAACAAAAAACTGGTTCTGCATGAAGGGGGGTTACCGAAATTAAAGAAATTAAAAGTGGAAGAGGTGGGTAAGAAAGGGACAGAACATATGGGTGGGGGGGGGCAGTAAACTGCTTTTCCAATATAGAAGCTTTGACCACCTGCTCATTAAAATTATTAAAGCCATTAAGTGTATGTGACCACGTTGAGTATTTGCTTGCAGAAATTTCTGCAAGGTTCCTGCATCTCTTAGAGGTTTTGCCACCACGGGAAATCCGCTTTTTTTGCATGCGTTTTTTTCCTTTGCATTCAATGGGTCAAAAACGCACAAAGAATTGACATGCTGCAGATTTAGGCCATGTTCACACTTTGCGGTTTTTAGCGCGGAACCGCGATTTTGCCGCTGCGGGTCCGCTGCAGTTTCCATTACGTTTACAGTAACATGTAAACCCTATGGAAACCGCTGTGCACATGCTGCAGGAAAAACCGCGCGGGAACGCAGCGGTTTACAATCCGCAGCATGTCACTTCTTTGTGCAGAATCGCGGCGATTCTGCACCCATAGGAATGCATTGATCCACTTACTTCCCGCATGGGGCTGTGCCCACCATGCGGGAAGTAAGCGGATAATGTGCAGATGGTACCCGGGGTGGAGGAGAGGACACTCTCCTCCAGGCCCTGGGAACCATATTTGTGTAAAAAAAAAAAAAGAATTAAAATAAAAAATAATGATATACTCACCTCTCAGCGCTGCACGTGGCCGTCCGGTCTCAGGTTGCTATGCGAGCAGGGCCTGCGGTGACGTCGCGGTCACATGACCATGACGTCACGAAGGTCCTTCTCGCATAGCATCTTTGGAACCGAACCGCCGCATGCAGCGCTGAGGAGATCGGGACGTCAGAGGGTGAGTATATCATTATTTTTATTATATGCAGCATCAATAGTAAAACAAGTGCAGATTAAACCCGTAGCGGAACCCGCAACACAAACCGCGATAAATCTGCAGGGATAACCGCAGCGGGTTTGCCCTGCAGATTTATCAAACCCGCTGCGGGAAAACCCGCGGGAGAACCCGCAGCCCCCTTCCTACGTGTGCACATTGCCTTAGGGTATGTGCACACGTCAGGATTTCTTGCAGAAATTTCCTCACAAAAACCGGACATTTCTGCCAGAAATCCGCATGCGGTTTTTTTTTTCGCATTTTTTATGCGTTTTTTGCACGTTTTTGTGCGTTTTTTTCACGGTTTTTCCCAATGCATTAAATAGCGGGAAAAACGCATCATGTGCACAAAGATTGCAGAATGCATTCTAAATGATAGGATGCATATGTATGCGTTTTTAATGCGTTTTTATAGCGTTTTTATTGCGAAACAAATGCAGAAATCCTGATCGTGTGCACATACCCTTAAACCCACAGCAAATCCTAAAAGAAAAAATACTGGTCAAGTACACATTTCAGGATTCTCAAACTTTGCTGGCATAAGGATTCCCTTAGGGTTATTTCCACGCTGAAAAAAAAACAGCAAAAACGCACAGTGAACACAGCCTAAGACACTAACTAACGTCTATTTCATTTATATTGTGAACCTGTACAAAGAAAATTGAGAAAAGTAACTTACTATAGGTTACACTGTAAAAAACTATTACAAGTTGAAAAAAAAAATTAAAAAAAACAAAAAGTATATATATTCACTAGCTGCAGAGGTCATATGGCTGTACAGCATGCCACTGCTTACACTAGTAATTGCAGAGACCAGAGGAGGATCGGCGCAGGAACAGTGAAGGATAAAAATGAGTTATGTTTAGAGATCAGCGGTGTTCGAGTCGAACTGTTCGCCAATTTCAAATACGAGCTGTTTTGGGCGGTCTTCGAGTCGTTCGACGAACTCGAACAATTTGCTTAAAATTCGGATGTTCGAGTTACTGTTCGATAACTGTTCGTTCACCCAAAGCCTAACTTGATTTGCACATTAAAACTGTTTATCATTGTTAATAGACTGTTTCAGTGTATAGTGGGCAGGGGGGGCGGGGGATAGATCGGTGCTGAGATAACGCCGATCTCCATTTTTTTTTCTTTCCCGCATTTACAGTGGGGCGGTGCAGTCTATCAGCCTATCAGCAGTGCAAACATACACACAGCAATGTGCATGTGATGCACACAAGCAAGGGGCATGTGTCATTGGCTGTGTATGTCACATGTCCTTGCCCTATAAGATCCAGCCATTTGCCCTGTCGCCACCATTTCCTCACTGCTGCAGCTTAGTGTTAGACGGCACCGCTGCTGCTGTGGGTGCTATACAGTCTAAGGCCGGCGTCACACTTGCGAGTTTTACGGACGTAAGAGCGCAGAAACTACGTCCGTAAAACTCGCAAAAAATACGGCACAATTATTCTCTATGCCCCTGCTCCTATCTGCCGTATTAAACTGATCAGTATTATACGGCTTTCTACGGCCGTAGAAAATCGCAGCATGCTGCGTTTGTCACCGTATTGCGCAAATAAAACGCCAATGAAAGTCTATGGAAGCCCCAAAAATACGGATTACACACGGACCAGCAGTGTGACTTGCGAGGAATACGCAGTGGTGTTAGAGAGAAAAGCCGGTAATTCAGTGCGGTGTACAGTAAAATCACACTGACAGCTGACATTAGAATAGGTAGAATATGTACACATAGAATAGGTATTACCGGCTTTTACTTTCTCCTTCCTAAAACCCGACATGATTTGAGACATGGTTTACATACAGTAAACCATGTCTTCTCTCCTTATTTTTTTGCAGATTCCACACTACTAATGTCAGTAGTGTGTATCTGCAAAATTTGGCCGTTCTAGCTCTTAAAATAAAGGGTTAAATGGCGGAAAAAATTGGCGTGGGCTCCCGCGCAATTTTCTCCGCCAGAGTAGTAAAGCCAGTGACTGAGGGCAGATATTAATAGCCTGGAGAGGGTCCATGGTTATTGGCCCCCCCCTGGCTAAAAACACCTGCCCCCAGCCACCCCAGAAAAGGCACATCTGGAAGATGCGCCTATTCTGGCACTTGGCCACTCTCTTCCCATTCCCGTGTAGCGGTGGGATATGGGGTAATGAAGGGTTAATGCCACCTTGCTATTGTAAGGTGACATTAAGCCTAATTAATAATGGAGAAGCGTCAATTATGACACCTATCCATTATTAATCCAATACTAGTAAAGGGTTAAATAAAACACAAACACATTATTTAAAATTATTTTAATGAAATAAAAACAATGGTTGTTGGAGTATTTTATTCTACGCCCAATCCAATCACTGAAGACCCTCGTTCTGTAAGTAAAAAAACATAATAAACCAACAATATCCTTACCCTCCGCAGATCTGTAACGTCCAACGATGTAAATCCTTCTGAAGGGGTTAAAACATTTTGCAGCAAGGAGTTCCGCTAATGCAGGCTGCTCCTTGCTGCAAAACCCCGGGGAATGAGGCTAAATATAGATCAGTGATCTATATTTAGCTTCATTTGCGGTGAGGCGCCCTCTGCTGGCTGTTCATAGATCGTGGGAACTTTCCTAGAAAGCTCCCAGGTTTTCTAGGTAAGTTCCCACGATCTATGAACAGCCAGCAGAGGGCGCCTCACCGCAAATGAAGCTAAATATAGATCACTGATCTATATTTAGCCTCATTCCCCGGGGTTTTGCAGCAAGGAGCAGCCTGCATTAGCGGAACTCCTTGCTGCAAAATGTTTTAACCCCTTCAGAAGGATTTACATCGTTGGACGTTACAGATCTGCGGAGGGTAAGGATATTGTTGGTTTATTATGTTTTTTTACTTACAGAACGAGGGTCTTCAGTGACTGGATTGGGCGTAGAATAAAATACTCCAACAACCATTGTTTTATTTCATTAAAATAATTTTAAATAATGTGTTTGTGTTTTATTTAACCCTTTACTACAATTGGATTAATAATGGATAGGTGTCATAATTGACGCCTCTCCATTATTAATTAGGCTTAATGTCACCTTACAATAGCAAGGTGGCATTAACCCTTCATTACCCCATATCCCACCGCTACACGGGAATGGGAAGAGAGTGGCCAAGTGCCAGAATAGGCGCATCTTCCAGATGTGCCTTTTCTGGGGTGGCTGGGGGCAGGTGTTTTTAGCCAGGGGGGGCCAATAACCATGGACCCTCTCCAGGCTATTAATATCTGCCCTCAGTCACTGGCTTTACTACTCTGGCGGAGAAAATTGTGCGGGAGCCCACGCCAATTTTTTCCGCCATTTAACCCTTTATTTTAAGAGCTAGAACGGCCAAATTTTGCAGATACACACTACTGACATTAGTAGTGTGGAATCTGCAAAAAAAAAAGGAGAGAAGACATAGTTTACTGTATGTAAACCATGTCTCAAATCATGTTGGGTTTTAGGAAGGAGAAAGTAAAAGCCGGTAATTGAATTACCGGCTTTCAAGCTGTATAGCGCTGGAAAAAATATTAATATATATACATATATGTGTCTACTGACAATATATATATATATATATATATATATATATATATATATATATATATATATATATATATATATATATATATATATATATATATATATATATATATATATATATATATATATATATATATATATATATATATTTTTTTTTTTTTTTTTTTTTTTTTTTGGGACACATGGATCACTTCTATAGCGGTATGTTGGTTTTGCAAGCCTGCGAGAAAACCACGCAGTACGGATGCCATACGGATTACATACGGAGGATGCCATGCGCAAAAAACGCTGACACACCCTGCCTACGGAGGAGCTACGGACCACTATTTTCGGGACTTTTCAGCGTATTACGGCCGTAATATACGGACCGTATTGTTTTACGCTGTGTGTGACGCCGGCCTAAGAGTGTTTTTTTGGAGCGAATTGTCAGGGAGATAGGCTTAGGGAGGCGGGAGGAGTCAGGACTAGTTGTACTATCAGCCCTTTTCAGGGTAGGTTACAGCAGTTCATAGCACTGTTTGCCAGGCAGGTCTGTGCCAGTGCTGTGCAAGTGTTTGTCACAGCATTTGGTGTAATCTAGCTCAGCCAATCCTTTTGGGCTAGTAGCATTGTCTGATAGTCATCTGACTAGCCCGCCTGTGACACTAACTACACCGTGTATCTCTATTTTCACTGCATTTAATCCAGTTAATAGTTTTGGGCCTAGGAGCAGTGTCTGCACGTCAGCAGAGTAGCCCGCCAGTGAGTCTCATCCAGTTAATATTTTTGGGCCTAGTACCACAGTTTGGTCACTCAGTTCTGCTCGGTTTTCATCCATCGGTTGTTGTGCCAACAACTACAGATACAGACTTGCCCATTAGTTAAGCACTAAAATGAGTGGCAAAAGGCCTGCTGCTGGTGGAAAGGGGAATAGGGGTGTTGGAAAGGGAAAAAAGGTTGTGTCCATGGGGTAGGTGGTAAAGCAACAGTAACATCTGCAGAAGAAAGACCATCTTCCAGCCAAAGTAAGATGTCTACTTCTTTTCGTGGACAATCTCATATGATCACTTTCTTACGACCATCACTACAAGCATCACCAAAAATTCCATATGAGGCACAAAAACAGCAGGTGCTTGAACGGATATCAAGTGCTCGTTCAAGTGGGCTCTCCTCCAACTTCAACATCACAACTACTCCAGTCCTCAGAGTTGTCACCCCAATCGCACTTCACTTGCTTCCTCACAGCTCCCAAGTCTCCAGTCGCCCGTCTGAGCATGGGGTAACACACATGGTAGAGTCTGTAGAGCTGTTTACGCATACTATAGCCTGGGAATCAGAAGGCTGCTCCAGAGCTTCTGTGAATCCAGACGAGGAAATGATCTGCACTGATGCCCAGAATCTTTGTGAGTCGGATCCAGGCCCAGATGAAGAAGGTTCTGAGCATAATGTAGACCCTCGCTCCCTAACTGTAACTCCTGTTGGTGGAGACAATGAGGAAGATGATGATGAGACCGAGATACCTAATTAGAACGAAAACTTGACTTTTCGGTCGGGGCAGGAAGACGTTGGCTCTGAGGACGACGGGTGTGAGAACACACAGGATAATGATGACGAGGTTGTAGACTCCACTTACTGTCAACCCCCAGGCCGCCAGTCCATGAGGTCAGCAGAGGAGGTGGAGGAGGATGCTAGTGACGAGTCTGAAGACGAGGTTACGTTGCGCCTTCCTGGATAGAGACGGAGTACTGGAAGCACGTCAACAACTGCATCCTCAACCCCAACTGTGCCTCAGACCAGAAGTCGTGGTGGCTCATCAGTTCACACGGGCTCTAAGCCTTGCATAGCCTTGGCATTTTTTTACATTGCAAAGGATGACTCAACTCATGTTGTCTGTAAGATTTGTCAACAAAATCTCAGTAGAAGACAAAAAATGACTAGCTTGAGAACTTTATGCATGAACCGTCACATGGATATGAGGCTAAGTTGCAGTGGGAAGCTCACTGTGCTACAATGCGGCCTAGTGCGCCGGCTCAACCACCGTCTGCCCCATCAAGTGCATCCGCGTCCTCTTCATCCTCTGACTGTGGGGACAGCAGTCACACATGGTTTTCGATGCAGACCTTACACCTTTTTACCAGCTACAGCCAGTGTGATTTGCAGGTCGTCAGGACATTTGCAAGTGGAAACACCTGCTGTTGCTGAGCACTCTCCGACATAGACACCACATTTTGATCAAGGTAACAAAACATCTCCTCCTGCACCTTCCTCACAGACCGGCAGTTTGCCGGGGACACCCTAATCAACCCCGTCTAAGCACGGCAGCCTGCCCTCAGATGTGGACAAGTAAAAGACCATTTCCTCCTAGCCATGACAAAGCTACGAGGTTGAATTTCTCTATCTGCAAGCTGTTGGCTACAGAAATGCTGCCTTTCAGTCTGGTGGACACAGAGGATTTTCGAGACCTTATGTCCGTCGCAGTGCCCCAGTACCAGATGCCCAGTCGTCACTTCTCAAATAAAGCTGTGCCTGCGCTACACCAGCATGTCGCACACAACATCACCGCTTCCTTGAGAAACTGTGTGTGTGACAGGGTGCATTTCACCACAGACACTTGGACGAGTAGACATGGACAGGGGCATTACATGTCGGTGACTGGGCACTGGGTAACTACGGCGACATCAGGAGAAGAGGCTGCTGTCCAAGTCCTACCGTCCCCACGAGTTGCTCGTCGATCCTCTGAATCTAGAAGTTCCTCCACTGCTTCTGCCTCCTCAACCTCCTCTCGGTCCTCCACCTGCACCCAAAGCCTGTCTGGTAATGCCACCCGCTTTGTAACTGCGCAGAAGGAATCCTGCACACCTCCTCACTATGCGGTCACCAGGGCTCAACGGCATCATGCAGTATTTACATAGAAATGTCTGGGAAATGTGAGTCACACAGCTGAGGAATTGTGGTCAGCTCTGGAGACCGAGTTCCATCCATGGTTGTCTCCACTCAACTTGCAGCCAGGGAAGGCTGTGTGCGACAATGCTGCAAACCTGGGTGCGGCCCTTCGCCGGGGCAATGTCACACACGTGCCTTGTATGGCTCACGTTTTGAACCTGGTTGTCCAGCAATTTTTATCCCACTATCCCGGACTAGATGGGCTTCTGCAGAGGGCAAGGTCGCTGTGTGCTCACTTCCGCCGTTCGCATCCCGCAGCTCGACGACTTGCATCTCTACCGAAGTCTTTGGGCCTGCCAGTTCACTGACTGAAATGCGATCTGCCCACACGGTGGAATTCAACTCTGCACATGTTGCAGCGACTGTGGCAGCACCGACGAGCCCTGGTGCAATACGTAATGACGTATAGCCTGGGCCAACGAGATCAAGACGTGGGGCAAATCACGCTGCAGGAGTGGTCTCAGATCAGGGACCTATGCACCCTTCTGCACAGTTTTGAAATAGCAACGAAGATGTTTAGTGCTGACGATGCCATTATCAGCATGACCATTCCGTTGATTTACATGCTGGAGCACACCTTAAACAGTGTTCGGAGTCAGGTGGTGGAACAAGAGGAGGAGTCGTATGCGGAACAGGAGGAGTCGTATGCGGAAGGGATAATATCTCCAAGGTCAAGAAGGTTGGCAGCACCAAGGCGGCTGGCATTGGAGGCTGGGGGAGAGGGATTACCGAGGGCGCATGGTAGCAGCCAAACTGTTGAGGAAGGTGCAGGAGGCAAAGAAGAAGTGGAGGATGAACTGGTACTGGGCATGGAAGACTCATCAGATGAGGGAGACCTTGATCAAATTTCTGTTGTGCGAGGTTGGGGGGAGAGGGCAGACGAAGGAAGAATGATTCTCACCTCGCCACCACCAAAACAACAAGGACTTGGTCCTCCTGGATGCGCAAGACACATGAGTGCCTTCTTGCTGCACTACCTGCAACATGACCCTCGGATTGTCAGAATCCGAAGTAATGCCGACTACAGGGTTGCCACACTCTTAGTTCCCCGGTACAAAAGCAAATTTGGCGAAATAATTCCTGCCATAGAAAGGGATTCACGCATGCAGGAGTATCAGCAGAGACTGTTACAGAATCTAACATCTGCTTTTCCACAAAACACCAGTGGTGCACGTAGTCAATCTCAGAGTTCTAACTTGCCAACCGTGGGACTATCGAGTCATCACTCAAACCGTAACAGTAACATCGTATCTGGTGGTAACAGCAATTTTTTCCAATCGTTTCAAGATTTTTTTTCAGACCATCCTTTGCAAGGCCACAGGAGACAAAAAGTCTGACGCACAGCCAACGCCTAGAGAGGATGGTACAAGAGTATCTCCAAGTTAACATCGATGCCATGACTGTGGAACTGGACCCTTGCTCATTTTGGGCTTCCAATCTTGAAAAATGGCCTGAGCTCGCCACTCACGCCTTGGAGATCTTGTCGTGCCCCGCAGCCAGCGTTCTCAGTAAACGTGTGTTCAGCGCTGCTGGTGGTGTGCTGACAGATAAGCGCACGCAGCTGTCCAGTGACAATGTAGACAGACTAACGTTCATCAAGATGAATAAATCCTGGATCTGCAAGGACTTTTCTACCCCTGTGTCATCTTGAGGAGACTAAAAGCTTGATGATTTTTGAAAATGACCTCACCGTAAGGTTTTAAAAAACTCTGGCATCTGGCCCAGGAAATCCTTTTGGGCCTAGTAGAATTTAGTGCTACTCAGCAGCGTACCCCACCCATGAAGCAAGCTACACCGCCTGTTTACCTAACAACTATTTTTTAACGGCATCTGGCCCAGGAAATCCTTTTGGGCCTAGTAGCAATTTCTGCTACTCAGCAGAGTACCCCACCCATGAAGCAAGCTACACCACCTTCTTCCTTTCTCAATCTAACCCCTCGGCTCTGGGGTGTCCACTCTCCCTCCAGCTCTCTCCTTCTCACAGGTGGACTACCGCGTGTTTTCACACTGTGGCGAATCTTTTGGGCCCAGGCATAAGAAGTCGTCGAGGTAATGGATAATATGTGCTGCCTTACAAACGTCCATGACGACACATTCGAGGAAGCAACTAAACGCCTCAAATAGTCAGCAGGATATGGAGCACCCCATGGGCAAACAGCGATCTATGTAGTATGCTCCTTCACAGAAGCAGCCCAATGGGAGGACACTATTCGGAGGCACAGGTAGTAACCGGAACGCCCCCTCAATGTCTGTTTTGGCCATTAGGGTGCCCCTTACCAACTTCTTGACCTGCCCGATTGCCTCGTCAAAGGAGGTACAGTACATAGTGCTGTACTTGGTTCCGTGTCGATGTTGTCGTTTACTGACCTGCCCCTTGGATATGACAAATGGTGGATTTGTCTGAATGTATTGGGTTCATTTTTTGGCACAACTCCCAACGGGGGTACCACTACGTCTTCTAAGGAAAGTGTTCTGAATGGACCCGCCGCCATTCTACCTAAAGATTTTTTTTTTTTTTGTCAAGACGTCTGGGTGTTGGTAGAGTAAGTTTAGATTTTTACTCCAGCCTTTCTTGATTTTAGAAGGGCATGACATGCCTATATCTGTGTCTCCTCCTCCTTTTACTCCTCCACCTCTTTTCTTTTCGCATGACTATATGTAGTTGTGACTTTTCCATGTGTTTGTTGTGTCTTCTGAGCAGTTTGTCAGCTTTTGGACACCTTTTAAGGTGTTTTCTATGTGTTTTCTATGTGTTTGTGTTTGCTTGCCATTGGTTTCAATGGGGTTTGACGGTGTTCGTCGAACGTTTGACGAACATTCGTCAAACACGTCCTTGTTCGACGAACCGAACCTGAGCACTAGGGAGGTGGCTCAACACTAGTTATGTTTTACATTAGTACATTTTCTGCATTCAATATTATTTTTGTTTACATTCCCAGACAGCCATTTTTTTATTAATATCTATGCATCTATGCAGGATGGTGATTGCATACCACATTTATCATCATGAGAATTGTATTTCAGACATATTCAACACTGAACATATATGTAGGTACAAAACTCACTGTATTTACCTGTTCTAGGTGTTTGGGCACTTCTTGCTGATTGTCCTCTGTAACTGGCGCTAATGACGCTAATGAGTCTTGAACTCCGGAATGTAAAGGTGACTTTGATGAGGAAGGAGAAAGTACTTTGCTGGCCCCTGGAGACAACAGTCTTTGTGGAGAGCCATGTACAGGAGGGAGAACAGAATCTGGAATGCAGGATGGCGTAGTAGGTGAAGGGGGAGTGGGAACTGCAAGTTTTCCATCATCAGAGCCTAGTTTTGATGAAGAAACCTGTTGCAAGAGCAGAAAGCAAAAGTTAATTCATAAAATTATACATGAGGAATAGAACAAATCCTAATATACATAAATAGAAGAAGTACAGATATTGTATATACTATAGAACTGACACCATCAAAAGTAACCTGTATTAACACACAGTAGAAAAGCAAGTTCATAAAAGCTTTCTTCAACATGCATTTACTGGTACATACCAACTGAGAGGGGGTTTTCAGGGATGATGACTGACCCAGCAGCTTTTCTTGGGGTGGCTGGGAAATTTGGCTTGGAGTAGATTGCAGGATGGGATTGCCAAAAACTTGAGACATCCCATTCACAGAATCGAAGTGTGGCTGCTGTGCTAGATGAACTGTGGTGGGAGCAGTAGAGCCAGGCGTTCTAGGACTTGCAGTTCTGCTAGGCGATTGCAAGCTGGCATTGTTTGGCACCGGAGAAACCTTGGTTGGTTGATTTTGTCTGTTACTTAGTGAAGCAGACTGGTGCGATGGAAGCGTCTCGAATGTAGAACAGAAGGAGCCTATATTATGAGAAGAAAAAAAATATGGGTTTGGATTATTGCGAGTTGCTTTCAACTTTACCCAACAGTTAAAGGCTCTGCTCACAAATTCTTTTGGGAGTTACGTTTTGGGATTTGTTAATTGATGCAAAATCAGAACAGGGATGCCCAATAGGTCGAGCATTAAAAAAGAAAAAAAAAATGACAACTCCAAAACAACTCCATAATAATCAATAGGGCCTCATTAGGTTCGGTTTTCATCAGTTAGCAAAAGGACACATTTTGGACATAAAATCTTAAATGAAAATATGAACTTCGCATAAGACAACACATAATCCATTATCTACCAATGTCCTTTTTTGGGACGCCTAATCTTTAGCTTCTAACAACTAAGATTTTATAATTTTTATAATTAGGTCCAATTTTTTGTGTTGTGTTTGTAAAATGAATGTTTTCAAAATAGGAAATCATGTCATTGTCATTTTTAATTGAATATTGGGACGCCCTTTTCTGAAAAATCCGTACTTGTAAAAATTTTAATTTGGCAAGTAATGGGTTAAACACCACAGGGCAGAAAGCAAATATATGGCAGCGGATATTGCCTTGTGTACTCTAAGGCTAGTTTCACACTAGCGTTTTGAGGAGCTGCGGACTTCCTCTGTGAAGCCCCGCCCTCGGCCGCACCACCACCGCTAGCTCCGCCTACTTCTGCATGTGGCCTGCGTACCTATCTTTAACATTAGAAACCATAAAAATTGGAACAGCACAATGCTCACCGGTGGGTGCCTGGCCTCCTGGGCAAGATGGTCCACTCATCTGCCCATATGTATACAAAAAGACCGAATGAAGGCAGCACTCCAACTCCTCTTGAAGGTGAAAAAATGTGACTTTATTGAACCCACATCTCTGTGCGACGTTTCGGCTCACACTGAGCCTTTTTCAAGCTTGAAAAAAGCTCAGTGTGAGCCGAAACGTCGCACAGAGATGTGGGTTCAATAAAGTCACATTTTTTCACCTTCAAGAGGAGTTGGAGTGCTGCCTTCATTCGGTCTTTTTGTATCTTTAACATTAGGTACGCAAGTCGTGCGGCTGTATGCGGATGCTTCCACATGTGTCGTTTTGACGATGAGGCGACCAGCGTAGGGCGCAGCTGGTAGAATTTTTCTTTTCTCCGCATCGTCAAAACGACGCATGCGGAAGCATCCGCATACAACTGCACGACCTGCGTACCTAATTTTAAAGATAGGTACGCAGGCCGAATGCAGGCTGCATGCAGAAGAAGGCGGAGCTAGCGGCCGAGGGCGGGGCTTCATGGAGGAAGTCCGCAACCCTCCACAGCTCCTCAAAACGCTAGCCGTGTGAAACTAGCCTAACAAATAAAGGAAATGTGTCAGTAGGATCAACCTTCCTAAATCGTCTATATGGGCATGTAGGTCATAGGAAGTTGAATAAAATAGGGATTTTTGTGTACTCACCGTAAAATCCTTTTCTCCGAGCCACTCATTGGGGCACACAGGACCATGGGTGTTATGCTGCTGCCACTAGGAGGACACTAAGTTAACACAAAGAATAACTCCTCCCCTGCAGTATACACCCTCCTGCTGGCTCTAAGTGAACCAGTTCGGTAACAAAGCAGTAGGAGTTTAACATTTAACAACAATGAACTATGTCAAAGCCAAGTCAACACAGTAAAAAAAAAAAAACTAAAGCCAATAGGCTAACAGGGTGGGTGCTGTGTCCCCCAATGATTGGCTCGGAGAAAAGGATTTTACGGTGAGTATACAAAAATCCCTATTTCTCCTACGCCTCATTGGGGGACACAGGACCATGGGACGTCCTAAAGCAGTCCCTGGGTGGGAAACAATCCACTGCAATTGCTCCGTGTACACACAAGTTACAGATGCAGCACTGCCACCTGCAAAATTCGTCTGCCGACGGACGCATCTGCCGAGGCCTGAGAATGGACATGGTAATGTTTCATAAACGTATGCAGGCTGGACCAAGTCGCAGCTCTGCAGACGCCTGATGCCGGATGGCCCAAGACGCACCCACTGACCGAGTAGAATGAGCCTTAATCCTTGCTGGGCCGGAGTGACCTCTGACTCGGTAGGACTCCTAGATAGTTGAACGAATCCACTTGGCTATCGTAGCTTTGGAAGCGGCTAGACCTTTCCTTAGCCCTTCCGGGAGCACAAACAGGGCATCTGACCTGCGGAAAGACGCTATCCTTGAGACGTATCTCCTAAGAGCTCTCACCAAGTCCAGTGTGTGAAGAGCCTTCTCGGTGTGATGTACTGGTGCCAGGCAAAGTGAAGACAAGACAATTTCCTCATTGAGGTGGAAAGAGGAGACAACTTTCGGTAGAAAAGACGAAGATGTTCTCAAAACCACCTTATGCTGATGAAAAATGAGGAAAGGAACTTGACAAGACATAGCCGCCAGTTCTGAGACTCGTCGGATGGACGTGACCGCAACCAGGAAGGCAAATTTCCATGACAAATGACAGGGGAACGTCCTGCAGAGATTCAAAAGGGGCCTCCTGCAAGACTCCGAGGACAAAATTAAAGGTCCCATGGTTCCAACCGCATCTTATAGGGCAGCACCACATGAGAGACTCACTGAATGAACGTCTTCACCTGTAATCTGTCGGCAATTCTACATTGGAACAGGACTGACAAGGCTGAAATCTGCCCTTTGAGAGAACCAAGGGTGAGACCTAAATCCAAACCCAACTGAAGGAATTCGAGGATGGAAGGAATGGAAAATTCAAGAGGAGAGCATCCTCGGTCCTTGCACCATGAGAAGGTCTTCCAAATGCGATGATATATACGCATAGACGTAGGCTTTCTGGCACGGATCATGGTAGAAATGACTTTCTGAGAGAAGCCTGCCTGTGTTAGCACCCAGGACTCAACGGCCATGCCGTCAAACACAGAGCCTCGGAGTTCTGGTGGTAAATGGGGCAGACAACAGGTCTGCGCGATTCGGTAATCGCCAGAGGACATCGACGACTAGTTGAACTAGTTCGGCGTTCCAAGCCCTGCGCAGCCAATCTGGCGCAATCAGGATTACTGGTATCCCCTCCGCTCTGATCCTCTTGATGACTCTCGGCAGTAAAGGAAGCAGGGAAAATATGTACGGAAGCTGGAACTGATGCCACGAGTGAACAAGTGCATCTTCCCCGATGGCTGCCAGATCGTGGGACCGAGCTATGAAGTTGGTAATCTTGGAATTTAGCCGTGAGGCCATCAGATCCACGTCCAGGGTTCCCCAACGAAAGCATATCTGGTGGAAGATCTCCAGATGGAGAGACCACTCTCTGGAGTCGAGACCTTGATGGCTGAGGAAGTCTGCCTCCCAATTTTCCACTCCAGGAATGTGAACCGCTGAGCTCATTGAGCGGTTTTCCTCGGCCCAACGGAGAATGTGGCCTACCTCGGTCATGGCTGCCTTGCTGCGTGCTCCCCCCTGCCGGTTGATGTATTCCACTGCCGTGGCATTGTCGGACTGAATCCAGATGGGACAACCCGCCAGGAAGGGATGGAATTGGAGAAGAGCCGACCTGATTGCCCGTATTTCCAGGATGTTGATGGGCAGGCATGCTTCCTGAAGAGACCAGTAGCCCTGAGCAGCATGATGGTGGAACACTGCTCCCCAGCCCAGAAGACTGGCATCTGTTGTCACAACTAGCCAATGTACTGGGAGAAAAGACTTCCCTTGATTCAGGGAGGACTTCAAAGTCCACCACCTGAGAGATTGTCTGACTCGCTGGGGAAGGAGGAAACGACGATCGAGAGAGGACAGGTTCCTGTCCCACAAAGCCAGGAGAGTATGTTGTAAGGGGCGGAGGTGTAGTTGAGCGAATGGGACCGCCTCCATAACTGCTACCATCCTGCCGAGGACTCTCATACTGAAACGTAGAGAGTGAGTATGAGCTTGGGAGAGCTTCTGAGCTTTCCGCAGTAAGACGGAGATCTTTTCCGGGGGAAGAAGTACCAACCCCTGGGACGAGTCCAGTATCATCCCTAGAAAGGAAATTCGCTGAGCCGGTACTGGGGAAGATTTTTGGAAGTTTATCTTCCAATCCAGGCGAGAAAGAGTATCTATTGTGATGGTCATGGCCTCCTTGCAGGTGCGGAAAGAGGGGCCTTTGATGAGGTTATCATCTAGGTAACACCACCACACCTCAGGTATGGAAGATGGCCACGGCGGCCGCCATGACCTTGGTGAATACCCTGGCAGCGGTGGCGAGGCCGAAAAGCAGAGCAGCAAACTGAAAGTGATCTTCCTGGACTGCGAAGCGAAGAAACCTTGGTGAGAAGGTAATATAGGAATGTGGAGGTACGCATCCTGGATGTCGATGGACTTTCTCCATGGAGGCGATGACAGAACGAAGCGATTCCATCCGGAACCATCGCATCCTGACGAACTTGTTCAGCAGTTTTAGGTCCAGTATGGGCCGTACTGTACCGTCCTTCTTTGGAACAATGAACAGGTTTGAATAAAAACCTTGAAACCTTTCGCTTTGAGGAACCGGGATAATAACCCCGTCTTCTATTAGAGAGCTTATGGCCTGGAAGTACACTGATGCCCTTGCCATGGGAGGAAAAGACAGGAAAAAGCGATTTGGTGGAAGGTCGCGGACCCATTCGTCGTGAACGACCGAGAGCCACGCGTTGCTGAAGGAAAGCAGGCGGCCACCTACTTTGGGGGTGTCCTCCGGATACCGCAGGGAGTAATTGTGTGGGAGACCAGTCCGGTCTGGATCCCCTGGACCCCGACTGCCTAGGCCTGCCTCTCCAAGAAGGGGAAGGTTTGTTAGGCTAGTTTCCCATTGCGTTAATGGGAACGCGCTAACGGACAGCGTTGCACGGCGAAATTAACGCCATTTTCGGCACGTGCTAGCGATGTGCCGGTGTTCTGTGGCGTGTCGCGGACGCTGCTTGCAGCGTCCGAGGCGGGCCCGCGGTCCATTCCCCGCTCTCGCAGATCGGAGATGGTACTGAAAGCTGTGATTAGGAGAGCTGGAGCAGCGCTGCAGGATCAGCGCTGTGGGTGTCCCAAGATGGCCGCCGAGATCTGTGAGAGCACTTCTCAGGGAACGAGAAGCGCTAGAAAAGATGGGCTGCGGTAATTGCCGGTGGGCGTGGCCAAGAACTCCGGTCTGTATGAAGGGGAAAAGCCGGGGACTAAATTTGAAAAACGTCGTCGCTAACGCTATTAGGGCCATCCTAAGCCACGCTCCTTCATAGCAAAGCCGCACTGCGGACCACCCACGGACCCGGGCTTTATGCCCTGCTAGAGGTGCGGACCTTCCATACCCCGGGGACCAGGACCCCCCAGTGCCTCGGTCCCGCAGTGTACTCACGGTAGATGCAGTGGGTCGGTGCTCAATCCACTGTCGCCATATTCAGGAAGGGGATGGAGAGCTTCTGCCGCCTTGCGTCATTCGCTATATCAGTGGTGATGCAGTGGGGGGCTGCACGGACGCCATATATAATATGTCTGGCTATGCACCTGGCTCCAGGAGAGGTAGAGGGAGGGCTACTCCATGTGGTCGCCTGCTATGGAGGGGGGAGATTGGAACGCGAAGGAACTGTCACCCGTAAAGTGAGCTCAGGGCTGGCATCCAACGTTGCAGGAAAGGATACGGGAGGAACGCTCCACGTACTTGCCTGTTGATGATTCGGGGGAGATCGGAACCTAGAAAGGGTCCGTTGCCCCCATTCGCTCCGTTAAGGAAAAAAATAGAATAAAAATAAAAATGAAAATGAAAAAAACGGTGGTGTCTGATAGCAGACCCAAGTGCCTCCTACAGACACTAAGCAAGAACTGGTTCACTTACAGCCAGCAGGAGGGTGTATACTGCAGTGGAGGAGTTATTCTTTATGTGTTAACTTAGTGTCCTCCTAGTGGCAGCAGCATAACACCCATGGTTCTGTGTCCCCCAATGAGGCGTAGGAGAAATGAAATCTTTAAAGCTGCGATCAAATGTCTTATTCCAGATCTGTGAAAATCTATTGGTTGGACACAGATGTCCCAGAATCTGCCTCTAGAGCTTATTGTAAATAAAAGGGGGCATTTGCAGTGCAAGACATGTAATGGCTGACAGTCTGCTCACCTGATCACACTACAGGGCTGAGTGTAATTATAACAGTACAGCAGAGCTTAACTTTTCCTCATTACAAACACATCTGCATCTCTCCTTTCACAGTGCTGTTAACTGTGCTGTACTCGCCTTCACATACACTCGCTGCCTGTAAAACGTAATCTGAAGAAGTGTTAAAAAAGTGGTAAAAAAAATGCTCAAGTGCAGCGACTGCGTAACTCGCGGCTGTTCAACAGCTGCAACACATGCAGGGATTGCATGAATATATTGTGGCTGTCGAACAGCTGTGATACAAGCAGCAAGAGAGACTCAAGCATGCCGAAATTCTCGATTAGGACGCGCGCATGCTCGGATAACACCTTATCCGAGCAAGCTTGCTCATCGCTACCCTGCACTTCTGACTGATTCCTATTCTACAAATTGGGAGTTTAGTATTAATAACCTATCAGGGTAATTCTTATTAATAACACAATGAATAACTTGCCAATTGTGTATTCAAATGCATTACCTATTTTACCAGGAGTCGATAGAGGATGCTGAGCTACCACATGAGTCACATTTGGTAACTGGGATCCAGGCTCAGATTGGATGGATTCCAGAAGCTGTGTTGGCGAGGAGTCTGGAATTATAATTGTTAACATAAAATGAATGGAAAAGGGTGCTCTGGCGTCATATAATTAAAGCTTATCAATCAACTTCAGTAACTTTCTAACCCAGCTGTTGGATCAAGGAAATTATCAACAGTTTTCAGCAGTCTCTGAATGTATTAACTCAAAGGGATTCTCCAGGCATCATGCCCTTTTTCCCCCACAAAATTTTCTTTCTGCACGTTCGTTTTTCCTCTTCATCCAAGAGTCATAACTTTTTTCTTTTTCCATTGACAAAGCCATAGGAAGCTACGGTATGTTTTTTTTGCGGAACAAGTTGTATTTTTGAAAGACAGTCCATTTTATCATGAGATAAATAAAAAAAATATCGCAACACCATTCAGTTTACCATGTATCATAGTGGAAAATAGGAAAAAAAAAAATTCAAGTCCTGTCAAATGGTGGAAAAAAACCCATGCAAAGCAGCCACTGTTTCTAGGGTTTTGTTTTTAAGGGGTTTTACATTGTGCTAAAACAACCTGGCAACATGATTCTTCAAGTCATTACGATTTCGGCGATACCAAATAATAGTTTCATTTTTCTATTTCATTGGTGACCTATGGGGAAGATTCGTCAAAGCCTTTACACCGGAAAAGCGTCGTCAGCTTTGGAAAGTCACAAAATTTGTTTTCATGCCTATTTAAATCAACCCACTCAAGTGGGTGGAGCTGAGGTATGACAAAGCGTGGCTATATCCACCTATCAACTTTATTTTTTTGTCAATATAGCTGTATAAGTATTTTTTTTTTTTTTTTTTTTTTTAATTTATACCATTTTGGGGTACACATGATGCTTGGAT
Organism: Ranitomeya imitator; assembly: GCF_032444005.1. Lineage (NCBI taxonomy): Eukaryota > Metazoa > Chordata > Amphibia > Anura > Dendrobatidae > Ranitomeya > Ranitomeya imitator. Next base: position 280,435,005 of record NC_091282.1, on the reverse strand, counting down.
CACTTATTACGGCAGAAAAATGTCAATCCTGGTGTTTCCATTTTTTTTCCCCTTACATCATCTGAGAAAGGGACAACCCCCCCCCAACAAAAGTGAATGTAAAAAGGTTTTAAAGTTTGCTTGTTCTATATACTGCAATACCAGAACCTGTGCTTTTAAAAAGAAATGGGAACGAGCACAGACATTACAAAATGTTTGGCACACCTAGTAAACAATTAAAGCAGATCTGTAACCAAATTATATAATACATACTTTACATATCACTAAGCAGATCTCAGACACTGGGAAGACAGTGTATTTACTTTTTAAATCCATATCATAATGTTTGTATAATGTGGATATTAAGATGAGCGTAGAATGACACTAGCACCAAATGCCATCTCCCAGCTCAGCAATGGGGAAAGTCTGTCTTCACCAAAGACCAATTTTACCCAAGAATTGAGAATGAAACATCAGTCCAGGAAAAAAACAAACAGATTTCTCTGGTAATATCCATTACAAAGTTCCGTATTTCCATGTATATTATGGTTTTCTGAAATTACAATTAAAACGATGGTTACAGTTTAAAAGGGATCGTATGAGCAGGATTGTACCCAGTAACCTATAGACAGTGTCAGGTCGGTGCCGTTATACTGATTACAATGATACCTTGGTTGATGAAATCCGTCTTGTGGTGGTTGTTTAATCTTTATTTTCAGTTTTGAGTTAATGATATGCTCGTGCTGCGGGGCGGCCTGTGGGGTCTTCATGTGGTGCTCTGCTTACATATTCATAATGCAGACTGCTGACAGGTCACTGATCCCTCACTGACCTGCCCCTAGTATACATAATGACTATGTACACACTGCAAAAGAAAAAAAAAGAAAAAAAAAAAACTCTTCTGCAGGCAGGGGTCAGTTGTGGCACCTGCACTGTAGCAAAATTGTGTAGTTAATAGATGTGCTTGAAGTTTTCCTGAGGGGTATAAAAAAAAAAAAAAATCAATCTTCTTTAGCAAGATGGTGCCATCGCACATGCGCAATAGCAGCTATTGGTGATCGTTGATAACTGCGACTGCACAGGCGGCGCCATCTTGGAGGAGGAGGTTTTTTTTTCTTCTCTAGTCAGATGGCATCGCCGGCGCATGCGCAATAGCAGCTATCAGATCACGTCTATATATACACACACCGATAGCTGCTACTGCACAGGAGCCATTTTATTTATTTTTTTAATACTCCCCAGGAGAACCTCAAGCACATTTATTAACTACACAGTAAACCGGTTTTTACTTACCGGTAATAGGATTTTACAGAGTCCACGACAGCACCCACTATGAGAGAGGGGATCCGCCCACCATCCTGACAGGAACCTACAGGTTAAAAAGGGGCGGTCCCCCTCGCTTCTCCAGTTTGTGTTCCAGAGTACAAGGGATACCGCCAGTCAATTAGTACATTATAATTTAAACCATACTAAATACCGTCACCTCTATAGAGTGAACTCCAAAGCACACCTTCCAATAGAGTGCAAGAATAAGTGATTAAATACAGGGGGGAATGTACGGGTGCTGTCGTGGATTCTGTAAAATCCTATTACCGGAATCGGTTTTCCTATCGCTACGACAGCACCCACTACGTGTGACTTTCAAAGACTATTTATGTGGGTGAGACCACAGCACTAAGTACTGAACGTCCAAATTTTAGGCTTGAATTAGCAGATAGATCAAGGCGATAGTGTCTATAAAAGGTGGAAGGTGATGACCATGTTGCAGCCTTATATATCACATCAATGGGCACATCCACCTTCTCCACCCAGGATGAAGCCATAGCCCGAGTGGAATGTGCTTTAATGCCTTCTGGTGCAGTCTGTCCTTCGGTAGAATAGGAAAGGCATATCGCATCTCTGATCCATCTAGCGATAATATTTTTTGTGACACTTGAACCCTTCTTCCGATTCTGGAAAGAGACAAACAAAGCCCTACTCTGCCTCCAGCTTTGTGTTCTATCTAAATACTCTAATACTGTCCTTTTAACATCTAGAGTATGATATCTTGTATCCTCTTCTGAGACTGGATCATCATAAAAAGATGGTAGATATATCTCCTGACTCCTATGAAACCTAGACGCTACCTTTGGCAAGTATGCAGGATCTGGTTTCAAAACGATTTTGTCCTGAAGGACCATTAGGTAGGGAGGATCAACTGATAACGCTTGGATATCACTAACCCTCCTAGCAGATGTTAATGCTAAGAGAAGCACTGTCTTTAAAGTTAGAATTTTAATTGAAGTAGATTCTAATGGCTCAAAAGGGGGTTGTGTTAACGCATCCAACACTAAATTTAGGTCCCAAGGTGGCAATCTAGCAATATGAACTGGGTTATTACGCTCAGTTGCTTTACTAAACCTAGATATCCATCTATTCCCTGCCACATTGCTATTATATACGGCTCCTTAAGCTGAAACCTGAACCCTAAGAGTGTTAACTGCTAAACCCAAGTCACGGCCTTTCTACAGGAACTCCAGAATGGTTGGAATTGGAACATGGTCCGTCAGGGTTTGCTGATGGAATGTAAGGAACTTTTTCCAGACCCTAGAATAAATTCTTGTAGTGACCTCTTTCCGGCTTTTTAGCAAGGGAGATATTAAAGGCTTCTGAAAAACCTCTTTGTCTAAGTAACTCCCTCTCAAGTTCCACGCCGTCAAATGAAGACTCTCCGTATTGGGATGATGAAATGGACCTTGAGAAAGGAGCCCCGGAACTACTGGTAATACCCAAGGATCGGTCACTGACATGAGCGGTCAGGTGACCGGTCACCTGATCGCGACGTCATCGAAGGTCCGTCACTCACAGCATTCTTAAGGACGGAGGAGGACGTTTGCAGCGGTGACAGCCAGGGTTCTTCGGAGGGGTGAGTATAGCCATATTTTTTATTTTTATTCTTTATTTTTTTCATTAATATGGATCCCAGGGCCTGAAGTTGATTTTCCTCTCCTTCAGACCCTGGGAACCATCGAGGATACATTCCGATATTTGTGTCCCATTGACTTGTATTGGTATCGGAACTCGGTATTGTCGAGATCCGATATTTTGCCGGTATCGGCCGATACTTGCAAATATCGGAAGGTATCGCTCAACACTACTCATCATCAAAGGGGTATCTTCTTTTTGCAGCTGATGGTAAAAACCCTTTGTCCTGTTTATCCCATTCTCTTCTAACCAGATCCTTGACCGTATCAACTACTGGGAAAGTTCTGCGATTTTTCTGACAATCCAGCAAACATGATCTCCTGGGTGGATCTAGGTTCTGCATTGTCTGCGACACCCATGGTTGACCAAACCGCTTTAACTAAGGTTTCCATATTTTCCATAGCAAAGCACGGTCCGAGGAGGAGGGCGAAAAAGCGTCTGAACATTCACCCTCCTGTAGAGAGGGGCTAGAATCAGACTACATATCCACACTGATTTTCCATTGCCGTCTAGTTTTAAGAGAACTTCTGATTTCTTCCCTAATAACCTCCCTTAAACTTGATGTACGGAGGGAAGCTTCCTCTTCTAACGTATGGCAAATAATAGCCTGACACAACTTTTTAATATAGATGTCTGGCAATGGTTCTGTGCATAAGGCACACTGTTTGTGTTTTGTTTTCGAGGCCTTCTTAACCTATATCAAAGCATAGGAAAAAGGAATTGTCAGCTACCAGGTGTAGACTCGTACACTCACCCAAGGCTGATGAAAGAGTACCGCTTCCGGAGGAGGTGAAGTGCCACATGGTGCTGGGGTGCTTGAACTCTGCTTCCTGTGTCTCACATCGCTGCTGCGCGAGCGGCTCTTTTCCTGCTGCTCAGGCACCTGCAGGTGCTCGGCGTCCCCTACAGAGGACATCTCCGCGCACACTTCCCCTTGCTGCGGCTCCTTTTTTAAATGATTGCTGCAGTTCTCCTCCCTGTCTCCCCGGGAAGTAGTAAAACTACTTCCGGGTCACAAGAGCTCCAGCCCGCATCTGCGCAGAAGCGCCGCGCCTATACGACCCAGGGCGGCATTTCCCCGATACCTGGGATCGCATCGTTCCGACCAGACGACCGTTCCCGTGGACACCGTGCAGAGGCTTGGTGGACCTGGGTAAGCGAAATCCTGCAGGCTCCCGCCGTCCGGACAGGAACCAAAACTGGAGAAGCGAGGGGGACTGCCCATTTTTAACCTGTAGGTTCCTGTCCAGATGGTGGGCGGATTCCCTCTCTCGTAGTGGGTGCTGTCGTGGCGATAGGAAAATATGTGATTATGCTGCAGCGCATGTGCCACAGCTGGCACCTGCCTGCAGAAGGGTTCTTTTTTTGCAGTATGTACATAGATTTATTATGTAAACTAGGGGGCATGTCACTGAGGGATCAGTGACCTGTCAGAAGGCATACACATGAAGCCCCCCCACAGGCCACCCCAAAGCACGAGCATATCATTAACTCAAAACAACAAACAAGACGGATTTCAACAACCAAGGTAGTAATAATATAATTTCATTTATATAGCGCCGACATATTCCGCAGCACTTTACATTATAGAGAAGACTTGTACAGACAATAGACATTACAGCATAACAATAAACACAGATCAAAACAGATACAAGAGGAATGAGGACCCTGCTCGCAAGCTTACAATCTATGAGGATAAGGGGCGACAAGAGGTGGATGGTAACAATTGCTTTCGTTGTTCAGACCAGACATAGTGTAAAGGTACCGTCACACTTAGCGACGCTGCAGCGATACCGACAACGATCCGGATCGCTGCAGCGTCGCTGTTTGGTCGCTGGAGAGCTGTCACACAGACAGCTCTCCAGCGACCAACGATGCCGGTAACCAGGGTAAACATCGGGTTACTAAGCGCAGGGCCGTGCTTAGTGACCCGATGTTTACCCTGGTTACCATCGTTAAAGTAAAAAAAACAACCACTACATACTTACCTACCGCTGTCTGTCCCCGGCGCTCAGCTTCTCTGCACTCCTCCTGTACTGGCTGTGAGCGCCGGTCAGCCGGAAAGCAGAGCGGTGACGTCACCGCTCTGCTTTCCGGCCGCTGTGCTCACAGTCAGTGCAGGAGGAGTGCAGAGAAGCTGAGCGCCGGGGACAGACAGCGGTAGGTAAGTATGTAGTGGTTGTTTTTTTTACTTTAACGATGGTAACCAGGGTAAACATCGGGTTACTAAGCGCGGCCCTGCGCTTAGTAACCCGATGTTTACCCTGGTTACCAGCGAAGACCTCGCTGAATCGGCGTCACACACGCCGATTCAGCGATGTCAGCGGGAGATCCAGCGACGAAACAAAGTTCTGGACTTTCTTCCCCGACCAGCGACATCACAGCAGGGGCCTGATCGCTGCTGCCTGTCACACTGGACAATATCGCTAGCGAGGACGCTGCAACGTCACGGATCGCTAGCGATATCGTCTAGTGTGACGGTACCTTAAGAATCTGGTGTCCATGTAAAGCTGCATGAACCAGTTAAACAGCCTAAGGCCACATTCACACGTTCCTTTTTATCCTGCGGGTTCTCCCGCAGCGGATTTGATAAATCTGCAGGGCAAACCCGCTGCAGTTATCCCTGCAGATTTATCATGGTTTGTCCTGCGGGTTCCGCTGCGGGATTTACCCCTACTATTGATGCTGCATATGCAGCAATATGCAGCATCAATAGTAGTGTTAAAAATAATAAAATCATGATGATATACTCACCCTCTGACGTCCCGATCTCCTCGGCGCTGCAGGCGGCGGTCCAGTTCCAAAGATGCTGTGCGACCAGGACCTTCGGTGACGTCACGGTCATGTGACCGCGACGTCACCGAAGGTCCTGGTCGCATAGCAAACCTGAGACCGGACGGCCGCGTGCAGCGCTGAGACTTCAGAGGTGAGTATATCATGATTTTTTATTTTAATTCTTTTTTTTTTTAATACAAATATGGTTCCCGGGGCCTGGAGGAGAGTCTCCAATCCTCCACCCCGGGTATAACCCGCACATTATCCGCATTACTTCCCGCATGGTGGGCACAGCCCCATGCGGGAAGTAAGCGGATCAATGCATTTCTATGTGTGCAGAATCGCTGCGATTCTGCACAAAGAAGTGACATGGTCCTTTTTTTCCGCAGCAATTCAGCGCAGTTTTTTTCGGGTTTTTCCGCATCATGTGCACTGCGGTTTCTGTTTTCCATAGGGTAACATTGTACTGTACCCTGCATGGAAAACAGCTGCGGACCCGCAGCGGCAAAATCGCCGCGGTTCCACAGTAAAAACCGCATAGTGTGAACATGGCCTAAATATGTAACAGTACAGAGAGAGAGAAGGCTAATTAAATGCATAAAGTGTATGAGAACATGATGTGAGGAACCTGATTATGGTTTACGTTTTTTGAATGGGCAACACAGGGATAGTTGGGTTAATGCGTTGAGGCGGTAGACCAGTCTGAAGAGATGCGTTTTTAGGGCACGCTTTAAACTGTGGGGATTGGGGATTAATCGTATTAACCTAGGTAGTGCATTCCAAAGAATTGGCGAAGCATGTGAAAAGTCTTGGAGACAGGAGTGGGAGGTTCTGATTGTTGAGGATGTTAACCTCAGGTCATTAGCAGAATGGAGAGCACTGGTAGGGTGGTAGACTGAGACCAGGGAGGAGATGTAGGGTGGTGCTGAGCCATGGAGTGCTTTGTGGGTGAGGGTAATACGTTTAGACTGGATTCTGGATGGGTAAACAGTGTAATGACTGGCACAAAGTAGAGGCATCGGTATAACGATTGGTGAGGAATATGATCCTGGCTGCAGCATTCAGGACAGATTGGAGAAGGGAGAGTTTGGTAAGAGGGAGGCCGATTAGTAGAGAGTTACAATAGTCCAGACGAGAATGAATAAGCGAAACAGTAACAGTTTTTGCAGAGTAGAAAGTAAGAAAAGGTCGAATTCTAGAAATGTTTTTGAGATGCAGATAAGAGCAGCGAGCCAGTGATCGGATGTGGGGGGGTGAATGAAAGCTCGGAATCTAGTATGACCCCAAGGCAACAGGCATGTTGCTTGGTAGTAACGGTGGAACCACACGCGGAGATAGCAATGTCAGGTAAAGGTAGGTTAGTAGAGGGAGGAAACACAAGTTTTTGACAGGTTCAGTTTCAGATAGAGGGAGGACATGATGTTGAAGACAGCGGTAAGACAATTACTGATGTTTTCTAGAAAGGCAGGAATGATATCAGGAGAAGTGTATAATTGGGTGTTGTCAGCATAGAGATGGTACTGGAAATCAAATCTACTGATTGTTTGTACAATAGGGGCGGTATACACAGAGAAGAGGAGGGGGGATAGGACTGATCCTTGAGGAACCCCAACAGTAAGGGGAAGGTGAGAGGATGAGAAACCAGCAAAAGATACAGCGAAGGAGCGGTCACAGAGATAGGAGGAGAACCAGGGGAGAACGGTGTCCTTGAGGCCGATGGAGCGGAGCATAGTGAGGAAGATTAGAGACAGGTCTATAGCTAGCAGCACAGTTTTGGTCTAGGGATGGTTTTTACGTAATGGACGTATGATGGCATGCTTAACCCCTTCAAGTCGCGGCCCTTTTTCGTTTTTGCGTTTTCATTTTTCACTTCCCTCCTTCCCAGAGCCATAACTTTTTTATTTTTCCGTCAATATGGTCATGTGAGGGCTTATTTTTTGCGGGACGAGTTGTACTTTTGAACACCACCATTGGTTTTACCATGTCTTTTACTAGAAAACGGGAAAAAAATTCCAAGTGCGGTGAAATTGCAAAAAATGTGCAATCCCACACTTGTTTTTTGTTTGGCTTTTTTGCTAGGTTCATTAAATGCTAAAACTAACCTGCCATTGTGATTCTCTAGGTCATTAGGAGTTCCTAGACATCTAACATGTCTAGGTTATTTTTTATCCAAGTGGTGAAAAAAAATTCAAAACTTTGCTTAAAAAAAAAAAAAAGTGCCATTTTCCGATACCCGAAGCGTCTCCATTTTTCGTGATCTGGGGTCGGGTGAGGGCTTATTTTTTGTGTGCCGAGCTGACGTTTTTAATGATACCATTTCGGTGCAGATACTTCTTTTGATCGCCCATTATTGCATTTTAATGCAATGTCACGGTGACCAAAAAAAAACGTAATTCTGGCGTTTCTGATTTTTTTTCTCGCAACGCTGTTTAGCGATCAGGTTAATGCTTTTTTTTTTATTGATAGATCGGGCGATTCTGAACGCGGCGATACCAAATACGTGTAGGTTTTAGTTTTTTTTTTTTTTTAATTGTTTTATTTAGGATGGGGCGAAAGGGGGGTGATTTAAACTTTATTTTTTATATTTTTTTCATATTTTTAAAAACATTTTTTTTTTTTTTTTACTTGTGCCATGCTTCAATAGCCTCTATGGGATGCTAGAAGCTGGCATAGCCTGATCGGCTCTGCTACATAGCAGCGATCATCTGATCGCTGCTATGTAGCTGAAATGCAGGTGTGCTGTGAGCGCCGAGCACAGGGGAGCGCTCACAGCAGGCTGGCATCAGTAACCATAGAGGTCTCAAGGACCTCTATGGTTACCTTTCTGATGCATCGCCGACCCCCGATCATGTGACAGGGGTCGGCGATGACATCATTTCCGGCCGCCTGGCCGGAAGCGCCGGTTAAATGCCGCTGTCTACGTTTGACAGCGGCATTTAACAGGTTAATAGCGGCGGGTGAATAGCGATTTCACCCGCCGCTATTGCGCGCACATGTCAGCTGTACAAAACAGCTAACATGTCGCGACTTTGATGTGGGCTCACCGCCGGACGGCGCATGTCGTGAAGGGGTTAATTGAGGGAAAGATACCGGAAGAGGGGTTGAATATTTTTGCTAGGTGAGAGATGACAGCAGGGGAAAGGGACTGGAGGAGATGTGAAGGAATGGGGTCACTGGTGCAAGTGGTGGGCGAGAAGATGCAAGCAACCTGATTACTTCTTCGTCTGTAACTGGTTCAAAGTCAGAGTGAGCTAGATGCATTTTAATCAGTATAACATTGCCAACCTGACATTGTCTGTGGGTTACTGTGCACAATCCTGCTGACACGTTCCCTTTAAGCCGGATCGCTTCTGTTAGAAACGAGAATATTAAACTATTATAGTATGTAGTGTAATTGACATTCTTCTATGAAGCCCAACCACAGGCTGGGGTTCATAGGCGGACCAATAGAACAGGCCCACCCAATTGCCACGGTAACCAATCAGCACCCCCAAGAGAGGATTGCAGAGAAGGTAATGGGTGCAAAAGAGGACCTAAAAGCAGTTCATTTAAATGATGCTGTTAGTGTTTGACAGTGGCATCTAAATGGTTAAATAGTTGTTACTGTTAGTTGCTACTGTTGCAGGCAGATGCCAGCTGTAGAGCACAGATAGCATCTGACAGATTTGGTGTGGGCTCAGCTCCTTTGAAAATACTAAAAAAAAGTATGTATAAAAAACAAATATTTTACCTTTTTAAGCAAACAGATTACGAACAGAGATGCAAAATGTGTATGTTGCTAGCTAAAACTTACACGCAAATAATACATATTACCTGTTTGTACAAAGGAGTCCTGCATCTCCATGACATTTGGACATTCTGACACAGGGCTGAAAGGAACATCTAAAGACTAAAAAAAAAAAAAAAAAAAAAAAAAAAATCAGACACTAAAATCTAAGTTATGTTTCACATTAAATAACAGTTTATAAGCATTTAGAGCAAAAGACAGGATGAATTCAGGGACGTGGAATCAGAAAGCATTTCTCAAACCTCTCTGGAGAAAACCTCTCCTTAGATCATGACTGATTTCGGACTGACGGTCAATTTGTCCTGCTGGAAATAAGGCGTCGCCAGAGAGGTTTGGCAACGATTTTCTAATAGAAAAGACAAAAACACTCAGCCGAACAAGCAGTCCTGTCTATGGGACAGCTGACAAAGATTTCAGACAACCAACCGATTGTCCGAAGTTTAATTTGGCTGATAGCCATCTAAGGGCTCTTTCACACGTCCCGATATTATCGGTACTGGAAAAACCAGTACCTGAAGTATCAGTGTCCGTGTGTTTAATACATTTGGCAACCATGTGCCGCAATAGTATCACATGTACCGGCACCTGGGAATCAGTGGTACAGTTTACACTGTTCCCCAGCGCTTTGTGCTGATGACCACACACATCACTGTCCCCTGCTTGCGCTGGGATCAGCGCTAGAAGAGGAGAATGTTGAGAGTTGTATTCAACTGATAACAAGCAGGTGGCAGGTGAATTTTCTCACTGTGAACTGCGGGGAACTCACTAACTTTCTCACGGTGCTGAGGTCACCGCAGTTCAGCCTGGCAGGGAACGCAGCCTCAGTGACTCGCAGTAAGCTCACTGAGGTCACCGCTTGTCACTGATACAGCTCATTCCTCAGTGGTTCTCAGCCTGGACAGTTGCACCTTGGCATCATCCAGGTTGAAAATGGTTTATACCCAGACATGCATTACAGCATGGGACAGATCGACGGACAGGTGAGGGATATGGTTTGTTTTTTTTACTTTTGCTTTATTACAGGAGACGAGGGAATCAATGGAATGGGTGTTAGGTGAGTATAACTGTGTTTGTTATTTTTAAATAAAAAAGGTAAAAGTGCGTTTTGTTTTATTTCAAATAAAAGGACTTTATACTTGCTATGTGTTTATTTACAATAGAACTATAGGATTAGTAATGGAGAGGCATCTTTCAGACGCCTCTCCATTACTAATCCATAGGCTTGATGTCACCAAACAATATAAAGGTGACATAAACCCCACAAAAATCCAGCTGTGCCTCCATAGCTGGACAGAAAAATATTCCACTTGTGACGCCCCGGTCCTGGTCGTCACAGTGGCATTGCTTTCCTCACGGGGAGAGTGATGTCACGCTTGGAGGCAAGGAAGGATAACTTTCACCAGGTAAACACAAACATGCAACATGTTCACACTCCAGGCCACAAGGGGGAGCTTTTGATCCTATTCCTAGGTGACTCCCCTATATATCTTGTGGTTTGGAGGGAAAGTTAGTTAGTTGGTGCCGGACAGCAGACTGCAGCTGTCCGAGGCAGGAAAAACTTACGAGGAGCCATGTAGCCACGAGAAAGTGCTGCAGCTCCTGGACAGAGATAACACCGAAAGCAGAACAGATTGTAGCGAGTGTGTAGGAGAGAGAAGCACAGGCGAGGATACTAGGGGGAGGACAGCAGCGAACAGACTGTCTCCCTGGCAAAGCGAAGACACCGGTAGCCGGAAGACCAAGGCTTTTGTGGGACTCTAAGACACAGCAGAAACAGGCAGGACAGCTGGTTTATAGATCACCTGTTCACCCTAACACCCAGGAGACACAGTAACGCATAGAGACCCTGTAAAAAGGCTCTAGTCACCTGTCATAAGGGTTTATGTCCTAACCTATATGGGGGACAGAGAGAACTGTGAGGACCTTACTGCCGATGGCTGTTAAGGGACTACAACACCACCGCGCTAGAAGGATGGCTTAAATCTCCACCTGGAAAAGGGGACTCCCAACTTGCCTCCAAGCTGGCTGGACTCTGCCTGTCCTGTGATCTGGTGCCCTGGACTGCGATTGCCTGAAGTCTTCAGTAAACAAGGTAAAGAGACTGCAAGCCTGTGTCCTCGTTCCTTACTGCACCATACACCAGGAGCCCTGGGGATGCACTTTACCTGTGGGAAGTTATACCATCTACCTGCCATAACATCACCCCATCGGACCCCTTAAAGCAGCGTCGGTCCCTACTGACCGAATACCACAGGTGGCGTCACAAACATAAACTTTATTCAATTTCCCATTCACATGGGTGCCCAGGGCCACGGACCGGGTCGCCACCGTGACTTCCCCCTGTGAACACTGGACCCGGTACCCCAGGGCCCTGGCGGGCGACTCACACTCAATAAAAAGACGTCACAACGGACCACACCATGTGATGTCCAAGTGGCGTCCATAGACTGGACAGAATTTTAAAGTTGAGCTTTAAAGATTCTTTGAGGTGAAGGAGGTAAGTGGGAGATGCCTAGCCTACTTTAGGGTGCTGATAGTGGTGGCACACCTGGCAAATAGTGTGGCTGCTTCTAGAAGGGCAAACAAGGAAGGTCTAATAGGGTACATGCCCATTACACTTTCCCTATCCACTTTTTTTTTTTCTTTACACATGCCCAGCAGAGTCCATTCCTAGATTTGTTTTTTGTTTACTTTACCAGCATAACCTGCATATTCAGGACCTACTCGTGTGTAAAAGACCAATACAGTGGCATTACTAAAGTACTATTCTGTAGACACTCTTCAAAGGCAGAAATAAGACTAGACAGTGATTTTAAAAGTGCAGCACCATATGTACAACCCTAGGCTATAGTAATCTGCAGTACAGTCTATTGAAACCAACCCATCACTTTCTAGATAGTAAACAAAAATGGATAGGCAGGCTCAAGTCACCTCTCTATATAGCAATACGTTTAATTATCTCAATGTCTCAGGCCAAGTAACGTAAAGGCTGCTGTGCTTTCAACTGCATTTTTTATGCAGAACATCTGCTGTGTTTTCAGTTCCACCGAAGGGGATGTGATTTCATGAAAACTCAGTCACTGTGCATTTGAAGTTGTTGAACTGCGCTTTTTTTTGGGTGCATCTTTTTCCTATAGGTATGCATTTTTATCTGCAGAATCCATCATTTCTGCACTATAAACGCATAAAGAAATGCTGCTTCAAATCTGCAGTTTCCCAGTTTTTTTGTGGCAAAATTAGGGGGGGGGGGGGGTCCGCTTATACTCGGGTCGGCTTATACTCGAGTATATACGGTAGATACCAATAAAAGTCAAATTAATTGAGATATCAGTAGGTTAAGTGTTTTTGAATATCCATATTGAATCAGGAGCCCCATATAATGGTCCATACAGTTCATGATGGGCCCCATAAGATGCTCCATACAAAATACGCCCCATATAATGCTCCATATTAAAATATACCCCATATAATGCTGCACAAAGGTTAATAATGGCCCCATAAGATGCTCCATAGAAACATTTGCCCCATACAATGCTGCATAAAAGTTGATGGCCCCATAAGATGCTCCACTCATTATGCCCCATAAGATGTTCCGCACATTATGCCCCATAAGATGCTCCACAAATTATGCCCCATAAGATGCTCCATACATTATGGCCCCATTAGATGCGCTATACATTATGGCCCCATAAGATGCTCCATACATTATGCCCCATGAGATGCTCCACACATTATGCCCCATGAGATGGAATTACGCTACAAGTAGCGTCCTCTGCGCCCTGTCTGTGCGTCAATATGACGCATGCGTCGTAAAACGCAATACAACGCATACCAGCGCATGTCCATGCGCCCATGTTAAAGATAGGGGCGCATGATGCATGCGTCGGTATGCGTCGACGACGCTGCGCCCAACAACGCAAATGTGAACGTAGCCTAAGATGCTCCATACATTATGGCCCCAAAAGATGCTCCATACATTATGGCCCCATAAGATGCTCCATACATTATGGCCCCATAAGATGCTCCACACATTATGCCCCCATAAGATGCTCCACACATTATGCCCCATGAGATGCTCCACACATTATGCCCCATGAGATGCTCCATACATTATGGCCCCATAAGGTAACGTTGATATTTGCGTTGTTGGGCGCAGCGTCGGCGACGCAACCAACAACGCATGTACACAACGCAGCGTTTTGCGACGCATGCGTTGTCATAAGATCGTACAGAGCAGGAATTACGCTACAAGTAGCGTCCTCTGCGCCCTGTCTGTGCGTCAATATGACGCATGCATCGTAAAACGCAATACAACGCATACCGGCGCATGTCCATGCCCCATGTTAAAGATAGGGGCGCATGATGCATGCGTCGGTGACGCTGCGCCCAACAACGCAAATGTGAACGTAGCCTAAGATGCTCCATACATTATCGCCCCAAAAGATGCTCCATACATTATGGCCCCATAAGATGCTCCATACATTATGGCTCCATAAGATGCTCCACACATTATGGCCCCATAAGATGCTCCACACATTATGGCCCCATGAGATGCTCCATACATTGTGGCCCCATGAGATGCTGCATACATTGTGGCCCCATAAGATGCTCCATACATTATTCCCCATAAGATGCTCCAACATTATGGCCCCATGAGATGCTCCATACATTGTGGCCCCATGAGATGCTGCATACATTGTGGCCCCATAAGATGCTCCATACATTATTCCCCATAAGATGCTCCACACATTATGGCCACATAAGATGCTCCATACATTATGGCCCCATATGATGCTCCATACATTATGGCTCCATAAGATGCTCAAAACATTATTCCCCATAAGATGCTCCACACATTATGGCCCCATAAGATGCTCCATACATTATGGTCCCATACGATGCTCCATACATTGTGGCCCCATACAATGCTCCATACATTGTGGCCCCATACGAAGCTCCACACTTGCCCCATTTGCTGTTACTCGATTAAAATAAAAAAATCGCATACTCACCTCTCTTCGCTCAGGCCTCCGGCACTTGCGGTAGTCACCTTCCTCGTTCCACGCGCGTCTCTGTCTTCCATCCTCTGCACTGACTGTTCAGGCAGAGGGCGGCGCACACACTAATCGCGTCATCGCGCCCTCTGACCTGAACAGTAAGTGCAGAGGATGAAAGACAGAGCAGCGCGCAGCGATGGAACGAGGAAGGTGACTATCGCGCAATGCTCACCTCCCCCGATATACTCACCTGCTCCCGGCGCGGTCCCTGGAAGCGTCTCACTGTCAGGGAGCCGGCGGCATCTTCCTGTGTTCAGCGGTCACGTACCGCTCATTACAGTAATGAATATGCGACCATATTCATTACTTTAATGAGCGGTACCATGTGACTGCTGAACACAGGAAGAGCTGCCCAGAGACCATCGGACATGCAGGGACAGCGCCAGGAGCAGGTGAGTATGTCACCGCACCGCTCCCCCGCCGCCCCCCCCCCCCCTCCCCCTGCTGACAAGGACTCGAGTATAAGCCGCGAGGGTCACTTTCAGCCCAAAAAAGTGGGCTGAAAATCTCGGCTTATGCTTGAGTATATACGGTAAGCTTTTTCCAGACACCTGCAGGAAAAAGCATTGAGAACAATTTGCATTTTTTGCAAACCAGAACATGGCCATTGAATTAAGACAGTTTCACGTGTTAATTTTTTTTTCTTGTGAAAAATTCCAGACCATTTTTCTATCAATGTGCTGGATTTGATGTTTACTAGTTTTTGGCCCACGTGTCAGTTTTTATCATCAGTTATGCTCCTATGTTAACAAAAAGAACCCAATTATGGAGGATTCCCAAGGTTCTACAAGCCACATGTGAAAAAAAGAGAGAGCAAGTACATGTAACAATGATTGCATGTATGAACTCAGTGTATTTTTTGTTTATGTATCCATTCTAAACATCTACAATAAAAGAGGCGTGTGTGAACAGGCCCATATACTATAAAGGAAATATATTTGATGTGGAAAACTCGGCTGTGTGACTGGGGCCTTACTCTGTCACAAAGATTTTGGATCATACCTGCATAGTGACGACAACAGGGCTCTTTTCCATTTCTTCCTCCTCCTCCACTTCTAGATCTAAATCACTCTGTCTTAAAAATGTTTGCAGCAAAAGTGTAGGTTTCTTTCTGAAGGCTAAGAAATCCATCATGTTCCCTTGACAGTGTTGTAAAAAGAACAGCTCAGTCAGCGAATCTCTGAAGATTTCCTTAAGCATTTTCATGGCTTTGTGATGATGCTCCAAGCACTGTTTCCTCAAGCGAGCATCTTCAGCAGTTGCTGGTGGGATCTCCTCAACCTTCTTGGCTTGTTTTAGCTTGCTCATTGTTGAACTTAGAGGAAGACTGGACAGTCCCTGAAGAGCAACCGTTCGAGATGGACTTGTGGGTGTTTGTTGCGTTATCCCAAAAGCAGAAGCACCAGCGATCTTTTCTCCAGATGTTCGGTCAAAGCTGATAGTCTTGCCCAGCTGCTGTCCATGAAGAACCTGCTGTTGCTGAATGAACTGTCCTTGAATAATACTGCCTATTTGTCTTGGTATATTGGTGGTAGTTATGTGACCTGCACTAGCCAACGTTTGCATACCAGCACCAGTGGTATTCTGTGATCCAAACTGATGCACGGAACCAACAGTCTGTGAATTGGAGTGCAATAGTGTATGGGTCTGGACTGGCGTGGAAGTTCCTGATGGAAGATGCACTTGCGTGCCAGGTGCAATCTGAGTAATTCCAGATCCCTCTTGATATACAAAATGCCCGGTACTTGATGGACCGAGACTTAGTTGCCTCACCAACAAACCTGCATCTACGAACCCAGGTGTGGTAGCCTGGTTACACATTCCCAAGCTGGATCCAGCAGCGGTGGCTCTTACACCCTGTAATGCTTGGATTGGCACAGCATTGGGCTGTGTAGGACTTTGAGTCTGGACCTGCTGAGATATTGGAGATGTAACCTGAATATATGATGGTGACCCATGCTCAAAGCGGCGTGACTGGGAACTAAACTGGAACCCAGGGGAGGCAGGATTTGTTATTGGTAGTGATGCGAGTGTTATCTGCTGGTTTCCTGCCACCACTTGCCCCACATTCTGTAGAGTAATGTTCACATTCTGACCAGCAACTGGATTTCGACTCATTATGAGTTGCTGTATTTGGTAACCGGGTGACTGAGGTCCAGGAGAACTGATTGCTTGTGCAAATGCTGGTGCAGGTGACTGAGGTGTAGATTTTGAAGTTTTTTGTTGGTCGCCATCATTCCCTGAGCTGCTCTTCGTTGGCTGAGATTGATTGTGGGTATCTAGGGGACTGTTACCATGGGGCATTATAACCCCACCCCCCAGCCAGATTTTCACGATATGATCCTAAAAATAAAAAAATAAAAACACAAAGATAAGTTATAATAATGGTATTATTGTTGGGTTTTTACTTCCTGAAATAATGCCTAAAAAGTTACAGAACAATATAATAACAATTTCAATAATCACTTTAGGTTTGATGCACTGCTGCAGTATTACTAAAGACTGTGTGAAAAGTACAGGTGAAGCACATTTTTTTATGTTGTTCAAATTGTACATGCTTCATAGCTAAAAAACTACCATACATTGCAAAATTGTGAGTTAAAGGGAACCTGTCACCCCCAAAATAGAAGTTAAGCTAAGCCCACCGGCATCAGGGGCTTATCTACAGCATTTTGTAATGCTGTAGATAAGCCCCCGATGTAACCTGAAAGATGAGAAAAAGAGGTTAGATTATACTCACCTGGGCGGGCGGTCCTATCCGATGGGCGTTGCGGTCCGGTCCGGGGCTTCCCATCTTCTTACGATGACGTCCTCTTCTTCTCTTCACGCTGCGGCTCCGGCACAGGCATACTTTGTCTGTCCTGTTGAGGGCAGAGCAAAGTACTGCAGTGTGCAGGCTCAGTGAAAGTTCAGAGAGGCCCGGCGCCTGCGCACTGCAGTACTTTGCTCTGCCCTCAACAGGGCCGAAGCCGCAGAATGAAGACAAGAAGAGGACGTCATCGTAAAAAGATGGGAGGCCCCGGACCGGACCGCAGCGGGAACGCCCCTGGGTGAGTATAATCTAACCTCTTTTTCTCATCTTTCAGGATACATCGGGGGCTTATGTACAGCATTCCAGAATGCTGTAGATAAGCCCCTAATGCCAGTGGGCTTAGCTCAACTTCCATTTTGGGGGTGACAGGTTCCCTTTAAGTACGCTTGCTACCACTATGGTTACAGGCAACCTAAAAAATAAAAAAAAAATGCCTGGATGCAAAGATCAGCATAGCAAAGCTGGTTTCACCCGTAGTGTTTCAATGTATTTTTAATAGTGTCTCCCCCCACAACCCAGCATTATGAAGTGGCATCAAGGATTTTCTTCTAAAACATTGCTAAAAATAATCATCTAACATTAGTGGGCCATGGACCACGATGTACTAAAATACTCAGCTTCAGAACAGTCTTCAAAAATCAATACATTTTTGTTTTCATAAACGACTAACTATTTACAATTTAATATTTGGTTCTGGAATGCATATTAACTCCAACCTAGGTAATTAATAAAAAATTATTGATATGTGTGCATAAAGTATGGTAAGGTTTTTTTCCACGCAAGAAAAAAAAATGGACTCATCAGTGCGTTATCCATTGTTCATCCATTTTTGGTCAAAGTCTCTGATGTCACCATCAGTGTGGCATCCGTTTTAACTCATAGGGAAAAAAAATACAATCTTCTCTATTAAACAGTAAAATATAGACAGCACTCAAAAGACAGATGGCATCCAAGTGTTGTCTTATTTTTCTTCAAGGTCTCATTGATTTTAATGGGTTATTTTAATACACAAATATGAAAATTGGATATAGCTCCGTTTTGTTTCTTTTTAACCCCTTTACCCCCAAGGGTCGTTTGCACGTTAATGCCAATTTTTACAATTCTGACCACTGTCCCTTTATGAGGTTATAACTCTGGAACGCTTCAACGGATCCCAGTGATTCTGACATTGTTTTCTCGTGACATATTGTACTTCATGATGGTGGTAAAAATTCTTTGATAGTACCTGTGTTTATTTGTGAAAAAAACGGAAATTTGGCGAAAATTATGAAAATTTCGCAATTTTCCAACTTTGAATTTTTATGCAATTAATTCACAGAGATATGTCACACAAAATACTTAATAAGTAACATTTCTCACATGTCTACTTTACATCAGCACAATTTTGGAACCAAATTTTTTTTTTTTGTTAGGGAGTTATAAGGGTTAAAAGTTGACCAGCAATTTCTCATTTTTACAACACCATTTTTTTTTTAGGGACCACATCTCATTTGAAGTCATTTTGAGGGGTCTATATGATAGAAAATACCCAAGTGTGACACCATTCTAAAAACTGCACCCCTCATGGTGCTCAAAACCACATTCAAGAAGTTTCTTAACCCTTCTGGTGCTTCACAGGAATTTTTGGAATGTTTAAATAAAAATGAACATTTAACTTTTTTTCACAAAAAGTTTACTTCAGCTCCAATTTGTTTTATTTTACCAAGGGTAACAGGAGAAAATGGACCCCAAAAGTTGTTGTACAATTTGTCCTGAGTACACCGATACCCCATATGTGGGGGTAAACCACTGTTTGGGCGCATGACAGAGCTCGGAAGCGAAGGAGCGCCATTTGACTTTTCAATGCAAAATTGACAGGAATTGAGATGGGACGCCATGTTGCGTTTGGAGAGCCCCTGATGTGCCTAAACATTGAAACCCCCCACAAGTGACACCATTTTGGAAAGTAGACCCCCTAAGGAACTTATCTAGAGGTGTGGTGAGCACTTTGACCCACCAAGTGCTTCACAGAAGTTTATAATGCAGAACCGTAAAAATAAAAAATCATATTTTTTCACAAAAATTATTTTCACCCCCAATTTTTTATTTTCCTAAGGGTAAGAGAAGAAATTGGACCCCAAAAGGGCTTCACAGAAGTTTATAATGCAGAGCCGTAAAAATAAAACAAAAAATTTTTCCCACAAAAATTATTTTTTTAGCCCCCAGTTTTGTATTTTCCCGACGGTAACAGGAGAAATTGGACCCCAAAATTTGTTGCCCAATTTGTCCTGAGTGCAATTATACACAATATGTGGGGGGAACCACTGTTTGGGCGCATGGGAGGGCTCGGAAGGGAAGGAGCGCCATTTGGAATGCAGACTTAGATGGAATGGTCTGCAGGTGTCACATTGCGTTTGCAGAGACCCTAATGTACCTAAACAGTAGAAACCCCCCACAAGTGACCCCATATTGGAAACTAGACCCCCCAGGGAACTCATCTAGATGTGTTGTCAGAACTTTGAACCCCCAAGTGTTTCACTACAGTTTATAACGCAGAGCCGTGAAAATAAAAAATCTTTTTGTTTTCCCACAAAAATTATTTTTTAGCCCCCAGTTTTGTATTTTCTCAAGGGTAACAGGAGAAATTGGAACCCAAAAGTTGTTGTCCTATTTGTCATGAGTACGCTGATACCCCATATGTTGGGGTAAACCCCTGTTTGGGCACACGGGAGAGCTCGGAAGGGAAGGAGCACCGTTTTACTTTTTCAACGCAGAATTGGCTGGAATTGAGATCGGACGCCATGTCGTGTTTGGAGAGCCTCTGATGTGCCTAAACAGTGGAAACCCCCCAATTATGACTGAAACCCTAATCCAAACACACCCCTAACCCTAATTCCAACGGTAACCCTAACCACACCTCTAACCCTGACACACCCCTAACCCTAATCCCAACCCTATTCCCAACTGTAAATGTAATCTGAACCCTAACCCTGACTTTAGCCCCAACCCTAACTGTAGCCCCAACCCTAACCCTAGCCCCAGGGTGGATAAAAATCAATGTTTTTTTTAAAAAAAAAGAAAAGAAAAAAAAACGGATTTTTTTTATTTAAATCGGATTTTTTTTTATTTAAATCAGATTTTTTTGATTTATATCAGATTTTTTTGATTTAAATCGGATTTTTTTCAATAAACTGCTTTTTGAGGAAAATATTTTACCATCCAAAGGTTCTTCCATCATGAGATAAAGCGGAGTTGTTTAACTCAGTAGAATAAAGGCTGTATATGTGTAACATTCACAATGCCTTGCTCTTCCAGAGGTTTCTGTAGGATTAGTGGGCAGTTTCTCTCCTATATTATCACAGACGCTCGCTTTACTTACGCAGTTCTCAAAACTGAATTTGACTCCGCAGAGGTCCCAGCCTCTTCTTCACGGCAAAAATGTTACAACATGAACAGAGTTGAGAAAAAGACCTTAATCATATTGTTCTACAAACCTATGAATACATGCCTGCCTTACCGATAGGCGAAGGAGCTTCATTAAAATATTCCCAAACTGGGTCTCTTTTACGGCCTGCTGCCATTATAAGGAAAGAATGTAATAAACCTCAGATCGTACACACAAACAGATCCAGACTTGTCTGGCTGTGGCTATACGATTAATCCCCATTCCCCACAGTTTTAAGCGTGCCCTAAAAACTCATTTGTTCAGACTGGCCTACCGCCTCAATGCATTAACCTAACGATCCCTGTGTGGCCTATTTATAATAAAAAAAAAAAAAAGGTTCCTCGCATCATGTTCTCATACACTTTATGCAGTATTAGCCCTCTGTGTCTGTACTGCTACATACTTAGGCAGGTAACCGGTTCATGCAGCTTTACATGAACACCTGAGCCTTACACTATAGCTGGTCCGAATAACTAAAGCAATTGTTACCATCCACCTCTCGTGTCTCCCCTTTTCCCCATAGTTTGTTAGCTTGCGAGCAGGGCCCTCACTCCTCCTGGTATCTGTTTTGAACTGTATTTCTGTTATGCTGTAATGTCTATTGTCTGTACAAGTCCCCTCTATAATTTGTAAAGCGCTGCGGAATATGTTGGCGCTATATAAATAAAATTATTATTATTATTATTATTATTATTATGCTGCAGTATTGTTCTCAAAGTTTCACTTTCATTTTCTTGTCTGCTCGCCCTTCCTCCTCCTCACACTTAGATTCACATTCTTCTTGTGTTGTGCAGATCTATTCCACTCCAAACAATCAGAAACATATTGTCTAACTTCTTGGACTTGGCACTGAAGGGGTTGATTCTGCATTCATAGGTTTGTAGAACAATAGGATTAAGGTCTTTTTCTCAACTCTATTCATGTTTTAACATTTTTGCCGTGAAGAAGAGGCTGGGACCTCTGCGGAGTCAAATTCAGTTAGGTAGAAACTTTGATTTAAATCACTGATTTAAATCAAGCCTTACTAACTAGTGATTTAAATCGTGATTTAAATCGTGATTTAAATCAGTTAGATTTAAATCAAATCCACCCTGCCTAGCCCTAACCCTAACGGGAAAATGGAAATAAATACATTTTTTTAATTTTTCCCTAACTAAGGGGGTGATGAAGGGGGGTTTGATTTTATAGCGAGTTTTTTAGCGGATTTTTATGATTAGCAGCCGTCACACACTGAAAGACGCTTTTTATTGCAAAAAATATTTTTTGCGTTACCACATTTTGAGAGCTATAATTTTTCCATATTTTGGTCCACAGAGTCATGTGAGGTCTTGTTTTTTGCGGGATGAGTTGACGTTTTTATTGGTAACATTTTCGGGCACGTGACATTTTTTGATCGCTTTTTATTCCGATTTTGTGAGGAAGAATGACCAAAAACCAGCTATTCATGAATTTCTTTTGGGGGAGGCGTTTATACCGTTCCGCGTTTTGTAAAATTGATAAAGCAGTTTTATTCTTTGGGTCAGTACGATTACAGCGACACCTCATTTATATCTTTTTTTATGTTTTGGCGCTTTTATACGATAAGAACTATTTTACAGAAAAAATAATTATTTTTGCATCGCTTTATTCTCAGGACTATAACTTCATCTTTGATCGCGGTGTGCCGGGGGTTAATGTGCCGGGGGCGGTCCGTGACCGCTCCTGGCACATAGTGCCGGATGTCAGCTGCGATAAGCAGCTGACACCCGGCCGCGATCGGCGGCGCTCCCCCCGTGAGCGCTGCCGATCGCATATGACGTACTATCCCGTCGAGGGTCAGATAGGCCCAGGGCACCTCGACGGGATAGTACGTCTAAGGTCAGAAAGGGGTTAAACGGATGTGTGAATATACCCATAGACTGTTGAATGAGACCTAAGGGTCTGTTCCATATTATCAACTGTGTGAGAACATCTGCAATGTTGTTAGATCAAGTAAGATACAACTGAGTGTGTTTCCCCCTTCCTCCCCCCCCCCCCCAAAAAAAAAAAAAAAAAAAAAATGGAAAAGAAGAAAAATACGGATTTTTGTGTATTCATCGTAAAATCCTTTTATTCGAGCAACTCACTGGGGGACACAGGACCGTGGGTGTATGCTACTGCCACTAGGAGGCAACCACTAAATAAATACAAAAAGGGTTAGCTCCTCCTCTGCAGTATACACCCTCCTGCTGGCTCCGGATAGAACTAGTTCAGTGACCAAGCAGTAGGAGATTAACAAAAATTTATTGTAGGTACAAAATGTCTAAACTATAACACTCATCATAGGCAACAGGCCAAAAGGGTGGGTGCTGTGGCCCCCAATGAGTGGCTCGGAGAAAAGAATTTTACAGTGAGTACACAAAAATCCCTATTTCTCCTTCGCCACATTGGGGACACAGGACTGTGAGACGGGAAGTCCCTGGGTGGGAAATAACAACATAAGGCCGCCGTCACACATGCGAGTTTTACGGACGTAAGAGCGCAGAATCTACGTCCGTAAAACTCGCAAAAAATACGGCACAATTATTCTCTATGCCCCTGCTCCTATTTGCCGTATTTTACTGATCAGTATTATACGGCTTTCTACGGCCGTACAAAATCGCAGCATGCTGCGTTTGTCACCGTACTGCGCAAGAAATACGCCAATGAAAGTCTATGGAAGCGTGAAAAATACGGATTACACACGGACAAGCAGTGTGACTTGCGAGAAATACGCAGCGCTGTTAGAGAGAAAAGCCGGTAATTCAGTGCGGTGTACAGTAAAATCACACTGACAGCTTACAGTAGAATAGGTAGAATAAATGTGTACACATAGAATAGGTATATATATATATATATATGTCAGTGAGACACATATATGTATATATATTAATATTTATTCCAGCGCTAGACAGCTTGAAAGCCGGTAATTCAATTACCGGCTTTTTCCTTCTCCTTCCTAAAACCCGACATGATTTGAGACATGGTTTACATACAGTAAACCATGTCTTCTCTCCATTTTTTTGCAGATTCCACACTACTAATGTCAGTAGTGTGTATCTGCAAAATTTGGCCGTTCTAGCTCTTAAAATAAAGGGTTAAATGGCGGAAAAAATTGGCGTGGGCTCCCGCGCAATTTTCTCCGCCAGAGTAGTAAAGCCAGTGACTGAGGGCAGATATTAATAGCCTGGAGAGGGTCCAAGGTTATTGGCCCCCCCCTGGCTAAAAATATCTGCCCCCAGCCACCCCAGAAAAGGCACATCTGGAAGATGCGCCTATTCTGGCACTTGGCCACTCTCTTCCCATTCCCGTGTAGCGGTGGGATATGGGGTAATGAAGGGTTAATGCCACCTTGCTATTGTAAGGTGACATTAAGCCTAATTAATAATGGAGAGGCGTCAATTATGACACCTATCCATTATTAATCCAATACTAGTAAAGGGTTAAATAAAACACAAACACATTTTTTAAAATTATTTTAATGAAATAAAAACAATGGTTGTTGCAGTATTTTATTCAACGCCCAATCCAGTCACTGAAGACCCTCATTCTGTGAGTAAAAAAACATAATAAACCAACAATATACTTACCCTCCGCAGATCTGTAACGTCCAACGATGTAAATCCTTCTGAAGGGGTTAAAACATTTTGCAGCAAGGAGCTGTGCTAATGCAGGCTGCTCCTCGCTGCAAAACCCCAGGGAATGAGGCTAAAAATAGATCAATGATCTATATTTAGCTTCATTTGTGGTGAGGCGCCCTCTGCTGGCTGTTCATAGATCGTGGGAAATTACCTAGAAAGCCAGGGAGCTTTCTAGGTAATTTCCCGCCGGGAGCAAGAACAGGGCATCCGTCTGGCAAAAAGGTGCCATCCTAGATACGCACTTCCTAAGAGCCCTCACAAGATCTAAGTAATGACCAGATTGAAGAAATTCCAAAATGGTGGGAAAGTTGAAATTGAGCGGAGGACGACCTCTGCTTCTGCACCAGTCGAAGAAGATTTTCCAGATCCGATGACAGATACGCACCAACACCGACTTTCAAGCATTGATCATGGTGGAAACTACTTTGTGGGAAAAAAACCACTTGAGTCAGAACCCAGGATTCAACAGCCAAGCCTGCGACCAACTGAACTAGTTCTGTGTACCACACTCGGCGTGGCCAGTCCGGGGCAATGAGAATCACCCGTACCCCCTCCACCTTGACCTTCCTGATGACCTTCAGAATCAAGGTTAAGGGGGGAAACATATTGAAGACGGAAGCGATTCCAGGGGAGGACCAGCGCGTCCACCCTGATGGCTCTCGGGTGCCGGGAACGGGTTACAAACTCAGGTACCTTGGCATTGAACCAAGAAGCCATCAGGTCTACGTCCGGAGTCCCCCAGCGAAGGCAGATCTGCTGGAAAATTTCCTGATGTAGAGACTACTCTCCCGAGGCCAGGCCCTGACAGCTGAGGAAATTCGCAGCCCAATTTTCCACTTCTGGATTGTGAACGGCCGATATGACCGAGTGCTTCCTTTCGGCCCAGCAAAGGATTTGTTACACCTCGCGCATTGCGGCTTTGCTGCGAGTGCCCCCTTGATTGATGGGGCGGCCTGCTAGGAGATGATGGAACAGATGCAGGGACAGCCAAATTGTTCAGATCTCCAGGACATTGATGGGAAGACGAGATTCTTATGGGGACCAACTCCCCTGGGCAGAGTGATGACGAAAAACAGCTCCCCAGCTGAGGAGATTGGCGTTGGTCGTGATCACCAGTCAATGGACCGGGAGAAAGGACTTCCCTTGATGGAGAGAGGACTGGAGAATCCACCAATGAAGTGCCTGCTTGACCCGAGGGGTCAGTCGACATGGACAATCGACAGAAAAAGGACTCTTGTCCCATGCATCCAAGATTGCGTGTTGCAGGGATCGAAGATGGAGTTGGGCGAACCGGATTGCTTCCATTGTGGCTACCATCTTCCCGAGAATCCTCATGCCGAAATGAATGGAAAAAGGGGATGAATGACAGAGCGCCTAGACTCCCCGTTGAAGAGCTAGGACTTTGTCCCGAGGGAGAATCACCAAGTGTCCAGGATCATGCCCAGGAAGGAAATCTGCTGAGCCCGAACAGGAGAAGACTTGTTCAGGTAGATAAACCAGCCAAGCCAAAGAGTATCCAAAGAATTGCGGACACACTCCTCGCAGGCTTGGAAAGATGGCCCTTTGGTCAGTAGGTCGTCTAGATAAGGTAGAACGACAAAGGCCCAGGAGTTTAGAAAATTCTATTTTGTACCCATAGGATACCAGATCTCTGTCCCACTCGTCATTAACAACTGCGAGCCAGACATGGCTAAAGAGGAGTAGGCGGCTGCTTATTCTGATGGTGTCGTCCGGGCAAGGTTGCGAGTCACTTAGTCGAGGATCTGAAGGGTCTAGATCCCCTAGATCTGGATTGCTTGGGGCAGCCCTTCCACAAGTGGTTGAGTTTGCGTGAGGATTGAGGACTCTTGTCCCTGTGAGCGGGGCACCCCGAAACGGGGCAACTAGCCGTCGAAGACCACCCGTAATTGCTGCGAAAGGACTGGAAACGTGTATGCAGTCGACGGTGGGGAGGATGCCTAACTCTCTGCTGGATCTCATCTAGAGAAGGTCCAAAGACATAGTCACGTTTAAAGAGTATAGCACATAATTTGGCTTTGGAGGTGATATCCCCAGACCACAACTTGAGCAAAAGAGCTCTTCTAGCTGAATTAGTTTGTACTAGAGATCTAGCGGCAACTCTGATGGTCTCCATGGAGGCATCCGCCAAAAAAAAAAAAAAAACAGTAGATCTAAGAAGGCTGGGTAGAGAGTCACCCTAGAAGTACCTTGAGATATATGGGACTCTAGCTCCCCTAACCAGCGGAAGAGGGCTCTACCTACACAGGTCGAAGAGATATTGGCTTTTAAGGCTACCGTAGAAGTCTCCCAGGATTTTTTTCAAGAGACTTTCGATTTTCCTGTCCATTGGATCCTTCAAATGGAAGCGCTGTTCTTTTTGCAGCTCTTGCCACTTGTGAGCCGACCTTGGGAATGTCCCATTTGACCGAATCCCTTTCTAAGGGGAATCTGTGCTTCATCTCAGAGGGAATGCTGAGGCGTTTTTCTGGCAGTTCCCACCCTTGATTAATCATGTCAGTTATATTAGAGTGTTATATTAGAGTGTACTGGGAATCCTACACGTTTCCACTTGGTTATTCCACCAAACATCTGGTCCTGATTGGACTGTGGTTCTGACTGCTCCTCCAGCCCCATAGTGCTAAGTACAGCAGATACTAGATCCCCAATCCAATCCGAGTAAAAAAAGATATTTCCTGGTTTCAGAGGTTATGGGAGACATGGGTTCCTCCCGTCTACTTGAGGATGAGGCATAGGAGAGGTCTGATTCAGACTCAGAATCTTCAACCTGAATCTTTCTTTTCTTTGGTGGAGAAAGTGGTGGTGGGGGTGAAGGGGTAAAGGCCGCCAGGGACGACTGCACCTCTTGCTCAACTAGCGAGCGGATTTCTTCCAAGAGGGAAGGCTGCTCTGTTCTGACTATTTTGTCAGTACATGATTGGCAGTTTTTTTTTATCCCATGAAGAGGGCAATTTAAAGGGAACCTGTCACCCCGTTTTTTCAGTAGGAGATAAAAATACCGTTAAATAGGGCCTGAGCTGTGCATTACAATATGGTATTTTTTGTCCCCTGATTCCCTACCTATGCTGCCGAAATACCTTACAAAAGTGGCCTTTTTCGCCTGTCAATCAGGCTGGTCAGGTCGGATGGGCGTGGTCACAGCACTGTTTCTTCCCCCACATCTTGCTTATGTTCCCGTTGGTGGCGTAGTGCTTCTTGTATGCGCAAGTGCCGAATGCACTGCGCAGCTGTAGAAAAAGAGCGCGCTCGCCGCTATTCAGCGGTTTCTCGGTGGGCGCGGCCATCTTCCTGAGGCCGCGCGTGCGCAGATGGAGTCTCCTGCTTCCCGGGGCTTCAGGAAAATGGCCGCAGGATGCCGCGCGTGCGCAGATGGACATCACGGCGGCCATTTTCCTGAAGCCGAGTTCAAATCGGAAAGGGTAAGCAATAAACCCTAGATTTCCAATGGTCACTGGGGAGTCAGTCGTAACCGGCAATATACCGTACTATTCTCTTTATTTTTACAAGTTCGAATCTCGGCTTCAGGAAAATGGCCGCCGCGAAGTCCATCTGCGCACGCGAGAAGCGCCAGGCAGGTAGGCGGGACCACCGGAGTGAGGCGCGGAACGCGGCGGGATTACGGGCTTGCAGCCTAGCAAGGGCCGAAGACGGGGACTAAATTAGTGGTGCCTGGCCGGAAATGACTGCCGGGCCCGCGACACACTCAGGAGCCCCACTTCCCCCGGATGGAAAACTCACCGCCGGATGATCTGAGGGTTCCGGATCTCCTGAAGGAAGCGATGGGCAGAGCTGCTACTCTACACGAGGGTAAGGGCTGCAATAGGGACGATGCAGGAACCCTCAATCCACCATCCCTAGTGAGAGGGAGGAGGAGAGGGACCGTCCAGCTCCCTGCTGTTCCATCAGTGGTCGTGCAGCCTAAGGCTATGTGCACACGTTCATGATTTCTCGTAGAAAATTCCTGAGAAAAACCGGACATTTTCTGCAAGAAATCCGCAAAAAAAAACGCATGCGGTTTTGCAGCAGTTTTGCCGCGGTTTTTTCCGGACACTTCCCAATGCATTTTGGAGTGGGAAATCCGCAAAAAAACCGCAAAATTGATGAACATGCTGCGTTTTTTACCGCGATGCGTTTTTTTCGTGGAAAAAACGCATCATGTGCACAAAACATGCGGAATTCATTCTAAATGATGGGATGCTTATTGTATGCGTTTTTTTTGCGGTTTTATGGCGTTTTTATCGGGAAAAACTGCGAAAACACCACAACGTGTGCACACAGCCTAACACTTCCGTCGGTACGGGGCCGTCGCCATGCGTTAGCCCAACGCACGTTGTGAAATAAATGAACAACGGGGGCAGCGGATGCAGTTTTTCAACGCACCCGCTACCCCATCGTAATGTCCGGGGTGGAGGGGCGGAGTTCTGGCCACGCATGCGCGGTCGGAAATGGCGGACACATCGCACAAAAAAAGTTACATGAAACTTTTTTGTGCCGACGGTCCGCCAACACGACGGATGTGACGTGTGGCCATACGTCGCAATGCGTTGCTAATGCAAGTCCATGGAGAAAAGAAGCATCCTGCGGGCAACTTTGCAGGATGCGTTTTTTCTCCAAAATGACGCATTGTGACGGACATCACATGACGCAAGTGTGAAAGTAGCCTTATGACCGGTCACCAATCCTTCACTGACCTGCCCCCTATTTTACATACTGCATTTATAATAATGCTGGCTTTGAAAAAAAAAAATAACATCAGAAAAATGGCGTCAGCACATGAGCAGTACCATCTATCTCTTGATGATGGATGTTGTTGCGCAAGCGCCGCTATTTTATTGGAGGAAAACAAAATTTTGCTGAATTTGGCTTTAGGTTTTTTTTTTTACAAAACCAACACTATTATATACATTATGTAAAATAGGAGGCAGATAACTGAAGGATCAGTGACCGGTCATAAGACAGCGCATTGGACGCAGCGGTACCCGCTCAGCCCAAAGCCCTGCCCCCTTTTGTACGTGCGGTGATTCCACATGTGTGCATTGAACACATGTGGAATCACCGCATCCTATACATAGACTGTGTTATTTATCTTGCGGAGACGGAGCGTCTCAGCAAGATAAATATACATGCTGTGGTCTATAAAGACGTGTCGCATGTACGGTTACGCAGGTCTGCCACCTGCATGTTTGTACGCATAGTGGATATGAATTTCATAAAATCCCCTCCACTATGCTGTAACATCTGGACGCTGCAGCTGTACGCAGCATCCAATCCGCTGCAAAAACTCAAGCAATACACCCCGTGGAAACATACTGTAAGGACGATGAATACCTAAGCAGAGCACCACATAAAGCCCCCACGGGCCGCCCCGAAGCACGAGAATCTCATTAACTGAAGACTACAAATACAGATTAAACAACAACCACAAGACCAAAGTAGCATTATAATCATTATAACAGAACCAACCTGACAGTGTCTGTAGTTTACTGAGCAGAACCCTGCTGACGGGTTCACTTTAAGTAGTTGGGGAGATTTTTTTTACATCAGTATTTGTAAGCCCAAACCAGGAGTGGGTGATATGTTTCTGTTACACTTGTCCTCTAATTGTTCCACTCCTGGCTTTGGCTTACAAATACTGATGGAAAATACTGACCAAATACTGAGCGTGTCCTAATATGTGAATATAACCAGAGACAAACTGCTATGAGGCCAAGACGCATTTTATACGTTTTAATACTGTGGTATGTAGCAACTACACTCGAAATTAAGAAATAGGAATGAAAACAGCGATCACTGTGAATCCGGTGTTCGCACGTAACGCTGCGCTGCTACATCCAGCAGATCTCCCCTGGGAAGATTCACACATATGGCCTGATAGAGCAAAAAATATTCTATACATTTATAACTTCTGTGTGCTGTTTCTACACATTCTCTATAGTCTAGTTCCTCTGTCATGTACTGTATATATATATATATATATATACACACACACACAGTACATGACAGAGAGGAACTAGACTATAGAGAATGTGTAGAAACAGCACACAGAAGTTATACATGTCAACTGTACACAACAGAAACTAATAAATGTATACACACATTGTATATATATATATATATATATATACACACACACACATATATAACAGAGGGGGGAAACTCTATAGAAAGTGGCGGGCGCTGACTACATGTAGAGCAGCCACTGCACGGAGATAGTAACAGGCTGCAGACACGGGAGAGCGGAGCACACACCGGGCTCCCAGGCCGCAGTCTGGGTGTGAGCGGACACATTGAGGAAGCGCCTCACACACGTTGTTAGTTTTGGAGGAAGTTCCACCCTCGCCGCAGCCTGGGCCTCACTGCCCTCCCGCACCACAGCGGGCTCCCGAGAGTCCACGTGCCGGCCTCCCCGCCACACTCACCCCTCGCTCCGCTCCGGCCGTGATCCCCCCTCCAGCTATACTCACAAAAGGCAGTCAACGGCTGGCCAGGATCCCCGCTCACGGAGGCCGGGAGAGACCACTTCTAGACAATGAATGCTCCGCGCCGCCGCTAGAGGCCGCTGTATGGTGGATTGTTCCGTTGTCTTGGCGATGCGTTTCCCTCTAAGTTCCTGTGGGGGGCGCTTCTTCACCAGTGAGATAGAGGAGCGCGGCGGCTCCGGACGCCCGAGTTTCCTGACTGTTTCTTTGTCTTTGATGCCTCTGTAGTAGCCGGTCTTCCCTGGCAATAGCCCGTATTAACCCTTGCTGCTGGGGCCGGCTCCAGGCTTCTATGGCGCTGCCACAAGAGGAGCCTGAATAAAAAGAGACAATCCACTGAGGCCGTGTTCTCCTGTGAGGTGGCAAAACGCTGCGTTTTTTGGTGTGTTTTTCTGCAGCTATCTGCCCCACGATATGTATTAGGGTCTGTTCATACAGTGCTTATTGTGCAGCACTTACAGGGGTCTTATTGACTGGTGAAAATGCCACGGTGTGGCTGTAGATGACGCCTGACACCCTGGGGCATCGCTCCCGATCAATCAGGGCTGATTAACCCTTTGGATTCCGCTATCAGCCGCGACACTGGCGTTCAGCTGATTAGGCTTTCTACACAGGTCTCTTCATCAGGTAAATCATCAGGGTCTTTGCCTGATGAAGAGACCTGTGTAGTCTCGAAAGCTTGCAATTTGTTACCATCTTTACAGTTCGCCATTAAAAGGTATCAACCACTGAGGACTCTCAATTCTAAATATTGTTCTATCTACTGGCTAACACGGTACCAAGATATATTTCTTTCCTGTAGTTACTCAGTGTAACCTGACCTGCGGTGTGCGCTTCACATCCGTAAAATGTCATTGTCTCTCACGGGTACGCTGAGTTTTCTGTGCAGGTTTTCCCCATAGACTTGCATTAGATGCGAGAAATCTGCAGGTAAAAAACGCACATGTGTATTAAGTCATTTTCCGTGTGGAAAAAGGCATAACAAACACTTGTAATTTGCATCTAAGTATGGCAACGTTTTATCAAAACCAAATACTAGAAGGTATCAAAAACAAAGCAGCTTTACTTAAAACTTGACATACCAACAAGAGACAAAAAAAACGCAGCTTTAACCCCTTCATGACCTTGGAATTTTTCGTTTTTCCGTGTTCGTTTTTCACTCCCCTCCTTCCCCAGCTTATTTTTTGCGGGACGAGTTGCACTTTTGAACGACGTCATTGGTTTTAGCATGTCGTGTACTAGAAAACGGGAAAAAAAATTCCAAGTGCGGTGAAATTGCAAAAAAAGTGCAGTCCCACACTTGTTTTTTGTTTGGCTTTTTTGCTAGGTTCACTAAATGCTAAAACTGACCTGCCATTATGATTCTCCAGGTCAGTACGAGTTCATAGACACCGAACATGACTAGGTTATTTTTTACCTAAGTGGTGAAAAAAAATTCCAAACTTTGCTAAAAAAAAAAAAAAAATTGCGCCATTTTCCGATACTCGTAGCGTCTCCATTTTTCATGATCTGGGGTCGGTTGAGGGCTTATTTTTTGCGTGCTGAGCTGACGTTTTTAATGATAGCATTTTGGTGCAGATACATTCTTTTGATCGCCCGTTATTGCATTTTAATGCAATGTCGCGGCGACCATAAAAACGTAATTCTGGCGTTTCAAATTTTTTTCTCGCTATGCCGTTTAGCGATCAGGTTAATGCTTTTTTTTAATTGATAGATCGGGCGATTCTGAACGCGGCGATACCAAATATGTGTATATTTGATTTTTTTTAAATGATTTATTTTGATTGGGGCGAAAGGGGGGTGATTTAAACTTTTATATTTTTTTTTAATTTTTTCACTTTTTTTAACTTTTTTTTTTCACTTTTGCCATGCTTCAATAGCCTTCATGGGAGGCTAGAAGCAGGCACAGCACAATCGCCTCTGCTACACAGCAGCAATCTGCTGATCGCTGCTATGTAGCAGAAAATCAGGTGTGTTGTGAGTGCCGACCACAGGGTGGCGCTCACAGCTACCGGCGATCAGTAACCATAGAGGTCTCAAGGACCTCTATGGTTACAAGGTACAAGCAACGCCGACCTCCGATCATGTGACAGGGGTCGGCGATGACGTCATTTCCGGCCGCCCGGCCGGATGCGGTAGTTAAATGCCGCTGTCTGCGTTTGACAGCGGCATTTAACTAGTTAATAGGTGCGGGCAGATCGCGATTCTGCCCGCGTCTATTACGGGCACATGTCAGCTGTTCAAAGCAGCTGACATGTCCCGGCTTTGATGCGGGCTCCCCGCTGGAGCCCGCATCAAAGAGGGACTTCTGACCTCGGACGTACTATCCCGTCCGAGGTCAGAAAGGGGTTAAAAACACAAGGAAAAACCACAAGTAACTTAATTTAAATAATAGGTGCAGAAATTCTGCAGCTTCAAAATCTCCTCAAAATCTCATCATGGGAACGTAGCCTAACAGGCTGTGACACTGACGCATCTCATACATGGCAATATGAAAATAAGCAATAAAATAAACAAAAAAGAACAGGAAAAAAAAGCAATAGAAATCACAGAAAGCTACTTTGCTGCTTAAAACACAGCTTTTGTGTAGAAACAAAAATAAATAAAAGTACACATTATGGGTATCGCCATGTGCGGACTGAGCTATACAGTTGTCTCACTATTTCATACAGTGACCACCATAAAAAAATAAAAGGCCTCCAAAAATGTAACTTTTTCATTATGCTGGCATACAAAAAAAATTGAATAAAAAAACTATTAAAAAGTCAATGTAAAAAAATGGTATAGGAAAACAAGCCCTCATATGGCTCTGTTGCAGAAACTGTTTAAAAAAAAAGGTGCAACTCTCAAAATGTGGCGATGCAAAGGCAAATACATTTTTGAAAAATATTATTTTTGCGAACAAGGGGAACAACGTAAAAAAAACCTGAATTACTGTGTGTTTGTTTTTCCATTCTGCATCCAAAAAAATCTGAACCTCAAATGGGTACAAATGAAAACTTCCATTTTTCTCATAAAAAATAAGCCCTCGTATCAGTCTAGGAATATGGCGACTATTTTATTTTTTTTTAATAAAAAAAGCAATTGAAGTGCGTGAAAGTAGAAATACATACAAAATCTATATGGATGGTATTGCTATAATTGCACTTACACAAAGAATAAAGCCGTCTTATCACACCGTATGTTGAATGGCATAAAAATAAAAAAAATCTACTTGTACTGCTGGTTATTTCTTAATCATGATATGATAAAAAGCTTGGTTCACATTTATCATGTGCTCTCCACTGAGCACCATTGTGATTTCTATGTGGAGCCCCAAAAAATCTGATTCAGAAAAAAACCCTGAAAAAAACAACTCATAATGAGGCAGATGGAATCAATTTGGACTAATTCTGGCCTCTGTTCCAGAAATGACCATCATTTTAGGCTTCCTTTAACCACAAAAGTGTGGTCAACAACACCAGTGCTGCGCACGCCTAAGAGATGGGACACCACTGGAGCAGACACCAGAGTCCAAAGTCACTCCATCTGCTTCATTATACTGATTGGTTCTTTCCTGGGCTTCATCTGAATCATATTTTGGGGGGGGATTCAGGTGGAAACCCCAACGTAAGTACTCAATGTAGAGCGTAGGATAAATGTTAATCAATTTTTATACTTAAAGCAATCAAAAAATGCTATGTGCCACTAAATGTTACCAATAAAAACTTAAATTTATCCCATAAAAATCCGGACTCATGTCCATTATCTGCCAATGTAAATATTGGTGTTTCCAGTATACTAAAGCGACAGCTCCCCTCACAGCTCTCAAATCCACATAACGCCCTCTATTTTGAGCCCACAGTGTGCCTAAACCACAGTTAGCAACCACATGTTTAGCATCACTATAATTTACATGGCGCATGTCTCCAGAAGCACAAGCTGGGCACAATGTAGGAGCACTAGGCTGGCATACCGACATTAGTTTTGGGGGGCGAGGTTGTTCTTTCTGTTTTCACTTTGCAGGGTTCTTTCCTTACAATGTGCACTGACAGTGCACTCTCTTTCTGACTCGTTATTTCTCATCAGAGCAAATGAGGGAGCGCACTGTCACTCTGCAATAAAAATAATATTGCACAGTGACAAGTTCCTACTAAGCATACGTTGGAATTCACAACTGATGCATGCTCAGTACAGCAGAGACTAGCCCAGCCCTTGAAATGGATGGCACTTATGACACTTTGTTTTGGGTGGGAGCAGAGGCTGTGGTAGTGACCAGTGTCTGTCCCTGAAGACCTCTCGTTTCAATATCCTAGCATGCACTAGGATTCTTAAACAAAGCATCAACAAACAGGAAGTTAGTGGAAAGAAAAGCAGCTAGTGTAGTGAGGGAACGGTAGGGTCGTTTTGATTAAGGTATATTAGAAAAGCAATTCGATTACGATAATAAATAGGCATTTAGGATTACCGTAAATCAATATTAGTTTCAGAAATCCCCTCTAGGGACAATTTTGTGACCATCACTATGGGGTTAAATGTACAGTTGTTGCAAGGGGATGAGGAAAATCTGTTTGTAATAGATGTCTACTTATTGGTGCTGCTACACCACTATGGTGTATTATCACTATGTATTGATGGTACTGCTACACAGTAACATGTATTATCATTTTCTGAATATTATCTATGATATGTTCCTGCAATTATATGCACATGCTTGTATTATTGTAGGGAAATTGAATTACCCCGGGTTGGCAACTAGATGGGGGCACTGTGTAATGTGAGAGTTCACACTATAAATAGTTAATTGTAGAAGGGACACGATGGGATAAGTTGTGAGGATTTCAATGGTTTAGTGAGTTGGGGCTGGGGCCCGTGTAGAACACAGGCCTGGCTAGCCTAGAGCAACACCGTGTCCTGCAATGTTTGACAGAACAGTGGGCCCAGCAGTCAATATCCAGGGGGGGCAGAGTACAGAACAAAGCACAGCAATACCAGAGTTAGCGGTGCAGTATAAGTGGGACTGCAGTGCTACAGGAAGAAAGCTAAGCGGAACGGGATCAAGGTATCCAAGATGTGGCAGAGTTTTGTGTGGGTCGCTATTCTAAGGACCGGGGTGAAACGGCAGAGAATACCCCCACGAGAAGCAAGAATTCTGGGCATTGAGGACACTGTGGGACAGGAGGAAATGAATTGCCCCTGGGACAGGCTTAGCGGCAGAGAGGAGAGGCAAGGATAAGCATTGCCAATTGTTATGATTGACTGTGCCCTGGATAATGCTGTGTTAAGTAAAGAAGAAGAAGTTGAAGTTAAAGTGAAGCCGAACTGTGACTCTTTAAATACGGAACCGTCTGTAAAGAATACACTCTCGTACCGGGAGATCCCAGATGACGCAGAGAAGCAGCACCGAGGTACTCTGAGCAGAATACATGATCGTGTACTGGGAGAGGCACAGGGGTTTCTGTCGGCCATTACAGCAGCTCTGGCTCCAGCTTCCTATACTTGAAGTAGTCGGCAGGATCTCACTGCCCCATATGGCGGTGAAACCAAAGCGGAGGAGTAAAAAGAAGAGATCATACCGGATGTGACTAAAGCCGAGACTTCAGGAGGAACGGATGCCCTGGAGATGAGAAGAAACCTGGAAGTGACAGGAAATTAGAAGATGGTGGCTGAGGTGACGGAGAATGGCACCACAGTGGGAGGTCACTGCTGTGCCTGCACCCTTCGTGGGCGTAACTGCGCAAAAATGGTGCCTAGATCTTTCAAGCGGCGCCTCCGGAGTATGCGCCGAAGACATCTAGCCCCATACCTACTGAGACTACTTGAAAAAGAATGGGAGGAGTGACTGGAAGCGACCCCACCCTGGGGCACAGAAGAGAGTCACGGGTGCAGCTGTACGGTATCATGTGACCTGATACCGGCAGCAATGCATCAGTCTTGTGGCTCTGGAAGAGTGGGCCGCCTAGAGTGGCAATAGCGACAGGAGAGAGGTCGGGCCCGGTCCATGCAGCGGAGCAGCGAGGAGTGGGGAACGTTGCCCTTACCTGAAACCGGAGGACCTCAGCAGCTGCCTGAGGTCGTGAGCCACCCAGATGAGGACAAGCGACGAAGCCCAGTGGGAAAAGCGGTCAGCATCGGGAGCCTGTGGTGTCCTAGCCCAAATGACCGTCAAAACCGAGGTTGTCTGCTGAAAGGCCAGAGCCCTCATGCCAACGGAGGCCTGAACTGGAAGCAAGGCCAAAGTCGGAACTTCTTCCCGAGAGTTCAGTCCTCACCACCTCTGCGGAAGAATGCAGCAGTCACAGAGAGGACATGATCCGGAGACGACAACCAGAGGCGGTGAGTGTGCCTTGCCCGTGGCCCAAGCGAGTGAGATCCCTTCCTCGTCACTTACCCCTGGAGCCTGTGCTAAGTAGCTTACCCCTGTCGCGGCCGACCGACCTGCGCCAGGCGAGTCGAAAGCTCCGGAGCGTACAATGGGTCGCTGGGTGTTGCAGGGAAGGCACGTGATGGGCGCTCAGTCGTTCCAGGGAGACACATGTCACTGAGGGCCAGTTTCCTTCTCCCGACCAGTTAACCCCTTCAGTGAACGTTATTAAAAAAAGAAATAAAAAATGAGGCAAAAAAACTATGCGTTATCATCAAACTGCCAAACAAAAAGTGGAATATAATGTGATCAAAAAGACCAATCTACTGTAAATAAAAATGATATCTCTGAAAACTCATCTTGTCCCGCAAAAAAACCAAGCCGTTATACATCTCCATCAGCGGAAAAATAAAAACAGTTAAAGCTCTCAGAATTCTTTTTTCTATAAAATAGTTTTTATTGTGTAAAAGCGGCAAAACATAAAAAATGATATAAATGTGGTATCGCTGTAATCGTACAGTCGAAGAAGAAAGCTGCCTTATCAATTTTACCACATGCGTAACGGCATTAAAAAAAAAAAATCCTGCATTGCTGATTTTGTTCATCCTGCCTCGCAAAAATCTGAATAGAAAGCAATCAAAAAATGTCATGTGCCCAAAAATGGTACCAATAAAAACGTCAACTCATCCTGCAAATAACAAGCCCTCACATGACTATGTGAGACGAAATATAGAAAAACTATAGCTATCAAAATATGGAGATGCAAACACTAGGTTTTGCAATAAAAAGCGTCTTTTAGGCCAGTTTCACAAGTCTTGATATTTCCAGAACCGGAAAACCGGTACCGAAGATATCCGTGTAATACGTGTGGCAACCGAGTGCCACCCGTGTGCCGCATCAGTACCACATGGACGGCCGCTGGGGAAGAAGCGCTACAGTAAGCGCTGTTCCCTGACAGCTGGTGCTGAAGATGGCTCTCATCATTCTCCCCTGCTCTGCCGGTGATCGGCGCGAGCAGAGGAGAATGATGAGCGTTATCTTACAGTCCAAACGATGACAGCAGGTGGGGGCTTTTGGGACTCTTACCCCCATAATCCGACACCTGCTGCCAATAATAAGTAACAGTAGGTACGGATGATCGGGGTATTCCACAGCCGCCGTCTGCAATCTAACAAAATAAATTAATGAAAAACCTACATAGTAACATAGTAACATAGTAACATAGTTAGTAAGGCCGAAAAAAGACATTTGTCCATCCAGTTCAGCCTATATTCCATCATAATAAATACCCAGATCTACGTCCTTCTACAGAACCTAATAATTGTATGATACAATATTGTTCTGCTCCAGGAAGACATCCAGGCCTCTCTTGAACCCCTCGACTGAGTTCGCCATCACCACCTCCTCAGGCAAGCAATTCCAGATTCTCACTGCCCTAACAGTAAAGAATCCTCTTCTATGTTGGTGGAAAAACCTTCTCTCCTCCAGACGCAAAGAATGCCCCCTTGTGCCCGTCACCTTCCTTGGTATAAACAGATCCTCAGCGAGATATTTGTATTGTCCCCTTATATACTTATACATGGTTATTAGATCGCCCCTCAGTCGTCTTTTTTCTAGACTAAATAATCCTAATTTCGCTAATCTATCTGGGTATTGTAGTTCTCCCATCCCCTTTATTAATTTTGTTGCCCTCCTTTGTACTCTCTCTAGTTCCATTATATCCTTCCTGAGCACCGGTGCCCAAAACTGGACACAGTACTCCATGTGCGGTCTAACTAGGGATTTGTACAGAGGCAGTATAATGCTCTCATCATGTGTATCCAGACCTCTTTTAATGCACCCCATGATCCTGTTTGCCTTGGCAGCTGCTGCCTGGCACTGGCTGCTCCAGGTAAGTTTATCATTAACTAGGATCCCCAAGTCCTTCTCCCTGTCAGATTTACCCAGTGGTTTCCCGTTCAGTGTGTAATGGTGATATTGATTCCCTCTTCCCATGTGTATAACCTTACATTTATCATTGTTAAACCTCATCTGCCACCTTTCAGCCCAAGTTTCCAACTTATCCAGATCCATCTGTAGCAGAATACTATCTTCTCTTGTATTAACTGCTTTACATAGTTTTGTATCATCTGCAAATATCGATATTTTACTGTGTAAACCTTCTACCAGATCATTAATGAATATGTTGAAGAGAACAGGTCCCAATACTGACCCCTGCGGTACCCCACTGGTCACAGCGACCCAGTTAGAGACTATACCATTTATAACCACCCTCTGCTTTCTATCACTAAGCCAGTTACTAACCCATTTACACACATTTTCCCCCAGACCAAGCATTCTCATTTTGTGTACCAACCTCTTGTGCGGCACGGTATCAAACGCTTTGGAAAAATCGAGATATACCACGTCCAATGACTCACCGTGGTCCAGTCTATAGCTTACCTCTTCATAAAAACTGATTAGATTGGTTTGACAGGAGCGATTTCTCATAAACCCATGCTGATATGGAGTTAAACAGTTATTCTCATTGAGATAATCCAGAATAACATCCCTCAGAAACCCTTCAAATATTTTACCAACAATAGAGGTTAGACTTACTGGCCTATAATTTCCAGGTTCACTTTTAGA
Source organism: Ranitomeya imitator (assembly GCF_032444005.1). Classification (NCBI taxonomy): domain Eukaryota; kingdom Metazoa; phylum Chordata; class Amphibia; order Anura; family Dendrobatidae; genus Ranitomeya; species Ranitomeya imitator. The sequence continues at coordinate 280,395,101 of NC_091282.1, read as the reverse complement.
GCCCTTTTTGAATATTGGCACCACATTTGCTATGCGCCAGTCCTGCGGAACAGACCCTGTCGCTATAGAGTCACTAAAAATAAGAAATAATGGTTTATCTATTACATTACTTAGTTCTCTTAGTACTCGTGGGTGTATGCCATCCGGACCCGGAGATTTATCTATTTTAATCTTATTTAGCCGGTTTCGCACCTCTTCTTGGGTTAGATTGGTGACCCTTAATATAGGGTTTTCATTGTTTCTTGGCATTTCACCTAGCATTTCATTTTCCACCGTGAATACCGTGGAGAAGAAGGTGTTTAATATGTTAGCTTTTTCCTCGTCATCTACAACCATTCTTTCCTCATTATTTTTTAAGGGGCCTACATTTTCAGTTTTTATTCTTTTACTATTGATATAGTTGAAGAACAGTTTGGGATTAGTTTTAATCTCCTTAGCAATGTGCTTCTCTGTTTCCTTTTTGGCAGCTTTAATTAGTTTTTTAGATAAAGTATTTTTCTCCCTATAGTTTTTTAGAGCTTCAATGGTGCCATCCTGCTTTAGTAGTGCAAATGCTTTCTTTTTACTGTTAATTGCCTGTCTTACTTCTTTGTTTAGCCACATTGGGTTTTTCCTATTTCTAGTCCTTTTATTCCCACAAGGTATAAACCGCTTACACTGCCTATTTAGGATGTTCTTAAACATTTCCCATTTATTATCTGTATTCTCATTTCTGAGGATATTGTCCCAGTCTACCAGATTAAGGGCATCTCTAAGCTGTTCAAACTTTGCCTTCCTAAAGTTCAATGTTTTTGTGACTCCCTGACAAGTCCCCCTAGTGAAAGACAGGTGAAACTGCACAATATTGTGGTCGCTATTTCCTAAATGCCCAACCACCTGCAGATTTGTTATTCTGTCAGGTCTATTAGATAGTATTAGGTCTAAAAGTGCTGCTCCTCTGGTTGGATTCTGCACCAATTGTGAAAGATAATTTTTCTTGGTTATTAGCAGAAACCTGTTGCCTTTATGGGTTTCACAGGTTTCTGTTTCCCAGTTAATATCCGGGTAGTTAAGGTCCCCCATAACCAGGACCTCATTATGGGTTGCAGCTTCATCTATCTGCTTTAGAAGTAGACTTTCCATGCTTTCTGTTATATTTGGGGGTTTGTAACAGACCCCAATGAGAATTTTGTTACCATTTTTCCCTCCATGAATTTCAACCCATATGGACTCGACATCCTCATTCCCTTCGCTAATATCCTCCCTTAAAGTGGACTTTAGACAAGACTTTACATAGAGACAAACCCCTCCTCCTCTCCGATTTTTACGATCCTTTCTAAACAGACTGTAACCCTGTAAGTTAACTGCCCAGTCATAGCTTTCATCTAACCATGTCTCGGTTATTCCCACTATGTCAAAGTTACCTGTAGATATTTCTGCTTCTAGTTCTTCCATCTTGTTTGTCAGGCTTCTGGCGTTTGCGAGCATGCAGTTTAGAGGATTTTGTTTTGTTCCAATCTCCTCACTGTGGATTGTTTTAGAAATGTTCTTACCTCCCTTCTGAGTATGTTTTCCTGGGTCGTCTTTGTTCGAGTCTAATGTTTTTCTTCCCGTCCCCTCTTCTTCTAGTTTAACGCCCTCCTGATGAGTGTAGCGAGTCTTCTGGCGAATGTGTGTTTCCCAGGTTTGTTGAGGTGTAGTCCGTCTCTGGCGAGGAGTCCATCATACCAGTAATTCACACCGTGGTCCAGGAATCCAAATCCTTGTTGTCTGCACCATCGTCTTAGCCAGTTGTTTGCATCAAGGATCCTGTTCCATCTCCTGGTGCCATGCCCGTCTACTGGAAGGATAGAAGAAAAAACTACCTGTGCATCCAGTTCCTTTACTTTCTTCCCCAACTCTTCAAAGTCCTTGCAGATTGTCGGTAGGTCCTTCCTTGCCGTGTCATTGGTGCCAACATGTATCAGAAGAAATGGGTGGACGTCCTTGGAGCTGAAGAGCTTTGGTATCCTATCGGTCACATCCTTGATCATCGCACCTGGAAGGCAGCATACTTCTCTTGCAGTTATGTCCGGTCTGCAGATGGCTGCTTCGGTGCCTCTCAGTAGTGAGTCTCCCACCACCACCACTCTTCGTTGCTTCTTGGCTGTACTTTTTGCTGTCACTTGTTGCTGTGTGCCCTTTTCTTTTTTGCTTGCTGGTATTGCTTCATTCTTAGGTGTGCCATCTTCATCCTCTACAAAGATTTGATATCGGTTCTTCAGTTGTGTGGTTGGTGATTTCTCCATGGTCTTCTTGCTTCTTTTGGTCACATGCTTCCTCTCATCTGCTTTTGGAGGTTCTCTGACACTTTTTGCACCTTCTGTGACCAGTAGAGATGCTTCTGTTCTGTCTAGAAAGTCTTCATTCTCTTTGATGAGTTTCAAAGTTGCTATTCTTTCTTCCAGACCCCGCACCTTTTCTTCTAAAAGGGCCACTAGTCTACACTTCTGACAGGTGAAATTGGATTCTTCTTCTGGTCGATCTGTGAACATGTAGCACATGCTGCAGCTCACCATGTAGGTTGTCACATCTGCCATGTTGCTCCTAGATCCTGCTGACTTGCTGTGTGTTTTCCTTCTTGTGTAATCTACTCAGCCAAGCTCTCTTGCAATAATGTCCTACAGGCAAAAATTCTTTTGGTGATTCTTTCTAAGCAGCTGGTCCCGGCTGTACCCAACGATCTTCTAGCTTAGGGAGACTTCGCTTCTCCCAGAAGGCACCTGGAATATGCAAATTAGCCTCCTGAAGCTTGAATCCCTGGTTTGGTGATGCTTTCGAAGCAGCTGGTCCCGGCTGTACCCAACGATCTTCTAGCTTAGGGAGACTTCGCTTCTCCCAGAAGGCACCTGGAATATGCAAATTAGCCTCCTGAAGCTTGAATCCCTGGTTTGGTGATGCTTTCGAAGCAGCTGGTCCCGGCTGTACCCAACGATCTTCTAGCTTAGGGAGACTTCGCTTCTCCCAGAAGGCACCTGGAATATGCAAATTAGCCTCCTGAAGCTTGAATCCCTGGTTTGGTGATGCTTTCGAAGCAGCTGGTCCCGGCTGTACCCAACGATCTTCTAGCTTAGGGAGACTTCGCTTCTCCCAGAAGGCACCTGGAATATGCAAATTAGCCTCCTGAAGCTTGAATCCCTGGTTTGGTGATGCTTTCGAAGCAGCTGGTCCCGGCTGTACCCAACGATCTTCTAGCTTAGGGAGACTTCGCTTCTCCCAGAAGGCACCTGGAATATGCAAATTAGCCTCCTGAAGCTTGAATCCCTGGTTGTAGTAGGTTATCCTCTATTTTCTTGAACCAACCAGGCAAAACTCACTGACAGTAGGTGCGGATGATCGCCGGCTGCGATCTTACCAGATCAATGAATGAAAAACCTGACGTGGGTTATCCCCTATTTTCTTGAACCAACCAGGCAAAACTCACAGCTGGGGGCTGCAACCCTCAGCTGTCAATTTCAGCAAGATTGGTTATCAAGAATAGAGGGGTCCCAAAGCTGTTTTAATTTAGTTTTAAAAAACGACATAGGGTCCCCCCATTTTTGACAACCAGCCTTGTTAAAGCTCACAGCTGGGGGCTGGAATTCTCAGGCTGGTAAGGGGCCATTGACATAGGCCCCCCCAGTCTAAAAACACCAGCCCACAGCTGCCCAGAAAAGTTGCATCTATTAGATGCGCTTTTTCTGGCTTTTTGCCCGGCTATTCCCACTTGCCCTGTAGAGGTGGCAAGTGAGGTTCATATTTGTGGGGTTGATGTCACCTCTGTAATGTCAGGTGACATCAAGCCCAAGGCTTAGTAATGGAGAGGTGTCTATAAGACACCTCTCCATTACTAATCCTATAGTTATATGTTAAATAACGACACAGCCAGAATAAAATAATTTATTTGAAAAAATTACACACACTCCTTTATTAATCTCAATTAAACCATACTTACTGCAATGCTTAATTCCTGCTAAGCCATCGATCTCCTGTAATAAAAGTAAAATAAAAAAAAACAATCTACCATACCTGCCCATCGTTCTGTCCCACGCTGTAATCCATGCTTAAGGGCTAAGTAGTTTTCAACCTGAACGGTGCCAAGATGCGACCATCCTGGCTGAAAACCACTGGTGAATGAGTTGCTGAGAGCGCAGCATCATTCACCATAGGTGACATCATCACTGTCATTTTCCCATGATCCTGAGGTCACCGCAGTTCATGTCGGCCTCGATGATGTCACCGCTGGTGGATGATGCTACGCTCTAAGCAGCTCATTCACCAGTGGTTTTTAGCCGGGACTGTGGTGTCAATATGAAAAATGCACCCGTAGATGAACTCATTGAGAGGAGTAGTTTGTAAAATGTGGTCAGATATGGGGGGGTTCTGCTATTCTCAGGGGCTCTGCCAATTTGACATGGCACATTCAAACCAGTCCAGTGAAATCTGAACTCCAATATTGCGCTTCTTCCCTTCTGAGCTTTGTTATGTGCCTCAGAAGTAATTTTTGGCCACATATGGGGTATTGGTTTACTCAGTAGAAATTGCACAACAAATTTTGGAATAAATTTTTCCCTATTAACATTGTGAAAATAAAAAAATTGGGGCTAAAAACATTTTTGTGGGGGGGAAAAATTGATTTTAATTTTTTTTATTTTCATGGCTCAACATTACTAACTTCTGTAAAGCAACTAGGGGTTCAAGGTGCTCACCATACATCTAAAGTTTCTTGAAAGCATCTAGATAAGTTCCTTGAAATGTCTAGTTTCAAATATGGGGTCAATTGTGGGGGGTTTCCGCTGTTTAGGCACATCAGGGGCTCTCCAAACGCAATATGGTGTCTGCTCTCGATTCCAGACAATTTTGCATTGAAAAAGTGATGTACAATAACAAATTGTATTCTGGTACCGTGTTAGCCAGAAAAATCGATGTGAATACTTTTCTGCCCAATGATGACAGAAGTATTCTGGGAATGATACCTTTATTGGCCAACCAGAAAATAATATGTTTGCAAGCTTTCAGAGCACAGAGGCTCCTTCTTCAGGCTCTTCAGGGTCTGTAATCTTGCCTGAAGAAGGAGACACTGTGCTCTGAAAGCTTGCAAACATATTATTTTCTGGTTGGCCAATAAAAATATCACTCCCAGAATACTTCTGTCATCATTGGGCAGAAAAGTATTCACATCGCATTGAAAAAGTAAAATGGTGCTCCTTCCTTTCTGAGCCCTATTGTGTGCCAAAACAATAGATTTCCCCAACATACTGGATGGTATATCAGCATGCTTAGGAGAAATTGAGCATCACATTTTAGGGCCCATTTTCTCATGTTACCCTTGTGAAAACAAAAAAGTTGTGTATAAACTAAAATTTTTGTGAATAAAAGTTAGATGTTAATTTTTTCCTTCCACATCGCAGAAATTCCTGTAAAGCTCCTGAAGAGTTAATAAACTTCTTAAATATGGTTTTGAGCAACTTGAGGGGTGCAGTTTTTAGAATGGTGTGAATTTGGGGTATTTTCTGTCATATTGACCCCTCAAAGTCACTTCAAATGTGATGCCTAAAAAAATGGTTTTGTAAATTTTGGTGGAAAATTTAAAAATCGTTGGTCAACTGTTAACCCTTATAACTTCTATATAAAAAAATATATTTCGAAACTTGTGCTGATGTAAAGTAGATATGTGGGAAATGTTATTTATTAATTATCTTGTGTGAAATAACTCTCTGATTTAAAGGCATAACATTTAAAAGTTTAAAAATTGCAAAATTTTCACCAAATTACAGATTTTTTCACAAATAAATACAAGTCTTATCAAACAAATTTTACCACTATCATACGTCACTGGGTAATATACTACGTGGCTGGGCAATATTCTACGTGACTGGGCAATATACTACGTGGCTGGGCAATATACTACGTGACTGGGCAATATACTACGTGGCTGGGCAATATACTACGTGGCTGGGCAATATACTACGTGACTGGGCAATATACTACGTGGACTGGGCAATATACTACGTGGCTGGGCAATATTCTATGTGACTGGGCAATATACTACGTGGCTGGGCAATATACTACGTGACTGGGCAATATACTACGTGGCTGGGCAATATACTGCGTGACTGGGCAATATACTACGTGACTGGGCAATATACTACGTGACTGGGCAATATACTACGTGACTGGGCAATATACTATGTGGCTGGGCAATATACTACGTGGCTGGGCAATATACTACGTGACTGGGCAATATACTACGTGGCTGGGCAATATACTACGTGGACTGGGCAATATACTACGTGGCTGGGCAATATACTACGTGGGCTGGGCAATATACTACATGGACATGCATATTCTAGAATAACCGATGCGTTAGAATCGGGCCACCATCTAGTGAAGTCTATAAGTAAATATGTCACAAGAAAACAATCTGAGAATCAGTGGGATCCGTTGAAGTGTTCCAGAGTTATTACTGCAGAAAGTGACAGTGGTCAGAATTTTAAAATTTGGCCTGGTCATGAAGGTGAAAACAGGCTCAGGGGTGAAGGGGTTAAAGGATATGGGCACCTTAAGGACCTTTTTTTTTTATTTCAATGCATGTACTTTAGATTGAAAATAATCTTGGTTTTCCCAAAAAAACAGAACAAATATCTGACACATGCAAATTACATTAGCATACTTGGTGCATTTCCTAAATCAGCTTATACATGCCCTCTTTTCAAGACACTTTAGAAAATTGCTTAGTCAGGTGCAAAACAATGTCTAAAACACTTAATAAATGTGGTACAAGGTACATGTGAGCCTCAGCGGGGACAGTGACGATGATGCATGTAAAGAGCTATGAAATATAATGGTGTTATCTAAGCAAGTACAAAACATGAATTCTTGGAACAGATTAGATACAAATACCAAATGTCTATCGAATTCTGTATATTTGAAACTGATGTAGCAGAGCTGAATGTCTCACCACCACAGATGGCACATTTGGATTTGTAGCGCGCCATCTGTGGTGACAAACTAAGCTCTGCTACACTGACTTCATATATGTGCACAGTCAGCTGGTGTATGGCATATTGGTATTACTTGTATCACGTTATCTTCCTTTGATACGTGGAGATAGCAGAAGCAAATGTTTCGAGAAGGATTAATAAAATGTCGGTAATGAAGGTTTCGCACAGATCAGACGGGAAATGAAGGGCACAGACAATCTGGGGTAGGAGTGAGCTGACACAGGGACTGGAGGAAGATGGTCAGTCATGGGCTGTGGAGGACATCTGTTTCAGGAAATCTAAGTATTGTTTGTGATGGGCGCTCTAGGAGGCATCTCAGGTTCTTATGGGAGTAGTTGAGACTTCTGGATTAGGGATTTATGGAGCATCTGTGATTGGCACAATGTTTTTTTTTGCTGTTGTGGCACATGTAACACCCGTCGGGGGTTGGCTGTGTGCACCATCCCTTCATCTATAGATGTGGAACTGTTCAGATGGGTTGCCTGCAAGCAATCTAAGATAATTCTAAGTTTAGGTTATCTCTCTTATTAGGCCGGCCTCACACTCAGCGTATAAAAATACGGTCCGTTATTTACGGCCGTAATACGCAGAAAAGTCCCCAAAATAGTGATCCGTATCTCCTTCCGTAGGCAGGGTGTGTCAGCGTATTTTGCGCATGGCATCCTCCGTATGTAATCCGTATGGCATCCGTACTGCGAGATTTTCTCGCAGGCTTGCAAAACCGACATACGGACATACAATGTATCCATGGGTTCAGATAATCGTAAAAACATATATACTGTCTAAATATATATATGTTAGTGAGACACATATATATATATATATTAATATATCATACAGCGCTAGATAGCTTAAAAGCTGGTAATTCAATTGCCGGCTTTTGCTATCTCCTTCACAAACCCGACATGATATGAGACATGGTTTACATACAGTAAACCATCTCATATCCCTTTTTTTTTTTTTGCATATTCCACACTACTGTTAGTAGTGTGTAAGTGCAAAATTTGGGCGCTCTAGCTATTAAATTAAAGGGTTAAATCGCTGAGAAAATTGGTGTGGGCTCCCATGCAATTTTCTCCGCCAGAGTGGTAAAGCCAGTGACCGAGGACAGATATTAATAGCCTGGAGAGGGTCCACGGTTATTGCCCCCCCCCCCCGGCTAAAAACATCTGCCCCCTGCCACCCCAGAAAAGGCACATCTGGAAGATGCGCCTATTCTGGCACTTGGCCTTTCTCTTCCCATTTCCGTGTAGAGGTGGGATATGGGGTAATGAAGAGTTAATGTCACCTTGCTATTGTAAGGTGACATTAGGCCAGATTAATAATGGAGAGGCGTCAATTATGACACCTATCCATTATTAATCCAATAGTATGAAATGGTTAAAAAAACACACACATTATAACAAAGTATTTTAATGAAATAAATACACAGGTTGTTGTAATATTTTATTATACTGGTAATCCACCTGAAGACCCTCGTTCTGTAAAAAAGGTAAAATAAAAAATCAACAATATCCCATACTTTCTGTCGTTCTGTCACGTCCCACGATGTAAATCCATCTGAAGGGGTTAACTAATTTTACAAGCAGAAGCCTGCTAATGCAGCTGTGCTCCTGCCAGTAAAAACCCTGGCAAATGAATGGAATGTAGGTGAATGACCTGTAGTTACCTCGAGTTGCGGTGATGCGCCCTCTGCTGGATGTCCTCATATGAACTCGAGCCTGGGAACTTTTCAGAATATTTTCCCAGGCTTCCTTTCTTTCCATTTGTATTTCTTTACTTTTTTCTTCTGGAATCCTTTTGTATGTTGACTTTCCTATTCATGCAATTTCTCAGCATCTTTTTTCTTTCTTTTCCTTATGTTAATTGACCAAACTTTAATGACTTTATTTAATTTTTAGGTTCCACAACGGGAGGATGATCTAATTGAGAATAACCTCCTCATCTCCCTGGTCCAGGAGCGAGTCCCGTGGATCCACTGCACTCAAACAACGTCACGATGCGGCGCCTATGGAATGAGGTGGCCAAAGAGATGTGGGATGGCTGGGACAACGCCCCGGCTCGGGTCCGAACTGCATTTGGTAAGTATTGCACTGCAGTGTGAAGCAGCAGAGACCTTGGCCGTGCTCACTCGACTGTGTGTGATGAAAGAAACTCTCTGGAGTTCCTGTCATCACACACAGTTATGTGAGCACGGCCAAAAGTCATTTTTCTGACCAAAATGTTTCTGACCAAAATGATTCGAATCTCGGCTTCAGGAAAATGGCCGCCGCGATGTCCATCTGCGCACGCGCGGCATCCCGCGGCCATTTTCTTGAAGCCCCGGGAAGCAGGAGACTCCATCTGCGCACGCGCGGCCTCAGAAAGATGGCCGCGCCCACCGAGAGACCGCTGAATAGCGGCGAGCGCGCTCTTTTTCTACAGCTGCGCAGTGCATTCGGCACTTGCGCATGCGAGAAGCACTACGCCACCAACGGGAACATAAGCAAGATGTGGGGGAGAAACAGCGCTGTGACCACGCCCATCCAACCTGACCAGCCTGATTGACAGGCAAAAAAGGACACTTTTGTAAGGTATTTCGGCAGCATAGGTAGGGAATCAGGGGACAAAAAATACCCTATTGTAAAGCACAGCTCAGGCCCTATTTAACGGTATTTTTATCTCCTACTGAAAAAACGGGGTGACAGGTTCCCTTTAAAGGAGACTATAGAAGATATATACAGTGTATATATATATATATATATATATATATATATATATATACATACACACACACACACACACACACACACACACACACACACACACACCCACAATACTGGTGGACTGTCCCTGATATTAAAGCATATGCAATAAGGAGGAGTGATGCAAAAAACAGCGTACAATTATGATACCATGAATAGCCAAGGTTGGGCATCCCCAAAATTGATCAAAGCAAGCACATGCAAGTAGTTGGGCCCAACAGTTAGAAAACAATATTTTTAAAATGTATTGAACTGAGTATAGAAAAAAACCCATACAATGGTGTAACAATGTGTGTATGCATATAAAGTGGAAGCCACAAGAGGGCAACAAAATAATAGGCCCTAAGGTATAATATCCTATGAGCAAAGGATAGGCTGATAGAAGGCAATGAGGTGGAAATCAAGCCAAAACATTGGAGAGTGCAGTTGGAATGATCAGCATAAATCACCATACAGGGCAGTCAGTCAGGCCAAGACGTCAGTGATATCCATAGTAAGAGAGAACAGGACCAGGGGGATGTGGGAAGCCCCACGCACGTCCCCAATTCACACTGCGCAAGTGTGGGATTTCAAAGCTGATTTGAGTGACGTTGGCGCAACCCCGAGAACATCATTCAAACTGCAACAATTGTGACTGAACGAAATGAAGCACCCCCCTATGACTAAATGAGCAGCTACGATCTAACTATGTAAAGTGCTTTTTCCCATAATTATGTTGTCATTGTTAAAGAAGTTGTCCACTACTATAAAGTTGTTTTTTTTTTCATAAATCTTGCTATTATGTGCCACTGAAAACATCTACTGTGTTTATTTTAGCAATATTACCTGTTATCATGCTGTAGCAGCACATCTTCAGTGCTGGATTCAGCTCTCATGGGGTTAATCGACAACTTCCTTTCTCCTGAGTTATTGTGCTCTAATACTACAAGTTCCATGATGCTTTGCACTGCCACTAAGCCCGAACCTAGCACACCCACTCCAAAAACACACCCAAACCCCTCCCTCCCCTCCCTCCTCTCTTCAAAAAGATTTGTGGTGTAATTTCTGTCCAACTCCTCTTTTACATTTGTCCAACCCACACTCCATTACACATAGATAGATAGATAGATAGATAGATAGATAGATAGATAGATAGATAGATAGATAGATAGTTAGATAGATATGAGATAGATAGATAGATAGATAGATAAGAGATAGATAGATATGAGATAGATAGATATGAGATAGATAGATATGAGATAGATAGATATGAGATAGATAGATAAGAGATAGATATGAGATAGATATGAGATAGATATGAGATAAATATTAGATAGATAGATAGATAGATAGAGGATAGATAGATAGATAGATAGATAGATAGATATTAGATAGATATTAGATAGATATTAGATAGATAAATAGATATTAAATAGATAGATATTAGATAGATATGGGATACATAGAGATAGATAGATAGATATTAGATAGATATGGGATAGATAGATATTAGATAGATATTAGATAAATAGATAAATAGATATTAGATAGATATTAGATAGATATGGGATAGATAGATATTAGATAGATAGATATTACATAGTAACATAGTAACATAGTTAGTAAGACCGAAAAAAGACATTTGTCCATCCAGTTCAGGCTATATTCCATCATAATAAATACCCAGATCTACGTCCTTCTACAGAACCTAATAATTGTATGATACAATATTGTTCTGCTCCAGGAAGACATCCAGGCCTCTCTTGAACCCCTCGACTGAGTTCGCCATCACCACCTCCTCAGGCAAGCAATTCCAGATTCTCACTGCCCTAACAGTAAAGAATCCTCTTCTATGTTGGTGGAAAAACCTTCTCTCCTCCAGACGCAAAGAATGCCCCCTTGTGCCCGTCACCTTCCTTGGTATAAACAGATCCTCAGCGAGATATTTGAATTGTCCCCTTATATACTTATACATGGTTATTAGATCGCCCCTCAGTCGTCTTTTTTCTAGACTAAATAATCCTAATTTCGCTAATCTATCTGGGTATTGTAGTTCTCCCATCCCCTTTATTAATTTTGTTGCCCTCCTTTGTACTCTCTCTAGTTCCATTATATCCTTCCTGAGCACCGGTGCCCAAAACTGGACACAGTACTCCATGTGCGGTCTAACTAGGGATTTGTACAGAGGCAGTATAATGCTCTCATCATGTGTATCCAGACCTCTTTTAATGCACCCCATGATCCTGTTTGCCTTGGCAGCTGCTGCCTGGCACTGGCTGCTCCAGGTAAGTTTATCATTAACTAGGATCCCCAAGTCCTTCTCCCTGTCAGATTTACCCAGTGGTTTCCCGTTCAGTGTGTAATGGTGATATTGATTCCCTCTTCCCATGTGTATAACCTTACATTTATCATTGTTAAACCTCATCTGCCACCTTTCAGCCCAAGTTTCCAACTTATCCAGATCCATCTGTAGCAGAATACTATCTTCTCTTGTATTAACTGCTTTACATAGTTTTGTATCATCTGCAAATATCGATATTTTACTGTGTAAACCTTCTACCAGATCATTAATGAATATGTTGAAGAGAACAGGTCCCAATACTGACCCCTGCGGTACCCCACTGGTCACAGCAACCCAGTTAGAGACTATACCATTTATAACCACCCTCTGCTTTCTATCACTAAGCCAGTTACTAACCCATTTACACACATTTTCCCCTAGACCAAGCATTCTCATTTTGTGTACCAACCTCTTGTGCGGCACGGTATCAAACGCTTTGGAAAAATCGAGATATACCACGTCCAATGACTCACCGTGGTCCAGTCTATAGCTTACCTCTTCATAAAAACTGATTAGATTGGTTTGACAGGAGCGATTTCTCATAAACCCATGCTGATATGGAGTTAAACAGTTATTCTCATTGAGATAATCCAGAATAACATCCCTCAGAAACCCTTCAAATATTTTACCAACAATAGAGGTTAGACTTACTGGCCTATAATTTCCAGGTTCACTTTTAGAGCCCTTTTTGAATATTGGCACCACATTTGCTATGCGCCAGTCCTGCGGAACAGACCCTGTCGCTATAGAGTCACTAAAAATAAGAAATAATGGTTTATCTATTACATTACTTAGTTCTCTTAGTACTCGTGGGTGTATGCCATCCGGACCCAGAGATTTATCTATTTTAATCTTATTTAGCCGGTTTCGCACCTCTTCTTGGGTTAGATTGGTGACCCTTAATATAGGGTTTTCATTGTTTCTTGGGATTTCACCTAGCATTTCATTTTCCACCGTGAATACCGTGGAGAAGAAGGTGTTTAATATGTTAGCTTTTTCCTCGTCATCTACAACCATTCTTTCCTCACTATTTTTTAAGGGGCCTACATTTTCAGTTTTTATTCTTTTACTATTGATATAGTTGAAGAACAGTTTGGGATTAGTTTTACTCTCCTTAGCAATGTGCTTCTCTGTTTCCTTTTTGGCAGCTTTAATTAGTTTTTTAGATAAAGTATTTTTCTCCCTATAGTTTTTTAGAGCTTCAATGGTGCCATCCTGCTTTAGTAGTGCAAATGCTTTCTTTTTACTGTTAATTGCTTGTCTTACTTCTTTGTTTAGCCACATTGGGTTTTTCCTATTTCTAGTCCTTTTATTCCCACAAGGTATAAACCGCTTACACTGCCTATTTAGGATGTTCTTAAACATTTCCCATTTATTATCTGTATTCTCATTTCTGAGGATATTGTCCCAGTCTACCAGATTAAGGGCATCTCTAAGCTGTTCAAACTTTGCCTTCCTAAAGTTCAATGTTTTTGTGACTCCCTGACAAGTCCCCCTAGTGAAAGACAGGTGAAACTGCACAATATTGTGGTCGCTATTTCCTAAATGCCCAACCACCTGCAGATTTGTTATTCTGTCAGGTCTATTAGATAGTATTAGGTCTAAAAGTGCTGCTCCTCTGGTTGGATTCTGCACCAATTGTGAAAGATAATTTTTCTTGGTTATTAGCAGAAACCTGTTGCCTTTATGGGTTTCACAGGTTTCTGTTTCCCAGTTAATATCCGGGTAGTTAAAGTCCCCCATAACCAGGACCTCATTATGGGTTGCAGCTTCATCTATCTGCTTTAGAAGTAGACTTTCCATGCTTTCTGTTATATTTGGGGGTTTGTAACAGACCCCAATGAGAATTTTGTTACCATTTTTCCCTCCATGAATTTCAACCCATATGGACTCGACATCCTCATTCCCTTCGCTAATATCCTCCCTTAAAGTGGACTTTAGACAAGACTTTACATAGAGACAAACCCCTCCTCCTCTCCGATTTTTACGATCCTTTCTAAACAGACTGTAACCCTGTAAGTTAACTGCCCAGTCATAGCTTTCATCTAACCATGTCTCGGTTATTCCCACTATGTCAAAGTTACCTGTAGATATTTCTGCTTCTAGTTCTTCCATCTTGTTTGTCAGGCTTCTGGCGTTTGCGAGCATGCAAAATATTAGATAGATATGGGATACATAGATAGATATAGATAGATAGATATTAGATAGATATGGGATAGATAGATAGATATTAGATAGATATTAGATAAATAGATAGATAGATAAATAGATATTAGATAGATATTAGATAGATAAATAGATAGATATGGGATAGATAGATATTAGATAGATAGATATTAGATAGATAGATATTAGATAGATGGATATATAGATAGATATGGGATGGATAGATAGATATGGGATAGATAGATAGATAAATAGATATTAGATAGATAAATAGATAGATATGGGATAGATATTAGATAGATATTAGATAGATAGATATTAGATAGATATGGGATAGATAGATAGATAGATAGATAGATAGATAGATAGATAGATAGATAGATGTGGGATAGATAGATAGATAGATAGATAGATAGATAGATAGATAGATAGATAGATAGATAGATAGATAGATAGATGTGGGATAGATAGATAGATATGAGATAGATAGATATGAGATAGATAGATAGATAGATATATAGATAGATAGATAGATAGATAGATAGATAGATGTGGGATAGATAGATAGATAATAGATAGATAGATGTGGGATAGATAGATATTAGATATATAGATAGATATTAGATATATAGATATGGGATAGATAGATAGATAGATAGATAGATAGATATGGTATAGATGGATAGATATTAGATAGATAGATAATAGATAGATAGATATGGGATAGATAGATATATATTAGATAGATAGATAGATAATAGATAGATATGGGATAGATAGATATTAGATAGATAATAGATAGATAGATATGGGATAGATAGATAAATGTGGGATAGATAGATATGAGATAGATAGATAGATAGATAGATAGATATGAGATAGATAGATAGATAGATAGATAGATAGATATGGGATAGATAGATAGATATGGGATAGATAAATATGGGATAGATAGATATGGGATAGATAGATAGATAGATAGATAGATAGATAGATAATAGATAGATGTGGGATAGATAGATATTAGATAGATAGATAGATAGATAGATATTAGATAGATAATAGATAGATAATTAGATAGATAGATATGGGATAGATAGATAGATAGATAGATAGATAGATAGATAGATAGATAGATAGATAGATAGATAGATAGATATGGGATAGATGGATAGATATTAGATAGATAATAGATAGATATTAGATAGATAATAGATAGATAGAT
Organism: Ranitomeya imitator; assembly: GCF_032444005.1. Lineage (NCBI taxonomy): Eukaryota > Metazoa > Chordata > Amphibia > Anura > Dendrobatidae > Ranitomeya > Ranitomeya imitator. The sequence goes on along the minus strand of NC_091282.1, from coordinate 280,379,645 downwards.
GGATATGGGATAGATGGATAGATATTAGATAGATAATAGATATTAGATAGATAGATAATAGATAGATATGGGATAGATGGATAGATATTAGATAGATATTAGATAGATAATAGATAGATATTAGATAGATAGATAGATAGATAGATAATAGATAGATATGGGATAGATAGATAGATATGGGATAGATAGATATGAGATAGATAGATAGATAGATAGATAGATAGATAGATAGATATGGGATAGATGGATAGATATTAGATAGATAATAGATAGATATTAGATAGATAAATAGATAGATATGGGATAGATATTAGATAGATATTAGATAGATATTAGATAGATAGATAGATCAGTCTGACCAAGCCATCAACCTCCATGGCCTGACAAAAGGTGAAATCCAGAAAATGGTACACAAAGTCAAAGAGGAATATCTCAGCATCTGGAGGAACGACATAAACAAATCCCAGAAACTGACAATATACCGGAATCTACAGAGGGAGTACAAACTGGCCCCATATCTAGAGAAACTAGAAAACCCCAAAGATCGACAGATCCTGAGCCGGTACAGACTGAGCGCCCACAGCTTACTCATCGAATCCGAGCGGCACCGACAGAACTACAAGCCTCGAGAGAGCAGTGCCCCCAGGAGGCCGTGGAGGATGAGGCCCACTTCCTGCTGAGGTGCCCCAAATACTCCGCAGTGAGGGACACTCACTTCAAGAGGCTGTCTGATCTCCTCCCAGACTTCACCTCCAAGGAGGAGGAAGAGAAACTGCCGATAATACTGGGGGAAGAGGAAAGTGCAGTGGCCGTAGCAGCGGAATATGTCAATGCCTGCCACAGACTAAGAGGAGCCGGATATGTCATGGACTCCCGTACCCCAACACTGGACATATCCCTATCCCCCGACTAAAGAGCCCGATATGTCATGGACTCCTATACCCCACCCTGGAAACATCCCCTATCCTCTAAAAGGAATTTGATATTCCCTGGACCTCTATATGCCCCCCCCTCCCCCACCCCCGTATTTTTACCATATGCTTTGGCAATGCTAACATGTACTTAGTCCTGCCAATAAAGCTCATTTGAATTTGAATTTGATAGATAGATATTAGATAGATATGGGATAGATAGATATGGGATAGATAGATAGATATGGGATAGATAGATATGGGATAGATAGATAGATAGATAGATAGATAGATAGATAGATAGATAGATAGATAGATAGATAGATGTGGGATAGATAGATAGATAATAGATAGATAGATGTGGGATAGATAGATATTAGATATATAGATAGATATTAGATAGATAGATAGATAGATAGATATGAGATAGATAGATAGATATGGGATAGATGGATAGATATTAGATAGATAGATAGATAGATAGATAGATAGATAGATAGGGGATAGATAGATAGATAGATAGATAGATAGATAGATAGATAGATAGATAGATAGATAGATAGATAGGGGATAGATAGATATGGGATAGATATGGGATAGATAGATAATAGATAGATAGATGTGGGATAGATAGATATTAGATAGATAGATATTAGATAGATAATAGATAGATAATTAGATAGATAGATATGGGATAGATGGATAGATATTAGATAAATATTAGATAGATGGATAGATATTAGATAGATAGATATATATTAGATAGATAGATAGATAATAGATAGATAGATATGGGATAGATATTAGATAGATAGATAGATATTAGATAGATATGGGATAGATAGATATGGGATAGATAGATAGATAGATAGATAGATAGATAGATAGATATGGGATAGATAGATATGGGATAGATAGATATGGGATAGATAGATATTAGATAGATAGATATTAGATAGATAATAGATAGATAATTAGATAGATATGGGATAGATGGATAGATATTAGATAGATAATAGATAGGTATTAGATAGATAGATAGATATTAGATAGATAGATAGATAGATAGATATTAGATAGATAAATAGATAGATATGGGATAGATATTAGATAGATAGATATTAGATAGATAGATATTAGATAGATATGGGATAGATAGATATGGGATAGATAGATATGGGATAGATAGATATGGGATAGATGGATAGATATTAGATAGATAGATAGATATTAGATAGATAGATAATAGATAGATATGGGATAGATAGATATATATTAGATAGATGATAGATAGATAGATAGATAGATAGATAGATACATAGATAGATATGGGATAGATATTAGATAGATAGATATTAGATAGATAGATATTAGATAGATATGGGATAGATAGATATGGGATAGATAGATATGGGATAGATGGATAGATATTAGATAGATATTAGATAGATAGATAATAGATAGATATGGGATAGATAGATATATATTAGATAGATAATAGATATTAGATAGATAAATAGATAGATATGGGATAGATATTAGATAGATAGATATTAGATAGATAGATAGATATTAGATAGATATGGGATAGATAGATATGGGATAGATAGATATGGGATAGATAGATATGGGATAGATGGATAGATATTAGATAGATAGATAGATATTAGATAGATAGATAATAGATAGATATGGAATAGATAGATATATATTAGATAGATAATAGATAGATAGATAGATACATAGATAGATATGGGATAGATATTAGATAGATAGATATTAGATAGATAGATATTAGATAGATATGGGATAGATAGATATGGGATAGATAGATATGGGATAGATGGATAGATATTAGATAGATAGATAGATAGATATTAGATAGATAGATAATAGATAGATATGGGATAGATAGATAGATATATATTAGATAGATAATAGATATTAGATAGATAAATAGATAGATATGGGATAGATATTAGATAGATAGATATTAGATAGATATGGGATAGATAGATATGGGATAGATAGATATGGGATAGATGGATAGATATTAGATAGATAGATAGATATTAGATAGATAGATAATAGATAGATATGGGATAGATAGATATATATTAGATAGATAATAGATAGATAGATAAATAGATAGATATGGGATAGATATTAGATAGATAGATATTAGATAGATAGATATTAGATAGATATGGGATAGATAGATATGGGATAGATAGATATGGGATAGATGGATAGATATTAGATAGATAGATATTAGATAGATAGATAATAGATAGATATGGGATAGATAGATAGATATATATTAGATAGATAATAGATAGATAGATAGATACATAGATAGATATGGGATAGATATTAGATAGATAGATATATATTAGATAGATATGGGATAGATAGATATGGGATAGATAGATATGGGATAGATGGATAGATATTAGATAGATAGATAGATAGATAGATAGATAGATATTAGATAGATAGATAATAGATAGATATGGGATAGATAGATATATATTAGATAGATAATAGATATTAGATAGATAAATAGATAGATATGGGATAGATATTAGATAGATAGATATTAGATAGATAGATATTAGATAGATATGGGATAGATAGATATGGGATAGATAGATATGGGATAGATAGATATGGGATAGATGGATAGATATTAGATAGATAGATAGATATTAGATAGATAGATAATAGATAGATATGGGATAGATAGATATATATTAGATAGATAATAGATAGATAGATAGATACATAGATAGATATGGGATAGATATTAGATAGATAGATATTAGATAGATATTAGATAGATAGATATGGGATAGATAGATATGGGATAGATAGATAGATAGATAGATAGATATGGGATAGATGGTATTCTGCCACCGATATACGTGGATGAGATGTGTCTGAGGGATGTGATCACAAATCGCTATATAAACAATGGCAGGTAGCGTTACTCGCCAACCTGTGCCACCAGTCTCTATCAGCCGCGCGTGGTGATCCGGAAGGATGATGCAGTGATACATTCAACAGGTTTATTTACAGTACCTTGGTGAGAGTGAGGACTGTAGGTTAGAGCTGTTACAGAATCACCAGATAGAGATAATAGAAGCTTCAGGTTAGAGGTAACAAGAGAATCCTTTCTCCAGCTCTGCAGCACATGTGGGATCCAAGATGGCACGGAGTACAAAACAGGAAGAGAAGGAAAAAGATAGGAGGAGCTAAAGACAGAAAGGTGTTGTGGGAAAATTCCATAACAAATATTACAGTGATATAGCAAACGGCCAGTAGATGGCAGCAAAGTATAACAAATGATAGAACCAGGCTTATTAGCACTACATAAAGGTCCATGTATGGCTGAAAGTCTATCATAATAAACTGAGCAGCACACTCCCCGTCTGAAATCCTTGGATTTCACCATACCATAAGTCTCGAATTGGGAGTGTTCACCAGAAGTGCATGGAGGGATACCTCAACCTGTAAGATAAAAACAACGCATGCAATGCAACAATAACATATTGAATAACAAGTCTAGAATGATTTCTTGAAGTAATCCAAAGGATAACCCATCTTCGGATTGGAGAAGCCGCGCTAGGCCAAACTGTCTCCAACCCATTTGTAATCCAAAGGTTGAAGTTCCTTGAAAGAGTTCCTACTGATTGGATGGATAATCAATCCTCAACCGGTATGAGTAAAATAATCTCTGATATAGGCCTAATGAAAGTTTTGGGGTCACCTTGCTTAGTAACTGTCACTTCTACCTTGCGTACCTTGCCATCGTCACTTGGAAAGGTTTTAGAGATAAGTCCCATAGGCCATGTGCTTCTTTCCTCCTTCTGGTCTTTCATGAGGATAATATCTCCTACTTGTAAATTTGGCTTTACGTGTTGCCATTTTCTTCGTTTTTTGGAGAAGTGTCAGGTACTCCTTCTTCCATCTATTCCAGAAACAATTAGCCAGATGTTGCACATATTTCCACCGTCTCTGATATTTGTTACCGGACACAGAGTCTTCAGGCGGGTTAGGAACAGTTCCAAGTTTCTGGGTGAGGAGAGTTGCCGGAATGAGAATTGTAGGAGATTCTGGATCCGTAGATATGGGTACAAGAGGTCTTGAGTTTACTATAGCAGAGACTTCTGCTAAGAAAGTGGTCAAGGTCTCGTGAGTGAGTCTTGAAAGATTTGAGTCCATCAGCATAGATTCCAGTTCCTTGTGAAAAACATTCTGCTGCACATTGCGTATCACAATGAGTTCACTCAGAGCAATGTCTTCTGCAGAGAGAGGCTTATGGCAGATATGCCAACCGTGACAATCAGTGTTACTGTCCTTATTGCGATAGCATTGTACAATGTGTACTAACCTTGCAATGGCACGAACCAGCCTCGTCCATCTTGAGAAGCGATCAAAACGCCGACAGTCCAAGCCAACCTCCTCCTTGAGTTTGGTGATGAAGGTGCTGACATCAGGACGGATCTCTGGGTCGACATCTGGATCCTCAAGGCTGAAGCTGTCTTCAACGGCAGTCTCTTTGCACTGTTCGTGAAGGAACTCCGGTCCTGTCAACCAAGAAGAGCTTGCGAAGGCACCAATAGACACTGGTCTAGTAGCAAGGTCCGCAGGGTTAAGATGGGATGGGACATGCTGCCATTGCTGGGGTTTGGAGGATTTCCTGATCCTTTCCACTCGGTTACTGACATAGACGTAGAAGCGTTTCGTCTGGTTGTATATGTAGCCCAGAACTACCTTACTGTCTGTGTAGAATCTTATGTCATCCACGTGAATAGCTAGTTCGCTCTGTATGAAGTCTGCAATCTCTATGGCTAGTACAGCCCCACAGAGCTCGAGTCTGGGTATGGTGTGCTCGGGTTTAGGAGCCAGTTTAGCCTTTCCAAACAGAAATCCAACATGGGCTTCATTGTTAGAGTCTACAACCTTCAAGTAAGCGACAGCGGCAATAGCTTCAGTGGAGGCATCAGCGAATACATGAATCTCCTTCGACTTGTAGTTAGGGATGCTGGAGTGTAACAACGTGGTATGTGGATCTTATCCAAGGCGCAAAGAGATTCTCTCCATGACTTCCACTTTAGTTGTTTGTCTGCAGGGAGTGGTATATCCCAGTCCTTAATGTACTCTGAGAGTTGTCTCAGCAGGAGCTTGCCTTGTATAGTCAGGGGTGCGACAAACCCAAGTGGATCATATAGACTGTTCACCACTGACAGAACCCCACGCTTAGTAAATGGTTTTTCTGCACCACTAACCTGAAAGCTGAAGGAGTCATTTAGCAAGTTCCACCTCAGGCCTAGACTTCTCTGTACTGGTGGATTGTCTGAGCCTAGGTTCAAGTCCCTAAATTCTGCGGCATGATCATTAGGGTGAAATGCCTTCATGACAACAGCACTATTGGAGGCAATTTTATGCAATCTTAAATGAGCTTTAGAAAGCATACCTTGTGTCCGTTGGAGCAGATCTATGGCTTCCTCCACTGTAGGAAGGGATTTAAGACCGTCGTCCACGTAGAAGTCCTTTTCAACGAACTGTTGAGCATCCTTCCCGAACTCTGCTGCACCATCGGAGGCGGTCCTACGTAGGCCGTAGGTGGCGACTGCAGGAGAAGGACTGTTTCCGAAAACGTGCACCTTCATGCGGTATTCGATCATTTCCTTGTTGGTGTCGTTGTCTCGGTGCCATAGAAAACGGAGATAATTTCTGTGATCTTGTTGCACGATGAAACAATGGAACATTTGTTCGATGTCGGCGGTAATGGCGACCGGTTCCTTTCTGAATCTCATGAGCACTCCCACCAGGTTATTAGTCAGGTTCGGACCAGTGAGGAGAACGTCATTCAGAGATACGCCGTCATGTTTGGCGCTTGAATCGAACACCACCCTGATTTGTTTCGGCTTTCTTGGATGATACACTCCAAAGGAAGGTAGATACCAGCATTCTTCATCAGCTTGCAATGGTGGAGCTGGCTCTGCGTGATCATTGCGAAATATCTTGTCCATAAAAGCTATGAAATGTTCCTTCATTTCAGGCTTGTTCCTTAATGTTCTCTGCAGTGAGATGAATCTAGATAAGGCCTGTTCTCTGTTGTTAGGAAGCCTGGTCCTTGAAGCCTTGAAGGGTAAGGGAGCAACCCAGCGGTCAGATTCATTTTTGAAGAATCCACTGTCCATGATTTTAAGAAACTCCTTGTCTTCTATGGATAAGGCGACTTTGTTGTCATCTTTTGTTGTGTGAAACACTGTTCTCCCTAAGTCATCACCGTAGGGAGTGGGAATGATGTCAGGCTCCTGGATGCAATCAGAGAACCTCTCTTTCACTTCGTAGTGATGAAGGCATGGCTTAAAGTGAGTTGCTCGACCATTTTGGAGCACATACGTTTTACAGGCGTTGACTTCGGATGCCTTGTGACTCCTATCCAGACATACATCGCCCACGATTACCCAGCCTAGGTCGAGTCTTTGGGCGTATGGAGCATCATCTGGGCCGTTGCATTGTTGGCGTACCTTGTGGACCTTCAGAATGTCCCTTCCGAGTAGGATTAGAATATCAGCATTCATGTCCAGAGGAGGAATTTCATTAGTCAGGTGCCTCAAGTGGCGATGATGAAGTGCGGCTTCCGGAGTGGGAATCTCCTCCCTGTTATCAGGTATCTGGTCACATTCAATTAGGGTTGGCAAGGGTATATGCACGTTTCCCTTGATTGAAGAGACTATGTACCCAGAGGCTCTCCTGCCAGAAGTCTCAACACGACCAGAGCAGGTGTTGAGGATGTATGGAGTCGTTTGTCCCTTTATGTTGAAGATCTCAAAGAATTTGGGCCTTGCTAGAGATCGGTTACTTTGCTCATCTATTATGGCATACATTTTGGAGGCCTTGTCGGGTTGTCCTTCTGGATAGACCTCAATCAGACATACCTTGGCACAGCATTTAGGATCAGTCCCTTCTCCACATACCTCAGTACATGAGGAGGAAACAGCGGTTGCAGTTGGGTCAGGGACCTGTGGCTCCCCGCCATGCTTTTGAGCAGGGTTAGATGCTGCAGAAGGTTGTGAGTTGTATGGAGCTGGCGTGGGATGCATGGCTGTGACGTGTTTATCACTGCTGCATTCAGTGCACTTAATGGCGGCCTTACACTCCTTAGCGAGGTGGTCTGAGGAGGTGCAACACTTATAACATATCCCAAGCTCCTTGAGGGTATCTATACGCTCCTGCAAAGTCCTTGCTCTGAATCCACGGCATTCTTTAAGTGGGTGAGGCCTTTTGTGGATAGGGCACATACGGTTATTGTCCATGACTTTAGGAGCAACATTATTTGTCTTAGTGAAGGCAGGTGTAGTAAGTGGAACGTCAGTCTCTCTCACAGATACTGTGTTCCTTGAATCTCTACGTTTGGCAATGTTATCATACCTTGTAGATGATGATGCTGGTGGAGTAGGCTCAGTGAAGTCGAAGCTGGGATCATTCTTCTTCCGAGCTTGGTCACTGATGAACCTGGAAAAATATGAAAAGGGGGGAAAGGACACATTATACTGCCTTTTATACCGTGAGCCGTGGTCTGCCCATTTATCCTGCATGCCGTGTGGCAACTTGGACACTATTGGATTAACGCCATGAGCAGTATCTAGGTAGCTCAGTCCTGAGAGACGTGGGTCTAATTTTGCCAATTCTATTTCCTTTAGCAGGTCGCTCAGATCTTGAAGTTTTCTATTGTCCTTGTTAGTTATCTTTGGGAAGGTTTGCAGTCTTTTAAATAAGGCACATTCTATAGCTTCTGAGCTGCCATAGGTTTGTTCCAGTCTCTCCCAGGCTGCAATAAGACCTGCATCTGAATAGTCCACATGAACTGCCCTTATTGTCTTTATGCGCTCTGCTGATTCAGGGCCTAACCAGTTAACAAGCAAATCCAGTTGTTCCTTGCCGGTGAGATTAAGGTCCTGGATCACTGCTTGAAAGGTGGATTTCCAGGCTCTATAATGCTCAGCACGATCATCAAACTTTGAGAGACTAATGTTTACTAACTCCCGGCGAATCATGTATCTGGCGAAGTCAGACATATCCGATCTCCCGGTCATTGTTGCAGGATGAACTTGTGGTATCCGTAGGGAATGTAAGTTCTCTGGCTTATATGACTGCGACAAATCAGGACGAAATGATGCGGCATAAGGGTTAAACTGTGGTTTAGTCTCTATAGGTTCTGCTGGCTGTGGCCTAAATTGTGAGTTAGTGCTGGAAGTTACCTTGTCGGCAGTAGGTGGCGACATTTCTTGAATTGCGGGCGCATCCGTGTTAGAAACTGGAGGTGGTGCTGGTGCAGATGTTACATGTCTTAGCACGTAGTCTGAAGTTCGATCAGCTGCGTCTTCCATTTCTTCTGGAATAAGACAGTCCGGATTATCATCTTGTCCCAGTGCTTGTTCAAGGACCTTCAGTTTAGCAAGGGCTGTTGCTTCTTCCCTTTCTGCTTGGAGTATTTTTAATTTCCTTTGAGCTTCCATCTCATTTCTTTGAGCTTCCACTTTGTTTCTTTGAGCTTCCACTTCCACTTCAGCCTCCCTTTTAGCAAAGGAGCTTTTTACTCTAGCTTCCTCTGCAGCTGCACGGATCTCCAGTAGCTTGTCGGACAATGTTGACTTCCTGGAGTGAGATGATCTGGAAGACCGAGCTGTGATTTTGGTCGATGTTGTGCGATGTGACCTAACCTCTTGGAGGTGAGCAATGCGGAGTTCTGCTTTATCCTGGGCATCTCGCACTAATGAGGTCTTTTCTTGGAGAAGAGTTTCCCTTTCAGTTACTTCTGCTGGGGCATCTTCTATGTCACAGTTACTCAGGAATGTGATGTACTTTGCAGACAGTCTCTGGTAGCGATCATAGGCGGCAGATAAACTCTTCAATGTGGCTGTTAAACCTGCAGCGTCACTGTGATAGCGTGGAAGAGCTGCTAAATAGTGATCAACTCTGCCCCATAAATGTTCTAGGTTATCATGGAACTCGTCTCTAGTAGTCTCAAAGTTCTCTCTGGCCTTTTGTGTCGGCTTGGTTACACGTTTGGGTCGTACGTCCTGCACTGCAGTAAGTGTGGACTCTGCTCCTGCAGCATCTATGGTGTCGGGAACCTGATATGCTTCACTTGCAGATGGGTCCACGGTGCCCTTTGTGGACATGTTTTAGCTAAGATGGCGGACGGTTAAGACTTGCTAGCAGACAATGCATATGCACACAGACACTGTTGACTTAGGTCTCTTGTTACTATTCTGCCACCGATATACGTGGATGAGATGTGTCTGAGGGATGTGATCACAAATCGCTATATAAACAATGGCAGGTAGCGTTACTCGCCAACCTGTGCCACCAGTCTCTATCAGCCGCGCGTGGTGATCCGGAAGGATGATGCAGTGATACATTCAACAGGTTTATTTACAGTACCTTGGTGAGAGTGAGGACTGTAGGTTAGAGCTGTTACAGAATCACCAGATAGAGATAATAGAAGCTTCAGGTTAGAGGTAACAAGAGAATCCTTTCTCCAGCTCTGCAGCACATGTGGGATCCAAGATGGCACGGAGTACAAAACAGGAAGAGAAGGAAAAAGATAGGAGGAGCTAAAGACAGAAAGGTGTTGTGGGAAAATTCCATAACAAATATTACAGTGATATAGCAAACGGCCAGTAGATGGCAGCAAAGTATAACAAATGATAGAACCAGGCTTATTAGCACTACATAAAGGTCCATGTATGGCTGAAAGTCTATCATAATAAACTGAGCAGCACAGATGGATAGATATTAGATAGATGATAGATAGATATTAGATAGATAATAGATAGATAGATAGATATGGGATAGATGGATAGATATTAGATAGATAATAGATATTAGATAGATAGATAATAGATAGATATGGGATAGATGGATAGATATTAGATAGATAATAGATAGATATTAGATAGATAGATAATAGATAGATATGGGATAGATAGATAGATATAAGGCAAAAACGAGGCAGCACTCCATATAATCAGTATTTAACCTTGCAGGATTTAATCAACCCACTGTTCAGGGCGACGTTTCGGCTCAGACTGAGCCTTTCTCAAGGATAGATAGATAGATAGATAGATAGATAGATAGATAGATAGATAGATAGATAGATAGATAGATCAGGGGTCCCCAACTCCAGGCCTCGAGGGCCGCCAACAGTGCAGGTTTTCAGGATTTCTTTGTAATGTGATCATCTGCACAGGTGATGATTCCAACCCCTGTGCAATACTAAGGAAATCCTGAAAACCTGCACTGTTGGCGGCCCTCGAGGCCTGGAGTTGGGGACCACTGAGGTATGGGATAGATATGGGATAGATAGATAGATAGATAGATAGATAGATAGATAGATAGATAGGGGATAGATAGATAGATATGGGATAGATAGATAGATAGATAGATAGATATGGGATAGATAGATAGATATGGGATAGATAGATAGATAGATAGATAGATAGATAGATGTGGGATAGATAGATAGATAGATAGATATTAGATAGATAGATATTAGATAGATAGATATGGGATAGATGGATAGATATTAGATAGATATGGGATAGATAGATAGATATGGGATAGATAGATAGATAGATAGATAGATAGATAGATAGATAGATAGATAGATGCGGGATAGATAGATATGGGATAGATAGATATGGGATAGATAGATATGGGATAGATAGATATGGGATAGATAGATATGGGATAGATAGATAGATGTGGGATAGATAGATAGATATGGGATAGATAGATAGATAGATAGATAGATAGATAGATAGATAAGGGATAAATAGATAGATATGGGATAGATAGATAGATAGATAGATAGATAGATAGATAGATAGATATGGGATAGATAGATAGATATGGGATAGATAGATAGATATGGGATAGATAGATAGATAGATAGATAGATAGATAGATAGATAGATAAGGGATAAATAGATAGATATGGGATAGATAGATAGATAGATAGATAGATAGATAGATAGATAGATAGATAGACAGATATGGGATAGATAGATAGATATGGGATAGATAGATAGATAGATAAGGGATAAATAGATAGATATGGGATAGATAGATAGATAGATAGATATGGGATAGATAGATAGCTAGATAGATAGATAGATAGATAGATAGATAGATAGATATGGGATAGATAGATGTGGGATAGATAGATAGATAGATAGATAGATAGATAGATATGGGATAGATAGATAGATAGATAGATAGATAGACAGATAGACAGATATGGGATAGATAGATAGATATGGGATAGATAGATGTGGGATAGATAGATAGATAGATAGATAGATAGATAGATAGATAGATAGATAGATAGATAGATATGGGATAGATAATAGATAGATGTGGGATAGATAGATATTAGATAGATAGATAGATAGATAGATGCGGGATAGATAGATATGGGATAGATAGATAGATAGATAGATAGATAGATAGATAGATAGATAAGGGATAAATAGATAGATATGGGATAGATAGATAGATAGATAGATAGATAGATAGATAGATAGATAGATATGGGATAGATAGATAGATATGGGATAGATAGATAGATATGAGATAGATAGATAGATAGATAGATAGATAGATAGATAGATAGATAGATAGATAGATAGATAGATATGGGATAGATAGATAGATAGATAGATAGATAGATATGGGATAGATAGATGTGGGATAGATAGATAGATAGATAGATATGGGATAGATAGATAGATAGATAGATAGATAGATAGACAGATAGACAGATATGGGATAGATAGATAGATAGATAGATATGGGATAGATAGATGTGGGATAGATAGATAGATAGATAGATAGATAGATAGATAGATAGATGTGGGATAGATAGATAGATAGATAGATGTGGGATAGATAGATATGAGATTATGAGATAGATAGATAGATAGATAGATAGATAGATAGATAGATAGGGGATAGATAGATAGATAGATAGATAGATAGATAGATAGATAGATAGATATGGGATAGATAATAGATAGATAGATGTGGGATAGATCGATAATAGATAGATATTAGGTCAGCCTCCTGGCCAAAGAGCTGAAGGACATCGTGCTAAACAGAGACCCCGGGCCTGGATTCAACAGTGGCCATAATCACACTGAAAGACCCCCGAGAACGATAAAGCAGAAAACCCCAAGGCTACCTCCTGGAGCTGGAAACAAAGCTCTTCACCCAGTGTCAGACCATCGGAGGTGGAGACCTCCACCGAGGACACCACCAAGCCCACACAGATACATGCAGAGCAGAGATAGGGATGAGATAATAAACCTGCTCAATGCACTGCGCAGAATAATAATGTGACCGGATGGAACCAAGCACCACTATAAAACTGTCAGAAATCCAGTTTGTCCCACACAGCCATACTCATTACAAGTTATATACACACAAACCACACAGAAGAATGTCTTCACTTACAATCAGCAGCTGGAATATCCAGGGTCTCAACGCCTCAACCTTTGGATCTAAAACAAAGGACCCTGATTTTATACAAAGTATGAAAAATATAGACATTCAGATCCTCCTGGAAACATGGACCAGAGCCGAAAACGAATCCCTGGTGCCTATTGGATACAAGGAATTCTTGGTCCATGCCCAGAAAAATAAAAACATCAAACAGGGCCGGGGCTCAGGAGGAGTAGCGATCTGGTATAAAGAGGAGCTCCACCAGTACATCAAACCGGTGAAGAAAGGAGACAGCCACATATGGATCAGAATCAGCAGCTCCATCCTCACCTGTCAGTCTGATGTCCACCTCTGTGCCACCTATATACCACCGCCAGAGTCCCCCTACTTCAATCCAGACTGCTTCGAAATCTTACAAAGAGAAGCCGCCCATTATCAGGCCCTGGGCAAAGTTCTCATCTTTGGAGACCTCAATGCAAGAACAGGGAGAGAGAGAGACTTCCTGACCACGGATGGAAACATCTACATACTTGGAGCAGAGAATGACGGCCAAGACCCTGTACACACTGAGAGAAACAGCTATGACAGTACAGTCAACAAAAGTGGCAGAAAGCTCCTGAACGTATGTAAAAGTTTAGGACTTCATATCCTTAATGGACGATGCAAGGGTGACTCCTTAGGAAGGTATACACTAAACTCCCATGTAGGGAGGAGTGTAGTTGATTACGCCATTACAGACATGAACCTGGCAGATGTCAGCGCCTTCATAGTCACCCCACAAACGCACCTGTCAGACCACAGCCAACTTCTTCTGTACATGAAATCTACAGAGAAACCATCCACTCAGAAGCCACAGCAGAGCGGCCTCTTCACCCGGCCTCCATCCTATAAATGGTCCAAAATATCGGCACTAAGATATAAAGAAGCTTCCAGAAGACCTGAAATACAGCGGATGCTCCACCACTTCTACAACCTTGAGTACATGCCAAACCCAGAGGGAGTGAACCAAGCAGCAAAGGACCTCAACAATATATTCTACGCAATGGCCAGACTGTCCGACCTTAAAAAAGTCGACTACAAGAGACCAAAAGAAACACAGGTCAATGGCTGGTTTGACAGAGAATGTAAAGCTGTACGGAAGACCCTGAGAACAGCCTCCAACAAGAAACACAGAGACCCCAACCACCTGGGTCTGAGGGAAGCCTATGACTCCATACAAAAGCAGTACAAAACCATCCTCAGGAGGAAGAAGCAGAGTTACATCTCTACGAAGCTCAATCAACTCCAAGACGCCCTCCAAGACCACTCCTTCTGGGAACTATGGAACCACATGGACACCAAAGACAAGAAAAACAACAACCATATCCAAAATGGCAACCTCTGGCTCCAATACTTCAGAGACCTCTATAAAGACATTCCAAAGGAAGGACTAAGCCAAGAACAGGAAAACATAATGGCGAAACTAAAAGCAATGGAGGAAAAAATCAAAAACTTCCAAAACCCGGTGGATACACCTATAACACTACAGGAAGTAACTGAGAGACTCTCCTCCATAAGAAGTAGAAAAGCCGGTGGCCTAGATGGAATCCTACCAGAAATGCTGAAGTACAGCCCACCAGAAATACAGGCTGCAATGGTTAAACTCTTCAATATTGTACTGAGTGCCGGCTACTTCCCTCGTACCTGGAACCAAGGCCTCATCACACCCATCCACAAGAGTGGGGACAGGTATGACCCAGCCAACTACAGAGGCATATGCGTCAGCAGCAACCTGGGAAAACTGTTCAACAGTATCCTGAACAAGAGGATCCTCACCTTCCTCACCGAGCACAACGTCCTCAACAAGAGCCAAGCAGGGTTCATGCCGAACCACCGCACCACTGACCACATCTATACTCTGCACAGCCTCATTCAGAGACACGTCTACAATACAAAGAATGGGAAGATATACGCCTGCTTTGTGGACTTTAAAAAGGCCTTTGATTCAGTGTGGCACCCGGGCTTATTCCTGAAACTGCTGGAGAGTGGAATAGGAGGAAAGACCTACGATGTCATCAAAAGCTCCTACACCGAGAGCAGCTGCAGCGTGAGTGTGAGCGGCAAAAGAACGGCTTTTTTCCAGCAGAGCCGCGGAGTAAGACAAGGCTGCAGCCTAAGCCCAACGCTCTTCAACATCTACATCAACGAGCTGGCTACCGCCCTGGAATCCTCCTCAGCACCAGGACTCACCCTCCACGACGCTCAGGTGAAATTCCTGCTGTATGCAGATGACCTGCTGCTGCTGTCACCAACCGAGAAAGGCCTCCAGGACAACCTGAAAATCCTAGAGAAATTCAGCTCCACCTGGGCCCTACCGGTCAACCTAAAGAAAACCAACACCATGGTGTTCCAGAGGAGAAAGAGAAGATCAGACCAACACCCATCATTTATCCTCAACAACTGCGACCTCACAGGAACGGACAAATATACCTACCTGGGCCTAGAGATTCACCGGTCAGGGAACTTCAAACAAGCCATAGAGACCCTGAAAGACAAGGCCTGCAAAACCTTCTATGCCATCCGAAGGACACTCTACCATCTGAAGCCACCAGTGAGGGTCTGGCTAAAAATCTTCGACTCCATCATCGCCCCAATCCTCCTGTATGGCAGCGAAGTCTGGGGTCCTCACACCTACCCAGACTGGTCAAAGTGGGACTCCAGTCCAACAGAAATATTCCACCTGGAATTCTGCAAGCACCTTCTCCAGGTCCATCGGAGCACCTCCAACAGTGCTTGTCGGGCCGAGCTGGGCAGATTCCCTCTACACCTGACAGTTCTAAAGAGGGCGCTGTCATTCCGGGCTCACCTGCATAGGAGCAATCCAAGCTCCCATCACCATAAAGCCCTGATACATGAAGGTGAAACAGAAAAACCAGAACCCCCGGAACAGCCCAGCCAAACCCAACCGGAGCAGAACACCAATCACAACAACCTGACAAAAGCCGGAATTAGGAAGATGGCAGATGAAGGCCAGGAGAGGTATGTCAGTGACTGGAAGAATGATATCATCAGCTCACAGAAACTGACCATGTACCGGAGCCTACAGAGAGACTACAGACTGGCCCCATATCTGGAGAAACTCCCGGACCCCAGAGACCGCCAGATCCTGAGCCGATATAGACTCAGTGCCCACAGTCTGGCCATCGAATGTGGCCGACACAGGCAGAGCTACAAGCCCAGGGAGGAAAGACTGTGCCAACACTGTGACCAGGAGGCCATAGAGGACGAAACCCACTTTCTGCTACACTGCTCCAAATACTCAGCAGTGAGGGACACTCACTTCAGGAGACTCTCACATCTCTTCCCAGACTTCATCACCATGAAGGAGGAAGAGAAAACATATATCTTGCTGGGAGAAGAAGAGAGAGCGGTGGAGATAGCAGCGCGGTATGTGAGCGAATGCCATAGACTGCGAGAAAGAGAACTATGATGCCATGGACTATAGCCCCCAACCTGGATCTGCCCCATCCACCTCCCCTATGCCATGGACTATAGCCCCCACAATGGACCTGCCCCATCCACCTCCCCTATGCCATGGACTATAGCCCCCAACCTGAACCTGCCCCATCCACCTCCCCTATGCCATGGACTATAGCCCCCAACCTGGATCTGCCCCATCCACCTCCCCTATGCCATGGACTATAGCCCCCAACCTGGATCTGCCCCATCCACCTCCCCCCACAGCTCCTACCCAACATCCCCTCAGTCCCTATCCCTATTGCCTCTATACACTTGCTTTGGCAAAACTGATGTGTATTTGGTCCTGCCAATAAAGCTTCTTTGAATCTTGAATCTTGATAGATATTAGATAAATAGATAGATAGATAATAGATAGATATGGGATAGATAGATAGATATGGGATAGATAGATATTAGATAGATAGATAATAGATAGATATGGGATAGATAGATAGATAGATTAGATAGATAGATGTGGGATAGATAGACTTGGGATAGATAATAGATAGACACAGATAGATAGAATTAGATAGATATGGGATAGATAGATACATACAGATATTTCAAGATTCAAAGAAGCTTTATTGGCAGGACCAAATACACATCAGTTTTGCCAAAGCAAGTGTATAGAGGCAATAGGGATAGGGACTGTGGGGATGTTGGGTAGGAGCGGTGGGGGAGGTGGATGGGGCAGATCCAGGGTGGGGGCTATAGTCCATGTTATAGGGGAGGTGGATGGGGCAGATCCAGGGTGGGGGCTATAGTCCATGGCATAGGGGAGGTGGATGGGGCAGGTCTATTGTGGGGGCTATAGTCCATGGCATAGGGGAGGTGGATGGGGCAGATCCAGGGTGGGGGCTATAGTCCATGGCATCATAGTTCTCTTTCTCGCAGTCTATGACATTCGCTCACATACCGTGCTGCTATCTCCACTGCGCTCTCTTCTTCTCCCAGCAAGATATATGTTTTCTCTTCCTCCTTCATGGTGATGAAGTCTGGGAAGAGATGTGAGAGTCTCCTGAAGTGAGTGTCCCTCACTGCTGAGTATTTGGAGCAGTGTAGCAGGAAGTGGGTTTCGTCCTCTATGGCCTCCTGATCACAGTGTTGGCACAGTCTTTCCTCCCTGGGCTTGTAGCTCTGCCTGTGTCGGCCACATTCGATGGCCAGACTGTGGGCACTGAGTCTATATCGGGTCAGGATCTGGCGGTCTCTGGGGTCCGGGAGTTTCTCCAGATATGGGGCCAGTCTGTAGTCTCTCTGTAGGCTCCGGTACATGGTCAGTTTCTGTGAGCTGATGATATCATTCTTCCAGTCACTGACATACCTCTCCTGGCCTTCATCTGCCATCTTCCTAATTCCGGCTTTTGTCAGGTTGTTGTGATTGGTGTTCTGCTCCGGTTGGGTTTGGCTGGGCTGTTCCGGGGGTTCTGGTTTTTCTGTTTCACCTTCATGTATCAGGGCT
The DNA here is from genome assembly GCF_032444005.1 of Ranitomeya imitator. Taxonomy (NCBI): domain Eukaryota; kingdom Metazoa; phylum Chordata; class Amphibia; order Anura; family Dendrobatidae; genus Ranitomeya; species Ranitomeya imitator. Next base: position 280,361,252 of record NC_091282.1, on the reverse strand, counting down.
TTATGGTGATGGGAGCTTGGATTGCTCCTATGCAGGTGAGCCCGGAATGACAGCGCCCTCTTTAGAACTGTTAGGTGTAGAGGGAATCTGCCCAGCTCGGCCCGATAAGCACTGTTGGAGGTGCTCCGATGGACCTGGAGAAGGTGCTTGCAGAATTCCAGGTGGAATATTTCTGTTGGACTGGAATCCCACTTTGACCAGTCTGGGTAGGTGTGAGGACCCCAGACTTCGCTGCCATACAGGAGGATTGGGGCGATGATGGAGTCGAAGATTTTTAGCCAGACCCTCACTGGTGGCTTCAGATGGTAGAGTGTCCTTCGGATGGCATAGAAGGTTTTGCAGGCCTTGTCTTTCAGGGTCTCTATGGCTTGTTTGAAGTTCCCTGACCGGTGAATCTCTAGGCCCAGGTAGGTATATTTGTCCGTTCCTGTGAGGTCGCAGTTGTTGAGGATAAATGATGGGTGTTGGTCTGATCTTCTCTTTCTCCTCTGGAACACCATGGTGTTGGTTTTCTTTAGGTTGACCGGTAGGGCCCAGGTGGAGCTGAATTTCTCTAGGATTTTCAGGTTGTCCTGGAGGTCTTTCTCGGTTGGTGACAGCAGCAGCAGGTCATCTGCATACAGCAGGAATTTCACCTTGGCGTCGTGGAGGGTGAGACCTGGTGCTGAGGAGAATTCCAGGGCGGTAGCCAGCTCGTTGATGTAGATGTTGAAGAGCGTTGGGCTTAGGCTGCAGCCTTGTCTTACTCCGCGGCTCTGCTGGAAAAAAGCCGTTCTTTTGCCGCTCACACTCACGCTGCAGCTGTTCTCGGTGTAGGAGCTTTTGATGACATCGTAGGTCTTTCCTCCTATTCCACTCTCCAGCAGTTTCAGGAATAAGCCCGGGTGCCACACTGAATCAAAGGCCTTTTTAAAGTCCACAAAGCAGGCGTATATCTTCCCATTCTTTGTATTGTAGACGTGTCTCTGAATGAGGCTGTGCAGAGTATAGATGTGGTCAGTGGTGCGGTGGTTCGGCATGAACCCTGCTTGGCTCTTGCTGAGGACGTTGTGCTCGGTGAGGAAGGTGAGGATCCTCTTGTTCAGGATACTGTTGAACAGTTTTCCCAGGTTGCTGCTGACGCATATGCCTCTGTAGTTGGCTGGGTCATACCTGTCCCCACTCTTGTGGATGGGTGTGATGAGGCCTTGGTTCCAGGTACGAGGGAAGTAGCCGGCACTCAGTACAATATTGAAGAGTTTAACCATTGCAGCCTGTATTTCTGGTGGGCTGTACTTCAGCATTTCTGGTAGGATTCCATCCAGGCCACCGGCTTTTCTACATCTTATGGAGGAGAGTCTCTCGGTTACTTCCTGTAGTGTTATAGGTGTATCCACCGGGTTTTGGAAGTTTTTGATTTTTTCCTCCATTGCTTTTAGTTTCGCCATTATGTTTTCCTGTTCTTGGCTTAGTCCTTCCTTTGGAATGTCTTTATAGAGGTCTCTGAAGTATTGGAGCCAGAGGTTGCCATTTTGGATATGGTTGTTGTTTTTCTTGTCTTTGGTGCCCATGTGGTTCCATAGATCCCAGAAGGAGTTGTCTTGGAGGGCGTCTTGGAGTTTATTGAGCTTGGTAGAGATGTAACTCTGCTTCTTCCTCCTGAGGATGGTTTTGTACTGCTTTTGTATGGAGTCATAGGCTTCCCTCAGACCCAGGTGGTTGGGGTCTCTGTGTTTCTTGTTGGAGGCTGTTCTCAGGGTCTTCCGTACAGCTTTACATTCTCTGTCAAACCAGCCATTGACCTGTGTTTCTTTTGGTCTCTTGTAGTCGACTTTTTTAAGGTCGGACAGTCTGGCCATTGCGTAGAATATATTGTTGAGGTCCTTTGCTGCTTGGCTCACTCCCTCTGGGTTTGGCATGTACTCAAGGTTGTAGAAGTGGTGGAGCATCCGCTGTATTTCAGGTCTGCTGGAAGCTTCTTTATATCTTAGTGCCGACATTTTGGACCATTTATAGGATGGAGGCCGGGTGAAGAGGCCGCTCTGCTGTGGCTTCTGAGTGGATGGTTTCTCTGTAGATTTCATGTACAGAAGAAGTTGGCTGTGGTCTGACAGGTGCGTTTGTGGGGTGACTATGAAGGCGCTGACATCTGCCAGGTTCAGGTCTGTAATGGCGTAATCAACTACACTCCTCCCTACATGGGAGTTTAGTGTATACCTTCCTAAGGAGTCACCCTTGCTTCGTCCATTAAGGATATGAAGTCCTAAACTTTTACATACCGTATATACTCGAGTATAAGCCGAGATTTTCAGCCCAAATTTTAGGGCTGAAAGTGCCCCCCTCGGCTTATACTCGAGTCACGGTAGTGGCAGGGTCGGCGGGTGAGGGGGTGAGGGCGCTGGGGTATACTTACCTAGTCCCAGCGATCCTCGCGCTGTCCCTGCCGTCCCACGGGCTTCGGCGCTGCAGCTTCTTCCTCTCTTCAGCGGTCACGTGGGACCGCTCATTAGAGATATGAATAAGCGGCTCCACCTCCCATAGGGGCGGAGCCGCGTATTCATTTCTCTGTCAGCGGTGCCGGTGACCGCTGACAGGAAGAAGCTGCAGCGCGGAAGACAGGAGGGGACAGCGCGAGGATCGCCAGGACTAGGTGAGTATGTTATATTCACCTGTCCTCGTTCCAGCCGCCGATCCATCTTCCCGGCGTCTATCTGCGCTCTGACTGTTCAGGTCAGAGGGCGCGATGACGCACTAGTGTGCGCGGCGCCCTCTGCCTGATCAGTCAGTGCAGACAGACGCCGGGACCAGACGCTGGGAGCTGCAAGTAGCGAGGTGAGTATGGCTTTTTTTTTTTTTTATTGCAGCAGCAGCGGCCATCGCACAGATTAATGTGGGGCATCTATGGGGCCACTATGAACACTGCAGAGCACTGTATTGGGGCATCTATGGGGCCACTATGAACACTGCAGAGCACTGTATTGGGGCATCTATGGGGCCAGTATGAACACTGCAGAGCACTGTATTGGGGCATCTATGGGGCCACTATGAACACTGCAGAGCACTGTATTGGGGCATCTATGGGGCCACTATGAACACTGCAGAGCACTGTATTGGGGCATCTATGGGGTCACTATGAACACTGCAGAGCACTGTATTGGGGCATCTATGGGGCCAATATAAACACTGCAGAGCACTGTATTGGGGCATCTATGGGGCCAGTATAAACACTGCAGAGCACTGTATTGGGGCATCTATGGGGCCAATATAAACAGTGCAGAGCACTGTATTGGGGCATCTATGGGGCCACTATAAACACTGCAGAGCACTGTATTGGGGCATCTATGGGGCCAGTATAAACACTGCAGAGCACTGTATTGGGGCATCTATGGGGCCAGTATAAACACTGCAGAGCACTGTATTGGGGCATCTATGGGGCCAGTATAAACACTGCAGAGCACTGTATTGGGGCATCTATGGGGCCAGTATAAACACTGCATTTCCACCCTAGGCTTATACTCGAGTCAATAAGTTTTCCCAGTTTTTTGTGGCAAAATTAGGGGGGTCGGCTTATACTCGGGTCGGCTTATACTCGAGTATATACGGTACGTTCAGGAGCTTTCTGCCACTTTTGTTGACTGTACTGTCATAGCTGTTTCTCTCAGTGTGTACAGGGTCTTGGCCGTCATTCTCTGCTCCAAGTATGTAGATGTTTCCATCCGTGGTCAGGAAGTCTCTCTCTCTCCCTGTTCTTGCATTGAGGTCTCCAAAGATGAGAACTTTGCCCAGGGCCTGATAATGGGCGGCTTCTCTTTGTAAGATCTCGAAGCAGTCTGGATTGAAGTAGGGGGACTCTGGCGGTGGTATATAGGTGGCACAGAGGTGGACATCAGACTGACAGGTGAGGATGGAGCTGCTGATTCTGATCCATATGTGGCTGTCTCCTTTCTTCACCGGTTTGATGTACTGGTGGAGCTCCTCTTTATACCAGATCGCTACTCCTCCTGAGCCCCGGCCCTGTTTGATGTTTTTATTTTTCTGGGCATGGACCAAGAGTTCCTTGTATCCAATAGGCACCAGGGATTCGTTTTCGGCTCTGGTCCATGTTTCCAGGAGGATCTGAATGTCTATATTTTTCATACTTTGTATAAAATCAGGGTCCTTTGTTTTAGATCCAAAGGTTGAGGTGTTGAGACCCTGGATATTCCAGCTGCTGATTGTAAGTGAAGACATTCTTCTGTGTGGTTTGTGTGTATATACCTTGTAATGAGTATGGCTGTGTGGGACAAACTGGATTTCTGACCGTTGTATAGCGGTGCTTGGTTCCATCTAGTCACATTATTATTCTGCACAGTTCATTGAGCAGGTTTATTATCTCATCCCTATCTCTGCTCTGCATGTATCTGTGTGGGCTTGGTGGTCTCGGTGGAGGTCTCCACCTCCGATGGTCTGACACTGGGTGAAGAGCTTTGTTTCCAGCTTCAGGAGGTAGCCTTGGGGTTTTCTGCTTTATCGTTCTCGGGGGTCTTTCAGTGTGATTATGGCCACTGTTGAATCCAGGCCCGGGGTCTCTGTTTAGCACGATGTCCTTCAGCTCTTTGGCCAGGAGGCTGACCCCTTGTTTGTTGAGGTGTTTATCATCGTGCAGGTGACTGTTGTTTATGGAGAGGTGTTGTGCCAGGGTCACGTTTGGCACAGTCTTGATCTTTTCAGTCAGTTCTGCATTGATGGCTTGGGTGGTTTGCCTGGGTATGTCCTTTCTTGGAAGCAGCGATGACAGAATGATTTTACTGTCCGGGAATTTTAGGTTTGCCATCTTTGCCAGGTTGATCAGTTGTTCTGCGATCTGCTGGTCTGGCCGATTGTTTGTACCCGTGTGTATAATAATGTGCTTTGGGTTGGTAAACCGTGGTCTACTGATGACCTCTGTCACCTGTTCAATACTTGCACAGCGGATTGTACGGACCTGTTTTCCTGGGAATAGCCGCTGTGTATTTAGGTACTTCCCATTTGAGTCCATTATTAGGACAATATCGGGACTTTGCGATGTCTTGGGTGGGCTACGGTGCTGCTGATGGGGGTCTGTGATGCTGGCTTTGCTGGTGGCTGGTTCTCTTCTCTCATCCATCTCTGTGGTTTCAGGATTTGAGTCCATTATTAGGACAGTATCAGGACATTGCGATGTCTTGGGTGGGCTAAGGTGCTGCTGATGGGGGTCTATCTATATATCTATATATCTATTTCCATAGATATGTCCATATCCATGTTTCTAAACCCCTTCACCCCTGGAGCTTTTTTTGTTTATCGCTCCCCTTCTTTCCAGAGCCATAATGTTTCCTTCAATATGGCCATGTGAGGCCTTGTCTTTTGCGGGACAAGTTCTACTTTTGAACGACACCATTGGTTTTACCATGTCGTGTAACAGAAAATGTGAAAAAAAAATTCAAAGATAGATGAAATTGCAAAAAGTGCAATCCCACACTTGTTTTTTGCTTGCTTTTTTGCTAGGTTCACTAAATGCTAAGACTGTGTGCACACGTTGCAGATTTGATTGCAGATCCGCAGCGTTTTTTGCAGTACGGAATTGCATCAAATCCGCAGTGTAGTGCACAACCAATGTAAGTGTATGGGAGCCGCAGACTTGTTGTGCACATGCTGCGGAAAAGGCCGCACCGAAACGCAGCTTTTTTTTTTCTCCGCGGCAGGCCACTTCTTTTGTGCCGAACTGCAGCGTTTCTGCACCCTTAGGCCGGGATCACACTACAGTGAGATACGGCCGAGTCTCGCAGGTTAAAACCAAGCTCTGGCACCAGCACTCTGGAGCGGAGTGTGCGGCCGCATACCAATACATGGAGCTGCACGCTTCGCTCCGGAGTGCCGGTGCCAGAGCTTGTATTTAACATGCGAGACTCGGCCGTATCTCGCTGTAGTGTGACTCCGGCCTTAGACTTTCATTGAGATGTAAAAAATATCTGCAGTTTTGCTGTGGATGTGGGTCCAAGAAACGCTGCAGTTCAGGAGGAGGGAAGTGTGTGGGCAGTGACCAGGGCCGGACTGGCCATCGGGCACTTCTGGCAAATGCCAGAAGGGCCGGTGCCAGTAGTGGGCCGCTGCAGTCTTTCCCCCCTCCTCCCGCCAGTGCCGCCGCCGCATTAAACTATACCGGCGTCTATGACGCCGGTATAGTTCAAGGCAATGATGGAGGAGAGAGCATCCACTGACGTTCCCTCTCCCATCATTCCCCGCTCTGCCTCTGACACTGCGGGTGCGCGATGACGTCATATCATCGCACACCTGCTGTGTCCCGGGCAGACTGCAGCCGCCGACACAGGAGCAGCGCAGGCAAGAGGAAAGGTGAGGAGAGTGTGGAGCCATTATCGGGGGGATGAGATGTGGGTTGTGCTGTATATACCACTGTGTGGGCTGTGCTGTGTATATACCACTGTGTGGGCTGTGCTGTGTATATACCACTGTGTGGGCTGTGCTGTGTATATATCACTATGTGGGCTGTGCTGTGTATACTACTACGCGGGCTGTGCTATATACTACTACGCGGGCTGTGCTGTATATACTACGACCCAGGCTGTGCTGTATACTACTACGCGGGCTGTGCTATATTATGCAGGCAGTGCTATATACTATGCAAGTTGTGCTATATTATATGCGGGCTTTGATATATACTATGGGAGGTATATTATATTCTATGGGGGAGGCCGTGTTATATACTATTGCGGGGGTATTTTCTATTCTATGGGGGAGGCGGTCTTATATACCATGTGGGGTACATTATATTCTATGGGGGAGGCGGTCTTATATACTATGGGGGGCTGCATTATATTCAATGGGGGCTACATTATATATTATGGCGAGGTGGGCTGCATTATATTTTATGGGGGGCTGTATTAGATTTTATGAGGGATGATTGCATCATACTCTTTGATGGGGCTGCATTATATTATATGGGGAGGTGGGCTGCATTCTATTCTATTCGGGGCTACATTATATTCTATGGGGGGCTGTATTATATTTATATTCTATGAGGGGTGATTGCATCATACTCTATAGGGGGCTGCATTATATTCTTTGGGGGGTTACATTATACTCTGGGGTGGCTGCATTATACTCAGCAAATTCAGATGTAAGGCTACTTTCACATTTGCGTCAGTACGGGGCCGTCGCAAACCTTCGGCCAGACGTACCGACGGACGTTATGCTAAATTTAGCACAACGTGGGCAGCGGATGCAGTTTTACAACGCATCCGCTGCCCATTGTGATGAGCGTGGAGGAGGGGGCGGAGTTCCAGCCACGCATGCGCGGTCGGAAATGGCAGACACGTCGCACAAAAAAAGTTACATTGAACTTTGTGTGCGTCGCGTCCGCCAATACACGACGGATCCGTTGCTAACACAAGTCTAGGGGTACAAAACGCATCCTGCGAGCACATTTGCAGGATCCGTTTTTTCCGCCGTATCCGTTTTTTTCCACCTGATGGTTTTTTTTTCCGCCAGATCCGTTTTTTTCTCATAGAGTTGTATTAGCGCCGGAGTGCGTCTGATGGCCACACGTTTCATCTGTTTTTTGCTAGATCAGTCGCTGTGCATTTTTTCAACGTTCCGAAAAACCGTTCCTCTGTATGTGTTTTCCGTCCGGCGGAAACAGCTTTTTTGACGGATCCTGCAAAAACGGATTAAACGTGTGGCCATCAGGCGCAATCTGGCGCTAATACAACTCTACGAGAAAAAAACAGATCTGGCGGAAAAAAAAAACATCCGGTGGAAAAAAATGGATCCGGCGGAAAAAAATGGATCCGGTTGAAAAAAACGGATCTGGCGGAAAAAAACGATCCGATGCAAAAAAACGGATCCTGCAAATGTGCTCGCAGGATGCATTTTACCCATAGACTTGTATTAACGACGGATCGTGACGGATGGCCAGACATCGCCTCCGTCGTTCTACGGATCCGTCGTGTTTTGGCGTACCGTCGGCACAAAAAAAGTTCAATTGAAAATGTTTTTGTCCGTCGCGCCCGCCATTTTCTACCGCGCATGCGCGGCAGAAACTCCGCCCCCTCCTCCACTTCAGAATTGGCAGCGGATGCGTTGAAAAACTGCATCCGCTGCACACGTCGTGCACAAATTTCACAACGTGCGTCGGTACGTCGGCCCGACGCATAGCGATGGACCCTTACCGACGCAAGAGCGAAAGAGGCCTTAATGAGCGTTGAATTAAAAAAAAAAAAAAAGCAGAAAAAAACGACGTGGGCTCCCGCGCAATTTTCTGCGCCAGAGGGGGAAAGCCGACGGCCGGGGCCAATATCTGTAGCCTGCTGTGAATACCAGCCCGCAGCTGTCTGCGTAGCCTTTACTGGCTATTAAAATAGGGGGACCCCCCCAAAAAAAATGACGTGTGGCCCCCCTATATTTTATAGCCCGAAAGGCTACGCAGACAGCTGCAGGCTGATATTCATAGCCTAGAGAGGGGCCATGGATATTGCCACCCCCCCCCCGGCTACAAATACCAGTCCGCAGCCGCCCCAGAAATGGCGCCCCTGTAAGATGCGCCAATTCCGGCACTTAGCCCCTCTCTTCCCACTCCCGAGTAGTGGTGGGATATGGGGTAATAAGGGGTTAATGTCACCTTGCTATTGTAAGGTGACATTAAGCCGGGTTAATAACGGAGAGGCGTCAATAAGACGCCTATCCATTATTAATCCAATAGTAAGAAAGGGTTAATAAAACACGCACACATTTGGAAAAAAGTGTTTTAATATTCTTCATTTAACCATACTTACCATACTTCAGCGCCTGCAAAAAAAAGTAAAATAATAAACCATATACTACCTTTCCGCCATAGTCCAATTAATAACGAGTGTCCCACGACGATCTCCCCTACAGAATAGTGACATCGGGTGATGTTACTGCTCTATAGCAGGGGTCCCCAACTCCAGTCCTCAAGGCCCACCAACAGGTCATGTTTTCAGGATTTCCTTTGCATTGCACAGGTGATGCAATTATTACCTGGGCAAGACTAAGGAAATCCTGAAAACATGACATGTTGGTGGACCTTGAGGACTGGAGTTGGGGACCCCTGCTCTATAGGACCCTCAGTGACAAACTGACAGGAGACAATGGCTCCTGCAGTGCATCACTGAGGTTACTCTAGTTCACTGGTCTCACTTTATGGCAATTGCTGCGTGGGAAAATGTCTCACCCAGCAATGGCAATAGTGAGACTAGGGACTATTTTCTCACAGGGGCGTAGGAATACCTTGTGAGGAATACATGATGGAAGGATACCTTCCATCATTGTGTTCCTGAAGCCCCTGGAGAGTGGTCGCATCATCTGATGCTCTTGCTCTCCACGGGAGATCGTCGTGGGACACTCGTTTTAATTGGATTTCTGCGGACAGGGAGTGTATTGTTTGTTTACTATTTTAATATTTTTTACAGGTGACAATGGCTTCGGGGAACAAAGTGACAAGTGATGGTGAGTATGTAATCTATGTTATATGTACTGTATGTCTGTAGTATGTATTTATGTACTGTATGTCGCATGTCGCATGGTGCATGTCGTCGCATGGTGCATGTAGCATATCGCCGCATGGTGCATGTCGCCGCATGGTGCATGTCGTCGCATGGTGCATGTCTTCGCATGGTGCATGTCGTCGCATGGTGCATGTAGCATGTCGTCGCATGGTGAATGTCGCATGGTGAATGTCGCATGTTGTCGCATGGTGCATGTCGTCGCATGGTGCATGTCGTCGCATGGTGCATGCCGTCGCATGGTGCATGTTGCATGTCGTCGCATGGTACATGTTGCATGCCGTCGCATGGTGCATGCAGCATGTCGTCGCATAGTGCATGTCACGTCGTCGCATGGTGCATGTCGTCGCATGGTGCATGTAGCATGTCACATGGTGCATGTCGTCGCATGGTGCATGTCGTCGCATGGTGCATGTCGTCGCATGGTGCAAGTCAGCGCATGGCGCATGTCAGCGCATGGCACATGTCGTCGCATGGTGCATGTCGTCGCATGGTGCATGCAGCATGTCGCATGTCGTCGCATGATGTGTGTTTTATGTATGTATGTATGTACTGAGTGTTTTTTTTTTTTTTTTCATTCAACACATTAGCCGGATGATGGGACTACAACTGTCCCATCATTGGCTAATGTGCCAGTCACTGTCAGTGTAGCAGGCAGAGCCCGATGGGACTTGTAGTCCCATCGGACGATGCCTGCACACACACACACACATGACCACACACACACATGACCACACACACACATGACAACCCCCCCGCAGCAGACCCCGGCGCCGAGCGGCACATCAGACCCCGGCGCCGAGCGGCACATGCCGGCACCCAGACCCCGGCGTCGGGCATCCACACAATCATCCCAGCAGAGCCAGAACAGCCCCGCCCGCCCCCAGCACAGCCCTGCAGGCAGCCCCCAGCCCCGCCCACAGCCCAGTCACTCTTGCTGAGTGACTGCTGACTGTGGGGGCTGGTCACGCCTGCTGCTGACGTCACGTCAATTTCCAGAGTCTGGAAATTGACGTGACGTCGGCGGAAATAAGCGGCGGCTGCAGCCTGGGGGTCATGTGACCCGTACCCAGCCGCAGCCATAGCGCCGCTCACAGGCAAAAACGGCAACAGAAGGTATTTACACAATTCAATAGGGGCCCTGGGGGGATACATTGGGGGGTTACATGAAAGTAGTGGACAACCCCTTTAATGCGTCTTGGCATGCTTTCCACCAGTCTTTCACACTGCTTTTAGGTGACATTATGCCACTGCTGGTACAAAAATTTAAGCAGTTCTTTGATGGCTTGTGACTATCCATCATCTTCTCGATTACATTCCATAAGTTTTCAATGGCGTTCAGGTCTGGAGATTGGGCTAGCCATGACAGGGATTTGATATGGTGGTCCTTCATCCACACCTTGATTGACCTAGCAGTGTGGCATGGCGCATTGTCCTGCTGGAAAAAACAGTCCTCAGTGCTGGGGAACATTGCCTGAGAAGGAATCAACTGTTTTTCCAGGATAACCGTGCCACTGAAAACATCTACTGTGTTTATTTTAGCAATATTACCTGTTATCATGCTGTAGCAGCACATCTTCAGTGCTGGATTCAGCTCTCATGGGGTTAATTGACAACTTCCTTTCTCCTGAGTTATTGTGCTCTAATACTACAAGTTCCATGATGCTTTGCACTGCCACTAAGCCCGAACCTAGCACACCCACTCCAAAAACACACCCAAACCCCTCCCTCCTCTCTCTCCTCTCTTCAAAAAGATTTGTGGTGTAATTTCTGTCCAACTCCTCTTTTACATTTGTCCAACCCACACTCCATGAAAGATAGATAGATAGATAGATAGATAGATAGATATGAGATAGATAGATATGAGATAGATATGAGATAGATAAATATTAGATAGATAGATATTAGATAGATAGATATTAGATAGGTAGATAGATATTATATAGATAGATATTAGATAAGGGATAGATAGATAGATAGATAGATAGATAGATATTAGATAGATAGATAGATAGATATTATATAGATAGATAGATATTAGATATGGGATAGATAGATAGATAGATAGATAGATAGATAGATAGATAGATAGATAGATAGATAGATAGATAGATAGATAGATATGGGATAGATAGATATTAGATAGATATTAGATAAATAGATAGATAAATATATATTAGATAGATATTAGATAGATAAATAGATAGATATGGGATAGATAGATATTAGATAGATAAATAGATAGATATGGGATAGATAGATATTGGAATAGGAGGAAAGACCTACGATGTCATCAAAAGCTCCTACACCGAGAACAGCTGCAGCGTGAGTGTGAGCGGCAAAAGAACGGCTTTTTTCCAGCAGAGCCGCGGAGTAAGACAAGGCTGCAGCCTAAGCCCAACGCTCTTCAACATCTACATCAACGAGCTGGCTACCGCCCTAGAATCCTCCTCAGTACCGGGTCTCACCCTCCACGACGCACAGGTGAAATTCCTGCTGTATGCAGATGACCTGCTGCTGCTGTCACCAACCGAGAAAGGCCTCCAGGACAACCTGAAAATCCTAGAGAAATTCAGCTCCACCTGGGCCCTACTGGTCAACCTAAAGAAAACCAACACCATGGTGTTCCAGAGGAGAAAGAGAAGATCAGACCAACACCCATCATTTATCCTCAACAACTGCGACCTCACAGGAACGGACAAATATACCTACCTGGGCCTAGAGATTCACCGGTCAGGGAACTTCAAACAAGCCATAGAGACCCTGAAAGACAAGGCCTGCAAAACCTTCTATGCCATCCGAAGGACACTCTACCATCTGAAGCCACCAGTGAGGGTCTGGCTAAAAATCTTCGACTCCATCATCGCCCCAATCCTCCTGTATGGCAGCGAAGTCTGGGGTCCTCACACCTACCCAGACTGGTCAAAGTGGGACTCCAGTCCAACAGAAATATTCCACCTGGAATTCTGCAAGCACCTTCTCCAGGTCCATCGGAGCACCTCCAACAGTGCTTGTCGGGCCGAGCTGGGCAGATTCCCTCTACACCTAACAGTTCTAAAGAGGGCGCTGTCATTCCGGGCTCACCTGCATAGCAGCAATCCAAGCTCCCATCACCATAAAGCCCTGATACATGAAGGTGAAACAGAAAAACCAGAACCCCCGCAACAGCCCAGCCAAACCCAACCAGAGCAGAACACCAATCACAACAACCTGACAAAAGCCGGAATCAGGAAGATGGCAGATGAAGGCCAGGAGAGGTATGTCAGTGACTGGAAGAATGATATCATCAGCTCACAGAAACTGACCATGTACCGGAGCCTACAGAGAGACTACAGACACTGTGACCAGGAGGCCATAGAGGACGAAACCCACTTCCTGCTACACTGCTCCAAATACTCAGCAGTGAGGGACACTCACTTCAGGAGACTCTCACATCTCTTCCCGGACTTCATCACCATGAAAGAGGAAGAGAAAACATATTTCCTGCTGGGAGAAGAAGAGAGTGCAGTGGAGATAGCAGCGCAGTTTGTGAGCGAATGTCATAGACTGCGAGAAAGAGAAGTATGATGCCATGGACTATAGCCCCCAACCTGGACCTGCCCCATCCACCTCCCCTATGCCATGGACTATAGCCCCCAACCTGGATCTGCCCCATCCACCTCCCCTATGCCATGGACTATAGCCCCCAACCTGGATCTGCCCCATCCACCTCCCCCACAGCTCCTACCCAACATCCCCACAGTCCCTATCCCTATTGCCTCTATACACTTGCTTTGGCAAAACTGATGTGTATTTGGTCCTGCCAATAAAGCTTCTTTGAATCTTGAATCTTGATATTAGATAGATAGATATTAGATAGATATGGGATACATAGATAGAGATAGATAGATAGATTGATATTAGATAGATATTAGATAAATAGATAAATAGATATTAGATAGATAGATAGATAGATAGATAGATAGATAGATAGATATTAGATAGATATTAGATATGGGATAGATAGATAGATAGATAGATAGATAGATAGATAGATAGATAGATAGATAGATAGATAGATAGATAGATAGATAGATATGAGACAGATATGAGATAGATATGAGATAGATATGAGATAGATAGGTATGAGATAGATATTAGATAAATATTAGATAGATAGATAGATATAGGATAGATAGATAGATATATAGATAGATAGATATTAGATAGATAGATAGATAGATAGATAGATATTAGATATGGGATAGATAGATAGATAGATAGATAGATAGATAGATAGATAGATAGATAGATAGATAGATAGATATTAGATAGATAGATAGATATTAGATAGATAGATATTAGATAGATATTAGATAGATAGATATTAGATAGATAGATATTAGATAGATATATAATAGATAGATAGATATTAGATAGATATGGGATACATAGATAGAGATAGATAGATAGATATTAGATAGATATGGGATAGATAGATAGATATTAGATAGATATTAGATAAATAGATATTAGATAGATATTAGATAGATAAATAGATAGATATGGGATAGATAGATATGGGATAGATAGATATTAGATAGATAGATATTAGATAGATAGATATTAGATAGATATGGGATACATAGATAGAGATAGATAGATAGATATTAGATAGATAGATAGATATTAGATAGATATTAGATAAATAGATAAATAGATATTAGATAGATAGATAGATAGATAGATAGATAGATAGATATTAGATAGATATTAGATATGGGATAGATAGATATTAGATAGATAGATATTAGATAGATATGGGATACATAGATAGAGATAGATAGATAGATATTAGATAGATAGATAGATATTAGATAGATATTAGATAAATAGATAGATAGATAAATAGATATTAGATAGATATGGGATAGATAGATAGATATTAGATAGATAGATAGATATTAGATAGATAGATATTAGATAGATAGATATTAGATAGATGGATATTAGATAGATGGATAGATAGATAGATAGATAGATAGATAGATAGATAGATAGATAGATAGATAGATAGATAGATAGATATAGGATAGATAGATATATAGATAGATAGATATTAGATAGATAGATAGATATTAGATAGATAGATATTAGATAGATAGATATTTTTCAAGGGACCAAAAGTAATTGGACAATGGACTCTAAGGGCTGCAATTAAATCTGAAGGCGTCTCCCTCGTTAACCTGTAATCAATGAAGTAGTTAAACGGTCAGGGGTGGATTCCAAGTGTGTGGTTTTGCATTTGGAAGCTGTTGCTGTGAGCAGACAACATGCGGTCAAAGGAACTCTCAATTGAGGTGAAGCAGAACATCCTGAGGCTGAAAAAAAAGAAAAAATCCATCAGAGAGATAGCAGACATGCTTGGAGTAGCAAAATCAACAGTTGGGTACATTCTGAGAAAAAAAGGAATTGACTGGTGAGCTTGGGAACTCAAAAAGGCCTGGGCGTCCACGGATGACAACAGTGGTGGATGATCGCCGCATACTTAATTTGGTGAAGAAGAACCCGTTCACAACATCAACTGAAGTCCAGAACACTCTCAGTGAAGTAGGTGTATCTGTCTCTAAGTCAACAGTAAAGAGAAGACTCCATGACAGTAAATACAAAGGGTTCACATCTAGATGCAAACCATTCATCAATACCAAAAATAGACAGGCCAGAGTTAAATTTGCAGAAAAACACCTCAAGAAGCCAGCTCAGTTCTGGAAAAGTATTCTATGGACAGATGAGACAAAGATCAACCTGTACCAGAATGATGATAAGAAAAAAGTTTGGAGAAGAAAGGGAACGGCACATGATCCAAGGCACACCACATCCTCTGTAAAACATGGTGGAGGCAACGTGATGGCATGGGCATACATGGCTTTCAATGGCACTGGGTCACTTGTGTTTATTGATGACATAAGAGCAGACAAGAGTAGCCGGATGAATTCTGAAGTGTACCGGGATATACTTTCAGCCCAGATTCAGCCAAATGCTGCAAAGTTGATTGGACGGCGCTTCATAGTACAGATGGACAATGACCCCAAGCATACAGCCAAAGCTACCCAGGAGTTCATGAGTGCCAAAAAGTGGAACATTCTGCAATGGCCAAGTCAATCTCCAGATCTAAACCCAATTGAGCATGCATTTCACTTGCTCAAATCCAGACTTAAGACGGAAAGACCCACAAACAAGCAAGACCTGAAGGCTGCGGCTGTAAAGGCCTGGCAAAGCATTAAGAAGGAGGAAACCCAGCGTTTGGTGATGTCCATGGGATCCAGACTTAAGGCAGTGATTGCCTCCAAAGGATTTGCAACAAAATATTGAAAATAAAAATATTTTGTTTGGGTTATGTTTATTTGTCCAATTACTTTTGACCTCCTAAAATGTGGAGTGTTTGTAAAGAAATGTGTACAATTCCTACATTTTCTATCAGATATTTTTGTTCAACCCTTCAAATTAAACGTTACAATCTGCACTTGAATTCTGTTGTAGAGGTTTCATTTCAAATCCAATGTGGTGGCATGCAGAGCCAAACTCGCGAAAATTGTGTCACTGTCCAAATATTTCTGGCCCTAACTGTAGATATGGGATAGATAGATAGATAGATAGATAGATAGATAGATAGATAGATAGATAGATAGATAATAGATAGATGTGGGATAGATAGATATTAGATAGATAGATATTAGATAGATAATAGATATATAATTAGATAGATAGATAGATAGATAGATAGATATGGGATAGATGGATAGATATTAGATAGATAATAGATAGATATTAGATAGATGATAGATAGATAGATATGGGATAGATGGATAGATATTAGATAGATAGATAATACATAGATAGATATGGGATAGATAGATAGATATTAGATAGATAATAGATAGATAGATAGATATTAAATAGATAAATAGATATGGGATAGATATTAGATAGATAGATATTAGATAGATATTAGATAGATAGATATTAGATAGATAGGTATTAGATAGATATGGGATAGATAGATATGAGATAGATAGATATGGGATAGATAGATATGAGATAGATAGATAGATAGATAGATAGATAGATAGATAGATAGATAGATAGATGTGGGATAGATAGATAGATAGATAGATAGATAGATAGATAGATAGATAGATAGATAGATAGATAGATAGATAGATAGATATGGGATGGGATAGATAGATAGAGATAGATAGATGTGGGATAGATAGATATTAGATAGATATGGGATACATAGATAGAGATAGATAGATATATATTAGATAGATATGGGATAGATAGATAGATATTAGATAGATATTAGATAAATAGATAGATAGATAAATAGATATTAGATAGATATTAGATAGATAGATAAATAGATATATATGGGATAGATAGATATTAGATAGATAGATATTAGATAGATATTAGATAGATAGATATTAGATAGATGGATATTAGATAGATGGATAGATAGATAGATATGGGATAGATAAATAGATATTAGATAAATAGATAGATATGGGATAGATATTAGATAGATAGATATTAGATAGTTAGATATGGGATAGATAGATATGGGATAGATAGATAGATAGATAGATAGATAGATAGATAGATAGATAGATAGATAGATATGGGATAGATAGATATGGGATAGATAGATAGATAGATAGATAGATAGATAGATAGATAGATATTTTTACCATATGCTTTGGCAATGCTAACATGTACCTAGTCCTGCCAATAAAGCTCATTTGAATTTGAATTTGAATTTGATATGGGATAGATATGGGATAGATAGATAATAGATAGATAGATGTGGGATAGATAGATATTAGATAGATAGATAGATATTAGATAGATAATAGATAGATAATTAGATAGATAGATAGATATGGGATAGATGGATAGATATTAGATAGATAATAGATAGATATTAGATAGATAGATAGATATTAGATAGATAGATATTAGATAGATAGATATTAGATAGATAGATATTAGATAGATAGATATGGGATAGATAGATATAGTAACCGTATGGCTAAAAATTTTTGACTCCATCATTGCCCCAATTCTTCTATAAGGTAGTGAGGTCTGGGGCCCAGTCTCATACCCAAACTGGTGAAAGTGGGACGCTGGGCCGACAGAAATATTCCACCTAGAGTTCTGCAAGCATCTTCTCCAAGTCCATCGGAGCACATCAAATAGCGCCTGCCGAGCAGAGCTGGGCAGATTCCCACTACACATCGCAATAAAGAAGAAGGCGCTGTCATTCAAGGCTCATCTACAAAGTAGCAGTCCCAGCTCCTACCATCACAAAGCCTTCCTACACCAGGAAGCCTCAGGAAGCCTCCCAAGAAAAAGTACCCAAAGCCAGTCTGACCAAGCCATCAACCTCCATGGCCTGACAAAAGGTGAAATCCAGAAAATGGTACACAAAGTCAAAGAGGAATATCTCAGCATCTGGAGGAACGACATAAACAAATCCCAGAAACTGACAATATACCGGAATCTACAGAGGGAGTACAAACTGGCCCCATATCTAGAGAAACTAGAAAACCCCAAAGATCGACAGATCCTGAGCCGGTACAGACTGAGCGCCCACAGCTTACTCATCGAATCCGGGCGGCACCGACAGAACTACAAGCCTCGAGAGAGCAGACTCTGCCAGCAGTGCCCCCAGGAGGCCGTGGAGGATGAGGCCCACTTCCTGCTGAGGTGCCCCAAATACTCCACAGTGAGGGACACTCACTTCAAGAGACTGTCTGATCTCCTCCCAGACTTCACCTCCAAGGAGGAGGAAGAGAAACTGCCGATAATACTGGGGGAAGAGGAAAGTGCAGTGGCCGTAGCAGCGGAATATGTCAATGCCTGCCACAGACTAAGAGGAGCCTGATATGTCATGGACTCCTATACCCCAACACTGGACATATCCCTATCCCCCGGCTAAAGAGCCCGATATGTCATGGACTCCTATACCCCACCCTGGAAACATCCCCTATCCTCTATATGCCCCCCCTCCCCCACCCCCGTATTTTTACCATATGCTTTGGCAATGCTAACATGTACTTAGTCCTGCCAATAAAGCTCATTTGAATTTGAATTTGATATGGGATATATAGATAGATAGATAGATAGATAGATAGATAGATAGATAGATAGATAGATAGATAGATATGGGATAGATAGATAGATAGATAGATATGGGATAGATATGGGATAGATAGATAATAGATAGATAGATGTGGGATAGATAGATATTAGATAGATATATAGATATTAGATAGATAATAGATAGATAATTAGATAGATAGATAGATAGATAGATATGGGATAGATGGATAGATATTAGATAGATAGATAGATAGATATTAGATAGATAGATATATATTAGATAGATAGATATATATTAGATAGATAGATAGATAATAGATAGATATGGGATAGATATTAGATAGATAGATATTAGATAGATATTAGATAGATAGATAGATAGATAGATATGGGATAGATAGATATGGGATAGATAGATATTAGATAGATAGATAGATATTAGATAGATAGATAGATAATAGATAGATAGATAGATATTAGATAGATAAATAGATAGATATGGGATAGATATTAGATAGATAGATATTAGATTGATAGATATTAGATAGATAGATATTAGATAGATAGATATGGGATAGATAGATATGGGATAGATAGATAGATAGATATGGGATAGATAGATATGGGATAGATAGATATAGATGTGGGATAGATAGATATGGGATAGATAGATAGATAGATAGATAGATATTAGATAGATGGATATTAGATAGATATTAGATAGATAGATATGGGATAGATAGATAGATAAATAGATATTAGATAGATAAATAGATAGATATGGGATAGATATTAGATAGATATTAGATAGATAGATATTAGATAGATAGATATTAGATAGATAGATATGGGATAGATAGATATGGGATAGATAGATAGATATGGGATAGATAGATATGGGATAGATAGATAGATAGATAGATAGATATGGGATAGATATGGGATAGATAGATAATAGATAGATAGATGTGGGATAGATAGATATTAGATAGATAGATAGATATTAGATAGATAATTAGATAGATAGATAGATATGGGATAGATGGATAGATATTAGATAGATAGATATTAGATAGATAGATATATATTAGATAGATAGATAATAGATAGATATGGGATAGATATTAGATAGATAGATATTAGATAGATATTAGATAGATAGATATGGGATAGATAGATATGGGATAGATAGATATTAGATAGATAGATAGATATTAGATAGATAATAGATAGATAGATATTAGATAGATAAATAGATAGATATGGGATAGATATTAGATAGATAGATATTAGATTGATAGATATTAGATAGATAGATATTAGATAGATAGATAGATAATAGATAGATATGGGATAGATGGATAGATATTAGATAGATAGATAGATATTAGATAGATAGATATATATTAGATAGATAGATATATATTAGATAGATAGATAGATAATAGATAGATAGATATGGGATAGATAGATATGGGATAGATAGATATGGGATAGATAATTAGATAGATAATTAGATAGATATATAGATATGGGATAGATGGATAGATATTAGATAGATAGATAGATAGATAGATAGATAGATAGATATTAGATAGATAAATAGATATGGGATAGATATTAGATAGATAGATATTAGATTGATAGATATTAGATAGATAGATATTAGATAGATAGATATTAGATAGATAGATAGATAGATATGGGATAGATAGATATGGGATAGATAGATAGATAGATATGGGATAGATATGGGATAGATAGATAATAGATAGATAGATGTGGGATAGATAGATATTAGATAAATAGATAGATAGATATTAGATAGATAATAGATAGATAATTAGATAGATAGATAGATATGGGATAGATGGATAGATATTAGATAGATAATAGATAGATATTAGATAGATAGATAGATAGATAGATAGATAGATATTAGATAGATAGATATTAGATAGATAGATATTAGATAGATAGATATGGGATAGATAGATATGGGATAGATAGATAGATAGATAGATAGATAGATAGATAGATAGATAGATAGATAGATAGATAGATATGGGATAGATAGATAGATAGATAGATATGGGATAGATATGGGATAGATAGATAATAGATAGATAGATGTGGGATAGATAGATAGATATTAGATAGATACAGTGGGGCAAAAAAGTATTTAGTCAGTCAGCAATAGTGCAAGTTCCACCACTTAAAAAGATGAGAGGCGTCTGTAATTTACATCATAGGTAGACCTCAACTATGGGAGACAAACTGAGAAAAAAAAATCCAGAAAATCACATTGTCTGTTTTTTTTATCATTTTATTTGCATATTATGGTGGAAAATAAGTATTTGGTCAGAAACAAACAATCAAGATTTCTGGCTCTCACAGACCTGTAACTTCTTCTTTAAGAGTCTCCTCTTTCCTCCACTCATTACCTGTAGTAATGGCACCTGTTTAAACTTGTTATCAGTATGAAAAGACACCTGTGCACACCCTCAAACAGTCTGACTCCAAACTCCACTATGGTGAAGACCAAAGAGCTGTCAAAGGACACCAGAAACAAAATTGTAGCCCTGCACCAGGCTGGGAAGACTGAATCTGCAATAGCCAACCAGCTTGGAGTGAAGAAATCAACAGTGGGAGCAATAATTAGAAAATGGAAGACATACAAGACCACTGATAATCTCCCTCAATCTGGAGCTCCACGCAAAATCCCACCCCGTGGGGTCAGAATGATCACAAGAACGGTGAGCAAAAATCCCAGAACCACGCGGGGGGACATAGTGAATGAACTGCAGAGAGCTGGGACCAATGTAACAAGGCCTACCATAAGTAACACACTACGCCACCATGGACTCAGATCCTGCAGTGCCAGACGTGTCCCACTGCTTAAGCCAGTACATGTCCGGGCCCGTCTGAAGTTTGCTAGAGAGCATTTGGATGATCCAGAGGAGTTTTGGGAGAATGTCCTATGGTCTGATGAAACCAAACTGGAACTGTTTGGTAGAAACACAACTTGTCGTGTTTGGAGGAAAAAGAATACTGAGTTGCATCCATCAAACACCATACCTACTGTAAAGCATGGTGGTGGAAACATAATGCTTTGGGGCTGTTTCTCTGCAAAGGGGCCAGGACGACTGATCCGGGTACATGAAAGAATAAATGGGGCCATGTATCGTGAGATTTTGAGTGCAAACCTCCTTCCATCAGCAAGGGCATTGAAGATGAAACGTGGCTGGGTCTTTCAACATGACAATGATCCAAAGCACACCGCCAGGGCAACGAAGGAGTGGCTTCGTAAGAAGCATTTCAAGGTCCTGGAGTGGCCTAGCCAGTCTCCAGATCTCAACCCTATAGAAAACCTTTGGAGTGAGTTGAAAGTCCGTGTTGCCAAGCGAAAAGCCAAAAATATCACTGCTCTAGAGGAGATCTGCATGGAGGAATGGGCCAACATACCAACAACAGTGTGTGGCAACCTTGTGAAGACTTACAGAAAATGTTTGACCTCTGTCATTGCCAACAAAGGATATATTACAAAGTATTGAGATGAAATTTTGTTTCTGACCAAATACTTATTTTCCACCATAATATGCAAATAAAATGATAAAAAAAACAGACAATGTGATTTTCTGGATTTTTTTTTTCTCAGTTTGTCTCCCATAGTTGAGGTCTACCTATGATGTAAATTACAGACACCTCTCATCTTTTTAAGTGGTGGAACTTGCACTATTGCTGACTGACTAAATACTTTTTTGCCCCACTGTATATATTAGATAGATAGATAGATAATAGATAGATATGGGATAGATGGATAGATATTAGATAGATAGATAGATAGATAGATATTAGATAGATAGATATATATTAGATAGATAGATAGATAGATAGATAGATAGATAGATAGATAGATAGATAGATAGATAGATAGATAATAGATAGATATGGGATAGATATTAGATAGATAGATAGATAGATATTAGATAGATATTAGATAGATAGATATGGGATAGATAGATATGGGATAGATAGATATTAGATAGATAGATAGATATTAGATAGATAATAGATAGATAATTAGATAGATAGATAGATAGATATGGGATAGATGGATAGATATTAGATAGATAATAGATAGATATTAGATAGATAGATATTAGATAGATAGATAATAGATAGATAAATAGATAGATATGGGATAGATATTAGATAGATAGATATTAGATTGATAGATATTAGATAGATAGATATTAGATAGATAGATATTAGATAGATAGATAGATATGGGATAGATAGATATGGGATAGATAGATATGGGATAGATAGATATGGGATAGATAGATATTAGATAGATAATAGATATATATAAGATAGATAGATATTAGATAGATAGATAGATAGATATGGGATAGATATTAGATAGATAGATATTAGATTGATAGATATTAGATAGATAGATATTAGATAGATAGATATTAGATAGATAGATAGATATGGGATAGATAGATATGGGATAGATAGATATGGGATAGATAGATATGGGATAGATAGATAGATATTAGATAGATAATAGATATATATTAGATAGATAGATATTAGATAGATAGATAGATAGATAGATAGATATGGGATAGATATATATTAGATAGATAGATAATAGATAGATAGATATGGCATAGATATTAGATAGATAGATATTAGATAGATATTAGATAGATAGATATGGGATAGATAGATATGGGATAGATAGATAGATAGATAGATAGATAGATAGATAGATAGATAGATATGGGATAGATAGATAGATAGATAGATAGATAGATAGATAGATAGATAGATAGATAGATAGATAGATATGGGATAGATAGATATGGTATAGATAGATATGGGATAGATAGATAGATAGATAGATAGATAGATAGATAGATAGATAGATAGATAGATAGATAGATATGGGATAGATATGGGATAGATAGATATGGGATAGATAGATAGATAGATAGATAGATAGATAGATAGATAGATAGATAGATAGATAATAGATAGATAGATAGATGTGGGATAGATAGATATTAGATAGATAGATATTAGATAGATAATAGATAGATAGATAGATATTAGATAGATAGATATGGGATAGATAGATAGATAGATATGGGATAGATAGATATGGGATAGATAGATATGGGATAGATAGATAGATAGATAGATAGATAGATAGATAGATATGGGATAGATGGATAGATATTAGATAGATAATAGATAGATATTAGATAGATAGATAGATAGATATTAGATAGATAGATATTAGATAGATATTAGATAGATAGATATGGGATAGATAGATAGATAGATAGATAGATAGATAGATATGGGATAGATAGATATGGGATAGATAGATAGATAGATAGATAGATATGGGATAGATAGATATGGGATAGATAGATATGGGATAGATAGATAGATAGATAGATAGATAGATAGATAGATAGATAGATAGATAGATAGATAGATAGATAGATAGATAGATATGGGATAGATGGATAGATATTAGATAGATAATAGATAGATATTAGATAGATAGATAGATAGATATTAGATAGATAGATATTAGATAGATATTAGATAGATAGATATGGGATAGATAGATAGATAGATAGATAGATAGATAGATAGATAGATAGATAGATAGATATATAGATAGATAGATATGGGATAGATAGATATGGGATAGATAGATAGATAGATAGATAGATATGGGATAGATATGGGATAGATAATAGATAGATAGATGTGGGATAGATAGATATTAGATAGATAGATAGATATTAGATAGATAATAGATAGATAATTAGATAGATAGATATGGGATAGATGGATAGATATTAGATAGATAATAGATAGATATTAGATAGATAGATAGATAGATATGGGATAGATATTAGATAGATAGATATTAGATAGATATTAGATAGATAATAGATAGATAATTAGATAGATAATTAGATAGATAGATAGATATGGGATAGATGGATAGATATTAGATAGATAATAGATAGATATTAGATAGATAGATAGATAGATAGAAAGATATTAGATAGATAGATATTAGATAGATAGATAATAGATAGATAGATAGATATTAGTTAGATAAATAGATAGATATGGGATAGATATTAGATAGATAGATAGATAGATAGATATTAGATAGATATATATTAGATAGATAGATAATAGATAGATATGGCATAGATATTAGATAGATAGATATTAGATAGATAGATATGGGATAGATAGATATGGGATAGATAGATATGGGATAGATAGATATGGGATAGATAGATATGGGATAGATAGATAGATAGATAGATAGATAGATATGGGATAGATAGATATGGGATAGATAGATAGATAGATAGATAGATAGATAGATAGATAGATAGATAGATAGATAGATAGATAGATAGATAGATAGATGTGGGATAGATAGATAGATAGATAGATAGATATAGATGTGGGATAGATAGATAGATAGATAGATAGATAGATAGATAGATATGAGATAGATAATAGATAGATGTGGGATAGATAGATAGATATTAGATAGATAGATAGATATTAGATAGATAGATATGGGATAGATAGATATGGGATAGATGGATAGATATTAGATAGATAATAGATAGATATTAGATAAATAGATAGATAGATATTAGATAGATAGATAATAGATAGATATGGGATAGATAGATATTAGATAGATAGATAATAGATAGATAGATATGGGATAGATAGATAGATAGATAGATAGATAGATAGATAGATAGATGTGGGATAGATAATAGATAGACACAGATAGATAGAATTAGATAGATATGGGATAGATAGATAGATACATACAGATATATCTATATATCTATTTCCATAGATATGTCCATATCCATGTTTCTAAACCCCTTCACCCCTGGAG
The DNA here is from genome assembly GCF_032444005.1 of Ranitomeya imitator. Taxonomy (NCBI): domain Eukaryota; kingdom Metazoa; phylum Chordata; class Amphibia; order Anura; family Dendrobatidae; genus Ranitomeya; species Ranitomeya imitator. Next base: position 280,335,614 of record NC_091282.1, on the reverse strand, counting down.
CTTTTTTTGTTTATCGCTCCCCTTCTTTCCAGAGCCATAATGTTTCCGTCAATATGGCCATGTGAGGGCTTGTCTTTTGCGGGACTAGTTCTACTTTTGAACGACACCATTGGTTTTACCATGTCGTGTAACAGAAAATGTGAAAAAAATTCAAAGATAGATGAAATTGCAAAAAGTGCAATCCCACACTTGTTTTTTGCTTGCTTTTTTGCTAGGTTCACTAAATGCTAAGACTGTGTGCACACGTTGCAGATTTGATTGCAGATCCGCAGCGTTTTTTGCAGTACGGAATTGCATCAAATCCGCAGTGTAGTGCACAACCAATGTAAGTGTATGGGAGCCGCAGACTTGTTGTGCACATGCTGCGGAAAAGGCCGCACCGAAACGCAGCTTTTTTTTTCTCCACAGCAGGCCACTTCTTTTGTGCCGAACTGCAGCGTTTCTGCACCCTTAGGCCGGGATCACACTACAGTGAGATACGGCCGAGTCTCGCAGGTTAAAACCAAGCTCTGGCACCAGCACTCTGGAGCGGAGTGTGCGGCCGCATACCAATACATGGAGCTGCACGCTTCGCTCCGGAGTGCCGGTGCCAGAGCTTGTATTTAATATGCGAGACTCGGCCGTATCTCGCTGTAGTGTGACTCCGGCCTTAGACTTTCATTGAGATGTAAAAAATATCTGCAGTTTTGCTGTGGATGTGGGTCCGAGAAACGCTGCAGTTAAGGAGGAGGGAAGTGTGTGGGCGGTGACCAGGGCCGGACTGGCCATCGGGCACTTCTGGCAAATGCCAGAAGGGCCGGTGCCAGTAGTGGGCCGCTGCAGTCTTTCCCCCCTCCTCCCGCCAGTGCCGCCGCCGCATTAAACTATACCGGCGTCTATGACGCCGGTATAGTTCAATGCAATGATGAAGGAGAGAGCATCTGCTGACGTTCCCTCTCCCATCATTCCCCGCTCTGCCTCTGACACTGCGGGTGTCATATCATCGCACACCTGCTGTGTCCCGGGCAGACTGCAGCCGCCGAGACAGGAGCAGCGCGGGCAAGAGGAAAGGTGAGGAGAGTGTTTTTTTGTTTTTTTACTGGACTGTGGAGCCATTATCAAGGGGATGAGATGTGGGTTGTGCTGTATATACCACTGTGTGGGCTGTGCTGTGTATATACCACTGTGTGGACTGTGCTGTGTATATATCACTGTGTGGGCTGTGCTGTGTATACTACTACGCGGGCTGTGCTGTATATACTACTACGCGGGCTGTGCTGTATATACTACGACCCAGGCTGTGCTGTATACTACTACGCGGGCTGTGCTATATTATGCAGGCAGTGCTATATACTATGCAAGTTGTGCTATATTATATGCGGGCTTTGATATATACTATGGGAGGTTTATTATATTCTATGGGGGAGGCCGTGTTATATACTATGTGGCTGTGTTATATACTATTGCGGGGGTATATTCTATTCTATGGGGGAGGCTTATATACCATGTGGGGTATATTATATTCTATGGGGGAGGCGGTCTTATATACTATGGGGGGCTGCATTATATTCAATGGGGGCTACATTATATTCTATGGGGGGCTGTATTAGATTTTATGAGGGATGATTGCATCATACTCTTTGATGGGGCTGCATTATATTATATGGGGAGGTGGGCTGCATTCTATTCTATTCGGGGCTACATTATATTCTATGGGGGGCTGTATTATATTTATATTCTATGAGGGGTGATTGCATCATACTCTATAGGGGGCTGCATTATATTCTTTGGGGGGGTTACATTATACTCTGGGGTGGCTGCATTATACTCAGCAAATTCAGATGTAAGGCTACTTTCACACTTGCGTCGGTACGGGGCCGTCGCAAACCTTCGGCCAGACGTACCGACGGACGTTATGCTAAATTTAGCACAACGTGGGCAGCGGATGCAGTTTTACAACGCATCCGCTGCCCATTGTGATGAGCGTGGAGGAGGGGGCGGAGTTCCAGCCACGCATGCGCGGTCGGAAATGGCAGACACGTCGCACAAAAAAAGTTACATTGAACTTTTTTTGTGCGTCGCGTCCGCCAATACACGACGGATCCGTTGCTAACACAAGTCTGTGGGTACAAAACGCATCCTGCGAGCACATTTGCAGGATCCATTTTTTTCCGCCGTATCCGTTTTTTTCCACCTGATTGTTTTTTTTTCCGCCAGATCCGTTTTTTTCTCATAGAGTTGTATTAGCGCCGGAGTGCGTCTGATGGCCACACATTTCATCTGTTTTTTGCTAGATCAGTCGCTGTGCATTTTTTCGACGTTCCGAAAAACCGTTCCTCTGTATGTGTTTTCCGTCCGGCGGAAACAGCTTTTTTGACGGATACTGCAAAAACGGATTAAACGTGTGGCCATCAGGCGCAATCTGGCGCTAATACAACTCTATGAGAAAAAACAGATCTGGCGGAAAAAAAAAAAACATCCGGTGGAAAAAAATGGATCCGGCGGAAAAAAATGGATCCGGTTGAAAAAAACGATCCGGTGCAAAAAAACGGATCATGCAAATGTGCTCGCAGGATGCATTTTACCCATAGACTTGTATTAGCGACGGATCGTGACGGATGGCCAGACATCGCCTCCGTCGTGCTACGGATCCGTCGTGTTTTGGCGTACCGTCGGCACAAAAAAATGTTTTTGCCCGTCGCGCCCGCCATTTTCTACAGCGCATGCGCGGCAGAAACTCCGCCCCCTCCTCCCCGCACTTCAGAATGGGCAGCGGATGCGTTGAAAAACTGCATCCGCTGCACACGTCGTGCACAAATTTCACAACGTGCGTCGGTACGTCGGCCCGACGCATAGCGATGGACCCGTACCGACGCAAGAGCGAAAGAGGCCTTAATGAGCGTTGAATTAAAAAAAAAAGCGGAAAAAACCGACGTGGGCTCCCGCGCAATTTTCTGCGCCAGAGGGGGAAAGCCGACGGCCGGGGCCAATATCTGTAGCCTGCTATGAATACCAGCCCGCAGCTGTCTGTGTAGCCTTTACTGGCTATTAACCCCTTTACCCCCAAGAGTGGTTTGCACGTTAATGACCGGGCCAATTTTTACAATTCTGACCACTGTCCCTTTATGAGGTTATACCTCTGGTACGCTTCAATGGATCCTGGTGATTCTGACATTGTTTTCTCGTGACATATTGTACTTCATGACAATGGTAAAAATTCTTTGATAGTACCTGCATTTATTTGTGAAAAAAAAGGAAATTTGGCGAAAATTATGAAAATTTCGCAATTTTCCAACTTTGAATTTTTATGCAATTAAATCACAGAGATATGTCACACAAAATACTTAATAATGGAAACAGGAACACATGGGCTACTTGCACAGTGAACAAGTCTGTATGATCATGTTCACACACCACCAAGAAACCTGAAGACACAAAAGAGAATAGTAAAACCAAAAACACTCAGTTTGAAAAAATGTTGCAGTAATCCGCAAGTGCTAGTAAAAGATGTAAAAAACAGGGTATTTGGTTGATACGTTTTTTGCAAAAAATGTATACTAAGCTGCTCTACCAATCTTCACGGTATACCCTTATCAGAGCAGTCCTAACTAATGTATGCAATCCCTATCTGATGTATTTAAAAACCTGATCATCTGTATATAACCTGTGTGAACAGGGTTCAGAGAGGAAAAATCCATGTGTGCATACAGGGTAGAACAGCTTTTGTGCAGATAGCCCAAGAGGAGTGGTGGAACTCCCCAGTCTTGTAGACACAAGAGAACAATTATGGAAACAGGAACAAATGGGCTACTTGCACAGTGAACAAGTCTGTATGATCATGTTCACACACCACCAAGAAACCTGAAGACACAAAAGAGAATAGTAAAACCAAAAACACTCAGTTTGAAAAAATGTTGCAGTAATCCGCAAGTGCTAGTAAAAGATGTAAAAAACAGGGTATTTGGTTGATACGTTTTTTGCAAAAAATGTATACTAAGCTGCTCTACCAATCTTCACGGTATACCCTTATCAGAGCAGTCCTAACTAATGTATGCAATCCCTATCTGATGTATTTAAAAACCTGATCATCTGTATATAACCTGTGTGAACAGGGTTCAGAGAGGAAAAATCCATGTGTGCATACAGGGTAGAACAGCTTTTGTGCAGATAGCCCAAGAGGAGTGGTGGAACTCCCCACTCTTGTAGACACAAGAGAACAATTATGGAAACAGGAACACATGGGCTACTTGCACAGTGAACAAGTCTGTATGATCATGTTCACACACCACCAAGAAACCTGAAGACACAAAAGAGAATAGTAAAACCAAAAACACTCAGTTTGAAAAAATGTTGCAGTAATCCGCAAGTGCTAGTAAAAGATGTAAAAAACAGGGTATTTGGTTGATACGTTTTTTGCAAAAAATGTATACTAAGCTGCTCTACCAATCTTCACGGTATACCCTTATCAGAGCAGTCCTAACTAATGTATGCAATCCCTATCTGATGTATTTAAAAACCTGATCATCTGTATATAACCTGTGTGAACAGGGTTCAGAGAGGAAAAATCCATGTGTGCATACAGGGTAGAACAGCTTTTGTGCAGATAGCCCAAGAGGAGTGGTGGAACTCCCCAGTCTTGTAGACACAAGAGAACAATTATGGAAACAGGAACACATGGGCTACTTGCACAGTGAACAAGTCTGTATGATCATGTTCACACACCACCAAGAAACCTGAAGACACAAAAGAGAATAGTAAAACCAAAAACACTCAGTTTGAAAAAATGTTGCAGTAATCCGCAAGTGCTAGTAAAAGATGTAAAAAACAGGGTATTTGGTTGATACGTTTTTTGCAAAAAATGTATACTAAGCTGCTCTACCAATCTTCACGGTATACCCTTATCAGAGCAGTCCTAACTAATGTATGCAATCCCTATCTGATGTATTTAAAAACCTGATCATCTGTATATAACCTGTGTGAACAGGGTTCAGAGAGGAAAAATCCATGTGTGCATACAGGGTAGAACAGCTTTTGTGCAGATAGCCCAAGAGGAGTGGTGGAACTCCCCAGTCTTGTAGACACAAGAGAACAATTATGGAAACAGGAACACATGGGCTACTTGCACAGTGAACAAGTCTGTATGATCATGTTCACACACCACCAAGAAACCTGAAGACACAAAAGAGAATAGTAAAACCAAAAACACTCAGTTTGAAAAAATGTTGCAGTAATCCGCAAGTGCTAGTAAAAGATGTAAAAAACAGGGTATTTGGTTGATACGTTTCACACAGGTTATATACAGATGATCAGGTTTTTAAATACATCAGATAGGGATTGCATACATTAGTTAGGACTGCTCTGATAAGGGCATACCGTGAAGATTGGTAGAGCAGCTTAGTATACATTTTTTGCAAAAAACGTATCAACCAAATACCCTGTTTTTTACATCTTTTACTAGCACTTGCGGATTACTGCAACATTTTTTCAAACTGAGTGTTTTTGGTTTTACTATTCTCTTTTGTGTCTTCAAAATACTTAATAAGTAACATTTCCCACATGTCTACTTTACATCAGCACAATTTTGGAACCAAAATTTTTTTTTGTTAGGGAGTTATAAGGGTTAAAAGTTGACCAGCAATTTCTCATTTCTACAACACCATTTTATTTTAGGGACCACATCTCATTTGAAGTCATTTTGAGGGGTCTATATGATAGAAAATACCCAAGTGTGACACCATTCTAAAAACTACACCCCTCAAGGTGCTCAAAACCATATTCAAAAAGTTTATTAACCCTTCTGGTGCTTCACAGGAATTTTTTGAATGTTTAAATAAAAATGAACATTTAACTTTTTTTCACAAAAAATTTAATTCAGCTCCAATTTGTTTTATTTTACCAAGGGTAACAGGAGAAAATGGACCCCAAACATTGTTGTACATTTTGACCTGAGTATGCCAATACCCCACATGTGGGGGTAAACCACTGTTTGGGCGCATGGCAGAGCTCGGAAGCGAAGGAGTGCCATTTGACTTTTCAATGCAAAATTGACTGGAATTGAGATGGGACGCCATGTTTCGTTTGGAGAGCCCCTGATATGGCTAAACATTGAAACCCCCCACAAGTGACACCATTTTGGAAAGTAGACCCCCTAAGGAACTTATCTAGAGGTGTGGTGAGCACTTTGACCCACCAAGTGCTTCACAGAAGTTTATAATGTAGAACCGTAAAAATAAAAAATCATATTTTTTCACAAAAATTATCTTTTCGCCCCCAATTTTTTATTTTCCCAAGGGTAAGAGAAGAAATTGGACCCCAAAAGTTGTTGTACAATTTGTCCTGAGTACGCTGATAGCCCATATGTGGGGGTAAACCACTGTTTGGGCGGATGGGAGAGCTCGGAAGGGAAGGAGCGCCGTTTGACTTTTCAATGCAAAATTGACAGGAATTGAGATGGGACGTCATGTTGCGTTTGAAGAGCCACTGATGTGCCTAAACATTGAAACCCCCCACAAGTGACACCATTTTGGAAAGTAGACCCCCTAAGGAACTTATCTAGAGGTGTGGTGAGCACTTTGACCCACCAAGTGCTTCACAGAAGTTTATAATGTAGAACCGTAAAAATAAAAAATCATATTTTTTCACAAAAATTATCTTTTTGCCCCCAATTTTTTATTTTCCCAAGGGTAAGAGAAGAAATTGGACCCCAAAAGTTGTTGTACAATTTGTCCTGAGTACGCTGATACCCCATATGTGGGGGTAAACCACTGTTTGGGCGGATGGGAGAGCTCGGAAGGGAAGGAGCGCCGTTTGACTTTTCAAAGCAAAATTGACAGGAATTGAGATGGGACGCCATGTTGCGTTTGAAGAGCCACTGATGTGCCTAAACATTGAAACCCCCACAAGTGACACCATTTTGGAAAGTAGACCCCCTAAGGAACTTATCTAGAGGTGTGGTGAGCACTTTGACCCACCAAGTGCTTCACAGAAGTTTATAATGCAGAGCCGTAAAAATAAAACAAAATTTTTTTCCCACAAAAATTATTTTTTTAGCCCCCAGTTTTGTATTTTCCTGAGGGTAACAGGAGAAATTGGACCCCAAAATTTGTTGCCCAATTTGTCCTGAGTGCGATGATACACCATATGTGGGGGGAACCACTGTTTGGGCACATGGGAGGGCTCAGAAGGGAAGGAGTGCCATTTGAATGCAGACTTAGATGGAATGGTCTGCAGGTGTCACATTGCGTTTGCAGAGCCCCTAATGTACCTAAACAGTAGAAACCCCCCACAAGTGACACCATTTTGGAAAGTAGACCCCCTTAGGAACTTATCTAGATGTGTGCTGAGCGCTTTGACCCACCAAGTGCTTCACAGAAGTTTATAATGGAGAGCCGTAAAAATAAAACAAAATTTTTTTCCCACAAAAATTATTTTTTAGCCCCCAGTTTTGTATTTTCCCGAGGGTAAGAGGAGAAATTCGACCCCAAAAGTTGTTGTCCAATTTGTCCTGAGTACGCTGATACCCCGTATGTTGGGGGAAACCACCGTTTGAGCGCATGGCAGAGCTCGGAAGAGAAGGAGCGCCATTTGGAATGCAGACTTAGATGGAATGGTCTGCAGACGTCACATTGCGTTTGCAGAACCCCTAATGTACCTAAACAGTAGAAACCCCCCACAAGTGACCCCATATTGGAAACTAGACCCCCCAGGGAACTAATCTAGATGTGTTGTGAGAACTTTGAACCCCCAAGTGTTTCACTACAGTTTATAACGCAGAGCCGTGAAAATAAAAAATCTTTTTTTTTCCCACAAAAAATATGTTTTAGCCCCGAGTTTTGTATTTTCCCAAGGGTAACAGGAGAAATTGGACCCCAAAAGTTGTTGTCCTATTTGTCCTGAGTACGCTGATACCCCATATGTTGGGGTAAACCCCTGTTTGGGCACACGGGAGAGCTCGGAAGGGAAGAAGCACTGTTTTACTTTTTCAACGCAGAATTGGCTGGAATTGAGATCGGACGCCATGTCGCGTTTGGAGAGCCCCTGATGTGCCTAAACAGTGGAAACCCCACAATTATAACTGAAACCCTAATCCAAACACATCCCTAACCCTAATCCCAACCCTATTCCCAACCGTAAATGTAATTAAACCCTAACTGTAACTTTAGCCCCAACCCAAACTGTAGCCCTAGCCCTAACCCTAGCCCTGACCCTAATCCTAACCCTAGCCCTAACCCTAGCCCTAGCCCTAACCCTAGCCCTAGCCCTAACCCTAGCCCTAGCCCTAACCCTAACCCTAACCCTAGCCCTAACCCTAACCCTAGCCCTAACCCTAGCCCTAACTCTAACCCTAGCCCTAATGGGAAAATGGAAATAAATACATTTTTTTAATTTTTCCCTAACTAAGGGGGTGATGAAGGGGGGTTTGATTTACTTTTATAGTGGTTTTTTTAGCGGATTTTTATGATTGGCAGCCGTCACACACTGAAAGACGCTTTTTATTGCAAAAAATATTTTTTGCGTTACCACATTTTGAGAGCTATAATTTTTCTATATTTTGGTCCACAGAGTCATGTGAGGTCTTGTTTTTTGCGGGACGAGTTGACGTTTTTATTGGTATCATCTTCGGGCACGTGACATTTTTTGATCGCTTTTTATTCCGAGTTTTGTGAGGCAGAATGACCAAAAACCAGCTATTCATGAATTTCTTTTGGGGGAGGCGTTTATACCGTTCCGCGTTTGGTAAAATTGATAAAGCAGTTTTATTCTTCGGGTCAGTACGATTACAGCGACACCTCATTTATATCATTTTTTTATGTTTTGGCGCTTTTATACGATAAAAACTATTTTATAGAAAAAATAATTATTTTGGCATCGCTTTATTCTCAGGACTATAACTTTTTTATTTTTTTGCTGATGATGCTGTATGGCAGCTCATTTTTTGCGGGACAAGATGACGTTTTCAGCGGTACCATGGTTATTTATATCTGTCTTTTTGATCGCGTGTTATTCCACTTTTTCTTCGGCGGTATGATAATAAAGCGTTTTTTTACCTCGTTTTTTTTTTTTTTTTCTTACGGTGTTTACTGAAAGGGTTAACTAGTGGGCCAGTTTTATAGGTCAGGTCGTTACGGACGCGGAGATACTAAATATGTGTACTTTTATTGGTTTTTTTTTAAAATTTAGATAAAGAAATGTATTTATGGGAATAATATTTTTATTTTTTTTCATTATTTTGGAATATTTTTTTTTATTTTTTTTTTTACACATTTGAAATTTTTTTTTTTAACTTTTTTACTTTGACCCAGGGGGGGACATCACAGATCAGTGATCTGACAGTGTGCACAGCACTCTGTCAGATCACTGATCTGACATGCAGCGCTGCAGCCTTCACAGTGCCTGCTCTAAGCAGGCTCTGTGAAGCCACCTCCCTCCCTGCAGGACCCGGATCCGCGGCCATCTTGGATCCGGGGCTGGAGGGAGCAGGGAGGGAGGTGAGACCCTCGCAGCAACGCGATCACATCGCGTTGCTGCGGGGGGCTCAGGGAAGCCCGCAGGGAGCCCCCTCCCTGCGGGAAGCATCCCTATACCGCCGGCACATCGCGATCATCTTTGATCGCGGTGTGCCGGGGGTTAATGTGCCGGGGGCGGTCCGTGACCGCTCCTGGCACATAGTGCCGGATGTCAGCTGCGATAGGCAGCTGACACCTGGCCGCGATCGGCGGCGCTCCCCCCGTGAGCGCCGCCGATCGCGCTGGACGTACTATCCCGTCCATGGTCATAGGGGCCCACCCCACATGGACGGGATAGTACGTCCGATGTCAGAAAGGGGTTAAAATAGGGGGACCCCCCCCAAAAAAAATGACGTGGGGTCCCCCTATATTTTATAGCCCGAAAGGCTACGCAGACAGCTGCAGGCTGATATTCATAGCCTAGAGAGGGGCCATGGATATTGGCCCCCCCCCCGGCTACAAATACCAGTCCGCAGCCGCCCCAGAAATGGCGCATCTGTAAGATGCGCCAATTCCGGCACTTAGCCCCTCTCTTCCCACTCCCGAGTAGTGGTGGGATATGGGGTAATAAGGGGTTAATGTCACCTTGCTATTGTAAGGTGACATTAAGCCGGGTTAATAACGGAGAGGCGTCAATAAGACGCCTATCCATTATTAATCCAATAGTAAGAAAGGGTTAATAAAACACGCACACATTTGGAAAAAAGTGTTTTAATAATCTTCATTTAACCATACTTACCATACTTCAGCGCCTGCAAAAAAAAGTAAAATAATAAACCGTATACTACCTTTCCGCCGTAGTCCAATTAATAACGAGTGTCCCACGACGATCTCCCCTATAGAACAGTGACATCGTGTGTTGTTACTGCTCTATAGCAGGGGTCCCCAACTCCAGTCCTCAAGGCCCACCAACAGGTCATGTTTTCAGGATTTCCTTTGCATTGCACAGGTGATGCAATTATTACCTGGGCAAGACTAAGGAAATCCTGAAAACATGACATGTTGGTGGGCCTTGAGGACTGGAGTTGGGGACCCCTGCTCTATAGGACCCTCAGTGACACACTGACAGGAGACAATGGCTCCTGCAGTGCATCACTGAGGTTACTCTAGTTCAGAGGTCCCCAACTCCAGTCCTCAAGGCCCACCAACAGGTCATGTTTTCAGGATTTCCTTTGCATTGCACAGGTGATGCAATTATTACCTGGGCAAGACTAAGGAAATCCTGAAAACATGACCTGTTGGTGGGCCTTGAGGACTGGAGTTGGGGACCTCTGCTCTAGTTCACTGGTCTCACTTTATGGCAATTGCTGCGTGGGAAAATGTCTCACCCAGCAATGGCAATAGTGAGACTAGGGACTATTTTCTCACAGGGGCGTAGGAATACCTTGTGAGGAATACATGATGGAAGGATACCTTCCATCATTGTGTTCCTGAAGCCCCTGGAGAGTGGTCGCATCAGCTGATGCTCTTGCTCTCCACGGGAGATCGTCGTGGGACACTCGTTTTAATTGGATTTCTGCGGACAGGGAGTGTATTGTTTGTTTACTATTTTAATATTTTTTACAGGTGACAATGGCTTCGGGGAACAAAGTGACAAGTGATGGTGAGTATGTAATCTATGTTATATGTACTGTATGTCTGTAGTATGTATGTTATTTGATACGTCATTTACAACGTTTGGAATTTTCCAATAAATCTTCATGAATTGCATCTGACTTCTATTGTGTGCCGGAGTTATTTTTCTGGACGTTCTATTTTTTCTCCTGAGCACCAACGTGGTAGTGAGCACCTCATTTTTTCCTATATTATGCCACTGCTGGTACAAAAATTTAAGCAGTTCTTCGATGGCTTGTGACTATCCATCATCTTCTCGATTACATTCCATAAGTTTTCAATGGCGTTCAGGTCTGGAGATTGGGCTAGCCATGACAGGGATTTGATGTGGTGGTCCTTCATCCACATCTTGATTGACCTAGCAGTGTGGCATGGCACATTGTCCTGCTGGAAAAAACAGTCCTCAGTGTTGGGGAACATTGCCTGAGAAGGAATCAACTGTTTTTCCAGGATAACCTTGTATGAGGCTTCATTCATATGTCCTCCGCAAAAAAACAACCTGCCCAATTCCAGCCAACATAGGTCAATCGAGGTGTGGATGAAGGACCACCAGATCATATCCTTGAGAAAACCTATATATCCATATGGATTATACTGGCACCAGGGATGGGGTATTGTTCTTGGTTTTTAAATGTTTTTAGCTATGGTGAGTGCTTTTTGGTCCTCAATAAAGTACATTTGTTATTGTTTTTCATTTAGGTATGCGTGATTTTATGCATTGGCCTTTTCTTTTTGCTAGTACCCTGCTTCACTGACTGTGTGCACACATGACAACAGTTAATAAAGCTGGGTACTATACACAGCTTCACTGTGCACACATGAGGAGCTGATTGTAACGGAACATGTGCAGCTTCCCAATCGACAATGTCATTAATGCAGTTCACGACCACTTACGGTAAATGTGAAGAAACCAATTTTTATGTACTCACTGTTCTGTCTCCGCCATCTAATATTGTTACCCTGATTATCTGTTTGCGTAATTGCAGGTTTCTCAGTATGGATGTTCATATCTTTATTTGTTTTTAGTGCTTTGGCTCCCTCTAGCGGTCAGAGTTATGTTGACAGTTCAATCTTCTGTGTTTGTATTATCCATGTCTGATTCTCCTCCTCCTTTGCAACGCATTATGGTAGCTCAGCCTGCATTTCCCTCCATTTTTCCTTTCACTTTCTTCAGTTTGCCTTCAAGGAAAGACGCTTCACTTCATCCCCCTTGCGATTGCATTGCCGGTATGTCTTTATGCTTTCCGTAGATATTTCTGCTCCATATTAGCCTAGCCTTGCCAGTTGTACTCCCAGTTTAGTCACTAGCTTTCTAAATGTTATGCATAATGTATATCATGTGTATTATGTATCTGTTCTATACCATGCACTGATTCTATGTATATCATTGTTCACAGTTTCACCGCATCAATATACCACTACGTTTAATAAAGCAGACTCAACCACAGTCTCCTTATTGGACCCCGGTATAACGGTTTAGCTGACTGTGTAGCTACGTATGAGCCTGCCTCAGCTAGTGAGGACAGAACAGTGAAACGGCAGCCATCCAACTAGTGGGATTCAAGTCACCGGCTACTCAGAGACTAAATACAGCTGCAGCAATCTCTGCACAGCACTTTCCCAAGACAACATGTCTCACAAATCACATAGGACAAGATCTGTTACTTCCGTCTCCTCAAAGACAACATCCATCAGCAGCGCGGTTGCCATTGCCCGCGCAAATGCTGAAGCCGCCAAAATACGAGCGAGCTTTGCTGACCAAGAGATGCAACTTAAATTAGAAAAAGCACGCCTAGATGATGAAGAGAGAAGGTCACTCTTAGAGAGAGACGAGCAAGAGAGAAGGTCACGCTTAGAGAGAGCCGACCAAGAGAGAAGGACGCAGTTAGAGAAGGCACGTGTGGATGCCGCCTTAGAAAGCCTAGCAGCAAAAAGGGAAGCTGCCGCAGCCCTCGCCGAAGCAGAATCGCTAGAAGCCGCACAAAATCCCAAGCTGCATAGCCAATGCAGTACGTCGAGTCTGGAGTTCCCACTGCAAGACTCACCACAACGCACATCTCAGTATGTTAATGAACTTCCTGATCCAAACTATAACCTTGAACCAGTACCAAAACCAGAATACGACACCTCCAGCGAAGTGAGCGAGAGTCGTCACGAGGCTCAGGACAGAAACACTCGAAAATGTGAGGCAAAACAACTCTGCTAATGACTACCTTGCCCCTCACCAGGTAACCAACGTGGATCACCCTGCTGACACACCGTACATCAGGCCGAAGCAATACGACACCGGCTAGCGCCACCCTGAGGACACTAACAGGTACGAACGCACCTCACATCATTATCAGGGCGACCCATCACCAGTATACTCTGCTGACAACCGGTTCACGACAGAATTTGCCAAATTCTTCACACGACGTGAACTGGTTGCCAAGGGACTCATGAAATTCACTGACCGAGCTGAAGGTTACAGAGCTTGGAAAGCTTCCTTCCAAAATGTCATTAGAGACTTGGGGCTACAACACAGGGAAGAGATAGACCTGTTAGTCAAATACCTAGGAGAAGAGTCAGTCATACACGCAGTAAGGATCAGAGACATTAATACAAACCGCCCTGAGACTGGCCTCAAAGAGATCTGGAAAAGGCTGGATGAGTGTTACGGCTCAGCAGAAGTAATAGAAAGAGCCTTGTTCAAAAGAATCGATGACTTTCCTAAAATATCTAACAAAGGTCTCCAGAAACTTAGAGAGCTAAGCGACCTGCTAAAGGAAGTCCAAGTTGCCAAATACGAGGACGACCTACAGGGACTTGCATTTCTCGACACAGCCAGAGGTGTTAACCCTATAGTCCAGAAGTTGCCCTACAATCTACAGGAGAGGTGGCTCACACATGGTTCCACGTACAAATACAAACACAGCGTTCCATTCCCTCCCTTCTCCGTTTTTGTAGACTTCATACACCAACAAGCGAGAATTAGAAACGATCCCAGCTTTGACTTTGCAATACCATATGCCACACCGTCACCACCTGCAAATCCACGCAGAACATCTGTGGCAGTACACAAGACTTATATTTCTTCTTCAGACTCTAATTACAGGTCTGCTGGCTGCTCCCAATCAGAGACAAAGGTGCAGGACCCTGACAAGCAGTGCCCACTTCATCAGAAGCCTCATCCTCTCCTGAAATGCAAAGCCTTCAGAGGAAAATCTATGCCAGATCGCAGAAGCTTCCTGAAAGAAAACGGTATCTGCTACAAGTGCTGCTCGTCCACAGCTCATCTCGCCAAGGATTGCAAGGTCAGTGTAAAATGCACAGAATGTGGCACAACAGATCATAACACCGCTCTACACCCTGGCCCAGCTCCATGGAGTACACAAAACACGCCAGCTGACAGTGAGCATGGCGGGGAGGAAAGGAACACTGATACAGCTACGCCGGAGATCACTTCACAATGTACCGAGGTCTGCAAAGGGACAATAGACAGTAGGTCCTGTTCAAAAATATGCCTGGTCAAAGTATACCCGAAGGGCCATAGAGACCAAGCTGTAAGACTGTATGCTATCTTGGATGATCAAAGTAATCGATCCTTGGCTAGATCAACGTTCTTTGACCTATTCAACATCAAAGGGCCAAGCACCCCCTACTCCTTAAAGACGTGTGCAGGTACTGTGACAACAGCAGGCAGGAAAGCTACTGACTACCAGATCGAGTCTTTAGATGGATAATTCTGCCTATCGCTACCTACGATCATCGAATGTAACCAGATCCCAGACAACAGATCTGAAATCCCTACGCCAGATGTAGCAATCCATCACGCTCACTTAAAACGAATAGCACACCTTATACCGGAACTCGACCATCAGGCCCAGATAATTCTGCTGTTGGGGAGAGATATCCTACAGGTTCATAAAGTGAGACGTCATATCAATGGACTTCACAATGCTCCCTATGCCCAAAGGCTAGACCTAGGATGGGTCATAATTGGCAATGTATGCTTGGGACGCATGCACGCCCCATCTTCTGTGACAAGCATGCTGACAAATACATTGGAGAAAAGACGTCCATCTCTGTTTCAACCTTGTAACAATGAGTTCCATGTCAGGGAACTGCCACACAGCATCCAACTACCTGATCATTTAATAGACTTTACTCACGACAGCAATATAGTGTCGGGAAGCTATGAGGATCAGTTAGGGTGCAGAGTCTTCCAGAGAACTAAGCAGGACAACCAAGTGGCAATGTCGGTAGAGGACAAGCTGTTGTTAGAGGTAATGGACAAGGGACTCGTTAAAGATGAGACCAACAGCTGGGTCGCACCTCTTCCCTTCAAAACCCACAGACCACGTCTACCGAACAACAGAAATCAGGCATTACAACGTTTCTCCTCTCTCATTCGTAATCTGCAAAAGAAACCAGAGATGAAAGATCACTTTTTCTTCTTCATGTCAAAGATTTTTGAAAACTGTCACGCAGAACTAGCTCCCACTCTCAAAGACTCTGAAGAATGCTGGTTCCTACCCATGTTCGGAGTATACCACCCTAAGAAACCAGGCCAGATTAGAGTCGTGTTTGATTCCAGTGCTAAATTTAATGATGTCTCCCTGAATGTTGTTCTGCTGACAGGACCAGACCTCAATAACAAACTACTGGGTGTACTTATGCGCTTCCGTAAGGATTCCATTGCCTTCATCGCTGACATCCAGCAAATGTTCCATTGTTTCCTTGTGAGAGAGAGAGACAGGAACTTCCTAAGATTCTTCTGGTACAGAGACAATGATCCTACTAAAGAAGTCACAGAGTATCGCATGAGAGTGCACATCTTTGGCAACAGTCCTTCACCTGCAGTCGCCATTTACGGACTCAAAAGTTCAGCTCAGGAAGGAGAACCAGAATACGGAGATGTCAGACAATTCATAGAAAAGGACTTTTATGTCGACGACTGTCTAAAAGCCATGCCTTCAAATGAGACTGCCATCAGTCTTCTCAGGAGAGCCCAGGACATGCTTGCCTGCTCGAACCTTAGGCTTCATAAAATAGCCTCAAACAGCCATGAATTCATGGAAGAGTTCCCTTCTCAGGACCTATGTAATGGTCTCAGAGACCTGGACCTGGGGTCAGACCCCGCACCAATGCAACGCAGCCTCGGGCTTCTATGGAATCTACAATCAGACACTTTCACGTTTCAGGTCAGCCAGGAAGAAAGGCCTTTCACACATAGAGGCGTCCTGTCTACCATCAACAGTCTGTACGATCCCTTGGGTTTCGCAGCTCCTGTTACTATACAAGGCAAGGCCCTACTAAAGGCCCCTTCACATTAAGCGACGCTGCAGCGATACCGACAACGATCCGGATCGCTGCAGCGTCGCTGTTTGGTCGCTGGAGAGCTGTCACACAGACCGCTCTCCAGCGACCAACGATGCCGGTAACCAGGGTAAACATCGGGTAACTAAGCGCAGGGCCGCGCTTAGTAACCCGATGTTTACCCTGGTTACCATCCTAAAAGTAAAAAAAACAAACAGTACATACTTACCTAACGCTGTCTGTCCTCCAGCGCTGTGCTCTGCACTCCTCCTGTACTGTCTGTGTGAGCACAGCGGCCGGAAAGCAGAGCGGTGACATCACCGCTCTGCTTTCCGGCTGACCGACGCTCACAGCCAGAGCAGGAGTGCAGAGAAGCAGAGCGCCGGGGACAGACAGCGGTAGGTAAGTATGTAGTGTTTGTTTTTTTTACTTTTAGGATGGTATCCAGGGTAAACATCGGGTTACTAAGCGCGGCCCTGCGCTTAGTTACCCGATGTTTACCCTGGTTACCAGTGAAGACATCGCTGGATCGGTGTCACACACGCCGATCCAGCGATGTCCACGGGAGATCCAGCGACGAAATAAAGTTCTGGACTTTCTTCAGCGACCAACGATCTCCCAGCAGGGGCCTGATCGTTGGTCGCTGTCACACATAACGATTTTATTAACGATATCGTTGCTACGTCACAAAAAGCAACGATATCGTTAACAATATCGTTATGTGTGAAGGTACCTTAAGAGACTTAACTAGGGAAACATCTGACTGGGATGCACCTCTACCACCTGACAAGAGGATCCAGTGGGAAGAGTGGAAGAACTCGTTAGCCGCACTCTCCAACCTGCATGTGCCAAGACCGTACACCCCTGTGCCATGTACTGAGATACAGAGCCAAAGACTGTACGTATTTGCAGATGCTTCTGTCAAAGCAATTGCCGCTGTTGCCTACCTCAAAACTGTAGACTCCAAATGTCAGTGCCACATTGGTTTAGTCATGGGAAAGGCCAAACTCGCACCACAACCAGAGCACACTACACCCAGGTTAGAGCTTTGTGCCGCAGTCTTAGCCGTTGAGTTAACGGAGTTCATCGCATCCGAAATGGATATCGACCTGACACAGGCCAAGTTCTACTCAGACAGCAAAGTAGTCCTGGGATATATCCACAACGAAACCAGGCGATTCTACGTTTATGTCAATAACAAAGTGCTACGAATCAGGAGATCAGTTCATCCAAAGCAGTGGCATTACCTACCCACAGACCAGAATCCCGCAGATCATGCAACTAGAGCAGTTTAACGCAAGTCGACTAGGAAGCACAACGTGGCTCTCGGGACCAAAACTATTGTACATTGAGGAATGTTTTCCAGACACCTTTGAACTAGTAGGAGAGGACTCAGATGATGAAATCCGCCCTCAGGTGTCTACCCTTCATACAGTGACCTCTGTTATCCAGCTTGGATCTTGCAGGTTCGACAGATTCTCAAGTTGGAAGTCACTTACTCGAGCCATTACCTGCCTAACTCATATAGCTCGCTCATTCAGGACCACCAGAACTTGTGGCACAGAAAAATGTAAAGGTTGGCATCTTTGTAAAAATACCTACGTTACCTCTGACTTAGAGTTCTCTAGAAATCACATCATCCTCACTGTTCAAAGAGAAACCTACTTTGCAGAAATCCAATGTCTTATTAACAAAGCTCCAATACCAGTGAGCAGCATATTGAGAAAACTCGACCCATTCATCGACAACAGCGGCCTACTGAGAGTGGGAGGCCGACTCAAAGAAGCTGAGATGGAGTTTGAGGAGAAATTCCCTCTTATACTTCCCGGAAAATGTCACGTTGCCTACCGAATCGTACAACATTACCACAATCTGGTCAAGCACCAAGGAAGACTATTTACAGAAGGAGCAGCGAGGCTTACCAACGAAAGCCTAATCACCTTCATGGCTGAAGCTGCAGCTATAATCAACGCAAGACCCCTGGTTCCAGTTCCTAACGACCCTGAGGAGCCTTTGTTATTGACTGCAGCTACTTTACTTACCCAGAAAACAGGACTGTCCAGTGCCCCTCCAGGAGGATTCGACGCTAAGGACCTATACAAGCGCCAATGGAGACAGGTACTAAGTCTTGCAAATACTTTCTGGGACAGGTGGCGCAAACAATATTTGTCTACCCTGCAGCCACGGACGAAGTGGCAATCTACTAAACCTAATCTGAACATAGGTGACCTTGTTCTTGTGAAAGACTGTCAAATTCATAGGAACCAGTGGCCACTTGGCCTAGTTACCGCAACGTTCCCGAGTAAGGACGGCAACGTCTGCAAAGTTGAGCTAAGGATGACCAAAGGGAATGAACCTAAGACATTTTCCAGACCGGTATCTGAACTGGTCCTATTGTTGCCTTCGGAAGAAAGGAGTAGTGACATCCGTTGATGCCAGATGGGGAGTGTTCTGTCTCCGCCATCTAATATTGTTACCCTGATTATCTGTTTGCGTAATTGCAGGTTTCTCAGTATAGATGTTCATATCTATTTGTTTTTAGTGCTTTGGCTCCCTCTAGCGGTCAGAGTTATGTTAACAGTTCAATCTTCTGTGTTTGTATTATCCATGTCTGATTCTCCTCCTCCATTGCAATGCATTATGGTAGCTCAGCCTCCATTTCCCTCCATTTTTCCTTTCACTTTCTTCAGTCTGCCTTCATGGAAAGACGCTTCACTTCATCCCCCTTGCGATTGCATTGCCGGTATGTCTTTATGCTTTCTGTAGATATTTCTGCTCCATATTAGCCTAGCCTTGCCAGTTGTACTCCCAGTTTAGTCACTAGCTTTCTAAATGTTATGCATAATGTATATCATGTGTATTATGTATCTGTTCTATACCATGCACTGATTCTATGTATATCATTGTTCACAGTTTCACCGCATCAATATACCACTACATATAATAAAGCACAGACTCAACCACAGTCTTCTTATTGGACCCCGGTATAGCGGTTTAGCTGACTGTATAGCTACGTATGAGCCTGCCTCAGCTAGTGAGGACAGAACACTCACATTTTAGGGCTTGTATGTTGTGCCCAAAATAATGACCTTTAAAATGAGTCTTGTGGCTGGTTTCTCACACGTGTAATAATAATATGTGAATGGAATGGCAATTTAGCTTGGCTAATCAATCAGTACATGATACTGTTTTTCCCTGTCTTTTACGGCAGGGGTCCCCAACTCCAGTCCTCAAGGCCCACCAACAGGTCATGTTTTCAGGATTTCCTTTGCATTGCACAGGTGATGCAATTATTACCTGGGCAAGACTAAGGAAATCCTGAAAACATGACATGTTGGTGGGCCTTGAGGACTGGAGTTGGGGACCCCTGTTTTACGGCATGAGCTCAAGTACTAGGTGAGTGACCCTGCCAACTTTAATCACTAAGGGAAAGTCATGTAGTGAAACGAAGAGTCAGTAACACATTTTAAAGTCCTAAGACAAAATGTTAGATTTGCCCAAAGAATGGGGTCTGGGAACAATGTAAATTCAAGCATCTGAGCTGAGGAAGTGTTTAACAGTGAATAAAACACAAATCCGAAATTGTAAAATGATGAATTTATTAAAAAGGATAACATAAAAAGATGTTTCATCAGATACAGCTCCTATTGTGATTCGAGTGGACAGTCCTGTGTACCGCAAAAGTTTAGGGTCACTTAGAAGTTTCCTTATTTTTGAAAGAAAAGCAGTTTTTTTCAAATTAAGCCAACATTAAATGATTCAGAAATACACTCTATACATAGTTAATGTGGTAAATGACTGTTCTAGCTTCAAAAGTCTGGTTTGTAATGCAATATCTGCATACTTGTATAGAGGCTAGTGATGAGCGAGTATACTCATTGCTCTGGTTTTCCCGAGCACTTTCAGGTGATCTCCGAGTATTTCTAAGTGCTCGGGGATTTAGTTTTCATTGCGGCAGCTGAATGATTTACAGCTACTAGCCAGCTTGAATACATGTGGGGATTCCCTAGCAACCAGGCAACCCCCACGTTTTCAGCCTGGCTAATCGCTGTAAATCATTCAGCTGCAGCGATTAAAACTAAATCTCCTAACACTAACAAATACTCGAAGACCACCCGAGCGTGCTTGGGAAAACCTGAGCAACGAGTACACTCGCTCATCACTAATAGAGGCCAATTTCAAAAAAACATCACTCCAGTGTTCTTACTGTACTTTACGATTGCCAACTGTGTAAGAAAGCTAATGGATGGTTAGAATACCCTTGAAAACCCTTGTGCAAGTATGTTAGAACAGCTGAAAACAGTTTGGCTGATTGAAGAACCTATAAACCCCACCTTCCTTTGTGCTAGTTGAGAATCTGGAGAATTACATTTGTTGATTCCATTAGACTCTCAAAATGGCCAGAAAAAAAATAAATTTCATGTGAAACTCGACAGTCTATTCTTGTTCTTGGAAATGCAGGCTATTCCATGCGAGAAATTGACAAGAAAGTGAAGATTTTCTACAACGGTGTGTACTACTCCCTTCAGAGGAGAGCACAAACAGGCTCTAACCAGAGTAGAAAGAGAAGTGGGAGGCCTTGCTGCACAACTGAGCAACAAAACAAGTACATTAGAGTCTGTAGTTTGCGAAATCGATGCCTCACAGGTCCTCAACTGGCAGCTTCATTAAATAGTACATGCAAAACGCCAGTGTCAACGTCTACAGTGAAGAGGGGACTCCAGGATGCTGGCCTTCAGGGCAGAGTGGCAAAGAAAAAGTCATATCTGAGACTGGCTAATAAAAGGAAAAGATTAATATGGGCAAAAGAACACAGACAATGGACAGAGGAAGATTGGAAAAAAGTGTTAAGGACAGACAAATCCAAGTTTGAGGTGTTTGGATCACACAGAACATTTGTGAGACGCAGAACAAATGAAAAGATGCTGGAAGAGTGCCTGACGCCATCTGTCAAGCATGTTGGAGGTAATGTGATCTGAGGTTGCTTTGGTGCTGGTAAAGTGGGAAATTTGTACAAGGTAAAAGGGATATTGAATAAGAAAGGCTATCACTCCATTTTTCAACGCCATGCCATACCCCGTGGACAGCGCTTGATTGAAGCCAATTTCATCCTACAACAGGACAATGACCCAGAGCACACCTCCAAATTATGCAAGAACTATTTAGGGAAGAAGCAGGCAGCTGGTATTCTATCTGTAATGGAGTGGCCAGTGCAGTCTCCAGATCTCAACCCCATTGAGCTGTTGTGGTAGCAGCTTGACCGTATGGTACGCAAAAAGTGCCCATCAAGCCAAACCAACTTGTGGGAGGGGCTTCTGGAATCATGGGACCAGATTTCTCCAGATTACCTCAGCAAATTAACTGCTAGAATGCCAAAGGTCTGCAATGCTGTAATTGCTGCAAAGGGAGCATTGTTTGACGAAAGCAAAGTTTGAAGGAGAAAATTATTATTTCAAATAAAAATCTTTTTTTTTTGAACCTTGTCAATGTCTGAACTAGATTTTCAATTCATTTGACAACTCATTGGATTAATAAAAGTATGAGTTTTCATGGAAAACACAAAATTGTCTGGGTGACCCTAAACTTTTGAATGGTAGCGTAAGTTACAAATCGCAAATGAAGTAGGCACATGGATTTACAATCAGATGGTAGGACATCTTACAGTAATGGTTGATTTCTCCAGCCTAGAGATTACAAATAGCTCTCTATATGATAAATCCAGTACCTGGATCACCCCTTTTCAAGTGAAGTAGTCCCCTTTGTTAAATAAAAACAACATATATGCATCTCCCACACCAGCGCCATTCCAGTTATGGCGACACTGGGTCTGCCAGGTTTTTGAGCCCTACTGTCAATCAGCAGGACTACTTAATTTAAATAGGGGTTGTCCAGGTAGTGAACAACCCCTTTCAGTCAGAAATGAAAATGTACAACATTTATTAGGAGACCATTTATCCCCAAGGCACGGCACAGAAAAATCCTCTGACCTCTGGAAGGCCATCACTTGGCTGAGGCTACGAATTCATCATGCCCTGCTCAGTTCTTCCTGGCATTTACTCTTCTGTTATGCCAAGTTTCACCAAACTTACCAGACCGATATGGATTGTGTTATCAGATATTCCTTCTGATTATCCACAGGTATAAACCTTTCATGAAAGGAAAAAAAAAACTAAACTAAAAACAGTGCAGGATCCTGAAAGAGGATCATGGTTTATACACCTCGTGCCCCAATTAAATTGCTAGTCAATACTGTGCCCAGTATTACATAAAGTGCCTCCTGTAAGGCATCTTCAAATTGTGGAATGATGTAACGTTAGATATGACGAACCATCAGTCAGAGCCTCCATCATCATCACTCTGCACCGCTGCTTCCACCTGTAGTAAAATGTTACAGAATTAGCAAAAAAACAAACAAAGGAAAGATTCAATCTAATGTCTAAATAAAAGCATTTTGTCATTCCTCCTGGAAATATATGAATGAACTGACCACTAGCTATTGCAATTCCGTTTGCCATTAGGATGTCTAACAGGCAATCTGACACCAAGGCAAAGGTTGCATGAGTGCATAAAAAAGTCACCTGAGAGTCATCTCCTTCCATATGGCAGCCATTTTTATCCATCAGCAGTTATTAACATTCACAAAACCAAAATAAGTTTTATATGTTAATCAATTGCAATGCATCGGTAAAAAATTGGATGCTATATGGTGGATCTGTATGGGATCCGAATTGTTTGCACAACCATAGACTTGAATAGCTAAGTCTCATCCGACATAAGGAGAAAAACTATTGCACGCTGCGATTTGTTCGCAGATCCGGTCAGTAAAAAAACCCTGCACATCTGAACAGTCCTATCAAATAACATTGGTCTGAGTGCCTTCTGTTTTTTTCATGGACAAAACTTCGACTGAAAATACGGTCTTGTGTACATGGCCTAACAATAATGGATGGACAGTGTTAGATTGTGTAATGAAACGCACCTAAAAGGCAATGGGAGAATATGATTATATATGGTTTTCTAACTAAAATATTTCAATGCAAGACTGAAACTGTAAATCTAAAATGTCATATCAAAAGTGCAGAACATGCGGGATACGGTATCTGAATGCACAAAGATGAACTAAAGGATTAGTCGAAAAGGCGGAGGATTAGTCGAAAAGGCGGAGGATTAGTCGAAAAGGCGGAGGATTAGTCGAATAGGCAGAGGATAGTTGAAAAGGCGGAGGATTAGTCGAATAGGCGGAGGATAGTTGAAAAGGCGGAGGTTTAGTCGAATAGGCAGAGGATAGTCAAAAAGGTGGAGGATTAGTCGAATAGGCAGAGGATAGTCAAAAAGGTGGAGGATTAGTAGAAAAGGCGGAGGATTAGTCGAAAAAGCGGAGGATTAGTTGAAAAGGCAGAGGATTAGTCGAAAAGGTAGAGGATTAGTCGAAAAGGTAGAGGATTAGTCGAATAGGTGGAGGATAGTAGAAATGATGATTACATTTGCAGCAGTAAAAGATTCTCAAAACAGCAGCAGAAATAACTGGAACTAACATGTTATAGGAAACCTGTCATATTGAAGATGCCGTCTGATTAGCCATACATCTGTTTTAGGCGTCTAGGGAAAATCTAGTAGAACTTGTAATTTGATCTTTGTAATCCCTGCTCATGCCGGACTTGTGCCGCCATTAGATAAGGCGATCTAAGCCATTAAATGACCGTCGATCACCTATTTGTAAACCAATCAGCGGTGGTTTACTGTCCTGTGTATATAGGCTGACAAACATTCTAGGCGACCAGAATGCTTGCTAATATGATTGTTCTTTGCACAAATAATGTTATCGGCAGCACATTCCCCTTTCACACAGCACTATATTCTGCTAATAACAGTAACTTTGAAGCTGGCTTAAAAATCATTGCACCCAAAAGTGGGGGGGTTCCTAATTTGACAGCCATTTCTGCATGCACCTTCACCCTTATAATAGATTTATAAAAATGGTTTACCTTGTGATTGGCCATATTCTGCCCCTGAGAAGTTGCATCATAGTCATGAATGGGTAAAGTGTCTAGCCAGCTTGCCATGGACTTTTCTTCAATTTCAGTCTGAATAATTGTAGGATAGATATGTGCTTTCTTAAATGCCTCAATTTTTTCTTCCTCCTCTGCCCAGTCCAATGACTCATGAAGACCGTCATTCCCAAAACGCCGATTGTACTTCTCAAAGTGGACCCTCTCTAGTACCAGTCCCAGACCTGGAGCTTTGGGTATGTCTACTTTTTCCTCTCCCCAGCTCCTCTGCATTATAGATGGTGGAGCATATCCTTTCACCACCGCAATAACCAGTCCAATCATCTTGCGTATCTGATGCATCATGAAACTTTGTCCTTTCACCTTAATCACGGCCAGCTCCAGGCCGCCCTGCAGGAAAGGCGGCTCACAATTCATCTCCATGATATAACGTTTAGCACTGGGGTCCCAAGGTCCTTTCTGTGATGTGAAATTATGGAAATTGTGTGTACCTTTGTAGAGCGCAAGCAGTTCATTCACTTTATCTAAAGTTTCTTGGCCAAGCCGGAAGCTTTCCTCTTGCAGACCGTGGTCCTTATGAGCAAAGGCAAAAGTAGGTAGCGTGTAGGAATAGGTACGGGCATCACACGAGTTCTTGGAGTTAAACCGTCCCGTAACTCGTTTCAGTCCTTAGACGAGGAAATGAAATGTGAGAACAATGTGCAAAGTCAAAAGTTTGTGTTGCATAAAAGACCCAGTTCTTCACAAAAATCGAAGTTATGTTTTATCTATGCATTAAACATGGCTGTAATGGAGCTGTAATATTGATTATATTGATACCTTTCTCAGCTAATTAGATGTAAATGCACAGGGGCAGGACTGTGCACTGGGTCTTCTCCTCCTTGTCTGTAACTCCCGACCCCTCTGCTGCCTCCGGTCTCTGGATGACAGGCCACTGCTGAGATTTCACACAGAGGAAGCAGGTCATTCAGAGACCATAGGCAGGCAGAGGGGCCGGGGAATCACAGACAAGGAGGAAAAGACCCCCTGTACAGTCCGGCCCCTGTGCAACAAAATTTAATCACAGAACTTCATATGACGATTAGCGAAGAACAATAACACATTTATTACCGCCATGTCTTTACATTACAAAATCAGTCCCTTTAAATCACAGTCACTTTAATAAAAGAATAAACGACAAGGTCCTTCCACACTACAAATAACGTCCTTACCTATTATTCTTATTTGGGAAGGCAGTTGACCATTAATTTTTTCCACTATGTTGTCGATCAGCCATACCTTCAGAGACACAACTTGCCCAGCAGCAGACACTCCCTAAAATGGAAGCAATATATACCTTTAGGGTAAGTGCACGTCGAGTATTTACAACAGAAATTTCTGCACCAAAACGGTCTCTTGGCAGGAAAAATGTTTCATGTGGTTTTTTTTTCACCACTTGTTTGAATGGGTGAAAAACGCTGCAAAAAAACGCGGAAAGAATGGACATGCTCTGAGACTGCTACTGATTAGATGGAACATAAACCTCTTTCAGAGAAAGGGTGAGCATCCAGTCACAATGGCACAGGTCTGGGAGTGGCAACTATTAGGCAGCGAGGAAAAAGCCAGTTCTTCAAATTGACGTCATGCAAAATCAAAAATATGATTTTTTTTTTGTCCTCTCTTTTTAGAACAAAAAGTCACATTCCGTTAAAATCTTACATATTAGTCTTCAACTGTGCAAAAATAAGATTAGATGTGATTATGTGCTCCAGAATGGTGCTGGAGTACAGCTGTGCAAAAAGGTTACGATATTTTGTAGAGTCGCAAATGATGAATTAGGCTAAAATATCTGGATAAAGAAAACCAGGCCCACCATGCAAAAACAGATGAAGCCAAGTACAGTTAACGGGAGTGTCCAGCATTGGGCACATTATTTTTTCTTCTTTTGAACTTAAATGCAAATATTTGGAGCTAAAAATTATTTTTTTTTTACAATTGGCCTTCATTAAAGATTTTGCACCATTTTCCTTTCTGTTGATAGCTGCAGAACGAGTCATTGGGAACCTATAACTGGATTCTTGCTGCCTGAACTGCCAGCAACATGGATTAAAGTCTGGCTGCGTGATTGCAGCTAAACAGGTCTCTCTCAGAATCACTGCGGCATTCCACAGAAAGCATAGTTTGGAAAAGCTGGCTGGGGATTACAGAGAGGCTTGTCAATCATCTGGAATGGGGTGGAGAGAACCTGGGGGAGACTACGGCTGACTAGTCGCGTCTCTCGCTACGGTCCCCGAATGGCGTATTTTGAACTATGTTAAAGACATATTTATCTCCCATCCTGAAGCTTGGCTCTGATTAATGCTGCCTGTGATAGGGTCCATCCAACGGAGAATCCATAAGCAAGCTTACTTTGACAGTTTTAAAGGGTTATACACAAGTTATGTCGTGCGCAGCACAAAGCTCTACACTCTCATTTTCCCGATGCTGGGGGTGGGCGCTCCTTGTGTGACGGTTCTGGTTCAGTAGCTAAGCTTATCCTGCTAATGTGACATGCTCAGGTCTGTCACTGGCTGGTTCTGAAATCTACCAAAGAAGATCCAGGAAAACAAACTCAGAAGGGAGGTAAGAACATTTCTAAAACAATCCACAGCGAGGAGATTGGAACAAAACAAAATCCTCTAAACTGCATGCTTGCAAACGCCAGAAGCCTGACAAACAAGATGGAAGAACTAGAAGCAGAAATATCTACAGGTAACTTTGACATAGTGGGAATAACCGAGACATGGTTAGATGAAAGCTATGACTGGGCTGTTAACTTACAGGGTTACAGTCTGTTTAGAAAGGATCGTAAAAATCGGAGAGGAGGAGGGGTTTGTCTCTATGTAAAGTCTTGTCTAAAGTCCACTTTAAGGGAGGATATTAGCGAAGGAAATGAGGATGTCGAGTCCATATGGGTCGAAATTCATGGAGGGAAAAATGGTAACAAAATTCTCATTGGGGTCTGTTACAAACCCCCAAATATAACAGAAACCATGGAAAGTCTACTTCTAAAGCAGATAGATGAATCTGCAACCCATAATGAGGTCCTGGTTATGGGGAACTTTAACTACCCGGATATTAACTGGGAAACAGAAACCTGTGAAACCCATAAAGGCAACAGGTTTCTGCTAATAACCAAGAAAAATTATCTTTCACAATTGGTGCAGAATCCAACCAGAGGAGCAGCACTTTTAGACCTAATACTATCTAATAGACCTGACAGAATAACAAATCTGCAGGTGGTCGGGCATCTAGGAAATAGCGACCACAATATTGTACAGTTTCACCTGTCTTTCACTAGGGGGACTTGTCAGGGAGTCACAAAAACACTGAACTTTAGGAAGGCAAAGTTTGACCAGCTTAGAGATGCCCTTAATCTGGTAGACTGGGACAATATCCTCAGAAATAAGAATACAGATAATAAATGGGAAATGTTTAAGAACATCCTAAATAGGCACTGTAAGCGGTTTATACCTTGTGGGAATAAAAGGACTAGAAATAGGAAAAACCCAATGTGGCTAAACAAAGAAGTAAGACAGGCAATTAACAGTAAAAAGAAAGCATTTGCACTACTAAAGCAGGATGGCACCATTGAAGCTCTAAAAAACTATAGGGAGAAAAATACTTTATCTAAAAAACTAATTAAAGCTGCCAAAAAGGAAACAGAGAAGCACATTGCTAAGGAGAGTAAAGGTACCGTCACACATAGCGACGCTGCAGCGATACCGACAACGATCCGGATCGCTGCAGCGTCGCTCTTTGGTCGCTGGAGAGCTGTCACACAGACAGCTCTCCAGCGACCAACGATCCCGAGGTCCCCGGTAACCAGGGTAAACATCGGGTAACTAAGCGCAGGGCCGCGCTTAGTAACCCGATGTTTACCATGGTTACCATCCTAAAAAGTAAAAAAACAAACGCTACATACTTACCTACCGCTGTCTGTCCTCGGCGCTCTGCTTCTCTGGTCTGGCTGTGAGCGCCGGGCAGCCAGAAAGCAGAGCGGTGACGTCACCGCTCTGCTTTCCGGCTGACCGACGCTCACAGCCAGAGCAGGAGGAGAGCAGAGCACAGCGCTGGAGGACAGACGGCTGTAGGTAAGTATGTACTGTTTGTTTTTTTACTTTTAGGATGGTAACCAGGGTAAACATCGGGTTACTAAGCGCGGCCCTGCGCTTAGTTACCCGATGTTTACCCTGGTTACCAGCAAAGACATCGCTGAATCGGTGTCACACACGCCGATTCAGCGATGTCTACGGGGAGTCCAGCGACGAACTAAAGTTCTGGACTTTCTTCCCCGACCAGCGATCTCCCAGCAGGGGCCTGATCGCTGCTGCCTGTCACACTGGACGATATCGCTAGCGAGGACGCTGCAACGTCACGGATCGCTAGCGATATCGTCTAGTGTGACAGTACCTTAAAACTAATCCCAAACTGTTCTTCAACTATATCAATAGTAAAAGAATAAAAACTGAAAATGTAGGCCCCTTAAAAAATAGTGAGGAAAGAATGGTTGTAGATGACGAGGAAAAAGCTAACATATTAAACACCTTCTTCTCCACGGTATTCACGGTGGAAAATGAAATGCTAGGTGAAATCCCAAGAAACAATGAAAACCCTATATTAAGGGTCACCAATCTAACCCAAGAAGAGGTGCGAAACCGGCTAAATAAGATTAAAATAGATAAATCTCCGGGTCCGGATGGCATACACCCACGAGTACTAAGAGAACTAAGTAATGTAATAGATAAACCATTATTTCTTATTTTTAGGGACTCTATAGCGACAGGGTCTGTTCCGCAGGATTGGCGCATAGCAAATGTGGTGCCAATATTGAAAAAAGGGCTCTAAAAGTGAACCTGGAAATTATAGGCCAGTAAGTCTAACCTCTATTGTTGGTAAAATATTTGAAGGGTTTCTGAGGGATGTTATTCTGGATTATCTCAATGAGAATAACTGTTTAACTCCATATCAGCATGGGTTTATGAGAAATCGCTCCTGTCAAACCAATCTAATCAGTTTTTATGAAGAGGTAAGCTATAGGCTGGACCACGGTGAGTCATTGGACGTGGTACAGTTAGGGCCAGAAATATTTGGACAGTGACACAATTTTCGCGAGTTGGGCTCTGCATGCCACCACATTGGATTTGAAATGAAACCTCTACAACAGAATTCAAGTGCAGATTGTAACGTTTAATTTTAAGGGTTGAACAAAAATATCTGATAGAAAATGTAGGAATTGTACACATTTCTTTACAAACACTCCACATTTTAGGAGGTCAAAAGTAATTGGACAAATAAACATAACCCAAACAAAATATTTTTATTTTCAATATTTTGTTGCAAATCCTTTGGAGGCAATCACTGCCTTAAGTCTGGAACCCATGCACATCACCAAACGCTGGGTTTCCTCCTTCTTAAAGTTTTGCCAGGCCTTTACAGCCGCAGCCTTCAGGTCTTGCTTGTTTGTGGGTCTTTCCGTCTTAAGTCTGGATTTGAGCAAGTGAAATGCATGCTCAATTGGGTTTAGATCTGGAGATTGACTTGGCCATTGCAGAATGTTCCACTTTTTGGCACTCATGAACTCCTGGGTAGCTTTGGATGTATGCTTGGGGTCATTGTCCATCTGTACTATGAAGCGCCGTCCAATCAACTTTGCAGCATTTGGCTGAATCTGGGCTGAAAGTATATCCCGGTACACTTCAGAATTCATCCGGCTACTCTTGTCTGCTCTTATGTCATCAATAAACACAAGTGACCCAGTGCCATTGAAAGCCATGCATGCCCATGCCATCACGTTGCCTCCACCATGTTTTACAGAGGATGTGGTGTGCCTTGGATCATGTGCCGTTCCCTTTCTTCTCCAAACTTTTTTCTTCCCATCATTCTGGTACAGGTTGATCTTTGTCTCATCTGTCCATAGAATACTTTTCCAGAACTGAGCTGGCTTCTTGAGGTGTTTTTCTGTAAATTTAACTCTGGCCTGTCTATTTTTGGTATTGATGAATGGTTTGCATCTAGATGTGAACCCTTTGTATTTACTGTCATGGAGTTTTCTCTTTACTGTTGACTTAGAGACAGATACACCTACTTCACTGAGAGTGTTCTGGACTTCAGTTGATGTTGTGAACGGGTTCTTCTTCACCAAATTAAGTATGCAGCGATCATCCACCACTGTTGTCATCCGTGGACGCCCAGGCCTTTTTGAGTTCCCAAGCTCACCAGTCAATTCCTTTTTTCTCAGAATGTACCCAACTGTTGATTTTGCTACTCCAAGCATGTCTGCTATCTCTCTGATGGATTTTTTCTTTTTTTTCAGCTTCAGGATGTTCTGCTTCACCTCAATTGAGAGTTCCTTTGACCGCATGTTGTCTGCTCAGAGCAACAGCTTCCAAATGCAAAACCACACACCTGGAATCCACCCCTGACCTTTTAACTACTTCATTGATTACAGGTTAACGAGGGAGACGCCTTCAGAGTTAATTGCAGCCCTTAGAGTCCATTATCCAATTACTTTTGGTCCCTTGAAAAAGAGGACGCTATGCATTACAGAGCTATGATTCCTAAACCCTTTCTCCGATTTGGATGTGGAAACTATCATATTGCAGCTGGGAGTGTGCACTTTCAGCCCATATTATATATATAATTGCATTTCTGAACATGTTTTTGTAAACAGCTAAAATAACAAAACTTGTGTCACTGTCCAAATATTTCTGGCCCTAACTGTATATCTCGATTTTTCCAAAGCGTTTGATACCGTGCCGCACAAGAGGTTGGTACACAAAATGAGAATGCTTGGTCTGGGGGAAAATGTGTGTAAATGGGTTAGTAACTGGCTTAGTGATAGAAAGCAGAGGGTGGTTATAAATGGTATAGTCTCTAACTGGGTCGCTGTGACCAGTGGGGTACCGCAGGGGTCGGTATTGGGACCTGTTCTCTTCAACATATTCATTAATGATCTGGTAGAAGGTTTACACAGTAAAATATCGATATTTGCAGATGATACAAAACTATGTAAAGCAGTTAATACAAGAGAAGATAGTATTCTGCTACAGATGGATCTGGATAAGTTGGAAACTTGGGCTGAAAGGTGGCAGATGAGGTTTAACAATGATAAATGTAAGGTTATACACATGGGAAGAGGGAATCAATATCACCATTACACACTGAACGGGAAACCACTGGGTAAATCTGACAGGGAGAAGGACTTGGGGATCCTAGTTAATGATAAACTTACCTGGAGCAGCCAGTGCCAGGCAGCAGCTGCCAAGGCAAACAGGATCATGGGGTGCATTAAAAGAGGTCTGGATACACATGATGAGAGCATTATACTGCCTCTGTACAAATCCCTAGTTAGACCGCACATGGAGTACTGTGTCCAGTTTTGGGCACCGGTGCTCAGGAAGGATATAATGGAACTAGAGAGAGTACAAAGGAGGGCAACAAAATTAATAAAGGGGATGGGAGAACTACAATACCCAGATAGATTAGCGAAATTAGGATTATTTAGTCTAGAAAAAAGACGACTGAGGGGCGATCTAATAACCATGTATAAGTATATAAGGGGACAATACAAATATCTCGCTGAGGATCTGTTTATACCAAGGAAGGTGACGGGCACAAGGGGGCATTCTTTGCGTCTGGAGGAGAGAAGGTTTTTCCACCAACATAGAAGAGGATTCTTTACTGTTAGGGCAGTGAGAATCTGGAATTGCTTGCCTGAGGAGGTGGTGATGGCGAACTCAGTCGGGGGTTCAAGAGAGGCCTGGATGTCTTCCTGGAGCAGAACAATATTGTATCATACAATTAGGTTCTGTAGAAGGACGTAGATCTGGGGATTTATTATGATGGAATATAGGCTGAACTGGATGGACAAATGTCTTTTTTCGGCCTTACTAACTATGTTACTATGTTACCAAACGATCACTAGATTTGGATCCAGATATAACAAGGCTGTTGAACAATCACATGGCTTAAGCAATGAATAGAACAATTCTGGAAAAAGCTGATAGAGGGGGCTGAGGGATAGTGATTTTGCAGGACTGATAAAAGCTCAGGAGCTGAGAGGGAGGTGAGCAGCAAACCGCTATATAAAAATCGATAGGCTGGGATCTCAGGAGTTAAACAGGACCTTTCACCAGTTTGAGCATGTTAAACTGCCCAAATCATGGAATAGTGGCTGCAGAACCGAACAAAATGTCTTTTTTTACTTTTTAAATTTCTGTGTTGTAGAGATATTAGCTTCTAAAGTTTAAGTTATAGTTTATGTTATGAATATGGGGGCATTACCAGAGATTCGTTTCTGGAGGCATGTACTTCTTCTACTGTGTGACATTGAGCAATCAAGTAGTCCGCAACACACAAGGGAAAAAAGAAAATGCCCCCACAATAGTTTTGAACAGGCTTTCTCTTGTGTGAGACATGTAATGACAGATGGTCTGATCTCAATGCAGAGCTGTGTGTAATTACAAAGTTCCGGGGGTAAACCACAGCTCATCAGCACCTTTCATCTCATGGCAGTCAGTGTGGGTGCAGGAGAGTTCTGCTGAACTAACAGTACAGTGAGGAGAGCTGTAGAGGCATTTGCAATAAAACAAAGCTCAGGTCTGCTGTACTACCCCTCCCCCACATTGACTACAGCGAGATGAAAGCTGAAATGTGTTCTTAGTCTCTACTCTACTCCCGACACTTGTAATCAATCTGCAGTGAGACCAGTGGGAGCAGACTGTCTGTCATTACATGTTTCACACTGAAAAACCTGCTCCAAGCTCATTTTGTGTGGATGTACTTTTTTAACTAGTATGTTGCTGCCTGTCTATGACTGGTCAACATCATACAGGGGAAGAAGTCCATGACCCCAGTGAAAAAAATTCTCCCAAGAATTACTACATTATACATGGTGGGGGGTGTCCATAGTAGGGCACATTTGGGCCTGTCCTTGTGAGGACAGGAGTCATTGCTGGGGCACGACAGGGGTTTAGTAAGAAGGTCCCCCGTCCCCCTTTTGTTATACCCTACATCTACTGGACCCTCCCAGGGACCCCTCATCATCGGTATGGGTACACTGCGACCATAATTGGTGAGATCAAACCAGTTTTTTATTAGAGCACTATTTTTTGTTGTATTGTTTTGTCCATGTTTTAATAGTATTAGTAAAAGTTACGTTTTATTTTATTGGGCTATACTTTTCTAGCTGTGTTCTACTAATGCCTCCTTAGACTTAAATTATATCCTAAATTTTGCAAGCCAATATCTCAACACAAGAGAGAAATGCTCTAGTGGTCGGTCTCCATAGCAACAAGCTGTACACATCCTAAGATAAAAACTCTCATAGCAGAGGAATCAAAACAGATTGAAAAAGCAAATCAATTGCAAACTTGCTTATTTTCATACTCCTCCTTTAAGGGAAAATCTTTAATTAGTCTTTTTCTAAAATTTAGACAACCTCTAACATAAAAAAGGCACAAAAAAAGGCATAAAAAAGGCACAAATAAAAAAAAGCCACTATTAGAACCATTTTAAATCCAGAAAAAAGGGCATCAAAGTAATAATCTCTAAATTATTCATATACCTCTTATGAAGTGATGTTACCATAATAACCTCTGAGCATCCCGGATGAGACAGCCATTGTGCTTTTTATTGTTTTTCATGATGCAGATTATAGTATTTAAAAATAACCAAAGACAAAAGATTACCGGCATAACACCTACCTTATCGGTGCGCGCACAGCGCTGAAAGGACATCTTTTTCATGTCATCGGCATGATTCTCAGGAATACAGCCCGACAGGACAAGAGCCTGCACAAGTACATCTTCAATCGTTTTATACTGTGACGATCCCACATTTCTCTGCAGAACAAGGCAGCCAAATGTCAGCAAGGGACGACAAAATTACTCAACCAGATGTAGAACGGTATGGTACCTTAAAAGGGTTGTCCACCACTTTGATTTTACTTTACAATGGCCACAGCAGTGGAAGCAGCCGTCATATGGAGTCTGGACCAGAAGAGAATGAAATGAGAGTAGAATACGCCGACAAAAAGGGGGCAACACGGCCTGCTGTATCGTGCATCGGCAGGGGTCCAGGAGGCAAGCTTATCTGTTTTATTTTAGGACAACTACACGCCCTTTATTAGGTTAAATAAAGTGGTGGACAACCCATTTGAACTAAAATAAAGCATTCACAAACCCAGTTTCCTTTCATCTGGATCAGATGATAGACTAGAAATCAGAAGATCGCCAACAGCAATCCTTAAAGGGACTGTTTCATCTTTTTAAAGGCAACCCATTATCAGATTCATGCTGCCCGATACCACAGCAACATGAATGGGACACTGCTGCACATCTGTTCTGAGACGCAACAGTATTTCAAAGCAAACATACTTTAGAACTTGAGGGAGCCTGCCACAGACCATAGGCCCAAACCATCAAAGCTTTTATGCCAGTATTCTTTCCTAAAATGCTTTGAAAAGCTGCATCAATTTGGAGCAAGTGGCGGCTGCGCTAAAATTGTGCGAGTTTTGGCATTTTCACTTTGGCCAGCTCCGACAAAGTGTGCTGCGGGTGAGCTGCGGGTTGGACGTTCCACAAGTATGCAGCGTCCAACTTGCAGCATTTACTGATCGTGTGCACACACCCTTATACTCCAAATACCTCTCCCAGTTGGGAGTTTGCTAATTGTATCCAGTCAGAGCAATACTCCTAGGGTAGGTGCACACGGTCAGTAAACGCTGTGGGTTGAACGCTGCGTACTTGTGGAACGTCCAGATGTTACAGCATAGTGAATGTAATTTTAAGAAATCCCATGCCCACTATGCGTCCAAAGAGGCCCAGGGCTCACCTGTGGAGACGGACATGTGGTGCGTCTTCCCAGACCGCAGCATGTCTATTTATCTTGCAGATACGCGAGCCTCCACAAGATAAATGTCACCAGTACAATGTATTGGACTCTGTAAATCCGCAAGGTTCAATGGTCACACGCGGATTCACCTGCGTTCAATACCTGGCAGCACTTTGGACCTTGATCGTGTGCACATACCCTTATGTAATTATATGAGAGTATCGGGGTAGTGAATACGCTCCGGCCTCGAGGCTGACATATCAGGTCCTGGGTTTAGCAGTGTATTAGGAGAGACTAGACCATGCTCTCAATTATAGCCGGCCCTAACCGGTTTCAAACTTTTTCCATTTTTACCTCCATAAATATGTAATATTATTCACCTGCATCCCATGGTAGCCTTTCCCTGAATACGCCATCAGCAGCACCACTTTCCTCTTTGGATGCTTCTTATTCTGATCGTCATGATCCACTTTGAATCTTTTCGCATCATGTCCATTTTCTTCCAAATTCTCCGTTTCCTCTTGGAGACAGGAGGATTTCCTGATTTCTCCACCACTTGCTTGTCGTTTTGGCTCCTCGGACAGGTCAGCCATAAGGAGAAATCAGAAGGACTCCAGAAACAGGCAAAATGTACAAGAGCTGTCAGCAACCCTTCCTGGAAGACATTAACAGAGCACCATGGTAACCAGGGCAGTAGAGTCGGAGTCGGTGGCCATTTTGGTGGAGTCGGTATAAAATGAACCGACTCAGACAATATATAATAAATTGGTACAGTAGTACAATGCAGGATGTGCTGTGTTTTCATAAGAGTTTGGGAAAGTTATGAAACGTCCTATAAACGTCTGTTCTGTTCCTGATCGAAGGACCTCGGCGTATAGTTGAGATGAATCTGTGCTGCACTTTATGTACATGCTCAGTAGTGAGGCCGGGCTGTGGGGTCGGGAGTCAGGGAAACTAAGGAGTCGCAGGTTTAGCTTACCGATTCCACAGCCCTGCCTGTAACTAGGCATGCTACATTTGTGTAGCAATTGTTACCATCCACCTCTCGTGTCTCCCCTTTTCCCCATAGTTTGTAAGCTTGCGAGCAGGGCCCTCACTCCTCCTGGTATCTGTTTTGAACTGTGATTTCTGTTATGCTGTAATGTCTATTGTCTGTACAAGTCCTCTCTATAATTTGTAAAGCGCTGCGGAATATGTTGGCGCTATATAAATAAAATTATTATTATTATTATTATTTACTTACAGAGGCAGGCATATGGCTAGACCTATACACAAGCAGTATGTACGGTTACAATAGCTTGCTGGCACCACCTTGGGGCGGATACACACATTGCAGCTATGGTATGTACGGTATCTTCTGTGTGGAAAGTCTGCAGCACCTTCTGAATTAATGTGATCCTAATAATGTTACCCACACGTTGTGGAAACAGTCACCACATAAGCTGACCGCAGCGCGGATTTACATCTGCAGCATGTGAATTCTTTGTGCGGAGCTTATTGCGGTCTTTACTGCTACAAACAGGTGAAATTCTCAACAAAATCTACATGTAACCCATTTGGATTCTGTTATGGAAAATCTGCATCAAATCCCCAATGTGTGCATGTATCCCATGGCTAACGGTGCATTATGAGCATTTGGTGCATTTTTGATGTTGCATTGTTTTTAGTTGCGGTTTTTGTCTCTTTTTGTTACGTCATGTTTTAATTACAGTTGCTTTGTAATGGAAACTTCCAGTTACTTAACTTTGATAAACTTGCGAAGATTACATTTTCTTCATCTCATTCAAGTCTATGTGAAAAATCCTCAAATAAAACGCAAGAGGAATTAACATGTCGCAGACTTCAAAATCACTCACAAGACGGCGACGCGGGACCCGAAAAAATGGTGAAGACACCGGAGGGTGAGTATATGACCAGGGGCAGGGGACTTACACTTAAAGCGCCACTCCAGTGGTGAGAGAAAAAACACGTACCGTAATATACAGAGCAGTGTGCTATTGCGTATTTTGCTGCAGGAAACATTGATATAAAGCTGCATTTACACTACATGTGAACACAGCCTTCCCGTGGCGTCATTGTGGATGAAAAGCGATTGGCTGCAGCCATGACGTGTAGATGGCACGAGATCACTGAACAGTTAGAGACTGGAACCACCGGTGTGGGATCCATCCTGACACGCTTTACTATGAGGAAAACCACAACATATGGCTGCGCTGTATGGGAATCTGGAACATGATGGCTGCTGTGCACCACAGAGATCAGCGGCTCCAGGGAAGTCTGACAGCTGCTTATCCCACTTCTCCAGATTGGGGAGATGTGGGGGAGAGTGGTCGGCGGGACGCAGAGCTGGAGAGCAGTCTGATGGGGACTATTCGGCTTGACGTAGGGCTGGAGAGCTGTGACAGGACTGGTCGGCGGGACGCAGAGCTGGAGAGCTGTCTGACGGGACTGGTCAGCGGGGTACAGAGCTGGAGAGCTGTCTGACAGGACTGGTCAGCGGGGTACAGAGCTGGAGAGCTGTCTGACAGGACTGGTCAGCGGGGTACAGAGCTGGAGAGCTGTCTGACGGGACTGGTCGGCGAGACGCAGAGCTGGAGAGCTGTCTGATGGGACTGGTCGGCGAGACGCAGGGCTGGAGAGCTGTCTGATGGGACTGGTCGGCGAGACGCAGGGCTGGAGAGCTGTCTGATGGGACTGGTCGGCGAGACGCAGGGCTGGAGAGCTGTCTGACAAGACTGGTCGGTGGGACGCAGAGCTGGAGAGCTGTTTGACCGGACTGGTTGGCGGGACGCAGGGCTGGAGAGCTGTCTGACAGGATTAGTCGGCGGGACGCAGGGCTGGAGAGCTGTCTGACGGCACTGGCATGTGGGACGCAGAGCTGGAGAGCTGTCTGACGGGACTAGTCGGCGTGCCACAGAGCTGTCTGACGGGACTAGTCGGCGGGCCGCAGAACTGGAGAGCTGTCTGACAGGACTGGCATGTGGGAAGCAGAGCTGGAGAGCTGTCTGACAGGACTAGTTGGTGGGACGCGGAGCTGGAGAGCTGTCTGACGGGACTAGTTGGCGGGACGCGGGGCTGGAGAGCTGTCTGACGGGACTGGCATGTGGGACGCAGGGCTGGAGAGCTGTCTGACGGAACTAGTCGGCGGGCCGCAGAGCTGGAGAGCTGTCTGACAGGACTAGTTGGCGGGACGCAGAGCTGGAGAGCTGTCTGACGGGACTGGCATGCAGGACGCAGGGCTGGAGAGCTGTCTGACGGGACTAGTCGGCGGGCCGCAGAGCTGGAGAGCTGTCTGACGGGACTAGTTGGCGGGACGCGGGGCTGGAGAGCTGTCTGACGAGACTGGTTGGCAGGACGCAGAGCTGGAGAACTGTCTGACGGGACTAGTCGGCGGGACGCAGGGCTGGAGAGCTGTCTGACGGGACTAGTTGGCGGGACACAGAGCTGGAGAGCTGTCTGACGGGACTAGTTGGCGGGACGCGGGGCTGGAGAGCTGTTTGACGGGACTAGTTGGCGGGACGCAGGGCTGGAGAGCTGTCTGACGGGACTAGTTGGCGGGACACAGAGCTGGAGAGCTGTCTGACGGGACTAGTTGGCGGGACGCGGGGCTGGAGAGCTGTCTGACGGGACTAGTTGGCGGGACACAGAGCTGGAGAGCTGTCTGACGGGACTAGTTGGCGGGACGCGGGGCTGGAGAGCTGTCTGACGGGACTAGTTGGCGGGACACAGAGCTGGAGAGCTGTCTGACGGGACTAGTTGGCGGGACGCGGGGCTGGAGAGCTGTCTGATGGGACTGGTCGGCAGGACGCAGAGCTAGAGAGCTGTCTGACGGGACTGGTCGGTGGGATGCAGAGCTGGAGAACTGTCTGACGGGACTAGTTGGCGGGCCGCAGAGCTGGAGAGCTGTCTGACGGGACTGGTCGGCAGGACGCAGAGCTAGAGAGCTGTCTGACGGGACTGGTCGGCAGGACGCAGAGCTAGAGAGCTGTCTGACGGGACTGGTCGGCGAGACGCAGAGCTGGAGAACTGTCTGACGGGACTGGTCGGTGGGACGCAGGGCTGGAGAGCTGTCTGACGGGACTGGTCGGTGGGACGCAGGGCTGGAGAGCTGTCTGACGGGACTGGTCGGTGGGACGCAGGGCTGGAGAGCTGTCTGACGGGACTGGTCGGTGGGACGCAGGGCTGGAGAGCTGTCTGACGGGACTGGTCGGTGGGACACAGAGCTGGAGAGCTGTCTGACGGGACTAGTTGGCGGGACGCGGGGCTGGAGAGCTGTTTGACGGGACTAGTTGGCGGGACGCAGGGCTGGAGAGCTGTCCGACGGGACTAGTTGGCGGGACACAGAGCTGGAGAGCTGTCTGACGGGACTAGTTGGCGGGACGCGGGGCTGGAGAGCTGTCTGACGGGACTAGTTGGCGGGACACAGAGCTGGAGAGCTGTCTGACGGGACTAGTTGGCGGGACGCGGGGCTGGAGAGCTGTCTGACGGGACTAGTTGGCGGGACACAGAGCTGGAGAGCTGTCTGACGGGACTAGTTGGCGGGACGCGGGGCTGGAGAGCTGTCTGATGGGACTGGTCGGCAGGACGCAGAGCTAGAGAGCTGTCTGACGGGACTGGTCGGTGGGATGCAGAGCTGGAGAACTGTCTGACGGGACTAGTTGGCGGGCCGCAGAGCTGGAGAGCTGTCTGACGGGACTGGTCGGCAGGACGCAGAGCTAGAGAGCTGTCTGACGGGACTGGTCGGCAGGACGCAGAGCTAGAGAGCTGTCTGACGGGACTGGTCGGCGAGACGCAGAGCTGGAGAACTGTCTGACGGGACTGGTCGGTGGGACGCAGGGCTGGAGAGCTGTCTGACGGGACTGGTCGGTGGGACGCAGGGCTGGAGAGCTGTCTGACGGGACTGGTCGGTGGGACGCAGGGCTGGAGAGCTGTCTGACGGGACTGGTCGGTGGGACGCAGGGCTGGAGAGCTGTCTGACGGGACTGGTCGGTGGGACGCAGGGCTGGAGAGCTGTCTGACGGGACTGGTCGGTGGGACGCAGGGCTGGAGAGCTGTCTGACGGGACTGGTCGGTGGGACGCAGGGCTGGAGAGCTGTCTGACGGGACTGGTCGGTGGGACGCAGGGCTGGAGAGCTGTCTGACGGGACTGGTCGGTGGGACGCAGGGTTGGAGAGCTGTCTGACGGGACTGGTCGGTGGGACGCAGGGCTGGAGAGCTGTCTGACGGGACTGGTCGGTGGGACGCAGGGCTGGAGAGCTGTCTGACGGGACTGGTCGGTGGGACGCAGGGCTGGAGAGCTGTCTGACGGGACTGGTCGGTGGGACGCAGGGCTGGAGAGCTGTCTGACGGGACTGGTCGGTGGGACGCAGGGCTGGAGAGCTGTCTGACGGGACTGGTCGGTGGGACGCAGGGCTGGAGAGCTGTCTGACGGGACTGGTCGGTGGGACGCAGGGCTGGAGAGCTGTCTGACGGGACTGGTCGGTGGGACGCAGGGCTGGAGAGCTGTCTGACGGGACTGGTCGGTGGGACGCAGGGTTGGAGAGCTGTCTGACGGGACTGGTCGGTGGGACGCAGGGCTGGAGAGCTGTCTGACGGGACTGGTCGGTGGGACGCAGGGCTGGAGAGCTGTCTGACGGGACTGGTCGGTGGGACGCAGGGCTGGAGAGCTGTCTGACGGGACTGGTCGGTGGGACGCAGGGCTGGAGAGCTGTCTGACGGGACTGGTCGGTGGGACGCAGGGCTGGAGAGCTGTCTGACGGGACTGGTCGGTGGGACGCAGGGCTGGAGAGCTGTCTGACGGGACTGGTCGGTGGGACGCAGGGCTGGAGAGCTGTCTGACGGGACTGGTCGGTGGGACGCAGGGCTGGAGAGCTGTCTGACGGGACTGGTCGGTGGGACGCAGGGCTGGAGAGCCTAAGAGGTCATTCCCAATGGTGAATACAAGGACCCTGCAGCCCCTCCTGCCATCACTTGTATCCACCTGCGCCCCAGCCCAGCGCACACATGGGGGACACGTGTCCTGGCTGTGCACACACCATACACACTGTCCTCATCCAGCGGAGCCTGCAGCCCCTGACACGGCGCTAACCTGCGGGGATCTGGGCGGCAGACCCGGCCAGCTGCTGCTCTGTATCCGGCTTCAACACGTGGGGAGACTGCTCGTCTGGAGCTCTGAGCGCTACGGCAGCCGGGGAGGATCAAAATCAGCGAGAAGCGTCACTACAGCTATGGCTACAGGAGCGAAAGCTCCCCCTGCTGGGTACTACTGGGTACCACTGCGCACATGCGCAGGTGCAGCCCACCACTGACTTGGAGGAGTTTTTCGCAGTTCTTTTTCTCTAGCCACAACCGCAGGATGTGAATATTTCAGTAATTCGTCGCCTTCCTGTCGGATTTTTCTTTTAGCTAATTTAATCACTGAATGGGAAAACACTGAGCAGTGGGGATTGATCAGCTAAGGCGATGTTCAGACAAAGAGCTCCTACACATTTGTCTTCAAAGAAAAAAAACACAAAGTGGCACTTTTTTTTTTTACATAATGTCATAAAAATGTTTTATATCAATTTCTTGAGCCTTAACCCCTTCTTGACTCGGGGTATTTTCATTTTTCTGTTTTCGTTTTTCGCTCCCCTCCTTCCCAGAGCCATAACTTTTTTATTTTTCCGGCAATATGGCCATATGAGGGCTTATTTTTTTGCAGGACGAGTTGCACTTTTGAATGATATCATTGGTTTTACCATGTCTTGTACTAGAAAATGGGAAAAAAATTCCAAGTGCGGTGAAAAAATTGCAAAAATAAGTGCAATTCCACACTTATTTTTTGTTTGGCTTTTTTGCTAGGT
Source organism: Ranitomeya imitator (assembly GCF_032444005.1). Taxonomy (NCBI): domain Eukaryota; kingdom Metazoa; phylum Chordata; class Amphibia; order Anura; family Dendrobatidae; genus Ranitomeya; species Ranitomeya imitator. The sequence goes on along the minus strand of NC_091282.1, from coordinate 280,293,512 downwards.
TGACTAAATGCTAAAACTGACCTGCCATTATGACTCTCCAGGTCATTACGAGTTCATAGACACCTAACATGTCTAGGGTCTTTCTTTAAGTGGTGAAAAAAAAATCCAAACTTTGTTAAAAATAAAAAAAAAATTGCGCCTTTTTCCGTTACCCATAGTGTCTCCATTTTTCGTGATCTGGGGTCGGGTGAGGGCTTATTTTTTGTGTGCCGAGCTGACGTTTTTAATGATACCACTTTTGTGCAGATACGTTCTTTTGATCGCCCGTTATGCATTTTAATGCAATGTCGCGACAACCAAAAAACATAATTCTGTTTTTTTTCTCCCTACGCCTTTTAGCGATCAGGTTAATCCTTTTTTTTATTGATAGCTCGGGCGATTCTGAATGCCGCGATACCAAATATGTGTAGGTTTGAAATTTTTTTATTGTTTTTTTTTTAATGTGGCGAAAGGGGGTGATTTTATTTTTTTTTTTCATAATTTTTAAAACTTTTTTTAACTTTTGCCATGCTTCAATAACCTCCATGGGAGACTATAAGCTGGCACAACTGGATCGGGTCAGCTACATAGGAGCGATCATAAGATCGCTCCTATGTAGCTGAATTACAGGCTTGCTATGACCGCCGACCACAGGGTGACGCTCATAGCAATCCAGCATCAACAACCACAGAGGTCTTAAGGAGAACCCTGGTTGTAATGCCGACGCATGGCCGGAAGCGCTAGTTAAATGCCGCTGTCAGTGTTTGACAGCGGCATTTAACTAGTTAATAGTGGTGGGTGAATCACGATTCCACCCGCCGCTATTGCGGGCACATGTCAGCTGTTCAAAACAGCTGACATATCCCGGCTTTGATGCGGGCTCATCGCCGGAGCCCGCATCAAAGCAGGGGATCTGACCTCGGACGTACTATCTAAGAACAGTGTGTATCATCTTCTCTTCCATTGGCAGAGATGTTCCTGGAACGGTTTCTCTGTTCCTCAATTTATCAGGGCATTTCTTGAGATGGTCTCTGGATACTGCCGTCGAAGTTTCTCCTCCATCTTTGCTGATAAGAGTTTAGTATTGCCAAAGTTGGACGTTAAGATGGTACATGCTTCTGCTTCCCACTGATCATCAAATATGTTCATTCTCCTTTAAGGCTATGTGCTCAGGTTCAGGTTTTTTCGCTTTTTTTTTTTGCATTTTTTTGCGCTCAAAACGCTATAAAAACTCATTAAAAACGCATACATTATGCATTCTATCATTTAGAATGCATTCTGCATGTTTTGTGCACATGGATGCGTTTTTTTCCGCAAAACGCATCGCAGTAAAAAAATGAGCATGTTCATTATTTTTGCGGATTTTCTGCGTTTTTCCCGAAATTCTATGCATTTGGGAAAAAACGCACCACAAACGCGTCAAAAAACGCACGCGGATTTCTGGCAGAAATGTCAGGTTTTTGTCAGGAAAATTTCTGCCAGAAATCCTGACGTGTGCACATACCCTAATTTGCCATTCTGCAAATTCAGCACGACGATCTGGGTCATCCTCGTTGAGATGCTGCAGCAGCTGGATTTTGTAAGGGCGCCATTTGTGAGTAGCTAATATCCGCCAAAGGGATGTTCGACTGATGCCAGATCGGCGTGCTGAATTTGCAGAATGGGCAAAACAAAAATTGGAACAGGAACCTCAGTTTACACAGAACATTATGTTCAGTGATGAGGCAAACTTTTTTGGGTGGGCCACTTATATGGATACACCTAAATAACATGGGAATGGTGACAGTTTTCTTGCGCAGGGTATCTTGCATTGAAATCTGCTCCAATTACCCGGGTACTGTGTTCACCGGACATCAACACAATTTCTATCTGCTCCTCATGTGTTAAAATACCTGTTTTTAATTGCATCAATGTAATGATTGTCCCGAATAAAGAACTGTTTTATTGGATCACGGAGTGCCACCTATTCATTTCTCTCTGGCTTGGAGTTTTCACAACGCTGTTCGTTTCAGGTGCTGCACTTGCGATTATGAAAGCCCACACCCTGCTGGTCCAATGATTAAGCTCTAGAGGGTATGCTAAACGTTGTTTGATGCTGGTTTTTCTCAACTGCTTCATTTGTTTAACTGTGAGGTCCATTTTTTCATATTAGCCTTTATAAAAAATTAAAACCTTGGGGCTCTTCTCGGGGTAAAAATCTAATTTTTTACTCTTCATCACGCAATGGTAAAAAATTCTGCAAGGCACATGTGCTGTCAACATGGTCACTGCCCCTCTAGGTTAATCCTTTGGGGTATGTGGTTTGTAAAGTGGAGTTACTTATCGGGGGGGGGGGGGGGGGGTAAAATCGGGGTGGGGAGGGGAGGAAGGGGGTCTGATTTTCTGGCATGTCAGGAGCTCCGTCAATGCAACATGACACCCTCAAACCAGTCCAACAAAATCTGCACTCAAATATGGCTCTCCTTTCCTTCTGATTTTTGCACTGTGCCTCAAATGTAGTTTTTGACCACATATGAGGTATTGGTGCACTCAGGAGAATTTGCATAACAAATTGTCACATTTGTTTTCTCCTATTACCCATTCTGAAAATTAAAAACTTGGGGCCAAAGCAATATTTTCATGAAAAAAATGGTAATTTTCAATTTGCTCAACCCAATGTTGTAAAATTCTGCGAATTGCCTGAGGTTTAAAACTGCTAACTACACACCTAGATGAATTTCTCGAAAGGTGTAGTTTCCAAAATAGGGTTACTTGTGCGGGTCTTACGCGGTTTTGGCATTTCAGGAGCTCTTCAAATGTGACATGGTGTCCCCAATCAATTCCCACCTGTCACGGTTTCATAACTGACAGTGACCTGGAAATGCTGTGAGTGGCAGCTCAGCCACCCAATGGAATTTGAAATGTGCTGGACGGTCTGTTTTGTGAGTGACAGTCCAGTCATCCAATCTGGTCCTGGTGTGTGCTGGATTGTCAGTATTTTGATTGACAGTCCTGCTGCTTAATCTGGTCTGCGGGCGTTTCCCCAGGTGCCTCCCTTCTCAGATGATTTGCTAGGTATTTATTTGGTTTGCAGTGAGCAGCAGATTGTCATTTCTAGCTTTGCACTAAGTAGATGTGTGTGCTTAGCCCTATGTCTGACATCTGATCTTGCTTATGATCTTGGATCTGTTGTGACATTTCTTGTGAATTATGCCTTCTGCTTTTGATGCTCTCTGACTTCAGGTATTTGATACCGAATTGGCCTCTGACTTTCTGTTTGTTGTACTCCCTGGCTTTGACATACCCTTCTGGCATTTGACCTCGGACTGTTTCCTGACATGCCTTGGACTTACCCCTCTGTTCTACGAGCCTTCCTGGTAGCTGACCTCGGACCTGCTGACTACCCTTCCTCATGGCTTGCCAGTGAGTAGTGACTCAGCGTCACACCACCAAAGTGGCACTCCAAAATTCAAATGCTGCTCCTTCCCTTTCGAGCTCTGCTGTGCACCCAAACTGTAGTTTTCCTTTACATACTTTCACAGCTCAGCGTTCTAAAATTTTATGAAGTACCTGATGGTTCACGGTGCTCACCACACCTCTAAATAAGTTCCTTGAGGGGTGTAGTTTCCTTAATGAGTCACTTGTGGAGGGCTTCCAATGTTTAGGCATATGAGGGGCTCAGCAAATGCAACATTATATCCGCTATCTGTTCCAGCCAGTTTTGCTCTCCTAAAGTCAATAGGTGTTCCATCCCTTCCAAGCCCTGCCATCGGCCAAAACAGTAGTTTCTTATTATTATTTTCTTTATCTATATGGATACTGTGATGCAGTTGCAGTGCAGTTTAGCGCAACCTCCACCATGAGGTGCTGGTGAGGGAAGAGAGGTTGCACAAAACACCGCACAGGTGTCACAGGTAACAAAAGAGTGGTCAGACGAGCAGAGTCAGAAACTGTCAGGAGCAGAGGTACCAGAGGTCACAGCATGCACGAAGTAAAAGACAAGCCAGAAGTCTGAGCCAAAAGGGAACGTGAGACGTAAGATGAAGTCGGGGTACAAGCCAGAAGTCAAAGAAGGTTGGGGAATGAGGTATCAGAGACAGAAACCAAGAGGCGGGGATCAGGGATCAGGCCGAGTCATACACTGTAAGGAAAACTACAAGACAAACACTATGTCAGGGATAGGGAACGGGTCTGTTATGATCAGGTGGCCTTGGAGCAGCATGAAAACTTTCTCTGGAGTAGGTGGTAACTATACGGACCGCAAACCCTGATCTTAACACCGCAACTAGAAGTAGCCGTGGGGTGTGCCTAACAAAACCTAGACACCTCGACACAGCCGGAGAACTAAATACCCCTAAAGATGGAAATAGGAAAACTACCTTGCCTCAGAGTAGACCCCCAAAGGATAGGCAGCCCCCCACAAATAATGACTGTGAGTTGGAGAGGAAAAGACACACGCAGGCAGAAAACAGGCTTAGCAAAAGGAGGCCACTTCTAGCTAAATAGAAAAGGACAGGACAGGATACTAAGCGGTCAGTATAAAAATACTACAAAAATATCCACAGCAGAAAATACAAAACTCCACCACCTAACTAAAGATGTGGAGAGTATAACTGCAACTCCAGAGAATCCAACCAGACTGAGAAAAACAACTGGCACAGTCTAAGCTGGACAAATAGAAACAAAAGATCAGCACTGAAAATAAGCACACAGCAAGTGTGCTTCAGAAAAAGAAACAGACACTTATCTTTGCTGAACTGGCAGCTAAGCAGGTGAGGCCAGGCAGAGATCCAATACTTCCAAAGAAACATTGACAACTGGCAAGGGCTAATGAATCCTGCACACTTAAATATCCCAGTCAGAACAGCAATTAGCAGATACACCTGGCCAGGACTGTGACTCAGAGACAACTGCATTCCCACCTACCACCACTGGAGGGAACCCAAGAGCAGAATTCACAACACGGGTCTCACACAAATACGGGAAGTCAGAGGCAGAAGGATCACCAGGGTATACGGGTCAGCTGCTCTAGCCTGGCAGCATGAACTATCACTGACGCTGGCTAGCAGACTGTAGAGGACTGAAAAAGACCAGCCAGCTCCAAAACAAGCTGGAGGGTGTTAGACTGGATCAAGACAGAACCCCCCATCTCAATGGGGGGCCACAGGACCCCCAGGCTTCCCTGGACAACGAGCGAGAAAGGCATGGACCGAACGTGCGGCACCCACGACCAGTCCTCAGGACCGTAACCTTTCCAATGGACCAAGTACTGAACTGAACGGCGGAGCATACGAGAATCCACCACCCGTTCCACCTCATACTCGGTCTGGCCATCCACCACAACAAGCGGCGGGTGCAAGGGAGACACACCTGAGGAAGGCACCGACGGCTTCAGAAGCGCCTTATGGAATACATCCCTGCACACTTCCCCCCCCTCCCGGCAGGAATGCTGACTCACTCACCTCCGCAGCCCCCATCTTGCATTTCCTCCTCTTGCTCTGGCTGCCGCGCAGAGTCTGCTTGTGGTGCAAAGATCCCCGGGCACTGTGCTTAGTGCTTTTGCGCACTTCCTCCTGAAAGGGAACACATGCGCCATCCTAAAGTGTCCCTAGCCAATGGCTCTTACTGTACATTTACCCTCTCACATTCCATACTGCCTCCTCACACATCCCTCCGACTCCCCATACTGTGTTCGCTGTTATGACCTGGTCGTTAGGACAATAATGGACCTGGTGGTTAAGTGCACACGGAAAGACCTGATAGTTACAATAATACAGGACAAGCTCTGGGACGTGGGAACTCTGCTGACCGCAATCCCTAATCCTATGACACACACTAGAAATAGCCGTGGATTGCTCCTAACGCTCCCTATGCAACTCGTCACAGCCTAAGGAACTAGCTAGCCCTAAAGATAGAAAAATAAGCCTACCTTGCCTCAGAGAAATTCCTCAAAGGAAAAGGCAGCCCCCCACATATAATGACTGTGAGTTAAGATGAAAATCACAAACACAGAGATGAAATAGATTTAGCAAAGAGAGGCCCGACTTACAGAACAGACAGAGGATAGGAAAGGTGACTTTGCGGTCAGCACAAAAACTACAAAAAAAACCACGCAGAGGGCGCAAAAGACCCTCCGCACCGACTCACGGTGCGGAGGCGCTCCCTCTGCGTCCCAGAGCTTCCAGCAAGCAAGACAAAAAATCAAAATAGCAAGCTGGACAGAAAAATAGCAAACAAGAGAAAAACAAGCAGGAACTTAGCTTCTGCTGGAGAAGACAGGTCACAAGAACGATCCAGGAGCGAACAGACCAATACTGGAACATTGACAGGTGGCATGGAGCAATGATCTAAGTGGAGTTAAATAGAGCAGCCAGCTAACGAATTAACCTCGTCACCTGTGGAAGGAAACTCAGAAGCCGCAGCCCCACTCACAACCACCAGAGGAAGCCCATGGACAGAACCAGCCGAAGTACCATTCATGACCACAGGAGGGAGCTTGACAACAGAATTCACAACAGTTCGCACCCATCACCCTCGCTCCTCATACTGTGTCAGAACCCATCCCATCACCCTCGCTCCCCATACTGTGTCAGCATACATTTTCCCCTCATTCCTCATACTGTGTCCGCACCCATACCACCAATCACCATACTGTGTCAGCACCCACCCCCATACATGCCCCCACCTCAGCCCTTCCTCCTATTGTCTTCAAATTTCTACTGCTACCCATATTGTGTCTGCACCTGTCCCCTCATTTGCATCCCCCATTACACTATATCTCCCTCAGCCCTGTTACACTAAATACCCCATCAAAGTAAATCTCCCCAGTCCTGTTAATGTAAATACCCCCACACAGCAAATACCCAGCAACACAAACAGTAAATACACCCCAACACACAGTAAATACCACCCTCACACAGTAAATAAATACCCACACACAGTATATACATCCCCTACACACAGTAAATACCCCCCACACACAGTAAATACCACCCAGGCAGTAAATATCCCCTAGGCAGTTAATACACCCCTCAACACAGTAAGTACATCTCCCACACACACATTAAATACCACCCCCAGGCAGTATATACAAAACCCACACACAGTAAATACACCCCCCCACACACAGTAAATACCCCACACACACACAAAGCAAATACCCCAGGCAATAAATACTCCCCCAAGCAGTAAATACCCCCCATCCCCGTTACACTAAATCTCCCCAATCCGCAGTATCTTCAGCTACACTAATGTGTAGCACTTACCACCAATTCTCTCAGTGCCGGCGAATGATGTCACCAGCGTGATCACATGACCTGATAACGCTGCTGAGGTCGCTCTAACCTGGCAGTCACTGGGAGTCGGCGCACTGCAGCTTCTCTGTGCTGGCTGTCAGCTTGACAGCTGGCTCAGAGAACCGCCGACTACCAGTCCGGGCATGTCAGAATGCATCTGCCAGGGGAGACATTTCGGACCATCGCCTTAGGTGGCCCAACTGCGCTCCTCTGCAAGCTGTACCGGGGCACATGCTCCGGCTGCTCCCCCCCCCCAGATATACCTCTGCCCACCAGTCAGCCTTACTGTCCAGTACCTGTCTGCTCGTACTAGCCGTGTCTCCCTGTATTTCAGCTGTACCAGCCTGCACCTGCCAGTGCTAATTTGTCTACCAGCTGACCAGCCTGCACCTACTAGCGCTTATCTTTATACCAGCCTGCACATGCCAGTGCCCATGTCCTGTATTGACCAGCCTGCACCTGCCCGTGCTTATCTATATACTAGCTGGACCAGTCAGCACCTGCCAGTGCCTATTTGTCTACCAACTGTACTCATCAGCATCTGTGGTTCCTGTGTTCCTGCTGTGCCTGCCTGTATCAGCTGTAGGCCGGGGTCACACTTGCGACTTCAATGCGAGAAACTTGCACAAGTCTCTCGCATCAAGAGTGCCGCCGGCACTCGGGACCGGGACATGTATTTCTATGCAGCTGCACACTCCAGTCCCGAGTGCCGGCGGCTGTACCGGGACTTGATACAAGAGACTCATGCGAGTTTCTCGCATTGAACTCTCAAGTGTGACCCAGGCCGTACTCTCCTACCGGGTTGTTCCAGCTACCTGTCCGTTGGGGGTCAGCTGCCTTGCGTCTGAGGTCTGTTGTGGACTAGCACAACCAACCATCAGGGGCTGTAATGAATAGGAAGGTGCTCATATAGTCATGCCCCTCCAGGCTCTCCTCAGACCACGGCACAGTGGTTCCTACACTCCCGTTAGATGCAGCATCAGCACCACGTCCACTTCCCTGTCCTTTAACATGCACCTTGCACAATTTAAATTAGGTATATACAGGGCCGGCTCCAGGATTTTGTGGGCCCCAGGCAAAAGAGTCTCAGTGGGCCCACATACCACGATTCATGATGCACAGATACGGAGGAGAAATATTGATATACTACATAGGGCCTAGCCTTCCCCCTCATCCTTCACATAGGCAGATATGCACACACACAATACGCAGACATACATACACATACAGTACGCAGACATGCGCACTCACACACACACACAATACGTAGACATGCACACACACAAATATGCAGACATGCACACACACACACACACAAATACGCAGACATGCACACACACAATACGCAGACATGCACACACACAATACGCAGACATGCACACACACACACAATACGCAGACATACACACACACACACAATACGCAGACATACACATACAGTACGCAGACATGCTGCACACACATACAGTACTCAGACATGCACACACACACAGCACTCAGACATGCACACACACACAATACGCAGACATGCGCACACACACACACAATACGCAGACATGCACACACACAATACGCAGACATGCACACAAATACAATACGCAGACATGCACACAAATACATTACACAGATATACACATACAATACGCAGATATTTACATACATATATTTGAAGACAAATTCACAAAAATACATAAATATGTCCAGTCAAACACACTGATATACACAGATATGCACATCATACAGGCATACAGACAGACACAACACACAAGCCTCACTCACCTCCCCCAGGCTTGTCACCCATCAGGCTCCTCTGGCATGTGGATATGGAGGGAGTGCTGCTTGATCGATGGCGTCACTTAAACAGACATGGCCACCCACAGTGCACGCTGCAGCTGTGTCTGTTACTAATGATGCGGTCAGGCAGACACTGTGCCTTTAACTTTGCTTGTGTGTCCACCCAGCTGCGTCATTACTAGCAGAAGCAGAGACATCGCTGCAGAGTGCACTGTGCACGGCCATTTAAGTGACGGCTGAGCTCAAGTAGTGGCGAAGCTGCTGGGGGAGCAGCCTGGGCTCCCTGGTATCCCGGCCACGAGTGGGCCCCCCAATTGTTCAGGGCCCCGGCATTTGCCCCGGTACGCCGGGTGCTGACGCCGGCCCTGGGTATATACAGTAATATATGCCTTCAAACTTTCTGGTATTAATAGGAAATAGAAAATGTGTAACCCTGAAAAGTACTTTTGTTTTTAGGTTGCAGCAGCAGCAGTAACCCAAAAGGACTGTAAGGCAATAAACTTTGCCTATATACCTCTAATCCAAAACTATCCCTCCTCCACAGTGGCGTAGGAAGGGAGGGGTGGGGGGGGCCGCCCCAGGCTGCACAATGCGGGGGGCGGGTCATTGGGCCGCGGCCGGCGCTGCAGGAGGAAGAAAAAAAAAAAAGAGACGCGGGCCCTTTAAACCTGCGGGCGGCGCTCTGGCATCGGGCCCCCGTTCTATAATACTCACCTCTCCTGGTTCCTGCGGCAGCTACAGCGTCTTCAGCGCCCTCTGACTCTGCGACGTCTCAGGGCAGAGGGCGCGATGACGTCATCACTGTGCGCGCCGCTCAGCCTCTCTGTCCTGAGCGTTGCAGAGCCGGAGAGATGCTGAGTGCACCGGAACTGCCCTGGGAACGGGAGAGGTGAGGATTTTACTTTTTTTTTTTCTTTATGTCTGACTCTGTCTGTCTGGGGGCAATGCTGGACACACTGGGGCAATGCTGGAGACCCTGGGGCAGATTTCTGGACACACTGGGGCAGATTTCTGGACACTGGGGCAATGCTGGAGACCCTGGGGCAGATTTCTGGACACCCTGGGGCAGATTTCTGGACATACTGGGGAAATGCTGGAGACCCTGGGGCAGATTTCTGGACACTGGGGCAATGCTGGAGACTGGGGCAGATTGCTGGACACGCTGGGGCAATGGTGGACACTGGGGAAGATTGCTGGACACACTAGGGGCAATGCTGGACACACTGGGGCAGATTGCTGGGCACACTGGGGCAGATTGCTGGACAAACTGGGGGCAATGCTGGACACACTGGGGCAATGCTGGAGACCCTGGGGCAGATTTCTGGACACACTGGGGCAATGCTGGACACTGGGGCAGATTGCTGGACACACTGGGGCAATGCTGGACACTGGGGCAGATTGCTGGACACACTGGGGGCAATGTTGGACACACTGGGGCAATGCTGGAGACCCTGGGGCAGATTGCTGGACACACTGGGGCAATGCTGGACACTGGGGCAGATTGCTGGACACATTGTGGGCAATGCTGGACAATTGGACATACTGGGGCAGATTGCTGGACACACTGGGGGCAGTGCTGGACATACTGGGGCTGATTGCTGGACACACTGGGGGTAATATGCTGGACACACTGGGGCAGATTGCTGGACACACTGGGGGCAATGCTGGACACACTGGGGCAATGCTGGACACTGGGGCAGATTGCTGGACACACTGGGGGCAGTGCTGCATATACTGGGGCAGATTGCTGGACACACTGGGGGTAATATGCTGGACACACTGGGGCAGATTGCTGGACAACCTGGGGGTAATATGCTGGACACACTGGGGGTAATAAGCTGGACACACCGGGGCAGATTGCTGGACACACTGGGGGTAATATGCTGGACACACTGGGGCAGATTGCTGGACACACTGTCCAGGGGCAATACTGGACACACTGGGGCAATATGCTTGACATACTGGGGCAGATTGCTGGACACACTGTCTGGGGGCAATGCTGGACACACTGGGGCAGATTGCTGGACACTGGGGCAATATGCTGGACATACTGGGGCAGGTTGCTGGACACACTGGGGGTAATATGCTGGACACACTAGGGGTAATATGCTGGACACACTGGGGCAGATTGCTGGACACACTGGGGGCAGGACTTGAGGCATGGGCAGAATGTAGATACGGGGCATGATTGGAGACATGGGGCAGGATTGGATCATGGGGCAGGATTGGATCATGGGGCAGGATGGATACGATGGAGACTGATGGGGCAGGATGAGGAGATCATATGGGGTAGAATGGATACTCATGAGGGCAGGATGCGAGAACATATGGCTGGAGCCAGGAATGAGATAAACGGTGCCAGGGTGGGGAATATTATTACCATAGGGGCTAATTAAGGGATATTATTACTGCAGTGATGTATTTATTTTATTTTTTGAGTATACTGTTGTAAATGGGGGGGCGGTCCTGTTACTGTGCAGAGTGACACTATATCACCTTTTTTTCTTCATGTGGTGTAATGTAGAAGTTGTGAAAAATTAAGTAATGTGTTCTGCAAGCGGAGCTCGAGATAACTGTGTTATTTCCTGCAGAAACGAGTCCTGGCTGGAAGAAATTATGGCGGTCTGTGCTGGATGAAAGATGAAGGACTTCACCTAGAGACGTTACTGGTGAGTCAGTGTTACCTATACACTGACACTATACACTGTATACTATATACAGCGGTCCTGTGTACAATGTCACCAGTGATCACTGTATTAACTATACATTATATACAGAGCTCCTGTGTATAATACCACCAGTGATCTCTGTATTACCTCTACACAGACACTGCATACTAAGTACAGATCTCCTGTGAATACTGGCACTTATGGTGATAGTATTGTGTTTTTTTTTATTACTGATCAGTATTGTAGAATTCAGTCACTATGTGGTGGTAATATGTGGTCTGGAAATGGTGTTGTGGTATTTTTCCCTTGTATGTGCTATTTGGTCACCAAGTGGTGGTAATATGTGGTCTTGACATGGTGCGGTGGTATTTGTCCCTTGAATGTAGTATTATTCGGTCACTATGTGGTCTGGTCATGGTGTGGTGGTATTTCTTCCTGTATGTGATATTATTTGTCTTGGTATAGTGGATTGTGTTGTGTATGGCAGTCATTTGTTCTCTCTGATATTAATTAGGAGAAGATTCTTTATTTCCATTAGAGTTTTAATGCTTTGCACACAGCGGCGGAGATGCACTTACATGGGTTTCCTGTAGAAAAAAGTAATCACCTCTCCACAGGATAAGTGATAACGTATTGATTGGTGGGGGTCTGACTGCTTGGACCCATTCAGCAAAATGTGGAACTTTTTATCCCCATTAGACTGGAGTGGCATGTCCGACTAGATCACTGATCAATTCACTCACTCTGTGGCTGCACTTGTTTTTTTCTGGAAGCCCCAAAGAGAATGAATGGAGTTGGGGTCAGAAATCCCACCTGCCGCTGCATTTTAAAATAGTGATAAAAGTGTCCTGTCAGGGATAAAACTTTCCCATTCTTCCGATCGGTGCAATTTCTAATGGTCGGATCTAAGCGATCACCTATCCTGTGGAGCCCATGGATTGGTGATAACTTGTTTTAACCAAGAACCCCATTAATGTAAACTACCGTAATTATACATCCCAGTTATTGGGGCACACGGTAGATGTGCAGCAGCTGCCGGTGTTTTACAGCCGATGCTCCACTATAATGACAGATATTTGCATATAGCTGTAGGGTGGGCCCATAGAGTCCATTCCTCTGGTGGGCCCCAGACACCCCAGTCCGACCCTGCACGTCAATAGCTAACAGCCGCCAGCCAATCTGAGGCTGGCAGCTGACGTCAGTCCCAGCGTGCATGTCGCCGGCGAGTGCACGCTTCAGGTGCGTGGAGAGAGCAGGAGCGCGGTCAGGTAAGCACTGAGTGAAAATTTGCATTACAATTGGGGATTTACCCCCCTGGCGCCTATACATTTAGCGTATTGTGCATAGCATATGCACAGCACACAGGTGGCATAAACGCAAAAGGCACCCCCCCCCATCACCAGTCATTCAACCTGTCAGATGCTGCAACCTACATGGTACGCTGTACCTAAGCGGTTAGACCAATGGAGTGCACCTGTGATGTTATGACACAGTGATGATTATGGGCAACCATATCATTCATTGTCATTAAGAAAAGTCACAGGTTTGGCATGTGGGGGTGACACCATTAGGCCCAGTTTAAGTTCTACAAAACAGGAAGACCATTTTTGGTAACCTTTGTGTGTATTGAGCCGGGGGGGCACCAAACTCGGGAACAGCCCCGGGCGGCAAAAGCTCTAGCTACCCTCTGCTCCTCCACCAGCTATCCCTGCACTGAATGCAGGTAACAGAGGTATTACTAGAGAAAGGACAGTATGCGGCCCTTAAAATGACTTTTGTTTGCAGCGGTATATATTTACTGCAATAGCAATTAGACCCTGTCTATATTCATGCTCGAATCTAAGCTCTTCCTCCTAGATCAACTCTTTTTGAACTACAACCCCTGGCAAAAATTATGGAATCACCGGCCTTGGAGGATGTTCATTCAGTTAATTTTGTAGAAAAAAGCAGATCACAGACATGGCACAAAACTAAAATCATTTCAAATGGCAACAAGCATGCCCTTACATTGCAGAAAAAACGCAAGGACAACGCAGGTGACCTGCCAGTGACCTCAGTGCAGATTTGGTCAGGATTTTACCTGCATAAAACCCCTGATGCAACCTGAACGTGGACACATACCCTAAGGGTATGTGTCCACGATCAGGATGGCTGGCGGTTTAGTTGGAGCAGCAAACCCGCTCTGCGCTAAGCTCTGCCCCCTTCTTGGACGCGATGATGCCGGATGTGTTCATAGTACACATCCGGGATCATCGCACCCCATGCATAGGGCCCTGTGTTATACCTTGCGGCGACGCAGCGTCGCCGCAAGTTATACGGACATGCTGCGATCTTAAAAGACGCGCCACATGTCCGGAGTCGCAGGGCCGCCGCGTGCGTGTTACCACGCATAGTGGAGACGGGATTTCATTAAATCCCCTCCACTATGCTGTAACATCTGGACGCTGTGTGTTTGACGCTGCGTCTCTATGCAGCGTCAAACACGCAGCGTTTCCTGCACGTGGAAACATACCCTAAGGGTATGTTTCCACATTCAGGATTGCATCAGGATTTGACGCAGGTAAAATCTGCACCAAATCTGCACCTGAGGTCACTGGCAGGTCACCTGCGTTTTTCATGCGTATTTGTGTGTTTTTAAGCTCAATAAAGATATACTAAAAAAAAAAAAAAAAAAAAAGAAAAAGGGTGATGTCATTTCTTGTCCAACCTCTTCATTTACATACTCCATTGAAGACTAATGTTTACACACACACAGACAGATAGATGGTAGATAGATGATAGATATGGGATAGATAGATAACTAGATAATAGATAGATGTATCGTATCTATCTATCTATCATATCTATTATCTATCTATAAATATATCTATCGATAGATATATCTATAGATAGCTAGATAGATTTATCGATAGATAATAGAAAGATAAATAGATAGATAATAGATAGATACGATAGATAGATAATACCAAGCCCAATGTTTAGCATATCTATATATCTATAGATATATCTATCTATAAATATATCTATAGATAGATTATCCATCTATCTATAATCATCTAAGGGGTACTTCTGTCTGTTTGTCTTTCTGTCTGTAACGGAAATCCCGAGTCGCTGATTGGTCGCAGCCGGCAGGCTGGGAGCAATCAGCGACAGGCTTAGTCCGGCCGCAAATTGGCCCTTCCCTACTCCCCTCCAGTCAGCGCCAGTGTGTCGCACCATCCTGGACCAACTTTTTACTATTGATGCTGGCTATGCAGCATCAATAGTAAAAAGATATAATGTTAAAAATAATAAAAAAAATAAAAAATCGCGCTATTCTGACCTTCTCTCGCCTCCGCAGCTTTCCCGCTCCTCCCGATGCTCTCGGCAGCTTCCGTTCCCAGAGATGCATTGCGAAATTACCCAGATTACTTAGCGGTCTCTGGCTAAGACCTTAAGTCATCTGGGTAATTTCACAATGCATATCTGGGAACGGAAGCTGCCGGCCACATCGCGAGGAGCGGGACTGCTTCGGTGGACGAGGGAAGGTGAATATATAACTATTTTTTATTTTAATTCTTTTTTTTCACAGGGATATGGTGCCCACACTGCTGTATCCTACGTGGGCTGTGTTATATACTACGTGGGCTGTGTTACATAGTACCTGGCTGCTATATACTACGTGGGTGCTATCTTCTGCGTGGACTGTGCTATATACTACGTGGCTGTGTTATATACTATGGGGGGTTTGCTATATACTACGTGGCTGTGTTATATACTACGTGGTTGTGCTATATACTACGTGGCTACTACTGTATATACTACGTGGCAATACAATATTTGTAGCCTGGGAAGGGGGAATACCCACGGCCCCTCTCTGCGCTATGAATATCAGCCTGCAGCTGTCTGTGTAGCCTTTACTGGCTATTAAATTAAGGGGACCCCCCAAAAAAATTACAAGGGGTCCCCCTATATTTTATAGCCAGTAAGGCTACGCAGACACCTGCAGGCTGATATTCATAGCCTACATAGGGGCCATGGTTATTGGCCCCCCTGGCTACAAATACCAGCCGCCCCAGAAATGGCGCATCTGTAAGATGCGCCAATTCCGGCACTTAGCCCCTATCTTCCCACTCCCTTGTAGCGGTGCAATATAGGGTAATAAGGGGTTAATGTCACCTTGCTATTGTAAGGTGACATTAAGCCTGGTTAATAATGAAGAGGCGTCAATAAGACGCCTATCCATTATTCTAGAGTAGTGAAAGGGTTAAAAATAAAATAAAGACACAGCCAAAAAAAGTATTTTAATATTCTTAATTTTACCATACCTACCATACTCAATCGCCTGCATAAAAAATTAAAATAATAAACCAACCGTATACTACTACGCCGCAGTCTAATTAATAACAAATGTCCCACGACGATCTCCCCTATAGAACAGTGACATCGGGTGATGTCACTGCTCTATAGTCCCTCCAGTGACACACTGACAGGAGACAATGGCTCCTGCTGTGCATCACTGAGGTTACCTTCGTTCAGGGTCTCACTTTATGGCAAAAGTTGCGTGAGAATTTTCCCACATAGCAGTGCCACAAATGAGACTAGGGACTATTTCTCACAGGGGCGTAGGAATACATTGCTGAAGGATACCTTCTGTTATTGTATTCCTGGAGCCCCTGGAGAGCGGTCGCATCAGCTGATGTGGCTGCTCTCCACGGGAGATCGTCGTGGGACACTCGTTTTAATTGGATATCTGCGGACTCAGGAAGTATAGTGTTTGTTTATTATTTTAATATTTTTTACAGGTGACAATGGCTTCAGGGATCAAGGTGACAAGGTGATGGTGAGTATGTATTCTATGTTATATGTACTGTATGTCTATATGTATGTAGTGTATGTATGTGTTGTATGGTGTATGTTGCATGTTGTATGGTGCATGTTGCATGGTGCATGTCGTATGTCGCATGGTGTATGGTGCATGTTGTCTGTCGCATGGTGCATGTTGTATGTCGCATGTTGTATGTCGCATGGTGCATGTTGTATGTCGCATGCTGCATGTCGTATGTTGCATGGTGCATGTTGTATGTCGCATGTAGTGTGTCGCATGTTGTGTGTTGCATGTCACATGTTGTATGTCGCATGGTGTATATTGTGTGTTGTATGTGCACACAGTGTAGACGAGTCCAGCTCTGCTACATCTGGATGCCTGACATCCAGATGTAGCAGAGCCTGTAGATGATCGCCAGAGATAACTCTCCAGCCATCACCTACACGGCAGCATTCTCACAATCAGCTGATCAGCTGTTTGTGAGAAACAGCCTAGTGACCGGAGACAAGTCTTATCTTATCGCAAGAACTGCAGTGGACGAGGGACTTCTGGCGGCGGGACAGGTAAGCCGGCATACATGCGTAGTAAGCTGCATTTACGCAGTTTCTATGCATGTGACTAATCATTAGATGCGTAGCGTTGCCGCATTGTAAACAGACATGCTGCGTTCTGAAAAGACGCGCCGAATGTCCGTTTACACGGGTCTGCCGCCTGCGTGTTTTACCGAATAGTGGAGATGGGGTTTCATGAAATCCCCTTCACTATGCTGTACATCTGGACGCTGCGTGTTTGACGCTGCGGCTCTACGCAGTGTCAAACACGCAGCGTTTCCTGAATGTGGAAACATACCCTAACAGCTACAAAACATGCAGGATGGAGACTCGAGCATGGTGCACCCACAATACTTGTTTGAGTAACTGGTGTACCCGAGCACCCCGATGCTCAATCGAGTATCGAACAGTGACAAGAGCGTTTGCTCATCACTTTTGACCAGAGCAATTTACAGTTATCACGATGTAGTTTAGATCGCTCTAAAGTATCGCCTTCCATGGAACTCACAATCTAAATTCCCTATTAGTATGTCTTCGGAGTGTAGAAGGAAATGGGAGAAAATGCACACAAACATGGAGAACATACCGACTCCATGGACAGATATGAACCCAGTACCCCACCTGTGTAAGGCTATCATGCTAACCACTGAGCCACCATGCTGCCTAGTTTGAACGGCTACCATACTTTTCAATATTGATGGCATTGGTAGTCAAATGAGAAACACTACCATCCGGAATACAGGGTTTATTTTGGTAATTTTCAACAACAGATCCCCTGAAGATAAAGTTTTATTTCCAGGAGATGCATCACTCCGCCAAGTGATCTATGTAAAGCTTTGCCTAACAGAGAGAAGTCCCAAACAAGAACAGTACAGCCACTTCTCCACAGGCTTCTATGGGTCCATATGAGTCTGCCATTTACTTACGGCCGGGATATCTACTATATAATTGTCTAAGGGTCACTTCCGTCCTTCTGTCTGTCCGTCCTTCTGTCTGTCACGGATATTCATTGGTCGCAGCCTCTGTCTGTCATGAAATCCAAGTCGCTGATTGGTCTCGCCAGCTGCCTGTCTTGGCTGCCGCGACCAATCAGCGACGGCCACAGTCAGATTAGTCCCTCCCCTGCAGTCGGCGCCCGCTTCATACTCCCCGCAGTCACCGCTCACAAAAGGGTTAATGCCAGCGGTAACGGACCGCGTTATGCCGCGGGTAACTCACTCCGTTACCGCCGCTATTAACCCTGTGTGACAAAGTTTTTACTATTGATGCTGCCTATGCAGCGTCAATAGTAAAACCATCTAATGTTAAAAATAAAAAAAATAAAAATCATTATATACTCACCTTTCGCAACACTCCGGTGACCGCTCCATGCAAGCGGCAGGTTCCGAAGCCGTGTGTGGGAGAAGGACCTGCCATGACGTCACGGTCATGTGACCGCAACGTCATCACAGGTCCTGCGCGCCTGCGCGAGAAGGATCTGCCATGACGTCACGGTCATGTGACCGCGATGTCATCACAGGTCCTGCGCGCCTGCCCGAGAAGGACCTGCCATGACGTCACGGTCATGTGACCAAGCCTGGGCAATATACTACGTCACTGGGCAATATACTACGTGGTTGGGCAATATACCTACGTGGCTGGACAATATACTATGTGGCTGGGCAATATACTACGTGACTGGGCAATATACTACGTGGCTGGGCAATATACTAAGTGGCTGGGCAATATACTACGTGGCTGGGCAATATACTACGTGGCTGGGCAATATACTAAGTGGCTGGGCAATATACTACGTGGCTGGGCAATATACTACGTGGCTGGGCAATATACTATGTGGCTGGGCAATATACTACGTGACTGGGCAATATACGAAGTGGGCTGTGCAATATACTACGTGGACATGCATATTCTAGAATACCCGATGCGTTAGAATCGGGCCACCATCTAGTAAACATAGAAGGTCCTTGTTCTGCAGGGTGGACTTTAGTTACTAATTTGTCAGTTCATCCAGGGATGAAAAGTCAGCATTAGAAGGACACTGTGGAGTGTGACAGAATGTAAGCCCCCCCGCATAAACTGAAAATAAATAAAGCGGGTTTCTCATGTCCCCATGGACCTTGCTATGAGCTTAGTTTATTAGTTTTCCTCACTTTTTAGCAATGTAAATTTCAGTCAGAATCTAGGTGATTCGTGACAGACTGGTTTTTTCCAGTTTTTGAGCGCTATTTTTCCCTGCATTTTCATTGGTGGAGAGCGTTTTGGCGGTTTTTATTTATTTACAAATCTGACTGACAGCTGTCATTACCTCAGTTGCTGGCGCAAGAGCAACGAAGAGGTACCACGCTGCCATGGAAAAGCTAGTCCAGGAAGTTTTAGCTAGGGCAGGGGGCCAGGATGGCTTAGACTGGCTAAAAAGCTGCCTAGCAATGAAGGAAACGCCGGTGGGCACTGAAGTTATCCCTCCTCCTACCGAACCGGAGGCATTCCCCCCACTTTCAAGCCCGGTACCTGCCGCCCAGCCAGCGTCGAGCGCTGTATCGCGCTCCAGGAGGTCAAGGTCTGTCTCAGCGGCAGCGTCGGATTCTCCGGCGCCCAAGCGTAGCCAACGTGACGCCGGAAAGAAACCGCGACGCTGCGCCTCAGCGAAGTCCCGCAGCCCGGCGAGAGATGTCGGCCGTCGCCCCTTAGATGAACCGGCGACGTCATCTCAAGCAGCCGGAAAGGCAGGAGTGGGGCAGGGCCGTAAAAGCGCTGCGGTCCCCTCCTGCTCTCTCTCCAGAGCGGCCATCTTTGCATCAGACCTGCAGGGAAGGTCGGCTCCAGCGGCTGCTGCACAGTCCTCAGAAGATGAAGAGGATCTTCAATCAAGTTCCTTCAGAGAGCCGTGCTCGCCTAATCCCATGGGCTTGAGCGCAGGCATTTCTGGTGAGCGTCGCCGGGAGGTACAGCCTGACAGGGGTGAGAACATTAATCAAATTTTACTTAATAGTGAATTGAGGGATTTTATCAAATCAGTAGTGTGTGAAGCTATGGGGGATGTTGTACCCACTCCCCCTCCCCTTCCCTCATCCGTTCCTAAGATTACTATTGACTCTATGCGTATCGATACGCCTTGTATAGCTTCCATCCCATTAAATCCTTTTAAAGAGGCTCTAACTTGTGAACTGTCTCCACTTGGTTTCCATTTAAGTTCCTCGGTTAAGGAGCTTATTTGGAACAATAATTTTATCGATATATTTTCTCTTATCCCTCGCAGAGATCAGCCCCCGAAGTCTGATAAAAAAGAGGACAGAGCAGATTCTGAGGATAGTAGGCGTAACATTAGATCGTTTAACAACTGGATACAAGCCTTTGCTATATACGCTGCAGTTTTGGGGGAGAAATCCCCTAAGCTTTGCAGTAGCTTGTTTCAGCACGTCGATATTATCTTAGAAGCTTATAGAAATTTCGGCGGCTCTGCTTGGCTTCACTATGATGAGGCTTTTAGGCATAAGCTATCTGTTCACCCTGAGGTTAAATGGGGTACGAAAGATATCGGGTTGTGGATTAACCTCATGCTGCCGTCAAGACAAGTCGCGGGTAGGCAAACGGTTAATTCCTTTCCTAAAAGAGGCGTCTGCTTCGCCTTTAACGAATCCTTTTGCAAATGGAGTAATAATTGCCGGTTCAGGCACGAGTGCTCCTTCTGCGGTAATGCCCATCCGATGTCCAAATGCTTTAAGAAGCAGGCAGCCCAGCAATCTGCAAGTAAGGATCCTAACCCAAAAGGCCCGGACGCCAGTGAATTTGGAAAATATGGTTCACTGGCTAAACAGATTCCCAAACAAGGAGAGTAGTCAGCTCTTGTTTGAGGGTTTTTATGATGGCTTTCATGTACCCCAGTTCAAAGGGAAGGGTTGCATTATAGTAAATAATTTATCCTCCATTTCTGCTTTTCCAGAAGTTGCTAGGGAAAAAATCCATAATGAGTTAGTATTAGGTAGGGTGGCTGGCCCTTTTATGTCCCCCCCCTTTTTAAATTTTCGCATCTCACCTCTGGGGGTCGTACCTAAAAAAGATTCCGGTTCATTTCGTTTAATTCACCATCTTTCGTATCCGCCAGGCCACTCTTTAAATGATGAAGTTGATAAGGAATGTTGTTCAGTTTCTTACTCTTCCTTTGACGGTGCACTGGATTTGCTAAGGAAATTCGGTTCCTTTGCATTAATGGCGAAATCCGATATTAAATCGGCTTTTAGGATTCTACCAGTTCACCCTATGGGTTTTAACTCATTAGGTTTCCATTTTGATGGCTGTTTTTTTTTCGATAAATGCCTCCCAATGGGCTTTTCATTGTCATGCTTTTACTTCGAGACGTTTTCCGTTTTTTTGCATTGGGTTTTACAATCCAACAGTAAGGAAGCAGGGATACTGCACTACCTGGATGCTTTCCTTTTCATAGGTCCTCCTCATTCACTTGTATGTCAGGCTACCCTGGACACATTTTTTCGGATGTGCTCTCACTTTGGCGTTCCTATCGCGATTGATAAAACTGTTGGCCCTAGTAATCGAATTGAATTTTTAGGCATCACAATCGATTCTGTAAAAATGGAAGCTATTCTCCCTGAGGATAAGGTTGCCAAGCTGCGTGCTTCTCTTTCTGAATTTTTGTCTAAGGATAAAATCTCTCTCAAAGATCTTCAAGCGCTTTTAGGCCTGCTGAACTTTGCTCTTCGGGTAATTCCAATGGGCCGAGTCTTTTCTAGGAGTTTGTACGAAGCCACCAAAGGATTTTCTTCACCTAAATGCCATATTCGAGTTCGCTCTGAGCTCAAGGAGGACGCTAGAATTTGGTTGTCATTTTTGTCCGATTTTAATGGTAAATCGGTTTTACAATCTCCTTTTATCAATGCGGATTCTATTCCTCTGGTTTTCTCCGCAGATATTTCCTTAGGTGTCAGCTTGGTATGTTCATCTCATTGGGTTCGCTTGAATTGGCCTGATGATTCCGATATTATCAGGGTCATGAATAATTCCCTGCTCTTAGAGCTTTTTGCAATTTTTTCACTTATCTTCATCTGGGGCAAAAACTTGCAAAATTCAAGAATTCTGTTGTTCTCCTCTAACCAAGCAGTCGTTTTTGCCATCAACACCCTTTCTTCAAAGAATCGTCAGGCCGCAAAGATTTTGAGACAACTGGTTTTTCTATGTTTGAAAAACAACGTATGGCTGAAGGCGAAAGTGGGCTATAGCAAATTTACATTGTTAACTGAGATGTTATTGAATAGTCAGTGGACTAATTTTTCCCAACAGGTTCCGCTAGCAGACAAGGAAGCGACCCATTGTCCTCCATCAGTTTGGGACGTGATCTCAGCCTAGTTCCGCATTTTATTGAAAATTCCCTGTCCAAACGATCGTGGGCTGACTACTCGGCCGCATGGAAAAAATGGTCTGATTTTTGTGTTCTTCACGGGTTTAATGCATTGACTTCCGACCCTTTTGTTGCTCTGCAATTTGCGGAATCTTTACTTAAGAAGAATTTATCTTACTCTGCGTTAGCAAAATGCTTCGCAGGAGTCTCCTTTATCCTGAAGGCCCACGGGGAATCTGCGTTGACTGACCTCTTTCTGGTTAAACAATTCTTGAAGGGCCTAAAACGAGAGAATTTTGTACCAGATTCCAGACGTCCCATTTCCCTGTCGTTGCTAAGAAACATTTGTTCAGTGCTGATTAATGTCTGCTCAAACCCAGAGGAAGCACTGTTGTTTAACGCCATTTTCTTAATTTGTTTTTTTGGAGCTCTTAGAGTCGGCGAGATAGTGTCTTATAAGAAAGCTGAGCCATCCGGGCTCAGGCTGGAGGACGTTAAAATTTTTGATTCCTTCCTTTTAGTGTTTATTAGAAGTTCTAAAACAGATCAAATGGGATGAGGTAGTGAAATTTGTTTGAAATCTTTTGATGACAAAACTATTTGCCCAGTTTTTAATTTTTCCAAATGGATTGTGGTTAGGCCTGCGGTGCAGGGCTCGTTGTTTTTGCATAAAGATGAATCACCAGTCACTGTATTTCAGTTCAATTTTATTTTGAAAAAATGTCTATCTTTTTTGGGAAAGAGTCACCTCAGGATATCCTCTCATTCGTTTAGGATAGGTGCGGCTACGGAAGCCTCTAGAGCCGGCTTATCTGATGCCAGAATCAAAAAAATGGGTAGATGGGAATCGAATCGTTTTAAACTGTACGTTCGACATCATTTATATGCTGACTAATTATTTATTTTCTTTTAGGTCCAAATATTGTTTGGATTGTTGGCCATTCCTTTATTTTCTGGGCCCAGAAGAGGGCTAGTCAGCGTTGTTACTCGGAGAATCTGTCCTTTAACCCTTCCATTACGCAGGTCTACTGGCATAGCATCCGTGGACTGAAGTGGGCTTCTTTGGTGCATGAGCTAAATAATTGTTTGTTGAAATTTCCATACCCGGATTTATTAATCATTCATCTTTCTGGGAATGATCTTGGGAAGATCAATACGCATAATTTATTAGCGGCCATGCGGTCTGATCTTATTTTTTTGAAACAAAAATTTCCATTTTCTTGTCTCGTTTTTTCCGAGATCATTCCCAGACTTTTTTGGCAGCAACAGCAGTTTGCTTTTATGGATAAAATTCGTAAAAGGGTAAACCGTGAAATGATGAAATTTTTTCCCCTTTTAGGAGGCTTTTCTTTTAGGCATGTGGATTTGGAGGGGTTTTTACCTGGTCTGTTTAGACAAGATTTGGTTCACTTGTCCAACATAGGACTTGACATTTTTAATCTGAACTTGGGCAACATAGTTGAAAAATGGCTGTGTGGTTTGGGGGGGGCCTCGACTCTGTTAGTCTTGGCCTTGTGGGATAAATCACCCATGTATGGGTGGATTTGGACATTTGGAATTTTTGGAGAATTTTAAATATGTTATTTCGGAAGTTTATTTATTGGAAGTATTTTATGGTATTTTATGTAACCCTGAATAAAACCGCACGGCCATTTTATTTCCACTTTAAATTAAATCTGTGTCCAGAGTGTTTATTTCGGCATGGGTTCTATGGGGACATGTAAGCCCCCCCGCATAAACTGAAAATAAATAAAGCGGGGGTCTCATGTCCCCATGGACCTTGCTATGAGCTTAGTTTATTAGTTTTCCTCACTTTTTAGCAATGTAAATTTCAGTCAGAATCTAGGTGATTCGTGACAGACTGGTTTTTTCCAGTTTTTGAGCGCTATTTTTCCCTGCATTTTCATTGGTGGAGAGCGTTTTGGCGGTTTTTATTTATTTACAAATCTGACTGACAGCTGTCATTACCTCAGTTGCTGGCGCAAGAGCAACGAAGAGCCCACCCTCCCTCCCTTTATGTCATCGTTCCTCCTGTCGTGTGGTTTTAATCATGGGGATAAATCACCCATGTATGGGTGGATTTGGACATTTGGAATTTTTGGAGAATTTTAAATATGTTATTTCGGAAGTTTATTTATTGGAAGTATTTTATGGTATTTTATGTAACCCTGAATAAAACCGCACGGCCATTTTATTTCCACTTTAAATTAAATCTGTGTCCAGAGTGTTTATTTCGGCATGGGTTCTATGGGGACATGCCATGCACATTTTATGGAACCAGCTATAGGAACACTCTGAACTTCTGCACTAGTTCTGGTATTGAAGCTCAGTGCTAGTTTCTTCTTAAAGGAAACTCGTCTGCAATTTTAATATGCAAGTAGTTACATGGCTGTATAGATGCACGTTCTTAATTAAAATGATTCTTTTTTTTGTAGTGATCCGGTGTACAAGTCATGTGGAATCTATTACAAACATTATATGCAAATAAGACTGGAAGAGCACAAGAATGTGTCAATACAATTATGACTGCTTCTTCTAAGTGCACTGACACACCACTTCTACACGTTCTAGCACGTCTAGCCTGAATGGCACTGTTACACACCTGTCCATTTAATCCCTTCGCCTCCATCCGCTGAACTCTGTTGTGCTCCACTTGGGGCTTTGCAGGTGGATGAGCAAGATCCCATAGGATCATCTGCCTGGACCGGTATGAGGCCTACCAAGAGACACACATGCGTCTTGGTAATAAGGCTTTCTAATCGCTCCGGAGTGCTGTGTTACCTGTTCACATTCTTCCAGGACTTCTGCTACCTGTTCCCGCCGGTTTACTGTCCACCTGCAGCTTTTGGGACTTCTTTCTGTCAGCGGTCTGCCAGGACAGGACCTCTGCTACCTGTTTGGGCATTCCTGTCTGTCAGCGGTCTCCCTTACCTTTATCTCTTTCCAACATGCCTCACCTGAATGCTGCATCGACGTCCATGGCCCATATGCCTGTGTCTGCACATACTACAAAGAGGCCATGTCAAAGTTGAAGTCTCATTATTCCTTTAGTGAGTGTACCAAATTCAGGTGATGGATGTGGTCCCAAAACCCAGACCAACATCACTTACATATTATACAGTGGGTACAGAAAGTATTCATACCTTTAAAATGTTCACTCTTTGTTTCATTCCAGCCATTTGGTGAATTCATAAAAGTTAATTTTTTTCTCATTAATGTACCTCTGCACTCTGTAGTAATTTTTGCAAATTTATTAAAAAAGAAAAACTGAAATCTCACATGGTCGTAAGTATTCAGACCCTTTGCTCAGTATTGAGTTGAATCACCCTTTTGAGCTAGTACAGCCATGAGTCTTCTTTGGAATGATCCAAAGTTTTTCACACCTGGATTTGAGGATCCTCTGCCATTCTTTCTTGGAGATCCTCTCCAGTTCCGTCAGGTTGGATGGTGAACGTTGGTGGACAGCCATTTTCAGGTCTCTCCAGAGATGCTTAATTGGCTTTAGGTCAGGACTCTGGCTGGGCCAGGCAAGAATGAACACATAGTTGTTCTGAAGCCATTCCATTGTTATTTTTGGTGTGTGCATAGGGTCATTGTCTTGTTGGAAGGCAAACCTTCGGCCAAGTCTGAGGTCCAGAGCACTCTGGAAGAGGTTTTCATCCAGGATATCTCTGTACTTGGCCACATTCATGTTTCCTTCAATGACAACCAGTCATCCTGTCCCTGCAGTTGAAAAACATCCCCATAGCATGATGCTGCCACCGCCATGTTTCACTGTTGGGATTGTATTGGGCAGGTGATGAGTGCCTGGTTTTCTCCACACATACCGCTTAGAATTATCACCAAAAAGTTCTATCTTCGTCTCATCAGACCAGAGAATCTTATTTCTCATTGTCTGGGAGTCCTTCATGTGTTTTTTAGCAACTCTATGCGGGCTTTCATATTTCTTGCACTGAAGAGAGGCTTCCGTCGGGTCACTCTGCCATAAAGGCCCGACTGGTTGAGGGCTGCAGTCATAGTTGACTTTGTGGAACTTTCTCCCATCTCCCTACTGCATCTCTGGAGCTCAGCTACAGTGATCTTGGGGTTCCTCTTTACTTCTCTCACCAAGGCTCTTCTCCCGCGATTGCTCAGTTGGCTGGACGGCCAGGTCTAGGAAGACTTCTGGTAGTCCCAAACTTCTTCCATTTAACCCCTTACTGACATCGGATGGTTTAGTACGTCCGATGTCAGCTCCCCTGCTTTGATGCAGGGCTCTGCGGTGAGCCCGCATCAAAGCCGTGACATGTCAGCTGTTTTGAACAGCTGACATGTGCCCGCAATAGCGGCGGGTGAAATCGCGATTCTCCCGCCGCTATTAACTAGTTAAATGCCGCTGTCAAACGCAGACAGCGGCATTTAACTACCGCATCCGGCCGGGCGGCCGGAAATGACGTCATCGCCGACCCCCGTCACATGATCGGGGGTCGGCGATGCTTCTCCATTGTAACCATAGAGGTCCTTGAGACCTCTATGGTTACTGATCGCCGGTAGATGTGAGTGCCACCCTGTGAGGCTATTGAAGCATGGCAAAAGTTAAAAAAAATGTGAAAAAAATAAAAAAAATATAAAAGTTTAAATCACCCCCCTTTCGCCCCAATCAAAATAAATCAATAAAAAAAAATCAAATCTACACATATTTGGTATCGCCACGTTCAGAATCGCCCGATCTATCAATAAAAAAAAGCATTAACCTGATCGCTAAACGGCGTAACGAGAAAAAAAATTGAAATGCCAGAATTACGGTTTTTTGGTCACCGCGACAATGCATTAAAATGCAATAACGGGCGATCAAAAGCATGTATCTGCACCGAATTGGAATCATTAAAAACGCCAGCTCGGCACGCAAAAAATAAGCCATCAACCGACCCCAGATCATGAAAAATGGAGACGCTACGAGTATCGGAAAATGGCACAATTTTTTTTTTTTTTTAGCAAAGTTTGGAATTTTTTTTCACCACTTAGGTAAAAAATAACCTCGTCATGTTAGGTGTCTATGAACTCGTACTGACCTGGAGAATCATAATGGCAGGTCAGTTTTAGCATTTAGTGAACCTAGCAAAAAAGCCAAGCAAAAAACAAGTGTGGGATTGCACTTTTTTTGCAATTTCACTGCACTTGGTTTTTCTTTCCCGTTTTCTAGTACAAGACATGGTAAAACCAATGATGTCGTTCAAAAGTACATCTCGTTCTGCAAAAAATAAGCCCTCACATGGCCAAATTGCCGAAAAAATAGAAAAGTTATGGCTCTGGGAAGGAGGGGAGTGAAAAACGAACACGGAAAAACGAAAAATCCCACGGTCATGAAGGGGTTAAGGAATATGGAGGCCACTGGCCTCTTAGGAACCTTGAGTACTGCAGAAATTTTGTTGTAACCTTGGCCAGATCTGTGCCTTGCCACAATTCTGTCTCCAAGCTCCTTGGCCAGTTCCTTTGACCTCATGGTACTCATTTGGGTTGACATGCACTGTGAGCTGTGAGGTCCTATATAGACAGGTGTGCGCCTTTCCAAATAAAGTCCTATTGGTTTAATTAAATACAGCTGGACTCCAATGAAGGAGTTGAACCATCTCAAGGAGGATCACAAGGAAATGGACAGACTCATGACTGTACTAGCTCAAAAGGGTGCTTCTACTCAATACTGAGCAAAGGGTCTGAATACTTATGACCATGTGATATTTCAGTTTTTCTTTTTTAATTTGCTAACATTTCTTCATTTCTGGTTTTTTTCAGTCAAGATTGGGCGCAGAGTGTACATTAATGTAAAAAAAAATGAACTTTTTTGAATTTACCAAATGACTGCAATGAAACAAAGAGTGAAACATTTTAAGGGGTACGAATACTTTCTGTACCACTGTATATAACACATCTCTAGAAAATGCCATAAATCTTCTAAAAAGGTGTATACCCCTATAAGGAATCCTCCACTGGGGTCCTGATTGTCTCCTACGGCGGTGGTGTCACATGACCGATGTCACTGATCGGCTGCTACCTTAACGGCAAAATTTCAGCTGGGAGAAACACTTATGGACCGAGCCTTAATTTGTTCTTCCTTTGTGTTGTTTTAAATAACTACGAGAACAATACGTTTTTAAGATTTTATTACTTTTTTTTCTTTTTACATTTTCTTATTGAAGGTATACAAATAAAATAAATCAATGCAGCACACAAAAACAAAAAATCGAAGAAAAATCAAAAACAATCATGTCTCAAACACTATCGATTTAACTATTTTTTTTTTTTTTATAAAAGCAGACATTCCACATCATATTTCTCCAACCATGTATTTTATCACCCAAACCAGCATATTTCACGTAAGTTTTCATAATACAAAAAGCACATTTAGTAGGGAAGCCTACCGAGAAGTTATTTCTACATGTGCAACTAGCTAATATCAGATTTCTGCCATTAGTTTAACCCTTTCACTCTAAGAGAACAGTGGAAATGTCAGATTGACTCAATCCAGCAGAGTCTCTCCAGAAATGTATGCCTTTGGCGCAACTGTGGACTGTGTAACCAAGAGTAGTGGGCATAATGGCCAGTCACTAGCTATTCGCCAGAAAGGCTTGCCCAATGTCCTGCACTGAATTAGTAAGGCTTTAAAAACAAAGTCTTGTAAAACATTTTTCCATCTGACCACTCGCATATCATACATAAGCACACATGACAAAGCAGAATAAGTTACTTTCAGCCTTAGGCCGGGGTCAGACTTGCGGGTGATTCTCGCGCATCAATACCCGGCACTGCCGCCGGCACTTAGGACCAGCATGTATTTCTATGCAGCCGCACACACCGGTCCGAGTGCTGGCGGCAGTTCTGGGTATTGATGCCCGAGTTTCTCGCAGTGCACATGCAAGTGTGACCCCGGCCTTAAGTAGATAATATTGAGAGCATCACTTTCAATACTCTGTTCAACTATGGTACTAAATGGGTTAAAAGGGCACTTTTCATTGTGAAAAATCTGCAATTTTTTTTATTTAACCTTTTTTATTTTCTTTATCGTATTTTTGGCTAGCACACAATAAATACCAAATCTTTGAATAAATGCTACAAACAACATAAAAAAAACGTGATAAAAATGCAACCCAGCTAATGGCAAATAAAACACAGTTACTTCACCCTTTGTGGCCAGAGGCCTAACACTACCTAGCACAGCAAAATAGATTTTGCTTCTACAAAACGGATTACCGTATAATTCCTAGGTCTCGATAGGCCTCAAGGCGCTTAATGTTTATCGACTAAAAGCATTAAATAAATTTTCAAGTATTGAGAAGTAAAATTGGAGAAGCAGTGGTAACATGATCTCCCCAGGTGGTTACAACGACCAGGTCTCAGTGATTTCTCCACTATGTAGGACTAACCCCAGATGCAGTCCCAGAACCCGAAACGAAGGTAACACCATAAATACTAATTAACCTGTAATCAGGGTTAATAGACAGGTCTATTGACAATACAGAGTGAAGTTACCTCCATTGTATACTATCTGAACATGACCAACTGCTTCAACAGACCTGTAAACCATAAGTTGCGGAGTAATACTTCTGAATCTAAGCAGAGTTCTTGTTTCGTAATAGCAGCTCCAATCAGATCCCATTTCTGCCACCATCAAATTCGGTTATTGAGTCCATTCATTCCCCGCTCATTTATCAATGCAATTTTGCACCTATCACAGCCATATATTGCATCCTATATTGCAAGTCTGGACTTAATCCATTGATACATATCCTTATTACCAACGGATTGTCTGTATCAGATGGATCGGCGTATTAAAGTGGCAATATCCCAGAGGGCTTGTTGATAATCCTTCTTCTATAGGCATCATATAAATCCACAATAGTGACCTTGCGAACACAAACGTGTTGGGTCTGAACTGAGTCGTCAACATAAGCACGGAGGAGCAGCAACCCTACATGACTATTTACTCTGTTGCACATGAATGGATCAAACAATAAGAAAACTATTGATAGGAAGACAAAGCTACAAAGGTGTGATAGTCGCATCTTACTGCAATTTTACAGTCTTTGTAAAATCTACATTATATACATATATATATATTTTATATACACTAACATATTTACACTGGTAGTGTAGTACAAAAGGAAACAACACGAGAGAAGTAACCTTGGCTTCGGATAACCTAGCGTTTCGCCATCTTTGCCACCTCTGAACACACCAGCTTGAATAATGATACGCTCTTTGTATGTTCAAGAAAACATTTTGGTTAGCATTCTCAGATCTTCATTAAAAGTGAATAAAGTGCAAGGAAAAACAGGTTTATAAAGATAACATGCAGAGAAACGATATTCTTCAATGCTGCACTAGGTGACTCAGTTCTGTCCTCAGTTACATGAGGACATTTCTCAGTTTCTGATCCACACGATACACTTGCTCACTAAACTCACGGGAAATCTTCAGTAAACTGCGAAAAGGAGGTGTTCCAAAGGAAATGGAATACTAAAGGGGAACACCTAGGGAAATTGGCTCATTTGACGTCCTTGGATTAGTCTAGAGCCTGTGGCAGGTTAAAGTCCATGAAAAAACTCCAATCTGTGCAAAAGTTACTCCGAGCCTTGGCAAATAAAATACAGTACTTTTTTTTTGTTAAATTCTCCTTGATGATGGTGTTGAGATATATCCATCATTCATAAACTATTAGTTCTCTGTAAAGGAGAGCAAGGATCCAATCTACAGAACAGCTTCAATTATTCGGAACTGTGCAAAACGAAATATCAATAGATCTGCAGAAAACGTAATGACGGCTTTGTGCAAGATACGACTCAGTGAGGAACCCTGTGATGTTCAGTGCCAGCTGGTGAGGGGAACATTAAGGAAACCGGGACATTGCTGCTTTTTAGTCCACATCTCGGCTAGACTATGTGGCTATGTTAAGAGTAACAGTGTTATCCTTCACGTACCATCAGGCAGATCATGTCTCCATTTTGGCTTGGGTGAAATATGTTGCCGAGGGCGTATTTTTACACCAAGCTGGGCACTCTCCACAGGCGACATACTGTGCTGTTATTCAAAACTTTATGAGCACTCTTGGCCACTCACGTCCTTAAAGAGTGCATGGAGCCACATTTTACCTTCTCCCTTGTGCCGTCCTGTTACTACAACACAAACTCCATGGTGTGTTCTCCAGGCGTTCTTCATCAGAAATAATGTCATATTAATGTACAAAGGAGAATGTTGAAACATGTAGTGGGGGGTTTCCATGAGGTACTGAGAGAAACAATGTTTTATAGGATTCATCCCAGGTAAGGAAATGAGAAGAATGGACTAGACACAATGCTGGCAATGCTCTTCTTCCAGAATGAGAGGAAATGTAACCGGAAGACGTCTGGGACATGGACTCATGCACAAATGCTTCCTTGAAGTGCAAACAGTCGTCGCTCTATACACAGTTTATCTGTAAGAAAGAACAGAAACATTCATGGAGTGCAAGGACAATGTTGATTAAAGACAAGGATCTACTCATACTTCAACTATGGTGTTTTCTATGGCCACCTTCTGAATGTACAACGCACTTGACCGCAACTAAGATCTCAGTAGTGCAGCTTCTGGCCTTAGGGCCGTAACGTAAGGTAAACACATTTCAGCATAGATGAAGTACCGTGTATATATACATATGAAAAGGAGTGTTACTATCATGGGTTTACCACTACAGAGAGGTGTCACAGACTGCAGCATCTGATTTCCCACACTGATTAGAAAAGCACCTCACCATCATATTAAACGGTGCAGGTTTCTGCTAGCAGTGCAAGGGTTAATCTGTTCAGTTGAGAGCTGCTACAGCTTTCCAGCATTGATGGTCTCAGCTATTCAATGTAGGCCACTCCCCTCTTCTATATATATTCTCCTCTGGCTATCAGTGGTGCCAGTGTTAAGGTACCTTCACACTAAGCGACGCTGCAGCGATACCGACAACGATGTCGATCGCTGCAGCGTCGCTGTTTGGTCGCTGGAGAGCTGTCACAACGATGCCGAGGTCCCCGGTAACCAGGGTAAACATCGGGTTACTAAGCGCAGGGCCGCGCTTAGTAACCCGATGTTTACCCTGGCTACCATCGTAAAAGTAAAAAAAACAAACACTACATACTTACCTACCGCTGTCTGTCCCCGATGTTTACCCTAGTTACCAGTGAAGACATCGCTGAATCGGTGTCACACACGCCGATTCAGCGATGTCTGCAGGGAGTCCAGCGACGAAAGAAAGTTCTGGCCTTCTAGCTCCGACCAACGACATCACAGCAGGATCCTGATCGCTGCTGCGTGTCAAACACAACGATATCGCTATCCAGGACGCTGCAACGTCACGGATCGCTATCGTTATCGTTGTGAAGTTGTTTAGTGTGAAGGTACCTTTAGTTTCTTGCTGCCTGGCTCTGGAGCTGGAGTAATTGGTTGTTTGAGGAGGCATTTGGAGTGTTTATCTAAAGACTGCTACTTGGTGATTTGTCTGTGTGCATTTTCTCATCCTCTTCTATTTGTTCTTTTCCGTCCTTCACTCTCCGGTGTTCCACTCTGTTGTTTGTGAGTGCATATTTGTGTGATTGGTACTTTCCTTTATCCCTGTACGTATTCCCTTGTTAGTCTGGTTTGTGTATTTTCATACACTACTACTACCCACTTCCCTTGGTGGAGAAGGGGACAGATAAGTGCAGATTCAGGAGTTCAGCAAAGCAAGTGGCTCCAGCAACTTCACCATTAGAATTAATCTGGACAGCAGGGATAACTAGGGCACCCCTACCGCTAGGGACAGGGTAGGAGAACCTGGCCCTGGAAAATCTGTCAACAGAGTCGTGACAATTACTATGTCTAATATTGGAGATGTCGATCTGTTACAATTGCTCCAGTTTATATATCAGCATTATAATTACGTGCCTGGTGAAATAACACCTTTCAAACCTGCATCTGGCTGGGGCAGAAGTTGCTTAGACATTAAAAGCTTATAGATGATTTATTGTGAGGCAATTATGGGAATAATTTTTGTTTTTCATCCTCTTCAGTATTAAATCAATTGGAACCTAAGAATCTGACGAAAGCAGTATAAAAGTTGACAAACAGGAAATAGTTGTGTCAGGACAGTTATCCAGTATTTAGTAATCCTGACAATTCTTAAAAGGAATCGGTCATCAAGTTTTTGCTACACCCTCCGAGAGCCGCATGATTCCAGAAATGCATCACTTACTGGGCTTTTTGTTGCAGTTTTGGGACAAGTCTGTAGGTGGTGTATGGAGTGTGCTCACAGTCCGATCCATTCCATGCAGATAATGGCTTTGACATGAAGCCAGGACCTGCCTCTTACAGTTGCGGGTGGAGCAGAGTTCCACCAGCATGTGTTACCCTGTTAAATGCGGCTGGCAAAGGGCGTATCCGGGACTACAAAGAACAACAAAATTATCTAAGCACTAACAGGCAGGTAATTACAACTTACCTGCCTGTTGTGCTCAGCGACGTTTGTTCTCAGCACAGAGTGGTCACAGAGGGCTCCTGCCAGAATTCAGCTGCCTCGGCTGACCCAACGGCTGAACTTCCGAGGTCATTCTAATTGACAGCCGGCTCGTCCCAGTTAGGCAGCAGGGAATGGCAATCACATTGACCTTGGAAGTCCCGCCCTGTTGACAGAGCGAAGCAGAAAAGAAGCCATAGATGTGACGTCAGCAGAGGCTTCTGAATCCCTGGCAGGAGCGGTCTATGACTGCTCTGTGCTGGGGGAGAACGGCTTACCTGCCTGTTAGTGCTTAGACACATTTTTGTTTTTTTTGTAAGTCCCATATACCCCATTTAAACTCTTACAGTGGCTTTAACTGCGTGTCGGCAGGGGGCGCATCATTCCATGAGCCCAACAACACACCTGAGACGTCATCGCAGGATGCTATAACAGTCAGGAGGCCTTTGAAGACCTCCGTGCCTGTCAGCACGGTGCTCCTATGGCTGGGCTCCAAAGGAGAGCGTGATTTTTACTATATGCAGATATACTGTAGTGAGCTAACATTCAGTAACAGACACAACTACGTAAACTTACATTTGTTGATATTCTCTATATCTCCATGCTCAGTCATGAAGTTCAGCAATCCATCCATCAGGAGCAGAGCTTTGTGATATCTCTGCACACAGTCTTCTCGATGGTGAAACATTTCATCTAATGCTGCTGACTGCACCTGTAATAACATCGCAGTATTACTATATATTGTTTAATAGGGAAAAACTAAAAATCAAAACATGTTTATGATAGTTTCTATGCAAGTTTGTGATTTTGGCATGCTGCAAGTGGTGGACACTAGAAGAAGCCTCTATATACTGGAAATGCCAGCAGACAAAGAAGCTCCCTTTGCAATGTTTGAACAGAGACGTTGTAGGAAATGATGGGGGGCTGACCTAGGGAGAAAGTACCTCATCCTCCAAACGAGGAACTATAAATTAATTATATGGGACTAAGTTGCAGAACTGAAGCCTAGTACAGCACTTGGCCAACAGTGGCACAAGTAATGGAATTGTCCACTTTGGGTGGCTAAAAATCATTTTTGCACTTGGGTTCCATAAAACATTGTGCACAATTTGTCTTCTATAGACTTTGTTATATACTCACCGATGGCCGTCCTCCTGTTTCCAGCGCCGATCCGGTCCTCTTCTGAATCACATGACTGCCAATCCAACTCGCTGAACCTGAGGCTTATGTGTGAGAAATCACTTTTACAATGAATGCCAACAGTGTCAGAAGGAGGCTCCATAGGCTTTCATTGAAAAAGAGAATTCTGGTTCACACAAACCTTGGTGTGATCCAGGGATTCGGAATAGAAGTCTAGAAACTGGTGAGGCTGGCCATCAGTGAGTATATGATGGCCATCAGTGAGTATCTACACGAATAATAATGGCGGGGATTGCTTTTTTATTTAATTCATTAATCATCCTGCTAGGAAGGTTTTTTAATGCTTTTATGAGAAAGTGGACACCCCTTGAAGAACAGAAAATTAAGAAAAAGCCACTACACCCCCTTTAGATCCTTCAATCTAGCAATCAGTGGGGTTCCCAGTGGTTGTTCCCCCATGTCATGTATCACTTGATACAAGGGTTCTTGTCTGTAAATCTGAACACGTGTCTTACTGGTATGTCCTCTTCTCTTTCAGTCCTGTAGTATTCTGCTATTGTTGGATCGGCAATAAGCAGTCATTAAGTAAATGCAGTGGAATTATGGCGAGTGCGGTGATTTCATTCATTAGTTCAATGATGACGACAAGTCGAGATTGAATGCAATGCCCATGTCCGCTGCCACTCACCATCTGGACTGTGTAGCTAAAGATCAGCTTTTCTGCGGTGATGCTGTTGATCCGGTCCATGAGCTTCTGTTTGTCAGCAAAGAACCTCTGAAGTCGCACATTCAGGCAATGGCAGGAAGACACGCAAGATTTGTACAGATCATTCAGCTTCTTTACCACTAAGAAAGCAAAAAACATAAAAAACTCAACAGAGATCTCACGTTTCGTTATCTACGTGCCGGAGACATGATTGTATTCTAGTAAGTCAGAAATTGTACAATTTGTCCATCTTGTTATTTATGAGGAACCTATGTCTGAAGCGGCCGTAGACTTCAGGATATGTCAGCAATGGTCATCTATTGTCTATGAAGCTGAACAGATCCTTCAAAAAAATCTTTGAAATGATCCGATTCATTGGATTAGTAACCATACTCTGAAGCCTGGTCTACCCGGAGATGATCAGCGATGGATCTGCCTGGCAGCTATACTAAAGTAATGGCGTCAGGTAGGTGCAGATATTGGATATTTGTATCATTTCTCCAGTCAGTCTAAGGGTATGTGTCCACGTTCAGGATTACATCCGGATTAGCTGCGGATTGAACGCTGCATACAGCCGCAGCGTTCAACCCACAGCGTCCAGATGTTACAGCATAGTGGTGGAGATTTTATGAAATCCCGTCTCCACTATGCGTGCGAACATGCATTCGGCGGCCCTGCGTATCCGGACATGTGGCGCGTCTTTTTTAGACTGCAGCATGTCTGTTTACCTTGCGGCGAAGCTCCGTCGCCGCAAGGTAAATCACAGGGCCCTATGTATGGGGTGCAGAGATTCCGGATGTGTGCAATGAGCACATCCGGAATCACCGCGCGTACAGAAGGGAGCGTCACTTTTCCGTCCAAAGCGCCGTCATTACGGACCGTGGACACGCACCCTCACTTAGCATTGTGTGGGACACAGGGGAAGCTTTGTTGACCATATTATTATTACATGGTTAGTACGGTTGAGAAAAGGCACATGTCCATCAAGATAAACAGAGGAATGGGAAGAGAAAGGATGTAGGTACAACGAAAATGCATGATTCAGTCTGCTGTAGATTTGTAAGAGAAAACCAAGAATGGAACAATCAGAGGAAAAGAAGAATAGAAACACGTCAGCTCTTCTGTCTATTTCATCCACTACTTACAAATAGTGATCTAAAAAAACTGACCAAATACTGAACGTAGCCTAGAAGAGCAAATTCTTCCCTCCTGATTCCATTTGTCAATCGACTGGATCAACAGTCAGAAGAAGAACTGTGGACATAAACCTAAGGATTTGTCATTGTCATGCACACGAATGCCTACCCTGTTTGACGGTAGAGGAGAGACACAGTTTCCCACTCTTGACCTGCTCCATGGCCGTCTGAAGCCCGTTCGAGAGAAGTTCTGCAGCTTTGAGATAGAGAACCAGTTGTTCTGCGTAACTAAAAGAAAGTACATACAAATGAGCTTGCCACAAATTGGCATCCATATAATTGTTATATTCACTCGTGCTTATATCCAAGAGTAACATATGGCTTTATGTTCAAGATTAGGAGAAAAAAGGACTTTCAAGACTGGAAGATATCGACTGCACAAAAAAACTGAATTTATCTGGGTCCGTTTAAAGTACAGAAAAAAGCAGCTTGTATCATCTTGGGCAGAGTTAC
This sequence comes from Ranitomeya imitator, assembly GCF_032444005.1. NCBI lineage: Eukaryota > Metazoa > Chordata > Amphibia > Anura > Dendrobatidae > Ranitomeya > Ranitomeya imitator. Next base: position 280,256,102 of record NC_091282.1, on the reverse strand, counting down.
TTCTTGTTTTAGGGTAAGTTATTTTTTTTCCTAATTCACCGATTGCCATCAAAGTAATAAGATTCAAATAACACTTGTAAAGCAATCCTAGTCGTATCTGTCTGAACTTCATGAGGTCGGGAGGATTACATTCATGGTAATGTCCTAATAACCTATTCATGATTAATCCCCCTGTCTGGATATTACAGCTGTAGACTTATCACTTGTAGCAGACAGGCTTACCTCCACTCCCGGCTTAGCAGGCTAATCTGATCCGCCACAACACTCTCCTGCATTTGGTACTCGGATGTCACAGACGCACTCACGTCCGCAGACCCGCCTTTGAGACTGGCGATTTCCATAACAGAATGTGCAAAGGCAAGCGTGAATCGCAGGCTGCGGAGCGAGTCTGTATGCTCTTGCTGCAGAGAAAAGGGGAATATTACAGGTATATGGTAGAATAAGAAGGAATCAAGGAGATCTAAAGAGTAGATTAATGGCTAACTAAGAGTAGATTAATTTATGAGCTACATATGTATGTGCGTATATATATATATATATATATATATATATATATATATATATACATATATATATATACATATATATATATATATATATATATATATATATATATATATATATACACACATATACATACACACACAGTGGCATGTAAAAGTCTATGAGCCTGCACAGTATGGGGAAGGCGGAGGGAGAGCCGAAGATAAATACTGCGCATGCCCAAGAATCCCAGCCCTGCAGTGTGAATAAATCAGAAGAGACTGAGGGGGTGGGATCTCGGGCCGCGCATCCACACAGGCGCAGTTATCAAGACATCAAGTGATGTCAGTGGACGGGCAGCGCTAACTGCGCATGCCCAAGGCATAAGATGACTACGCAGGCGCCGGGACAATTGAATAATGCTGAGGAGGCGACACCCGGCCCCAAGAGGTCATGAGTGACGGCTGTGGTGCGTCTGGATTAGGGGGGAAAGACCTGCCCCCAGGACTATTTCAAGGTATGAGGGACAAATTCAAAAAAGACATTTTCTGCGGTTACAGCACCCAGAACTAAATGAGCCACCTTGTCAGAATGCAGCATTAAATGACAATACTGTAGAAAGATGTAACCTTGTTTGGTCTCCTTGGGATTCCTTTTGGTCAATGTTAAATATATGACTTCTATGAGATGGCTATAACTAGGCCGTAACATTCCACATCATTCCCCCCCCCCCTTTCCTTTTGTCTAAGTCTGTATGTGTGTTTGTAAAATTTTACTCTTTATATACTTGAAAATGTTTAACTATTACTATAGTATAAGATTAGTTGTTAACCTATAAATGATAGGGAAAAATCTAAAATGCCTAATTTTTCTTTTCCTGTAAAATTAAAAAAAAAATTCAATAAAAATTACAATTAAAAAAAAAAAAAATTTTGAATCCATTCTTCCTTCTACCTGTGAATGTTCCCCGTACCATTGGCTGCAACACAAACCTAAAGCAGGGCTGCTCAACCCCCATGCTTAGTGCTTGGCCTCTCTCCCCACACATATCTTTTGATTATTGTGGCCAAAGAGTTCTATTTTAACCTCATCGATCCACATGACTTGTTTCCAAAATGCATCAGGGTTGTTTAGATGTTCTGTTACATACTTCTGACTGAATTTTAAGGTGAGAATACAGGAGAGGTTTTCTTCTGATGACTTCCATGACGGCCATATTTGTGCAGGTGTCTCTGAACAGTAGAATAACGTACCACAACTCCAAAGATTGCTAAAGGTACCGTCACACTAGACGATATCGCTAGCGATCCGTGACGTTGCAGCGTCCTCGCTAGCGATATCGTCCAGTGTGACAGGCAGCAGCGATCAGGCCCCTGCTGTGCTGTCGCTGGTCGGGGAAGAAAGTCCAGAACTTTATTTGGTCGCTGGACTCCCCGCAGACATCGCTGAATCGGCGTGTGTGACACCGATTCAGCAATGTCTTCACTGGTAACCAGGGTAAACATCGGGTAACTAAGCGCAGGGCCGCGCTTAGTAACCCGATGTTTACCCTGGTTACCATCCTAAAAGTAAAAAAAACAAACACTACATACTTACCTACAGCCGTCTGTCCACCAGCGCTGTGCTCTGCACTCCTCCTGCTCTGGCTGTGAGCGTCGGTCAGCAGAGCGGTGACGTCACCGCTCTGCTTTCCGGCCACTGTGCTCACACAGACAGTACAGGAGGAGTGCAGAGCACAGCGCTGGAGGACAGACGGCTGTAGGTAAGTATGTAGTGTTTGTTTTTTTTTACTTTTAGGATGGTAACCAGGATAAACATCGGGTTACTAAGCGCGGCCCTGCGCTTAGTTACCCGATGTTTACCCTGGTTACCGGCATCGTTGGTCGCTGGAGAGCGGTCTGTGTGACAGCTCTCCAGCGACCAAACAGCGACGCTGCAGCGATCCGGATCGTTGTCGGTATCGCTGGAGCGTTGCTAAGTGTGACGGTACCTTTCTGCAGGTCTTTTGCAGTCAAGCAGGGGTTCTGATTTGCCTTTTTATTTTTTCAGGGATCAGCCAAGCCCAGCATTGTTTGGCCTTGTAAACTATGGTGTCTGTTCTCATGGGTTGCACTTAGATAGTGCTGGGCGCCAGCCTAATCTTATAGTATGGGCAGCACCAATATGCTGTATGCCAGACACTGTGCATTACCTTTGTCTGACAAGCACCCTATATAAACCGCTTTTGTTCAATTTAATACTAAGCAATCACCGTCTCCATGAATTGGTAGGTTGTGAGGATTTTGTATGCCTCTTTTTGTAGCTTTACTTTTAATTTTAGTAGTAGAACAATGTACCACAACACCAGAGTTTGGTAATCCTATGAGCACACCTCACTGAAATTCTGCTTGGTCTTCCAGATCTTATCTTGACCCCCACAGTTCCTGTTAACTGCCAACTTGAAACTGCTTTGCTGTCTTCTTTCTCCTGCTTTGTGGGCCGCCACCATTTTTATTTTCAAAGTGCTAGACAGCTGCTTACAGAACTTATGGCTGCTGTTTTTTGGCACAAGATTAGAGGAGGCTTGTTTTTTACAAAGCTGGGATTTGCATGACCTGGCCTTTCATAACAATGATAGTGAACAAGCCATACCCCTAACAAGCTAATTAAGGCCTGAAACCTTGGCCAAAGTTATCTGAGCACAGAAATCTCCAAGGGTGCCGAAGCTTTTGCATCGGCTCATCTTGCTTTTTGGAATGCTACAATGTAAAAAATTACTATATATATATATGTGTGTGTGTGTGTGTGTGTGTGTGTGTGTGTCTGTGTCTCTACATTATGCTGCTGTTAGATAAGTTGGCAAAAACCTAGTGACAGATTCCCTATAAAATAACTAAATCCAATAAACGCAATGACTATTTCCCTTTAAAAGAAAATTTCACTATCCTCAAAATAAAATGAGATGATTTGGAAGATTTCCCACACTGAATAAAGTCATAGCCACACAGTCTGAATAGTGTTTATGTGAATGTGAATACGGCAGATCATAAATCACAGGTCAGACTCAAAAGGTGAAATGGAATCATGTTATTGCACTGATAGCAATGGCTCAGGAAAGATGATGCTCATTTCTCATACACTACAATGGAAAACTGTGCAGTCAATGGACAGCACATCGGCCGCCCCTGACATCTGCCATTCTGAAATGCTGATCGTACAGGAAGAAGAAAGTTTCTGTGAGCTTCACAAGATTTTAGTAATCATTGCTCCTCTGAATTACTGGATAACTGCAAGGCGGAAATAAAAGCATTTTTCCTCAGAGTTCTGACCTGAATAAAGTGGAAAAAAACTGTGACCACAAGTGCCTCTGATTGTACAGAGTCCCATAATAACCACTTATGAAGTGAAGGGCCGACATTTACACAGCGGACGTGGGTGCACCTGACCAAACATGACCTAATGATTGCTCATCACACAGGGTGAGCTCTGGAACTGGGCACGGCGTCACACACTCAGATTTCCCATGAATCTGGAAGAACATGGCACGCTTCCATTGTAACTCGTTTGTGAATTTCTGGTGGCCTGATCCTGTCCACTTCTAAGGTCAGTCGCTCTAGAAGGGTGTGTGCAGGAAACATGACTATTAATATAGAGAGGAAGGATGAAAACTATATTGGGATACTGTGTGTTCGCCATGGAAATTGCTGTACTGACCTTCTCCTGCTCCTCCACCAACCATTATCGTGTTACCAGACCTGCTCACCCATCTTACCTCCATCAGAGTCTCCTCAGGAAGCTCAGGCACTTCAAACATCACAATGCCCTCAGCATTTGCCATCCCGGTATCAGGGAACGCGTATCTAAGGCTTGAAGGGGCTTCAAAGGTTTCACCACCGGCTCCAACTACAAGATGTCTTCCAGTGTATGAGCCAGCCGAGCTCTGAGAACTGGATGATCCCACTGAGAGGAAAATGTAGGAAGGATGCACCGTAAAAATGCATGAAAACATAACATAGTACAATAATACACAATCTGTCCAAAAAATTACCTGAGAAGAATCGCGTGCGTGTTGTCTGCGGAGGGGTCATGCCATCTGGTGGAGAACCCACTGTGAAAATGACGGGAGCGGGACTGACTGAGGCTTGTGCCCCACAGTGCAGGTTCCCTCCATAACCAATTAAGGGAGCTAAATAGCAAAATAGTTTAGATCATTGCTATTTGACAGATATATGGTACAAATATTATTAAACAGTTAGATATAATTAAAAATGCATTAATGCTTTTGACATGACAAATATTGTAAATATGATAAAGTAGACAGTTACATACATATTTATTAATATACTAGATTGTGGCCCGATTCGAACGCATCGGGTATTCTAGAATATGCATGTCCACGTAGTATATGGACAATGATGATTCCAGAATTCGCAGCAGACTGTGCCCGTCGCTGATTGGTCGAGGCAACCTTTATGACATCATCGTCGCCATGGCAACCATTATGACATCTACGTCGATACTGTGCCCGTTGCTGATTGGTCGAGGCCTGACGGCCTCGACCAATCAGACGCGGGATATCTACGTCCTTTATGACATCATCGTCGCTGTGCCCGTCGCACAGAGACGCGGGTTTCTACGTCGATACTGTGCCCGTCGCTGATTGGTCGAGGCCTGGCGGCCTCGACCAATCAGAGACGCGGCATTTCCAGGACAGACAGACAGACAGACGGAAAAACCCTTAGACAATTATATATATAGATTTATTAGGTAAGTATGTACTACATTATATACATTGTAGCAAAGCCAGGTAGGACAGGGTTAAATCCTAGCACTGCAGGTCTTGATTAGATGCACCTTCCTTGCTTTTTTACTACAAGCAAGGCCTGTGTTTACTAGGGGTGTCAATCTGCTAGATGTTGAGCAGAATAGAGTATGCTGAGGGTAAGTGACCAGCAAAAATGTGAGCTGTAGCTGGGAGAGAGACGTGTCGGGGTCTCTGTCTCTGAATGGAGGCTGCATGGGTCAGCTAGGAAAGCTGAGCAGTCTGTGTGTTGGAGCTGCAGAAAACCAAGTGGACGCTGCAGCATGTTCAGTGGGTACTGTGTCCAGAGTTGAACACTTCTGCCTGGCACTGGAAGCTGGAGCTTGGGTTAAATGGGGATATTCCGTCTACTTCGGGAGAAAGGACTGTAATTGGGTGAGCCTGCACTGACATATGTGCCCTATTAAATGAACCATTTATTTGCTGCGATGGTTTTGTGCCCAGAAGAAGTTGTTTTTGGTTTTGAATCCCTTGGAGGTTTATGAAAGCAAAAAAACCGCACCTGTTTGAACTAAACCGCATTGCCTGTGTGAACGCTACCCAATGCCTACCTGAGAGAGTGAATCCCCACGGTATAATTATTGAATTACATAGTTACTGTAAAAATATTAAATGGTAGTAATAACTATTTATGTAGCTATCCATTTTATTATATTTATACTATATGTATGTCAATTAAAAGCAATCAAAAGACATATGGACACACAAATCTCCTGGAAAATACAGACATTGAGAAAAGCAGTCGAAAAAAATGAAGGCCGCAATATTAAATGAATGACATACGGAACATACAGAGTGTGCAGCCACATTGAGGAGAGCACGGAGGTAATCCACGACCTGGGGATGTTTAGTCGGTGTGAGGTTGCAAATAACAACCCCATCTATGAAACTAACAAAAGACACAAACGCTTCTTCAGTTTACTGCACGTCCCTCGTTCTCAATCAGTTCTAAATAGAAATGTCAGACGTGCTGCACCCACATAACGGAGCACTGCATTTACACCATCCCCATTATTACAGGCTGACCACTATGTGGTTCTGTTATATACAGGAATAGTAGAATATTACGTCACTGGCCCACTGCCGATTCTTGTGTTGAGAAAGCAAATGGGGAACTTGTAAAACAGAGTTTGACCAATGCTACAATGTTCTTATTTTCTCTTTCCAAAATGATATAAGAGAATATTTGCGGAGCTAATGGATCACCACTAACGGCAACGATGGATGGCACTAATGGCACTGGGGTCTGAGCACGGTATAAAAGGATTGTCAGGGTCTGGACATTATTTCAGTGACCACGATGTCACAAGAAGACGGATTTTGCCCCACTACAGATAAAAGACATGAAATGTATCACCCCAAGAAAGGAGTATGATATGGGGTTGGAGAAGGAAAGGGACACTCACCTGCTATCTCCATTGGTTTCTCTGCGTTGAGGCTCTCCGTGCTGCCAATGTCGGGGGCCTGTGTGCCAAATGCTGCTTTCAGCAGGAGATCGGTGAGTCTGCCAGTGCTGAGGGACCTGCAGGGACCCAGACGTGAGAACCAAGTGAGCAGGGGCACTCAGGCCATAGGGCAGCTGGGAATCTTTTCACAGTTAAGGTACCGTCACACTGAACGATATCGCTAGCGATCCGTGACGTTGCAGCGTCCTGGCTAGCGATATCGTTCAGTTTGACACGCAGCAGTGATCAGGATCCTGCTGTGATGTCGTTGGTCGCTGCAGAAAGTCCAGAACTTTATTTCGTCGCTGGACTCCCTGCAGACATCGCTGAATCGGCGTGTGTGACGCCGATTCAGCGATGTCTTCGCTGGTAACCAGGGTAAACATCGGGTTACTAAGCGCAGGGCCGCGCTTAGTAACCCGATGTTTACCCTGGTTACCATCGTAAAAGTAAAAAAAACAAACACTACATACTTACCTTCCGCTGTCTGTCCCCGGCGCTGTGCTTCTCTGCTCTGGCTGTGAGCGCCGGCCAGCCGGAAAGCACAGAGGTGACGTCACCGCTCTGCTTTCCGGCCGCTGTGCTCACAGCCAGAGCAGAGAAGCACAGCGCCGGGGACAGACAGCGGAAGGTAAGTATGTAGTGTTTGTTTTTTTTACTTTTACGATGGTAACCAGGGTAAACATCGGGTTACTAAGCGCGGCCCTGCGCTTAGTAACCCGATGTTTACCCTGGTTACCGGAATCGTTGGTCGCTGGAGAGCTGTCTGTGTGACAGCTCTTCAGCGACCAAACAGCGACGCTGCAGCGATCGACATCGTTGTCGGTATCGCTGCAGCGTCGCTGAGTGTGAAGGTACCTTTAGTGGTTAGTGATGAGCGAATGTGCCCGGATTATGTGTTATCTGAGCATGCCCAGGTGTTATCAGAGTCTCTTGGGCTGCTCCTATATTATGTTCCAGTCCCTGCGGCTGAATGTCTTGGGAATGTTAGACAGCCTCTACACATTCGGAGATTCCCTAACAAACAAGCAATCCCCGCATGTGGTCTAACATTCCCAAACATGCAAGGCATCACTGTCCCCATTGGGGTTCCTAATCTAAATTCAGCACAATCCCCCGCTAGAAATAGTCAGGGCCAACTGCTTATCAACACCTCCTGATTACTCAGCAAAGACCAGAGAACCCTTTTCTATGTCAACCTTCTCGAAATCCGACCAAAGTCTTCATAGGAGAACATTGACACAGTCTGATCATAACCTGATATGAAGGGGCAATTGGTGTTTGCTGTAGGACTAAAAGGCTATTTTGTACTCTATTAACCCAATGCTAGACATACTTGAGAGGGATGATAAAGACCCGTATAAACACATTATACATCTATATATAGCTGTCCAAACGATAATGATCTCAGCTGTACACAAGCACATTTATGGAAGCAATAAAAGGGTAATTACGGGCAGGGGGGAAACAAAGTCATACACATTAGGTGTACATTGGCTGAGCTTGCTGATTGTGGTTGGACCTGTCGGCCATCTAATATGAATGGAAGTGGCCACAGTTTCCACTAACAGCAGATGCCGGCATAAAGAAGGATGGGGAATATGTCATATGAACAGGGGACTAAGGGGTAAAGTCTCTCCTTGTGAAGAGTGACAAGCCAGTGTAAGGAGAATTAAAGGCCGTGCAATGCTCCTTCTTCAGAGAGGAAGAGGACTTGGAGTCTAATGCCCCCTAATTGATGTAGGAATCCTAAAAGTTAATACCGACCCTTTAACGAGCCTTGCGACATGACGTGTTGTTTCTGGATGTTTGCCCTTAAACACCCCGAAACAACACATGCTTGCAAACGGAGTGTCTGGTTTGGATTTTATCCTAAATCATGTGGCAAGGCTTGGCACTGACGTCTAGGATTGCTACCCACCAATAGGTGGCGCTAGAGTTCTAGTGCACTGCCTCTGGGCATTTTATATGTGTCATCTCATAACTGAAGGGAGGGGATGTAGTAAACATGTAACACAGCTCCAATTAAAACAGTAAACTTATATACTGTGTATAGTATACGTAAGAGCCCATAGTGACATAATTACCTGCCAAAAGGCCCCTTCATTTCCTCCACAGGACGCATACCCATGCCAGTTTGCTGGCACTGGTATTGCCCTACATTCTTTAGGTCCGGAAGGGTCTTGTTTCTGGTTGGTGGGATGATCACTCCTTGGTGAGTGAGAAGCGTCACAAGATTTTGAGAACTGGTTCCCCTGGGAAACTCAAATGGGGATATACCCTGAAGAGTGAAAAAAGAGGAGATATATGAAGTATTCATAGATTACACTCTAACAAAGTGAATCATTCGCACTACACACTTACTTCGTGACACGCATGGTATAAAGAGGAGACACATGTGCGAGAATCATCAGACCTACAATCAGGTTCAATGGTAGGATATGTCTTACAGCTTTGGTGCTGATCAGCTCCCGGTGTGGGAGAGGAGCAGCACCAGAAAAACCCTTTTCAGCAGATCATGTACATATGTTTAGGGCTCAATAGCTTGCCTCCATACTATTTCCTACTTTCTAGGACCAACCTAGTTTTTCTGAAAACTGGAAGATAGATGTGGATCCAACTACTGGGATCCGCACCGATTCTAAGAACAAGGGTCAGGAATGCCTCACTGGAATGAATAGGTGGCCGCTTATGAGCACCACTGCCCCTTTCATTGTCTATGGGTCTGCTGGAAATAGTCGTGCACTGTACTTGGCTAAATCCCATAGGGATTGGGTTGGGGATGGGGTTATACACAGCTCAGCATTCCGAGAACTGCTAGATCTGCAGCACATACTACAGAGATTTATGACACCGCTGGAATCAGTGTCTCTGCCCATACATTGTGCAGCTCTCATATGGGGTAGCAAAAATCTGGTGACAGATTCCCGTTAAACATAGAAGTCAAATACTTTTGGTTACTCCTTGATGGGCTAATGGTTCCTTACCTTTGTGGGTGAACCCAGTATAGTTGGAAGGGGGCTCCTATGCATAAACTCAGATAACTTGGGGGAGGATCTGAGAGGTCGAGTGGACTGAAGGCCGTGGATCTGCTGTGGAGAACTTGGCTTTATAAAGACATCCCTAGGTATAACAGGATCCGATAGCTGTTTCTTTATCTTTTGCTTGCTTGGTTGTAGGTCAGACAGGTTTGGGGCGCTGTTAAGACGGGATCCCATTCTACAATTCTGTGCAGCCATTGGAATACCTGGAAAACACATAAAAATAGATGATTCAACCATGTGGTGAAACAACTACTATGTTTCACATGGAGAGTACGCACCAAGATTTGGCAAATCTGGACCTTGATCTTTATAAAACTACTTAATGACTCTCCACCACTAGTTCAATTAGAAATACCATTCACAGCCTGATTCTGGTGATATTTGATAAAAACAAATCTATGTATATGATTTGCATACTTTTGGTCAAGTGCCGCCTAGATTCTCCTCCGCTTCTCTCATGATTGCATTTCACATGTACAATCTTGACGTTCCCAAGTCAGCTCCACTTCGCTAGACCTCGAGCAGCTCCTACCCTAAACACACCACCGAGCGCTGACCACTATGTGAGGGACTCACAATGGCTCTCATGTTTACTACATACACCAAAACCATGTGTCCTCATTTCAGGAGTGTGTTGTGTGCACCCTGTGAGGATATTAGTACTGTGTAACCTAGTTATGGTCGTAGAAGCACAAATCTCTGTCCCCTTGGCAGTGCTGATCGCTCCTACCTACCCTGATCCATTGTAAGATAGTCTCAGCTCTATAAGCAATAAGGTATTAGAACAGATTTTCTGTTTCAAAGGCATTGATGGCCATTACTATATCAAGGGTCCAACTTGTGGCACCCCACCAATTAATTGACTACAGGGACTCTGGCTTCTATTTGGCAGGCCGTACCCACCATAATCAGGGCTCCTGTTTCTAGGTTCTGCTCCTCCAGGGCTTCTGCTGATGTCTGCTACTGGCTTCTCTGGAATAGTGCCCACTGCGACACATAAAGGAGGCAAAATTGTTGTGAAAAACAACAAAGATTTTAAGTATGAAATAAATATATCACGGTTTTCAAGAGTTTTCAATACAATGTTTTGTGTGCACCGTGTATTTAAAGGGGGCCTGTATGTACAGAATGACCGGTCAAACCAAGCACATGGGCTCGGCGCACCCTGACATGACCAAGCACCTTCCCACCTACGTGTTTTGTACTTATCTGTGCCTCGCTCTTGATTTAATGACTTTACAGGAAGAGAGGAGGGCAGAGATAGAGGGAAAACATGAAGGATGGGAGGATTCTGTGCCCTTTAAAGAGCCTAATCTAAGAGTAGCATAATGTAGAGGCAGAAACCAGACTCCAGCAATGTGTAACATACTAGGCTGCTTGGTGTTGTTTTGATTAAAACACAGTTTTATCAGCAGGAGATTATTACTTGAGGACTACTTAGCATATAGTCCTCCATATTCATGACATCTGTGTAACCATGGCCCTGTCATAAATTGGCAGCTGTCAATCAGTGGTGCGGGCGGGGTTATACAGAGCTCAGAATTCAGAGAACTGGCAGATCTGCAGCACATATAACGGGGATTTTATCAAAACTGCAGCAAGCAGCCCAGAAAGTAACAAATCACTACAATCAGTGTCTCTGCCCCTATATCAAGCTGCTATTACATCGGGCAGCAAAAACCTTGCGACATATTCCCTTTATCATGGTCAATAAAACTAGTTACACAACTTTTAATTTTATCTTTTAATTTTGATGTTCCTTTATCAGCAGTTTAAGCTGCTTTGTTATGAACGCAAAACACATAAAAATGGGAAAATAACATATGGAAGAGTGGAAAAAAAATCAAACAAACATGAAAATAGTTGTGGAGGTCCAGTGATAAACATTGGTACACTATATACAACTTATGCCAACGTGAAGTTCATGCCTTTTACTCTCAGTTGGTAGCTTCCGGCACGGATTCTGTTACATTGACTGAGAAATCAGCATTTGTGCTATTTTTAATGGTAAATCAATGGCTATCATGGTGTTTAGGTCCGTCAGGCATCAAACGTAAACCACCTACAGATGGGTATACAGGCAATTACCAGTGTAACAATCCAGCGTACCTTGGGGGGCGTGGCCTGAGAGTCCATGTGAGCGGACGTGAAGCTGTGAGCTCCCGCCGCTGTATATTGTAAAATCCTGCAGAGCCGCTGCTGTTTGGTCCCTGCGGGGGCTTACTGGCTGCGGGGAGACTTGGAGAGGCCGGCGGTGCTGTTCGGTAGCGCTGGAACCGACGAACATGACCAGGAGACGGCAGAAGGACGCGGGAGCCGGGGATGCAGGCGCAATCCAAGATGGCGCCGACTTGAGGGAAAAGGCAGACAAGGAGAACGCCGCATGCAGAAAGCGCATGGAGGTAGCGGCAAAGCTCCAGCAGTTTGCGAGAGCGGAGGCCGCAGAGGAGGGAGCCGGAGCTGATACCGAAGAGGAGGAGGAGAGCCCAGCAGGAGAACATGAGGTACAACAGGGGAGAAAGGAGAGTAAAATGGCGGTGGCAGAAGGGGGACCCGAGGAAATGGCGCCAGAAGCTGAGCCTACCCTAAGAGACGTTTTTGCGCTAGTCTCTTCATGTAAACAATCTCTGACCATACAGATACAGGAGGTTAAGGGGGACACAGCCCAGATAAACGCAGCCATGCAGAAGATTGACAAACGTGTGGGGGAGGTAGAGGAGAGAGTGAGCACTGCAGAAGACCATATAGTGCAGCTGCAAAAAGCAGAGAAAAAGTTCACTCAAGCAATAGCTGAATTGGCTGCGAAAAATGAGGACCTTGAGAACAGGTCCAGAAGAAATAATATTCGCATAGTGGGCATCCCTGAAAAAGCTGAAGGGAGGAATCCAACGGAATATATTGAAAAATGGCTGTTAGAGACATTTGGAGATATGGCGCTAACAAAAGTGTTCGCGGTAGAAAGAGCGCATAGGGTCCCGCCGAAACCACCTGTCCCTGGAGCGAATCCCCGTACCATGCTCGCCAAAATTCTAAACTATAGAGACAGAGACATTATCCTGAGGAAGGCCAGAGACATGACGGATCTGACAGTTGAAGGTCAAAAGATTGCTATATACCCAGACTATTCTACTCTGGTGCAGAAACAACGGATGATGTTCACGGGTATCAAGAGACGGCTGAGGGAATTGGGTGTGCAGTATTCCATGATGTTCCCAGCAAGACTGAGGGTGGTGGCGTTTGATAAAATTCATTTTTTCCAGAAGCCGGAGGACGCTACCCAGTGGATCGATATTAATGCTAAAAAGCTTAAAGGAAAAGGAGACTGAAACTGTGGGAAGAGTCTGAAGTTGTTTACTTATCTGTCAGTTGGAAAAGAGTCATGTGATTGACAAGCCAAGGGGTTTGGGGGGGGAAGAAGGGAAAGGGATGGTGTAATGGCTGCTGGGAAAGGGGGAGGAAGGGTTTGCGACATATTTTAAGTTTATGCAGACTTCTTGTGTGTGCAAATAATTCTAAGTTAAAATGTTTTGAGAACGTTATTTTTCAAAATGTCTGAAATCCTGTTATGTACAGTGGTGGGAGGAGGGTTGGGAAGGTAATGCCAAACGGAGTGTTCGCTATGGGCGATGATGCCCCACTCTTGGAAAGAGGTGGAATGGTTAGATGTGAGGGGGGAAGGGTGGGAGGGGGAGTTGGGTGGGCGGGGGGGGGGGGGGGGGGTTGGGGAGGGTAGTTAGACAGCCTGAGCTCAAAATTGACGATACTTATAGTGAAGATGAGCCAAGTGATGGGGACCCGTTTTAAGATTTTGTGCTGGAATGTGAGAGGCCTAGGGGAGAAATCTAGACGTGCTGCGTGTTTGCAATATGCAAGAGACCAAAGGGCCTCAATGATATGCTTGCTGGAGACGCATTTGGTAAGGGAAAAAGTGGATGTTTTGAATAGACGATGGATCCAGAGGGGATATCATTCTACCTTCTCCACGTATGCAAGAGGAGTCTCAATCTTGGTTCCAGCGGGAGTTCAGTATGAGGAGGTGAAGGTATATGTGGACGTGGAGGGACAGTATGTACTATTACGGTGTATACTGTATGGAGTGATGCTGTGTGTTGCCGCGATGTATATTCCGCCTCCCTACTCTAGCAGGAAGATTAGAGAAGTAATGGAGCGAGTGGAAAAATGGGGACCGACACCGTTAATAATTATCGGAGATCTAAATAACATCTGTGATGAATATTGGGATAAAAATAAAAATACTCAGAATAGGTCGGAGGGACACATAACAACATTTGGCACCTATATACAGGAGATAGGTTTGATTGATCTGTGGAGGGTTAGACATGTGGGGGAGAGAGGGTACTCATGTTATTCACCGGCACATGCCACACTCTCTAGGATTGATATGGCTCTGGGTAACAGGATTTTGGACACATTGGTTGGGGAGGTGAGATATCTGCCAAGGGCCTTGTCGGACCATAGTCCAATTGAAGTAGAGGTTAGATTGGAGGGGGCTCGCTCGCTAAGTGGGAGAGAATGGAAGATTCATCCTAATTGGTTACAGAGTATTGAGTTGGAAAGTATAGGACGGGAGGTGGCGGAATTCTTTCTCTTAAATGATGGAAGCGCCGACGCTCTTACAATTTGGGATGCAATGAAGGCGTACCTGAGGGGACTACTGTTTAGGGACATTAGTAGGTGTAAGCGGAGGACGAGAGAGGTAGAAAAAGCGGCAGTTGAGGAGTTGAAGGAAGCAGAGGATGGGATGGCCACAATGGGAACCCCTGAGGCAGAGAGAAGAATGAAAAACGCACAAAATCATTTGGAAAAAATTCTGCTAGGCAAAGCTGAGAGGAAACGAGATTTCCAAAGGGTATTGTTCTATCAGGAGGGAGAAACAGTGGGACATATGCTGTCGGTAGTGGCTGCTGCTCAGAGAGGTTCTTCATATATACACTCTTTGGATTCTGCTAGTGGAGGTAAAATAACGGAAACACCTGAAATTTTGAGAGCCTTTGCGGACTTCTATGCAGATTTGTATTCCTCTCGGGTTGGTGAATCGGTCGAGGATGCACTGACTTTCTTGGAAGGTCTGGATTTGCCGAGACTGAGTGAGGCAGATAGGGAGAGCCTTGAGGCCCCTATCACTGAGGAGGAATTGAGTCGGGCATTGATGTCTATGGCCAATGGGAAGGCGCCTGGGGTCGATGGGTTACCCGCTGAGATCTATAAAGGGTTGGCAGAAGTGTTGATTCCTAGATTAAAAATGGTATTGGAGGAAGCTAGGTCTTGTGGGCGCTTGCCAGCCTCTATGAGAGAGGCCATAATAGTGGTCATTCCAAAGGAGGATAAGGACTTGGGGAAACCGGAGTCGTACCGCCCAATTTCTTTACTAACAATTGATGTCAAGCTTCTGGCCAAGGTGTTGGCTCTCCGCCTCTCTAGTGTTATTGCGAGTCTGGTGCATTCGGACCAATCTGGCTTTATGCCGGATAGATCAACGGCGATCAATTTGCGGAGGTTATATGTAAATTTGCAGGTAGAGTCTGATAACTGTGGTCGAAGAGTGATTGTATCGCTAGATGCACACAAGGCGTTTGACAGCGTCGAATGGGGGTACCTCTGGCAGGTGCTGGAATGTATGGGGTTTGGCCTGCAGTTTGTGGCCTGGATACAGCTGTTGTACTCATTACCATCCGCCAGAATTAGAGTAAATGGGGAGCTATCTCGTCCTATAGGGCTGGCTAGGGGTACTAGGCAGGGATGCCCGCTTTCACCCCTCCTGTTCGCGTTGGCTGTAGAACCTCTTGCTGCTAAGATTCGGCAGTCGGATGGGGTCCCTGGGTTTAGGTATGGCAAAGTAGAGGAAAAAATAGCGTTATATGCGGATGATGTTTTGCTGTTCCTGGAGGATCCAGACAATTCACTAAGAGGGGCCGTTGAAATTGTTGAGAGATTTGGTACTGTGTCGGGACTAACAATTAATTGGGATAAGACGGTTCTTTTTAGAGTGGATGACGTAGGAGAGAATGTGAGTGAGGATGTTGGGGATGAGAGGCTGAAGGTGGTTTCCCAATTTAAATATCTTGGAATATGGATTTCGGTGCCGGTGGCGGAGTTTCTGCAAAGAAATTTGACTCCTGTTATGGGGGTACTCAAGGCAAAGGTAGACGCCTGGAATAAGCTACATCTATCGGTCGTCGGTAGGGTAAACCTTATTAAAATGGTCCTTATGCCCAAAATTCTTTATGTTCTGCATAACGCACCAATTTGGATCCCTCGGGGGAAGTTCAGGCAGATTAATGCCCTCTTTAGAAGTTTGATATGGGGTAGACAATATCCACGTATTAGCTTGGAGACGCTTCAACGACCCAAGGAAGATGGTGGTTTGGCTTTGCCCAACCCGGAAATATACTTCCTTGCGGCCCAGAGCCAGCATTTGAAGGGCTGGGCGCGAGGGGCGTCATCCAGTGCAGTACAACAGATATTGGAAGAGGTGACGGACCGACGACCGATGGCCAGGTGTTTGGAGGATGGCTCATTGGGCGCGCTGGGGAAAATATACCCAACCCTGTTCCTGATTCGTAAATTATGGAATAGATTAAGGCAGATTCGTGGGGTTACAGGGTTGACTAAATTCACACCGATATGGTCTAACCACAACTTAAAGGATTTTGAGGCCCTGGGAGGATTGATGGAATGGCAGAATAAGGGAATTTGCTTTGTTCACCAGATAATCCAGCAGCAGGAGCTGAAGTCCTTTTCCCAATTGCAGGAAGAATTTGGTTTGCGATCCACAGGGGAATATCAGTATGCGCAGATGAGACATGCCTTTAGAGCTCAGAATAAGAAGGCTGATATTAGGGTTCAAGATGATATAGTGTTGGAGTATGTGTGTGGTGAGGGTACTACAAGGGGAGTTATTTCCACTCTGTATAAGGACCTTATGCACACATTTCTGCTAGATTTCCCTATAAAGGCGAGAGCTAAGTGGGAGAGAGAAGTGGGGCCGATGGAAAATGAAACCTGGGAATCGGTGATGGAGTGGGTTCCGCGACTATCCTTGAGTGAACCATATAGGCTCTCGCAGCTATACATTTTGCATAGGGTATATAAATCTCCGGAAGTGTTATACAAAGCGGGATTGCGTGCCAATTCTGGGTGTCCGAGGTGTGCGAGTGAGAAGGCAGGAATATATCACATGATGTGGACGTGTCCGAGACTGGCTGCCTTTTGGGTGGTGGTTTTGAGCCGAGTTGAAGCAGCGTATAAGTGCAGAGTTGTTAGAGACCCGATAGTATGTGTGCTGGGATATGTGGAAGAAATTGGAGTTGACAATACTTGGAAGATTGCAATTGCTAGGCTACTCTACATGGCCAGGAAAGTAATAGCACGAAACTGGATAAACGCGGAACCACCTGTGAGAAGGGAATTTCTCCAATATGTTCAACATGGTCTAAAATTGGAAAAGGGGGTGTACAGTAAAAGGGGGAAAATAGAACTCTTTAATAAAATATGGTCTCCTTGGCTTGATTTGGATTGAGGAGTATAGGCGTCGTGTTTCCTAAGACCTGGAAGAGGATAAATTACAAGAGGCAGATAATGCCTCGGTGGGGTGGAGATTGAGACTGAGCTGTCTTATGGGGGAGGGGGGTAGTTGGGGTAATGTTGGGGTTTATTAAAGTAAGAAAATGTGTATCTGATATAATGCAATGTAAATGGCATTCTGTTGTTCTCCTTTTTTTTTATATTGTTAATAAAAATCTATTTAAATTAACAATCCAGCGTACCTTGTGGAGAGGGAATGTATGGCTTGGCTCCTCCGAAAGACAGCCTCCTTGTTGGTGCGGTGGCGGCTTCTACAGGAAAAGGAGGCGAGGTTCCTGCTCTCATGAAATGAAGGGGGCTGGCACTGCTGGACTTCCGCACCATGCCAGGTCTGAAAGATCACATACAAAACATGTTCATTGCTCTGAAGAAATGTAATACAAGAGCTCACGGTACCTTTTAATATGCCCAACCAGGAACACCTCCACATGCATAGATACATACATACTGTGCGCACAATCAATCTGGCACACATTGCAGTCCGGCCACTATGGTAATCACAGCTATTAGACCCCGTAGATGCCCATCACAAGAAAGATACTAATAACCTGCACTACTGACAGCCGATATATGTGCAAACATTGAACAGATTAATTATGAATCGCATTACTGGTATATAAAACTATATTTCTACAAGCTGCCCAATTCATATGTGCCCACCAGCCATGACAAGGCGCATCTCTGCTCAGATACTTCCTGTCGTGGCTGGTGAGCACACACAAATTGACTAATTTGTGCGTTAAGTAAATCAATTTTGTAAATCTAGTTTACACAGCAGTAAATGCTGTTCCTAGATCACAGTCAATGTTTGCATGTATCCTGACGAACAGTGTGTGACGGCACTTTTTCTACGTTAACATTGCCGTCACTGCAGCTTGGATCTGCTCACATTTGTTTCATTCTGTTAGGAGCAGGTTTATTATTATTTTATTCAGTGCAGCACAGGTCAGGGGACAACCGGCTACTTGTTACACAGAAGTTATCATGACTATTTGTATATGATTGTTAGTTACTAATTTAGATTGTGGTCGTATCACAGAAGTCACATTAGACCTTTTTTTGATAATATTACCATTAGCGGTTATCTAACCTGCCCCATCTCTAATAGGACAAACGTAGACAGAAGCCTACAGAAAAATGCAAGGCGTTCTTATATCGCATACAAACCTCTGTGGCGGGTACTGATTGGGCGACTGCAAATTCTGCTCAATCCTCCGATAATTGTCAATTTGAGACGGGACAGGAATGGGCACAGACTGACCATATCTACTAGGTGATGCCTGAGACAGCCTTAAACAAAAGAATACAAGACGTTCTAGAATTAAAGCTGTGCCAATACATACGGAAGTGATACATTCACTTTAATACAGATATTGACTGGGTGATTCATTTTAAAGGGAATCTGTCAGTAGGATCATCCCTCCTATGCTGTCTATATGGGCAGGTCGCTCAGAGACAGCTGAATATAATGCTACCTTGATATCTACGATTCGAATGGCTTACTTCAGAGAAATCCATGTTTTTCTTAATATGTAAATGAGCTGTTCAGATCTATGGGCCGGACATAGAACTCTCAGAGAATCTGCCCCCAGATATTATTTTATATAAAAGGGTGGCATTACCAGAGTGAGACATGTAACTGCTGACAGTCTGCTCTCCTGATCTACATGTCTCGCCCTGGTAATGTCACCTTTTATTCAAAATAAGCTCTGGAGGCAGATTCTCATGCCGATAAGTGTCCGCCCATAGATCTTAACAACTCATTTACATAATAAGTAAAACACGGATTTCTCTGGAATAATCGGATCACATATATGAAGGTATAAATTTATTCCACTTTCTATGACCTCCATGTCCATGTAGACAGCTTAGGAGGGTTGATCCTACTGACAGAGTCCCTTTAACAGCAGCTTGAGTCTTACAGAAATCTGCTCGAGAATCCTTTACCTTACCCATGAAAGGAAAATAAGTCTTTAGTGCAAAATGAAACCTAAAAAAAGACCCTTTTATCTATGATTTTATGAGTGAAAAGATTTTTTGATTAGTTCTTACCGAGATGGACTGGGGGAGCAGCTATATGGAAGCGTTGGGGAGGGTGTTCGCGCTCGGCTCTCGAGACCCGCTGATGTCAACAGAGAACTGATAAGAAACGGAGATAAGGATGAAGACCTTCAAAAGTATGAATCAATATTACTACGTCCATGAGCCGGATATCTGTAATTGGCCCAATAAAGCCTTGTACATTTTCAAATAATTGTCTCAATAGAAATGGATATTGCACTGTGACCCAGAACAGTCGGATCACTCACAATGTGGTAATATTCAGTAAAAATATAAAATGATCTCTCTGCTCAGCTAGTGTAGGCGTGAGAATTCAGGGGTCAGATTGTCCGGTTAGGTGACATGTTAGTAACCGGACTTTACTTACCCACTATACATTAAGGTATCATGAATGGGCTTGCTTGTGGCAGCTTCTGCGAGATCTCCTAGAACATAGAAAACAACTGATTAAGCCTAAAGCTATAATAAAGCCGATTATAACCTTACCATTAGAATCCAACAGGTTTTTGTTCAATGAAACAGACATGAAAGATAGAGCACAATATCTCCATTCTTACCTGCATGCTAGATTCTTACCCATCATTGCAAAAAACACACATTTGAAAAGTCACATTCATTTTTTATGTTTTCTTTTCTAATTAATAAATGTACTAAAATGATGAAATATTCATCAATACAAAAGTATATAATGATGCTGGCATCAAATGTAAGACTAATGAACTTTTCACCTGAAGCTAGCCATGCACAAGATAGCCAATGGCAGAACGCTCTTTGGGCCAGCACCTACGTATGCGCCACTGCCGGGGAGTGAGAAGAGGAAGCTACATGTTGTGTTGAGACCAGATTGTCCCGAATGAGTTGTCCCTTGCATTCAAATGGCAGTTACAAGTTCCATGTGAGGAGTATCGCAAGCTTATCTGAGATATTCTTGGCGGGAGGGAAGAAGAATTTGCTTCTAGCAAGAAGCTATCAAACACCGAGCAGTCGTAAGTAACCGCAAGAGCAATTTAGACGAGTTTTCCCAACCTTCTGAGAGAGATGTTGAGTTGGTAGACCAATGGGCCTAAGAAGACCTCCGTAGATAACACTACCTGAATCAGGAATTTGACTATTTCCAAGAATGGAGTTAATGTAGTACATGACCAGGAGACATCCAGAATTTGAGGATTCATCTTATCAAAACATAAGAATCGTGTATTGATCTTTGCTATACAAGGCGCATTTCGAAGTCTTGGCTGTATATTCCAAGAAGCTCTCCCATCTAGTCATATAGGAGTGTTTGATAAATGAGTACCACTGAGGAGAATTAATTAACCTATAAATGTCAGACATCAACTACTCAGTGGACAGGCCTCTCTTGCAAAGCCTTTCAAACTCAGATGGAGAAGAAACTTTAGGGGAGCCAAAGAGGGATTTTGCTAAGTATTTGATCTGCAAGTATTGAAAGAATTCATAATTGGTAATGGGAAAATTAGTTTTAATATAATCCAATATATTAACTGTTTAGGACTAGGCTATTTGGTAATAAGGGCAAGTACATGAAAGATGTCTCTTACAGGTAAACCAAAAATCTCTAGCAAACTGCATTGGCCCCAGAAGCGGAGTAGGTATCCTAAGGGGTTGACCAAACCAAGTTCATGGTAAACAAGAAGGGAGGCTCCGGACCAAGGCCAGTGATACCCCTTGGACCAGACCATCCGCAGGTGAGATAATAAAAGCCGTTTTTCTTGTCTTTCAGGTCGGGTCAGATACACAGCATTATAGAATGCTGTATATCAAGCCTGAAAGGTGGTGGCCACATCTCATATCTGTCAAACCTTGTGACACGTTCCCTTTAAGGTCTTGAGCGGCTGAGGCCACAGATCGTTCTTGAAGTTGTCTGGCAAGTCGAGAGCGTGCCTTTTTCGGAATACTTCTGTTTAGTGTATTGAAGCAACTTCTCAATCTTACGCATAGATAGGTCTTTGGACGTATCTCTGATGGCGATCAGTTTCCTCATGGTCTCAGTAGATGGGGATTTGACTAGTATTTAAGCTGAGTAGTGAGGGTGGAATGAAGTTGGTTAGAAGTTTTCTTTATCCTAGACCCTTCAGCTATACGACAAACTCTCATCACGACCTTATGAGCTTCCCATAAAATGGTTTGGGCAGAAACTGAGCCAGTATTTAACTGGAATACTTGCTTAAGATGCTCCTGATAATGGGATCTTTAATCGAAAATTAATTTAAGCGTCAATGGCAGGCACGAGGAGCTGAGGGGTTACCAACTATTATTTAACGTGAGTTTAAATGTGAACACAACCACATCCCAAATACATACACTCATGCAACCACATTATTTTAGTTTTCTTATTTATATGTTTCCTTAATATCACTGAGAGAGATAAAACAGCCATACTTGCCATGCCACGTCCACACAGAAACAGGAGGCAGCAGGTCCCCCAAGATAAAAGCAGGGGCAGCACAGGTGCAAAAAGCTGAAAAGATGCCACTTACTGACCCACCAAACATCCGTGGGGCGGCTGCCTAGTATTCCAATTGCACACATGTCTGCGTAGGGTGTCATTCACACTATTATGTAATAGTAGGGGCGTCAGTAATAGGCTGCTATACGGATAGATGTGCATCTCACATAATGGTGTGAATGACACCCTGCTTTTATCTTGGGGCCTGCTGCATCCTGTGCATTTGTGTCGTCTGGACATGGCATTGCAAGTTTGGCTGTCTTATCTCTCTCAGTGATATTGTTAATTTTCCTTTCCTCTTCTAGTGATATATATATATATATATATAGATTCAAGATTCAAAGAAGCTTTATTGGCAGGACCAAATACACATCAGTTTTGCCAAAGCAAGTGTATAAAGGCAATAGGGATAGGGACTGTGGGGATGTTGGGTAGGAGCTGTAGGGAAGGTGGATGGGGGCAGATCCATTGTTGGGGCTATAGTCCATGGTATAGGGGAGGTGGATGGGGGCAGATCCATTGTGGGGGCTATAGTCCATGTTATAGGGGAGGTGGATGGGGCAGATCCAGGTTGGGGGCTATAGTCCATGGCATAGGGGAGGTGGATGGGGCAGGTCCAGGTTGGGGGCTATAGTCCATGGCATCATAGTTCTCTTTCTCGCAGTCTATGACATTCGCTCACATACCGCACTGCTATCTCCACTGCTCTCTCTTCTTCTCCCAGCAGGATATATGTTTTCTCTTCCTCCTTCATGGTGATGAAGTCCGGGAAGAGATGTGAGAGTCTCCTGAAGTGAGTGTCCCTCACTGCTGAGTATTTGGAGCAGTGTAGCAGGAAGTGGGTTTCGTCCTCTATGGCCTCCTGATCACAGTGTTGGCACAGTCTTTCCTCCCTGGGCTTGTAGCTCTGCCTATGTCGGCCACATTCGATGGCCAGACTGTGGGCGCTGAGTCTATATCGGCTCAGGATCTGGCGGTCTCTGGGGTCCGGGAGTTTCTCCAGATATGGGGCCAGTCTGTAGTCTCTCTGTAGGCTCCGGTACATGGTCAGTTTCTGTGAGCTGATGATATCATTCTTCCAGTCACTGACATACCTCTCCTGGCCTTCGTCTGCCATCTTCCTAATTCCGGCTTTTGTCAGGTTGTTGTGATTGGTGTTCTGCTCCGGTTGGGTTTGGCTGGGTTGTTCCGAGGGTTCTGGTTTTTCTGTTTCACCTACATGTATCAGGGCTTTATGGTGATGGGAGCTTGGATTGTTCCTATGCAGGTGAGCCCGGAATGACAGCGCCCTCTTTAGAACGGTTAGGTGTAGAGGGAATCTGCCCAGCTCGGCCCGACAAGCACTGTTGGAGGTGCTCCGATGGACCTGGAGAAGGTGCTTGCAGAATTCCAGGTGGAATATTTCTGTTGGACTGGAATCTCACTTTGACCAGTCTGGGTAGGTGTGAGGACCCCAGACTTCGCTGCCATACAGGAGGATTGGGGCGATGATGGAGTCGAAGATTTTTAGCCAGACCCTCACTGGTGGCTTCAGATGGTAGAGTGTCCTTCGGATGGCATAGAAGGTTTTGCAGGCCTTGTCTTTCAGGGTCTCTATGGCTTGTTTGAAGCTCCCTGACCGGTGAATCTCTAGGCCCAGGTAGGTATATTTGTCTGTTCCTGTGAGGTCGCAGTTGTTGAGGATCTATATATATATATATATATATATATATATATATATATATATACACACACACAGGGTGGAGCGCGGTAATTTGCTTTTTTGCACTGCATGCTGTGGCGGCACTGTCGGTCGAAGAGAGGGGAGAGTGGGTGTGGCTTACAGTGGCTGATGGGAGATTTGTATTCCTCTGCCTTTCAGTTGCCATCATGCAGTGGACACGTGAGGAGAGGTCATTTTGTGTTGAAGCGTATTTTTCAAATGCCCACTCGATCATTGCAGTGAACGCGTGCTTTTCGTTTACAATTCGCTGTTCCTCCACGCGGACGTGTTCCTGGACGGCAATCAATTGTAAATTGGGTGAATGCATTCAGAACAGCAGGGAATGTGTCATGTGTACGAAGGGGACCTGAGAGAAGGATTACAACACCACAAAACATGGAGAGAGTTAGAGCAGCAGTACTGCAATCTCCGAAACGCTCTGCTCGGAAGCAATCATTTGCTCTTGGCATTTCAAGACGTTCTCTCCACCGGATTCTTCATGATGAACTGAATTTTCACCCGAATAAAATGTGCGTGGTCCAACATTTGTCAGCATGGGACTATTTGACACGGCGGACCTCTTGTGAAGACATGTTAGCAACGATACCCAATGACGCAATTGTGTTTTTTTCTGATGAGGCACATTTTCACCTCAGTGGGTGTGTAAACAAACAAAATATGCGTTACTGGAGTGAAACAAACCCCAGAGAAGTTCACGAGAGACCTCTGCATTCGGACCGCGTCACTGTGTGGTGCGCCATATCACGAGTAGGCATCATTGGTCCTTACTTTTTTCAGGATAATGGTCGTGCCATAACTGTGAACTCCGAACGGTACTTGTCTATGATACAGGATTATTTTCAGCCGGCTCTTGAGGCAATGGAACTAGAGGATACATGGTTCCAACAGGATGGTGCCACTGCACACACAGCGAGGGTTACCATGAATTGTTTGAGGCAAATGTTTCCTGGACGGCTTATCTCTTTGAGGGGAGATGTGAACTGGCCAGCACGCTCACCAGATTTAGCCCCATGCGATTTTTTCCTTTGGGGTTACCTGAAGTCTAAGGTGTATATCAACCGTCCCAACACCTTGGAAGACCTAAGGAACAATATTGAAGCTGAAATTGGCAGAATACCAGTGGACATGCTTGTTAGAGTTCATGAAAACTTCAGAAAACGTATGCAGCAGTGTGTGGATAGCGAAGGTCGACATTTGCCAGATACACTATTTAAAACCATGTAATTTAAAAATTCCATTACTGTTCAGTATAATTAAAATATAAAATAAATTTTTCTAATGATCATAATTTTTTTATTTCATTCCCAAATCAGCAAATTACCGCGCTCCACCCTGTATATACATATATATAATATTTCCTCAGCAATGTGCTTTCATGTTGTTTCTAGATGGTTTTGTACAGATTACAGATGACATTAAAGGTGGAAAAAGTTCTGAAATTATTCTTCTTGGTGTGAAAACCAGGCATTTTAACAGGGGTGTGTAGACTTTATTTCCACCGCACGTCTATCTATATATCTATCATAGGCAATGGAGACAAATATACTAACCATCTCTCTTTCACAGTCAATGGATCCATGAAAAGTAAAAAAATAAAAGCTGGCATCTTTTCAAGCCATTCCTATAGCTCCTGGCCAAACGGTTATTTCCCACCTGCCAAAAAACCTGAAGCGGCTTGGGCATGAACACATATCTGAATCTTTGCTTTAATTACCTGGGGAACAGCCTAGACTCCAGACTTTAATCATTATGTTCAGATGGAACAGTCTTAATTAGCCAGCACTAATCAAAACTGAAGATCATAGGGACAGATGGAGCGAGAATGACAATTGTCCCATTACCAGTGTTAGTCGCTTGGCCTATCCTTTGTTATTACGTCCTTTCGGGTCACTGAGCTGCATTGAGCTTGGAACAACTTAGCAGAAGGGGCTTCAGTGGGCAACATTTATACAAAGCTTTATGCAAAGTGCTCTGGAATGCTTGGAAGTGTGCTGTGCCTCGCTTTCCTGCTTTTCACAGCGTGTCAGGCGGGGAGACAAGTCCGTAACTGCTAAATACTTAAAAGAAACAATGGCCGAGGCTTGAGTCGACTAAAGAGTTTCAGGCGCCTCAGAGAGCCTTCATTAGTCAGTCATTTGTGAGGGTGAAGAGTCAGAACTTGTCCACTGGATTAGTCCTTGGTGACTGCATTAGATTTGCAAATCTCTCCTTTCATTACCTATGTCAGTAATGAACATCAGGGAAACCTATAGACCCCCCTATAGAGAAGAAGTCCTATAGGGGAGCGCACTCGGAGCAAGTGAAGCCCCTGCTGATGCATTGTATAGCCTGCCATAATGGAGGAGGCTTCCCCTTTGTCTCATCCCTGGCCTCCCCCCCGTCCTATGTAGCACAGAAAATTAGGTATATATATATATATATATATATATATATATATATATATATATATATATATATATATATAATTTTTTATTATTTTCATATCACTATGTAAAAAAATGTAATAGATCTTGCTATTTTCCTACTGCCCACTAGGCCTAATATTAGACTGTTTTGTACAGAGAGCCACATGGACATGGGTTGTAAAAGACTGGCTCACTGGCTCATATCCTATTTACTTATATAAAAGTTTCTGAGCATGCTCTGATCCGGGCAAAGGTTATTGTGAAGAGGATTGGAGGAGGTGAGCTGTGACATCACCGATTGTGATTGCTGGATCCTGTGTTACCATCGGTGTATAGAGGTGTTACCAGTATGACACAGTCACTGATAAGGTTCTGGAGGGGAGATATGTTTCACTGCGCTTAATGGCATCAGTGATGTGAAACCCAGAGATTTTCCTCCAGCACACTAAGTGCTGAGAGGGGTTAACAGCTAATTTACATAATGGGCTGGGTTTTTGTGGATAACCATAGTGGGTGGGAGGTTGTCCACCTTATCTCCACCCCAGGGAGCGATCTGGGGCTTAAATAACTGGGCTCAAGAGGCAGTCTTTGTTCAGTAGGGCTGGAGAGAGGATCTCCAGTGGTCTGTGTTCTGTGTGAGGTGTATATATAGATGCTTAGATGGTTGCAAAAACTCCCCCAAGGATTCTGGCTCAGTATCTCATCAAACGTATAAAAATACAAATTAAGAGGCAGCAGTGCTTGAGAAAAGCTCCAAAGAGAACTGAAAAGTGACATTATTTATCTACCTATAGATCGATCTATCTATCTATCTATCTATCTATCATTTTCTGATGTAACATCCCTCTAATATTATAGAATTTTCAATAAACAAACCTTGGGTACTTGGAAATTGTGCAGGCACCATAACAAAATCATCAGTGTCACAAGAGGAGTTTTTGCTGCTGCTCCCTGCAGATTCCTTTGAACCTTGAAGAAATCCTGGAGAATCAGGAATTGGGGAAACCAGCGTTTTTTCCTGTAGTTGCTGCAATTCACCTAGGGATTGCTGGGAATCAAAGCATTAAATTATGAAAGTAGTATAATTAGCTTACCATTTAATGCATTAACACTGCACTACACTGCATTGCCTACCCATCTATATAGTGTAGGGAGAATAGAGAAATAATAGACATGCAGGAGGAGATTGACAAAATATTCGAGGGACAGGGGGGAGCAAAGTATGAGCTAATGACTGATTTATACATAATGAGAAATTACAGCTGACATTGTGCAACTAACACTTCGGACACTTGATACCGCTAGTAAGACCATTATGGCATAACTGCATTACCTGCACCATAGTAATTTGATGTGCCAGCACGGGGAAATCAAGCTGTGAACGCATATGTAAGTTAGCCTGGCAGTGCATTAGGGTCATGTTGATATGCCTTAAAGGGAATCTGTCACCTTTTTTTGCAAACTAACCTGAGAGCAGCCTGATGTAGGGGCAGAGACCCCGATTCCAGTGATATGTCACTTAATGGGCTGCTTGTTACAATCCTCCATATTCAAGAGCACCTCTGATTGGCAATTTCTGCTTATGCACAGTGTACACAGAATCTGCCAATCAGTGGTGTGGACGGGGTTCTACAGGGCTCAGTATTAGAGAACTCGTAGATCTGCAGCAGAAAAAACAGAGAGTTTATCAAAGCTGCCTAGTAGGTGATACATTGCATCAATCAGGGTTTCTGTCTCCGCATGACGCTGCTCTCGGAAGGTGCAGCAAAAACCTGCTGACAGATTCCTGTTATTGACTCTCCCACACTGCACTTCTAATCTAATTTGCATAGGTCTTCAAAGCTGGATTTCTCAGGGCAGGTACACTGGATTTCTGCAAAACCGGAATCAATGTTATTGCTGTATGAAGCCTAACTCCGCCATAGCACTGGCTTCAGTACAATAATCATCCTGACTGTTTGCGCAACATAATCAACCACATTTTATAAAAAAACATATATGTATATATTTATTATGGCCACGATATATGAACACAACCTAGGAAGAAAGTAAAAAACACTGACAGTCAGTCCATAAAGGGGATTATACCTGAAAGGGCCGACCTCCCCAGTATTAGTATGCTAAATAGCAGCATTCATGATGCCCCAGTATCGCACGGTTTGGCCTAAATTAGGAGCTTTCCTCAGGCTTATCTTTAGGAAGGCTCCAAACTGAGAAGACCGTGGCCACACTTGTACATGTAGTCCAGCTTCCTACACTGAATAGACCGTGGCCACACTTGTACATGTAGTCCAGCTTCCTACACTGAATAGACCGTGGCCACACTTGTACATGTAGTCCAGCTTCCTACACTGAATAGACCGTGGCCACACTCGTACATGTAGTCCAGCTTCCTACACTGAATAGACCGTGGCCACACTCGCACATGTAGTCCAGCTTCCTACACTGAATAGACCGTGGCCACACTCGTACATGTAGTCCAGCTTCCTACACTGAATAGACCGTGGCCACACTCGCACATGTAGTCCAGCTTCCTACACTGAATAGACCATGGCCACACTTGTACATGTAGTCCAGCTTCCTACACTGAATAGACCATGGCCACACTTGTACATGTAGTCCAGCTTCCTACACTGCATAGACCGTGGCCACACTTGTACATGTAGTCCAGCTTCCTACACTGAATAGACCGTGGCCACACTTGTACATGTAGTCCAGCTTCCTACACTGAATAGACCGTGGCCACACTCGTACATGTAGTCCAGCTTCCTACACTGAATAGACCGTGGCCACACTCGTACATGTAGTCCAGCTTCTTACACTGAATAGACCGTGGCCACACTCGTACATGTAGTCCAGCTTCCTACACTGAATAGACCGTGGCCACACTTGTAGTCCAGCTTCTTACACTGAATAGACCGTGGCCACACTGGTACATGTAGTCCAGCTTCCTACACTGAATAGACCGTGGCCACACTCGTACATGTAGTCCAGCTTCCTACACTGAATAGACCGTGGCCACACTTGTACATGTAGTCCAGCTTCCTACACTGAATAGACCGTGGCCACACTTGTACATGTAGTCCAGCTTCCTACACTGAATAGACCGTGGCCACACTTGTACATGTAGTCCAGCTTCCTACACTGAATAGACCGTGGCCACACTCGTACATGTAGTCCAGCTTCCTACACTGAATAGACCGTGGCCACACTCGCACATGTAGTCCAGCTTCCTACACTGAGAAGACCGTGGCCACACTCGTACATGTAGTCCAGCTTCCTACACTGAATAGACCGTGGCCACACTCGCACATGTAGTCCAGCTTCCTACACTGAATAGACCGTGGCCACACTTGTACATGTAGTCCAGCTTCCTACACTGAATAGACCGTGGCCACACTGGTACATGTAGTCCAGCTTCCTACACTGAATAGACCGTGGCCACACTTGTACATGTAGTCCAGCTTCCTACACTGAATAGACCGTGGCCACACTTGTACATGTAGTCCAGCTTCCTACACTGAATAGACCGTGGCCACACTCGTACATGTAGTCCAGCTTCCTACACTGAATAGACCGTGGCCACACTCGTACATGTAGTCCAGCTTCTTACACTGAATAGACCGTGGCCACACTCGTACATGTAGTCCAGCTTCCTACACTGAATAGACCGTGGCCACACTTGTAGTCCAGCTTCTTACACTGAATAGACCGTGGCCACACTGGTACATGTAGTCCAGCTTCCTACACTGAATAGACCGTGGCCACACTCGTACATGTAGTCCAGCTTCCTACACTGAATAGACCGTGGCCACACTTGTACATGTAGTCCAGCTTCCTACACTGAATAGACCGTGGCCACACTTGTACATGTAGTCCAGCTTCCTACACTGAATAGACCGTGGCCACACTTGTACATGTAGTCCAGCTTCCTACACTGAATAGACCGTGGCCACACTTGTACATGTAGTCCAGCTTCCTACACTGAATAGACCGTAGCCACACTTGTACATGTAGTCCAGCTTCCTACACTGAATAGACCGTGGCCACACTTGTACATGTAGTCCAGCTTCCTACACTGAATAGACCGTGGCCACACTTGTACATGTAGTCCAGCTTCCTACACTGAATAGACCGTGGCCACACTTGTACATGTAGTCCAGCTTCCTACACTGAATAGACCGTGGCCACACTTGTACATGTAGTCCAGCTTCCTACACTGAATAGACCGTAGCCACACTTGTACATGTAGTCCAGCTTCCTACACTGAATAGACCGTGGCCACACTTGTACATGTAGTCCAGCTTCCTACACTGAATAGACCGTGGCCACACTTGTACATGTAGTCCAGCTTCCTACACTGAATAGACCGTGGCCACACTTGTACATGTAGTCCAGCTTCCTACACTGAATAGACCGTGGCCACACTTGTACATGTAGTCCAGCTTCCTACACTGAATAGACCGTGGCCACACTTGTACATGTAGTCCAGCTTCCTACACTGAATAGACCGTGGCCACACTTGTACATGTAGTCTAGCTTCCTACACTGAATAGACCGTAGCCACACTTGTACATGTAGTCCAGCTTCCTACACTGAATAGACCGTGGCCACACTTGTACATGTAGTCTAGCTTCCTACACTGAATAGACCGTAGCCACACTTGTACATGTAGTCCAGCTTCCTACACTGAATAGACCGTGGCCACACTTGTACATGTGGTCCAGCTTCCTACACTGAATAGGTGACGTCTGCAGCACTGCTCTGTGCTCACATGTACATAGTGGAAAGTAAAGGGGACGAGATGACATTTTTATGTAATAATTAAATGCAGGATTTTTAGATATTGCGGTATTTCTTAAGGCAAATCGATACACTTACAGGTGGAGATGCCAAGTGTGACGTGGAGGAACTGCTACAAGAGCTGCCCGAGCCTGAGCTGGGATACGATGGCATTGGCACAGGGGCAGCTAGAAGACAGACAGAAGCATTGCTGAGTGATCAAGTATCTGATACAGGAAAGCTTCAGCACAGATTTACTAGTTATTAAGTTATTCACAAATGTTCAGATGGAGATGAATAATTATTCATCTAATTCATTAATTATTAAAGAGAATCTTTCACCAGGGTTTTGTCACCCTTCTAAGAACAGCATGATGTAGGGGCAGAGACACTGATTCCAGTGATATACTTACTGGGCTCCTTGCTAGCTTTAATAAAATCATTGTTTTATCTGCCGCAAATTTACCAGCTCTCTGAATGCTGAGCTCTGTGTAACTCTGCCCACACCACTGATTGCCAGCTTTCTGTATACACTGTGCATAGGCAGAAAGCTGTCAATCAGTGGTGGGGGTCGGGTTATACAGAGCTCATGAATTTGGAGAACTTCATGGCAGCAGATGTACGAGCCCACTGCTGATAATCTCCTGCTGATAAAATAGCGATTTAATCAAAACTAAAGTAAGTAGCCCAGTAAATTATACATTGGTGGAATAAGAGTCTCGGCCCCTACATTATGCTGCTCTCAGATTAGGTGGTATAAATCTGGTAACAGATTCCCCTGAAAGCGGTTGTCTGGGAATGAACTGTCGATGACCCACGATCAGCTGAACACAATAGCCCCGTACATTGCTTAATGGCCGCTGCCGAGTGCTGCACTTTATTATTTGCTTGAATGAGTGATAAAGTGCAGCGCTAATCAGCGGCCACAAAGCAACATACAGGGCTTGTATCTAGCTACTGCCCCTGCAAATGTCAGGTGATCAGTGAGAATGTCAGGGGTCGGACCCCCACCAATCTCACACTGATAATCACTTGTTCACTCATGAACAATCCCTTTAAGAAATTAGGACATACTGGAACCAAACTACACAAAATATAAGCTTGATGTTAGACTAACTACACTATATTATATAATGCGCATAAAATATCATCCAATAGGAAAAGAACATAATAAAGGTAACATACGCACATGTAAAAAATACATTTTTGCACCATTACAAGCAAATTTTACCCATAAAGTGAAGCAATGGGATTGGCTTTAAAACCCCAGAGCTGTATATTAAAGGGAATCTGTCAGCAGGATTTCACCCCTAAACTATTTATATACACATGTAGCTCTTTCAAAGACAAGTCCAGCAACACTTTTTGTATGACGGGTACATTCCTCCATTCCCGAGAAATCAGTGTTTGCATTGTGAGGCTCCAGGACTATGGTAGATCTGAACCTCTGTCACCCCAGATCTACACCCCACCCAGAGCTGCCTCTCCTTCCTTGATGACTGTCGGCTCCTTTGCCTGAAGACACACAATATAAATGCTGTCAGTCAAGCAAGAGGAGGCAGCCCTAGGTGGGGAGTAGAGCTGGAGTGACGGAGGCTTCAGATCCACAGCCACATTTACATATCAGTTCAATCACTGATTTCTCATTAATGGAGGAACGGACCAGTCATGTAAAGGTATTGCTGGACGCGTCTTTGAAAGAGCTACATGCGCGTGTAAACAGTGTGGGCTGTGAAATCCTGCTGACAGGCCCCCTTTAAGAGTATTATGGTTACTGCCAATAACAATAACATTTTCTCTATTAATGTCTCACTGTTATTAAGATCTCTGCTTGCTAGAACATTCATCGTTCACTTCTTTGGGATGAAAATCCGTCCGAGTCATGTTATGGCCACACACGGGCTCTGCTTATTATCCTGACCTAATAACTGGGCAGTACGTCTGATGAGCCGTGTGCGTGTTCATCATACAGCGCTCAGGACAGAGGTTCATCCCCAAGGACTCATTCACATGACAGTTCTTCACGGATAACACTCGTACCTAGGACAGTCTATGAGTCTGGTCACACGTCCGGGATTTTTTGCGGTCCGAGGGGTCTTTGGATCAACATTGGCCTGAGTTTACCAGTATCGGATCAAACTCAGCAATGAATGTTTGTGTGCCCGTGAAAACAAAATCAGGCACCATTCGGATGCCATCCATGTGCCGTCCGTTTATCACTCACTGGTGACTGTTAGGCTGGGTTCACACTTTGTGGTTTTTACCGCGGAAAAGCGGCGATTTTGATGCTGCGGGTCCGCAGCAATTTCCATAGCGTTTCCATTTACATGTAAACCCTATGGAAACCGCAAACCGCTGTGCACATGCTGCGGGAAAAAGCGCGCAGAAACGCAGCGGTTTACAACCCGCAGCATGTCACTTCTTTGTGCAGAATCGCTGCGATTCTGCACCCATAGGAATACATTGATCCGCTTACTTCCTGCATGGGGCTGTGCCCACGTTGCGGGAAGTAAGCGGATAATGTGCGGTTCCTACCCGGGGTGGAGGAGAGGAGACTCTCCTCCAGGCCCCGGGAACCATATTTGAGGTTAAAAAAAATAAAAATAAAAAATCATGTTATACTCACCCTCTGAAGTCTCAGCGCTGCACGCGGCCGTCCGGTCACAGTTGCTGTGCGACCAGGACCTGCGGTGACGTCGCGGTCACATGACCGTGACGTCACGAAGGGTCCTTCTCGCACAGCATCTTTGGAACCGGACCGCCGGGTGCAGTGTCGAGGAGATCGGGACGTCGGAGGGTGAGTATAACCAATTTTTATTATTTTTAACATTACTATTGATGCTGCATATTGCTGCATATAGTATAAAAAGCAGGGTGTGATTCTAGATTAAAAATTTACTTTTAATAAACTCGTTAAAAAATGGTAGACCCAAATAATCAAAACACATAAAGGACTCACAGTACGTCACATTTCAAAAGAAGAAATGCCAATATCACAAATAAATCGAACTGCCTCAGACCTCAATACCCCAAGATCCCTATGAATAAATCTATCATGGGAACATAAAGGTCCGATATCAGCTGGCAGTGCGGAAAAATATCAAATTTCAGACCGTCACAGCACCCCGTCTTGCTCCTCCTATCTCAATGGAGAATTACAGGAATCTTCCCCTGATGAGTAGAGAAAAACGAAACGCGTAGGGAAGTATACCTTTCCGTTACTTTGCATTGGGGGTCACTATATAAAAACTGGTGATATTCTATGATGGGGTATTTGTATGGATAATGATGTGCCATCTCCCCAGTCTTTACACCAGATAAAAACGGTCATTAATTCGCTATAGGGTGAAACTGTTCACTTTTTTTTCCTTTCACACACCATTTTGAGCGGTCATTGCCAATAATAGATGCATATATAAAGAGCATATGTGGTCTGATCTGCCAAATGACCAGGTGATGTGAAATTTGATATTTTTCCGCACTGCCAGCTGATATCGGACCTTTATGTTCCCATGATAGATTTATTCATAGGGATCTTGGGATATTGAGGTCTGAGGCAGTTCGATTTATTTGTGATATTGGCATTTCTTCTTTTGAAATGTGACGTACTGTGAGTCCTTTATGTGTTTTGATTATTTGGGTCTACCATTTTTTAACGAGTTTATTAAAAGTTAATTTTTAATCTAGAATCACACCCTGCTTTTTATACGATATTATTGATTGGTGGTCACAGCTTTTTCAGAGATATTGCTGCATGTGCAGCATCAATAGTATAGGCGGAAACCCACAGCGGAAACCGCGGAACAAACCGCGATAAATCTGCAGGGAGAACCGCAGTTGTTTTGCCCTGCAGATTAATCAAATCCGCTGCGGGAGAACCCGCAGAGGGACGCCGCAAAGTGTGAACATGGCCATAGAATGTGGGGAAACTGTTATTTTTTATCATCAGTGACAAAAAAAAAACTGATAAAACGCTGACCAAACTCTAAAGAAACTCTAATGGCACTCATATGTAAAAAAAACTTGACGTTTTTAAAGGCTTTAAAGATAAACCTTCAAGATCCAAAATCCCAATATGTAGTAGGTGTAATAATAATAGTAACATTAGCAAATACATCTAATTAGAAATGTAGTACAGTTTTTCTGATAAGCTATGTCTCGTTCCTCTTGTGCAGGTATTGCAGGACCTTAGGTAGCCATGGTTACGACCACTAGCAACTAGCAATCACTTCACCAGTGGATGTAACCATGAATACCTAAGGTCCTGCAATGCCTGCACATAAGGTAAGAGATACAGCGAATCAGAAGAACTATACTACATTTCTAGTTGAAGGTATTTGCTAAAAGTATTACACCCAGTAATACCCACCCATAGTAATACCCCTCTAAGGTTCCTAATGAATGAAAGCAAGCAGAGATTTAAAAAACCTAAGTAACTAAAAGCTGGAAATACATTGGAAAATCATATTATTTCTAATTATACATTGTAAAAGGAAATGATAACTGTGCTTGAATCTAGTTCATTATGAATGATACATACATTTCTTCATGGAGGAGCCGGCATCCAAAAACGCATGGTGAAAGAATTCATCTGAAGAAACAAAATGAAAGCTTATGATCAAGCCAAAGAACGGACTGCACATCCGAAACATTAGGTACTATTATGTGGCATCGGTTCCACCATCTGTGACTTATAAAACCACCATGCCACTCACATAGAAAGGATTTCTATACGTAATACAATAATATGGCACTTTTTGCCTTTTACTGACTCTTTGTTTCCCTGCACATTGAACTATGATGTAATCCGTGGTGATAAATCACCAGAAAACCACAGATAAAAGCGTTACAAGCTCCCCGTGACACCACCATAGCTGGCTCACTGACAGATTCTCAGTTACCTTATTCTGCAGCCTGCAATAGACAGTGGTATATAGAAGCAATAAAAACAAAAAAATGTGCACATTTCTTAATAGAAACCAATTGCAATGATGAATTTTAGCCCTAAATGAAAGCATTAAGGTAGGGAAAAAAAAATGTCCCCAAAAGGAGGACAAACCCTCTAAATAAACATTTTGGCTGAGATTTTGAGACATACAGAGATCTACAAACAGCTTTACTAGTTCCTTATGCGTTTACAGGAGGATTATCAAAAGTTGTATTTTTAACACTTTACCAAAGTCCATTCGATCCTTCTGGTTCCTCTGTAAAAGCCCAAAAAGAAGCTGCTTCAGATGACAGGAGGTTTCTCTGGGGACACTGAAATGTCAACACACGCGACAGTTAGAAAACACATACGGCACAAAAATACAAGGGCAAAGCTGTCCAGCCGAGAGTGAGGAGTCACAGAATAGGAAAAATGCTGAGCCGAGGGTTCGAGCGGTCTGTGCGGGCGTAAAGCGAGAGGGGAGCTCGTTTGCCAGGGTTAAATTTAACAGCTGCCGGCAGCCTGGGTGTTATTCTTCATCACTCCTAAACTAGACTCGGTGCAATAATTAGAAAGGGGACAGAAATGTTGGGAAGTCGGCGAAATAACTCCAGGCCAGTCAAATAATATTGGAAAGAGACCAAAGCGATTGTCCATCTACACAGAGACCATAGGAGGGGGTTATGATGAAGAGCACAAAAGTCTGCAGCCCCTAACCTACTTCTCTAGGCCTTACATATGTAAAGATATTACGTTTGTGCTGATAATGATCTGTTGTAGGAGTTGTACCAAGTTATCCTTGGCCAACCGGTGGGATCCCCACTGATCCCAAGAACAGGGGCTCATTGGAATGGAGCGGTGGTCTATCTTGCGCACCTCTGCTGCATTCATTCTCTATGGGACCACCGGAGCGCAGCGTTCTGCTTGCTTTCGGAATTCCCATTAAGAATAAACGGAACAGAAGTGCGCACGGTCGACCAATGCTGAAGAGTCCTGGTTCTCGGGATCAGAGGGGGTCCCAGCCGTCAGATCCCCAGCGATCGGGAAGTTATCCCCTATCCTATAGATAAAGGGTAACTTCTACACTCGATGTAACCCCGTTATGTAGAGGAAGCGCCAATATCAGTGTGCTCGCACAGTCCCTGCCATCCCACGCCCATATACATATTCCACTTCGGCCACTTTTGGTAGAACACCTCATTAAAAATATAAACTAGTCTAAACATTTTCCTGTGCCCCATAGACTTCTTCTGTAATAAAAAAAGGTTTCCTCAAATAACCTGCCCCATTTGCTGAAGGGATTAAAGGCCTTTCTGTCTAAGCCTGGCACAAGCAGTTATGCAGTGCTAATTAAGGAATGCTTGTGTTAGTGCCAGTCGTGCAGCGCCCATCGCCCATCTCCCTGGCAGCTTGGAACTTCAGCACAGAATCAACAGGTGTAGGCCGAGAGCAAGTCAATGGAAAAAGTCAGTCACGCTGAGAGAATGATTACTTGGGTGTGAGGGTCTTGTTTTTTTCATAGTAGAGACGAAGATCCTGAGGGCTGCTGGCCTGAAAAGAGAAGGAAGCTTTAACCAAGGGAGTGCTGTATGCTCCAAAGATCTGGGCTGCGGATTATTATTTTTATCACAGTCATATGATAAGTAAGACACCCTATTGGCCTAACCAACACCTCCCTAACCACCAATGTACTTATTTAGAGCCGACATGAAAGGAGCTATTCTTGTTATCTGACATAGAAGAGGTGCAACCATGTCATGTAAACCACAAGGTGCTGCAATACACATCCATCCCTCAGTGGACCCCAGGAAAACAAAATCCTTACTGTACAAAGTTTGTATTGTGGACACAAATGGCAGTGTATATTATATTGTAGGTCAGCTACACTCAGGCAGCGATTTCTGAGCCGGCACTCGAGAAGAAATAAGGAAGGTCGCCCAGTCAGCAGCTACAGTACTTCACCTCATGGTACGATAAACATGCAAGCTCAGCCAAGCATGCATTGTCAATGTGTAAAGAAGAACAAACCCATCCCAAACTCCGGTTAGGTTACGTTCCCATGATGAGTTTTTGAAGCTGTGTGTTTTCACTCTGGGAAAATCTTCAGCATCTAAGATGAGATCCCTTTGCTCTGTTGTAAGCTGTTTACGGATCATGGCTTTTCCTATATAATGCAACTAAGAAAATGTCTGGAAAATCCTACAAGAGCGGCTAAAATCTAAAGAAATCACCTTTAATGATAGAGCTGTGTTCCGGTTACTATTTAACATGAGTTTAAATGTGAATGGCACAACCATATCCCCAATTAAATGAGGGTGTCCATACTTATGCAACCACATTATTTTAGTGTTGTTATTTTCACTTCAAAATGATATTGTTTCTCAAAGGATTTGTCAGATTATGGGTGACATTAGTAATAAAAGTTGGAAAATGGTTCTTCTCATGACAAAAAACAAGCACTTTAACAAGGGTGTGTAGACTTTTCATATTCACTGTAAGTAATCAATGCAATTGTGTCTATCTATTGCATAAAGACTAGCAGAGATGTATTACGTAAGAATAGAAAACATGGTCTGACAAATAAAGATTACAATCTCAATATTAGCATGGTGACCCGGATTGACCATGGAACAGAATGTGCTTGACAACTATTTGATAAGTCGTGTAAGAGAACCTGTCAGCAGGATTTCACCCACTAACTATTTATATGTACCGCAGCTCTTTCAGAGACAAACCCAGCAATACCTTTACCTACACAGTCCATTCCTCCTCCACTACTGAGAAATCACCATATGCATGGACATGAAAATGAAGTGAGGATGAAGTGATGTTCATGCATGGAAGCACTGCTCAAACCTCTGCCACTCCAGCTCTATTCTCCATCCAGGGCTGTCTCCTCCTGTGCTTGACGTTACATGACAAAGTAGCGGTCACTCAAGCAGGAGAAGGCAGCCCTGTTTGGGAAATAGAGTAAACGTGACAAAGGCGTGGGAAGTGCTTCCATATGTGAAAGCACTTCAGCCTCATTTGCATATCGATTCAAACGCTGATTACTTATGAATGGAGAAACAGACTGCTGGATTTGTGTTCAGACGAGCTACATGCACATATAAATATTTAAGGGGACAGGGTTTGACAGATTCCCTTTAAGGACCTTTCTTTTTAGACAACACAATAGTTGTATGTCGGGGGCCATCTTTCCGCACAAAGGGCTACATTAACTATAGAAAGAAACAGGAAAACAACTTCTTATGTGACGAATGGATAAGTGACTGAACCGGCGCCAGTCCTACAGTTATTTCAATACTATAGACAGGTCCAGTAAACCTCCAAAGACTTCCATTCTCGATTTAGATCTGCTTATTACTTTTTTAAAAAAAAACTCTTTTTATTGAAAGATTCCACAGGATAAAAGCTACAATCATATAATCTCACAGTATAAGGTCAGAATGATTCCAACATTTACCTTTATCCATTCAGTACAATAACATGGATGTAACATCACACTCTCAGAGTGAAAAAATAAAGAAAAGCGAACATATTGGAACATAGTGTATTAGGACAGGTTCCGTTATGAAGCATTGCACCCTCGGCTAAATTAGCTGGCTCCTTATCAACATTCAGAACACGTACCAATTTGGGGCATATCAGAAGTACAGTCTTTTAGTCTATGTATATCATTCATCACAGTCCATATGTCTAAAGGAACACACATCAGGGCTCGTAATGGGAGACTGACAAAGTCATGGCATTAGAGGATAAGTGCGTTAAGGTTGAGTCACACCAGTTCTCCCAAATCCTATGGAACTTCTGGGGACATCCTCTATTTCTGTACAATATATTCTCATATGGTATTCTATCATTCACTCATTTTTTCCACTGGTTGATAGTGGGAGGTTTTCCCCCCATCCACCTTAGTGCTATTGCTTTCCTAGCATTAAATACAACCTCACGAAAAAATATTCTATCATAGTGCGACCACAATTCTTCATCCACAATACCCAAGATACATATCCTTTCTAGTGTAGTTATCACTTCACTCCAGTATCTTCATATTATCCCATAATTCCAGATAAGATGCCAGAAATCCGCCCTTGGTTCACCACACCTATGGCTTTCATCAGATACTAGTCCGCCAAATCTATGTAGTCTAATTGGGGTCAGATACGACTGATGTAGGATATATAGTTGGATTAATTTATTATTTGCGGCTGGCGACACACCATATGTGCCTCTAGCGCAGTGTTCCCCAACTCCGGTCCTCAAGAGCCACCAACAGGTCATGTTTTCAGAATTTCCTTAGTATTGCACAGGTGATTGAATGCTTGCCTGTCCAGGTGATGCAATTATCACCTGTGCAATACTAAGGAAATCCTGAAAACATGACCTGTTGGTGGCTCTTAAGGACCGGAGTTGGGGAACACTGCTCTAGGGCATCATTCCACTGACCATCAGTGATCGAAGGACTCAATTGTCGCCATTTACTCTCTACAACAAGTTGAGGAGAAGCAATGCTGGAGTTTAGTAGAAAGGTATATAGGACGATATTACACCTGTGGGCCCTTGACTTGTTAGCACCCCTATCAATGGATATCTGGATATTCGCATCCTGGGATATGGAAATTGATGCTCTCATCTGAAAGTATCTGTAAAAATCCCTATGAGGGATCCCAAACTTGATATGAATTAGATCAAATGATAATCAGATTTTTGAAAATGAAATTTTATTAAGTGTTGTTATTCTATATTGCTCCCAGAAAATTGGGTCCTGTAGATCTGAGGTGTGGAAATTCGGGATTATCCCATATCTGAGTCTCTGCCATTTGGTTGGTGAATTTTATGATGCGCTTACTCTCTAGCCACATCTGTATCGCTAAACTGTGTGCAAACAATAAACCTTGTGGTGGTCTGCAGGACCCTTCTAATATTGCCCTTGGTGTATTCCCACCCGAGAAGTGTATAAAATGAGCTTATTGAGCTTGTCGCCACCTATCCAGTACTTCAAATAACGTATCTGGCCAGCTAAATAATACAAAAGTAGGTCAGGTACCACGTAGCCACCCTGATTTCTGCTTCTCTGCAGGGATCCAATACTTAATTTGAGCCTTGATGAACCCCATATAAATGTCGCCATCACACTATGCATTTTCCTAAAAAACCCTTTTGTGGATTTTAATTGATTAATGTTCCAACACATACAAACATTTTGGAAGAATTATCATTTTGATTATGCCAATTCTTCCCGCCACAGATTGGGGAAGTTGAGACCAGACCTCAAACCTATTCTTCATCATATCACTTAGGGCAGAGGTCCCCAACCTTTTTTGCACCAGGGACCGGCTTTAAGCAAGACCAGTTTTCCATGGCCCGGTGGGGTGGGGGTGGGGCAGGGGCGGGGCTCTGGTCATATGGGGGTGGAGTTATGGAGGGGTGGAGCTTAGTGCATACTTATATAATTATGACATTTATAATGAGAATGTGATTCTCACACACACACATTCACACACACATTCTCACACACACATTCACACACCCCTCTCACCTCTCCTCGCACTCTCCCACAGCATCTCATTGCCTTCCTCTGACACAGCCGGCAGCTGAATGATGACGTCATCCAGCGGCGCGTCTGTGTGAGAGGAAGCAGGGAGACAGATCGCTGGGCAGTGGAGCTGCGGGGATTTCTCCCTGCCCGTCACAGCCACCCTGCAGGGACTCCCCTCCACCTCTGCACTTGTTGGGAGCCGGCGCTCTGCAACTTCTCTGTGCCGGCTGTCAACTTGACAGTCGGCACAGAGAACAGCTGACTCCCTGACCGGGGGCGGCAGAATGCAGCCGCCGGGGGAGACACTGCGGACCGCCGAATGAGGCGGCCCGACTGCGCCCCCCTGCCGGCTGCGCCCCCCTAGATACGCCACTGGGCGTGTCAGTGAGGAGAGCCTGCCGCCCCACCCCGTCAGGAACACACCATGCTGCGCAGGAGGGCTGTGTCACTAAGGCCCGCCTGACGCCCCGCCCCGCATAATGTTCTCTGCCGGGAGCTGCGAGCTGTCACAGAGCGTGCTCTGACCAGGCGCAGGGCCATGAAGCTAGCTGTCAGCGGCGCCGCGGACCGGCTGAAAAACCCCAACGGCCCGGTCCTGGTCCGCGGACCGGCGGTTGGGGACCTCTGACTTAGGGGGTATACATCATCCTTAATTGGGCTTTGATTAATTATAATACCTAGGTATTTCAATTTCTGTACTACTTGTAATCCAAAAAGCACAGGTTCAGCCATGTTATCTTTAAGTGGCATAACCACAGATTTGCCCCAATTCATTTTGAAACCTGATAATTCCCCAAAACAGTTAATGAGGTCAATTGCTCTCAGGAGGGATTGCTCTACTTCATTTAGGAAGAGCACCAGCTCGTCGGCATATAATCCCACTTTATCTATTCTAGAATTTACACTAATGCCCTCCACCAAAGGGTCCTGCATAAATTTAAGGGCGATGGGCTCTATCACAAAGAGCATCGGGGACAGGGGGCAGCCTTGTCTGGTTCTTCTACCCATTATTTTGTCTCTTTGAAATGTCCTTATAAAATACGGGTCTAGATACTTCTATGAATTCATAACTCTTGGTCGCCAAAACAAGGCTCACTTTATACAGGGTTGGGAAGAGGGATTTCTTCGAAAGTCAAATGCCGAGGCCAGCCTAGACGTAAACAGGAATTAGGTTTCCAAGTTACTGAAAGAGTTAACAGCCTGTGAGCTGCATTTCAGGAAACATGTGGGGCCCGGGTCAAGGTTTCACATTCCCGCTGGTATAGGAGCTTTACAGTATAGAGAAAAGGCCCCTATAGTTCAAGGCTGGGTATATGGGGATCTTGATGACTCTTCAAGTGAAGTGTGCTAGACAGCTTTCCCTTTTCTACCACCATTACTTTTTGGATCTAAATATCAGTTTTACTTAGAAAAACGCATGTCTGACAGCAACGGATTCCAAGCACCTGGTGGAAGCCTTTTCCATCAGATTCCTCGAAACCACCAAACATGGTACTTCGTAGAAAATAGTGATGAGCGAACGTGACGGTGTTATCTGAGCATGCTCGTGTGCTAACAGAGTGTCTAAAGCATACTCGAATTAAAAAAAATAATAACCAGGCGCCAGTACAGACGTGGCCAGTTATTGCTGTTATTCCCGGCACTCCCCTGAGGATTCCAATATCCGCCATATGGTACTAGAGGTTTTTATTTAGTGCTCCTTTTCATGGTCTCTACAGGGGGTCGTGTCTCACAGGTTAATCATGCCGATCAGACTAAAGACACGCCACAGAGAATCCGGTGAGCAACGCCCCATAACATATCTCTAAAACTATACTGTGAATTAAAAAAAAAACATTTTTTTTTTTAAAAAACAGGAAAATCTCAATGGAGCCATGTGAATAAAATAATAAAGAAAAAAAACAGATCGCCTTTAATTTCTGATCATGGTTGTTGTAAAAAAAAGGTGAAAAACAAAAGAAAAGGATAAGTCACAGAGTCATGGGATGAAGGATATGTGGGTGCTGTTATGTGCGCCTTGTGATCTCACACTTTATTTTATGGAACACTGCGACCTTTCCAGGAAATCATTGTGTAACTGTGAGGAATCATACCACTACATCCAAAAGATGTCAGTTATCTACATGGGAGGCTAGGGGCAACAGACTGAAAACGTTGCATCAGCCACTCATAAGCCAAAAGGAAAGTGAAGACCGGGGATTTACGTGTGCGGACTTGTACAATCAGTGAATAGGATTCTCCATATCTAGAAGCAGAATGTAATGAGTGCAGAGAACTAGAGAGCTCAGCAGAGTCGTGTCCTTCAGAACAGATCAGAAGAAGCTCCTCCAGATACACGGCCGGGCATGTCTACCAGTGACCAGTGGGGCTGTATCTCCAGCAGAGGGCAGAGCCGGGCATGTCTACCAGTGACCAGTGGGGCTGTATCTCCAGCAGAGGGCAGAGCCGGGCATGTCTACCAGTGACCAGTGGGGCTGTATCTCCAGCAGAGGGCAGAGCCGGGCATGTCTACCAGTGACCAGTGGGGCTGTATCTCCAGCAGAGGGCAGAGCCGGGCATGTCTACCAGTGACCAGTGGGGCTGTATCTCCAGCAGAGGGCAGAGCCGGGCATGTCTACCAGTGACCAGTGGGGCTGTATCTCCAGCAGAGGGCAGAGCCGGGCATGTCTACCAGTGACCAGTGGGGCTGTATCTCCAGCAGAGGGCAGAGCCGGGCATGTCTACCAGTGACCAGTGGGGCTGTATCTCCAGCAGAGGGCAGAGCCGGGCATGTCTACCAGTGGGGCTGTATCTCCAGCAGAGGGCAGAGCCATTCTCTCCTTATTAATCCTCATGAGTCAATGATCTATAAATACGTGAGCAACAATCAATTAACCTTGTGGATCTGTGAGGGCTAGCAGAACATGGACACGCTATTTTTACTTAGGATTTTCCTGTGTACACAGCGCACGAGAAGAACTCGGATCAGTACATTATTTGGGGATTTGGAATATATAACTTCAAGCCAGATGATGGACTAAAACACCCTAGAGAAAATATATATATTAGTACCCTCCTAAGCAACACACCCATCCACAGGACAAGAAAGGAGCACTTCTTCCAAATGTAAGACCCTTAGGGTAAATGCACACAATGTCTTTCTCAGGGGGATTCCGCTCTGAAAACCACCTGAAAATGGCTACCTCAATTCTCGAGAGAATTTTAGGCTTTTGAGCATCTTTTAACCTCTTCAAGGTTTCAAAAACACCAAGCAGCAAAGTGAGTCGGCCATTCTGCAGGCGGTTTCCGCTCTGAAGACACTCTGTTCTTTCTAATATACGGTAAGTCAATGGGAAGA
Source organism: Ranitomeya imitator (assembly GCF_032444005.1). Classification (NCBI taxonomy): domain Eukaryota; kingdom Metazoa; phylum Chordata; class Amphibia; order Anura; family Dendrobatidae; genus Ranitomeya; species Ranitomeya imitator. Next base: position 280,211,483 of record NC_091282.1, on the reverse strand, counting down.
CCTAAAGGACGCCCAGAAGATGCCTGTGCATCTTTTTGGATGTTTTGACAGTGCGTCTACTTGAAGACTTGCAAGTGGATTGTTCAATGGTAAATGGGTTAAAAAAAAAACAAAACAAAAAAAAAACAATGGAAAATGCTAGTAAAAAAAGGTGCTACAAAAATGGCGGAAAAGCACTAACCCCCCCCAAAGGATATTTTATTGTAGCACTGACAACCAACGGTACAGGCATGCTTTACAGTGTTCTGGTTTATGTCTGGGGCTCAGACTATGACTGGAGCCAGTTTTATAAACACATTTTAAATAAATTATTGCTTCAGCTGTTTCATTTTTGTCTACGTAGTAAGAATTTTACTGGATGAATAGACCACCAACAATCATATCTTTCATAAACACACAGAACGGGTAAACCTTCTCCATTTCCCGTCTGCACAATATAGGACTTCTTCAGGGTGCCATACGCTTAAGAGCGCCATCACATTAGACTCTGTGACCTACAAATGGCATATCTACAGAGTGCTAATTCTACAGAGTGCTGCCAATGACATGTAGGGGTAGATATAGTGCTACCAAAGACATGTAGGGGTAGATATAGAGTGCTACCAATGACATGTAGGGGTAGATATAGAGTGCTACCAATGACATGTAGGGGTAGATATAGAGTGCTACCAATGACATGTTAGAGTAGCTATAGAGTGCTACCAATGACATGTAGGGGTAGATATAGAGTGCTACTAATGACATGTAGAGGTAGATATAGTAATACCAATTACATGTAGGGGTAGATATAGTGCTACCAATGACATGTAGGGGTAGATACAGTGCTATCAATGACATGTAGGGGTAGATATAGTGCTACCAAAGACATGTAGGGGTAGATATAGTGCTATCAATGACATGTAGGGGTAGATACAGTGCTATCAATGACATGTAGGGGTAGATATAGTGCTACCAAAGACATGTAGGGGTAGATATAGAGTGCTACCAATGACATGTAGGGGTAGATATAGAGTGCTACCAATGACATGTTAGAGTAGCTATAGAGTGCTACCAATGACATGTAGGGGTAGATATAGAGTGCTACTAATGACATGTAGAGGTAGATATAGTAATACCAATTACATGTAGGGGTAGATATAGTGCTACCAATGACATGTAGGGGTAGATACAGTGCTATCAATGACATGTAGGGGTAGATATAGTGCTACCAAAGACATGTAGGGGTAGATATAGTGCTATCACTGACATGTAGGGGTAGATACAGTGCTATCAATGACATGTAGGGGTAGATATAATGCTACCAATGACATGTAGGGGTAGATATAGTGCTACCAAGGCCATGTCGGAGTAGCTATAGAGTGCTACCGGTGTTGCAATCAGTGTGTCAAGAGTGGGAGAAGAGGGTTGCACTGACAATCCAACACAATGGGCAACACTTTGAACACATTTTATAAAATAAAGCTGGATCCAAAAATGGCCGACTTCAAAATGGCCACCATGGTCACCACCCATCTTGAAAAGTTTCCCCCTCCCATATACCAATGTGCCACAAACAGGAAGTTGATATCACCAACCATTCCCATTTTATTTAGGTGTATCCATATACATGGCCCACCCTGTGGAGTGCTCACATTGACATGTAGGTGTAGATATAGAGTAGTACCAAGGCCAGAAAGAGGTTAATATAGAGTTCTACCAGTGACATGTGTGTGTAGGTATAAAATGCTAACCATTCGATGTACGGGTAAATATAGAGAGCTACTGACTGTTAGCAACCAATAGCTCATCTTACATTACTATATTATTGACCTCATTGCCTTATTGGTACAGTTGTAGAGAACAGAATTGCGATTTGATTGCTTGGCGCAATGTAATGGTTGTGGTGTCACATACATGTGATGTCATAGCAGGCTATCTAATCAACAGAAAAGCCGCGAATGCTGTCAGATAAGAGGCAGTTTTCAGGGCTCCGGTCCAGCGGCCACACATTACTGATTTGGCTGATGGATCGGGTCCTGAGAATTAATTTACACCAATCCTACTTATTGGTGTCAAAGTTAGATGAAGTAAAAAATGCTTATTAATGGCGATAACTGGCGTCTGAACAAAAGCTGGTCAGCTATTTGTATAGAGCGTCTCAGACTACCGCTGAGCTCTGTGTGGCAGATGGTCTGAGGAGCGCAACAGCCAACTTAGGTGACAGCAGAGAGATCTGCGAATCGGCAACCTAAATTTTTAAATGAAAGCTCCAGGTAATCACATTAAAAGTAACATGTGGGTTGTTTGGGATAAAGTACAATGGAAATAATGTTCACACAATTTGATGCCCAGCGCCCATTTGTAATGCCAACGAATATGAAGCATAACGCCAAATGACTATAGACATCGTTTTAACACAACCAAAGCTTTTCATAACCCACTGTTTCTAAAGTGTCAACTTCCTGCCAAACTGTAAAGATGGCGTAATCAATCCTGTAGGCCACAATGAAGTGTACAATCCACATGTGGAGACCTCTGACAGGTATACAGGTGTTTGACTCTGTGAACAGCAAAAGAACTTAATCAAGGTAAATTAACCCATCCTTGAGCCACCATGCTATAATATATCAATGCCTTTTAGGAGACCCATCTAGAGAGACATTTCATGGAGGTGATGTTTCTCGCAGAACTGTCCATGTTCTCCACTCTGGTGTTTATGCCAGTTCTGATGAGGACACAAGACAGGTTCTCATTACATAGACAGGTGTCAGTTTCTCTCAGGGATGTCAACTACTAAAAAGGTGGTGACATATGAGGCTTTTGTTACCCTGTCTATGAGCTTGAGGAAGGTCTGAGCTCATTTAATCGGGGTTAACAAAAGGTTAACAGCTTTCAAAGGTCGTAATGTGAAGAATACTGGTGTAGCTGAATGAGAACTATAATCCAGACCGGGGCAGGGGAGGATATGCTATTGCTACCACCTGTGCAGCTGGACAGGGGCCCAAGAGATAAGAGGAACCACTTCCTCCTCTAAGTCAGCAAGAAGCATGTCACAGACCCATAAAGGGGTGCAGATGATGAAGTATAGGCCATGTAGGGCCCACATACAGTTCTTGTCTCGGTCCATCCCTGATTCAGACTATCTTTATAACTGTATCGTACAATGAAGGTAGTCCATGTAAATCGTCAAGAGCAAATTCAGTTCAAGGTCACTAATTCTGTGGTAGAACTGAGGTGACACTTACCTGGAATGGAGCCTTGCCAGTCAGGCACTGGTAGATGATCGTGCCAATGCTCCACAGATCAGCTTTGGCATCATAGTGCTGAGACATAATAACCTCCGGTGCCTGGCAGGATAAACACACAAAAAAGACACCATGGATGTGTAGTCTGTAGCTCTTTTACAATATGTTAATCTTGACTAGTATCCTCCTAAGCATACAAGGTTACACATCTGGCCCCGAAAGCCAACACCAACTTTGTGGCCCAGGCCGCTATATTATGTGTATACCTAACCGACCTACAAGTATGTGTTTAGGTAAACGAATTGATGCAGAGGACGGAGGAAACACATGTGCCGGAATTACGAATTCTTTCCATGAACAGTACCCTTAGTAAGATATCTGTTTAGGATTCATATTCTGCATGTGTAGATGTTTAGGCAGAGGCAGTAAATCACTAGGTATAAATAACATCAAACTGGCGGCCCAGCCCTCCGTCCGGCGGAATAAGGAGCAGGGCCTGACTGACAATGAGGACTACTGGGATACATGAATTCCCATCACTTCTGGGAGTGTGCCAGCTGTCTACTTAGCAGCAAGCAGTCAGTAGGCGCAACCTCTTTGACAAATGTGGTTCAAACCGTTTCCCAAAGCAGGCAGGGAATGGCTCTACAAGTTGCATTACTCTAATCCATCTCTGACATTAAGTGCAGAAACAAGGAAAAACATACATTTGGCAAACTACAGTTTATTACAGACCACTCCCTAAAAAATGGAAACAAAGACAACCAATATTCCAGAAATTACACTTTAGGAGCTGCAGTTGTCAAGAGCACAGCCAGGATCAGAACACAGAAAATCAATCCTTCAATGCCGCCTCTGGGTAGTACGCATACAATAACCGGCAATCAATGTAGGTACTCTGGAAAATTCAATCATGAGCACCGTCAGCCCCCGAGCCTGCTCTTTGATTGGTACACTGACCAGCCTTGGCGATTCAGCAGGACCATCACTAAACCCAACAGACTTGTCAACTGCCCAAACCTTCTCTCCCCCAAAATTTCCTGTGTAGAGACAATCAAGAGGTCTCCATATGCAGAGGATGGTTATCCTGTCCTGCCGAAATTCACGGGCTCACCTTACCTAAATTTAATGGGTATAGCCACCTTCAGAGAGGCATTCTACCAGTTTTCCAAAACAAGTCTTGCCCTAGTTGTGTCGCAATTTTGCCTCCTCTTCCACAATCATGCATTAACGGGAACCTGTCCCATGCTTCACGCTGCCTGAACACAGCACAGTTGCCTCCTTCCCACCCACTTAGGTAGACTGACTGGTCTCTCTCTACGTAAGTGCACAAAGGAGAAGCTGTCAGTCTAGCAGAGTGGGCAGGGAGAACGGACATAGCTCTTCAAATAATCACTAGGGACAAGCGAAACGATTTGCAGTTCTCCGGCCCAGCGGCCCATCAGTGAAGCGTGGCTGCCGGAAGGGAGCACTGCCAACTGTCTCCTACCCATTGGCATGCCAGACACCTCTTCTGATTAGAAGATCTAGGGTGACGTCATGCTTATATCATGCCGCAACAATGACATCACACCGGCCTACAAGAGGAGATTCTGGGAAAGCCGGCAGGTAGGAGGCAGTGTGCGGGGCTGGAGTCTGAAAAATACTGATGTGGCCTCTGGGCGATGGTACTGCAATTCGATCAGCTCATCTTTACGAGACACAATGTCCTGGTGGCGCTTTCAACTAAGTTTTTTCTGAAATAGATTGGTTTGGGCAGCATGAATCGCGTGACAAGTTTAATATAATAGAGATAATTGATAAAGAAATGAAATGTTATCGATTCCGCCAACAATGTCCCCAACGTGCAGTATGTGCTTGTGTAACCACCCCGACACATAAAACTACCAAAACCTTGAAATCTTGAAGAGGTTAACAATGCACAGGAAACGCTTTACTAAACCATCTTTAAATAAGGAGAAACAGCACATTAGACCCTGGGACTTTATGTGAAAGCATCGGGGAATGAGGAATTATGTGAGGGATTATATATAGAACATATCAAACCCCGAAACATTGATCTGCTTGGTTTTGGGGGCTTCATCCTAACATAAAACCATGCAGACGCATTTCTTCTTTCAGCGCTGCACATATGGGGACCAGATGTAACTTTTGGGGTCTTTTTTACATAACTGTAAATTTTGGAGGACATTATTTTTGTAGACAACAGTCTAGACAAAGCATAACATGGCATTATAGTTATAACCAAAGGTCTATATGACTTAAAGGAAGACATTGATTACCATATACATGGGAGATCCACACAAAGTTGCCGCCATCATGTTGTTCTGCAGATACCTTGCAAATCCAAAATCAGCTGTGAATGAGAAAAATCCAAATGGTTACAAACCTATTTCACGCTCTCCATTTACCCTGCATACACCTTGCATGGAAAAATTAGCTACTTTCAGGAGGAAACCCCAACAATAAAATTAACCTTTTTGCTATGTAATCTGAGAGCACCACAATGAGGTGGAAGATAGGCTGATTACAAGAATATATCTATCACTTTTTATGTTTTGCTTCTTCAATACAATCAGTGTTTCATTAGCAGGAGATTATCATTACAGAACAACTACACTCCAGTTACCAGGTTTAGTTTGCTTTCATGGGGGGAGTATAAGAAACTACGGTAAACCCAAGGAACTAAAAGCAGACCATTAGATGTTAAGGTCTATTTACATGGATCATTTAGAAGAACGGTGGTCCCTTATCCTGTGTGAATATGCCAACGGTCAGCCGATGAATGAGCAAAATGCTGATCGGATGGTGTATGCTGGCGTAAAAAAAAAGAATGATCATTCTGCCCTTATACAGTTCGTATCACCCTGTTTACAGTTGATTGGCGCTAGTTTATGGGATGGAGAAAAAAAACACTTGCCTCACATAAAAGAGACTGTGGGTGGGGAATCTTGCAGGACGACTTAAAACAATCACTAAACAAGCAAGAAGAATAAGACTACAGTACTGGAACTATAAATACCTCGATAAAATACTTATATACAAGGCGCCAGGAAAGGAAGCTGAAACAAAGCCAGGATAAACGGACCGAGGCTCCTACAGCGCTTGGGATTTATGCTACACAGTGACTATTAATAATGGGACAACGACCTAAGATGGTCACCAGTTACTAAGGAAAACTACCAATATGGGGGGTTCCATTCCTCCGCACGTCGTGTGTTCTTCCGCACAGCAAAACATGGAGGGATCCACATATAGGAGCAGCTTACCTATCTTAATGCGAATATTGTTGGGGTTGGACCTGCGGCCGCCTGTGCAGGACAGGAGGATGTTCTGAGGTTTCAGATCCCGGTGAATAATGCCTTTACTGTGCAACATCTTCATCGCTCCAGCAATTTGCTGCAGAAATAGTCGGATGGTGTCTTCGCTCAGGGTCCGCATTGCTAGAAGGCACAAAGAAGGCACAAAGTCACATGCTAGATCTCAAAGGATTCCTTACAGCGATATCAATATTGTACTAAAGTGACTACAAGCCGATCTGTCATGTGAACACAGTTCTTGCAGTTTCTGTGGTCATTTATGGCCAAGCATGAATATCCAGCCAAAGAGAGAGGAGATTTACGGAAAAAGGTGAAAGCTCATATGCTATTCCATAAACGTGCAAAAGAATGACGGCAACAGCAGCGTGATCTAAAATAGGAAATGTACTCGAGTTGTGGCATAATATTATAAAATATTATCATCAGCTAATGACTTTAAAACAAACGAGAAAAAAAAAGAAGAAAACCCCCCAAAACAAATGGAGAATATTTTTCACATAATATAATACAATTTTTTTTTTTAATTGTCACGGTTTCTTCTTGTTCTGTCTGTCCTAATCGGACATGTTATGTTAGATGAAAAACATGACTAATATTGCTGGGAAATTAAAGGGGTTATCAGGTACTTGCATCAATATGAGATCTGTCGGGGTATGACACTGCTGGGGTGGATATCTGCTGATTAAGTGGCTTAGACCCCCATAAATATTATTATTATTTATTACTAGATGGAGGCCCGATTTTAACGCATCGGGTATTCTAGAATATGTATGTAGTTTATTTATGAAGTAAACGTGACTGAACTACGTGGCACTGTGACTGACAGAACTTATTCAGTAAACGTGACTGAACTACATCACACTGTGACTGACAGAACTTGTTCAGTAAAATGTGACTGAACTACGTGGCACTGTGACTGACAGAACTTATTCAGTAAACATGACTGAACTACATCACACTGTGACTGACAGAACTTGTTCAGTAAACGTGAGTGAACTACGTCACACTGTGAGTGGGGGTTGAATTCCGCACCAATATCGCTGATAGGTCGCAGCTGGCTGCCACGACCAATCAGCGATGCGGGATTTCCATTACAGACAAACAGACAGAATTAGAAGATTATATAGTAGACTAGATGATGGCCCGATTCTAACGTACCGGGTATTCTAGAATATGTAGGTAGTATATAGCACAGGCTACGTACTACTATATTGCACAGTGACGTAGTATATAACACAACCGACGTAGTATATAACATAGCCACGTAGTGTATTGCACAGCTACGTAGTGTATTGCACAGGCACGTATTTTATTGGTCAGCCACGTAGTATATAGCAGAGCCACGTAGTATATAACATAGCCACGTCGTATATCGTAGTATATTGCACTGCCACGTAGTATATAACAGAGCCACGTAGTATATTGCACAGTCGACGTAGTATATAACAGAACCGACACAGCCACATAGTATATTGCACAGCTACGTAGTATATAGCACAGAGTACGTAGTATATTGCACAGCCACGTAGTATATTGGACAGTCACGTTGTATATTGCACAGTCACGTTATATATTGCCCAGCTACATCGTATATAGCACAGAGATGTAGTATATAACAGAGCCCACGCAGTATGTAACACAGCCCACGTAGTATATAGCAATGTGGGCACTATATGCGTGGTTAAAAAAGACTTAAAATAAAAAATAAACATATACTCACCTTGAAGTTCTGGCGCCTGTATGCGGTGCACGCGGCAGCTTCCGGTCCCAGGGTTGGTATGAGCGCAGGACCTGTGAAGACGTCGCGGTCACATGACCGTGACGTCATGGCAGGTCCTTCTCGCATAGCATCCTTGGCACCGGAACCTGCCGCTTGCACTGCTGAGGACAGCAGGCGACGTCGGAGGGTGAGAATAACCTTTTTTATTATTATTATTATTATTTGTAACATTAGATCGTTTTACTATTGATGCTGCGACTTGGATTTCCATGACAGACAGAGGCCGCGACCAATGAATATCCGCGACAGACAGAAGGACAGACGGAAGTGACCCTTAGATAATTATATAGTAGATTATAGCGTCATTTATTCCATGGCGCAGTACATATCAATATTTACTGTAAGTCTCTGACAAAAAGTGATGCCCAGCTCAAAACCCTGACTATCTCTTTAACGAAGCCCTATAGCTTTTAGGTAAACAGCTTTGAGTAAGGCTTCATTCAAATGTCAGTATTTTTCCATGAGCATTTTATCAATATTTGTATGCCAAAACCAGGAGCGTCTGCAAAACACAGAACAGGGGTCAATCTTTCAATTAATAATTTCTCTGTAGGATCCACTGCTGTGGAATACAAATACTGAGGTGTGTATGAGGCCTAAAGCTTGCATAAAAATCATCATTCTCGGTAGCACATCATCCTATGTAAACAAGACATGTGCTGACGAGAACAATGAAAGTCTATGAGCACAAAACGATCTGGTACTGATCCGTCTGTGTCATAAGAAGCGCCATTAGCCTAGCTACCTGCCTATCGGCAAACTTGTACCCGGTTGGCTAACAGCCGCAGGTCTAAATGCGCCCTTACACCTCTTTTTATAGATATTTAGTCAAATCTGTTCTTTTTATTCTTGAGAAAATAAACAATGGCGTCCGTTTCCCACTGTGCACTGGCACACACTGTTCAATATGCAGGAATAAGACATTCACAGGACACAAACCGACCTGAGATAAAAGAGAACTTTTCCATTTCCACACACAACACATCAAACACGACTCCGCTCCCCCAGCTGCCCCGCCAGCTCTACATAACCGCAGCTTCTCGAAAAAAAAGCTCAGCGTCTTGCCATTACAGTCATATAAAGGCTGGAGGTTATTAAACGCTTATGAAAATATAGTCTATGTTGTAACAGCACTCGAGAGCAAGGCAGGAAATGGAAGGTTAAATTCCCAGCAAGCGTGGGAAAGTGCGCGGCTTAATATGGACTTTAGGGGAAATAAGGAACATGAATAAATAATGGAGAGCTTTTTATTATTGGGATTACACAAACATGTTAGCGGGCTTCTATACGTGCAACACCCTAAATAGTGGCCCTGCTTCCTTTATGGATTGTAGTCAACAGCATTAGTATTCCAGAATATCAACTGTGATCCTTTCCCTCTAGCTGTACGAATATATAAGTCATAACGGTATGTGAAAGCAAAGTTTGTTTTAAGATTTTTCATTTTTATTTTTTAGAGCTAGATGATTTCTAAAATCCTCCTCAAAACTCTTGAAAAATCCTTCCAGGCGGAATCCTGCAGAGCACGTCATTTTCTGGTCGAGTCTGACAGGAATCCGCCTGAAAAAGCGCCACAAAATCATCTCCATAAAATGAACATAATGCACAGCACTTTCAAAATGAAATTACCGTGCAGATGTTCTGTCTTACGTCACTCCTCTTAACCTCTTCAGGGTTCGGAAACTCTGAAACAGTTAAAAGACGTGACGTGCTCCTTCTTTTAGCAGCTTTACAGTATAGACTGAAAGCTGGCGTAAGAATAAGTGCAAAGGCACAGGCTTTTTCCTGAAGCAGTTTCGCCCGGGAAAACTTGGCGACTGTGCCAATGTCTAAATGATTTTTTTTTTTTAGCTTTTTTCCTTAATATTTTATGAAAATCATCTGGTAAAAAATAAATGCATGTAAGTTCTTTGAAGCAAATCAGAAAAAGTACAAATCCACCAAAAATGCCACAAAAAAAGCAGAATTTCATGAAACACTTTTTGTTTGAAAAACTCTTGGTTTTTGAAAGCCTAAGGCTAGGTTCATATTGTGTTAGTGTGTGTCCGCTGACGGAATCCGTTTCATAGCGGCACTAACGCTATGTAACGGATCCGTTAGCGCACCCATTGACTGCAATTATGTAGCGCATCGCTAACGCATGCCATTATTGGCATGCGTTAGTGATGTGCCGTTATTTTGTGATGGACCCTCGAACGCTGTCTGCAGCGTTTTTGGGTCCGTTCCCGCTAGCGCAGATAGAGCATCTGCACTAGCACGATCGCATAACGCAATCCCTTTCGGCAATTGCGTTAACGCAGTCCGTTAGCGTATGCGCCTACGTCTGAATTCAGTGCCTACGTCTGAATTTCCCCCGTGCTCTGTCATGCATAATTTTTAAGTGTATACGCCTACTGGAGGCGGACACTTAAGACACAGTCTACTATAATCGCTGTACTGTTCCCATCAGTATCCGCTGGCATGTATAAACATGCAAGTAATAGAGCGCCAATAGACTTGTATATAAATATTGTGAAGGGTTGACTCACTCAGATGTTTGCAGATGTAAACACAGGAATGCTTTTTAGGTAAAATACCTGCTGGTTTATTAAAGCACAGCATAAACCGTAGCAGGGTTAAACAAAATAATCCTGGCCTTTCTGGCCTAATGGCAAAACAAAACAAAGATAAAGTTCAACAGAGTCCTTTTTCCTGCAAGATTCACTCGCAGGTAACACCCAAAGTCCTCAGCTCCTCCTGGAGCCACATCTGGAGACTCTCCTCTCCAAACACACAACAGAGAAAAAGAAAACAGTGCCTCAACATTTAAAGGGAACCTGTCACCCCCAAAATAGAAGGTGAGCTAAGCCCACCGGCATCAGGGGCTTATCTACAGCATTCTGTAATGCTGTAGATAAGCCCCGGATGTATCCTAAAAGATGAGAAAAAGAGGTTAGATTATACTCATCTGGGCGGGGGGTCCAATCCGATGGGCGTCGCGGTCCGGGGCCTCCCATTTTCATAGGATGACGTCAACTTCTTGTCTTTACGCAGCGGCTCCGGCGCAGGCGTATTTTGTCTGCCCTGTTGTGGGCAGAGCAAAGTACTGCAGTACGCAGGCGCCGGGCCTCTCTGACCTTTCCCAGCACCTGCGCACTGCAGTACTTTGCTCTGACCTCAACATGGCAGACACAGTACGCCTGCGCTAGAGCCGCAGCCTGAAGACAAAAAGAGGACATCATCGTAAGAAGATAGGAGGCCCCCGGCCCGGACCACGACACCCATCGGACCGGACCGCAGCGGGAACGCCCCTGGGTGAGTATAATCTAACCTCTTTTTCTCATCTTTCAGGTTACATCGGGGGCTTATCTACAGCATTCCAGAATGCTGTAGATAAGCCCCTGATGTCGGTGGGCTTAGCTCACCTTCGATTTTGGGAGTGACAGGTTCCCTTTAACTCCCCAGCCATTGGCATGAGGTGGAGATATGGTGAGCAGGTGTCCCGTCCATCTATTACCTCATCACCTAAAATACCGATCCGTTATCATGACTGATTAACCCCTTCAACACACAGCATGCTGGAGAGAAACTTATGGGGTTCTAGATCACTGAAAAAAGCAATCTTTGTGGCATATATCTCTTCACATACAGTGCCAATGACCCGGTCGCTCTATCTATCTATCTATCTATATGCTCTTGTGTCATAACCTCACATGAGCCCCGGGAGCACGAGGGCTGACATAGCTGGAATGGAGCAGTCACAGGAGGTGACCATAGGTGGTTTTATTTTAATGGGTGGAAAATATTCAGATTGAGAAGGAGTTGTCTTAGTAGTGGACAACCTCTTTAAGGTGATATCACATGTACTGGAAACATGGACGTGTGGCATCAGTCATCCACAAGACAGTATGACATTGTAACTGGACCCCACAAGATGGAATAGTGCAATTATTTTTGCTTGCACATTAGTTGGTCACTATATGGCATTAGCGTAGTTATATTTCACAGACATTTAAATATAGCAGCTGTAGTCTTCAAAGTTCCCCCTCCAGATGTACAGATGTAAGGAGCAAAATACAGAATGAAATCTACCATGCTCCACTCCACATCCTGCCTTTCTGCACCTGCCTAACCCTACAATCTGATTTATCTTCCGTAGTAGAAAATTGGTAAAATGCTACATCTATTACTATATTATGCTGCCTATTCCGGATAACAATCCTAAAGGTCAATATCGACTCTTCATTGGGCCTATTTACACAACTTTGGATAAGAAGTCAGACCAGAAACTTCATTTACAGACACATGTTTCAGGTATTTTCCCCTCATCAGTGCAAAGCAGGAGATCTGTTTTGCTGGGAGAGAGGCTTCTGACAGGGTCTAAACGGTAAATCTTTTCCTTGTGGAGAGTTCCTCTGGGAGTTTAAATATGCGAAATTTATATTGCACAATGTCCACCTTGTTAAACAAAAACTGACTAAGGCAAATAACGTGTGATCTATAAAGAGTATCGAGTCTTCCTGTGACTGGCTGGTCTTCCGCCTCCGACAGCAGCATGTTTAATCCTAGTAGGACATGCCTTCAGTAGGATAGGCCACAGGGGACTAATAAGCCAAGTACTCATCAGAGCAGTGCGGTACCCGATAATAAGCTGCCTCTTTGCTCCCAGGACGCTGTGTTGCCAGCAGTGCTTGGAAGTAACTATATCCTTTGTTTATTTCTCTGGGATGACGATGTGACCGAATGATTCTCCCAGGAACGGGGCTGTTTGTTTAGACTTTTTTCCTCTCATCTGCTTGGCATGAGATCGGTTTCACAGGGTAAACGTACGCTGTCTGACCAGGTCACCCCTAGGAGCAGCCTGGTGCAACATCCGACCGTCCTGGTAGAATTTACTAACATTACTGCCGAGCAAGGAAAACCAGACAGCGCCAAGTCCATGCGAAGAGAATGGAAAAGATCAAGACATTCCCAGAGACGCTAATCCAGCACTCCACATATGTTTATGCTAAAGTCTTATGTGCGGCTGTTAAATGACCACTGATCAGCTACATCGGCAGTCATATAATGGCGTGTTTGGACAGGCCGACCACAATCACGGGACGTTTGTCAATGCGGTCATGCTGTCCATGGAATATTATGGGCAGCGCACAGCCTGCTTACACAGGACAGTATGCTGACATTAACAACGGTTTTTAAATTGGTGGAAAAATCTTCGCATCCATTGAACAAGTGTTTTTGTCGTTCAACAGGTGATTGCTGGCCTGTTTACATGGCCTCATCGTTGGAAACCAGGAACGTTCCTTTGCCAATTATCGTCCCACTGCAAAGCAGCGTTGAAGCACACTAGACGACTGGCTCAACCATCTCCAAAATGGCAGCGAACCCTGTGAGATCCCACCTGGAAGACAGAGTCTGAAGGATGGTTCTCATGATATGGGTTGGATCTCATACATGGGCTCTCTAATCCAACACTTGGACATGGGTTTCCTGCTTGGGAGGAGTACCCATGTGACGTGAGGTTCGGAAACACACTCAAGTCTCAACATTTTAATGGCTGCTCTACTTTTAGAACTGATTATAAGTGTTCTTTTAGGAAGATTTCATGAAGGCACACACAGTGGCATCTATTAATATAGAAAGCGTCTTTGTGGTCCTTATAGTTAGTCTATGTCTGGCCAGATGACGACTCTGTTACCAGATGGTGGGTATAGAGAGAATAGTAAATTATGGGCACAAGTTGGCACAAGTCGTATCATCCTGTCTGCTGTTGAGGTAGCCATAAAACGTTCAGCAGTCTACATTCCTATTTTTCCCGGGAGCAATATCCTAGATAGTAAATAATAATTTACGTATAAAGTCATCAAAACAGAGATTTGCATGCTAATTCATAGGATATGTCTCAATCATACACAACCCAAGTAACAAAGCACAAAACACAACACATTTCACATGATGGCAAAAAAAAGACATAAAATACTCAGACACAGTAACAAAACAACTAAATTGGACATGTACAAAGCGGTTAAATATTCTGCCCACTGAATACCACCGGATCCGATTACCAGCCATAATCCGGCAGTAGGCATGTTATACATTCATGGCACCACATGCTGCAGCATGTCTGTAACAAATAGATGGTTTATTCCTCCACTTTAATTATTCTGATTTTTATGTAGCTTTTATGTTACTTTCCATCTGTTCATTGTGCAGAGAAGCCGGGATGCACATTGTATCTGTACCCACATTGGGGCATATGCTCCAAAGGTATGAGCCCGACAGTGTGCACAGTCAGGACCCATGCCAAGGCGTCCATCCACCATAGGGACCCACAAGAAACGTGTAGATATTGTATGCCTTTCTTTGCAGGGGTCCTATGTATAGGAAAGTGACATACTATCTTATACAGTTAAATGGCATGCCGGAGGTGGCCAATAGAACACATTGTCACCTCCATCTGGTGAATGGCGGCCTATAGTAACGTCAAGGTATACACAGTGGCTTGCGAAAGAATTCACCCCTTGGATTTTTACCTATTTGGTTACATTACAACCTGTGTTTAAATATTTTTCTCATCGATTTGTGCGTGATGCATCAGCACTAAATAGTTTACGCTAGTGAAGTGAAGTAAGGAAAATACAGGCATAAATGAAATTTATAGGAACAAATAACAAAATTGACATGCGCATATGTATTCACCCCTTTTGCAACACCATTGGTTTTACCATGTCGTGTACTAGAAAATGGGAAAAAAATTCCAAGTGCGGTGATATTGCAAAAAAAAGCGCAATCCCACACTTGTTTTTTGTTTGGCTTTTTTGTTAGGTTCACTAAATGCTAAAACTTACCTGCCATTATGATTCTCCAGGTCATTACGAGTTCATAGACACCAAATATGTCTAGGTTATTTTTCTTATCTAAGTGGTGGAAAATAATGCCAAACTTTGCTTAAAACAAAAAAATTGCGCCATTTTCCGATACCCGTAGCGTCTCCATTTTTCGTGATCTGGGGTTGGGTTAGGGCTTATTTTTTGCGTGCCGAGTTGACGTTTTTAATAATAACATTTTGGTGCAGATACGATCTTTTCATTACCTGTTATCGCATTTTAATGCAATGTCGCAGCGACCAAAAAAAGTAATTTCGGCGTTTTGACTTTTTTTAATCCTTTTTTATTGATAGATCGGCGATTCTGAATGCGGCGATACCAAATATGTGTAGGTTTGATTTTCTTTTTATTGTTTTATTTTGAATGGGGCAAAAGGGGGTTGATTTGAACAATTATTTAATTTTTTTTATATTTTTAAACACTTTTTTTTTTTTTTACTTTTGCAATGCTTCAGTAGTCTAAGAGACTAGAAGCTGGCACAACTCGATCAGCTCTACTACACAGAGGCGATGGTCAGATTGCCTCTATGTCGTAGAACTGCTGAGTTGCTATGAGTGCCAACCACTGGGTGGTGCTCACAGCAATCCGGCAGTGACAACCATAGAGGTCTCCAGGAGACCTTGGGTTGTCATGCCAACACACCGGTGACCTGCGATCACGTGACGCAGGTCCCCGGTGTGCGTATTTACATCTGATGCACCATTTAAATGCTGCTGTCAGTGTTTGACAGGGGCATTTAACTAGTTAATAGCCGCGGGCACATGTCAGCTGTTCAAAATAGCTGACATGTCCCTGGAAAGATGTGAGCTCACTGCCGGAGCCCACATCAAAGGGAGGGATACCGACATCGGTGTACTATTACGCCCGATGACGATAAGGGGTTAAGCAAGAAGCACCACTAACCAAACACCATGAAAACCAAGGAGTTCTCCAAATAAGTCAGGGACAAAAGTTGTTGAGAAATACAATTTGGGGTTGAGGCAGCACATAGACCAAAAGGTAACCCTGAAGGAGCCGCAGAGTTCCCAAGCAGAGACTGGAGTATCTGTCCATATGACCACAATAAGCCGTACACTCCATAGAGGTAGCCTTTAAGGAAGAGTGGCCAGAAAAAAAACTTAATTTACACAAAAAAATTGTATAGCTCATTTTGGGTTTGCCAAAAGACATGTGGGAGACTCCCCAAATGTATGGAGCAAGGTGCTGTGGTTAGACAAGACCAAAATTGAACTTTTTTTCCACCAAGGTAAATGCTATGTCTGATGCTAAACCAGCACAGCTCATCACCCCAAGAACACCATCCATAAAGTGAAAAATGGTGGTGGCAGCATCCTGCTACAGGGAAGGAGCTGGAGCAGTTTTGCCTTTAGAAATGGGCAAAAGTCCCAGTGGCAAAATGTGGAAAGCTCAGAGACTTATCCAAAGAAACTTGTAATTCCCGCAAAAGGAGGCTCTACAAAGTAATGCCATTAGGGGGTTGAATAGTTAGGCACATCACAACAAAAAGAAAACCTAATGTTCACAGTTGTAGGCATGTTCTTTACATGAACTGATGTAAATCCTTTAAACAAAACTGAAATTCCAGGTTGTGAGGTAACAAAACATGGAAAAGTGCCAAGGGTGTGTGTGCGGGTGGGGAGGGGGGGGATACTTTTGCAAGCCATTGTATGTATGGAAAAGCTTTCATGTGTATACAATGGTTAGGTGCATGGACACAGTGTGCACTTAAGGTACCTTCACACATAAAGATATCGTTAACGATATCGTTGCTTTTTGTGACGTAGCAACGATATCGTTAAGGAAATCGTTATGTGTGACAGCGACCAACGATCAGGCCCCTGCTGGGAGATCGTTGGTCGCTGAGGAAAGTCCAGCACTTTATTTTGTCGCTGGATCTCCCGCTGACATCGCTGGATCGGCGTGTGTGACACAGATCCAGCGATGTCTTCACTGGTAACCAGGGTAAACATCGGGTTACTAAGTGCAGGGCCGCGCTTAGTAACCCGATGTTTACCCTGGTTACCAGCGTAAACGTTAAAAAAACAAACACTACATACTTACCTTCAGCTGTCTGTCCCCGGCGCTCTGCTTCTCTGCACTCCTCCTGCATCCTGTGTCAGCGCCGGTCAGCCAGAAAGCACAGCGGTGACGTCACCGCTCTGCTTTCCGGCTGACCGGCGCTGACAGTGCAGAGGAAAGCAGAACGCCGGAGGACAGACAGCTGAAGGTAAGTATGTAGTGTTTGTTTTTTTAACGTTTACGCTGGTAACCATGGTAAACATCGGGTTACTAAGCGCGGCCCTGCGCTTAGTAACCCGATGTTTACCCTGGTTACCGGGGACCTCGGGATCGTTGGTCGCTGGAGAGCGGTCTGTGTGACAGCTCTCCAGCGATCAAACAGCGACGCTGCAGCGATCGACATCGTTGTCGGTATCGCTGCAGCGTCGCTTAGTGTGAAGGTACCTTTAGCCTTAACTGTCTTCAAATACTACAATTACTGAATCGAAAAAAAAACAAACAAAAAAAACAACTTTTTTTACTTACTGTGCAGGTAATCTGCTAAATCGCCACCATTGCAGTACTGAAAAGCAGAACAAAGAAAATAAACATTGAGAAAATCTGCAAAAAAACACACACCGGACAGTATGTAATACTCTACAATTGTAGTGGCAGGGCTGCATGTGGGCATCATGTGTTCTACATAGGAAGAGGGGGTACGCCACTGACAGAGATCTGTGTGGATTTTTTTCTCCAGGGAACAAAAGCATCGGGCATATTGAAGTCCAATCGGAAGATGGCCAGTTCCGACAAAATCATTGTGTGGCTGTCTTCAATGTGTGAGGGGTGTCTAGTGTAAAGCCAATCACACCTCTGACAGAGTGCATGTCCAACATATCTCCGAAGGAGAAGAAAAAAATTTGAAGTCCAACATGCTAGATACAGGTGTGTCTCAAAAAATTTGAATATTATCAAAAAGTTAATTTATTTCAGTTCTTTAATACAAAAAGTGAAACTCATATATTATATAGAGTTTTTACAAACAGAGTGATCTATTTCAAGTGTTTATTCCTGTTGATGTTGATGATTATGGCTTACAGCCAAAGAACACCCAAACGTCATTGTATCAGTAAATTAGAATACTTTATAACACCAGCTTGAAAAATGATTTTAAAATCCGAAATGTTGGCCTACTGAAATGTATATTCAGTAAATGCTCTCAATACTTGGTCAGGTTTTGCCTCAATTACTGCATCAATGCGGCGTGGCGGTGATCAGCCTGTGACACTGCTGAGGTGTTATGGAAGCCCAGGTGGCTTTGATAGCAGCCTTCAGTTCGTCTGCATTGTTGCGTCTGGTGTCTCTCATCTTCCTCTTGTACTCCATAGGTTAAGGTCAGGCGAGTTTGCTGGCCAATCAAGCACAGTGATACTGTTGTTTTTAAACCAGGTATTGGTACTTTTGACAGTGTGGACAAGTGCCAAGTCCTGCTGGAGAATGAAATTTCCATCTCCAAAAAGCTTGTTGACAGAGGGAAGCATGAAGTGCTCTAAAATCTCCTGGTAGATGGCTGCGCTGACTTGGTCTTGATAAAACACAATGAACCTACAAAAGTAGATGACATGGCTCCCCAAACCATCACGGATTGTGGAAACTTCACACTAGACCTCAAGAAGCTTGGATTGTGTGCCTCGCCACTCTTCCTCCAGACTCTGGGACCTTGATTTCCAAATGAAATGCAAAATTTACTTTCATCTGTAAACAACACCTTGGACCACTGAGCAACAGTCCAGTGTTACCTCGGCTCCTGTTCCTGGCGCTCCTCCTGCTGCCGCCGAGTCCAGGTCAGCTGATGTCCTTGCTGCGTCCTCCTCACTCCGGGGCTCGGTGCTTGCATCCCGGCGCGCGTCCTCCCTGCTCTCAGCTGCGCGCTCCTGTGGGTTGCGCAGGCGCAGTAGGCTCCGACCACGCACGCTCCTTCTGCTCTTCTATCCCTCCATGACCTGACCCGGAAGTACTTCCTGCCAATCAAAGTCTGGCCGGCCTCAGGTATTTCTGGCCCTCCTCCCTTTGTGGAGGCGCCTGATTATTGTGTTTTCCTGCTTTAGTTAGGCCGCATAGTTTTCTGTGCTTTACCAGTCCTGTGCATTCCCAGTCTTGTGCCTTTCCAGCCCTGTGTTGTTTAACCTCTTGTTCTCCTGTTTTCTCTTTCAGTTCCTGCTCCTGTGTTCCGCAGTTCCTGTGTTTTCCCTTTCCTCAGTCCGTTCCTCAGCTCCTTTACTTCTCACCCAGGTTTTCCTCCGTCACCTTCTTCCCTTTCTGTTTTTCCCCGTTTTTCTCCCTGTTTCCTTTTCCTGGAGCCGATCCCTGGTCCTGGCCTCTGTGGTACTAGTTTTCCCTGTGCTTGCCTTCTAACAGTCCCTGTATAGGGGTTGGTTCCACTCTGGAGTGCTCGCTCAGGGGAGGTTCGGTGCCACGGTCCAGTGGGTCCACTCTTTGTTCCCGTCGCCTTCGGCGTTACAGACTGCACTCAGACGACATCTGAGTGCAGCCTGATTCTAACATCCAGTTCTTTTTCTCCTTGGCCCAAGTAAGACTCTTCTGGTGTTGTCCATTGGTCATGAGTGGCTTGACACAAGGAATGCGACACTTGTAGCCTATGTTCTGGATAAGTCCACTCCTTGGTGAATCTCCCAAAATTTTTGAATGGCCTTTTCCTAACAATGTTTTCAAGGCTGTGTTTATCTCTGTTGCTTGTGCACCTTTTTCTAGCACACTTTTTCCTTCCACTCAACTTTTCATTAATATGCTTTTATACAGCACTCTGTGAACAGACAGCTTCTTTAACAATGGCCTTTTGTGGCTTACAATCTTTGTGGAGTGTGTCAATGACTGCCTTCTGGACATCTGTCAAGTCTGCAGTCTTCCCCATGATTGTGGAACCTAATGAGACAGACTAAAGGTACCTTCACACTAAACGACGCTGCAGCGATCCAGACAACGATCCGGATCGCTGCAGCGTCACTGTTTGGTCGCTGGAGAGCTGTCACACAGACCGCTCTCCAGCGACCAACGATGCCGGTAACCAGGGTAAACACCGGGTTACTAAGCGCAGGGCCGCGCTTAGTAACCCGATGTTTACCCTGGTTACCATCCTAAAAGTAAAAAAAACAAACGCTACATACTTACCTACCGCTGTCTGTCCCCGGCGCTGTGCTCTGCTTCTCTGCTCTGGCTGTGAGCGCCGGGCAGCCGGAAAGCAGAGCGGTGACGTCACCGCTCTGCTTTCCGGCCGCTGTGCTCACAGCCAGAGCAGAGAAGCAGAGCGCCGAGGACAGACAGCGGTAGGTAAGTATGTAGCGTTTGTTTTTTTACTTTTAGGATTGTAACCAGGGTAAACATCGGGTTACTAAGCGCGGCCCTGTGCTTAGTAACCCGATGTTTACCCTGGTTACCAGCGAAGACATCGCTGAATCGGTGTCACACACGCCGATTCAGCGATGTCAGCGGGAGAGCCAGCGACCAAAGAAAGGTCTGGCCCTCTAGCCCCGACCAACGACATCACAGCAGGATTCTGATCGCTGCTGCGTGTCAAACTAAACGATATCGCTAGCGAGGACGCTGCAACGTCACGGATTGCTAGCGATATCGTTTAGTGTGAAGGTACCTTAAGGGACCTTTTTAAATGCTTAGGAAGCCTTTGCAGGTATTTTTTTAATTATTCTAGCTTACTAAGATAATGACTTTTGGATTTTCATTGGCCATTAGCCATAATCATCAACATTAACAGAAATAAACACTTGAAATAGATCACTCTGTTTGTAATGGCTCTATATATGAGTTTAATTAACTTTTTGATGATATTCTAATTTTGTGAGATGCACCTGTATTTTTGGTGGAATCCATTGACAAAAATGCAATATGAACAGGCAAAATTAGTTTTAGATTACTGCAATATGCTGCCCCAAAATTGCCAGTTCCACAGGTGGACCCAAGCTGAATGACAGTGGGAATTTCTCTATCACCTTTCATGTTCTGAATACATAAGGATGATTTCTAAGAGAAACTTAAAAAAGTAAGGGGTTTGGATTACAGGACATTTAAGCTAGTACTTTGCAGGTCGCAATGCGACCCCATCCCCATTATGCTGCAATATCACAGCGGCAAATAGCGATATAATTGACTATGTGACACTTGTTCCCCAAAAAGTCGCAGCCTAATTGTCACATAACAGAAAAGTCACGGCTTCTGTATTACTGTCTACCAGTATAGGGAATGGCAATGGCCACCTACTGATACCTACTCCAATGCTGTGCATGTGTGAGAATAGAGCAGAGGAACTCACCTCCATAACCAGGTATACGGAATTGGCCACTTCCTGAAAACAAAGAAACAAACATCAGGTAGGATCCCATTACTGACTTACACAGCTTCTACTCAGGTCAGGGTGACGGACAAGGGTGCCGCGTATGATACGCGGTCGCGGCACCACACAGCAAACAAAGGGTTATCAGGCAAATTAATGCAAAACCAGAAGTGCAAATTTACACCTGTCATCATTTGCCTAGGAAAAGTTTTATTGTTGGTTGTTATTTAATGCAGCTAATCCGTGGATACGGTACATCTTCATGTTCTGTCCGCCACGGCTGGGACACGTGCAGTATTTCTTTTATGACACCTAACAATGCGCTGAAAGAACAGGGATTTCTGATAAAAGTTTGCTTTGATTTATTGACCATGACATTATCCATTAACATTCTGGTGCCTAGTTAATAACATACCCAGAAGCCCAGGGGCCACGCACACGGATTCAACAAGACCGGGGGAGTAAAGCTGCACCGCACAAAAAGAAGAGGGACTAAAGTCTTTGGAGGGCTTAGGTACATGTTCACACTGCAGGTCCGTACTGTACGGGTCTATAACATGGGTGTCAGTAAGGTACATGGGGCCTCTTCTGTACCTCCATATCCTTATATTTCATACAGAGGTATACAGAAGTTTTCTTCATCCCAACATAAAACGTTGCGTGTTCCACCGCACTTTGTATGTGCAGAGATCTTCTTGGGAGAACATCTCTACAAATTCTGCTTCAACTATCAAACCCAATTCGTTTCTATTAGCCATCCTATCGCACAGGTTGTAGGAGATATGGAAGCTCACTAACTGCTTATGAGATAAATTATAGCCAACTTTTATAGTATCAGACGTCAGTGGTTAGAGTAACAACATTTTCTCTAATCCCACCTAAAGTCCCAAGAGGCGATCACAAGTGACAAGGAGATGACTGCAAGCTCTGGTGTCTGCCTGGTAACAGGCCTGCCAGCTCTGCCCACTCTCCACAGCTGCCTCCTGCTGATAAGGGGCCATTGCAGGCCATCTGTTGGTGTCAGGAGCACGTAGGCCTGCTATTCTGCTATACAGATAGGACAAAGCGTTGGGGGTATAAGGACATGTCTGCTCCTATTTCACCCTGCCTCATTTCCCTATGAATGTGCTGGAGTCAGACACACAAGGCACCTGCTGAAGACAGGAGATAAGGACTGGCCGTGTATGTTATACATTGGGGTAATATATGTCTAGATATATATCACACACACACACACACGCACACGCACACACTTGTTGCTAGCTGCGAGTCATCTCGTGTGACCGGATGTGCTCATACAATGGTGAGTTTTTCAATACAAATCCCTATAAGCACTGTTACTTACCAGCATCCAATAGTAACCTAATAAGAGGTCATCTACACTGATCACATATAGTCACAAGTAATAAATGTCACCCAATATTATAGTACCGTAATATCACCCAACACCACCGATAATATGTGGATTGTTGAAAGACCGAAGGTATTCAGCTCATGATCTGTACTATTAATGATCTTGTAGTTTTCACAATATCCGCTGGGGCTTTTTAGTCTCATACTTCCGGTACGTTCAGGAGGCTTCTTATCATCAGAGGCAGACTTACAACAGGTGACACCCAAGTACAGAGCTGATAAAACAGGATCCACCATTAACAATAGGTGATGTCCCCTTGCTCCCGGCTTCACAATGACCTTTGCACACCCTCATTAGATGCTTCAATACAAAAGATGTGGTCTGAGGCAGTCTATTGCTGCTAATGTTCATGTGAATTTCCTAAAAGAACAAGAAATTAAGTGTCTAAAACTGCCCCATTGGCTTTCTGTCTTTTGTTTTTTATTATTTTTTACTGGATTACTAATTTTGCTTTTTTAATATAGATCGTAATATGGAAAAAAAAAATACTGCCAAAAATGTATGTATGCACATGTATGTATATATAACAAAAAATCCTAATTTAAACTATAGGTTATTTTCTGAAGATCCAATTTCTTTAAAAAACTGCAAACATTCTTTAATAACTTTGACTATGCTCTATTATCCAAACTACAAATGGAAGGGAAACACTTGGGAGTAGTAGAGCAATAAGGTAATTTCTCCAAAAGTTGTAAGAGAATTGGACCCGTAATTAAGAGTCCCGTGTAACTGGTACATTCCCAACACTACAGACACATGCCCAGTACCAGATTCCTATAGGAATCGGTTTCATAACGTGAAGTTTGAAGGCCCCAATACAAGATCTCAAAAAGGACTCCCAACCATCAGTAGTACTGGTCTTCTCATATAGGACATAGGGACCAATCGAGACTTCCTTGGCTCCATGGCCAAGGTGCAACTGCAATTTGGATTGACTTTATATAATATGCTGGAACATTTACAGATGATGACTATTTAAAGCCCACCAGAAACATGTGATCTTCTCTGGACTTGTAATATTGGACCCGGGTGTTGTAATCGTCTATGTCTAAAGTTTGTCACGTGATAGCTGTTTACTATTGCAACAGCAAACTACTAGGTAGGTGTCAGGTAGTTTCCATGATTTTCCTTTTTAGGTTGTTTTTTTCCTAACCAGTGGCTCAGGAGCCTTATGTGACTCAGGTCTCCAAGGCTATGATCACACGTGGCGATTGTGCCGCTTACCTTACGCAGCATATTTGGGGAGTAAAACAAGGAACATTTTACATTACCAACATTATCAATGAGGTTTCTGAAATCTCATGAGCACACTTCATTTTTTGAGCACACTTCGTTTTTTGGGGCACATTCAATTTTTTTGGGCATGTTTCATTTTTTGGGCACGCTTCATTTTTTGGGCACGCTTCATTTTTTGGGCATGCTTCATTTTTTGGGCACGCTTCATTATTTCACATGCATTTTCAGCCCTGCTGCGTTTTTGCCAAGATGCAATATGTCAATTCCTTCAATGCTTTTGCAACATTTTCAATCAAACAAATGGGTGAAAGACGTAAGTAAAAACGCACCTACTATTTCATACGGCGTTCCTTCCTGCCACCATTCTCGTTTTTCGTGCAGAAGAAATGCTGTAAATGTGTGAACATACCCTTAAACCTGATTCTATAGCTAATGGCATTGTAGGCCAATGACTCCAGAGATATTTTGCCAATACTAAGACCATTCCACCCAGAAGCATACCTCCAGCAATTGGCACTAGACCCAAACCCATATCACATGCCTGGTTCCTTCATTTGGCTAATTAGCATAATAACCTATATTTTTGGCCTTAATTTTATTTTATTTTCACTGTTTAGCAATATTTTCTTAATATTTAATGTAATTCAACCTCACTGTTAAGGATCCTATTAACAAGTTGGTCAAACTTGCCGAATGGCAGGCTCGGCACACAGTCTAATGTGTATGAGGCCGCTCGTTTCTATTTCAGATGACATCGGTGGGAGATTAGAATCCAACGTGTCCTACTTTGGACTGCCAATTCTTTGTGAAATAAGCCGCCGGCCCATCAGAGGAGTCTGGCAGCGACTCTCATAGAGAGCACAGGATCCCGCAGCAGAGTGAGCATCTCTGTGTATGGAGGAGTGGGGAAATGGCGCCAACAAAAAGATAGGCCAAATGAAGGCAAACAGCTATTTATTGGGCATTAAGATAGCCCCACTCCACTGGGCAATTTTCCGATTTTTACTCCCCCTTCTTCCCAGTGACATAACTTTTTTTTTTTTTTTTCCGTCATTATGACAGTATGAGGGCTTGTTATTGCATTGCAATGTTGTGACGACAAAAATAACCTAACTCTTGCTTTCAATTTTTTTGTCGTTATGCCTTTTACTGTTTGGATTAATTTACTTTCTATTTTGATAGGACATGACCAGCTTTTTCTGAACGAAGCAATATTTTTTTGTAAATTGTTTTATTGTGAATGGGGCAAAAGGGAGATGGTTGAAATATTGTTTTCTTTTAATTTTATATATATATTTCTTTTACTTCTTGCTGTCCACTTAGGAGATATATAATAAGCCCAAACAAAAAAAAGAAATCATATGGAACTTCTGCACCATGCTCACAACCCTGAATAGGGGAGCACAGTCCAGAAAAAAACCACTATAATAAGATGATAGGACACTCCCAAAGCTGCATTATATCCGACAAGAAAAACTGGAGTATAAGTCCATAAAAAATCAACTTTATTGAAAAACTAAACAATAATTCATCGTATAAATAACACAATAAATATCAGTACAAAAACAAAGTATAGTAAGCAGATGGATGGCTATGGTAGCACAGAAAAAGACAGCGCGGGGTAAACTGGTGCCAAAAAAATTATTCCCTTAAAGTGCACAGTGCTATAAAAATACCAAGGAGAAGAGAGGAGGCTAAATGTATTTCATTTAAATGTTTCATTAGTTATGTCCATGTAGACCAGTAACTGAGCCCTGTACACTGACTCACCCCACTACGTAATATGAAAAAAGAGTCACAAATAAACCTCCATTTCTTACCCCGCAGAGATGGCCACCAGGAAGACACCGCGCTGTAGCCCCAACGCGCGTTTCGCGTTTGCTTCGTCAGGGGGCTGACGAAGCAAACGCGAAACGCGCGTTGGGGCTACAGCGCGGTGTCTTCCTGGTGGCCATCTCTGCGGGGTAAGAAATGGAGGTTTATTTGTGACTCTTTTTTCATATTACGTAGTGGGGTGAGTCAGTGTACAGGGCTCAGTTACTGGTCTACATGGACATAACTAATGAAACATTTAAATGAAATACATTTAGCCTCCTCTCTTCTCCTTGGTATTTTTATAGCACTGTGCACTTTAAGGGAATAATTTTTTTGGCACCAGTTTACCCCGCGCTGTCTTTTTCTGTGCTACCATAGCCATCCATCTGCTTACTATACTTTGTTTTTGTACTGATATTTATTGTGTTATTTATACGATGAATTATTGTTTAGTTTTTCAATAAAGTTGATTTTTTATGGACTTATACTCCAGTTTTTCTTGTCGGATATAATGTCCACTTAGGAGACCTGAAATAGTGATCATCCGATCGTCTGTGCTACACATAGCAGGGCTTAAGCATAAATCATGATTTCCTATGAATGCCAGACACAAGCCAACGTTGATGGGAGATTTACAGTGACAGGCATGGGGGTCTTCTGAAGACTCTCGGCTGGCCATGACAACCCATCTGCGCCCCGCGATAATGTGACAGGGGGCACCAATAGGCTGGTCTTGTGACGCGTTTCCGGAGAGCACATGTTAAATGCCGCTGTCAGAGACTGACAGCGACATTTTACTTGTTAACAGCCGCGCCAGAGCCCGCATCAGAGGCAGTGATACGACCAATGTCGTACCTATACGTCATCAGTCTTGAAGGGGTTAATATTCAAATGTGGTTTTCAAGCCAAATTAGTACATGCATTTTCCCAATTTTATTTCGAGAGTCTTTTCTTAGGCCACGTGCACACATTGAGTATTTTGTGAGTTCTTTATCTCAGTATTTGTAAGCCAAAACCAGGAATAGGTGAAAAATAAAGAAGTGGTGACGTGTTTCTATTATACTTTTCCTATGATTGTTCCACTCCTGGTTTTGGCTTACAAATACTGAGGTAAAAACTCACCAAATACTCAGCGTATGAACATGGTCTTATTGTTGGAAATTGAAGCGACTTATTTAACTTTATTATATAGTGGTCAATAATTCATGGTCTAATGTTCCCTGACAGATCTTAATGTACAGTGTCAGAATCCAAGGTCAGTAGACAAATATAAATGGACTATGTCCGAAGTCTACATGGACTACATCAGGGGGCTCAGCCTGGCAGCATGGAATCTGTGGGGCACCAGGTAATTTGTCCAACTGGTGCAGGGTCACTGAGGTGGTGATTGACACATGGTGGTGCACCTTTACGGTCATGGACCCACTAAGAGGTTCGCCGTGATGGGGCAGTGGGATTCATACAAACTGAGACATAACAAATATATCTAGATATTCAAGCAAAATCTACAAATTCTGGATATGTAAACTATCAGAATATTATAAAGGTGCACACATCATCTGATGAACACCTTTGGGAGTAGCAGCGGCAATAATAGGCTCCAATTTGTGATTATTACGTCACCCAGTGTTCACCCATTGCTCACTGCTCTGTATTATGGCTCCTATCTCTATTAATATTTCCTCAAAAATTCTATTATTTCATGTTTTTTAGTGTCGAGTCCTCTATAACGGTACACCTCCATACAAGGATGGATTATAATGGTTCCAGTTTCACCGGCTTATACAATACAGATGACTAAGTCTGTAAAGCGCCGCTGAATATGTTGGCGTTATATGAACACGCATAATAAATGGTAAGTATAATAATGACAACCTGAAGTAAACCGTGCCTTTAATCCCATGTGTGAGCTGTAGGTTCACATTGCGTTAACAGCAGCCCGTTCAACACATGCGTTAATGGGCTGCTGTTAACGCAAGTGCTGATATGCGCTAGCAGTGACGGACCCGGAAACCCTGCAGCCCGCATCCCAGGGTCCATCACTCAATGACGGCACATCGCTAGCGCACGCCCATTGTGGGCGTGCGCTAGCGATGTGTCCGACATTTGACTAAATGGCGGCGTTAACGGACTGCGTTACACCGCACTTTGCCGCGGTGTAACGTAGCACGTCTAACGGACGCCAAAAACATAATGTGAACCTTATACATAATCCTGGGTGATGCGATATTTCCCACAAAGCATTCATCCTCTTTTCAGTGACAAGAACAAAGCCAATTAAATTACAGATGAGGCAGGAGAAAGATGCTAGTATGGCGGTATAGACACCACCTGAAACCTTCCATCCCCTCCATTTGAAGCTGGACACCTGCCACCATTCACGGGCTCCAGGGGGAAAGGGGGGTTGAGATATAAAGACAGAAGAACCATTGAGCATAAAATACTCTGCCTCTCTCAATTAGACTGCATAACAATGTGTGACCAGGAGGTGACCGCCCCTCCTCCGCTTCCCCATGGGGGGTTTATAAACCTATTGACTAGCATGGTCAGAGGTCATCAAATGCCAATGAGTAGTATAAGTATCAAGTAGTGGTCTACCAGAGGTCTACTGCAGAAGACTCAGATATTGAGTCTGTATTAGGCTACATTCACACGTTCAGTATTTAGTCAGTATTTACCTCAGTATGTGTAAGCCAAAACCAGGAATGGAACAATCAGAGGAAAAGTATTATAGGAACACATCACCACTTCTGTATTTATCACCCACTCCTGGTTTTGGCTTACAAATACTGAGGTAAAATACTGACCAAATACTGAACATGGACGTGGTCCAAGAAGGACTTCTACTTATATTGTCTAATCCTGCACCTTTACCTTTAATGGTACGAACATCTCTGCTACTCGCTGTTATCTGCCGCCTCTAATCCTGCACCTTTACCTTTAATGGTACGAACATCTCTGCTACTCGCTGTTATCTGCCTCCTCTAATCCTGCACCTTTCCCTTTAATGGAAAGCCTACAGCCTGCACTGACACCGCTGCTGCCTCACCAACACCGGAGCTACCGCCTCACCAACACCGGAGCTACCGCCTCACCAACACCGGAGCTACCGCCTCACCAACACCGGAGCTCCTGCAACCCTCAACCTACTGTCTCCTTCCCCATAATCCTGTAGAATGTAAGCCCGCAAGGGCAGGGTCCTCGCCCCTCTGTATCAGTCCGTCATTGTTAGTTTGTTTACTGTATGTGATATTTGTAACTTGTATGTAACCCCTTCTCATGTACAGCACCATGGAATCAATGGTGCTATATAAATAAATAATAATAATAATAATATTGTCCTATATACTTTTTTTTTTTTTTTTTTTTAACATTGATGGCCACTCCATGGTCATAAAGTGGAATACGCCGAAGCCTCCAACAAGGTATATGTTGGGAAAGGCTCCTCACATAAACCACGATGTAACCAAAGCCTCAAGACCCTCTCACAAAGGTAGAACAAGAGCTTGTTCCGAATTACTGGTCTGACTACATGCCACTGCTTTACCAGTGAATGACTGGATCATTTCGATGGGCCTATAAATGACCTTTCTCGGCAGCACATCTCCCCATGTAACCAGGGGACGTGCTGCTGACAACACGCATACAACGTATTAAGACAATGTTCACATGCTGCATTTTTGTTATGTTTTTTTCTGCAGTCAAAACCTGTTCTCTTAGCAGTAAAAACGACTTCAAAACACCCGTTTTTCAGCATTTTTTATGTGGTTTTTGGGTGTGGATAAGGCTACTTTCACACTTCCCTCTTTTGTCCTCTGTCGCAATCTGTCTGTTTGGGCAAAAAACGGATCCTGGAAATGTGCTTGTAGGATGCGTTTTTTGCCCAAAGACTTGTATTAGCGACGGATCGGCACACGTCGCGTCCGTCGGATCCGTCGTGTTTTGGCGGACGCGACGCACAAAAAAAGTTCAATGTAACTTTTTTTGTGCGTCGCATCCGCCATTTTCGACCGCGCATGCGCGGCCGAAACTCCGCCCCCTCCTCCCCGGACTGCAGAATGGGCAGCGGATACGTTGCCCACATCGTGCAGTAATTTCACAACGTCCGTCGGTACGACGTATTGCGACGGGCCCGTACCGACGGAAATGTGAAAGTAGCCTTACAGGTGTGTTTTTTTCTACAGTACATGTTTAATAAAATTAGTTGTATTCACCAAAAATGTTATAAAAAATGCTACAAAAAAACAAAGCAAAAAAAATAACCCTTGCATTTTTTTTGCAGTGTTTTTCACTTTTTGTTTTCTATGGGTGTCAAAACGCTGTAAAAACAATGCATTGACATGCCACAGATTAAAATAACACTGCAGTTGCCCAATTCAGTCAGGGGAAAAAAAGAAACAATCGTGCGCCTGAGATTTTAGAAATTTCATAGCTTTTGCTGTTACTGTAAAACGTTGTGAAAATGCAACGTGTGAACAGAGCCTAACATTGCTTTTGTCCCCATTAACGCTGATGGTCTTATTATATTGTCGATTGGCCCTCAATGGGCAGAAATCTGCCAACAAAAGCCCACCTCAACTAATTGCTGGCCGTTTATAACACTGCAGCCAATAGGTACAACATCTGCAAGGAGTTTGTATGTTCTCCCCGTGTTTGCATGGGTTTCCTCCGGGTTCTCCGGTTTCCTCCCACATCCCAAAGACATACTGATAGGGAATTTATAATGTGCGCCCCAATGTGGACAGTGGTGATCTGAACAGAGCTGTGGAATCAATTGGAGCTATAAACTGTAAGTTAGCATAATAAATAATAATCAATATAAAAATGAATAATGCATTCTGTATGGAAGTGCTTGGAGTCTTTTTCCATCATACCAGAGAATCTTTATGTGAATAATCGTCTGTATTAGGGCCACTTTCTAATGCAAATGTAACAATATTAGTAATGCAGGTCGATGGGATAAATAAAAGGTTGACAATGAAGCGGTGGTCCCGCATAGTGTTTGGCGACGGCTTACTTATTGCTAATAGACACATGATGTTGGATGCTAATGGGACCCAGCCTGAAACAATAGCAATATCAATAATTTTTATTTATCAATGAAGTTTTTACAAATGATACATTTGTTACCAGGAGACTATACTTACGAGAACATATAAATTGGCCGTATGTGTATGCTGTTATGAGAAAAGAAACACTACTTATCAAAACCAGAAAGTTCCTGAACGAGGCAGGAAAACCAGCAGATCTACAGAAGTAAGCATAATAATATCTTATCAGGGACCTGAAAATGATAACGTTATACTCTGCTAGTGTCTACACTTGCTGACTTGCAGCGTTTAGTATGTACATACAATAGCCTGGCCATGTGCACAAAAACTGGTAAGACATCGTTCTTTGCTCATTAAATGTCATTTTTCTCGGTAGCACATCCTATTTACATACGACGATGTGCTGCCGAAATGTATGATTTCTAAGCCAGCTTAAAAATTGTTTTGCTCATTGGTCAGGTGATTGGCAGCCTGTTTACACTGGCTGGTTCATTCATGATAGTTGTCTAGTGTGAATACGCCCTTAAGCTTACACTGGCTGACTGCGGCCGTTAAATTATCACCGATTGGTTACATGCAAGCTGACTGGCAGTCATTAATGAAACTGCATAGACAGTCTGACCACAGCTTCATGAGCCTCGTTAGTGTTTCGGGACCATCCATATTAAAGGTCACCTTGATGAGGTTGGATGGCTTTTGTGCTCATTGATCAGAAAACGCTAACTATGTACCTTACGTTTTTAACGCTTACAGTAATATTGGAGTTCATGTATTCATTAATCGCATTGTGCTGACGCACTGTGTGTATATGTTCGTATGTTGGCTACATTAATTTAATACTAATGCTATGGGCTTTTTACTTTTTGTGATACATCAAGCCCTGGGACACAGTTAACAGAGTTTGAAAAGCAAGTTAAACCACCAATACCTTTAAAGGGACATATATCACTTAACTCTTTCACATTCCTTACATAGCTGAAATATTTAACTGCTGTTCATCATTTATTGTCAATTTTTTTTTTTTTTTTCTGATTTACGACCAAGGAACCCAATTCCCCTTCAACTGTTGTATCAATCCAGGAATAGATGTCAAGGAGACTTCTAAATGTGACCAGATAAGAGAGGAGGAAAAAGTCCAAATGACTAAGGGTATGTTTCCACGTGCAGTAAACGCTGCGTGTTTGACGCTGCATAGGGACGCAGCGTCAGACACGCAGCGTCCAGATGTTACAGCATAGTGGAGGGGATTTAATGAAATCCCGTCTCCACTATGCGTGGTAACACGCACGTGGCGGCCCTGCGACTCCGGACATGCTGCGCGTCTTTTCAGATCGCAGCATGTCCGTATATCTTGCGGCGACGCTGCGTCGCCGCAAGATATAGCACAGGGCCCTATGGTGGGGAGCGATGATGCCGGATGTGTGCTGTGAACACATCCGGCATCATCGCGTCCCAGAAAGGGGGCGGGGCTTACCGCAGAGCGGCTAAGCCGCTCCGGCGATACCGCCGGCCATCCTGAAAGTGGACACATACCCTAAATCACGGATGACGGGAGCTCCTCCTTTTGAAGTACACTCATTTTTTTTACTATTTTAGTATTAGAATTGAATTGGACACTAGTTATTTATTGTAACATTTTAGTTAATTAATCCCAGTCCTGATATAATATGAAATACAAGAACAACAACTAAGGAACACAGAGGAGATAGTTAGTCACAGCTGCCGACAAGGAAGACCTGCTTCTAAGTCTACAAAGCTACATCTTTAATAAATAGGATCTGGCTACTTAAGTCTTCGTTGTGTCTGCTCTGATGTTTGATGTGAATTACAGCTGACCTAAATCTTCTTGCTTGTCCTCATGCTACCCGCCCTTTGGAAACAAAATAAGGTCATGGTCTTGCCAATAAAAAACTGTAAGTTAGAGCTAGGACATAGGTGCAATAAGGATCCCTATGAGCACATAACCTATAGAGGTGCCTACACAAGCAACACGGCCTGAAATTGTGTTATCTAGACAGGTGTTCTCCCCGAAAACAGACCATGACCTATTGCTCAACTATGTCTTGCCGACACATGTTGAGGACATATCATAAAATATAGAAGCACAACGAGGGAGTCCCCGAAAACCCGAGATAATAAAACTAGATAAGAGAGCACACAACAATGTAAGTAAAACTGAAGAAATCCGGTAAGTCGTCATACACGCTGACATCGGCGGGATTGTCCGAAAGTCTAATGTGCATGGGGGTCTCCCGACTCTCCGTAACAGATGCTGTTGGGAAAGAGAAGGATCCAACCTGTTGGATTTCCAACAGCTAATCCTTTTGTTCTTCCAAAGATAAGTCAATGTGAGAGGAGACAGGCAGCGGATCTCTCACAGGGCGCTAGGTCGAGTTCAGTCCGGGAGGCAGCTGTTGCCCGAATGATTGTTTAGCCGACAGCTGTCTAATGTGTATGGGGGCCTTTTGGCGAGTGTCTGATGTGACAATGTCTATGCATAAATGTGTAAAAATAAAAGAAACATTGTTACGTAGTTTTAAAGTTCTCCACAGACATTACAGGATTACTAGCCGTATAAAATCTCTAGAGGTGGCAGACCAACTGGCGAAACCTACAACATATGTAGTGGGCGTGCACTGCTGTTTACCTCGTTAACTGTCAGCATGTATATTAGAATGGTCTATTGTACATTTTATTATCCTTACACCATACCATCTGCCCTACTAGATTGACCATCTACTGCTAGTTACTTATTAACTAGAGCATATACAGTACACAATTTTCACATTATGGTTGCTAGACATCTACAAGTCTTTGACTACTTTTTTTTAAACCCAATACCCGAGAATCCCACAGTATTCTGGATGTTTTATTCTGACTTATTATTATTCTTTTTACATATTGATCATAGCAATAAAAATTTACCGTTTATTTAGATTATTTTTTTGCCTTGTTGCATTGGAAAAATAGTGTGATATATTGTTATGCTTGGCATGTCTGGTGTTATTTTATGGGTCTACATATGGTAATATTTCATTTAGCCACACGTCACCATTTATTGATTAACTCTTAACATATTCGTCAGCACACAGCAGTCGTGAGTGTTAGCTCGGCAAGCCTGATTGTGATTGGGGAAGAATCCTCTAAGGTTGTTCACCTGCGGCAGAGGGTCACCGGGATCAGGTGTATAGCAGCTGTCACCGGAATCTAAGTAATATATCAGATGCTATTTCTTTCTGTTCCTAACAGTCAAGGACAAGATTGTGTCAGCAGGTCCACGGAGGATATCATAAGAAACGTTCATTCCAAATCATAAACAACTCCGCAATTAAATTCTCGTTAATGAAAGAAACAGGACTATCTTATCTCTCCAGCTCTCATTGATAAGCATCAGGACACCTTAAGGTACCTTCACACATAACGATATTGTTAACGATATCGTTGCTATTTGTGACGTAGCAACGATATCGTTAATGAAATCGTTCTGTGTGACAGCGACCAACGATCAGGCCCCTGCTGGGAGATCGTTGGTCGCTGAACAAAGTCCAGAACTTTATTTCGTCGCTGGACTCCCTGGAGACATCGCTGGATCGGCGTGTGTGACACCGATCCAGCGATGTCTTCACTGGTAACCAGGGTAAACATCGGGTAACTAAGCGCAGGGCCGCGCTTAGTAACCCGATGTTTACCCTGGTTACCATGCTAAAAGTAAAAAAAAACAAACACTAGATACTTACCTACAGCTGTCTGTCCTCCAGCGCTGTGCTCTGCTCTCCTCCTGTACTGGCTGTGAGCGGGAAAGCAGAGCGGTGACGTCACCGCTCTGCTTTCCGGCTCCCAGACAGTACAGGAGGAGAGCAGAGAAGCAGAGCGCAGCGCTGGAGGACAGACGGCTGTAGGTAAGTATCTAGTGTTTGTTTTTTTTTACTTTTAGCATGGTAACCAGGGTAAACATCGGGTTACTAAGCGCGGCCCTGCGCTTAGTTACCCGATGTTTACCCTGGTTACCGGCATCGTTGGTCGCTGGAGAGCGGTCTGTGTGACAGCTCTCCAGCGACCAAACAGCGACGCTGCAGCGATCCGAATCGTTGTCGGTATCGCTGCAGCGTCGCTTAATGTGAAGGGGCCTTTACAAACTTGAATAAAGCCCCCCATACACATTACATACCTGTCGGGGTGAACAATCATTCTGGCAACAGCTATGTATCCTAAATCCACCATACCCCCTCATCCCACACTGTCTGTCTGCTATCTCGGCCTTATTTTCTGCTCGCTTTCTAAAACTGAACATGGACAAAACAGAATTTATCATCTTTCCCCCATCTCACTCTAACCATCCACCAGACCTATCCATCAAGGTCAATAGCTGCTCACTTTCCCCAGTCCCACACGCCCGGTGCCTCGGGGTGATCCTCGACTCTGCCCTCTCTTTCAAGCCACATATCCAAGCCCTTGCCTCCTCCTGCCGTCTCAAACACAAAAATATTTCCCGAATCCGCGCATTCCTTGAGCGCGACACCACAAAAACACTAGTGCATGCCCTTATCATCTCCCGCCTTGACTACTGCAACCTCCTACTCTCTGGCCTCCCCTCTAGCACTCTGGCACCACTCCAATCTATCCTACACTCTGCTGCCTGACTAATCTACCTGTCTCCCCGCTACTCCCCAGCCTCTCCCCTATGCCAAGCCCTTCACTGACTTCCTATCGTCCAGCGGCTCCAGTTCAAAACCCTTACTATGACATACAAAGCCATCCACAACCTGTCTCCTCCATACATCTGTGACATGGTCTCCCGGTACTTAACCCCTTCATGACCCAGCCTATTTTGACCTTAAAGTCCTTGCCGTTTTTTGCAATTCTGACCAGTGTCCCTTTATGAGGTAATAACTCAGGAACGCTTCAACGGATCCTAGCGGTTCTGAGATTGTTTTTTCGTGACATATTGGGCTTCATGTTAGTGGTAAATTTAGGTCAATAAATTCTGCGTTTATTTGTGATAAAAACGGAAATTTGGCGAAAATTTTGAAAATTTCGCAATTTTCACATTTTGAATTTTTATTCTGTTAAACCAGAGAGATATGTGACACAAAATAGTTAATAAATAACATTTCCCACATGTTTACTTTACATCAGCACAATTTTGGAAACAAAATTTTTTTTTGTTAGGAAGTTATAAGGGTTAAAATTTGACCAGCGATTTGTCATTCTTACAACGAAATTTACAAAACCATTTTTTTTAGGGACCACCTCACATTTGAAGTCAGTTTGAGGGGTCTATATGGCTGAAAATACCCAAAAGTGACACCATTCTAAAAACTGCACCCCTCAAGGTACTCAAAACCACATTCAAGAAGTTTATTAACCCTTCAGGTGCTTCACAGCAGCAGAAGCAACATGGAAGGAAAAAATGAACATTTAACTTTTTAGTCACAAAAATTATCTTTTAGCAACAATTTTTTTATTTTCCCAATGGTAAAAGGAGAAACTGAACCACGAAAGTTGTTGTCCAATTTGTCCTGAGTACGCTGATACCTCATATGTGGGGGTAAACCACTGTTTGGGCGCACGGCAGGGCTTGGAAGGGAAGGAGCGCCATTTGACTTTTTGAATCAAAAATTGGCTCCACTCTTTAGCGGACACCATGTCCCGTTTGGAGAGCCCCCGTGTGCCTAAAAATTGGAGCTCCCCCACAAGTGACCCCATTTTGGAAACTAGACGCCCCAAGGAACTTATCTAGATGCATAGTGAGCACTTTGAACCCCCAGGTGCTTCACAAATTGATCCGTAAAAATGAAAAAGTACTTTTTTTTCACAAAAAAATTATTTTAGCCTCAATTTTTTCATTTTCACATGGGCAACAGGATAAAATGGATCCTAAAATGTGTTGGGCAATTTCTCCTGAGTACACCAATACCTCACATGTGGGGGTAAACCACTGTTTGGGCACATGGTAAGGCTCGGAAGGGAAGGAGCGCCATTTGACTTTTTGAATGAAAAATTATTTCCATCGTTAGCGGACACCATGTCGCGTTTGGAGAGCTCCTGTGTGCCTAAACATTGGCGCTCCCCCACAAGTGACCCCATTTTGGAAACTAGACCCCCCAAGGAACTTATCTAGATGCATATTGAACACTTTAAACCCCCAGGTGCTTCACAGAAGTTTATAATGCAGAGCCATGAAAATAAAAAATAATTTTTCTTTCCTCAAAAATGATTTTTTAGCCTGGAATTTCCTATTTTGCCAAGGATAATAGGAGAAATTGGACCCCAAATATTGTTGTCCAGTTTGTCCTGAGTACGCTGATACCCCATATGTGGGGGTAAACCACTGTTTGGGCGCACGGCAGGGCTCGGAAGGGATGGCACGCCATTTGGCTTTTTAAATGGAAAATTAGCTCCAATCATTAGCGGACACCATGTCACGTTTGGAGAGCCCCTGTGTGCCTAAACATTGGAGATCCCCCAGAAATGACCCCATTTTGGAAACTAGACCCCCAAAGGAAC
Organism: Ranitomeya imitator; assembly: GCF_032444005.1. Lineage (NCBI taxonomy): Eukaryota > Metazoa > Chordata > Amphibia > Anura > Dendrobatidae > Ranitomeya > Ranitomeya imitator. The sequence continues at coordinate 280,173,906 of NC_091282.1, read as the reverse complement.
TAATCTAGATGTGTGGTGAGGACTTTGAACCCCCAAGTGCTTCACAGAAGTTTATAACGCAGAGCCATGAAAATAAAAAAAAAAAAATTATTTTCTCAAAAATGATCTTTTAGCCTGCAATTTTTTATTTTCCCAAGGGTAACAGGAGAAATTTGACCCCAAAAGTTGTTGTCCAGTTTCTCCTGAGTACGCTGATACCCCATATGTGGGGGTAAATCACTGTTTGGGCACATGCCGGGGCTCGGAAGTGAAGTAGTGACGTTTTGAAATGCAGACTTTGATGGAATGCTCTGTGGGCGTCACGTTGCGTTTGCAGAGCCCCTGATGTGGCTTAACAGTAGAAACCCCCCACAATTGACCCCATTTTGGAAAATAGACCCCGAAAGGAACTTATCTAGATGTGTGGTGAGCACTTTGAACCCCCAAGCGCTTCATAGAAGTTTACAATGCAGAGCCGTGAAAATAATAAATACGTTTTCTTTCCTCAAAAATAATTATTTAGCCCAGAATTTTTTAATTTTCCCAAGGGTAACAGGAGAAATTTGACCCAAATATTTGTTGTCCAGTTTCTCCTGAGTACGGTGATACCCCATATGTGGGGGTAAACTACTGTTTGGGCACATGCCGGGGCTTGGAATTGAAGTAGTGACGTTTTGAAATGCAGACTTTGATGGAATGCTCTGCGGGCGTCACGTTGCGTTTGCAGAGCCCCTGATGTGCCTAAACAGTAGAAACCCCCCACAAGTGACCCCATTTTGGAAACTAGACCCCGAAAGGAACTTATCTAGATGTGTGGTGAGCACTTTGAACCCCCAAGTGCTTCATAGAAGTTTATAATGCAGAGCCGTGAAAATAATAAATACGTTTTCTTTCCTCAAAAATAATTATTTAGCCCAGAATTTTTTATTTTCCCAAGGGTAACAGGAGAAATTGGACCCCAAAAGTTGTTGTCCAGTTTCTCCTGAGTACGCTGATACCCCATGAGTGGGGGTAAACCACTGTTTGGGCACACGTCGCGGCTCAGAAGGGAAGTAGTGACTTTTGAAATGCAGACTTTGATGGAATGGTCTGCGGGTGTCACGTTGCGTTTGCAGAGCCCCTGGTGTGCCTAAACAGTAGAAACCCCCACAAGTGACCCCATTTTAGAAACTAGACCCCCCAAGGAACTTATCTAGATATGTGGTGAGCACTTTGAACCCCCAAGTGCTTCACAGACGTTTACAACGCAGAGCCGTGAAAATAAAAAATCATTTTTCTTTCCTCAAAAATTATGTTTTAGCAAGCATTTTTTTAGATTCACAAGGGTAACAGGAGAAATTGGACCCCAGTAATTGTTGCGCAGTTTGTCCTGAGTATGCTGGTACCCCATATGTGGGGGTAAACCACTGTTTGGGCACACGTCAGGGCTCGGAAGTGAGGGAGCACCATTTGACTTTTTGAATACGAGATTGGCTGGAATCAATGGTGGCGCCATGTTGCGTTTGGAGACCCCTGATGTGCCTAAACAGTGGTAACCCCTCAATTCTAACTCCAACACTAACCCGCCCACACCCCTAACCCTAATCCCAACTGTAGCCATAACCCTAATCACAACCCTAACCACAACCCTAATTCCAACCCTAACCCTAAGGCTATGTGCCCACGTTGCGGATTCGTGTGAGATATTTCCGCACCATTTTTGAAAAATCCGCGGGTAAAAGGCACTGCGTTTTACCTGCGGATTTTCTGCGGATTTCCAGTGTTTTTGTGCGGATTTCACCTGCGGATTCCTATTGAGGAACAGGTGTAAAACGCTGCGGAATCCACACAAAGAATTGACATGCTGCGGAAAATACAACGCAGCGTTTCCGCTCGGTATTTTCCGCACCATGGGCACAGCGGATTTGGTTTTTCATATGTTTACATGGTACTGTAAACCTGATGGAACACTGCTGCGAATCCGCAGCGGCCAATCCGCAGCCAAATCCGCACAGTGTGCACATAGCCTAATTCTAAAGGTATGTGCACACGCTGCGGAAAACGCTGCGGATCCGCAGCAGTTTCCCATGAGTTTACAGTTCAATGTAAACCTACGGGAAACAAAAATCGCTGTACACATGCTGCAGAAAAACTGCACGGAAACGCAGCGGTTTACATTCCGCAGCATGTCACTTCTTTGTGCGGATTCCGCAGCGGTTTTACAACTGCTCCAATAGAAAATCGCAGTTGTAAAACCGCAGTGAAATGCGCAGAAAAAAACGCGGTAAATCCGCAGCGGTTTAGCACTGCGGATTTATCAAATCCGCAGCGGAAAAATCCGCAGAGAACCAGAATACGTGTGCACATACCGAAACCCTAACCCTACCCCTAACCCTACCCCTACCCCTAACCCTACCCCTACCCCTAGCCCTACCCCTACCCCTACCCCTACCCCTACCCCTAACCCTACCCCTAGCCCTAACCCTACCCCTAGCCCTACCCCTAGCCCTAACCCTAACCCTATTCTAACATTAGTGGAAAAAAAAAAAATTCTTTATTTTTTTATTGTCCCTACCTATGGGGGTGACAAAAAGGGGGGGTCATTTATAATTTTTTTTATTTTGATCACTGAGATATAATCTATCTCAGTGATCAAAATGCACTTTGGAACGAATCTGCCGGCCGGCAGATTCGGCGGGCGCACTGCGCATGCGCCCGCCATTTTGGAAGATGGCGGCGCCCAGGGAGAAGACGGACGGGACCCCGGCTGGATCAGTAAGTATGATGGGGTGGGGGGGGGGACCACGGGGGGGGGGATCGGAGCACGGGGGGGGGAATCGGAGTGCGGGAGGGGTGGAACGGAGCACGGGGGCGTGGAACGGAGCACAGGGGGGCTGGAATGGAGCACCGGGGGGGGTGGATCGGAGTGCAGGGGGGGTGATTGGAGCACGGGGGGAGTGGACAAGAGCACGGGGGGGGGGGGAGCGGAGCACTGGACGGAGGGGAGCCGAAGCAGTGTACCGGCCAGATCGGGGGGCTGGGGGGGCGATCGGTCGGGTGGAGTGGGGGCACATTAGTATTTCCAGCCATGGCCGATGATATTTCAGCATCGGCCATGGCTGGATTGTAAGATTTCACCCGTTATAATAGGTGAAATATTACAAATCGCTCTGATTGGCAGTTTCACGTTCAACAGCCAATCAGAGCGATCGTAGCCACGAGGGGGTGAAGCCACCCCCCCTGGGCTAAACTACCACTCCCCCTGTCCCTGCAGATCGGGTGAAATGGGAGTTAACCCTTTCACCCGATCTGCAGGGACGCGATCTTTCCATGACGCCGCATAGGCGTCATGGGTCGGATTGGCACCGACTTTCATGACGCCTACGTGGCGTCATGGGTCGGGAAGGAGTTAAGGTACCGTCACACTAGACGATATCGCTAGCGATCCGTGACGTTGCAGCGTCCTCGCTAGCGATATCGTCCAGTGTGACAGGCAGCAGCGATCAGGCCCCTGCTGTGCTGTCGCTGGTCGGGGAAGAAAGTCCAGAACTTTATTTGGTCGCTGGACTCCCCGCAGACATCGCTGAATTGGCGTGTGTGACACCGATTCAGTGATGTCTTCACTGGTAACCAGGGTAAACATCGGGTAATTAAGCGCAGGGCCGCACTTAGTAACCCGATGTTTACCCTGGTTACCATCCTAAAAGTAAAAAAAACAAACAGTACATACTTACCTACAGCCATCTGTCCTCCAGCGCTGTGCTCTGCACTCCTCCTGTACTGGCTGTGAGCGTCGGTCAGCCGGAAAGCAGAGCGGTGACGTCACCGCTCTGCTTTCCGGCCGCTGTGCTCACACAGACAGTACAGGAGGAGTGCAGAGCACAGCGCTGGAGGACAGACGGCTGTAGGTAAGTATGTACTGTTTGTTTTTTTTACTTTTAGGATGGTAACCAGGGTAAACATCGGGTTACTAAGCGCGGCCCTGCGCTTAGTTACCCGATGTTTACCCTGGTTACCGGCATCGTTGGTCGCTGGAGAGCGGTCTGTGTGACAGCTCTCCAGCGACCAAACAGCGACGCTGCAGCGATCCGGATCGTTGTCGGTATCGCTGCAGCGTCGCTAAGTGTGACGGTACCATTACCTACATGCAACCTTCGATCCTCTCAAGATCTCCTTCTCTACTCCCCTCTTATCTCTTCTTCCCACAACTGCATCCAAGACTTCTCCCGTGCTTCCCCCACACTCTGGAACTCTCTACCCCAACACATCAGACTCTCGCCTACCATAGAAAACTTCAAAAAGAACCTGAAGACCCATCTTTTCCAACAAGCCTACAGCCTGCGGTGATCCTCAACCTACTGAACCGCCGCACAACCAGCTCTACCCTCTCCTAGTGTATCCCCACCCATCCCCTGCAGACTGTGAGCCCTCGCGGGCAGGGTCTTCCCTCCTTCTGTACCTGTTAGTGCCTTGTTTTTTTGCTCATGTTTATTATATTTGTCTATATTTGCCCCTTTTCACATGTAAGGCGCCATGGAATAAATGGCGCTATAAAAATGTACAATAATAATAATAATAATAATAAATACAGGGGACTGTTCGGCCACGCGCCCTTGTGTTCTCTATGAGGGGCTCGGTGGCTTATTCTCAGGGAGAACAAAAGCATCGGTCGTCAGAAATCTGACTTTCTGGAACCTTCTCTCCGCCAACATCAACAGTACGGTGAAGATTGGGAGGCTCCCATATATATCTGTTGGCTGATCCTGACAATATCTGCGGGTTCAGCTGACTTTAGTTTAACGTGCATGGGAACCTAAAGGAATGAAATGTATACATCTCCTATACATTTAGGCATCGGTTAGTTTAGCTAAGTGATGTGAAACGTGCTGAGAAACGTTCTTCATGCCACATTTTTACAATGCCCAGTTAGAGAACACAGATGAATACTACATGTGAGTTCATTTTTTGCATATTTGACTTGGTGCCATTTGCTCTTATGCATACATACAATGTACATACACAAAACCTGAAGTGTAACCTTTAGCAGATAAGTGGTCTTCAAAGCACAGCAAGAGTAGGGTCACATGTAGTCAGTGCTACAAGAAATTATGAATGGCGGATACATTGTATGCACTTAAAGCTACGCCACAACTTAAAATCTACACTCACATTGATGTCTGCTAATATATGGTGTGAAATATAGTAAATCGGGAATGCCAATGCCCTTTCCTGCTAACTTACTGTACATATTTTTTAAATATCAATTTTATGCATATCTGAGGTTAAAATAAAATTTTATTTTTTTTGGTTGGAATACTGGTGCAAAAAAACCTAATAAATTTCCAAGAGTACTAGGAAAATCCAGTGCATGGAGTGGCAGCGATCAGGTGGTTATACTAGTTATAAAATATAATAGGCCCACATTGGGCATATATGCCATAGCCGTGTCTAAGTCATGCCATGATAGATATTTTAAGCGTATGAGCACCTTTTTTCTGTATTGAGCATAACTAAAAGGGATTCTTTGGTGCCGCTCATGCCCACGCCAGCATTATTCATTTAGTAGATGATGATAGATGTACCATACATGCATCCTGGCAGGTATATGAAGACATAAGGGTTATGTTCGCACTCTGCTATGGATTTGGTAACAAATCCACAACAAGTCTGCCATGAACCACATGTGTTACTTGAGGATTTCACCCATCTGTGGTTGTTAACCAGCGTGTCCCTATCTACTAGACGGTCAGACGTATCTCAGCTCAAAGCAGATTAGTCGCTATGCAGAAGGATGAAGCAAATTAGTGGCGGTCAGATAAAGAACCTCTTCTGCTACCAATCGAGCTGTTCCTCTCGGGGTCTACTCGTGATGGAGGCACGGAACTGATTTGCTCTTCACTCATGTCATGACTGGTCTTGGCTCGGGGTCAAGAAAACATCAAAACAACTAGAAAAGCTTGGGGAAAACTCCTGATCAACACTGGCAGAAGTCATTGCCATCTTGTATTCGTCCTAATTCATGGACGACATGTGACTGTCACTACAAGTTCAGCTGGTTCTCACGTTTTGCCCCATGAGCACAGAATTAATGTTGGCTGTGCGGGATGTGATAAGATGAATGATGGCCGAGGAATCCTACATTTCATAGCAAAGTGGTGACATGGACATGAGTCATTAGGTAAACTAAACTGACAGTAACGTGTCAGAATAACACCCTATAATTCAACCTGTTGTCAACAACCCAACGTTAACCTGACAGGTGGCACGGGAACGAGACAATAGTCCGGCTCGTCATACGCAATGGCATTGTTTTCTATAGCCTCCCTAGTTAGATCATTAACCATTTCAGGACCACTATCCTTACTAGAGCCAAGCTAATAACATCTTGGTGATGGTGATAATGTCCGTGTCACTATTTGATTTCTCTAATTCATTATTTATAGGAAATACAGATTCTACCGTAGGTACAAAAAGGAACCTTCCCGATGATCGGAGATAGAAACTAAACCCAACAGACGTGTTTGGTTGGTTTTCCACATACTTAAGCATTTGCTAATAATGTGCCGCTAACAAACATCAATCACGTCGCTTTTATAAAATGAGAGACCCCACCTAATCCTGTGTAACTAACAGAAATACCCCAAGGTAATGGACGTCTGACCCTCGCACCACTCAGGGAAAATGACCTATTACGCTATAAAAAGGAACAGCTTTCTGGCGCTCGTCGCCGGCCATGTGTTTCTTAGAAAGGACAACCAGCAGATGTACCGTGCATGGGGACAAGCCATTAGGAAAGAGATCTCTCTATATTTACAAGACTGGAAAGCGTGGCTCCTGATTCAGCTGGCGAGAGGCTTATACACATGGAATTACTTTAGGTGTATAATGTTTTTCAGAACTTTTTGGACTTAACCAACCACACATTGATAGCACGTCCATAGCTTACGTTGCTTAACACCGAGGACCCGTGGACAAAGTTACAACATACGTCTTAACTAAACTAACATTCAATGTGCATTTTGTCAATTTTGTTACTTAAAGATTCACCAAGCAAGTAATAAGGTCCATACGGGCAGGGATTTTTGGACTTTCTGTCATTAGACCCAAGCTAGCCAAACACTTGTTCAGCCCAACACCTATCTCTCCCAATTTCCAATACACAAACGTTCGACTCGGTCAATCGGTCACGTGTTTTCAAAGGGAAGAAAGAAGAACGCAGCTGCCAGAGAGTTCTGGAGGCAGCTTATAGCCCAAAGAACAAAAAGAATCAGAGAGAATTCGAAATGACCCAGTTTTATCTTCACTAATATCATCTGTATGGCGCCCAATACACATCAACATCAAGTTGCTGCAGAATATCAGTAGACAATTTATTCCATCCCAAGGTTTAGCTTATTTTACCATGATTTACAGGATTTCGCTCTTTCATATATTGTCTTCGATGATAAATATCCTCATTTTGCTATGAAAATGCCAACATACAAGGGTCCTCGACAAATATATGACTGTATACTGGCTGACAGGCCAGAGCTAGAAACATGACATCTTCAAAGCTCTTCTAGGAATGTAAGACAATGTTCAAATGCTGCAGTCGGAGTAAAGCTGGGAAAGCAGACGTTTGCCGCCATGATGGTGCATGGCATTCACACAATCTCCTGGAGGGAAATATACAATTACGTCGGCTCCTGCTAAACGTGTTCACTGCCCGGCAAAGAGTTCCCGGCCATTATTAGTGATTCACTCTAAAAACTTAAAGAAAGCAAGAACACCCTGAGATGACTAATGACGTTATTCACATGCCCGTCCTCATGTCACTGAAGGCCTGATGTAACATTTGGCATTTATTACATAACAATGCAGGTCCAGGGCACATTGTGCATGAAACAAGTGCCAAGGTGATGGCCAATCTACCATAGCTGAGGTCCAACATCACTTTCTCTGTTACTAATGAGCCCCAATGCCAAGAATAACACAGCTCCATTCTCCTAACAATACAATATTCTCTGCATACACTGGACAAATACAGATTAGTTAGTAGCTGATACATACAGCCTGTGTACCTACCTACTCCCCTATACATACAGCCTGTGTACCTACCTACTCCCCTATACATACAGCCTGTGTACCTACCTACTCCCCCATACACATACATAGAGGCTGTGTACCTACCTACTCCCCTATACATACAGCCTGTGTACCTACCTACTCCCCTATACATACAGCCTGTGTACCTACCTACTCCCCCATACACATACATAGAGGCTGTGTACCTACCTACTCCCCTATACATACAGCCTGTGTACCTACCTACTCCCCTATACATACAGCCTGTGTACCTACCTACTCCCCCATACACATACATAGAGGCTGTGTACCTACCTACTCCCCTATACATACAGCCTGTGTACCTACCTACTCCCCCATACACATACAGTGGGGCAAAAAAGTATTTAGTCAGTCAGCAATAGTGCAAGTTCCACCACTTAAAAAGATGAGAGGCGTCTGTAATTTACATCATAGGTAGACCTCAACTATGGGAGACAAACTGAGAAAAAAAAATCCAGAAAATCACATTGTCTGTTTTTTTAACAATTTATTTGCATATTATGGTGGAAAATAAGTATTTGGTCAGAAACAAAATTTCATCTCAATACTTTGTAATATATCCTTTGTTGGCAATGACAGAGGTCAAACGTTTTCTGTAAGTCTTCACAAGGTTGCCACACACTGTTGTTGGTATGTTGGCCCATTCCTCCATGCAGATCTCCTCTAGAGCAGTGATGTTTTTGGCTTTTCGCTTGGCAGCACGGACTTTCAACTTCCTCCAAAGGTTTTCTATAGGGTTGAGATATGGAGACTGGCTAGGCCACTCCAGGACCTTGAAATGCTTCTTACGAAGCCACTCCTTCGTTGCCCTGGCGGTGTGCTTTGGATCATTGTCATGTTGAAAGACCCAGCCACGTTTCATCTTCAATGCCCTTGCTGATGGAAGGAGGTTTGCACTCAAAATCTCACGATACATGGCCCCATTCATTCTTTCATGTACCCGCATCAGTCGTCCTGGCCCCTTTGCAGAGAAACAGCCCCAAAGCATGATGTTTCCACCACCATGCCTTACAGTAGGTATGGTGTTTGATGGATGCAACTCAGTATTCTTTTTCCTCCAAACACGACAAGTTGTGTTTCTACCAAACAGTTCCAGTTTGGTTTCATCAGACCATAGGACATTCTCCCAAAACTCCTCTGGATCATCCAAATGCTCTCTAGCAAACTTCAGACGGGCCCGGACATGTACTGGCTTAAGCAGTGGGACACGTCTGGCACTGCAGGATCTGAGTCCATGGTGGCGTAGTGTGTTACTTATGGTAGGCCTTGTTACATTGGTCCCAGCTCTCTGCAGTTCATTCACTAGGTCCCCCCGCGTGGTTCTGGGATTTTTGCTCACCGTTCTTGTGATCATTCTGACCCCACGGGGTGGGATTTTGCGTGGAGCCCCAGATCGAGGGAGATTATCAGTGGTCTTGTATGTCTTCCATTTTCTAATTATTGCTCCCACTGTTGTATTCTTCAATCCAAGCTGGTTGGCTATTGCAGATTCAGTCTTCCCAGCCTGGTGCAGGGCTACAATTTTGTTTCTGGTGTCCTTTGACAGCATTTTGGTCTTCACCATAGTGGAGTTTGGAGTCAGACTGTTTGAGGGTGTGCACAGGTGTCTTTTTATACTGATAACAAGTTTAAACAGGTGCCATTACTACAGGTAATGGGTGGAGGAAAGAGGAGACTCCTAAAGAAGAAGTTACAGGTCTGTGAGAGCCAGAAATCTTGATTGTTTGTTTCTGACCAAATACGTATTTTCCACCATAATATAAAAATAAATTGTTAAAAAAACAGACAATGTGATTTTCTGGATTTTTTTTTTCTCAGTTTGTCTCCCATAGTTGAGGTCTACCTATGATGTAAATTACAGACGCCTCTCATCTTTTTAAGTGGTGGAACTTGCACTATTGCTGACTGACTAAATACTTTTTTGCCCCACTGTACATACAGCCTGTGTAGCTACCTACTCCCCTATACATACAGCCTGTGTACCTACCTACTCCCCATACACATACATAGAGGCTGTGTACCTACCTACTCCCCTATATATACAGCCTGTGTACCTACCTACTCCCCATACACATACATAGAGGCTGTGTACCTACCTACTCCCCTATATATACAGCCTGTGTACCTACCTACTCCCCCATACACATACATACAGCCTGTGTACCTACCTACTCCCCTATACATACAGCCTGTGTACCTACCTACTCCCCCATACACATACATAGAGGCTGTGTACCTACCTACTCCCCTATACATACAGCCTGTGTACCTACCTACTCCCCCATACACATACATACAGCCTGTGTACCTACCTACTCCCCTATACATACAGCCTGGGTACCTACCTACTCCCCTATACATACAGCCTGTGTACCTACCTACTCCCCCATACACATACATACAGCCTGTGTACCTACCTACTCCCCTATACATACAGCCTGTGTACCTACCTACTCCCCCATACACATACATACAGCCTGTGTACCTACCTACTCCCCTATACATACAGCCTGTGTACCTACCTACTCCCCTATACATACAGCCTGTGTACCTACCTACTCCCCTATACATACAGCCTGTGTACCTACCTACTCCCCAATACATACAGCCTGTGTACCTACCTACTCCCCTATACATACAGCCTGTGTACCTACCTACTCCCCTATACATACAGCCTGTGTACCTACCTACTCCCCTATACATACAGCCTGTGTACCTACCTACTCCCCTATACATACAGCCTGTGTACCTACCTACTCCCCTATACATACAGCCTGTGTACCTACCTACTCCCCTATACATACAGCCTGTGTACCTACCTACTCCCCTATACATACAGCCTGTGTACCTACCTACTTCCCTATACATACAGCCTGTGTACCTACCTACTCCCCTATACATACAGCCTGTGTACCTACCTACTCCCCTATACATACAGCCTGTGTACCTACCTACTCCCCTATACATACAGCCTGTGTACCTACCTACTCCCCTATACATAGCCTGTGTACCTACCTACTCCCCCATACACATACATACAGCCTGTGTACCTACCTACTCCCCCATACACATACATACAGCCTGTGTACCTACCTACTCCCCTATACATACAGCCTGTGTACCTACCTACTCCCCTATACATACAGCCTGTGTACCTACCTACTCCCCTATACATACAGCCTGTGTACCTACCTACTCCCCTATACATACAGCCTGTGTACCTACCTACTCCCCCATACACATACATAGAGGCTGTGTACCTACCTACTCCCCCATACATACAGCCTGTGTACCTACCTACTCCCCCAGTCTGTGTACCTACCTTCTCCCCTATACACATACATAGAGCCTGTGTACCTACCTACTCCCCCAGTCTGTGTACCTACCTACTCCCCCATACACATACATAGAGCTTGTGTACCTACCTACTCCCCCATACATACAGCCTGTGTACCTACCTACTCCCCTATACACATACATAGAGCCTGTGTACCTACCTACTCCCCTATACACATACATAGAGCCTGTGTACCTACCTACTCCCCCATACATACAGCCTGTGTACCTACCTACTCCCCCAGTCTGTGTACCTACCTTCTCCCCTATACACATACATAGAGCCTGTGTACCTACCTACTCCCCCATACATACAGCTTGTGTACCACCTACTACCCCATACATACAGCCTGTGTACCTACCTACTACCCCATAGACATACATACAGCCTGTATACCTACCTACTCCCCCATACACATACATAGTCTATATACCTACCTACTCCCCCATACATACAGCCTGTATACCTACCTACTCCCCCATACATACAGCCTGTGTACCTACCTACTCCCCCAGTCTGTGTACCTACCTTCTCCCCTATACACATACATAGAGCCTGTGTACCTACCTACTCCCCCATACATACAGCTTGTGTACCACCTACTACCCCATACATACAGCCTGTGTACCTACCTACTACCCCATAGACATACATACAGCCTGTATACCTACTTACTCCCCCATACACATACATAGTCTATATACCTACCTACTCCCCCATACATACAGCCTGTGTACCTACCTACTACCCCATACACATACATACAGCCTGTATACCTACCTACTCCCCCATACATACAGCCTGTGTACCTAGCTACTCCCCCATACATACAGCCTGTGTACCTACCTACTCCCCCATACACATACAGCCTGTGTACCTACCTACTCCCCATACACATACATAGTCTATATACCTACCTACTCACCCATACACAAACATTCATACAAGCATTCATATGTATTTTCAATGGGGAGAGTGTAGTAAGCTGCTGCCAGACATCTCTCCCAGGGAAAAAAAAGGATCGGTGGATGTAATTCAACATGTCTGACTCTAACAGAAGTCAGGCAGCCCCCATACACATTAGATGACCATGCTATAATTGGTGGGTTCAGACAACTTTAGTCTAATGTGTATGTGGGCCACGTGACACCGGCAGTGAGGGGACAACGCTGAATTCTCATTCTGGTAGGGAGATTTATCATGGTACTTCACATTATATAGAAATGTCAGCACCTTAGATAGCTGTCAGAAGAACTAACGTTTATCCGGCAGATATATCTCATGAGTGCCCCATACACGTGCATTGCGCCTGTGTTCTCAATGAGGAGACGGAACTGAGTAACTCCCTAACAGCTGTGGCAACAACTTATATCCCCCAAGAACAAACATCCGACATGCTGAGATGTAATTCTACTGTCCTGGGAGGAGAATCGGGACCCCCAAACACATCAGATGGCTGTGTGGTTCCCGCTGTGGCTGGCCGGCTCGGCTGACATTTATGTGCCACCAGCCAGAAGATGCAGGAGGCTGGCAGTAGCCAGGATCACTGGAACAAGGATGGCTTTGTTTTTCCATGGTGCAGACATGGAGATGAAGGAGGCCTCAGGGGACATTGAGTTTCTCTGCCAGAGCTCACTAATATTTACTACTTATAATCTAGATCTGCCTTAGATATATTACTTAGCATTAAAAAAAAGGCCAAAGTACATAAAGGTATAGGCGTCTGAATGAAACGTATGAGACGGCATGTGGAGAAACAAAGAATCAGACACCGCAACGACCAGGAGCAAAGGTCAGCGGAGATAGGACACCCTGTGGTCAAATATAGGTCATTTGCTTTAGACTTGTATGTGGATGGACCGTGTGCTGATATAGGACGTCTGCGTCTGGGGAAGAAGACGATAAACATGGAGGAGGGGCACGGACATTCACCAAGATCTACCAGACACAGCTCATCTCAGTCCTGTCACATACGGCTAGCTGCCCCCTCAGGTGTCCCAGAGATCATTCACCCCCACCACAATAGGACCTTACATTGGAGTTATTCCGAGGTGGACAATTCCTTGAAGGGATCTCAGCTGTGCAGCGCTGGTGAATTGTTTGGTGACCGGCCACCTCTAAATCCAAGTGTACCTATCAGGAAACTGCGTCATGAGCAAAGCCCAACCACCGGTGTATTACTGGAAGCAGGAAATCTCCGCTGCAGCACACCGAGGGTCCTGATATAAGGCAACAGCTTACAGCACAATATCTACGTCACCGGGCTGCAGTCCGCCATGACTTCTAGGGGGGATCAGGAGACATTCGACATTCAGCGTACCCATCCCCCATTGGCTATAGGCCCTCGTCCTGTGGGCTGCTGCAGTCAGTGGGGGCACCGGGGGAGTATGCATAGATGTACTGACATGGGGCACAAATTGTAGTCACCAGTCCAGTGAAGGTGTGACCGTGGCCTTACACTCTGCCCTCATCACCCCTAAAGGACCTGTGCACCCAGACTGTTAAGCGTCTGTAATGGCACGTCCCTTTAATGACAGCACAGGCACAGATCACACAGGTGTGTGGCCTCAGTCAGTGGGACACTGTCACACATATTCCTCCTGTCCTGTAAAATGCCAGCAATGATGGCGGCCTCCTGGTACCATGACCGAGCACTTCTCCTCCCTGCCGCCCCTAGTCTGGGACACACAACACAAACTGAACCCACTTCAAACACTAACTTGGATGGATGCCAAAGCAAGAAAATGTGTTTACATCGCGAACAGCTACATGGGAGTTGTAGTTTCCGCGTCACGCAAAAAAAGCGTACAACGGCTGTTACCAACTACAACTCCCGAGAGCCTCCGCTCAGTCTGACAGCTGGGCGAGGTTTTCTTAGAATTCCGTGACGTATATAACCGCCGGACCAATGAGAATTCAGTAAGCAGGAATGTCAACAAACAAGAAGGCGGCCACGTGACAGGGCAGCAGGAGCCGGCAGAGCGGCGGCCGAGGCTGTGCCGGGAGGGAGGGCTGCACGGGAGGTGACGGCGGTCACGTTACATAGCGCTGCACACCGGGAATCCTCCCAGCGGACCTGCCGCTGCACGGGCATACAGCTGGAGACACACAAGGCCGCGGTCCCGTTGTATGACAGAGCACGCAGGGTTAGCAGCTGTATCATCACTTACCTGGAAGTCGTACAAGGCCACAATGTTTTCATGTTTCAGCTCCTGCAACGAGAAGACTATGGTTACAGCAAGCCGCACAAAAACCGCACAGAAACCGCACTGACCAAACAGCGCTGCGCTCACCTTCAGGATCTTGATCTCCTTCCCTAGTAGAGTCTGGGACTTGGCCAGGTTCTTCTTATTGATGCATTTCACAGCCACCTCCAAGTCCTGCTTCTGAAAACGTGACACAAGAACCATCAGCATCTCATGGGGGGCAGCACTACATGACAGCAGAGGGGCTCCCAACCTGCAGCCACACTGGTAGTGCTACTTGTATCACATATGGGGGCACCATTGTATAGTGGGCAGCTTATACTTGGGTACCACAAACACCAAACTGATTCTCCAGAGTGTCTAGGGGTCCTGTGTGGTGTATACTGGGGTACCCCAAGCACTGATCCTGTGTGGTGTATACTGGGGTACCCCAAGCACTGATCCTGTGTAGTGTATACTGGGGTACCCCCAAGCACTGATCCTGTGTAGTGTATACTAAGGTACCCCAAGCACTGTTCCTGTGTGGTGTATACTGGGGTACCCCAAGCACTGATCCTGTGTAGTGTATACTGGGGTACCCCAAGCACTGATCCTGTGTAGTGTATACTGGGGTACCCCAAGCACTGATCCTGTGTAGTGTATACTGGGGTACCCCAAGCACTGATCCTGTGTAGTGTATACTGGGGTACCCCCAAGCACTGATCCTGTGTGGTGTATACTGGGGTACCCCCAAGCACTGATCCTGTGTGGTGTATACTGGGGTACCCCCAAGCACTGATCCTGTGTGGTGTATACTGGGGTACCCCAAGCACTGATCCTGTGTGGTGTATACTGGGGTACCCCAAGCACTGATCCTGTGTGGTGTATACTGGGGTACCCCCAAACACTGATCCTGTGTAGTGTATACTGGGGTACCCCAAGCATTGGTCCTGTGTAGTGTATACTGGGGTACCCCAAGCACTGATCCTGTGTAGTGTATACTAAGGTACCCCAAGCACTGTTCCTGTGTGGTGTATACTGGGGTACCCCAAGCACTGATCCTGTGTAGT
The DNA here is from genome assembly GCF_032444005.1 of Ranitomeya imitator. Lineage (NCBI taxonomy): Eukaryota > Metazoa > Chordata > Amphibia > Anura > Dendrobatidae > Ranitomeya > Ranitomeya imitator. The sequence goes on along the minus strand of NC_091282.1, from coordinate 280,158,250 downwards.
GTATACTGGGGTACCCCAAGCACTGATCCTGTGTAGTGTATACTGGGGTACCCCAAGCACTGATCCTGTGTAGTGTATACTGGGGTACCCCAAGCACTGATCCTGTGTAGTGTATACTGGGGTACCCCCAAGCACTGATCCTGTGTGGTGTATACTGGGGTACCCCCAAGCACTGATCCTGTGTGGTGTATACTGGGGTACCCCCAAGCACTGATCCTGTGTGGTGTATACTGGGGTACCCCAAGCACTGATCCTGTGTGGTGTATACTGGGGTACCCCAAGCACTGATCCTGTGTGGTGTATACTGGGGTACCCCCAAACACTGATCCTGTGTAGTGTATACTGGGGTACCCCAAGCATTGGTCCTGTGTAGTGTATACTGGGGTACCCCAAGCACTGTTCCTGTGTGGTGTATACTGGGGTACCCCAAGCACTGATCCTGTGTAGTATACACTGGGGTACCCCCAAGCACTGATCCTGTGTAGTATACACTGGGGTACCACAGGCTCTGATCCTGTGTAGTGTACAGTATACACTGGGGCACCATTGTTCCTGAACTGGTCCTTGCCCAGACTTGCCCAGCCCAGAATTATTCATTAATTCACGCTTGTGAGATGGTGGGGAATTGATGGTGGTCCAAATTCTGTGGGAAGGATTTAATTTCTGCCCCATGCGGAGCTTCCAAGAATAGATCTAATCTTAGCCAGTTTTATTATGCAAATGTCCCTATTAAATTGCAGCACTGGGTCCCATGGGCGCAGGTCATGCGCTAGGAGCAGATCCTGATCACACATGTGTATAGCCCTATCAGATCCCTCTCACACATGTGTATATCCCTCTCAGATCCCTCTCACACGTGTATATCCCTCTCAGATCCCTCTCACACGTGTATATCCCTATCAGATCCCTCTCACACGTGTATATCCCTCTCAGATCCCTCTCACACATGTGTATATCCCTCTCAGATCCCTCTCACACATGTGTATATCCCTATCAGATCCCTCTCACACATGTGTATATCCCTCTCAGATCCCTCTCACACATGTGTATATCCCTCTCAGATCCCTCTCACACATGTGTATATCCCTCTCAGATCCCTCTCACACATGTGTATATCCCTCTCAGATCCCTCTCACACATGTGTATATCCCTCTCAGATCCCTCTCACACATGTGTATATCCCTCTCAGATCCCTCTCACACATGTGTATATCCCTCTCAGATCCCTATCACACATGTGTATATCCCTATCAGATCCCTCTCACACATGTGTATATCCCTCTCAGATCCCTCTCACACATGTGTATATCCCTCTCAGATCCCTCTCACACATGTGTATATCCCTCTCAGATCCCTATCACACATGTGTATATCCCTATCAGATCCCTCTCACACATGTGTATATCCCTCTCAGATCCCTCTCACACATGTGTATATCCCTCTCAGATCCCTCTCACACATGTGTATATCCCTCTCAGATCCCTCTCACACAGGTTTGTGCTGTTCCTAAAACAAAATCACCTTGATCACACAGAAGTGAGGAGCCTCCATGACACCAGCTCATCACACAGCCCCACTGCCACCAGGTCACTTCTCAGAAACAATTTGCCCAGTGTTTCACTATGCAGCCCCTTAAATTAATGGCCGTTTACATTCTCACTAAAACAATCCTAAAAGTAAATATTGTGTTTTCTGCCAATCTACAGAGAGATCGGCCAGCCTCCCCCCAGAGAGAGATCGGCCAGCCTCCCCCCAGAGAGAGATCGGCCAGCCTCCCCCCAGAGAGAGATCGGCCAGCCTCCCCCCAGAGAGAGATCGGCCAGCCTCCCCCCAGAGAGAGATCGGCCAGCCTCCCCCCAGAGAGAGATCGGCCAGCCTCCCCCCAGAGAGAGATCGGCCAGCCTCCCCCCAGAGAGAGATCGGCCAGCCTCCCCCCAGAGAGAGATCGGCCAGCCTCCCCCCAGAGAGAGATCGGCCAGCCTCCCCCCAGAGAGAGATCGGCCAGCCTCCCCCCAGAGAGAGATCGGCCAGCCTCCCCCCAGAGAGAGATCGGCCAGCCTCCCCCCAGAGAGAGATCGGCCAGCCTCCCCCCAGAGAGAGATCGGCCAGCCTCCCCCCAGAGAGAGATCGGCCAGCCTCCCCCCAGAGAGAGATCGGCCAGCCTCCCCCAGAGACAGATCGGCCAGCCTCCCCCCAGAGACACGGATCGGCCAGCCTCCCCCCAGAGACACGGATCGGCCAGCCTCCCCCCAGAGAGAGATCGGCCAGCCTTCCCCAGAGACACAGATCGGCCAGCCTCCCCCCAGAGACACAGATCGGCCAGCCTCCCCCCAGAGACACAGATCGGCCAGCCTCCCCCCAGAGAGAGATCGGCCAGCCTCCCCCCAGAGAGAGATCGGCCAGCCTTCCCCAGAGACACAGATCGGCCAGCCTCCCCCCAGAGAGATCGGCCAGCCTCCCCCCAGAGAGAGATCGGCCAGCCTCCCCCCAGAGACACAGATCGGCCAGCCTCCCCCAGAGACACAGATCGGCCAGCCTCCCCCCAGGGAGAGATCGGCCAGCCTCCCCCCAGAGAGAGATCGGCCAGCCTCCCCCCAGAGAGAGATCGGCCAGCCTCCCCCCAGAGACACAGATCGGCCAGCCTCCCCCCAGAGACACAGATCGGCCAGCCTCCCCCCAGAGACACAGATCGGCCAGCCTCCCCCCAGAGACACAGATCGGCCAGCCTCCCCCCAGAGACACAGATCGGCCAGCCTCCCCCCAGAGACACAGATCGGCCAGCCTCCCCCCAGAGACAAAGGCGCCACTAGAGCCCTCGGATGGTGCCAGCCTCCTAGATGTGGGTACATTACCTCTTTGTGCCTGCCTTTGAACACAACAGCAAATGCTCCATGGCCGATCAGATCTTTCCTACTGAACTCAAACTTCCCGACCGACTCCATTGTGAATCCCTGGATCGGCCGACAACAGTGCGATAAGGTGTAGAAGGATTTGTGATTGATGGGTAGAAGGAGCAGATCAGGAGCTGAAGACCAGCTGGAAAAGAAGCGCTGCTCTCCTGTCCACCTCCCTGCTGCCGACGATCAGGCTCCGGGGGGCCACTTGCATGGGCTGCTGCTCCCAGCACTCCGGTCCTCCCTGCTGCATGTTAGTGGGTAGCAGAGGAGGAAAATGCAGCTGGATGGAAGGGGTGACAGATCCCCTAGAGGAGGAGGTCAGCGCCCCCTCTCTGGCACCCGACCACTAGTGCCATGGTGATCTATAGGGCGCTGATGCCACCAGGATCCTCCACCAGAGCTAATAGAGGACGAGGCTTTGTGCACAGGCCGGAGCGGAGACTTGTGAGAGGAGCTGCTGCTGCTGCACCGCGGGGACTGACAATAAGGGCCGCAGCCGATGGCACAGCGCAGTCCTCCGGCAGCTGAAGGGCCTGCGCCTGCGCACTGACTCCGCCAGCGACCTCCTCCTACTGAGCATGCGCGTCTATCCGCTCTTTGTTGTTTTGTGTGGTGACACTGGTGATGGTCTGCTGTGCGGTGAGGGGGCGGGGATGGCCTCCAGCGCTGTGCTCGTCATAGGGAGCGAGGTGGTAAAACGCAGGGGCAGCACAGAAACATCATGGCGCTAGTTGTATCTGATCAGGCCATTACACTGTATGTGGGAAATCAGAGGATTTTCTATTAGTTTTAGCAAATTCTGATCAGTCGTCTCCAAAGCCCTGAAGGTATCGGCATTGAAAGCTTTTTAAGTTTTTCATGAATGTACATGTGTTTCTGGGTGATGTTGGCGCGTGCCCGAGTGGTCTGTGGTCCCTTCCCCCATGAGCCACGTGGTCTGGGCTTGTTACACCGTAACCACAGATGTGTCTCCCAGAGGTCGTGCACTTGACCTATCACATACCCCACGTATCAAGTACCCTGCCGCGCATATGTGCCCGGCGTATCATACCCCGCCGGGATATCACATGCTCAGCCTCTCACATACCCCGCCGGGGTATCACATGCTCGGCCTCTCACATACCCCGCCGGGGTATCACATGCTCGGCCTCTCACATACCCCGCCGGGGTATCACATGCTCGGCCTCTCACATACCCCGCCGGGATATCACATGCTCGGCCTCTCACATACCCCGCCGGGGTATCACATGCTCGGCCTCTCACATACCCCGCCGGGGTATCACATGCTCGGCCTCTCACATACCCCGCCGGGGTATCACATGCTCGGCCTCTCACATACCCCGCCGGGGTATCACATGCTCGGCCTCTCACATACCCCGCCGGGATATCACATGCTCGGCCTCTCACATACCCCGCCGGGGTATCACATGCTCGGCCTCTCACATACCCCGCCGGGGTATCACATGCTCGGCCTCTCACATACCCCGCCGGGGTATCACATGCTCGGCCTCTCACATACCCCGCCGGGGTATCACATGCTCGGCCTCTCACATACCCCGCCGGGATATCACATGCTCGGCCTCTCACATACCCCGCCGGGGTATCACATGCTCGGCCTCTCACATACCCCGCCGGGGTATCACATGCTCGGCCTCTCACATACCCCGCCGGGGTATCACATGCTCGGCCTCTCACATACCCCGCCGGGGTATCACATGCTCGGCCTATCACATACCCCGCCGGGGTATCACATGCTCGGCCTCTCGCATACCCCGCCGGGGTATCACATGCTCGGCCTCTCACATACCCCGCCGGGGTATCACATGCTCGGCCTCTCACATACCCCGCCGGGGTATCACATGCTCGGCCTATCACATACGCCGCAGGAGTATCACATGCTCGGCCTCTCACATACCCCGCCGGGGTATCACATGCTCGGCCTATCACATACGCCGCCGGGGTATCACATGCTCAGCCTCTCAATCACATACCCCGCCGGGGTATCACATGCTCAGCCTATCACATACCCCGCCGGGGTATCACATGCTCAGCCTCTCACATACCCCGCCGGGGTATCACATGCTCGGCCTCTCACATACCCCGCCGGGGTATCACATGCTCGGCCTATCACATACCCCGCCGGGGTATCACATGCTCGGCCTATCACATACCCCGCGTATCTCACATACCCCACTTATCATGTGCCCGACGTATCATACCACGCATAACATGTGCCCGGCGTATCACATATCCCACTTATCATGTGCCCGGCGTATCACATATCCCGGTGTATCACGTGCCGGCATATCACACATGCCGCGTATCACATGTCTGATGTATCACATTCCCAGTGAATCACATTCACAGTTTATCATGTGCCTGGCGTATTACGTGTCCAGCATATCACATGCCCTATATATCGCATGCCATGCGTATCACATTATTATTATTTATATAGCACCATTGATTCCATGGTGCTGTACATGAGAAGGGGTTACATACAAATTGCAGATATCACTTACAGTAAGCAAGCTAACAATGACGGACTGATACAGAGGGACGAGGACCCTGCCCTTGCGGGCTTACATTCTACAGTATTATTGGGAAGGAGACAGTAGGTCGGGGGTTGCAGTAGCTCCGATGGTGTTGAGGTGGCCGTGTGGTCATTATAGGTTGTAAGCTTCTTTGAAGAGGCGAGTTTTCAGGTTTCTTTTGAAGAATCCAAATGTGGTGGATAACCGGACGTGTTGGGGCACAGAATTCCTGAGGATGGGGGATATTCGGGAGAAGTCTTGGAGGCGATTGGGTGAGGAGCGAACAACCGTGTAGGAGAGAAGGAGGTCTTGGGAGGACCGGAGATTACATGAGGGAAGATATTGAGAGATTAGTTTGGAAATATACGGAGGAGAAAGGTTACGGATGGCTTTGTAGGTCATTGTTAGTTTAAACTGGATACGCTGGGAAATTGGGAGCCAGTGAAGGGAATTGCAAAGAGGGGAAGCAGGAGGTTAGCAAGGAGAGAGATTAATTAGTTGGGCAGCAGAGTAAGGGTACCGTCACACAGTGCAATTTTGATCGCTACGACGGCACGATTCGTGACGTTCGAGCGATATAGTTACGATATCGCAGTGTCTGACACGCTCCTGCGATCAGGGACCCCGCTGAGAATCGTACGTCGTAGCAGATCGTTTGAAACTTTCTTTCGTCGTCTAGTGTCCCACTGTGGCGGCATGATCGCATGGTGTAACATATATCGTATACGATGTGCGCATAGTAACCAACGGCTTCTACATCGCACATACGTCATGAAATTATCGCTCCAGCGTCGTACATTGCAAAGTATGACAGCAGTCTACGACGCTGGAGCGATATTGTTACGATGCTGGAGCGTCACAAATCGTGCCGTCGTAGCGATCAAAATTGCACTGTGTGACGGTACCCTTAGGCCGGCATCACACTCAGCGTAGGCAAATACAGTCTTTTTTTTACGGCCGTAATACGCAGAAATGTCCCAGAAATAATGTTCCATAGGTAATCCGTTGCCATGGTGTGGTCGCGTATTTTGCGCATGTAATGTTGCGTATGTAATCCGTAATGCGTATTTTACACGCAACATCACATAATGGACATTTAACGGGTTTCTGGCCTGCAATTAATTTAAATCATCATCACCAACCCTATTTAAGCCCTCTACAACAGGTGGGACCCTCCCATCTGGCCATTTAGTTGGTGTGCATCTCTTTGGTGTGTTGGTATTACCTTAAAACCATGTCTGACCTACTGTCTTTCACCCCAAGTCAGCGGGTGTTGTTTCACTGGGTCTTGTCACGTCGATTTGGGCAGCCATATCCCATGATTGTTGATCCGCGAAGGAGGAGACGAAGATTGTGGGTGCATCCTCTTTTGACCCAACGCCTCACTAAAGGACATTTTGAGAGGCTCTATACAGCTCTGAGGGCACATCCTGACAAGTTCTATCTGTACTGTCGCATGACCATCAGAACCTTTCATATATTGTTGGAGATATTACGTCCAGATATCACCTATCAAGACACAAGGATGCGCAAAGCCATATCCCCAGAGGAGCGTCTTCTCCTTACCTTACGGTATGTATTCAACATCCTCACATACTGTATGTTGATGATCCTTTTTTTTATGTGTTGTGTTCTAGCAGGTTTTTTCAAGTATATGTGTACATTAGGGCACAAGCAGATCCAAAAAAGTGTGTTTAACCCCTTCATGACCGTGGGATTTTTTGTTTTTCCGTGTTCGTTTTTCACTCCCCTCCTTCCCAGAGCCATAACTTTTTTATTCCGTCAATTTGGCCATGTGAGGGCTTATTTTTTGCGGGACGAGTTGTACTATTGAACGACATCATTGGTTTTACCATGTCGTGTACTAGAAAACGGGGAAAAAAATTCCAAGTGCGGTGAAATTGCAAAAAAAGTGCAATCCCACACTTGTTTTTTGCTTGGCTTTTTTGCTAGGTTCACTAAATGCTAAAACTGACCTGCCATTATGATTCTGCAGGTCATTAGGAGTTCATAGACACCTAACATGACTAGGTTATTTTTTCCAAACTTTGCTAAAAAAAAAAAAAAAAAAAATTGCGCCATTTTCCGATACTCGTAGCGTCTCCATTTTTCATGATCTGGGGTCGGTTGAGGGCTTATTTTTTGCGTGCCGAGCTGGCGTTTTTAATGATTCCAATTCGGTGCAGATACGTTCTTTTGATCGCCCGTTATTGCATTTTAATGCAATTTCGCGGCGACCAAAAAAACGTAATTCTGGCGTTTTGATTTTTTTCTCATTACGCCGTTTAGCGATCAGGTTAATGCTTTTTTTTATTGATAGATCGGGCGATTCTGAACGTGGCGATACCAAATATGTGTAGATTTGATTTTTTTTTTTTTATTGATTTATTTTGATTGGGGCGAAAGGGGGGTGATTTAAACTTTTATATTTTTTTATTTTTTTCAAATTTTTTTTAACTTTTTATTTTTTATTTTTGCCATGCTTCAATAGCCTCCATGGGAGGCTAGAAGCAGGCACAGCACGATCGCGTCTGCTACATAGCAGCGATCTGCTGATCGCTGCTATGTAGCAGAAATGGAGGTGTGCTGTGAGCGCCGACCACAGGGTGGCGCTCACAGCCACCGGTGATCAGTAACCATAGAGGTCTCTAGGACCTCTATGGTTACCATCCTGACGCATCGCCGACCCCCGATCATGTGACGGGGGTCGGCGATGACGTCATTTCCAGCCGCCCGGCCGGATGCGGTAGTTAAATGCCGCTGTCTGCGTTTGACAGCGGCATTTAACTAGTTAATAGCGGCGGGTGAATCGCGATTTCACCCGCCGCTATTGCGGGCACATGTCAGCTGTTCAAAACAGCTGACATGTCCCGGCTTTGATGCGGGCTCACCGCGGAGCCCTGCATCAAAGCAGGGGAGCTGACATCGGACGTACTATACCGTCCGATGTCAGTAAGGGGTTAATGTTATAGTTAAGTACCCTAGGTAAATTTTTCAGTTTACAGAGTTAATCATGTTTTTTAAAATATACCGTACATTCTATTTGTGCTTCTTCATGTTTTGTGTGACCTCTTGTTACCTATCTAATAATTTTTTTTTCACTTTCAGCTTCCTGTCCACTGGCTTGTCGTATGTGGGACTACACCTGGAGTTTCTGATTGGGCGGTCGACAATTTCGGGCATTGTGCGGTCAACCTGTAGTCAAATATGGGCTAAACTCCAGGAACTTGTGATGCCTGAGCCAAAACAGGCTGATTGGCTCAAAATAGCCCGTGGGTTCCAGGATACTTGTGACTTCCCAAACTGCATTGGAGCCGTGGATGGGACACATATCAGGGTGCATTAGCCGCCGAACTCTGGCTCCCAATTCTACAATTATAAGCAGTTTTTCTCTGTAGTTCTGTTAGCTCTAGTTGACAGTAACTACAGGTTTATAATTGTAGACATTGGGGCCTATGGCCGAACTGGAGACTCTATGGTCTTCAATTCGTCCATTATGGGTCGGCGGCTACGTGACAACCAGTTGAACCTCCCACCACCACAACAACTCCCAGGCCCTGATGCGGAAGCAGTGCCTTTTGTTTTTGTTGGATATGAGGCGTTCCCACTGACAGGCACGTCATGAGGCCTTATCCCCGGCGCAACCTGGACCACTGCTGCTTTCCAGGGCGCGGAGACTGGTGGAGTGCGACTTTGGTATTCTGGTGGCCAAATGGCGTGTCCTCCAGTCTGCCATTCAGCTCAGTGAGGCTACAGTGAATGAAGTCCTAAAAGCCTGTGTTATTTTGCACAATTTTACCCGCATACATGATTGCTCCTCAGCTGATATTGCTGAACACATGTTGAGCAATGTGATTAGGCCTACACCACATGGCCCTCCTCAGCGCCGTCCCCTTTCTGGCATAAAAGTTAGGGATTTTTTCACAAATTATTTTGTTTCTCCCTGGCAAGATTATGCTGTTGCTCATTTGTGATTTTTTTCCTTTTTAACTATATTCTAAGTTTACAAAAAAAAAAAAATTATATTCTGAACTCTGTGTGTTGTATTTACTTCATTCACATATGGTTATGAAGAGAGCATATGTGTGTGATGTAAGAATGATTGGCCCACAAGCGTAATTTGGCTCTTTACGATATTTTTTAAATTACCGAAAAAGCCTTTTTTGTATTACTCAAATCCATATTTTTTCCATATGGTTTTTTCAGCCAATTCAAGTTGGCAGGGCTGTGGAGTCGGAGTCGTGGAGTCGGAGTTAGTTTTGGTTGGAGTCGGTAGAAATGTACCGACTCCAGCTTTAAAAAAATGTATTAATATTTCATAATTGAACTTTCATATTAATTTTATAAATGATACTCAAATATATATGTTCTATCAAATTATGAACAACAGTGATAAGCAGTTCTGCTGGAGATAGAGACATTTCTTAACCCCTTTCTGACATCGGACGTCCTATCCCGTCGAGGTGGGGTGGGCCCCTATGACCACGGATGGGATAGTACGTCCAGCGCGATCGGCGGCGCTCACGGGGGGAGCACCGCCGATCGTGGCCGGGTGTCAGCTGCCTATCGCAGTTGACATCCGGCACTATGTGCCAGGAGCGGTCACGGACCGCTCCCGGCACATTAACCCCCGACACACCGCGATCAAACATGATCGCGATGTGCCGGCGGTGCAGGGAAGCATCGCGCAGGGAGGGGGCTCCCTGCGGGCTTCCCTGAGCCCCCCGCAGAAACGCGATGTGATCGCGTTGCTGCGAGGGTCTTACCTCCCTCCCTGCTTGTTCCAGGCCCGGATCTAAGATGGCCGCGGATCCGGGTCCTGCAGGGAGGGAGGTGGCTTCACAGAGCCTGCTCAGAGCAGGCACTGTGAAGCCTGCAGTGCTGTAAGTCAGATCGGTGATCTGACAGAGTGCTGTGCACACTGTCAGATCACTGATCTGTGATGTCCCCCCCGGGACAATGTAAAAAAGTAAAAAAAAAAAATATTCCTAAATAATGAAAAAAAATATATATATATTATTCCCCTAAATACATTTCTTTATCTAAATAAAAAAAAAAAAAACAATAAAAGTACACATATTTAGTATCGCCGCTTCCGTAACGGCCCGACCTATAAAACTGGCCCACTAGTTAACCCCTTCAGTAAACACCGTAAGAAAAAAAAAAAAAAAAAAACGAGGCAAAAAACAACGCTTTATTACCGCCGAACAAAAAGTGGAATAACACGCGATCAAAAAGACGGATGTAAATAACCATGGTACTGCTGAAAGCGTCATCTTGTCCCGCAAAAAACGAGCTGCCATACAGCATCATCAGCAAAAAAAAAAAAAAGTTATAGTCCTGAGAATAAAGCGATGCAAAAATAATTATTTTTTCTATAAAATAGTTTTTATCGTATAAAAGCGCCAAAACATAAAAAAATGATATAAATGAGGTGTCGCTGTAATCGTACTGACCCGAAGAATAAAACTGATTTATCAATTTTACCAAACGCGGAACGGTATAAACGCCTCCCCCAAAAGAAATTCATGAATAGCTGGTTTTTGGTCATTCTGCCTCACAAAAATCGGAATAAAAAGCGATCAAAAAATGTAACATGCCCGAAAATGTTACCAATAAAAACGTCAACTCGTCCCGCAAAAAACAAGACCTCACATGACTCTGTGAACCAAAATATGGAAAAATTATAGCTCTCAAAATGTGGTAACGCAAAAAATATTTTTTGCAATAAAAAGCGTCTTTCAGTGTGTGACGGCTGCCAATCATAAAAATCCGCTAAAAAACCCGCTATAAAAGTAAATCAAACCCCCCTTCATCACCCCCTTAGGGAAAAATTAAAAAAATGTATTTTTTTCCATTAGGGCTAGGGTTAGGGCTAGGGTTAGGGCTAGGGTTAGGGCTAGGGTTAAGGCTACAGTTAGGGTTGGGGCTAAAGTTACGGTTAGGGTTTAGATTACATTTACAGTTATGTTATGAATTCTGTGGCCAAGCTCCCTCCTGTGGTCGAGAGTGGTACTTCGGCTGGTTTTGTCTATGAGCTTCCTTTGGTGGATGAGAGTGGTACTGCGGCTTCTGAGTTTCCTTCCTCAGGTGATGAGGTTAAGTCGTTAGGTGCTGCTCTATTTAACTCCACCTGGTGCTTTGATCCTGGCCTCCAGTCAATGTTCTAGTATTGGTCTTGCTTCCTCCTGGATCTTTCCTGTGGCCTGTCTATCCTGCATAAGCTAAGTTTTGCTTGTGTTATTTTTGCTTGCTATTTTTTCTGTCCAGCTTGCTTTATTGGTTTTTCTTGCTTGCTGGAAGCTCTGAGATGCAGAGGGAGCACCTCCGTACCGTTAGTCGGTGCGGAGGGTCTTTTTGCCCCTCTACGTGGTTGTTTGTAGGTTTTTGTGTTGACCGCAAAGCTATCTTTCCTATCCTAGGTCTATTCAGTAAGTCGGGCCTCACTTTGCTAAATCTATTTAATCTCTGTGTTTGTATTTTCATCTTACTCACAGTCATTATATATGGGGGGCTGCCTTTTCCTTTGGGGAATTTCTCTGAGGCAAGGTAGGCTTATTTTTCTATCTTCAGGGCTAGTTAGTTTCTCAGGCTGTGCCGAGTTGCATAGGGAGCGTTAGGTGCAATCCACGGCTACCTCTAGTGTGGTGTGTTAGGATTAGGGATTGCGGTCAGCAGAGTTCCCACGTCTCAGAGCTCGTCCTTTGTTTTTGGTAATTGTCAGGTCACTTTGTGTGCTCTGAACTTCTATGTCCATTGTGGTTCTGAATTACCTGTTCATAACACAGGAATAGGGTTGGGATTAGGGTTAGGGGTGTGTCATGGTTAGAGGTGTGGTTAGGGTTACTGTTGGGATTAGGGTTAGGGGTGTGTTTGGATTAGGGTTTCAGTTATAATTGGGGGGTTTCCACTGTTTAGGCACATCAGGGGCTCTCCAAACGCGACATGGCGTCCGATCTCAATTCCAGCCAATTCTGCGTTGAAAAAGTAAAACAGTGCTTCTTCCCTTCCGAGCTCTCCCGTGTGCCCAAACAGGGGTTTACCCCAACATATGGGGTATCCGTGTACTCAGGACAAATAGGACAACAACTTTTGGGGTCCAATTTCTCCTGTTACCCTTGGGAAAATACAAAACTGGGGGCTAAAAAATAATTTTTGTGTGAAAAAAAAGGATTTTTTATTTTCACGGCTCTGCGTTATAAACTGTAGTGAAACACTTGGGGGTTCAAAGTTCTCACAACACATCTAGATAAGTTCCATGGGGGGTCTAGTTTCCAATATGGGGTCACTTGTGGGGGATTTCTACTGTTTAGGTACATTAGGGGTTCTGCAAACGCAATGTGACGCCTGCAGACCATTCCATCAAAGTCTGCATTCCAAATGGCACTCCTTCCCTTCCGAGCCCTCCCATGCGCCCAAACGGTGATTCCCCCCAACATATGGGGTATCAGTGTACTCAGGACAAATTGGACAACAACTTTTGGGGTCAAATTTCTCCTCTTACCCTCGGGAAAATACAAAACTGGGGGCTAAAAAATAATTTTTGGGGGAAAGATTTTTGTTTTAATTTTCATGGCTCTGCGTTACAAACTGTAGTGAAACACTTGGGGGTTCAAAGCTCTCACAACACATCTAGATGAGTTCCTTAGGGGGTCTAGTTTCCAAAATGGTGTCACTTGTGGGGGGTTTCTACTGTTTCGGTACATTAGGGGTTCTGCAAACGCAATGTGACACCTGCAGACCATTCCATCTAAGTCTGCATTCAAATGGCACTCCTTCCCTTCCGAACCCTCCCATGCGCCCAAACAGTGGTTCCCCCCACATATGGTGTATCATCGCACTAAGGACAAATTGGGCAACAAATTTTGGGGTCCACTTTCTCCTGTTACCCTCGGGAAAATACAAAACTGGGGGCTAAAAAAATAATTTTTTGGGGAAAATTTTTTTGTTTTATCTTTACGGCTCTGCATTATAAACTTCTGTGAAGCACTTGGTGGGTCAAAGTGCTCACCACACCTCTAGATAAGTTCCTTAGGGGGTCTACTTTCCAAAATGGTGTCACTTGTGGGGGGTTTCAATGTTTAGGCACATCAGGGGCTCTCCAAACGAAACATGGCGTCCCATCTCAATTCCAGTCAATTTTGCATTGAAAAGTCAAATGGCGCTCCTTCCCTTCCGAGCTCTCCCATCCGCCCAAACAGTGGTTTACCCCCACATATGGGGTATCAGCGTACTCAGGACAAATTGTACAACAACTTTTGGGGTCCAATTTCTTCTCTTACCATTGGGAAAATAAAAAAATTGGGGGCGGAAAGTTAATTTTTGTGAAAAAATATGATTTTTTATTTTTACGGTTCTACATTATAAACTTCTGTGAAGCACTTGGTGGGTCAAAGTGCTCACCACACCTCTAGATAAGTTCCTTAGGGGGTCTACTTTCTAAAATGGTGTCACTTGTGCGGGGTTTCAATGTTTAGGCACATCAGGGGCTCTCCAAACGAAACATGGCGTCCCATCTCAATTCCAGTCAATTTTGCATTGAAAAGTCAAATGGCGCTCCTTCGCTTCCGAGCTCTGCCATGCGCCCAAACAGTGGTTTACCCCCACATGTGGGGTATTGTCGTACTCAGGACAAATTGTACAATAATGTTTGGGGTCCATTTTCTCCTGTTACCCTTGGTAAAATTAAACAAATTGGAGCTGAATTAAATTTTTTGTGAAAAATAAAGTTAAATGTTCATTTTTATTTAAACATTCAAAAAATTCCTGTGAAGCACCAGAAGGGTTAATAAACTTCTTGAATATGGTTTTGAGCACCTTGAGGGGTGTAGTTTTTAGAATGGTGTCACACTTGGGTATTTTCTATCATATAGACCCCTCAAAATGACTTCAAATGAGATGTTGTCCCTAAAAAAAAATGGTGTTGTAGAAATGAGAAATTGCTGGTCAACTTTTAACCCTTATAACTCTCTAACAAAAAAAAATTTTGGTTCCAAAATTGTGCTGATGTAAAGTAGACATGTGGGAAATGTTACTTATTAAGTATTTTGTGTGACATATCTCTGTGATTTAATTGCATAAAAATTCAAAGTTGGAAAATTGCGAAATTTTCATAATTTTCGCCAAATTTCCGTTTTTTTCACAAATAAACGCAGGGACTATCAAAGAATTTTTACCATTGTCATGAAGTACAATATGTCACGAGAAAACAATGTCAGAATCACTGGGATCCGTTGAAGCGTTCCAGAGTTATAACCTCACAAAGGGACAGTGGTCAGAATTGTAAAAATTGGCCCGGTCATTAACGTGCAAACCACCCTTGGGGTTAAGGTACCGTCACATTAAGCGACGCTGCAGCGATATAGATAACGAGCCGATCGCTGCAGCGTCGCTGTTTAGGTCGCTAGGAGACGTCAAACACCGGCAACAGCTGAACGATGCAGGAGCGATCCAGTGATGTACTTATCGTTCTCGCTGGTTGTTAGCTCCATGAAAAACCATTGCAGGCATTGTTGCTTTTGCTGTCAAACATGACAGCTACGACCAGCGATGTCACAGCGGGATCCTGATCGCTGCTGCGTGTCAAACACAACGAGATCGCTATCCAGGATGCTGCAACGTCACGGATCGCTGTTGTTCTCGTTGGAAAGTTGTTCAGTGTGAGGGTATGTGCACACTTCAGGATTTCTTGCAGAAATTTTCCTGACAAAAACCGGAGATTTCTGCCAGAAATCCACATGCGTTTTTACCGCGATTTTGACGCGTTTTTTGTGCGTTTTTTCCCAAATGCATAGAATTGCGGGAAAAACGCAGAAAATCCGCAAAAATAATGAACATGCTCATTTTTTTACCACGATGCGTTTTTTTCGCGGAAAAAAACGCATCCATGTGCACAAAACATGCAGAATGCATTCTAAATGATAGAATGCATAGTGTATGCGTTTTTAATGAGTTTTTATAGCGTTTTTAGCGTGAAAAAAACGCGAAAAAACCTGTACGTGTGCACATAGCCTCACTGTTCTCCACTGCCCTTATCTAATCTTATACTTGGTTAACCTCATGCTGCCCCAACCCCCCTACTTACAATATATGAAACTGAAAGTGAAAATGCGTTGCAAGTTCTTAGTAGTAAAGCTCCTCCTCTAGACTAGATGTTTGGTGTGCATCTTCCAAGCATCTCACAGCTGCTACTCAGAAGAGGAAGACTGTAAGAAGTATTATCCTTTCAACAAACTTTGCATCAGTTAACTGTGAGTACATGAGGAATAACCGTATTACTGACCACTATATCAGTTGTTCGACCTGGCAATAATTTTGTACAATTGTTTTTAGGAAAAAACAATTGTCATTTGGATTGTGAATGCAGAATTAAAAACCTGAGAATGTCAAAGAAGCGTCACATTAAATCAGCTGTATTTGAACATTTCACCATCACTCAAGATAGAAAACATTATGTCTGTCAGTGTATGACAAATGATCCAGACGAAAACAAATGCTGTGAAGCCAAGATCAGTGCATATTCAGGCAAAGATAAAAATGCTCCTACCAGAGCTTCTAATCTAAAGAGACATTTACAGCGCTTTCATCCAGAAGTACTGAAAGCAGTGGATGAGAAAGACTGCATCCAAACCAATGAACCAGTGCCCTGCTCTTCCAGCCAAACAAAGGAGCAGAGAACTTTGCAGCCATCAGTTGCAAGATATTTTGTCAGTGACAAAGTTACTGTGACAATGACAGTAGATACATTTAAAAAACATATCATAGAGCTTGTTGTAAAGGATAGTGTGCCTATTTCATTATTTTCACGACCAGCTTTTATGTGTCTGAATTGGGAAATGGCCCGCAAGCTTGGTGTTTCTCTGGAGAGAGAGAGTATTAGAAAATTAGTAATTGAAGAAGCTTTTAAACAGAAGGAAGAACTTAAAAAAACTCTCAAGGGACGCTGTTTCTTAAAATGGATGCCTGCACACGTCACAGAGTGAACTATTTTGCCATCAATGTCCGATTTGTTTGTGACTAAAATGAAATAGTTACCAAGACATTGGCAGTAAAAGACGCCAAAGCTCATCACACCAGTGAGTTTCTCAAGGTCTTGGTGGAAAAGGTTCTGCAAGACTATGAACTTAAAAAAGAGCAAGTTCTTTATGTCGTAACTGACAATGCTTCAAATATGATAAGTACTATTAAGCTAATGAATGAGAGTAATGATGGTGACCAGCAGCTAGAAGAACATTCTGGGTCCACAGACACAGAAATGTTTGAAATAGAGGAACACAGTATTGTAACTGACGAGTAAACTGAAGTTGCTTCAGATGAACAGCAACATGATAGTTTAGATGATCTTGTTGAAACTGTGTCAATATGTTCTTTCATTCATCACATGCGCTGTGTTGTGCATACGCTGCAGCTGGCTATAAGAGACAGTCTCCAAGAAGGACATGCTGCTGCACTGATTGGAAAGGTGAGAAAATTGGCTACTGTTGCCAAAACCCCTAAAGTTGACTCAATTTTTAAGAGACTTGCTGGAAAAGGGACAATTATTAATCAAGCCACATGATGGGGCAGTACTTACTTAAGGATTCAGCGCTTGGTTGAACTGAAAACCTTTCTTGTAGACATGGCTAACCCTCAACTGACGCTAAATGAAAGTCAGTGGAATCAGGTGACTGAGCTGGAAAAGTTGCTAGAGCACCCATTTACAGTAACTAAAAAATTACAAGCAGAGGACTTAACTCCCGGTATTTTCTTAACCCCTCCCCGACCTTTGACGCAGCGTATGCGTCATGAAAACATGTGCCAATCCGACCTGTGACGCAGCATATGCGTCATGGTCGGATCGCGCTCCTGCAGGCCGAGTAAAAGGGTTAACTAATTTCTCCCGACCTGCAGGGACAGGGGGAGTTGTACTTGAGCCCAGGGGGGGTGGCTACAATCCCCCCCCCCCTGTGGCTACAATCGCTCTGATTGGCTGTTGAAGGTGACGTTTCACTTTCAATCAGAGTGATAGTAATATTTCACCAATGAAAATTGGTGAAATATTACAATCCAGCCATGGCTGATGCTGCAATAGCATCAGTCATGGCTGGAGATCGCGATCTGCCCACCGCCACCGATCTCCCCTCCGTCCTGTCATTTGCTGTCCTCCGCTCCCCTCCGTCCTCCTGTGCGCTCCCCCCGCAGTCCGATCTCCCCTCCGCTGTCCGATTCCCCCCCTCATACTTACCGACCTCCTGTATCCCTCCTGGTGTCCGTCCGTCTGTTCCATGTGCGCCGCCATCTTCCGGCTGGCAGATTCGTTACAGGTACATTTTGATCGCTGTGACAGGTTCTATCACAGCGATCAAAATAAAAAAATAATAAATAAACCCCTCTTTATCACCCCCATAGGTAGGGACAATAATAAAATAAAGAAAAATTATTTTTTTTTGCCCCACTAGGGTTAGGGTTAGAATTAGGCTATGTGCACGCGGTGCGGATTTGGCTGCGGATACGCAGCGGATTTGGCTGCGGATACGCAGCGGATTGGCCGTTGTGGATTCGTAGCAGTTTTCCATCAGGTTTACAGTACTGTGTAAACCTATGGAAAACCAAATAAGCTGTGCCCATGGTGCGGAAAATACCACACGGAAATGCTGTGTTGTATTTTCCACAGCATGTCAATTCTTTGTGCGGATTCCACAGCATTTTACACCTGTTCCTCAATAGGAATCCGCAGGTGAAATCCGCACAAAAAACAGTGGAAATCTGCAGTAAATCCGCAGGTAAAACACAGTGCCTTTTACCTGTGGATTTTTCAAAAATGGTGCGGAAAAATCTCACACGAATCCGCAACGTGGGCACATAGCCTTAGGGTTGGAATTAGGGCTAGGGTTGGAAATAGGGTTAAGATTAGGCTGTGGTTAGGGTTAGGGGTGTGTTGGGGTTAGGGTTGGGATTAGGGTTAGGATTCGGTTTAGGGTTGGGATTAGGGTTAGGCGTGTGTTGGGGTTAGGGTTGTGGTTAGGGGTGTGTTGGGGTTAGGGTTGTGATTAGGGTTATGGCGAGAGTTGGGATTAGGGTTAGGGGTGTGTTGGGGTTAGTGTTGGAGTTAGAATTGAGGGGTTTCCACTGTTTAGGCACATCAGGGGTCTCCAAACGCAACATGGCGCCACCATTGATTCCAGTTAATCTTGCATTCAAAAAGTCACATGGTGCTCCCTCCCTTCCGAGCCCCGACGTGCGTCCAAACAGTGGTTTACCCCCACATATGGGGTACCAGCATACTCAGGACAAACTGGGCAACAAATTTTGGGGTCCAATTTCTCCTGTTACCGTTGTGAAAATAAAGAATTGCTTGCTAAAACATAATTTTTGAGGAAAGAAAAATGATTTTTTATTTTCACGGCTCTGCGTTGTAAACTTCTGTGATGCACTTGGGGGTTCAAAGTGCTCACCACATATCTAGATAAGTTCCTGGGGGGTCTAGTTTCCAAAATGGGGTCACTTGTGGGGGGTTTCTACTGTTTAGGCACATCAGGGGCTCTGCAAACGCAACATTGGGTCTGATCTCAGTTCCAGCCAATTCTGCGTTGAAAAAGTAAAACAGTGCTCCTTCCCTTCCGAGCTCTCCCGTGTGCCCAAAGTGGTTTACCCCCACATATGGGGTATCAGCGTACTTAGGACAAATTGTACAACAACTTTTGTGGTCCAATTTCATCTCTTACCCTTGGGAAAATAAAAAATTGGGGTTAAAAAAAATAATTTTTGTGAAAAAATATGATTTTTTTTTTTTTTTTACGGTTCTGCATTATAAACTTCTGTGAAGCACTTGGTGGGTCAAAGTGCTCACCACTCCTCTAGATAAGTTCCTTAGGGGGTCTAATTTCCAAAATGGTGTCACTTGTGGGGGGTTTCAATGTTTAGGCACATCAGTGGCTGTCCAAACGCAACATGGCGTCCCATCTCAATTCCTGTCAATTTTGCATTGAAAAGTCAAATGGCGCTCCTTCGCTTCCGAGCTCTGTCATGCGCCCAAACAGTGGTTTACCCCCACATATGGGGTATCGGCGTACTCAGGACAAATTGTACAACTTTTGGGGTCCATTTTCTCCTGTTACCCTTGGTAAAATAAAACAAATTGGAGCTGAAGTAAATTTTTTGTGAAAAAAAGTTAAATGTTCAGTTTTCTTTAAACATTCCAATAATTCCTGTGAAACACCTGAAGGGTTAATAAACTTCTTGAATGTGGTTTTGAGCACCTTGAGGGGTGCAGTTTTTAGAATGGTGTCACACTTGGGTATTTTCTATCATATAGACCCCTCAAAATGACTTTAAATGAGATGTGGTCCCTAAAAAAAAATGGTGTTGTAAAAATGAGAAATTGCTGGTCAACTTTTAACCCTTATAACTCCCTAACAAAAAAAAATTTGTTTTCAAAATTGTGCTGATGTAAAGTAGACGTGGGAAATGTTACTTATTAAGTATTTTGTGTGACATATCTCTGTGATTTAATTGCATAAAAATTCAAATTTGGAAAATTTCAAAATTTTCACCAAATTTCCATTTTTTTTCACAAATAAACGCAGGTAATATCAAAGAAATGTTATCACTATCATGAAGTACAGTATGTCACGAGAAAACAATGTCAGAATCACTGGGATCCGTTGAAGCGTTCCAGAGTTATAACCTCATAAAGGGACAGTGGTCAGAATTGTAAAAATTGGCCTGGTCATTAACGTGCAAACCACCCTTGGGGGTAAATGGGTTAATTGACTCCGGCTTGACACTTAACTACATTTTTTTCTCACTCCTTTTGTCCTGCGCTGTCCTCCTGTTACTGACTTTGGCTTGTCTGACCCCGCTCCTAGCTTTGCCAGCTTTGATTTTTAGCCTTGTGCCCCCCAGTACGCTCGGGTGTTAGCTCTTGTCTTTAGGATCTTCCTGCTCTGGTCATTTGACCCACCAGGTCCTTTTCTGTGTCACTTCACACCACCTCTTCAGCCTGCTATTCTCTCCTTCCCTCCCCCTCTGGGGTGTGCACACAGTAAAGGCCCCGTCACACATAGCGACGCTGCAGCGATACCGACAACGATCCGGATCGCTGCAGCGTCGCTGTTTGGTCGCTGGAGAGCTGTCACACAGACAGCTCTCCAGCGACCAACGATCCCGAGGTCCCCGGTAACCAGGGTAAACATCGGGTAACTAAGCGCAGGGCCGCGCTTAGTAACCCGATGTTTACCCTGGTTACCATCGTTAAAGTAAAAAAAAACGCTACATACTTACCTATCGCTGTCTGTCCTCGGCGCTCTGCTTCTCTGGTCTGGCTGTGAGCACAGCGGCCGGAAAGCAGAGCGGTGACGTCACCGCTCTGCTTTCCGGCTGACCGGCGCTCACAGCCAGACCAGAGAAGCAGAGCGCCGAGGACAGACAGCGATAGGTAAGTATGTAGCGTTTGTTTTTTTACTTTTAGGATGGTAACCAGGGTAAACATCGGGTTACTAAGCGCCGCCCTGCGCTTAGTTACCCGATGTTTACCCTGGTTACCAGCGAAGACATCGCTGAATCGGCGTCACGTACGCCGATTCAGCGATGTCAGCGGGACCTCAACGATCAAAAAATGGCCCAGGCCATTCCGACACGACCAGCGATCTCACAGCAGGGGCCTGATCGCTGGTACGTGTCACACATAGCGAGATCGCTACTGAGATCGCTGTTGCGTCACAAAACTTGTGACTCAGCAGCGATCTCGCTAGCGATCTCGCTATGTGTGACGGGGCCTTAAGCACAGTCTTCTTCAGTACAGTCCTCTTCCTCTCTAGTGTTTGTGCACTGCACACACTGTTTCTTCACATCATAACAGACCAGTCCCTTTTTTTTTCCTCCTCCCCTCTCCTGTAGTATGGACCCAATGCAGGTGAAACACCTGACTCAGATGCTGCAGAAGCTAAACTTGGAGCAGCGTGTCCTAGCTCAGTCCCACCAGCAGGTTGCGGATACTGTTCAGGGGGCTCTGGCCTTTGGGATTCACGGGGCAGGGAATAGGGATGTCGCTTTAGTTTCTCCTGAACCCCCGGTCAAGTTGCCAGATACGTTTTCTGGTAATAAAAAAAGAATTCAGAGTGTTTATGGAGGGCTGTAAGCTCTTTTTCTCCCTGAGACCCCGCTCATCTGGTGATGAGAAACAGGATGGGAGTGGTTATTTCTCTACTTAGGGGGGCTCCGCAAGCTTAGGTGTTTTCCCTCCCCTCTACAGCTCTTGAGAGAGTGTCTGTGGATGCGTTTTTTGAGGCTCTAGGGCACATTTATTATGATCCTGATCGCGCGCGCTTGGCTGAGGACATGGTGATGAGTGTCTGTCAGGGGAAACACTCGGCTGAGTGGTTTTGTTCAGAATTCAGACTTTGGGCTGCTGAGGTTTCCTGGAATGATTCTTCCCTCCGGGGTTTGTTTAGTAGAGGCCTATCTGAAAGTCTGAAGGATGCCTTGGCACTTCATCCTCCACCTGACTCCCTGGAAGATGCCATGACCCAAGCTGTTCGTATGGATCACAGACTATGGGCGAGAGGCGTTATGCAAATTGAAACACCATTTTTCTCCAGTGGAGGCAAGGTCGGGCCTACTCCTGAGGCTATGGAGGTGGGCGCCATCACCTTTAAGGAGAAAGAGAGAAGACACCGCCATGAGAAACAGTTGTGCTTCTATTGTGGAGAATCAGGACACTGGAGGAAGAACTGTCCCTCCTGCCCCTCATCATCCAATGCGGCGGGAAATGACTAGGTCTGGGTAGTAGTCGAGGAGGCTATCCAGACCTTCAGGTACACTTGTTCTCATGTTTAAAAATTTTGCTTCAGATGGAACTTGTAGTGGATGGTTCTCCTTTTTCTACAGCTTTTGTGGATTGTGGTTCGTCCATCAACTTGGTTAGCTCTCATTTGATTTCCCAATGCAAGACAGGGACAGTTAGACTTCAGACTCCGGTTAAAGTGGTGGCCATTAACTCTTCTCCCCTCACCAAAGAAGGGATTTGTTACATCTCAGAAGTCTTATCATTCAGAGTGGGCTCTGATCATACTGAGAAAATAAGTTGTTTTGTTTTGGAGAATTTTCCGGCAGGGTTGGTGTTGGGTATGCCCTGGTTACAACGCCACAACCCTATCATCAATTGGGAGACGGGGGAGATTGTCCAAATGGGGTGTTAACCATTGTTGTGAATCTGCATTATTATCTGAACCAGTCAAATCTGTCTCTGTGTCGTCTGTCGGTCTTGAAGGTATTCTGGAGTACCTGAAAGACTTTGAGGATGTGTTTTCCGAAAGCGAGGCAGAGGTTTTACCGCCTCATAGACCTTTTGATTGTGCCGCCATTGAGTTAGTCCCGGGGCTAAGTTACAGAAAGCCCGTGTGTTCAATTTGTCCGGTCCTGAGCGGTTAGCCATGAAGGAGTATATTGCGGAAAGCCTCCATAAGGGGCCATTTCTTCTGTGGTTGCCGGGTTCATTTTTGTTAAGAAAGAATATGGTGGTCTGCATCCCTGCCTTGACTTTCGGGAACTCAACAAAATAGCTTTAAGAAACACCTACCCTCTTCCCCTTATCCCAGATTTGTGTAACCAGTTATCAGGGGCCAAATGGTTCTCCAAATTAGATTTAGATCTCTGGAGGGGGGAGCTTACAATCTGATAAGGGTTCAGGAGGAGGACGAGTGGAAAACGGCGTTTCTCACATCAGAAGGACTCTTTGAAAATTTGGTCATGCTGTTTGGACTCTCTAATGCTCTCGCTATTTTTCAAAATTTCATTAATCTGGTGTTCGCGGACCTCAGAGGCCGCTTTGTTATTATTTATTTGGATGACATTCTAGTGTATTCCCTGGACAGTCAGACTCATTTACAACATCTAAGAACGGTTCTCCAAAGACTCAGAGAAAATCAATTGTTTCTTAGCTTGGAAAAATGCTCGTTTTTTTTTTTTTTTGGGGGGGGGGGGGGGTCTTATTGTCTCCTGTGAGGGGTTTCACATGGATCCCAAGAAGGTGCAGACAATTGCAGACTGGGTGCAACCACAAGATTTTAAGGGGCTGAAGCGCTTCTTCGGATTTGCAAATTATTATCGAAAGTTCATTAAGGGATTTTCACAAGTGGTTAAACCTCTTACTGATCTTACCTGCAAAGGGACGGATGCAATAAATTGGTGTGGGCCCTCCAAGGAGTCCTTCTTGGTACTCAAAAAATGTTTTATGTCTCCTCCAATTGTGATTCAGCCAGATTCATCCAAACCTTTTGTTGTTAAGGTGGATGCTTCTGAAGTGGGGAATAGAAAACTTCTTACGATTAAATTGGCGTTTGAAGAATGGAGGCACTTTTTGGAAGGGGCGGCCCATCCGATTACTGTAATCATGGATCATAAAAATTTGGCATATATCGAGCCTGCAAAAAGACTGACTTTTAGACAGGCTCGTTGGTCACTTTTTTTCACAATTACTGTTTTCTTTTACTTTTCGTCCTTGTTCCAAGAATGTTAAGGCTGATGCCTTTTCCAGAAGTTTTGAGCCCGTATCTTCCCCTGAACCGCCGTCTTTCATTCTTCATCCCGGGGTGGTTGTGGCGGGGGTCTCATCTGAGTTAAGGTACCGTCACACTTAGCGACGCTGCAGCGATACCGACAACGATCCGGATCGCTGCAGCGTCGCTGTTTGGTCGCTGGAGAGCTGTCACACAGACCGCTCTCCAGCGACCAACGATGCTGGTAACCAGGGTAAACATCGGGTAACTAAGCGCAGGGCCGCGCTTAGTAACCCGATGTTTACCCTGGTTACCATCCTAAAAGTAAAAAAAACAAACACTACATACTTACCTACAGCCGTCTGTCCTCCAGCGCTGTGCTCTGCACTCCTGTACTGTCTGTGTGAGCACAGCGGCCGGAAAGCAGAGCGGTGACGTTACCGCTCTGCTTTCCGGCTGACCGACGCTCACAGCCAGTACAGGAGGAGAGCAGAGCACAGCGCTGGAGGACAGACGGCTGTAGGTAAGTATGTACTGTTTGTTTTTTTTTACTTTTAGGATGGTAACCAGGGTAAACATCGGGTTACTAAGCGCGGCCCTGCGCTTAGTTACCCGATGTTTACCCTGGTTACCAGTGAAGACATCGCTGAATCGGTGTCACACATGCCGATTCAGCGATGTCTACGGGGAGTCCAGCGACGAAATAAAGTTCTGGACTTTCTTCCCCGACCAGCGACAGCACAGCAGGGGCCTGATCGCTGCTGCCTGTCACACTGGACGATATCGCTAGCGAGGACGCTGCAACGTCACGGATCGCTAGCGATATCGTCTAGTGTGACGGTACCTTTAGAACGAGAGATTGTGGGGGCCCAATCTCTAGCCCCTGCTTCTAAGCCTGGGGATAAATTGTTTGTTCCTGAACAATTGCGTTCTAAACTTCTACAGGAATTTCATGAGTCCAGGCTTAGTGTCCATCCTGGTATCACGGCCACACGACAGGCAATGGCCAGGGTTTTTTGGTTGCCCTCACTAGGTTCTGCACGTGGGGTTTGTGGCTGTTTCAAAAGCTCCCATGGCAGGCTGGCTGGGGAATTGGTGCCTTTGCGGGTCCTGATAGGCCATGCACTCATCTGTTTATGGACTTTGTCACCGGTCTCCCACCTTCCAGGGGTAATACTGTGATATGGGTGGTGGCAGGGCCGTATTTGCCACTAGGCACTTGAGGGCACCTGTCTAGGGCGGGGACGGCACCTGAGCAAGGTTTTTTTTTTTTTTTTTTATAGAGTCGGGGTTACTTTAATGCATACAGGGAGGGGGAGATGAGCCAGGCATACGAGGGGGATGGTAGATGAGCCAGAGCCACCCGTGCATACAGGGAAGGGGACATGAGCCACGCATACAGGGGGGGATGGGAGATGAGCCAGAGCCACCCATGCATACAGGGAGGGGGACATGAGCCACGCATACAGGGGGGATGGGAGATGAGCCAGAGCCACCCATGCATACAAGGAGGGGGAGATGAGCCACCCATGCATACAGGAGGGGTGAGATGAGCCTTGCATACAGGAGGGGGGAGAGATGAGCCATGCATGATGGGAGCGGGGAGCCGATGAGCCATGCATGGGGGGGAGATGAGCCATGCATACAGGGAGGAGGGGGAGATGAGCCAGGCATACAGGATGGGAGGGGGGAGATGAGCCATGCATACAGGGAAGGGGGGGAGAGATTAGCCATGCATGATGGGAGCGGGGAGCCGATGAGCCATGCATGGGGGGGAGATGAGCCATGCATACAGGATGGGAGGGGGGGTGGGCCACTATACAGTATGCGTGGAGCATCATATGTGGCCATTATACAGTATGAAGCATCATGTGTGGCTATTATACAGTATTGAGCATCATGTGTGATTATTATACAGTATTGAGCATCATGTGTGGCCGTCCATTATACAGTATGGAGCATCATGTAGAGCCATTATACAGTATGGAGCATCATGTGTTGCCTTTATACAGTATGGATCACTGTGTGGCCATTATACAGTATGGAACACTGTGTGGCCATTATACAGTATGGAGCATCATATGTGGCCATTACACAGTATGGAGCATCATGTGTGGCTATTATACAGTATTGAGCATCATGTGTGGCCATTATACAGTACGGAGCACCATGTGTGGCCATTATACAGTATGGATCACTGTGTGGCCATAATACAGTATGGAGCATCATATGTGGCCATTACACAGTATTGAGCATCATGTGTGGCCATTATACAGTATGGAGCACTGTGTGGCCATATTTTCTTTTGGTTATAATTATTGTATATGAAACAGTGTGATCAGCAGTGCTAAATGGGTGTGGTTGGGACGTGGACATGGGTGTGACTAGTTGTGAAATGGGTGTGGTCAGAGGCGTGGCCTAAAATTTGCCGTGGCGCACTAAGTGCGCCACAAACTTTATACCGCTTTCCCTTCAAAAGTTGGGAGGTATGGTACCACATTTGCCAGATCACGGCAAGTGCCGCAAATCCCATGGGGAATGAATGAGGCCAAACACAGTGTTGCTGTAAGTGATCCGTTACGTGGCAGATGCAGAAAAACTGCCGGATCTGCTGCAAAAGGCGACTTTCACATCAGCGATTCTTGCCAAAGTCACTGCCGATAGTGTCATACTCACCAAAGGGGGAGGCAGCGCTAAAAGTGCCTAGGGCAGCTGAAAATCTAAATACGGCCCTGCAGCACTCTATAAACTGTATGCCCATATTGATAGTTTAGATAGGTCAAATGTAGTGACCAGATTCTCTTTAAAGCAAGTATGGATGCAATCAGACGCTTGCAGCTGACAGTTACGGGCAGAGTTGTTTGCTTGCAGCAGACAGATGGTTAAGTGTAGGACAGCAATGAAGTATAAGCAAACTAGTCACCAGTTTTTAGTGATAATAATAATCTTTATATAGCGCTAACATATTCCGCAGCGCTTTACAGTTTGCACACATTATCATCACTGTCCCCGTTGGGGCTCACAATCTAGATTCCCTATCAGTATGTCTGTGGAATGTGGGAGGAAACCGGAGTGCCCGGAGGAAACCCACGCAAACACGGAGAGAACATACAAACTCTTTGCAGATGTTGTCCTGAGTGGGATTAGAATCCAGGACTCCAGCGCTGCAAGGCTGTAGTGCTAACCACTGTGCCACCGTGCTGCCCAGTGATGAATTACATTGATCGCAAAGACAGATTTGAAAAACACCAATAAAAAATAAGTGCTTTATTTTTCTATAGTGCTCTGATATTCATGTGTAAGCCTTTTTTTTTTTTTTTTTTACCAAGGACACTCCATCCTCCACCAACTTAGTATCTCCAAGCAGCTGGCTCAGAGTCACTATATGAATACTGAGGACAGAGAAGAACCCTGATCCACATACACAGGATGGACCAGAACTGACAAGCTCAAGTGATCCTACAGCCCAAGCCTCCCATAGTAGCTAGGATTACAGGTGTGCGCCACAACATAAAAATTGGTAATCTGGAAACTTGATTGCAGAGAATGGTGTGGACTGCACCTACTCTGTGTAAGTTAAATTAAGTTTGGAAATAAATGCTGCTAGTGAGTAGCAGGAGGTACATGATTGGAGTTTGAGCCAAGTGGAAATTGAAGCAAATCCTTACAAGTACATGATAACCGAGCAATGCTTTTTCAGTATTCATACAGCAGATGACTGCCTGAGCTGGCCTTAAAAGGCTGCAGGTGATGATGTAAGAGGTGTTTGCAGTGGCTTATTTCCTTTGAGAACATAGGATTGCCGTAAGGGGAATGTTGAGACCCCCACATATAGTTTGGTTGGTCATTTGTACTAAATTCATGGAATATGTATGGCCACCTTGGGGCTGAAGATTGAAATTCAATGTGTATAATAAGAATCTAAACAGGTCCCTTAAATGTTTTAGTTACATTTGAAACATTATTGAGGTTTTATCTGTTTTTAGGTTTCTGTAAACTTTTGCACTGAATAATCCATATATATAATTGTCTAAGGGTTTTTCCGTCTGTCTGTCTGTCTGTCTGTCTGTCTGTCTGTCTGTCTGTCTGTCCTGGAAATCCCGGCTCTCTGATTGGTCGAGGCCGCCAGGCCTCGACCAATCAGAGACCGGCACAGCATCGACGTAGAAATCCCGCGTCTCTGATTGGTCGAGGCGTGGCGGCCTCGACCAATCAGCAACGGGCACAGCGACGATGATGTCATAATGGTTGCCATGGCGACGATGATGTCATAAAGGTTGCCTCGACCAATCAGCGACGGGCACAGTCTGCCGCGAATTCTGGAATCATCATTATTGTCCATATACTACGGGGACATGCATATTCTAGAATACCCGATGCGTTAGAATCGGGCCACAATCTAGTCTACTATATAATTGTCTAAGGGGCACTTCCGTCTGTCTGTCTGTCACAGATATTCATTGGTCGCGGCCTCTGTCTGTCATGGAAATCCAAGTCGTTGATTGGTTGCGGCAAAACAGCCACGACCAATCAGCGACGGGCACAGTCCGGAAGAAAATGGCCGCTCCTTCCTCCCCGCAGTCAGTGCCCGGCGTCCGCATACTCCCCTTCGGTCAGCGCTCACACAGGGTTAATGGCAGCGTTGACCGCAGTGTAACGCACTCAGTTAACGCTGCTATTAACCCTGTGTGACCAACTTTTTACTATTCATGCGGCCTATGCAGCATGAATAGTAAAAAGATCTAATGTTAAAAATAATTAAAAAAATAAAAAATCGTTATATACTCACCATCCGTCAGCCCCTCAGAACCACAACAGGCCTTTCCTGCTCGCGATGCTACGGTAACCGGTCCATACTGCGATCTCGCGAGATGATGACGTAACGGTCTTGCGAGACCGCTACGTCATCATCTCGCGAGACCGCAATGCACTCTTGGGACCGGAGCGCGCAAGGACCATCGGTAACCGGCCGCTTCCATCGGGAGGCTCCAGAAGGTGAGTATGTAACTATTTTTTATTTTAATTCTTTTTTTTTTTAAACAGGGATATGGTGCATACTACGTGACTGGCCAATCTACTATGTGACTGGGCAATACACTACGTGACTGGGCAATATACTATGTGGCTGGGCAATATACTATGTGGCTGGGTAATATACTATGTGGCTGGGCAATATACTACGTGGCTGGGCAATATACTACGTGACTGGGCAGTATACTACGTGTCTGTGCTGTATACTACGTGTCTGTGCTGTATACTACGTGTCTGTGCTGTATACTACGTGGCTCTGTGCTGTATACTACGTGACTGGGCCTTATACTACGTGACTGGGCACTATGCTATGTGGCTGAGCAATATACTACGTGACTGGCCAATATACTACGTGACTGGGCAGTATACTACGTGTTTGTGCTGTATACTACATGGCTCTGTGCTGTATACTAGGTGACTGGGCAATATACTACGTGACTGGGCAATAGACTACGTGACTGGGCAGTATACTACGTGTCTGTGCTGTATACTACGTGGCTCTGTGCTGTATACTACGTGACTGGGCAATATACTACGTGACTGGGCAATATACTATGTGGCTGGGCAATATACTATGTGGCTGGCCAATATACTACGTGACTGGCCAATATACTACGTGACTGGGCAGTATACTATGTGTTTGTGCTGTATACTATGTGGCTCTGTGCTGTATACTACGTGACTGGGCAATATACTATGTGGCTGGGCAATATACTATGTGGCTGGGCAATATACTATGTGGCTGGGCAATATACTATGTGGCTGGGCAATATACTATGTGGCTGGGCAATATACTATGTGGCTGGGCAATATACTACGTGGACATGCATATTCTAGAATACCTGATGGGTTAGAATCGGGCCACCATCTAGTTCTCATATAAACACTATCTCTCTTAGGCCATGTGCACATGTTTAGTATTTAGTGAGTTTTTTTACATCAGTATTTGTAAGCTGAAATCAGGAGAGTAGCAATCTGAGGAAATATGAGCATAATAGAAACATGTCACCACTTCTGGATTTGTTACCCGCAACTGGTTTTGGCTTACAAATACTGATATAAAAACTTTACCAAATACTCAACATGTGCACGTGGCCTTATAAGAAGTAAATACGTCTGGGAGAATTTCTTGCACAGATTCCTCTGCATCTTAGTTTCAAAGACTCCTTTGTGGTTGTGATAGTTTTCAAAGAAGTCTCCTAACTAGGTTTCCCTAAAATGTGTTCCTATACACACCTGCCAAACATTTCGCTTTGCTCCTAATTAGTTCCCTATTAGATTTAACTATATGAGAATATTCGTTTCTGATCACATGAATTACACTTTCCTGGGAAATATTACAGGAAGTGAAGTAAATCTACATTTTCCACTTTTCTAAATTATTGGCTGAATCGTATATCCTTTCGGACCTGATGAGAAGGAAAATAAAATTACCAATGTTAAAATTCTGACTTCATAAGCATAATTTAACTCACCTCGTCTAAGGATAACTTTCTGTGCCAAAGAACTTCAGAATTACTTGCAGTAAGCTTAAAATAATTTCTGGTTGGCAGTGAGATTTTGCAGACTATGTTTTGACATCTGTGTTCGACTCATTCAGTTTTTACTTTCATTGCACTTCTACGCTCAAAATATTTAAAGTGCCTGATGACAACACTAAAAACACACCAGTCAATCATTGACAGAATGATAATCATCTACCTCTGCACCACAAGGCCTTCTTAAAGCAAACCTGTCAGCAGGATTTTGCTAAAGTAAATTACAGCAGTGTCAGATTGGCGCTGTTTTACTGATTAAAATGATACCTGGGGTGAAGAAATCTGTCTTGTGGTTCTTGTGTAATCAATACTAGAAGATTTCAGTTAACCCCTTTCTGACATGCGCCGTACATGTACTGCTCTGCGGGAGCTGCGTTCCCGCAAACAGCAGTATATGTACGACGGCACGATAGCGCGGCCTCACGCAGAGCGCCACAGTGATTGTAACACCCACGATTGGTGCTAACACTGATCACGGGCATTTAACCCCTCTGATGCCACTGACAGTAGTGACAGTGGCATAAGAGGACCATCACCATATATAAATAAAAATGATTATTATTATTATCGCACAGGGAATGAGTTCCTTGTGCGCTTCCATCATGACAACGCAATGCGATATCGTTGTCCTGATCGTCTCCATGGAGACATTTAAAAAAACTGACCGTCACATCCAAACATAGACTAAGTGTGAACAGGTGCTGTAGAACCTAGAGTCCCCAACTCGTATACAGTCAAGTAAATAAGGCAGCACACTGCAGTGCTGAAACATGCAAACATGAAGCACGAAAATTGAACTGCATTACTGCACTAGAAATATGAAAAATGAGAGCGTTTAGCGCATAAAAATGGCCAATTTTATGTGGACCTGGTAGCCACTTTTTTGGCATCACTCTTATACCAGGTCCTACACTTTCCTTTCCTCACTGAGAATAAACGTCTCCATCTGAATGGGTACCTGTGAAACCTCTTCTTAGACTAAAATTCTCTCTCTCTGTGGAGGGGTAATGAACCTGCTGCGATTAAAACACCTGTGGCTAGGAGGCGGAGTGCTCAGTCAGAAGGCTAAAGAATACATTTCAAAAAACTGACCGTCACATCCAAACATAGACTAAGTGTGAACAGGTGCTCAACCTAGAGTCACCAACTCGTATACAGTCAAGTAAATAAGGCAGCACACTGCAGCGCTGAAACATGCAAACATGAAGCATGAAAATTGAACTGCATTACTGCACTAGAAATATGAAAAATGAGAGCGTTTAGCGCATAAAAATGGCCAATTTTATGTGTACCTGGTAGCCACTTTAGGGCATCTCTCTTATACCAAGTCCTGCACTTTCCTCGCTGAGAATAAACGTCTCCATCTGAATGGGTACCTGTGAAACCTCTTCTTAGACTAAAATTCTCTCTCTCTTTGGAGGGGTAATGGACCTGCTGCGATTAAAACACCTGTGGCTAGGAGGCGGAGTGCTCAGTCAGAAGGCTAAAGAACACATTTCAAAAACTGACCGTCACATCCAAACATAGACTAAGTGTGAACAGGTGCTGAACCTAGAGTCACCAACTCGTATACAGTCAAGTAAATAAGGCAGCACACTGCAGCGCTGAAACATGCAAACATGAAGCAAGAAAATTGAACTGCATTACTGCACTAGAAATATGAAAAATGAGAGCGTTTAGCGCATAAAAATGGCCAATTTTATGTGTACCTGGTAGCCACTTTAGGGTATCTCTCTTATACCAGGTCCTACACTTTCCTTTCCTCGCTGAGAATAAACGTCTCCATCTGAATGGGTACCTGTGAAACCTCTTCTTAGACTAAAATTCTCCATAGCGACCAGCTCTATAATACTGTCCCACTGGCTAACCCCTTCAGTGAACACCGTAAAAAAAAAAACGAGGCAAAAAACAATGCTTTATCATCATACCACCAAACAAAAAGTGCAATAAAATGCGATCACAAAGATGAATGGAAATAAAAGTGGTACCGCTGAAAACGTCATCTTGTCCCGCAAAAAAACCTGCCATACAGCTGCATCAGCAGAAAAATACAAAAGTTATAGCTCTCAGAATAAAGTGAATCAAGAATAATTATTTTTTCTATAAAATAGTTTTTATTGTTTTTATTGTGTAAAAGCGCGAAAACATAAAAAAAACTATATAAATTGGGCATCACTGTAATTGCACTGACACGAAGAATAAAGCTGCCTTACCAATTTTACCACACGCGGAATGGTATAAAAAAACAACCCAAAAAGCAATTCCTGAGTTGCTGTTTTTTGTGTTCATTCTGTCTCCCAAATATCGGAATAGAAAGCGATCAAAAAATGTCATGTGCACAATAATGGTACCAATAAAAATGTCAGCTCATTCTGCAAAAAACAAGCCATAACTTGTCTCTGTCGGCCGAAATATGGAAAAATTATAGCTCTCAAATTATAGTGATTCAAAAACTAGTTTTCGCAATAAAAAGCGTCTTTTAGTGTGTGACAGCAGCCAAACATAAAAACCCGATATAAATCTGGTATCGCTGTAATCGCACCGACCCGAAGAATAAAGTTGCCTAATCACTTATACTGCACGAGGAACAGCGTAAAAAATAAATAAAATCAATTCTTCACATGCTGTTGAATTTTTCATTCTGTCTCCCAAAGATCGCAGTAAGGCTCGGTGCACATTTATTCTGCGCTCTGCGCTAAGCTCTTGCAATGGAATTTCTGTGTAAATTTCTGAAATATGTGATTCAGACGGAACCCCTGGCGGAAGATTCCCTATAATGAGGCAGATGGTATCCGTCTTTTTAGGATTGCACAAAAGTGCTCTTCTGTGCTCTTTTGTGCTCTTCTGAAAAGAAGGACACTGCTGAACAGAGGCCATATGGAGTCCTGAATAACTCTGCTGCCTCATTATAGTGAATGTGTTCCTCTGGGGTTTCATCTGTCACGTCACTCTGAGATTTAGATGGAAACCCTGATGTAAGTGCTCAGCGTAGAGCGCCGGATAAATGTGATCATAAATGTTATGAAAAATGTTCCCAATAAAAGCTTCAACTCAATCCACAAAAAAAACCACTCAGGTCCATCATCTGATAATGGAAATATAGGGGGCTTCCATATTACTGGTAGCGCAAAGTCACTGAAAAAGCAAAATAGCTCCTCGCCCCCCAAAAGAAGTTCAGCAAATTCTTTCTTCCCAAATCCAAATGCCCCCCTCCCTTCTGAGCCCCAGTGTGTCTAAACAACATTTAAGCGCTATGCGCTTAACGGATTGCCTAATACAATGTGAACCTAGCCTTACATAGGACTGCAAGTGACATCTACTACATTATCTGTACTCAGAGAGTTATCACTGTGTTATCTGTGGTGTTACATAGGACTGTAGGTGTCATCTACTACATTATCTGTACTCCGTTATCACTGTGTTATCTGTGGTGTTACATAGGACTGCAGATGACATCTACATTATCTGTACTCAGAGAGTTATCACCGTGTTATCTGTGGTGTTACATAGGACTGCAGATGACATCTACTACATTATCTGTACTCAGAGAGTTATCACTGTGTTATCTGTGGTGTTACATATGACTGTAGGTGTCATCTACTACATTATCTGTACTCCGTTATCACTGTGTTATCTGCAGTGTTAAAAAAAATAGAGGGAGTTGGGGGCAAGCAGCGTCCGAGGTCCGTCACAAAAGAACGGCACATCGCTAGTGCGTGCCGAAAATGGCATGCGCTAGCGATGCGCTACAGGCAGAAATCACATTGCAGTCAATGGGTGTGCTAACAGACCCGTTGCACGGCGTTAATTGCGACATTTTCGCTGTGCAACGCAGTCCGTTAGCGTTAACCCATTAACGCAATGTGAACCTAGCCTTACACCACAGATATCACAGTGATAACTCTTTGAATACAGATAATCCAGTAAATGTCACCTTCAGTCCTATGTTAAACAATGGACACCAAGTGCAGTGGCAGTGCCACCTGGCAACATTATTTTACTTGATAGAGGTGTCATTGTCTTCTACGTAGATTGTGTGTCTTCTGCTGTCTCGCTGCTCCTGAAGACAGTCTGATGTGGTCCTGTAGAGTGCCCCACAAATGATAGAATTAGATAACTCTAGGATACTACTGATAGGGCTGCTATTACGGTGGCCATGTATGAGGGGCATAATGAAGGAACTGTATTTGGGAACACTATTCAGGGGGCCCTGTAACATGGGGCACATTAGATGTCAAGTCTCTGGTTTGAACATTTTTCCTTGTTTATAGAACAGCTGATACACAAGAGCAGTCCCATAGTTCATGAATAGGATCAAACTGGAGTGTCTGGGGCCCACCAAGGGAATAGACTCTAGGGGCCCACCCTACAGCTATATGCAAATATCTGTCAGTCATTATCCCTATTATAATGGAGCATCGACTGTAAAACACAGGTGGCTCCTGCACATCTACAGTACTGTGCGCCCCCATAACTGGGATGTACAATTACAGTATTTTACATTAAAGGTTCTATGGTTAAAACAAGTTATCACCGATCCATGGGCTCCACATGATCGGTGATCGCTTAGGTTTGTCCATTAGAAACTGCACCGATCAGAAGAATGGGGAAATTTTATCCCTGACAGGACTCTTATCCCCATTTTAAAATGCAGCAGCAGCAGTGACCAGACCAATATTACCATCACATAGTAGCTGAATACGACAATACTGATCGTGAATACAAACAACAATGCTAACAACACTGTTATTACCACCAGTGACATTATACACAAGAGCTCTGTATATACTATCAGTGTACAGGTAATACAGGGATCACCAGTGACATTATACACAGGAGCTCTGTATATAGTAACAGTGTATAGGTAACAGTGACCACCAGTGACATTATTATTATTATTATACATTTTTATAGCGCCATTTATTCCATGGCGCTTTACATGTGAATACGGGGCAAATATAGACAAATACATTAAACATGAGCAGATAACAAGGCACACGAGTACATAAGGAGGGAGGACCCTGCCCGCGAGGGCTCACAGTTTGCAGGGGGTGGGTGAGGATACACTAGGAGAGGGAAGAGCTGGCTGTACGGCTGTTCAGTAGGTTGAGGATCACTGCAGGCTGTAGGCTTGTCGGAAGAGATGAGTCTTCAGGTTCTTTTTGAAGGTTTCTATGGTAGGCGCAAGTCTGATGTGTTGGGGTGGAGAGTTCCAGAGTATGGGGGAAGCACGGGAGAAGTCTTGGATGCGGTTATGGGAAGAAGAGATGAGAGGGGAGTAGAGAAGGAGGTCTTGGGAGGATCGGAGGTCGCGTGTAGGTAGGTACCGGGAGACCATGTCACAGATGTATGGAGGAGACAGGTTGTGGATGGCTTTGTATGTCAGTGTGAGGGTTTTGAACTGGAGTCTCTGGGCGATAGGAAGCCAGTGAAGGGCTTGACACAGGGGAGAGGCTGGGGAATAGCGGGGGGACAGGTGGATTAGTCGGGCAGCAGAGTGTAGGATGGATTGGAGTGGTGCCAGAGTGCTAGAGGGGAGTCCAGAGAGTAGGAGGTTGCAGTAGTCGAGGCGGGAGATGATAAGGGCATGCACTAGCGTTTTTGCAGTGTTGCGGTCAAGGAAAGCACGGATCCGGGAAATATTTTTGAGTTTGAGACGACAGGAGGAGGCAAGGGCTTGGATATGTGGCTTGAAAGAGAGGGCAGAGTCGAGGATCACCCCGAGGCACCGGGCGTGTGGGACTGGGGATAGTGAGCAGCCATTGACATTGATGGATAGGTCTGGTGGAGGGGTAGAGTGAGATGGGGGAAAGATGATGAATTCTGTTTTGTCCATGTTCAGTTGTAGAAAGCGAGCAGAAAAGAAGGCTGAAATGGCAGACAGACAGTGCGGGATTTTGGTAAGCAAGGAGGAGAGGTCAGGTCCGGAGAGGTAGATCTGCGTGTCGTCAGCGTAGAGATGGTACTGCATACCGTGGGATTCTATGAGCTGTCCCAGGCCGAAAGTGTAGATGGAGAAGAGTAGGGGTCCTAGAACAGAGCCTTGAGGAACACCGACTGACAAGGGGCGAAGTGAGGAGGTGGTGTGGGGGAGGGAGACACTGAATGTTCGGTCTGTCAGATATGACGAGATCCAGGAAAGGGCCAAGTCTGTGATGCCAAGGGATGAGAGGATTTGTAGCAAAAGGGAGTGGTCTACAGTGTCAAAGGCAGAAGACAAGTCCAGGAGAAGGAGGACAGAGTAGTGTCGCTTGCTCCTGGCAGTTAGTAGGTCATTGGTGACTTTAGTTAGGGCAGTTTCAGTTGAGTGATGGGAACGGAAGCCTGATTGTAACCGATCAAAGAGGGAGCAGGAGGAGAAGTGGGAGGACAGTTCAAGATGGACGTGTTGCTCCAGCAATTTGGAGGCATAAGGGAGAAGAGATATTGGGCGATAGCTAGACACAGAGGATGGGTCGAGGGAGGGCTTTTTGAGGATGGGTGTGATCTTGGCATGCTTGAAGGATGAGGGAAAGACACCTGTTGTGAGTGAGAGGTTGAAGAGGTGCGTTAGGGTTGGGATGAAGACCGTGGAAAGGTTAGGGATGAGGTGGGATGGGAGCGGGTCAAGCGTGCAGGTGGTGAGGTGTGATCTTGACAGGAGGGTGGAGAGCTGATCTTCTGTCATGGTGGAGAAGCTGGTTTTGGAGGAGCAGGGTTGAGCAGCTAAGAGGGGCAGTGGGCGCTGTGGGCCAAAGCTTTCTCTGATCGTATCGATCTTCTGTTTAAAGAAAGAGGCGAAGTCATCAGCAGAAATGAGGGGGGAGGGAGGAGGTGCGGGGGGACGGAGTAGAGAATTGAAAGTGTTGAAAAGCTGTTTAGGGTTGTGGGACAGGGAGGATATGAGGGATGAGAAGTAAGTTTGTTTTGCGGCAGTGAGCACAGACTTGAAGCTGGCGAGGGACTGCTTGTATGCAGTGAAGTGGTCGGCAGAGTGGGATCGCTTCCATCTCCGCTCAGCAATCCTGGAAGCCCGTCTCAATTCTTTGGTCAGGCTGGTCAGCCAGGGCTGCCTGTTAATTGTACGAGTTTTACTATGCATGAGTGGGGTGGCCGAATCGAGTGTTGTTGTTATTGTGGTGTTATAAAAAGTGGCAGCAGCATCTGTGTCATGAAGGGAGGCTATGTCTGTGAGAGGGAGAAGGGACTCAGAGAGTGATTGTAAGTTGAGATGTTTGAGATTTCTGCGAGGGTGAGTGAGTTTGTGGAGTGGGGGTTGCACACTAGGAGAGGAGAGGGACGAGAATGTCAGTAGGTTGTGGTCAGACAGGGGGAGGGGTGTGTTAGTGAGGTTAGTAAGGGAGCAGAGGCGGGTGAAGATGAGGTCCAGCGTGTGGCCATCTTTGTGAGTGGCCTCAGAGGACCATTGAGTGAGGCCAAAGGAGGCAGTCAGTGATAAAAGTTTAGAGGTAGCTGAGGTGAAAGTGTCAATGGGGACATTGAAATCACCCATGATGATAGTGGGGATGTCAACAGAGAGGAAATGAAGTAGCCAGGTGGTGAAGTGGTCGAGAAAGGTGGAGATGGCTAGTTCTGGGGGGCGGGGACATTATACACAGAAGCTCTGTATATAGTGTCAGTGTACAGGTAATACTGTGATCACCTGTGACATTATACACAGGAGCTCTGTATATAGTGATGGTGTATAGGTAACAGTGACCACCAGTGACATTATACACAGGAGCTCTGTATATAGTGTCAGTGTACAGGTAATACGGTGACCACCAGTGACATTATACACAGGAGCTCTGTATATAGTGTCAGTATTCAGGTAATACAGTGATCACCAGTGACATTATACACAGGAGCTCTGTATATAGTGTTAGTGTACAGGTAATATAGTGACCACCGGTGACATTATACACAGGAGCTCTGTATATAGTGTGAGTATTCAGGTAATGCAGTGATCACCAGTGACATTATACACAGGAGTTTTGTATATAGTGTATAACATACAGGTATTACAGTGATCACCAGTGACATTATACACAGAAGATCTGTATCTAGTGTTAGTGTACAGGTAATACAGTGATCACCAGTGCCATTATACACCGGAGTTGTGTATATAGTGTCAGTGTTCAGGAAATACAGTGATCACCAGTGCATTATACACAGGATCTCTGTATATAGTGTCAGTGTTCAGGTAATACAATGATCACCTGTGACATTATACAGTACACAGGAGCTCTGTATATAGTGTCAGTGTACAGGTAACATAGTGACCACCAGTGACATTATACACATGAGCTTTGTATATACTGTATAGTGTGTTATGATCTGGTGGTTTAGGAACAACATGAGACAAGCTCTGAAGGAGGTGGTATCTGTACTGACCGCAGACCCTGAACCTAGCAGCGCAACTAGAAATAGCCGTGGGGGGTACCTGACGCTCCCTAGACCCCTCGGCACAGCCTAAGATCTAACTTCCCCTAAAGATGGAAACAGGAAACCTATCTTGCCTCAGAGAAAATCCCCAAAGGAAAGATAGCCCCCCACAAATATTGACGGTGAGAGGAGGGGAAAATAACATACGCAGAGATGAAATCAGATTTTAGCATAGGAGGCCAATCTAGCTTGATAGATAGGACAGGAAAGGATACTGTGCGGTCAGTATAAAAACTACAAAACAATCCACACAGAGTTTACAAAATCTCCACACTTGACTAAAGGTGTGGAGGGTAAATCTGCTTCCCAGAGCTTCCAGCTAACAGAAAAAATCCATAATGACAAGCTGGACAAAAATAGAATGCACAGAACAATAAGTCCACAACATGTGGACTGAAATGAGCAAAGCCAGAACTTATCTTTGCAGAACTGGTCAGGAAACCAGGAGAATACAAGCAGAGATGTGAATCCAGCCAGAGAACATTGACAAGTGGCATAGGCTGAAGACTAGAGCCAGGTTAAATAGCAGAGCCAGGAGAGACGATCAGTGAAAGCAGCTGCTAAAGCTAAACCCAAGGAGCGGCAGTTCCACTCAAAACCACCAGAGGGAGCCCAAGGGCAGAATTCACAAAAGTGCCATTTACAACCACCGGAGGGAGCCCAAGAACGAAATTCACAACAATAGTGTGTACAGTGTACAGTGATCACCAGTGACATTATACACAGGAGCTCTATCCACAGTATATAGTGTATAGTGTGCGTGTACATGTAATACACTGACTCACCGGTGACATCTCTAGTTGAAGTCCTTCTTTGCTTTTTTTCTTCAGCCAGCACAGACCGCCATCACTTCTTCCAGCCAGGACTCATCTCTGCAAAAATAACACACAGACATCAATAGCTGATCGCTTCCAGAACACTTTCCCCACTTTTCCCCCGGACTTCTACACTATGTCAGATGAAGAAAAAAAGCAACGTAGTGCCGCCCTGCACAGTAAGGGTACTTTCACACTAGCGTTTTTTGTAAATCCGTCACAATGCGTCGTTTTGCAGAAAAAACGCATCCTGCAAAAGTGCTTGCAGGATGCGTTTTTTCCCCATAGACTTCTATTGGCGACGCATTTGCGACGGATTTGCACACTTCGCATCCGTCTTGCGACAAATGCGTCGTGCTTTGGCGGACCGTCTGGAAAAAAAAACCCTACATGTAACGTTTTTTTCTCCCGACGGACTGCTTTTTCCGACCGCGCATGCGCGGCCGGAACTCCGCCCCCACCTCCCCGCACCTTACAATGGGGCAGCGGATGCGCCGGAAAAATGCATCCGCTGCACCCATTGTGCAAAGCGTTAAACGCTAGCGTCGGAATCTCTCCCTGACGCATTGCGACGGGGAGATTCCGACGCTAGTGTGAAAGAAGCCTAACAGAACCCCCACCTTTTGTTCCCTCCATGGAAAACAGTTTCCAGAAACTAAATTTTGTTGCAGTAGTAATAATGTCCCTAATTGGACCCTAAAGAAATTATCTTCCCCATTTGTCACCATAAACTAATATAGCATGTTCCTCATTCTGGCCCCCAAACAGTAATTAAGTCCCTCATCCTGGCTCCCTTTATTTAATAATCTCACCCAGCCGGGCCCCCTTTATTTTGTAATATGCCCCAGCCTGTCCCCCTATGTCCCTTGTGCAGCCTGGCCCCCAGATATCCATCCTGCGCCCTAGCTATCCATTCTGGCCCCCATATGTCCCTTGTTCAGCCCCCCCCCCCTATATTTCTCCTGGACCCCCATATATCCATCCTGGTCCGTTGTCCGGACCTCCCCCCATATATCCATCCTGATCCCACTTATATAACCCCTGGCAAAAATTATGGAATCACCGGCCTTGGAGGATGTTCATTCAGTTGTTTAATTTTGTAGCGAAAAAGCAGATCACAGACATGGCACCAAACTAAAGTAATTTCAAATGGCAACTTTCTGGCTTTAAGAAACACTGAAAGAAATCAAGAACAAAAAATGTAGTCAGTTATGGGTACTTTTTTTTTAACCAAGCATAGGGGAAAAATATGGAATCACTCAATTCTGAGGAAAAAATTATGGAATCATCAAAAACAAACAAACAAAAAAACACTCCAAAACATCACTAGTATTTTGTTGCACCACCTATGGCTTTTATAACAGCTTGCAGTCTCTGAGGCATGGACTTAATAAGTGTCAAACAGTACTCTTCATCAATCTGGCTCCAACTTTCTCTGATTGCTGTTGCCAGATCAGCTTTGCAGGTTGGAGCCTTGTCATGGACCATTTTCTTCAACTTCCACCAAAGATTTTCAATTGGATTGAGATCCGGACTATTTGCAGGCCATGACATTGACCTTATGGGTCTTTTTTTCAAGGAATTTTTTCACAGTTTTTGCTCTATGGTAGGATGCATTATCATCTTGAAAAGTAATTTCATCATCCCCAAACATCCTTTCAATTGATGGGATAAGAAAAGTGTCCAAAATATCAACATAAACTTGTGCATTTATTATTATTATTATTTATTATTAAAGCGCCATTTATTCCATGGCGCTTTACATGTGAGGAGGGGTATACATAATAAAAACAGGTACAATAATCTTGAACAATACAAGTCACAACTGGGTACAGAAGGAGAGAGGACCCTGCCCGCATTCCATGATTCCATAATTTTTGCCAGGGGTTGTATATGCATCCTGGCTCCCCCATATAGCCATCCTGGTCCCCCATATATATGCATCCTGGCTCCCCCATATATAACTATCCTGGTTCCCCCCATATATATATATATGCATCTTGGCTCTACGATATATCCATCCTGGCCCCCCATATATATATTCATCCTTGTCCTGCCCCCCATATATCCTCCTGGCCCCCATATATATCCATTCTGGCCCCCCATATATATGCATCCTGTTCTCTTGTCATGCCCCACCATGAATCCACCCTGGCCCCCCATATATCAATCCTGGCCCCCCATATACAGTGGGGAAAAAAAGTATTTAGTCAGTCAGCAATAGTGCAAGTTCCACCACTTAAAAAGAAGAGAGGCATCTGTAATTTACATCATAGGTAGACCTCAACTATGGGAGACAAACTGAGAAAAAAAAATCCAGAAAATCACATTGTCTGTTTTTTTATCATTTTTTTTGCATATTATGGTGGAAAATAAGTATTTGGTCAGAAACAAACAATCAAGATTTCTGGCTCTCACAGACCTGTAACTTCTTCTTTAACCCCTTAGTGACCGAGCCAAATTTTTGAAATCTGACCAGTGTCACTTTATGTGGTAATAACTCTGCAACGCTTCAACAAATCCCAGTGATTTTGAGACTGTTTTTTCGTGACACATTATACTTTATGATAATGGTAAATTTTGTTCAACATTTTTTGTGTTTATTTATAAAAAATATCAAAAATTTGAGAAAAATGTTAAAAAATTAGCACTTTTCTAAATTTGAATGATTATCCCTTTAATCCAGATAGTCATACAACAGCAAACCATTAATAAATAACATTTCCCACATGTCTGCTTTACATCAGCACCATTTGTAAAATGTTATTTTATTTTTTTAGCATTTTAGGAGGTTTAAAAATGTAGCAGCAATTTTTCATTTTTTCAAAGAAATTTACAAAATTTATTTTTTTAGGGACTTATCCATGTTTGAAGTGATTTTAGGGGTCCCATATATTGGGAAACCCACAAACGTGATACCATTTTAAAAACAGCACCCCTAAACATATTGAAAACTGCTGTCAGGTAGTTTATTAACCCTTCAGGTGCTTTACAGGAATTAATGCAAAGTGGTATGACAGAAATGAAAATGTGCATTTTTACCACCTAAATGCCGCTAACTTCTAAACAGATTACTACAGCCGTCAGACTCTAAGGCCACTATCTGGTCATGAATTGCCATCGCAAACATCAGGACAACAAAATCATGATCTGAGGGCACCAACTGTGACAAAGAAGAAGCCCCCACACTCTGTTAACCATTTATAATGATGTAGTCACTATTGACAGCAG
This sequence comes from Ranitomeya imitator, assembly GCF_032444005.1. NCBI lineage: Eukaryota > Metazoa > Chordata > Amphibia > Anura > Dendrobatidae > Ranitomeya > Ranitomeya imitator. The sequence continues at coordinate 280,115,305 of NC_091282.1, read as the reverse complement.
CATCTAAGGGGTTAAACAGATTTAGATGGTGCAAATACTGATCGTGGCTGGTACAGCAAGTTGTCAGCTATAGTGTACAACCGACAGATGCTGGATTGTCATCTGTATGGGGAGGCTATTCTCTTATATCTCAGGTCAGTTAAAAGACGTATTGGCGGTCATTAAGGGGTTAAGAGTCTCCTCTTTCCTCCACTCATTACCTGTAGTAATGGCACCTGTTTAAACTTGTTATCAGTATAAAAAGACACCTGTGCACACCCTCATACAGTCTGACTCCAAACTCCACTATGATGAAGACCAAAGAGCTGTCAAAGGACACCAGAAACAAAATTGTAGCCCTGAACCAGGCTGGGAAGACTGAATCTGCAATAGCCAACCAGCTTGGAGTGAAGAAATCAACAGTGGGAGCAATAATTAGAAAATGGAAGACATACAAGACAACTGATAATCTCCCTCGATCTGGGGCTCCACACAAAATCCCACCCCGTGGGGTCAGAATGATCACAAGAACGGTGAGCAAAAATCCCAGAACCACGCGGGGGGACCTAGTGAATGAACTGCAGAGAGCTGGGACCAATGTAACAAGGCCTACCATAAGTAACACACTATGCCACCATGGACTCAGATCCTGCAGTGCCAGACGTGTCCCACTGCTTAAGCCAGTACATGTCTGGGCCCGTCTGAAGTTTGCTAGAGAGCATTTGGATGATCCAGAGGAGTTTTGGGAGAATGTCCTGTGGTCTGATGAAACCAAACTGGAACTGTTTGGTAGAAACACAACTTGTCGTGTTTGGAGGAAAAAGAATACTGAGTTGCATCCATCAAACACCATACCTATTGTAAAGCATGGTGGTGGAAACATCATGCTTTGGGGCTGTTTCTCTGCAAAGGGGCCAGGACGACTGATCCGGGTACATGAAAGAATGAATGGGGCCATGTATCGTGAGATTTTGAGTGCAAACCTCCTTCCATCAGCAAGGGCATTGAAGATAAAACGTGGCTGGGTCTTTCAACATGACAATGATCCAAAGCACACCGCCAGGGCAACGAAGGAGTGGCTTCGTAAGAAGCATTTCAAGGTCCTGGAGTGGCCTAGCCAGTCTCCAGATCTCAACCCTATAGAAAACCTTTGGAGGGAGTTGAAAGTCCGTGTTGCCAAGTGAAAAGCCAAAAACATCACTGCTCTAGAGGAGATCTGCATGGAGGAAAGGGCCAACATACCAACAACAGTGTGTGGCAACCTTGTGAAGACTTACAGAAAACGTTTGACCTCTGTCATTGCCAACAAAGGATATATTACAAAGTATTGAGATGAAATTTTGTTTCTGACCAAATACTTATTTTCCACCATAATAGGCAAATAAAATGTTAAAAAAACAGACAATGTGATTTTCTGGATTTTTTTTTCTCCGTTTGTCTCCCATAGTTGAGGTCTACCTATGATGTAAATTACAGACGCCTCTCATCTTTTTAAGTGGTGGAACTTGCACTATTGCTGACTGACTAAATACTTTTTTGCCCCACTGTATATGCATTCTGGCTCTACCATATATCCATCCTGGCTCCTCATCTGCATTCTGGCCCACCATATATCTGCATCCTGTTACCTTGTCCTGCCCCCCAATATATCGATCCTGGCCCCCCATATATATGCATCCTGGCTCTACCATTTATCCATCCTGGTCACCCATATATCTGCATCCTGCCCCCCATATATATATCCTGGCCTTCCCATATGTATCCATCCTGGCTTCCAGCGCCCCATATGTATCCATCCTGGCCCCTCATATGTATCTGGATCATCCCCCCGTGTAGGGCAGTGGGGTACTCGGTACCGGGTCCTTCGGTTCTCTGCGGGGATGTCACGGTGGCTGACCCGGCCCGTGGCCCTAGGGGAATGTCCGTTAATAAATGGGGGGTAGGTCTTTAAAGGGATAATGTTCGTGACACCACCTGTGGTATTCGGTCAGGGTGACCGACGCTGCTTAGGGGTCTACTGGGGTGATGTGATGGCAGCTAGTTGGTATACCTTCCCACAGGTGAAGTGTATCCCCAGGGCTTCCCAGAGTGTGGATGTTGTAAGGCGCAGTGAATAACGAGGACACAAGGTTGCAGTCTCTTTACCTTTACTGAAGGCTTCAGTGTCCACAGTCCAGAGCACCAGATCACAGGGCAGGCAGAGTACGGCTGGTCTGAAGGCAACTCCAGAGTCCCCTTATCCAGGTGGAAATCAGTAGACTTCCTCTAGCGCCTGAGTGTTGTAGTCCCTCCCTGCTGAGCAACTCGGTGAGGTCCTCACAACTGATGTTGGTGTTCTCGATGTTATGTCTCTTTCTCTCTCTCTGTCCCCCAGATGGTATGGATAGGACAAACTCATATGACTGATGGCCTGAGGCTTTTTTACAGGGACCCTACGACGCCCCAGCCCCCACAAGTTGCCACCGTGCCTCCTGGGTGTAAGGTCGGGCAGCTAACGTGGCATTAACTGTCCTGCCAGTCTCTGAAGCAAGGTTTGGAGACAGCGTCGGATTGGAGCACCTTGGGCCCACCAGAGAAAATCATTCTTGGGGCCCACTATGTAGCTACATAGAAATAGATACAAGACCACCAATTGTGCGGTAAAAAGCGCTAATATCAGGGTATAATATAAGGTAGTTCACGTCTTAATAATGTAGCAAGGGTTGGAGTAGCCCCCTCACAGAATATAATGTAGCCCCCTCATAAAATATAATGCGGTCCCCTCTCATAGAATATAATGCAGCACCCCACAAAATATAATGCAACCCCCTCAGGTATGACACAGTCCCCACCACAGAATATAGTGCAGCCCCCCATAGAGTATACTGTAACCCCTCATATAGCATGATGTAGCAACCCATAATATAATGTAGTACCCTGAGTATAATGCAGTCCCCCCACAGAATATAATGTAGCCCCCCAGGGCCGTATTTAGAGTTTCTGCTGCCCTAGGCACTTTTAGTGCTGCCTCCCCCTTTGGTGAGTATGACACTATCGGCAGTGACTTTGGCAAGAATCACTGATGTGAAAGTCGCCTTTTGCAGCAGATCCAGCAGTTTTTCTGCATCTGCTGCGTAACGATCACTTACAGCAACACTGCATTCGGCCTCATTCATTCCCTATGGGATTTGCGGCACTTGCCGTGATCTGGCAAATGCGGTACCATACCTCCCAACTTTTGAAGAAGGGAAGGAGGTATAAAGTAATTTTAGGCCACGCCTCTGACCACACCCATTTCACAACTAGTCACACCCATATCTACGTCCCAACCACAGCCATTTAGCACTGCTGATCACACTGTTTTATATACAATAATTATAAACAAAAAAAAATATGGCCACACATAATAGCCACACATGATGCTCAATACTGTATAACGGCCACCACACATGATGCTCCATACTGTATAATGGCCACACACAGTTCTCCATACTGTATAATGGCCACACATGATGCTCTGTAGTGTATAATGGCCACACATGATGCTCCATAATTTATAATGGCCACACAGTGCTCCATACTGTATAATGGCCACACATAGCGCTCCATACTGTATAATGGCCACACATAGTGCTCCATACTGTATAACGGCCACACACATTTCTCCATACTGTATAATGATCCCACATGATGCTCAATACTGTATAATGGCCACAAATGATGCACCATACTGTATAACGGCCACACATGATGCTCCATACTGTATAATGGCCACACATGATGCTCCATACTGTATAATGTCCATTGGCCACACATGATGCTCCATACTGTATAATGGCCACACACAGTTCTCCATACTGTATAATGATCCCACATGATGCTCAATAATGTATAATGACCCCCCTCCTGTATGCATGGCTCATATCCCCCCCTCCTGTATGCATGGCTCATATTCCCCCTCCTGTATGCATGGCTCATATTCCCCCCTGAATGCATGGCTCATATCCCCCCCTGAATGCATGGCTCATATTCCCCCATGTATGCATGGCTCATATTCCCCTCCCTGAATGCATGGCTCATATTCCTCCCTGTATGCATGGCTCATATCCCCCCCCCTTGAATGCATGGCTCATATTCCCCCTCTTGTATGCATGGCTCATATTCCCCCCCCTGAATGCATGGCTCATATTCCCCCCCCCTGAATGCATGGCTCATATTCCCCCTCTATGCATGGCTCATATTCCTCCCCCCTGAATGCATGGCTCATGTTCCCCCCCTGAATGCATAGCTCATATTCCCCCCTGTATGCATGGCTCATAATCCCCCTCTTGTTTGCATGGCTCATATTCCCCCCCCCTGAATGCATGGCTCATATAATACCCCCCCCCTGAATGCATGGCTCATATTCCCCCCTGTATGCTTGGCTCATATTCCCCCCCGAATGCATGGCCATATTCCCCCCTTCCCCTGAATGCATGGCTCATATTCCCCCCCTGAATGCATGGCTCATATTCCTCCCTGTATGCATGGCTCATATCCCCCCCCTTGAATGCATGGCTCATATTCCCCCCTGTATGCATGGCTCATATTCCCCCTCTTGTATGCATGGCTCATATTCCCCCCCCCTGAATGCATGGCTCATATTCCCCCTGTATGCATGGCTCATATTCCTCCCCCTGAATGCATGGCTCATATTTCCCCCCTGAATGCATGGCTCATATTCCCCCCTGTATGCATGGCTCATATTCCCCCTCTTGTATGCATGGCTCATATTCCCCCCCCTGAATGCATGGCTCATATTCCCCCCCGAATGCATGGCTCATATTCCCCCCTGTATGCTTGGCTCATATTCCCCCCCGAATGCATGGCTCATATTCCCCCCTTCCCCTGAATGCATGGCTCATATTCCCCCCCTGAATGCATGGCTCATATTCCCCCCCCCATCCTGTATGCATGGCCTATCTTCCACCCCCCCGCTCCCGCTCCTGCTCCTGACCTGCTCCCATCTAGCATGGCGCACCGGCTTATGTCCTCCTTCATCCCCCAGTCCCTCCATCCCTCAGTCCCTCCGTCCCTCATACTCACCTGACCCATCCCTCATACTCACCTGACCCATCCCTCATACTCACCTGACCCATCCCTCATACTCACCTGACCTGTCCCACACACCGCGCCGACTTCCCTCTGGCTCTGGCCAGACTCCCGGCGCAGCACCTTCTTCCTGCGTGAGTGGTCATGTGATACCGCTCATTAAGGTCATGAATATGCGCATATTCATGACCTTAATGAGCGGTACCACGTGACCGCTCATTCAGGAGAAGCTGCAGACGCCGAGACCAGGCATCGCTGGAGCAGGGTGAGTATCGTCTTCAAGGAGGATGGGAGGCGGGGGGGCCCTGGAGCGGGGGGAGCCCTGGAGCGGGGGAAAGCCCTGGAGCAGGGGGGCCCACAAAGCAGTTGTCAATGCCTGGGCCCACCGGAGAATCCTCTGGTTCTCCGGTGGGCCAGTCCGAGCCTGTTTGGAGATGATTGCTTCCTTGATGTTCCGGCCACCGGCTTCTGCGCCTCAGAGGGAGGCAGCCTATTGCAGGGCAGAACTCCCTCTGGATTCCTCTCCTTATGCTATGACTTCGTTTCTCACTCTCAGCAACGCAATTCTCTTCGTGTCCTTTCTTAGGATGCTGCCGCACGTCGGGGCAGGCGCAGCTCCGTAACCCTCTATCTAGGCCTCTGACAGGATCCCACCGCTGTCAGTTACCTCTCTGTCTGTAGCTGTTTGATGTTCCTACTTTCCCCTGTCTGCCTGACAGGTGCTGCCTGGGTGAAGCCCAGTCAGATTCTGCCTAAATTCCTATCCAGACCACCAGTTTTACCCAACTGTGAGGAGTGCCCTACTAGATAGGAGCATAGCTCTCCCTGGTGGACTGGAGTGTGAAGTGTGTTGTGTGGTTTGTGATACCTGGTAAGGTGATCTCCTTTATTGCCCTCAGACGTAGCATCACTCCCCCTGGTGGAAGAATGACATTACTGCAACGACCAGGACCCTGGGGCGCTGCATATCCATAGCCGCCCCCCTTATATTCATCTGGGTACTTTTTCCTGGTCCCCATATATCCATCCTGCCACCTGTCCCCCTTATATCCATCCTGGTCCTTTTTTCCTGCTCCCCATATATCCATCATGCCACGCCCCTTGTATCCATACAGGTCCTTTTTTCCTGCCCCTCATATATCCATCCTGCTGCCTCCCTTTTATCCATCCTGGTCCTTGTTTCCTGCTGCCCATATATCCATCCTGCTGCCCCCCTTATATCCATCCTGGTCCATTTTTCCTGCCCCCCATGTATCCATCCTGCTGCCCCCCTATATCCACCCGGGTACTTTTTTCCTGCTCCCCATATATCCATCCTACCGCCTGTACCCCTTATATCCAAACAGGTCCTTTTTTTCTGCCCCCATATATCCATCCTGCCCCCCCGTTATATCCATCCTGGTCCTTTTTTCTTGCCCCTCATATATCCATCGTGCCGACCCGTTATATCCATCCTGGTCCTTTTTTCCTGCCCCCCATCTATCCATACTGCCGCCCCCTTTATATCCATCCTGGTCCTTTTTTCCTGCCCCCCATATATCCATCATGCCACCCCCCTTGTATCCATCCAGGTCCTTTTTTCCTGCCCCTCATATATAATAATAATAATTCTTTATTTTTATATAGCGCTAACATATTCCGCAGCGCTTTACAGTTTTGCACACATTATCATCGCTGTCCCCGATGAGGCTCACAATCTAGAGTCCCTATCAGTATGTCTTTGGAATGTGGGAGGAAACCGGAGTGCCCGGAGGAAACCCACGCAAACACGGAGAGAACATACAAACTCATTGCAGATGTTGTCCTGGGTGGGATTAGAACCCAGGACCCCAGCGCTGCAAGGCTGCTGTGCTATCCACTGCGCCACCGTGCTGCCCATATCCATCCTGCTGCCCCCCTTATATCCATCCTGGTCCGTTTCTCCTGCCCCCCATATATCCATCCTGCTGCCTCCTTATATCCACCCGGGTACTTTTTTCCTGCTCCTCATATATCCATCCTACCGCCTGTACCCCTTATATCCAAACAGGTCCTTTTTTCCTGCCCCCATATATCCATCCTGCCGCCCACATTATATCCATCCTGGTCCTTTTTTCCTGCCCCCATATATCCATCCTGCTGCCCCGTTATATCCATCCTGGTCCTTTTTTTACTGCTCCCCATATATCCATATAGTAAAATGGCCGCTGACCTAGCAGAGGCTGGCGGCTGATGTGCGCCCATCTCATGCGGCGTATGACACTGACGTTATACGCCGGTGTCGACTGGTACACACTTGACAGATAGGATCGGGACACGTGCCGCGGTTTAGGTAATGAACACTGCGTTTGCGCGCCCCTGCACCTTTTCTGTCTGCACATTTAAGGGGCCCGTGCCCCTAAAGACCGCAGACTTTTTTTTTTTTTCTTCTCCTCCTCTCCTGCCCCCAGAGACAAGGCCCTGTCCATGAATGAGCGGAGGTCGAGGATACACACCCCCACTTAATGCAAGACTGGGCTCTGCAGGACGAAGTTTCAAGGATGCAAAGCCCTGTTGTTAGAATTATGGCTGGCTCCAGGTTCTCATAGGCCCCACGATTCATGATGCACTCATACGACAGAGATATATAGGTATAGTACAATGCCAAAGATTTCACTTCTTACATTACATGAGTGATATCTATTGTAAATTCTACAATAGCTCAGAAACCAGACAGTATTGTCCTCCACACAGTGCTCCATATAGAATAATGAGCCCCATATAGTCCTCCATACAGTATAATGGACCCCATATATTGCTCCCTATAATATAATAAGGGCCGGAAAAGTCTGACAGAGCAGACCTCCAATAAAAGGGAAGATAAGTGAGGGTACTTGGGGGAAAGCCTGAAAAGCACATTTTTTTTTAAAGGAGTAGACCAACACGTCCATCTGGTCTGTTCTCAGGTTTGGCACTATGTGAAAAATGTTGGCCACTATATAATAGTTTTTTGGGCATATGCAGTAAACAATGAGACAATAAAAATGTCTTCTTATGAAGGGTATAAAGATTGCAATAAATACATGGGGAGCTTCGGGGTCTGGGTAAATTGTCAGGTTACCTGTAATCTCACAGCTATTGTCTGTAGTTGTTGCAGCAGTTGATGGCACCATTATGAGCATATTTGTAGAAACAAGTACTCCCTCTGCTGGTGATCTGTGGATTTTATTTCTGATCTTTCAAACCAGGAAAGAAAATGAATAACAAAAAAGCGTGCACGGTGCAGACATATCAAACCCGTGTTTAGTGTTTGGAGCCTTTTCTGAATTCTACTCCATCCTCTGGTTCCTGATGATAGCTGGCATAATATCACACAATACTATTACAAAAGTGTAGGTCGTACTCTCGAAGACATATAAAGGATGGAGCGTTAGTACCCTTTAAAACAGACGTATTTGTAGATAATTGCTTCTCTTCGCTGATGTGAAAAACAACTGAGCCATTTGTTTCAAATTGAATGTAGCTGTTTGAATCCTGTAAGTCCTCTTCACTGAGAAATATGGAAGCCGTAGATGTATGAAGTACGGCTTAGGGAGCAGCAAGAAACAGCTGCGTGCACATTAAATAAATGGCGCTATCATTTTAGGTTTTATCTGGGCTATAGAGCAGTATAGCACAGCAGTTCTGGATGCATAGTGGGCCTCAGGAGTGAAAAGGTAAGAATTGCCTGGCATTGTTATACGAGAAGTAATCCACGTGTTTCTGGGATTAGTAATATAGTATTGGGGTACCAAGGACCCACCGGTAACATTGACTCTGATTGCCCACTGCTCAGCTATATACAATTATTACATTATCCTCCTGAACAAATTTATCTATGCTTCTATATAATAATAAACTGAGTTGTTTGTTAAATGAATGAGGAGATGCTGCTTTTGTCTGTACATAGAGAATCAATAAGAGAAAACTAAAATGGACAAAGGCAACTAGATACCAGGCAATCAGATTCCAAGCCTCACGCGGTCACCAGCCCACCCCGATGCGTGTTTCTCTCCCGCAATGCTCTTGGCGCTTGATCACGTGGGGCCCGACTTCATCTCACGCTGACTGACTGAGCGGTGAACGTCACTGCCGGTTTCTCTGTTTCTATGGCGATGTGGCCTCACCTCCTGTCACTGGCATTATAAATTTCTGTGGGCATAGAGTCATGATACGCCCCCTGAGGAAGGAATCTTTACGAAACGCGCGTCGGGATGGGCTGGTGACCGCGTGAAGCTTGGAATCTGATTGCCTGGTATGTCTATTTGATACACTTATTTTTGACTGAAAATATCGCCATTATACCTGTGCCTTTTTGATCATGTAGGTAACCTGTTATATTAGCCTATTTTGATGTATGATATGATGAGGTCTGTGTTAAATCATGTATATAACCAGGCAGTCATGCCATTTATGGGAATTTTGATTATGACAATACTGGTGTGCTATTTCATTTTTATAATATCAATCCTCATGAGCTTATACCGGCCTTTGTCTAGTGTGCTGTCTTGGTGGTGCAACTGACTCCTGCTGTGCTTTTTTACCTGTTTAAATAAAGACTTTTTCACATATTTAATTGGGCTTTATGACTACCTTTGTCCATTTTAGTTTTCTCTTATTGAATCTTGTAGTTAGCCATACATATGTCCATATATACAGTACAGACCAATAGTTTGGACACACCTTCTCATTTAAAGATTTTTCTGTATTTTCATGACTGTGAAAATTGTACATTCACACTGAAGGCATCAAAACTATGAATTAACACATGTGGAATTATATACTTAACAAAAAAGTGTGAAACAACTGAAAATATGTCTTATATTCTAGGTTCTTCAAAGTAGCCACCTTTTTCTTTGATGACTGCTTTGCACACTCTTGGCATTCTCTTGATGAGCTCCAACAGGTTGTAACCGGGAATGGTCTTCCAACAATCTTGAAGGAGTTCCCAGAGATACTTAGCACTTGTTGGCCCTTTTGCCTTCACTCTGCGGTCCAGCTCACCCCAAACCATCTCGATTGTGTTCAGGTCTGGTGACTGTGGAGGCCAGGTCATCTGGTATAGCACCCCATCACTCTCGTTCTTGGTCAAATAGCCCTTACACAGCCTGGAGGTGTGACTGGTGTCATTGTCCTGTTGAAAAATAAAATATTGGTGGTCCAACTAAACGCAAACCGGATGGAATATCATGCCGCTGCAAGATGCTGTGGTATCCATGCTAGTTCAGTATTCCTTCAATTTTGAATAAATCCCCAACAGTGTCACCAGCACAGAACCCCCACACCATCACACCTCATCCTCCATGCTTCACGGTGGGAATCGGGCATGTAGAGTTCATCTGTTCACCTTTTCTGTGTCACACAAAGACACGGTGGTTGGAACCAAAGATCTCAAATTTGGACTCATCAAACCAAAGTACAGATTTCCACTGGTCTAATGTCCATTCCTTGTGTTCTTTAGCTCAAACAAGTCTCTTCTGCTTGTTGCCTGTACTTAGCAGTGGTTTCCTAGCAGCTATTTTACCATGAAGGCCTGCTGCACAAAGTCTCCTCTTAACAGTTGTTGTAGAGATTTGTCTGCTGCTAGAACTCTGAGTGGCATTGACCTGGTCTCTAATCTGAGCTGCTGTTAACCTGCGATTTCTGAGGCTGGTGACTCGGATAAACTTATCCTCAGAAGCAGAGGTGACTCTTGGTCTTCCTTTTCTGGGGCGGTCCTCATGTGGGCCAGTTTCTTTATAGCGCTTGATGGTTTTTGCCACTGTACTTGGGGACACTTTCAAAGTTTTCCCAATTTTTCGGACTGACTGACCTTCATTTCTTAAAGTAATGATGGCCACTCGTATTTCGTTACTTAGCTGCTTTTTTCTTGCCATAATACAAATTCTAACAGTCTATTCAGTAGGACTATCAGCTGTGCATCCACCAGACTTCTGCACAACACAACTGATGGTCCCAACCCCATTTATAAGGCATGAAATCCCACTTATTAAACCTGACAGGGCACACCTGTAAAGTGAAAACCATTCCCGGTGACTACCTCTTGAAGCTCATCAAGAGAATGCCAAGAGTGTACAAAGCAGTCATCAAAGTAAAAAGTGGCTACTTTGAAGAACCTAGAATATAAGACACAATTTCAGTTGTTTCACACTTTTTTGTTAAGTATATAATTCCACATATGTTAATTCATAGTTTTGATGCCTTCAATGTAAATGTACAATTTTCATAGTCATAAAAATACAGAAAAATCTTTAAATGAGAAGGTGTGTCCCAACTTTTGGTTTGTACTGTATGTGTTTGGGGTAATATCTTTAATACTATGCCTTACCCAGGTACGGACTGGAGATGAAATTCAGCCCTGGCATTTGAAATCACACAGGCCCATGTTGTCCCCGTCCCCAAGCACCAGATGGGATACATTACTAATATTACCCTGGATGGAGGAAAGCAAGAATTACTACAAGACCAATATTTCTAATGATACCCATGGCCTGCTGGGTAAGTGACGGAGCCAGCAACTTTGTGCTCCTACACAACTCTTGACAGTATGGGTATCTTGAGAACACCGATTCTGTTAACAACATAGCAGACAAGGCAGCCCCTGACCAGACAGGCCCTTCCGGCATTTGCCAGAATTGCCAAAAGGCCAGTCCATCCCTGGCTTTACCCAATAAGCCGATTGTTATTTTCCCAAATTAGCATGTTATGTTTTCCAATTATTCTTTCTAAATAGAGAATCAAGTGTATTTTGCCAAATATTACTCACATATGGGGTGTTGGCCAACACCGGTTCTCTTGTGTGTCAGTCCGAACCTGACTGTAATTGATGGCATGTAAATAGCCACTGATTAATAGAGGTAATGCACAGTACTTAACATACACTGTATTAAGTGAAAAAAATGTTAAGGACCTGTCTGTCCCCCTCCCCCCTTTGTTAGCAATCGTGTGTATCTGCAATGAGTGCAGCCACTGGCGTAACTGATGGGCCCTAGTGCAAGATTTGGATGGGGGCCCCCATCCTGATTATATATATATATGTCCCTCACCCTGGTAAATACAGGTGCTTCTCACAAAATTAGAGTATCATCCAAAAGTTATTTTATTTCAGTTCTTTAATACAAAAAGTGAATCTCATATATTATACAGAGCCATTACAAACAGAGTGATCTATTTCAAGTGTTTATTTCTGTTAATGTTGTTGATTATGACTTACAGCCAATGAAAACCCAAAAGTCATTATCTCTGTAATTTAGAATACTTTATAACACCAGCTTGAAAAATAATTATAAAATTCGAAATGTTGGCCAACTGAAATGTATGTTCAGTAAATGCACTCAATACTTGGTCGGGGCTACTTTTGCATCAATGACTGCATCGATGCGGCGTGGCATAGGTTGCTTTGATAGCAGTCTTCAGCTCGTCTGCATTGTTGGGTCTGGTGTTTCTCATCTTCCTCTTGACAATACTCAATAGATTCTCTGTGGGGTTAAGGTCAGGCAAGTTTGCTGGCCAATCAACTTTTGACAGTGTGGACAGGTGCCAACTCCTAGAGAATGAAATTTCCATCTCCAAAAGGCTTGTCAGCAGAGGGAAGCATGAAGTGCTCTAAAATTTCCTGGTAGACAGATGCGCTGACTTTAATCTTGATAAAACACAGTGGACCTACAAAAGTAGATGACATGGCTCCCCAAACCATCACTGATTGTGGAAACTTCACACTAGACCTCAAGCAGCTTGGATTGTGTGCCTCTCCACTCTTCCTCCAGACTCTGGGACCTTTATTTCCAAATTAAATGCAAAATGTATTTTTATCTGAAAACAACACCTTGGACCACTGAGCAACAGTCCAGTTCTTTTTCTCCTTGACCCCGGTAAGATGATTCTGGCATTTTCTATTCGTCATGAGTGGCTTGACACAAAGAATGCGACACTTGCAGCCCATGACCTGGATACGTCTGTGTGTTAGTGGCTCTTGAAGCAATGACTCCAGCAGCAGTCCACCCCTTGTGAATCTCCCCCAAATTTTTGAATGGCCTATTCTTAACAATCCTTTGAGGGCTGCGGTTATCCCGGTTGCTTGTGCACCTTTTTCTACCACAATTTTTCCCTTCACTCAACTTCCCATTAATATGGTTGGATACAGCACTCTGTGAACAGCCAGCTTCTTTAGCAATGACCTTTTGTGGCTTACCCTCCTTGTGGAGTGTGTCAATGACTGCTTTCTGGACATCTGTCAAGCCAGCAGTCTTCCCCATGATTGTGGAGCGTACTGAAACAGACTAAGGGACCTTATTAAATGCTTAAGAAGTATTTGCAGGTTTTTGTTTGCTAATTATTCTAATTTACTGATTATTAATGGAAAGTTGAGTGGAAGGAAAAAGTGTGGTACAAAAATGTGCACAAGCAAATGGGATAACCGCAGCCCTCAAAGGACTGCTAAGAGTAGGCCATTCAAAAATTTGGGGGAGATTCACAAGGAGTGGACTGCTGCTGGAGTCATTGTTTCAAGAGCCACCACACACAGACATACAGTTAGGGCCAGAAATATTTGGACAGTGACACAAGTTTTGTTATTTTAGCTGTTTACAAAAACATGTTCAGAAATACAATTATATATATAATATGGGCTGAAAGTGCACACTCCCAGCTGCAATATGATAGTTTCCACATCCAAATCGGAGAAAGGGTTTAGGAATCATAGCTCTGTAATGCATAGCGTCCTCTTTTTCAAGGGACCAAAAGTAATTGGACAATGGACTCTAAGGGCTGCAATTAACTCTGAAGGCGTCTCCCTTGTTAACCTGTAATCAATGAAGTAGATAAAAGGTCAGGGGTGGATTCCAGGTGTGTGGTTTTGCATTTGGAAGCTGTTGCTGTGAGCAGACATCATGCGGTCAAAGGAACTCTCAATTGAGGTGAAGCAGAACATCCTGAGGCTGAAAAAAAAGAAAAAATCCATCAGAGAGATAGCAGACATGCTTGGAGTAGCAAAATCAACAGTTGGGTACATTCTGAGAAAAAAGGAATTGACTGGTGAGCTTGGGAACTCAAAAAGGCCTGGGCGTCCACGGATGACAACAGTGGTGGATGATCGCCGCATACTTAATTTGGTGAAGAAGAACCCGTTCACAACATCAACTGAAGTCCAGAACACTCTCAGTGAAGTAGGTGTATCTGTCTCTAAGTCAACAGTAAAGAGAAGACTCCATGACAGTAAATACAAAGGGTTCACATCTAGATGCAAACCATTCATCAATACCAAAAATAGACAGGCCAGAGTTAAATTTGCAGAAAAACACCTCAAGAAGCCAGCTCAGTTCTGGAAAAGTATTCTATGGACAGATGAGACAAAGATCAACCTGTACCAGAATGATGGGAAGAAAAAAGTTTGGAGAAGAAAGGGAACGGCACATGATCCAAGGCACACTACATCCTCTGTAAAACATGGTGGAGGCAACGTGATGGCATGGGCATGCATGGCTTTCAATGGCACTGGGTCACTTGTGTTTATTGATGACATAAGAGCAGACAAGAGTAGCCGGATGAATTCTGAAGTGTACCGGGATATACTTTCAGCCCAGATTCAGCCAAATGCTGCAAAGTTGATTGGACGGCGCTTCATAGTACAGATGGACAATGACCCCAAGCATACAGCCAAAGCTACCCAGGAGTTCATGAGTGCCAAAAAGTGGAACATTCTGCAATGGCCAAGTCAATCTCCAGATCTAAACCCAATTGAGCATGCATTTCACTTGCTCAAATCCAGACTTAAGACGGAAAGACCCACAAACAAGCAAGACCTGAAGGCTGCGGCTGTAAAGGCCTGGCAAAGCATTAAGAAGGAGAAAACCCAGCGTTTGGTGATGTCCATGGGTTCCAGACTTAAGGCAGTGATTGCTGTTATGAAAGGCAATTCAGAATCACAATGGACATGGAGGTCAGAGCACATACAGTGAACTGACAATAACCCAAAATAATAGAACGAGCTCTGAGACGTGGGAACTCTGCAGACCGCAATCCCTAAGCCTATCAAACCACACTAAAGGTAGCCGTGGAGCGCTCCTGACCAGAACCTAGGCGCCTCGTCACAGCCTGAGAAACTAGCTAATCCTGAAGATAGAAAAATAAGCCTACCTTGCCTCAGAGAAATTCCCCAAAGGAAAAGGCAGCCCCCCACATATAATGACTGTGAGTAAGATGAAAACACAAACATAGAGATGAAACAGATTTAGCAAAGTGAGGCCCGACTAGCTGAACAGAACGAGGATAGGGAAGATAACTTTGCGGTCAGCACAAAAACCTATAAAAAACCACGCAGAGGGGACAAAAAGACCCTCCGCACCGACTAACGGTACGGAGGTGGTCCCTCTGCGTCTCAGAGCTTCCAGCAGGCGAGAAAAACCAATAAAGCAAGCTGGACAGAAAAATAGCAACAAAATAACATAAGCAAAACTTAGCTTTGCAGAGCAGCAGGCCACAGGAATGATCCAGGGAAAAAACAAGTCCCACACTGAAACATTGACAGGAAGCATAGATCAAAGCATCAGGTGGAGTTAAGTAGAGAAGAAGCTAACGAGCTCACCAGATCACCTGAGGGAGGAAACTCAGAAGCTGCAGTACCACTTTCCTCCACAAACGGAAGATCCCAGAGAGAATCAGCCGAAGTACCACTTGTGACCACAGGAGTGAACTCTGCCACAGAATTCACAACAGTACCCCCCCCTTGAGGAGGGGTCACCGAACCCTCACCAGAGCCCCCAGGCCGACCAGGATGAGCCACATGAAAGGCACGAACAAGATCGGGAGCATGGACATCAGAGGCAAAAACCCAGGAATTATCCTCCTGAGCATAACCCTTCCATTTAACCAGATACTGGAGTTTCCGTCTTGAAACACGAGAATCCAAAATCTTCTCCACAATATACTCCAATTCCCCCTCCACCAAAACTGGGGCAGTAGGCTCAACAGATGGAACCATAGGTGCCACGTATCTCCGCAACAATGACCTATGGAAGACGTTATGTATGGAAAAAGAATCTGGAAGGGTCAGACGAAAAGACACAGGATTAAGAACCTCAGAAATCCTATACGGACCAATAAAACGAGGTTTAAACTTAGGAGAGGAAACCTTCATAGGAATATGACGAGAAGATAACCAAACCAGATCCCCAACACGAAGTCGGGGACCCACACGGCGTCTGCGATTAGCGAAAAGTTGAGCCTTCTCCTGGGACAAGGTCAAATTGTCCACTACCTGAGTCCAAATCTGCTGCAACCTGTCCACCACAGTATCCACACCAGGACAGTCCGAAGACTCAACCTGTCCAGAAGAGAAACGAGGATGGAACCCAGAATTGCAGAAAAACGGTGAAACCAAGGTAGCCGAGCTGGCCCGATTATTAAGGGCGAACTCAGCCAAAGGCAAAAAGGACACCCAGTCATCCTGATCAGCAGAAACAAAGCACCTCAGATATGTTTCCAAGGTCTGATTGGTTCGCTCGGTCTGGCCATTAGTCAAGTCAATGCCCATCCTACCACAAAAGGCTCGCCAAAACCTCGAAACAAACTGGGAACCTCTGTCAGAAACAATATTCTCTGGAATGCCATGCAAACGAACCACATGCTGGAAGAACAAAGGCACCAAATCAGAGGAGGAAGGCAATTTAGACAAGGGTACCAGATGGACCATCTTAGAAAAGCAATCACAGACCACCCAAATGACTGACATCTTTTGAGAAACGGGAAGGTCAGAAATAAAATCCATAGAGATATGTGTCCAAGGCCTCTTCGGGACCGGCAAGGGCAAAAGCAACCCACTGGCACGAGAACAGCAGGGCTTAGCCCGAGCACAAATCCCACAGGACTGCACAAAAGCACGCACATCCCGCGACAGAGAGGGCCACCAAAAGGATCTAGCCACTAACTCTCTGGTACCAAAGATTCCAGGGTGACCAGCCAACACCGAACAATGAAGTTCAGAGATAACTCTATTCGTCCACCTATCAGAGACAAACAGTTTCTCCGCTGGGCAACGATCAGGTTTATTAGCCTGAAATTTTTGCAGCACCCGCCGCAAATCAGGGGAGATGGCAGACACAATTACTCCTTCCTTGAGGATACCCGCCGGCTCAGATAAACCCGGAGAGTCGGGTACAAAACTCCTAGACAGAGCATCCGCCTTCACATTCTTAGAGCCCGGAAGGTACGAAATCACAAAGTCAAAACGGGCAAAAAGCAACGACCAAAGAGCTTGTCTAGGATTCAAGCGCTTGGCAGACTCGAGATAAGTCAAGTTCTTATGATCAGTCAATACCACCACGCGATGCTTTGCTCCTTCAAGCCAATGACGCCACTCCTCGAATGCCCACTTCATGGCCAGCAACTCTCGGTTGCCCACATCATAATTACGCTCAGCAGGCGAAAACTTCCTGGAAAAGAAAGCGCATGGTTTCATCACTGAGCAACCAGAACCTCTCTGCGACAAAACAGCCCCTGCTCCAATCTCAGAAGCATCAACCTCGACCTGAAACGGAAGAGAAACATCTAGTTGACACAACACAGGGGCAGAAGAAAAACGACGCTTCAACTCTTGAAAAGCTTCCACAGCAGCAGAAGACCAATTGACCACATCAGCACCCTTCTTGGTCAAATCGGTCAATGGTTTAGCAATACTAGAAAAATTGCAGATGAAGCGACGATAAAAATTAGCAAAGCCCAGGAACTTTTGCAGACTTTTCAGAGATGTCGGCTGAGTCCAATCATGGATGGCTTGGACCTTAACAGGATCCATCTCGATAGTAGAAGGGGAAAAGATGAACCCCAAAAATGAAACCTTCTGCACACCAAAGAGACACTTTGATCCCTTCACAAACAAAGAATTAGCACGCAGGACCTGAAAAACCGTTCTGACCTGCTTCACATGAGACTCCCAATCATCAGAGAAGATCAAAATGTCATCCAAGTACACAATCAGGAATTTATCCAGGTACTCTCGAAAGATGTCATGCATAAAGGACTGAAAAACTGATGGAGCATTGGCAAGTCCGAACGGCATCACGAGATACTCAAAATGACCCTCGGGCGTATTAAATGCAGTTTTCCATTCATCACCTTGCTTAATTCGCACCAGATTATACGCACCACGAAGATCTATCTTTGTGAACCAACTAGCCCCCTTAATCCGAGCAAACAGATCAGATAACAATGGCAAGGGGTACTGAAATTTAACCGTGATCTTATTAAGAAGGCGGTAATCTATACAAGGTCTCAGCGAACCATCCTTCTTGGCTACAAAAAAGAACCCTGCTCCTAATGGCGACGATGACGGGCGAATATGCCCCTTCTCCAGGGATTCCTTCACATAACTGCGCATAGCGGTGTGCTCAGGCACGGACAAATTAAACAATCGACCTTTTGGGAATTTACTAGCAGGAATCAAATTGATAGCACAATCACCATCCCTATGCGGAGGTAGGGTATTGGACTTGGGCTCATCAAATACATCCCGGTAATCAGACAAGAACTCTGGGACCTCAGAAGGAGTGGATGACGAAATTGACAGAAATGGAACATCACCATGTACCCCCTGACAACCCCAGCTGGACACCGACATGGATTTCCAATCTAATACTGGATTATGGGCTTGTAGCCATGGCAACCCCAACACGACCACATCATGCAGATTATGCAACACCAGAAAGCGAATAACCTCCTGATGTGCAGGAGCCATGCACATGGTCAGCTGGGTCCAGTATTGAGGCTTATTCTTGGCCAAAGGCGTAGCATCAATTCCTCTCAATGGAATAGGACACTGCAAGGGCTCCAAGAAAAACCCACAACGCTTAGCATATTCCAAGTCCATCAAATTCAGGGCAGCGCCTGAATCCACAAATGCCATGACAGAATATGATGACAAAGAGCAGATCAAGGTAACGGACAGAAGAAATTTTGACTGTACAGTACCAATGGTGGCAGACCTAGCGAACCGCTTAGTGCGCTTAGGACAATCAGAGATAGCATGAGTGGAATCACCACAGTAGAAACACAGACCATTCAGACGTCTATGTTCTTGCCGTTCAACTCTGGTCAAGGTCCTATCACACTGCATAGGCTCAGGTTTAAGCTCAGGTAATACCGCCAAATGGTGCACAGGTTTACGCTCACGCAAGCGTCGACCGATCTGAATGGCCAAAGACATAGACTCATTCAAACCAGCAGGCATAGGAAATCCCACCATGACATCCTTAAGGGCTTCAGAGAGACCCTTTCTGAATATTGCTGCCAGCGCAGATTCATTCCATTGAGTGAGCACTGACCACTTTCTAAATTTCTGACAATATACCTCTATTTCATCCTGACCCTGACAAAGAGCCAGCAAATTTTTTTCTGCCTGATCCACTGAATTAGGCTCATCGTACAGCAACCCAAGCGCCAGGAAAAACGCATCGATATTACTCAATGCAGGATCTCCTGACGCAAGAGAAAACGCCCAGTCCTGAGGGTCGCCGCGCAAAAAAGAAATGACGATCCTAACCTGTTGAATTGGGTCACCAGAAGAGCGAGGTTTCAAAGCCAGAAATGGTTTACAATTATTTTTGAAACTCAGAAATTTAGTTCTATCTCCAAAAAACAAATCTGGAATAGGAATTCTCGGTTCAAGCAAAGAATTCTGGACCACAAAATCTTGAATATTTTGAACTCTTGCCGTGAGCTGATCCACACATAAAGACAGACCTTTAATGTCCATTGCTACACCTGTGTCCTGAACCACCCAAATGTCTAGGGGAAAAAAAAGACAAAACACAGTGCAAAGAAAAAAAAAATGGTCTCAGAACTTCTTTTTTCCCTCTATTGAGAATCATTAGCACTTTTGGCTTCCTGTACTGTTATGAAAGGCAATTCAGAATCACAATGGACATGGAGGTCAGAGCACATACAGTGAACTGACAATAACCCAAAATAATAGAACGACCTCTGAGACGTGGGAACTCTGCAGACCGCAATCCCTAAGCCTATCAAACCACACTAAAGGTAGCCGTGGAGCGCTCCTGACCAGAACCTAGGCGCCTCGTCACAGCCTGAGAAACTAGCTAATCCTGAAGATAGAAAAATAAGCCTACCTTGCCTCAGAGAAATTCCCCAAAGGAAAAGGCAGCCCCCCACATATAATGACTGTGAGTAAGATGAAAACACAAACATAGAGATGAAACAGATTTAGCAAAGTGAGGCCCGACTAGCTGAACAGAACGAGGATAGGGAAGATAACTTTGCGGTCAGCACAAAAACCTATAAAAAACCACGCAGAGGGGACAAAAAGACCCTCCGCACCGACTAACGGTACGGAGGTGGTCCCTCTGCGTCTCAGAGCTTCCAGCAGGCGAGAAAAACCAATAAAGCAAGCTGGACAGAAAAATAGCAACAAAATAACATAAGCAAAACTTAGCTTTGCAGAGCAGCAGGCCACAGGAATGATCCAGGGAAAAAACAAGTCCCACACTGAAACATTGACAGGAAGCATAGATCAAAGCATCAGGTGGAGTTAAGTAGAGAAGAAGCTAACGAGCTCACCAGATCACCTGAGGGAGGAAACTCAGAAGCTGCAGTACCACTTTCCTCCACAAACGGAAGATCCCAGAGAGAATCAGCCGAAGTACCACTTGTGACCACAGGAGTGAACTCTGCCACAGAATTCACAACAGATTGCCTCCACAGTAGAGTTGAGCGACCTTGACCTTTTTAGAGTCGAGCCGGGTTTCGCGAAACCCGACTATCTCAAAAGTCGGGTCGAGTGAAATCGGCCGATTATGACGTAAAGTCGGGATCGACCGAAACACGAAACCCAATGCAAGTCAATGGGGCAGCATAGTCGGCAGTGAGTGGGGGGCCAGGAAAACACCTAGAGTGCCCATTTTAATGTCAAAACCATCCATTCTTCTTAATGAAGCTTGTCAAGCGTAATTTACCTTATAATAATTGGAAGGCATTTGAAATTGGGGGTCATTTGGCTAAAGTTGTGGTGGGTAGGGCTGGTTCAAGTAATTAGTGGGCCCAGGAAATCTGGACCACGTCACGGCAGTGGAGCAGGGAGAGGTAAGTATTTCAACTTTGCAAGTGCTGTGAACCTGAGCAAGCAGGGGGGGCCCACTCGTTGGCATTGGCACTGGCACAGGGCCCCTCAAAGTACAGCGGTGTGTTTGCACGGCGGGGGCGCCTCCCACCGGCAGCAACACTTTTGCGTACCATGAGAGGCCCTGTGCCAGTGACATCGCCAACTAGTATTCCTCCCCCCACCTGATGAAGGAACCTGCACTTTCATCTGCACCTTCCTGTTTGTCCCCGTGTAAGGTGGTATGGTATGCGGGAAGGGGGACCTGACTTTCAGCAGGGTCACAATCTTGCAGTGTAGCGTGCACGGGAAATGTTGCGTTATGGGTCAATGTACCAGCAGACTCATCTATCACTGGCTGGGCAATGGGCAGGATGAGGAGGAAACACAGATATAGGCCCAAAGAATAAAGTGGGCTAAATGCAGTTCAAAATTGGTAACACAGGACTAATCAGGGGGCATTGCAGTGGAGGACAACTGGAATGAGAGGCTGACACAGAGAGTAGGCCCAAATCAGTAAGTAATCGAAATGCAGTTCAAAATTGGCAACAGTAGTAAACAGGCGGCACAGCTTTGTTCAGTGGAGGAGAACAGCAAGGAGTGGCAGACACCGATAGTAGGCCCCAACCCAACTAGTAGGCCAAATGCAGTCTAACATTAACAACTACTTAACGAGCGCCTGAAAACGGAATTTCAGGACAGGAAACCAGGAGAACAGCAAGGAGCGGCAGACACCGATAGTAGGCCCCAAACCAACTAGTACGCCAAATGCAGTTGTTCCGTTTAACCACAATTTAATGAGAGCCTGAAGATAGAAGTTCAGGAAAGGCAACCTGGAGAACACCTTGGAGTGGAACACACCATCTCTCTACACCCCATACCCAATTTGTAGGTCTAATGCAGCGTAGTTTCCAACAACTACTAAACGAGAGCATGATGATCGAAGCATTGGCGAGGAAACCTGGGGAACACCTTGGAGTGGAACACACCATCTCTCTACACCCCATACCCAATTTGTAGGCCTAATGCAGCGTAGTTTCCAACAACTACTAAACGAGAGCCGGAAGATCGAAGCTCAGGAAAGGCAACCTGGGGAACACCTTGGAGTGGAACACACCATCTCTCTACACCCCATACCCAATTTGTAGGCCTAATGCAGCGTAGTTTCCAACAACTACTAAACGAGAGCCGGAAGATCGAAGCAATGGAGAGGAAACCTGGGGAACACCTTGGAGTGTAACACACCATCTCTCTACACCCCATACCCAATTTGTAGGCCTAATGCAGCGTAGTTTCCAACAACTACTAAACGAGAGCCGGAAGATCGAAGCAATGGAGAGGAAACCTGGGGAACACCTTGGAGTGTAACACACCATCTCTCTACACCCCATACCCAATTTGTAGGCCTAATGCAGCGTAGTTTCCAACAACTACTAAACGAGAGCATGAAGATCGAAGCAATGGAGAGGAAACCTGGGGAACACCTTGGAGTGGAACACACCATCTCTCTACACCCCATACCCAATTTGTAGGCCTAATGCAGCGTAGTTTCCAACAACTACTAAACGAGAGCATGATGATCGAAGCATTGGCGAGGAAACCTGGGGAACACCTTGGAGTGGAACACACCATCTCTCTACAGTGGAACACACCATCTCTCTACACCCCATACCCAATTTGTAGGCCTAATGCAGCGTAGTTTCCAACAACTACTAAACGAGAGCCGGAAGATCGAAGCTCAGGAAAGGCAACCTGGGGAACACCTTGGAGTGGAACACACCATCTCTCTACACCCCATACCCAATTTGTAGGCCTAATGCAGCGTAGTTTCCAACAACTACTAAACGAGAGCCGGAAGATCGAAGCAATGGAGAGGAAACCTGGGGAACACCTTGGAGTGTAACACACCATCTCTCTACACCCCATACCCAATTTGTAGGCCTAATGCAGCGTAGTTTCCAACAACTACTAAACGAGAGCCGGAAGATCGAAGCAATGGAGAGGAAACCTGGGGAACACCTTGGAGCGTAACACACCATCTCTCTACACCCCATACCCAATTTGTAGGCCTAATGCAGCGTAGTTTCCAACAACTACTAAACGAGAGCCGGAAGATCGAAGCAATGGAGAGGAAACCTGGGGAACACCTTGGAGTGGAACACACCATCTCTCTACACCCCATACCCAATTTGTAGGCCTAATGCAGCGTAGTTTCCAACAACTACTAAACGAGAGCCGGAAGATCGAAGCAATGGAGAGGAAACCTGGGAAAACTTATTGACTCGAGTATAAGCCTAGGGTAGAAAATGCAGCATTTACCGGTGAATTTCAAAAATAAAAATAGATGCTCCATACCGTTCATTATTGCCCCATAGATGCTCCATATACAACTGTGCTATATAGAATGCTCTGCACCGTTGATTATGGCCCCATAGATGCTCCTTATAATGCTGTGCCATATATGCTCTGCACCTTTGATTATGGCCCCATAGGTGCTCCTTATAATGCTGTGCCCCATATATGCTCTGCACCTTTGATTATGGCCCCATAGGTGCTCCTTATAATGCTGTGCCCCATATATGCTCTGCACCTTTATGGCCCCATAAGTGCTCCTTATAATGCTGTGCCCCATTTATGCTCTGCACCTTTATGGCCCCATAGGTGCTCCTTATAATGCTGTGCCCCTTATATGCTCTGCACCTTTATGGCCCCATAGGTGCTCCTTATAATGCTGTGCCCCATATATGCTCTGCACCTTTATGGCCCCATAGGTGCTCCTTATAATGCTGTGCCCCATATATGCTCTGCACCTTTATGGCCCCATAAGTGCTCCTTATAATGCTGTGCCCCATTTATGCTCTGCACCTTTATGGCCCCATAGGTGCTCCTTATAATGCTGTGCCCCATATATGCTCTGCACCTTTATGGCCCCATAGGTGCTCCTTATAATGCTGTGCCCCATATATGCTCTGCACCTTTATGGCCCCATAGGTGCTCCTTAGAATGCTGTGCCCCATATATGCTCTGCACCTTTATGGCCCCATAGGTGCTCCTTATAATGCTGTGCCCCATTTATGCTCTGCACCTTTATGGCCCCATAGGTGCTCCTTATAATGCTGTGCCCCATTTATGCTCTGCACCTTTATGGCCCCATAGGTGCTCCTTATAATGCTGTGCCCCATATATGCTCTGCACCTTTATGGCCCCATAGGTGCTCCTTATAATGCTGTGCCCCATATATGCTCTGCACCTTTATGGCCCCATAGATGCTCCTTAGAATGCTGTGCCCCATATATGCTCTGCACCTTTATGGCCCCATAGGTGCTCCTTATAATGCTGTGCCCCATATATGCTCTGCACCTTTATGGCCCCATAGGTGCTCCTTATAATGCTGTGCCCCTTATATGCTCTGCACCTTTATGGCCCCATAGGTGCTCCTTATAATGCTGTGCCCCTTATATGCTCTGCACCTTTATGGCCCCATAGGTGCTCCTTATAATGCTGTGCCCCTTATATGCTCTGCACCTTTATGGCCCCATAGGTGCTCCTTATAATGCTGTGCCCCTTATATGCTCTGCACCTTTATGGCCCCATAGGTGCTCCTTATAATGCTGTGCCCCATATATGCTCTGCACCTTTATGGCCCCATAGGTGCTCCTTATAATGCTGTGCCCCTTATATGCTCTGCACCTTTATGGCCCCATAGGTGCTCCTTAGAATGCTGCTGGTGCTGCCATAAAAAAAAAAAAAAATCCCATACTCACCTCTCTTCTCAGGACGCCGGCGCTTTCAATAATTACCTGCTCCTCTGCGGCTCCGTCTCCAGCACTGACGCTCAGCAGAGGGCGCGCACTGACTACGTCACAGCGCCCTCTAACCTGAGCGTCATTGCTAGAGGACGCTGCAGACGGAGCCGCACCGAAGCGAGGAGCAGGTAATTATAGCGCTGCGCTCCCCTTACCTGCTGCGGCGCGGTCCCTGCAGTCCCTGGCTTCTCCGGCGCTGCAGCTTCTTCCTGTAATTGAGCGGTCACATGGCACCGATCATTTACAGCAATGAATATGCGGCTCCTCCCCTATGGGGGTGGAGCTGCCTATTCATTTCTGTAATGAGCGGTGCCATGTGACCGCTCAGTGCAGGAAGAATCTGCCGCGCCGGAGAAGCCAGGGACTGCAGGGACCGCGCTGGGAGCAGGTAAGTATGACTACACAGCCCCCGCTCCCCCTCCCCTGCTGACACCCGGGTATATGACTCGAGTATAAGCCGAGAGGGGGACTTTCAGCCCAAAAAAATGGGCTGAAAATCTCGGCTTATACTCGAGTATATACGGTATTTTTATATTTTCTGATGTTGGTTCCAGGGGTACACGGGCAGCAGTGGTGTGGTCAGTGGAGGCCTAGTGGAAGGAGTGACCGCAGACAGGCATCGAAGGCCTAAAATAATAACACATGGCTGTAGGCAATTTTAAATTGGTTCCAGGGGTACACGGGCAGCAGTGGTGTGGTCAGTGGAGGCCTAGTGGAAGGAGTGACCGCAGACAGGCATCGAAGGCCTAAAATAATAACACATGGCTGTAGGCAATTTTAAATTGGTTCCAGGGGTACACGGGCAGCAGTGGTGTGGTCAGTGGAGGCCTAGTGGAAGGAGTGACCGCAGACATTCATCGAAGGCCTAAAATAATAACACATGGCTGTAGGCAATTTTAAATTGGTTCCAGGGGTACACGGGCAGCAGTGGTGTGGTCAGTAGAGGCCTAGTGGAAGGAGTGACCGCAGACAGGCATCGAAGGCCTAAAAAAATAACACATGGCTGTAGGCAATTTTAAATTGGTTCCAGGGGTACACGGGCAGCAGTGGTGTGGTCAGTGGAGGCCTAGTGGAAGGAGTGACCGCAGACAGGCATCGAAGGCCTAAAATAATAACACATGGCTGTAGGCAATTTTAAATTGGTTCCAGGGGTACACGGGCAGCAGTGGTGTGGTCAGTGGAGGCCTAGTGGAAGGAGTGACCGCAGACAGGCATCGAAGGCCTAAAATAATAACACATGGCTGTAGGCAATTTTAAATTGGTTCCAGGGGTACACGGGCAGCAGTGGTGTGGTCAGTGGAGGCCTAGTGGAAGGAGTCACCGCAGACAGGCATCGAAGGCCTAAAATAATAACACATGGCTGTAGGCAATTTTAAATTGGTTACAGGGGTACACGGGCAGCAGTGGTGTGGTCAGTGGAGGCCTAGTGGAAGGAGTGACCGCAGACAGGCATCGAAGGCCTAAAATAATAACACATGGCTGTAGGCACTTTTAAATTGGTTCCAGGGGTACACGGGCAGCAGTGGTGTGGTCAGTGGAGGCCTAGTGGAAGGAGTGACCGCAGACAGGCATCGAAGGCCTAAAATAATAACACATGGCTGTAGGCAATTTTAAATTGGTTCCAGGGGTACACGGGCAGCAGTGGTGTGGTCAGTGGAGGCCTAGTGGAAGGAGTCACTGCAGACAGGCATCGAAGGCCTAAAATAATAACACATGGCTGTAGGCAATTTTAAATTGGTTCCAGGGGTACACGGGCAGCAGTGGTGTGGTCAGTGGAGGCCTAGTGGAAGGAGTGACCACAGACAGGCATCGAAGGCCTAACATAACAAAAATGTCAATACAATGGTATTGTCAGTGGCAGGCATTGAAGGATGTCAGCGCATAGACTAAACATTGGTGGAGCTGTGAGATAATTTTGCAAGTGGTAGAGCACTGTTTGAGCTGGGGTGGGGGGAAACTGTCTTGTGGCCGGCGGTACAGGCCCAGGGCCCCTCATATTACAACGGTGTGTCTGACGTTGGGTGCGCACCACCACCGCCAGAGACACTTTATTGTACTAGGAGGGACCCAGTGGCAGTGCCGTCGACCAAAAGCGGGCTCACCCACCTCTTCAGACAAACTGCACTCTCAGGGGTGCTGTCGCCAAGTGTCGATACCACGGCCCCGTGTGGGGAGTTTGGCCATTTAGTGAGGTGTAAACATGTCGTATGCTGGACAATCAGGTGCAGAAAATTACGAGATTGGAAAAGGCATTCAGAATAGTCCACAGGCAAGACGTTTTCATAGGAAAGCTAGGTGTCAGCCGGGCAAGGTGGGGCAAAAGATTTCGAAATCCAGTTGTGGTTCATTTTAATGAAGGTTAGATCATCTACATTTTGGGTAGCCAGACGAGTCCTTTTTTCTGTTAGTATTGAACCTGCAGCACTGAATACTCTTTCTGATAGGACACTAGCTGCCGGGCAAGCAAGCTCCTGCAATGCATATTCTGCCAATTCTGGCCAGGTGTCTAATTTTGATGCCCAGTAATCAAATGGGAATGACGGTTGAGGGAGAACATCGATAAGGGATGAAAAATAGTTTGTAACCATACTGGACAAATGTTGTCTCCTGTTACTTTGAATTGATGCTGCAGTACCTGTCCTGTCTGCGGTCATAGCAAAATCACTCCACAACCTGGTCAGAAAACCCCTCTGGCCAACGCCACTTCTGATTTCTGCCCCTCTAACTCCTCTGGTCTGCTGGCCCCTGCAGCTCGTGTGAGAACGATCACGGGCGCTGTGTGCAGGGAATGCCAGAAGCAAACGGTCAACAAGAGTTGATTGTTTGGTTGCTAATATTAGTTCCAAGTTCTCATGTGGCATTATATTTTGCAATTTGCCTTTATAGCGAGGATCAAGGAGGCAGGCCAACCAGTAATCGTCATCATTCATCATTTTAGTTATGCGTGTGTCCCTTTTGAGGATACATAAGGCATAATCCGCCATGTGGGCCAAAGTTCCAGTTCTCAAATCTGCGGTTGTGCTTGGTTGAGGGGCAGTTTCAGGCAAATCCACGTCACTTGTGTCCCTCAAAAAACCAGAACCCGGCCTTGCCGCGCCACCACTTTCCAGTGGCCCCGGAAAAGCTTCCTCATTAAAAATATAATCATCCCCATCATCCTCCTCGTCCTCCTCCTCCTCTTCGCCCGCTACCTCGTCCTGTACACTGCCCTGGCCAGACAATGGCTGACTGGCATCAAGGCTTTCCTCTTCCTCAGCTGCAGACGCCTGATCCTTTATGTGCGTCAAACTTTGCATCAGCAGACGCATTAGGGGGATGCTCATGCTTATTATGGCGTTGTCTGCACTAACCAGCCGTGTGCATTCCTCAAAACACTGAAGGACTTGACACATGTCTTGAATCTTCGACCACTGCACACCTGACAACTCCATGTCTGCCATCCTACTGCCTGCCCGTG
Organism: Ranitomeya imitator; assembly: GCF_032444005.1. Classification (NCBI taxonomy): domain Eukaryota; kingdom Metazoa; phylum Chordata; class Amphibia; order Anura; family Dendrobatidae; genus Ranitomeya; species Ranitomeya imitator. Next base: position 280,086,891 of record NC_091282.1, on the reverse strand, counting down.
TATGTGTATCCTCCCACAAAAACATAACAGCCCGCCTCTGTTCACACAGTCTCTGAAGCATGTGCAGTGTTGAGTTCCACCTTGTTGCAACGTCTATGATTAGGCGATGCTGGGGAAGGTTCAAAGAACGCTGATAGGTCTGCATACGGCTGGAGTGTATGGGCGAACGGCGGATATGTGAGCAAAGTCCACGCACTTTGAGGAGCAGGTCGGATAACCCCGGATAACTTTTCAGGAAGCACTGCACCACCAGGTTTAAGGTGTGAGCCAGGCAAGGAATGTGTTTCAGTTGGGAAAGGGAGATGGCAGCCATGAAATTCCTTCCGTTATCACTCACTACCTTGCCTGCCTCAAGATCTACAGTGCCCAGCCACGACTGCGTTTCTTTCTGCAAGAACTCGGACAGAACTTCCGCGGTGTGTCTGTTGTCGCCCAAACACTTCATAGCCAATACAGCCTGCTGACGTTTGCCAGTAGCTGCCCCATAATGGGAGACCTGGTGTGCAACAGTGGCAGCTGCGGATGGAGTGGTTGTGCGACTGCGGTCTGTGGACGAGCTCTCGCTTCTGCAGGAGGACGAAGAGGAGGAGGAGGGGGTGCGAACGGCTACAGCCAATTGTTTCCTAGACCGTGGGCTAGGCAGAACTGTCCCAAACTTGCTGTCCCCTGTGGACCCTGCATCCACCACATTTACCCAGTGTGCCGTGATGGACACGTAACGTCCCTGGCCATGCCTACTGGTCCATGCATCTGTTGTCAGGTGCACCTTTGTGCTCACAGATTGCCTGAGTGCATGGACGATGCGCTCTTTAACATGCTGGTGGAGGGCTGGGATGGCTTTTCTGGAAAAAAAGTGTCGACTGGGTAGCTCGTAGCGTGGTACAGCGTAGTCCATCAGGGCTTTGAAAGCTTCGCTTTCAACTAACCGGTAGGGCATCATCTCTAACGAGATTAGTCTAGCTATGTGTGCGTTCAAACCCTGTGAACGCGGATGCGAGGCTAAGTACTTCCTTTTTCTAACCATAGTCTCATGTAGGGTGAGCTGGACTGGAGAGCTGGAGATCGTGGAACTAGCGGGGGTGCCGGTGGACATGGCAGACTGAGAGACGGTGGGAGATGGTATTGTTGCCACCGGTGCCCTAGATGCAGTGTTTCCTACTACGAAACTGGTGATTCCCTGACCCTGACTGCTTTGGCCTGGCAAAGAAACCTGCACAGATACTGCAGGTGGTGCGGAAAATGGTGGCCCTACACTGCCGGAAGGGATGTTGCGTTGCTGACTAGCTTCATTGGCCGAGGGTGCTACAACCTTAAGGGACGTTTGGTAGTTAGTCCAGGCTTGCAAATGCATGGTGGTTAAATGTCTATGCATGCAACTTGTATTGAGACTTTTCAGATTCTGTCCTCTGCTTAAGGTAGTTGAACATTTTTGACAGATGACTTTGCGCTGATCAATTGGATGTTGTTTAAAAAAATGCCAGACTGCACTCTTTCTAGCATCGGATACCTTTTCAGGCATTGCAGACTGAGCTTTAACCGGATGGCCACGCTGTCCTCCAACAGGTTTTGGCTTTGCCACGCGTTTTGGGCAAGATACGGGCCCGGCAGATGGAACCTGTTGCGATGTTGATGCCTGCTGCGGCCCCTCCTCCTCCGCTTCAGAACTGCTGCCGCCTGCACCCTGTTCCCCCAATGGCTGCCAATCGGGGTCAAGAACTGGGTCATCTATTACCTCTTCTTGTAGCTCGTGTGCAACTTCGTCTGTGTCACCGTGTCGATCGGTGGTATAGCGTTCGTGATGGGGCAACATAGTCTCATCAGGGTCTGATTCTTGATCAGCACCCTGCGAGGGCAATGTTGTGGTCTGAGTCAAAGGACCAGCATAGTAGTCTGGCTGTGGCTGTGCATCAGTGCACTCCATGTCAGATTCAACTTGTAATGGGCATGGACTGTTAACTGCTTCACTTTCTAATCCAGGGACGGTATGTGTAAAGAGCTCCATGGAGTAACCCGTTGTGTCGCCTGCTGCATTCTTCTCTGTTGTTGTTTTTGCTGAAGAGGACAAGGAAGCGACTTGTCCCTGACCGTGAACATCCACTAACGACGCGCTGCTTTGACATTTACCAGTTTCACGAGAGGAGGCAAAAGAGCTAGAGGCTGAGTCAGCAAGATAAGCCAAAACTTGCTCTTGCTGCTCCGGCTTTAAAAGCGGTTTTCCTACTCCCAGAAAAGGGAGCGTTCGAGGCCTTGTGTAGCCAGACGACGAACCTGGCTCCACAGCTCCAGACTTAGGTGCAATATTTTTTTTCCCACGACCAGCTGATGCTCCACCACTACCACTACCCTCATTACCAGCTGACAATGAACGCCCCCGGCCACGACCTCTTCCACCATACTTCCTCATTGTTTTAAAAACGTAAACAAACTAACGGTATTTGTTGCTGTCACACAAATTACACGGTGAGCTATAACTTCAGTATGATTTAGCTACCCCTTTACAGGTGAGTGAGACCACAACGAAAATCAGGCACAATGTTACACACTCTGTTGTTGGTGGCAACAAATGAGAGAGATGCCACACACGCAGGACTGTCACTGAAGCACAAATGTAAATATTAATCTCCCACTGATTTGATTTTTTTTTTTTTTTTAAGGGAGACTTTAGGAAAAAAAAATAATAGAATAAAATGATTTTTTCAGGAAGAATTTAGAAACCAAATAAAATAAAATGATTTTTTCAGGGAGAATTTAGAAAACAAATAAAACAAAAAAAGGCTTTCTATGGCCCACTGAGTGAGAGATGACGCACACAGGAGTCAGGAGTGGCACACAAGCCCAGAGGCCAATATTTATCTCCCACTGATTGATGTAGTGATTTTTTCAGGTAGATTTTGGAACCCAAATCAAGCTAAAAAAAATAATAGGCTTTCTATGGCCCACAATTGGAGAGAGAGAGAGAGATGGCACACCCAGGAGTCAAGACTGGCACACAAGCAGAAAGGGCAATATTAATCTCCCACTGATTTGTTTTTTTTTTTTTTTTTTTCAGGGAGACTTTAGGAAAAAAAAAATAGAATAAAATGATTTTTTCAGGAAGAATTTAGAAACCAAATAAAATAAAATGATTTTTTCAGGGAGAATTTAGAAAACAAATAAAACAAAAAAAGGCTTTCTATGGCCCACTGAGTGAGAGATGACGCACACAGGAGTCAGGAGTGGCACACAAGCCCAGAGGCCAATATTTATCTCCCACTGATTGATGTAGTGATTTTTTCAGGTAGATTTTGGAACTCAAATCAAGCTAAAAAAAATAATAGGCTTTCTATGGCCCACAATTGGAGAGAGAGAGAGAGAGATGGCACACCCAGGAGTCAAGACTGGCACACAAGCAGAAAGGGCAATATTAATCTCCCACTTTTTTTTTCAGGGAGACTTTAGGAAAAAAAAAATAGAATAAAATGATTTTTTCAGGAAGAATTTAGAAACCAAATAAAATAAAATGATTTTTTCAGGGAGAATTTAGAAAACAAATAAAACAAAAAAAGGCTTTCTATGGCCCACTGAGTGAGAGATGACGCACACAGGAGTCAGGAGTGGCACACAAGCCCAGAGGCCAATATTTATCTCCCACTGATTGATGTAGTGATTTTTTCAGGTAGATTTTGGAACCCAAATCAAGCTAAAAAAATAATAGGCTTTCTATGGCCCACAATTGGAGAGAGAGAGAGAGAGAGATGGCACACCCAGGAGTCAAGACTGGCACACAAGCAGAAAGGGCAATATTAATCTCCCACTGATTTGTTTTTTTTTTTGTTTTTTTTCAGGGAGACTTTAGGAAAAAAAAAATAGAATAAAATGATTTTTTCAGGAAGAATTTAGAAACCAAAGAAAATAAAATGAGTTTTTCAGGGAGAATTTAGAAAACAAATAAAACAAAAAAAGGCTTTCTATGGCCCACTGAGTGAGAGATGACACACACAGGAGTCAGGAGTGGCACACAAGCCCAGAGGCCAATATTTATCTCCCACTGATTGATGTAGTGATTTTTTCAGGTAGATTTTGGAACCCAAATCAAGCTAAAAAAAATAATAGGCTTTCTATGGCCCACAATTGGAGAGAGAGAGAGAGATGGCACACCCAGGAGTCAAGACTGGCACACAAGCAAAAAGGGCAATATTAATCTCCCACTGATTTTTTTTTTTTTTTTTTTTTTTTTTTTAGGGAGACTTTAGGAAAAAAAAAAATAGAATAAAATGATTTTTTCAGGAAGAATTTAGAAACCAAATAAAATAAAATGATTTTTTCAGGGAGAATTTAGAAAACAAATAAAACAAAAAAAGGCTTTCTATGGCCCACTGAGTGAGAGATGACGCACACAGGAGTCAGGAGTGGCACACAAGCCCAGAGGCCAATATTTATCTCCCACTGATTGATGTAGTGATTTTTTCAGGTAGATTTTGGAACCCAAATCAAGCTAAAAAAATAATAGGCTTTCTATGGCCCACAATTGGAGAGAGAGAGAGAGATGGCACACCCAGGAGTCAAGACTGGCACACAAGCAGAAAGGGCAATATTAATCTCCCACTGATTTGTTTTTTTTTTTTTTTTTTTTTCAGGGAGACTTTAGGAAAAAAAAAATAGAATAAAATGATTTTTTCAGGAAGAATTTAGAAACCAAATAAAATAAAATGATTTTTTCAGGGAGAATTTAGAAAACAAATAAAACAAAAAAAGGCTTTCTATGGCCCACTGAGTGAGAGATGACGCACACAGGAGTCAGGAGTGGCACACAAGCCCAGAGGCCAATATTTATCTCCCACTTTTTTTTTTGTTCCAGGGAAAATTTATAAACCCAATAAAAAAAATAATAAATAGGCTTTCTATGGCCCACTATCTGAGAGACAGAGAGAGATGGCACGCTTAGGACTGGCACACAAGCCCAAAGGCCAATATTAATCTCCCTTTTTTTTTTAAGGGAGAATTTATAAAACCAAAAAAAAATAAATAAATAGGCTTTCTATGGCCCACTATTTGTGAGAGAGATGGCACGCTCAGGACTGGCACACAAGCCCAGAGGCCAATATTAATCTCCCACTTTTTTTTTTTTTCCAGGGAAAATTTATAAACCCAATAAAAAAAAAATAAATAAATAGGCTTTCTATGGCCCACTATCTGAGAGAGAGAGAGATGGCACGCTTAGAACTGGCACACAAGCCCAAAGGCCAATATTAATCTCCCACTGATTGATTTATTGATTTTTTCAGGTAGAATTTAGAACCCAAATAAAGCAAAAAAAAAAAAAAAAGGGCTTTCTATGGCCCACTGAGTGAGTGATGATGCACACAGGAGTCAGGAGTGGCACACAAGCCCTGAGGCCAATATTTTTCTCCCACTGATTGATGTAGTGATTTTTTCAGGTAGATTTTAGAACGAAAATCAAGCAAAAAAATAAATAGGCTTTCTATGGCCCACTGAGTGAGTGATGATGCACACAGGAGTCAAGAGTGGCACACAAGCCCTGAGGCCAATATTTTTCTCCCACTGATTGATGTAGTGATTTTTTCAGGTAGATTTTATAACCCAAATCAAGCAAAAAAATAAATAGGCTTTCTATGGCCCACTGAGTGAGAGATGACACAGACAGGGATGGCACTCTAGCAGAAATGTCAATCTTAATCTCCCACAAAAAAAAAAAAAAAAACAGGGAGTGTCCTTCAATTACTATCTCCCTGCAGTAATCTCAGCCAGGTATGGCAGGCAGCAATAAGGAGTGGACTGATGCACAAATTAAATAAAAAGTGTGTACAAACCAAAAAGATAGCTGTGCAGAAAGGAAGGAACAAGAGGATTTGTGCTTTGAAAAAAGCAGTTGGTTTGCACAGCGGCGTACACACAGCAATGCAGCTATCAGGGAGCCTTCTAGGGCAGCCCAATGAGCTACAGCGTTGAGGGGGAAAAAAAAAAAAAAATGTCGCTTCCACTGTCCCTGCACACCGAAGGTGGTGTTGGGCAGTGGAAATCGCTACAGCACAAGCGGTTTGGTGGTTAATGGACCCTGCCTAACGCTATCCCTGCTTCTGACGAAGCGGCAGCAACCTCTCCCTAAGCTCAGATCAGCAGCAGTAACATGGCGGGCGGCGGGAACGCCCCTTTATAGCCCCTGTGACGCCGCAGACAGCAAGCCAATCACTGCAATGCCCTTCTCTAAGATGGTGGGGACCAGGACCTATGTCATCACGCTGCCCACACTCTGCGTTTACCTTCATTGGCTGAGAAATGGCGCTTTTCGCGTCATTGAAACGCGACTTTGGCGCGAAAGTCGCGTACCGATGGCCGACCCCGCACAGGGGTCGGATCGGGTTTCATGAAACCCGACTTTGCCAAAAGTCGGCGACTTTTGAAAATGAACGACCCGTTTCGCTCAACCCTACTCCAAAGGATTTGCAACAAAATATTGAAAATAAAAATATTTTGTTTGGGTTATGTTTATTTGTCCAATTACTTTTGACCTCCTAAAATGTGGAGTGTTTGTAAAGAAATGTGTACAATTCCTACATTTTCTATCAGATATTTTTGTTCAACCCTTCAAATTAAACGTTACAATCTGCACTTGAATTCTGTTGTAGAGGTTTCATTTCAAATCCAATGTGGTGGCATGCAGTGCCCAACTCGCGAAAATTGTGTCACTGTCCAAATATTTCTGGCCCTAACTGTATCCAGGACATGGGCTTCAAGTGTCGCATTCCTTGTGTCAAGCTACTCATGACCATTAGACAACGCCAGAAGCGTCTTACCAGGGTCAAGGAGAAAAAGAACTGGACTGTAGCTCAGTGGTAAAAGATGTTGTTTTCAGATTAAAGTAAATTTAGCATTTCACTTGGAAATCAAGGTCCCAGAGTCTAGAGGAATTTTGGAGTGGCGCACAATCCAAGCTGCTTGAGGTCATACATAGTAACATAGTAACATAGTAAGGCCGAAAAAAGACATTTGTCCATCCAGTTCAGCCTATATTCCATCATAATAAATCCCCAGATCTACGTCCTTCTACAGAACCTAATAATTGTATGATACAATATTGTTCTGCTCCAGGAAGACATCCAGGCCTCTCTTGAACCCCTCGACTGAGTTCGCCATCACCACCACCTCAGGCAAGCAATTCCAGATTCTCACTGCCCTAACAGTAAAGAATCCTCTTCTATGTTGGTGGAAAAACCTTCTCTCCTCCAGACGCAAAGAATGCCCCCTTGTGCCCGTCACCTTCCTTGGTATAAACAGATCCTCAGCGAGATATTTGTATTGTCCCCTTATATACTTATACATGGTTATTAGATCGCCCCTCAGTCGTCCTTTTTCTAGACTAAATAATCCTAATTTCGCTAATCTATCTGGGTATTGTAGTTCTCCCATCCCCTTTATTAATTTTGTTGCCCTCCTTTGTACTCTCTCTAGTTCCATTATATCCTTCCTGAGCACCGGTGCCCAAACCTGGACACAGTACTCCATGTGCGGTCTAACTAGGGATTTGTACAGAGGCAGTATAATGCTCTCATCATGTGTATCCAGACCTCTTTTAATGCACCCCATGATCCTGTTTGCCTTGGCAGCTGCTGCCTGGCACTGACTGCTCCAGGTAAGTTTATCATTAACTAGGATCCCCAAGTCCTTCTCCCTGTCAGATTTACCCAGCGGTTTCCCATTCAGTGTGTAATGGTGATATTGATTCCTTCTTCCCATGTGTATAACCTTACATTTATCATTGTTAAACCTCATCTGCCACCTTTCAGCCCAAGTTTCCAACTTATCCAGATCCATCTGTAGCAGAATACTATCTTCTCTTGTATTAACTGCTTTACATAGTTTTGTATCATCTGCAAATATCGATATTTTACTGTGTAAACCTTCTACCAGATCATTAATGAATATGTTGAAGAGAACAGGTCCCAATACTGACCCCTGAGGTACCCCACTGGTCACAGCGACCCAGTTAGAGACTATACCATTTATTACCACCCTCTGCTTTCTATCACTAAGCCAGTTACTAACCCATTTACACACAATTTCCCCCAGACCAAGCATTCTCATTTTGTGTACCAACCTCTTGTGCGGCACGGTATCAAACGCTTTGGAAAAATCGAGATATACCACGTCCAATGACTCACCGTGGTCCAGCCTATAGGTTACCTCTTCATAAATACTGATTAGATTGGTTTGACAGGAGCGATTTCTCATAAACCCATGCTGATATGGAGTTAAACAGTTATTCTCATTGAGATAATCCAGAATAACATCCCTCAGAAACCCTTCAAATATTTTACCAACAATAGAGGTTAGACTTACTGGCCTATAATTTCCAGGTTCACTTTTAGAGCCCTTTTTGAATATTGGCACCACATTTGCTATGCGCCAATCCTGCGGAACAGACCCTGTCGCTATAGAGTCCCTAAAAATAAGAAATAATGGTTTATCTATTACATTACTTAGTTCTCTTAGTACTCGTGGGTGTATGCCATCCGGACCCGGAGATTTATCTATTTTAATCTTATTTAGCCGGTTTCGCACCTCTTCTTGGGTTAGATTGGTGACCCTTAATATAGGGTTTTCATTGTTTCTTGGGATTTCACCTAGCATTTCATTTTCCACCGTGAATACCGTGGAGAAGAAGGTGTTTAATATGTTAGCTTTTTCCTCGTCATCTACAACCATTCTTTCCTCACTATTTTTTAAGGGGCCTACATTTTCAGTTTTTATTCTTTTACTATTGATATAGTTGAAGAACAGTTTGGGATTAGTTTTACTCTCCTTAGCAATGTGCTTCTCTGTTTCCTTTTTGGCAGCTTTAATTAATTTTTTAGATAAAGTATTTTTCTCCCTATAGTTTTTTAGAGCTTCAATGGTGCCATCCTGCTTTAGTAGTGCAAATGCTTTCTTTTTACTGTTAATTGCCTGTCTTACTTCTTTGTTTAGCCACATTGGGTTTTTCCTATTTCTAGTCCTTTTATTCCCACAAGGTATAAACCACTTACACTGCCTATTTAGGATGTTCTTAAACATTTCCCATTTATTATCTGTATTCTTATTTCTGAGGATATTGTCCCAGTCTACCAGATTAAGGGCGTCTCTAAGCTGGTCAAACTTTGCCTTCCTAAAGTTCAGTGTTTTTGTGACTCCCTGACAAGTCCCCCTAGTGAAAGACAGGTGAAACTGTACAATATTGTGGTCGCTATTTCCTAGATGCCCGACCACCTGCAGATTTGTTATTCTGTCAGGTCTCTTAGACAGTATTAGGTCTAAAAGTGCTGCTCCTCTGGTTGGATTCTGCACCAATTGTGAAAGATAATTTTTCTTGGTTATTAGCAGAAACCTGTTGCCTTTATGGGTTTCACAGGTTTCTGTTTCCCAGTTAATATCCGGGTAGTTAAAGTCCCCCATAACCAGGACCGAATTATGGGTTGCAGCTTCATCTATCTGCTTTAGAAGTAGACTTTCCATGGTCTAGTGTGAAGTTTCCACAATCAGTGATGGTTTGGGGAGCCATGTCATCTGTTGGTGTAGGTCCACTATGTTTTATCAAGACCAAAGTCAGCACATCCTTCTACCTGGAAATTTTAGAGCACTTCATGCTTCCCTCTGCCAACAAGCTTTTTGGGAATAAAAATTTTATTCTCTAGGAGGAATTGGTCTCTCACACAGCCAACCAGATCTCACATTTGCAGTGACGAGGGGCAGTACCCCGAAACACAGTGTCTGCAAATTGAGATTCTCTTTGGCTGTTACACAAAGTCATGTGACAATGCTCATTAAAGGGTTGACGTTGACTTTTAGGATTGCTACTTCCCATAAGTGACAATAGAGTTCTAGTCCTTTTCCTCTCTGAAGAGACAATTTGCATATTTCCCAGAGGAGCATTGCGTCTTAAGTCTCCTCATCTTGGCATGCTTAACATGTTGCTCTCTGCAAGGAGAAATGTTACCCCTTGGGTACAAGTTTAGTACAGTGATGAATTGCAATGGCAGGTCACCCCCGACATATACACCTGTATTGTATATTTCTCTGACCAACAGTATGACCTCACAAATGGTAAAGAAAGATGGAGTGGTTACAGTTTAGTAGTTTTTTTTATGCTTTAGAATGTTTTATTCTGAGCAGATTGGTCGCTGTCTCAGGACCTGGATCTCCACCGATCTCCTCTGGATAAAAGGGCCTAGAATAAATAAATAAATAAATACGGTAAATATCCGAGAAGTTTAGTAAAGGTCTTTTCACATAGCGTTTGATCCTATGTTCAGTGGTCCGTTGAGGCTTGTGCCCGAAGCCAAATGGGATTCGGGAGAATGTACTGACGGGCATTCAAAGTACTGATAGAGATGAAGTCACAGTGTGCTCTTTCAGACATAATTTTCGGCCATATACTCCTTGGAGAGGTGGGCAGCAAGACTTACATTTTATGTGACCACAGACTGCTGAGTTGCACAGCAATTGGTACGCATGCGCTATCATGATTCCCCGGTATTCCCAGTGCCAGCAGGAGGTCACATATATGCAATTCGCATACTTGCAGTCATGTGTCTTACTAGATTCAGCTGGCTTCTCTCAATCCACTTTTATTGAGAGAAATGTAATACGTCTAGTCGGCACGTGACCGCAAATAAGGCTATGTAAGGCTATGTGCCCACGTTGCAGAATAGATGTAGATTTTTACGCATCAAAGTTGCACTCCCTTGACAAGGAAAACTCATGTGGATTTTGATGCGTTTTTGTTGTGTTTTTCAAGCGTTTTTTTCCCAAGCGTTTTCGTATATAAAATTATGGCGGTGGAATTGCCGCGATTCCGCAAAGTTAATGAACATGCTGCGGAAAAATACGCAGCATGGGCAAAGCAATTGTGGAATGCAATTAAAATCAATGGGATGCGTTTTGTTAGCGTTTTTAAGCATTTCCACAGCAGAAAAACGCGGAAGAAACGCTTAAAAAACGCAACGTGGGCACATAACCTTATACTATGAGCTGCTGCATAGAATTTTATGAACATTACTGTATTCGCTTAATGTTATTGTATAGTGATTAAATGTTATCTATGTATAGTGTTTAGAGATAAGAGGGTAGCTATAAATTAGAATAGGATTGGGTTTAGTATACTAGGGCACAATAGAGTCAGGAAAACTAGGGAGCAAGTATAGGAATAATTAAGGAATTAACGGGATTTCCAAGTTGAGAGGGGTAAGGCCGCCGTCACACTTGCGAGTTTTACGTACGTAAGAGCGCAGAAACTACGTGCGTACAACTCGCATAACGTACGGCACAATGATTCTCAATGGGTCTAGTCCTATCAGCCGTATATTACGGCTCCGTAATATACGGCGTTCTACGGCCACACAAAATCGCAGCATGCTGCGTTTGTCAGCGTATTGCGCAAAAAATTTGCCAATGCAAGTCTATGGGAGAGCGTATAATACAGAATGCATACGGACCATGCGTGTGACTTGCGAGAAATACGCAACTCACTGGCAGATGTCCTGAAATGTCCAAAGGCCTCAATCAGGCAGGTGAGACATGCTAATTAGCTGAAAAAGCCAGACAGTGAACCCGGAAGTCTGCTGCACGCCTCCACGGAGTGACAATCAGCATGGCTAACATCATCAACGTGGACATGCTCATAATTTTGGTGCAAGAGAGGCCTGTGATCTGGAACCAAAGAGACCCCAACTATGCTAACAGGGCACAAAAAGAGGCAGCATGGAGGAGCGTGTGTGGGTCCCTCTTCCCACATTATGACCAGCAGCCACGTGAGGCACAGCAACAAATAAGTAAGTACACCCATGTTTGAAATGTAATGTTCTTGTTAAACAGCAGGCCCTTACTACTTTGAATTTCTAAACAAGAATTTTAAAATTATTAATGTAAGAAATAGAAAGCACACCAGTAGATACATGGTGTTGTACATGATAAACGGATTTCAGTAATGTTTTGAACAGATGTCCCTTACTAACAGTGTTTTCCAGTAATTGTGCTTTCTGGGATAGAGGGTAGCGGACTCTGTCCTTGTGGCCTTGCTTCATAATTGTGTGAGTTTTTCAAATTTAATAATAAATGTGCTCCACAAATGCCTATTTCTATGCTACACTTAAATTTGTGTAGTCAATTACACCTTGTGTGAGCACTCTGCATAATGGGCTAATCAATGTGTTTAATTTTTGTTGTTTCAGTGGGTGATGTTACAACAAGGTGGCGGAGTATCTGTGACCAGTATAGGAGGGAGAGGCAGCAGCAGGAGAGAAGTGGAGCCGGGGCACCTCCTAAAAAACGTAAATACGTCTATTTCGACCGCCTAACCTTTCTGAACCCCAGCATGGACCTCAGGCCGTAAGTAAAAACATCACAAACTTTTGTAATTTTTTAATTTGGAGAAATGATTCCAAATAAAATTAAATTGAAACTAAAAAAAATTTTCGTTTTCAGAACTCAGTCTAACCTCACTGACAGGGAGACAGGGTCTGACTCTGAACTGGTCATTGACCCAGTTGGTGAAGGTGAAGAGGTGGCTGGTCCATCTGCTGCTCCTTCAGGCTCCATCCCTCCAGGATCCTCCTCATCTGGCCATCCAGCTCCAGCTGCAGCAGAACAATACCAAGAGGCCCCACAGTTCGTATCTGCAGCATCATCAGCAGCAGCAGCAGCACCACCACCTAGCCAGGATGACCCTGGAAATAGCAGCAGCCCAACTGTTGCCCTGGAGCGATCCCCACAGGCTGCAGTCAGACCACAGCGTTCACGCCGCAGGAGAGAGCTTCTCCAAAGCAGGAGAAATGTGGATGCTGGGGTCATGAACTATTTGGCACGGGTTCGAGAGGATGATGGGGAGGAGGGATTTACACGTAGCCTTGCCCAGTACTTACGGTCCATAGAGCGGGAGTTGAGGCTTCGTGTGAGAGGGTGTTTTCAGATCCTTATTGATGCATGCACCCCCCCAAATAACCCATACAATCTCTTGCAGATGATTGAACAGTGGCAGATGTCACCCGAAAATATTTTGCGGCCTCAGAGATTACAAGGCCTGCTGTTGTGAATTCTGTGGTCGAGCTCCCTCCTGTGGTCACAAGTGGTACTGCGGCTTCTGAGTTTCCTTCCTCAGGGGATGAGGTTAAGTCGTTAGGTGCTGCTCTATTTAACTCCACCTAGTGCTTTGATCCTGGCCTCCAGTCAATGTTCTAGTATTGGTCCTGCTTCCTCCTGGATCGTTCCTGTGGCCTGTCTGCTCAGCATAAGCTAAGTTCTGCTTGTGTTACTTTTGTTGCTATATTTTCTGTCCAGCTTGCTTTTTTGGTTTTGCTTGCTTGCTGGAAGCTCTGAGACGCAGAGGGAGCACCTCCGTATCGTTAGTCGGTGCGGAGGGTCTTTTTGCCCCTCTGCGTGGTTGTTTTGTAGGTTTTTGTGTTGACCGCAAAGCTATCTTTCCTATCCTCGGTCTATTCAGTAAGTCGGGCCTCGCTTTGCTAAATCTATTTCATCTCTGTGTTTGTACTTTCATCTTACTCACAGTCATTATATGTGGGGGGCTGCCTTTTCCTTTGGGGAATTTCTCTGAGGCAAGGTAGGCTTATTTTTCTATCTTCAGGCCTAGCTAGTTTCTCAGGCTGTGCCGAGTTGCATAGGGAGCGTTAGGCGCAATCCACGGCTACCTCTAGTGTGGTGTGATAGGATCAGGGATTGCGGTCAGCAGAGTTCCCACGTCTCAGAGCTCGTCCTATGTTTTTTGCTTATTGTCAGGTCACTTTGTGTGCTCTGAACTTCAAGGTCCATTGTGGTTCTGAATTACCTATTCATAACAGTACTGGAGGCCAGAGTACTAATGCTTCTCAATAGAGGGAAAAAAGAAGTTCTGAGACCATTTTTTTTTCTTTGCACTGTGTTTTGCCTTTTTTTTCCCTAGACATTTGGGTGGTTCAGGACACAGGTGTGGACATGGACATTCAGGGTCTGTCCTCTTTGATGGATAATCTCACTATAAGTGTACAGAACATTAAAGATTTAGTGGTTCAGAATCCTATGTTAGAACCTAAAATTCCTATTCCTGATTTGTTTTCTGGAGATAGAGCTAAATTTCTGAGTTTCAAAAATAATTGCAAACTGTTTCTGGCGTTGAAACCTCGCTCCTCTGGTGACCCAGTTCAACAAGTTAAGATCATTATTTCTTTATTACGTGGCGACCCTCAAGACTGGGCATTTTCCCTTGCGCCAGGAGATCCTGCATTATGTAATATTGATGCGTTTTTTCTGGCGCTCGGATTACTGTACGATGAACCTAATTCAGTGGATCAGGCAGAGAAAAATTTGCTGGCTCTGTGTCAGGGTCAGGATGAGATAGAGATTTATTGTCAGAAGTTTAGAAAGTGGTCCGTGCTCACTCAATGGAATGAATCTGCGCTGGCAGCTATTTTCAGAAAGGGTCTCTCTGAAGCCCTTAAGGATGTCATGGTGGGATTTCCTATGCCTGCTGGTCTGAATGAGTCTATGTCTTTGGCCATTCAGATCGGTCGACGCTTGCGTGAGCGTAAATCTGTGCACCATTTGGCGGTATTATCTGAGCATAAGCCTGAGCCTATGCAGTGCGATAGGACTTTGACCAGAGCTGAAAGGCAAGAACATAGACGTCAGAATGGGCTGTGTTTCTACTGTGGTGATTCCACTCATGCTATCTCCGATTGTCCTAAGCGCACTAAGCGGTTCACTAAGTCTGCCACCATTGGTACGGTACAGTCGAAATTTCTTTTGTCCGTTACTTTGATCTGCTCTTTGTCTTCCTATTCTGTCATGGCATTTGTGGATTCAGGCGCTGCCCTAAATTTGATGGACTTGGAGTTTGCTAGACGCTGTGGGTTTGTCTTGGAGCCCTTGCAGTGTCTTATTCCATTGAGAGGAATTGATGCTACGCCTTTGGCCAAGAATAAGCCTCAGTATTGGACCCAGCTGACCATGTGCATGGCTCCTGCGCACCAGGAGGATATTCGCTTTCTGGTGTTGCATAATCTGCATGATGTGGTCGTGTTGGGGTTGCCATGGCTACAAGTCCATAACCCAGTATTAGATTAGAAATCAATGTCTGTGTCCAGCTGGGGTTGTCAGGGGGTACATGGTGATGTTCCATTTCTGTCTATCTCATCATCCACCCCTTCTGAGGTCCCAGAGTTCTTGTCTGATTACCGGGATGTATTCGATGAGCCCAAGTCCAATGCCCTACCTCCGCATAGGGATTGTGATAGTGCTATCGAGTTGATTCCTGGTAGTAAGTTTCCTAAGGGTCGACTGTTTAATTTATCTGTACCTGAGCACGCCGCTATGCGTAGTTACGTAAAAGAATCTTTGGAGAAGGGTCATATTCGCCCGTCGTCATCGCCATTGGGAGCAGGGTTCTTTTTTGTGGCCAAGAAGGATGGTTCACTGAGACCTTGTATTGATTACCGCCTTCTAAATAAAATCACGGTCAAATTTCAGTACCCCTTGCCGCTGCTATCTGATTTGTTTGCTCGGATTAAGGGGGCTAATTGGTTCACCAAGATAGATCTTCGTGGTGCATATAATCTTGTGCGTATTAAACGGGGCGATGAATGGAAAACTGCATTTAATACGCCCGAGGGCCATTTTGAGTACCTAGTTATGCCATTCGGACTTGCCAATGCTCCATCAGTATTTCAGTCCTTTATGCATGACATCTTCCGAGAGTACCTGGATAAATTCCTGATTGTATACTTGGATGATATTTTGGTCTTCTCGGATGATTGGGAGTCTCATGTGAAGCAGGTCAGAATGGTGTTCCAGGTCCTGCGTGCTAATTCTTTGTTTGTGAAGGGATCAAAGTGTCTCTTTGGTGTTCAGAAGGTTTCATTTTTGGGGTTCATTTTTTTCCCTTCTACTATCGAGATGGACCCTGTTAAGGTTCAGGCCATTTATGATTGGACTCAGCCGACATCTCTGAAGAGTCTGCAAAAGTTCCTTGGCTTTGCTAATTTTTATTGTCGCTTCATCTGTAATTTCTCTAGTATTGCTAAACCATTGACCGATTTGACCAAGAAGGGTGCTGATGTGGTCAATTGGTCTTCTGCTGCTGTGGAAGCTTTTCAAGAGTTAAAGCGTCGTTTTTCTTCTGCCCCTGTGTTGTGTCAACCAGATGTTTCGCTTCCGTTCCAGGTCGAGGTTGATGCTTCTGAAATTGGAGCAGGGGCTGTTTTGTCACAAAGAGGTTCTGATTGCTCGGTGATGAAGCCATGCTCCTTCTTTTCCAGGAAGTTTTCGCCTGCTGAGCGAAATTATGATGTTGGCAATCGAGAGTTGCTGGCCATGAAGTGGGCATTCGAGGAGTGGCGTCATTGGCTTGAAGGAGCTAAGCATCGCGTGGTGGTCTTGACTGATCACAAGAACTTGACTTATCTCGAGTCTGCCAAACGGTTGAATCCTAGACAGGCTCGTTGGTCGCTGTTTTTCTCCCGTTTTGACTTTGTGGTTTCGTACCTTCCGGGCTCTAAAAATGTGAAGGCGGATGCCCTGTCTAGGAGTTTTGTGCCCGACTCTCCGGGTTTGCCTGAGCCGGCGGGTATTCTCAAAGAGGAAGTAATTGTGTCTGCCATCTCCCCTGATTTGCGGCGGGTGCTGCAAAAATTTCAGGCTAATAAACCTGATCGTTGCCCAGCGGAGAAACTGTTTGTCCCTGATAGGTGGACGAATAAAGTTATCTCTGAGGTTCATTGTTCGGTGTTGGCTGGGCATCCTGGAATCTTTGGTACCAGAGATTTAGTGGCTAGATCCTTTTGGTGGCCGTCTCTGTCGCGGGATGTGCGTTCTTTTGTGCAGTCCTGTGGGATTTGTGCTCGGGCTAAGCCCTGCTGTTCTCGTGCCAGTGGGTTGCTTTTGCCCTTGCCGGTCCCGAAGAGGCCTTGGACACATATCTCTATGGATTTTATTTCGGATCTCCCTGTCTCTCAAAAAATGTCGGTCATTTGGGTAGTTTGTGATCGCTTCTCTAAGATGGTCCATTTGGTACCCTTGTCTAAATTGCCGTCCTCCTCTGATTTGGTGCCGTTGTTCTTCCAGCATGTGGTTCGTTTACATGGCATTCCAGAGAATATCGTTTCTGACAGAGGTTCCCAGTTTGTTTCGAGGTTTTGGTGAACATTTTGTGCTAGGATGGGCATTGATTTGTCTTTTTCCTCGGCTTTCCATCCTTAGACAAATGGCCAAACTGAACGAACCAATCAGACCTTGGAAACATATCTGAGATGTTTTGTTTCTGCTGATCAGGATGATTGGGTGTCCTTTTTGCCTTTGGCTGAGTTCGCCCTTAATAATCGGGCCAGCTCGGCTACCTTGGTTTCGCCGTTTTTCTGCAATTCTGGGTTCCACCCTCGTTTCTCTTCAGGGCAGGTTGAGTCTTCGGACTGTCCTGGTGTGGATACTGTGGTGGACAGTTTGACTCATGTAGTGGACAATTTGACCTTTTCCCAGGAGAAGGCTCAACGTTTCGCTAATCGCAGACGCTGTGTGGGTCCCCGACTTCGTGTTGGGGATTTGGTTTGGTTGTCATCTCGTTATATTCCTATGAAGGTTTCCTCTCCTAAGTTTAAGCCGTATAGGATTTCTGAGGTTCTTAATCCTGTGTCTTTTCGTTTGACCCTTCCAGATTCTTTTTCCATCCATAACGTATTCCATAGGTCATTGTTGCGGAGATACGTGGCACCTATGGTTCCATCTGTTGATCCTCCTGCCCCGGTTTTGGTGGAGGGGGAGTTGGAGTATATAGTGGAGAAGATTTTGGATTCTCGTGTTTCGAGACGGAAACTCCAGTATCTGGTTAAGTGGAAGGGTTATGGTCAGGAAGATAATTCCTGGGTCTTTGCCTCTGATGTCCATGCATCTTGTTCGTGCCTTTCATGTGGCTCATCCTGGTCGGCCTGGGGGCTCTGATGAGGGTTCGGTGACCCCTCCTCAAGGGGGGGGTACTGTTGTGAATTCTGTGGTCGAGCTCCCTCCTGTGGTCACAAGTGGTACTGCGGCTTCTGAGTTTCCTTCCTCAGGGGATGAGGTTAAGTCGTTAGGTGCTGCTCTATTTAACTCCACCTAGTGCTTTGATCCTGGCCTCCAGTCAATGTTCTAGTATTGGTCCTGCTTCCTCCTGGATCGTTCCTGTGGCCTGTCTGCTCAGCATAAGCTAAGTTCTGCTTGTGTTACTTTTGTTGCTATATTTTCTGTCCAGCTTGCTTTTTTGGTTTTGCTTGCTTGCTGGAAGCTCTGAGACGCAGAGGGAGCACCTCCGTACCGTTAGTCGGTGCGGAGGGTCTTTTTGCCCCTCTGCGTGGTTGTTTTGTAGGTTTTTGTGTTGACCGCAAAGCTATCTTTCCTATCCTCGGTCTATTCAGTAAGTCGGGCCTCGCTTTGCTAAATCTATTTCATCTCTGTGTTTGTACTTTCATCTTACTCACAGTCATTATATGTGGGGGGCTGCCTTTTCCTTTGGGGAATTTCTCTGAGGCAAGGTAGGCTTATTTTTCTATCTTCAGGCCTAGCTAGTTTCTCAGGCTGTGCCGAGTTGCATAGGGAGCGTTAGGCGCAATCCACGGCTACCTCTAGTGTGGTGTGATAGGATCAGGGATTGCGGTCAGCAGAGTTCCCACGTCTCAGAGCTCGTCCTATGTTTTTTGCTTATTGTCAGGTCACTTTGTGTGCTCTGAACTTCAAGGTCCATTGTGGTTCTGAATTACCTATTCATAACAGCCTGCATGCTCAACAAGGATCTGAAGCACCCCCTCCACGTCAGCCAACACCTCAACACCAACCCACAACGAACCCACAATGGCCACCTCAGCACCATATGGCGGGATATCAGCAACCATCCCAATATGGCCACTTGTCCACACCCAGTGCTGGAGGCTGGTCCCAACCTGGGTTTGGACAATATGGTCATTTTGGGTTGGGGTATGATTCCCGCCCATATGGTCAGCAACATCAGGGGTATCTCCAAAATCCTCTCCCCACTCTTCAAAGTGCCCAGCATCATAACAGGCCTAATGTCCCTCAGGCCACTACAACATCCGCACAGGGTGCTGGACAATTGGGCCTACAAAGGCCACCTGATGCTGACCCTGAGCAATCTACATCTCCCGCTCCTACCTACCAGGACTTGTAAATTTTTTTGTTTTCTTTTTGTTTGGTTGTTTATTTTTAATTTTACCATTTTGTTTTGTTTTTATCTTTGTTTTTTATAGAAAATATTGTTTTAGCTTGTTACATAGCAATCTGGAATGTGGATATTGTGCAGAATTTGTTTGGCCACAAAAAAATGTGGAATTTAGATTTTAAAAAATGGTTATGCCAAAACAATAACCAAGCACACCAAAAAATTACATAAGTAAATTTTGTGTTAATAACAATCAAACTCTGGATGCGCTCTATTCATTCTTACATCACACACACATGATATGCTGATAACCATATGTGAAATAATTAAATACAACAGACCAAGTTTCAAAATTGGTAAACACAAACTTTATATATATATATATATATATATATATATATATATAATTACACATGCAAAATTGCATAGTCTTGCCAGGGAGTACCACCTTGAGGAGTCAAAAAATAATTTGTCAAGACATCACGAACTTTGAGACCAGAAAGTGGACGACGCGGAGGAGGGACATATGGGGTAGGCCTACTAACATTGCTCATGAGGTGATCTTCTAAATTAGGAGATGAACAATCATGTATTCTGGTGAAATTATGTAGAATTACACAGGCTTTGATCACTTCATTGATTGTAGCCTCACTCAGCTGGATGGCAGACTGAAGAACCCGCCATTTGGCAACAAGAATCCCAAAGGCGCACTCAACCAGTCTCCGTGCCCTGGCAAGTCTCAAATTAAACACCCTCCGCCGGTGGTCAAGGTTGCGTCTGGGGTAAGGCCTCATGACGTGCCTTGTCAGTTGGATGGCCTCATCTCCAACCAAAACAAAAGGCACTGCTTCCGCATTGGAGCCTGGGAGTTGTTGTGGTGGTGGGAGGTTCAACTGGTTGTCACGTAGTCGCCGACCCATTATGGACGAATTGATGAACCTAGAGTCTCCAGTTCGCCCATAGGCCCCAATGTCTACAATTATAAACCTGTAGTTACTGTCAGCAACTGCTAACAGAACTACAGAGAAAAACTGCTTATAATTGTAGACTTGGGAACCAGAGTTCGGCGGCTTACGCACCCTGATATGTTTCCCATCCACAGCTCCAATGCAGTTAGGGAAGTCACAAGTATTTTTGAAACCAGTGGCGATTTTGAGCCAATCATCCTGTTTGGGCTCAGGCATCACAACTTCCTGTAGTTTCTGCCATATTTGGGAACAGGTTGTCCTAACAATGCCTGAAATTGTCGACCGCCCAATCAGAAACTCCAGGTGTAGACCCGCATAGGACAAGCCTGTGGACAGGAAGCTGAAATACAAGAAAAATTAAAAAAAAAAATTAACATGAGGACTAAGAAAACATGAATAAGCACAAGTGTATATTTCATTTACTAAGACATTAGTTACAATATAAAAAGGTTCATTTAACATTCTTACTATACTAGAATATTAACACCATTTTTTTTATGTGCTTGTGGCTTGTGTCCAAGTAAAGTTAATGAAACACAGTAGGACACAACACATTAAAGAAAACAAAACAAAAAAAAAACAGTATGTGCGAATGTTGAATACATACCGTAAGGTTAGGAGCAGACGCTCCTCAGCAGAGATGGCTTTTCTCATCCAGGTGTCCTGATAGGTGATCTCAGGACGTAAGATCTCCAACAACATGTCAAAAGTCCTGATGGACATGCGACTATACAGGTAAAACTTGTCCGGATGTGCCCTCAAAGCTGAATATAGTCTCTGGAAATGTCCTTTACTCTGGCGTTGGGTCAATAGAGGATGGACCCACAATCTTCGTCTCCTCCTTCGTGGATCAACATTGACCGGATATGGCTGGCCAAAGCGACGAGACAACACCCAGTGAAGCAACACCCGCTGAGTTGTGCTTAAAGACACATGGTCAGACATGTTTGTAAGGTCAAAGCAACACAGCCAAAATATGCTAGAGAACATATAGGGCAGATGGGAGGGGTCCACCTGTTGTAGAGGGCTTAAATAGTGTTGTTAATGATGGTTTAAATGATTTGCAGGCCTGAAAACCGTTAAATGTCCATTTTGTGATGGTGCGTGCAAAATCCGCCATACGGATCACATACGGATTACGCACGCACAAGCACATGCGCAAAATACGCGACCACACCTAAGCAACGCATTAACTACGGAAGTAGATTACGGGGACATTTTGGCGTATTGAACGCGTAGTACGGACGTATAATACGTTCCGTATTGTCTTACGCCATGTGTGACGCCGGCCTAAGAGTGAGTGAGTTGGTCAGTGGGACTCATCCTGATTCTCAGTCAGTCAGTGGGAGCAGTGTACAGTAGTGTAATATAGTTGTAATGTTAAGAAAGTGCTGGAGAGTGATTCGGGAGAAGGCAGAACAGGCCAGAGGGCCACATAGTACAGAAAGGCACAGAATACTTGAGAAAAGCAGAATGGGTTCGGCTGCCACATGGTACGATGGAATCTGGGGCCTATGGTTTGAATCAGCACAGAGGAAACTTTTTCATCTCCCAGTGAATGGGATCCGGAGTGGAAACCAGTACGGGAAAGTGGGCGCAGGAATATGGGGACCCCAGTGCTAGGATGAGCATCTCAGAGGCTAGAGGAGCCAGCATTGAGAGGGAAAGCTCAGGCTGAGTATAGGACCACAGAGCCAGGAAGAGCATCTCAGAGGCTAGAGGAGCCAGCATTGAGAAGGAAAGCTCAGGCTGAGTATGGGACTGCAGAGCCAGGGAGAGCATCTCAGAGGCTAGAGGAGCCAGCATTGAGAGGGAAAACTCATGAACTCATGCTGAAAACATGAACTTGTGCTGTACTGAAACTGCCATGGATTGTTTGTTATTAAGTAAAGTTACACTGTTAAAGTGGAATACAGTGTCTGTTTCTGAGTGTGTGATATCGTCCGGAGACGGGCCCATGGCTGCCACTAGGAATTTCGGGGCCCCATACTGGTAAAATTTTTCTTGAGCCTCCGCCCAGGCTCCACCCCTCGAACTGTCCACAGTCCCATCTCTCTCTTGGAAAAACTCCACTTCTCACCAATCACACATTAACAATTCCCATCACCAGATCACAAACATAGCCAGCAGCTTTTGTTTTGGCCAAAAGATTATTTAATCTGCCACCACGACAAGGTAGACTCATTTGGCCTGGCCCTACTCTACTCTAACCTATTAAATATTTGTTAAAAAAATATACCTAAATTGTATTGCATATTTTATTTTTAAATTTTTTAAAATGACCAATAATATAACATACAAGGGACAAATACCACCGCACCATTACCAGACCACATATTACCACCACATAGTGACCTATAATACCACATACAAGGAACAAATACAGCCACACCATGGCCGGATGACATGTTACCACCACAAGTGCCATTATGCACAGGAGATCTGTACTTAATATGCAATGTCCATTTACAGGTAATACAGTGATCACCGGTTACATTATCGACAGGAGCTCTGTATACAGTATCAGTGTACAGGTAATATAGTGATAAACAGTGTCATTATACATACGAGCGCTGTATATATTGTACAGGTAATACAGTGATCAATGACATACACAGGAGCTCTGTATACAGTGTCAGTGTACAGATAATACAGTGATCACTGGTCACATTGTACACAGGAGCTCTGTATATAGTATACAGTGTGTAGTGTCAGTGTACAGGTAACACACTAACTCACTAGTGACGTCTCTAGATCAAGTCCTTCATCTTCGCTTTTCATCTTCATCCAGCACAGTCTGCCATTACTTCTGCCAGCCAGGGCTTGTCTCTGCAGGAAATAACAGTTATCTAGAGTACCGCTTGCAAAGCACATTACTTTATTTTTTCCCAACTTCTACACTACACCAGATGAAGAAAAAAAGGCGACATAGTGTCGCTCTGCACAGTTACAGGATCACACCCCCATGAGTATTCAATCCACTCTTCCCCCATGTGATGTCCCATCCTGCCGCATCTGTCTCATGATCTTACCTCATTTGTCCCATGACCCTGCCCCATCTGTCCCATGATCCTGCCCCATCTGTCCCATGATCCTGCCCCATCTGTCCCATGATCTTGCTCCATAATCCTGCCCCATCTGTCCCATGATCCTGCCCCATTGTCTCCATCCTGCCCCAAGTTCCTTCCCCATCTGTCTCCATCCTGCCCCACGTCTCCATCCTGCACCATGTTTCCATCCTGCACCGTATCTAGAGTACTGCTTGCAAAGCACATTACTTTATTTTTTCCCAACTTCTACACTACACCAGATGAAGCAAAGAAGGCTACATAGTGTCGCTCTGCACAGTTACAGGATCGCCCCCCCCATTTAAAACAGTATCCTCAGAAAATAAAATAAATACATCACTGCAGTAATAATATCCCTTATTTAGCCCCTGTGGTAATAATATCTCCCATCCTGGCCCCCGTGTGTCTCATTCCTGGCTCCAGCCATATGTTCTCCCATCCTGCCATCATGAGTATCCATTCTGCCCCCATGTGATGTCCCATCCTGCCCCATCTGTCCCATGATCTTGCCTTATTTGCCCCTTAGTCCTGCCCCATCTGTCTCCATCGTATCCATCCTGCTCCATGATCCTGCACATGTGTCTCCATTCTCTCCCATGTCTCTATCCTGCCCCATGATCCTGCACCATGTGTCTCGATCCTGCCCCATGATCCTGCTCCTTCTGTCTCCATCCTGCCCCATGATCCTGCCCCAGCTGTCTCCATCTTGCCCCATCTGTGTCCATCCTGCCCCATGGTCCTGCACCATGTCTCCATCCTGTCCCATCTGTTTCCATCCTGCCCCATGTGTCTCCATCCTGCCCCATGTTCCTGCCCCTTGATCCTGCATCATATATCTCCATCCTGCCCCATGTCTCCATTCTGCACCATGTCTCCATCCTGACCTATGATCCTGCTCCATGTGTCTCCATCTTTCCCCATCTGTCTCCATCCTGCCCCATGCTCCTGCCCCATCTTTCTCCATCCTGCCCCACGATCCTGCCCCATCTGTCTCAATCATATCCATCCTGCCCCATGATCATGCACCATGTGTCTTCATCCAGCCCCATGTCTCCAACCCGCCCCATGATACTGCACCGTGTCTCCATCGTGCCCCATGATCCTGCCTAATCTGTTTTCTTCCTGCCCCATCTGTCTCCATTCTGCCTCATGTTTCTGCCCCATGATCCTGCACCATATCTCTCCATTCTGCCCCATGTCTCTATCCTGCATCGTTTCTCCATCCTGACCCATGATCCAGCACCATGTGTTTCCATCCTATCCCATGATCCTGCATTATATCTCTCCATCCTGCCCCATGTCTCCATTCTGCACCATGTCTCCATCCTGACCTATGATCCTGCACCATGTGTCTCCATCCTTCCCCATCTGTCTCCATCCTGCCCCATCTGTCTACATCCTGTCCCATGTTCCTGCCCCATCTGTCTCCATCCTGCCCCATGTCTTCATCCTGCCCCGTGTCTCCATCCAGCCCGTGTCTCCATCCTGCCCCGTGTCTCCATCCTGCACCATGTCTCCATCCTGCCCCACGAATGATCCTGCACCATGTGTCTACATCCTGCCCCATGTCACATGTCTCCTGAGTGCATCAATGCCCTAATTGTAATTAGGAACTACTTTTCAGGCACAGTGGAGGCATTTTATAGTACAGATTTTATTGTTATGATTTGTGCGTGCCATGTCACATTGGCAGAGCCCCTGAGGTGCAATAACAGCAGAAACCCCCATAAGTGACCACATTTTACAAACAACACCTCTCAATTAACTCTTCCATGGGTGTAGAGATCATATTGATAGCACTGGTGTGTCACAGGATTTTATACCACTGGGTGGTGAAGAAACATAATTACCTTTTTTCCACAAAAATTTCTTTTGGCCCCAGATATTACATTTTCAAAAATGGATAAAAATTGCACCATAATTTGTCACACAATTTCTGCTGAACATGGCAATACTGCTTATGTGGCTGTACAGTACTGGTTAGAGCAAGACTCGAAAAGGAAGTAGTGATATCTGACACTCAAAGAATAAATTATTGTAGAAAACTTTGCAGACTCCATATACAAATTCCCTAAGTGCCAGAAGGGCAGAATTCCCCCTCAAGTGACCGAATTCTGGAAATTTATCTACAGGTATAGTGACAGTTTTGACTCCATGGGTGTTTTCCAGAAACAAGATTGAAAATTGCAAATCTGTTGTTGTAGTGACCAGCATGTTATGCCCAGCCCGTGCTTCTGGAGACAGTCATGGACCCCATAAATTAGGTGGGCTCTCATCGCTACAGAAATGCCAGAAGTGGATGCTAACTGCGATTTAAACACATTGAGGCCCAGAAGGGAGAGGGGCATTTGGATGTGGCAACGCAGAATTTGCTGGATTCCTTTTAGGGCGTGAGGAGCCATTTTGCTTTTCCAGAGTCTTTATGGAAAGATTAATGTGGAAGCCACCAATATTTTCGTTTACAGATGACAGACTTGAATGGGGGCTTTTTTTTTGTGTGGATTGAGTTGAAGCTTTTATTGGGAACATTTTACATAACAATTTGGATCACTCTTATCTTGTTCTTTACACAGGTCGATGGCTGCGATTACAGCGATACCAGATTTATACAGTATAAAAAATACATTTTTGCATGACCATATTCTGAGAGCTATAATTTTTTTCTATTTCTGCCAACAGAGTCATATCAGGGCTTATTGTTTGCGAGACGAGTTCACATTAATAAAGTGGTACCATTTTCGAGAACATGACATTTTTTTAATCTCTTTAGTTTACGATTTTTAGGAGGCAGAATGAACAAAAACCAACATTTCATGAATTGTTTTTTTATGCTATTCGCCGTGTGGTAAAATTGATAAGGCAGCTTTATTCTTCGGGTCAGTACGATTACTGTGGAACCACATTTATACAATTTTTTTATGTTTTGGTGCTTTTACACAATTTATACTATATTTTAGAAATAGAATTGTAATTGCATCGATTTCTTCTGATAGCTATAACTTTTTTACTTTACGCTGATGGAGCTGTATGTCCGCTTGGTTTTCGGGGGACAAGATGTAGTATTCATCTATACCATATTTATTCATATTCAACTTTTTGATTGCGTTTTATTGCTCTTTGTGTTCGGCAGTATGATGAAAAAGCATATATTTTGACTTTTTTTTTTGCGATGTTCACTGAAGGGTTGAACTACCATGACAGTTTTATAGTTTGGGTCATTATGGATACGGCATTACCAAATATTTGTACTTTTTTGTTCATTTTTGTTTTTACATAAATATATGTATTTATTGGTATGATATTACATTTTTTAATTTTGTGATTTTTTTTTACAATTTTTTTAAATTTTTTTTACTTTTCTTTACTGTGTCTTTCTATGTGACTTTAACTTTCATGACTCTGATCGCTCTTATAATGCATTATACCAGCGATCAGAATAATGTCAGTACTGTCAGTACTGTTTTTTTACTTGCCTTTTCTATTTGCGTTCATACTCTTGCAATGAAAGCTTTTATCTTTGCTAGTGTACAGCTATTTCTATAGAACTTGGTCAGTAATGCTTGGTCAAGCATGTGCAGTAGGTACATTCCAGGAAAGTAGTTAACTCCTAACATACCAGGCAGATTTCTGTGTCCCACTTATTTCTGTACAGCAGGTAGCTGCTCACCTTCCTCTCAGTTCCTGGTAGGGCTCTTATTAGTCCTGTATAATCACATTCTCCTGTTTCCCAGCATTGGGCATTGGCAGTTTTCAGAGCAGGTCTCCTAATCACGATTCTCACTTTCCTCGACTGTGTGCTTGTTCATAGTTCCAATTATCACTATATGCATATCTCTATATATTGTACATCTCTATATGTCACAGTGTACACGCAGAACCACCATTGACAAACCGTTATTGTGTAGTAACAAAATGTCGCTACTCACCAGAACTGTCACTCAATGAGGAACACATTCCCTCCAAGCAACCAGGAAGTAACAAAACTACAGAGCTGGGAACTTCTCTAGGGAACTTGAGAATACCACTTAAATGTACCTGGTGTCCACTGGCGGATGGAGACGGAAAAGGGCCCCTGTGCAAGAAACATATTTGGCCCCTTTGCAGCCCAAGAGCTCCTAGAAATGCAAAATTGTACCTGCTGTGAAGGTAGAAATTGGCCCTCTTAGCTCTCGGGCCCCTGTGCGGCCCCACAGGGTGCACCAATGAAAAGTCCGCCCCTGCTGGAATCACCTTGCTTATCAAGGTCAATTCTTCTCAAAGCTTAAGTGAATTGTAGTATAGTAACATAATACATTCATTATCTCTTTCATGGTGTAAACAAGATGTGCCTCTTTATTGTACAACTGCTCGTCAGAAAATCAAAGAAGCAGATTTACAGAATTCACGTGTGGCAGTGCTCAATTACTGGATCTTTACAGACGAATTGCTAACAAAACAGCAAAAAGTGAAAAAGTGGCTCCTCCACACTTGTGAAAAACTTAAAGGGTGGAATCTATCAGTCTCCAGATTATCCTATTGACAGCTCAGTGATATATCATTCAGATGTTATGTAGACAGCGCTAAATATTTAATGTGAAGGATTGTGATATATTCATACAGACTGCAGATGCCACTGTTGCTATTGTGATCGACCACGAGCAGACATATGTACTCAGCAACAGCAGCTGTGATGCTTGCAGGCAATGAAAATTACACTATCCTATATAGAGAAATTAACATTAGTGGACAAAACAAAAAGTTACATATTTAATGATATCTTATTATTTTTTAAATAACATAATAAAAAATATATTTATGTATATATTTGGATGATAGTTTCCCTTTAAGTCTTCATAAACTGCAAAACTGATGCATTGTCGTAATGTAAGCGACACCTTGACTGCGGGTATCTGCACTAACTTCTAACAGACTGTGGCAGAACTTATATTTCTTGATAGACTCTTCTGTCTGTTACATGAAAATTTCTTTTACCGAGGCGCCAAAGCCATCTTTTTCACACATTGCCCAGCTTTTAAGTCCGACGCTTTCCAATAATGTGAGCACCACTGTACAGAGCATTATCTTATAAAGTTCATTTCTCATGGAGAATTTGGTATCTTTCACTTCCAAGCTCCTCGGAATGTTTGGCCTGTAGAGCGGCGTAGCACTGTGAGGGTCTCACTGACGTCCCCCTTAGTCCTTTTTACGTTAACGGTGGAATCCATTAAGATCTACGCATCATAAGAATGAGATCAAGGCTGCTGTGAAGAGGTGTACCAGGACGAATGAAATGTCAATAGACAAGCTGGTCCAGAGGGGCGCTGCTGAGGACGTACAAGAACACACCTCGTAACCATTCTCTGATCTGTTCTCGTCTTTCTGACCCTGGCTGGAATGCGCACCAGTCCGACTGCTTTCTGAACTTGGTCCATCTGACTGCATATCACTGCATACAAGCCAGTCCCGTGCAGTGGATTGTGGGTATCCTTGCTCTGCCTCCATTTTATTGTCGAGGACTTTCCAATATTCTTTTCCTTTGAAGAAATATGTTGCACCTAAGGAGAAAGGCATCATCATTAGCCATATTTCTCCCGTCACATGGCATAAGTGTAATGAGCTGTGCAGATACAGCTATGTGTACGGTGAACACGCACTTCCATGCCCGTAATGTCTGCTTAGCATTTTTATTATCTTTACGGTGCCTAATTCTGCTCACTCATCAACTTTCACATACTTCAATATTAAGAATCAAACACTTGCGTTATAAATGCTAGCGATTTCAATTACAAAAGGGGATTTTATCAAATTAGGTCAGCAGGCAGCATTAGTGAAAATGAGAAGGAGAGAAGTGACAAGTCTAACTAAATAGTCTTTATATGCCTCGCGCTCCTTTTCATGATAGTGCAGGTGATGCCTAGCTACACAACGCATTTTATGTCTTCAGTCAGATATGTTCCTGTTGATTTCTTTTTGTAGCAGAATCAAAGAGGTAGAATTTACAGCCGCCATTTTTAATCTCTGAGGAGCCATCGTATGGTCATTGGGTCACCGCTTCTGTGTAAAAGCTCTATATTTTTTGTTCCATTTTCTACTTATCTATGGCTCAGTATGTTAGGTGAATAATATAAGGCTGTTTCAGAGTAAACAGCTGGAGGAATCAGGTAAAGTTTTATTTTAGAATTTAAAATATAACTCAAAAACTTTAGAGGTATTTTAATTTAGAGTCCGATAATCATTTGTGGTGAGGTTGAAACGCTGACAATCCACGCTACATGGACAAAAAAATATTGTGCTATCTACATAATACACCTAAAAGAGTTTTAATGACATCCCATTCTAAATCCATAGGCATTAATATGGAGTTGACAGCAGTGGCGTACTGTCAATGGCAGCAGGTGACGCTGCTGCTATGAGGCCCGTGAGCAGGGGAAGAACATTGTCAGCGCCAGCACCAGGCCCTCCTATCCGTCATTGCACGTTCAACTGTATCGGCATCCTAGATTCAGATATAGTTGAAAGTAATGATGAAAGAGTGAGCGTCAGCTGATGTTCCCTCTATCATTCTATTCCATGGCGTCTGACGTCTCAGCGCAGCGGGCGTGATGATGTAACTAAATGTCGTCTGCTGTGCTAAGATTTGCGACACATTAGAACACTCACTACAGAGATTGGAGCAGCGGAGGGAAAAAGGTGAGCATTGTTTAATATTTTAAAATCAGTGAGTACATTGTGGTGGCCATAATACTATATGGAGGACTATGAGGAGTGCATTATACTATATGGAGGACTTTGGGGAGTGCATTATACTATATGGAGAACTACGGGGAGTGCAGTATACTATATGGAGGACTATCGGGAGTGCATTATACTGTACGGAGAACTATGGAGAGTGCATTATACTATATGGCTGACTATGGAGAATGCATCATACTATATGGAGGACTATGTGGAGTGCATTATACTGTATGGAGTACTATGTGGAGCATTATACTATATGGAGGCCTATGGGGAGTGCATTAAACTATATGGAGGGCAATGGGGAGTGCATTATACTATATGGTGGACTATAGGGTGCATTATACATTATTGAGGACTATGGGGTGCATTATACTGTATGGAGGACTATGAGGAGTGCATTATACTATATGGAGGACTATGGGCTGCATGATGCTATATAAAGAACTATGTTTAGTGTATATTATGCTATTAGGAGGACTATGGGGTGCATTATACTATATGGAGGACTATGGGAAGTGCATTATGCTATATGAGGTGCAGTATACTGTATGGAGGATTATGGGGTGCAGTATCATATAAGGAGGACTATGGGGTGCATTATACTGCATGGAAGACTATGGGGAGTGCATTATACTGTATGGGGTACTAGTGGGTGCAGTATACTATATGGAGAATTATGGGGTGCAGTTTGATATATGGAGGACTAAGGGGCCTATTATACTATATGGAGGGCTATGTGGGGGCATTATAATTGGAGGGCTATGTGGGAGCCTTTATACTTTATCAAGTGCTATGTCGGTTCCATTATACTGTATGCCAGAAATTATACAGTGTTAAGGTTTGTGTTGCATCCATCATACTGCCACAGGCCCTTGAACAAAGTTCATGTTAATCAATAAATCTTGGCATAATAAGTTCCACATTTGGATGTGTTTAAAAAATGTTCCTATGCTGAGATTGAGATAATTTTATACATGTGTCCCTGCTATGTACTGTGTAATGGCTGTGTCTGACCGTACAGGAACATGGTCTGATCATACCACAGCTCCTGGGCAGTATAGGATCGATCGTTTCTTTGAGGTAAAACATTGTTTAAAAACAGCCTGGGAAATGTTTTACCTTACAAAAATAATCAGCTGCGATCCCATACTGTCCTGTCTGTTACAATCCCTACGAGGTAGTTGCTGAATGGAGTTGATAATAGAAGCTAAAAAAAGGAAAATTACTTAGTACTGCCTCCAGATGAGTAGCAATCCCTATAATTTGTCTTATTATTTAGAAACAAAATTTCATGATAATTAAAAAATTAAAGATTTTTTGGTTCCACCCAAATTTTGTGCAATTTACGACAATATTATCCTGGTGATCAGAGATGAAAGTTAAAAGGAGTATTGTAAAGTTATTCTGAGACCATTAGCTCAATTGGCACTAGCTACTGTATCTGGTAGATCCCAGAAGAAAATATGGCCTTAAAACCCTATACAGGGTCCCCTGGGTTCCTTCCATGAAGTGGCTGCTGCCTGGAGGAGCAAACCAGAGGCAAGAGTAGTTTGGCTGTCCAGTTTACCAACTGGAGTGACAGAGCAAGGACATAATCAAAAATTCAAACTGAAGTCTGAGGGATGGATAGCCGGGATCAGATATTAGGTCAGTCAAAACAGGTCTAGGTCAGGATTGAGAATAACAGAATCAGACAAAGAGGGGGTAAAAGTCAGGTCTATATCAGGACTCAAAATTCAAACACCAGCACCCAGGGAGTTTCCAGGCACAATATCTGGAAACTTCAGCAGGATGATGGGAGTTTAAGTAGGGTGTGGTACCTCAATGGCCACAGCAGGGAGCACACACACCAACTAGATTGGCTGAGTGGAACCACAATCTCAGCTAGACTAAACCCTTGTTGGTCAGCACCTGTGCTGTCCTGAGATATTAGTTATAATGTCTTTTCCAGTGCCACCCATAGACTGAATGTCTGGTGACTGAAGTAGGTGTCGCTGGAGCAGATCCAGGTAAAGATGTGACAGTTATCCAGCATGGCAGATCTCCATTCTGCATTGTCCCTGTTAGAATAGGACACGTGCATTATACCAGCTGGTTTGTGGGGTTGTAACAACATTGGCTGCTCTGATACTAAAGTGTTTGGCGCCTCCACCAGACAACACCTTTAAATCTATCAAATTATTTAAAAGATGTTCATCCCAACACAGAGAATAAGCCATTTATAATTCTATTGTCTTATTATTGGGTAGAGGAGTCTGTCGGTCTCCACAGTGACATCTGCCCCCCTATAGTGCTGATGATGATGTTGGGTTATATAAATTTTACTGCATGCAAGATTCATTTCCATCCATTAGCAGTTGATATGCCGATATTTCACACATATTTGGTCATTTTTTATAGCTTGGTGTTTGACTGGGTTGTTTGTACCCACCATCGGACCATCCCATTGCATCATCCAGCGTAGCGGGGATCCCTTTCCAAAGGGCAGTCTCTATAGGGAAGCCATCATCCATTCTGTGCTCCCGCTCGTTGTAACACCAGCAGAGGCTGTCCTTAAAGAAATATGTCTTATCATTGGGAGGCCAAGGAAAGGCGGCATCCACACCCCCCAGGGGCAATCCGAAATCTGTGATGGGTCGGGGATATCCTTCTTCTACATTATTATCTTTGAAAACCCAGTAACGATCTCCTAAAAGAGTTGGGAAGAGGAGGTGGGAAATTGGTGTCATTTCAAAAAGATAAGACAATAAAACTTAACTGTGTACTTCCTGCAGATTGGTGTATGTATCTGCATGGCTATACATTTCAGTGATCATGCGACAGCACCTTGTCCATCTGGTCTGCCCATTATACTACTTACATTATGTATGGCAACAGTATCTTTAACAGTTTCCAACATACTTTTAAAGGTAACTTTTTAGGTCCCATGTGCTGTTAAATTGCATCCATGATCTTATAGTTCTTTGTTAAGATATTCCTGTAA
Organism: Ranitomeya imitator; assembly: GCF_032444005.1. Lineage (NCBI taxonomy): Eukaryota > Metazoa > Chordata > Amphibia > Anura > Dendrobatidae > Ranitomeya > Ranitomeya imitator. The sequence continues at coordinate 280,053,993 of NC_091282.1, read as the reverse complement.
AGTTTTTATTTTATATAACTGCAGACATTTAAATAAAATGAACACATTGTTATAAACATCGGCTTGCTGTGTGCTTGCGAACCAGGACTAGTGTGGTGGGGCGTTTACTCACTGACACTAATCCGGGTTCAGTAGCTGCAGTCTCTCCCCCTGTGCATGATTGACAGCTCGATTACCCAGTCATAGCTATGCTCTGCAGTATTAAAAGGAATCTGTCAGCAGGTGTTTGCAAATTAATCTGAAAACAGCATGAGTTAGGTAGGAGAGCCTGATTCCAGGGATGTGCCACTTATTAGACTGGGTGCTGTAGTTTCAATACAGTCAGTGTTTTATCAGCAGGAGATTATCACTGCTAGACTAGAACTCATGTTCAAGGCAGTCAGGCTAATCTGTGTAAACCCGCCCCCACTATTGATTGGTAGTTTGCTGACAATGCAAAGTGTACACAGGAATCTACCAATCAGGGCTGTGGGTGGCGTTATTCATGGCTTAACATTCTCACCACTGCTACATCTACAAAAGATAAAACAGGGATTCTATTAGAAGCCTTTTCAATCAGGTTTTCCCCATTGGTGTTAGGTATTAGATGAGAAATCAATGAAGAGATATAGTCCTTTAATTGGAAGGTCTGGACTGATTCCAGAATCCCTCTAATATTCATGTTGTTTTTCCTTTTAAAATCTTCATAATTAGCCAGACTGTTTCTGAAGGAAATGATATCTTTTTGAATGGCTTTTAGAATCCGTAGGCCATCTTCTCTTCCGACTGATGTACTGTAGCTAAAGATGTTATTGTCTCTTTTACCCCAACTGGGTAGTAAACACACTTCTTGGTATATCAAAAGAGTCAAAATTCCTTTCTTCTCCATACAGTCACTTAACCTTTTTTATGGACTTGTCTAGAGATACTTTGCAAAAATGGAAATTGTTTCACTACAGTGCCTTGCGAAAGTATTCGGCTCCCTGGAACTTTACAACCTTTTCCCACATATCATGCTTCAAACATAAAGATACCAAATGTTAATATTTGGTGAAGAATCAACAAGTGGAACACAATTGTGAAGTTGAACGAAATTTATTGGTTATTTTAAATTTTTTGGGAAACACAAAAACTGAAAATTGGGGCGTACAATATTATTTGGCCCCTTTACTTTCAGTACAGCAAACTCACTCCAGAAGTTCATTGTGGATCTCTGAATGATCCAATGTTGTCCTAAATGCCTAATGATGATAAATATAATCCACCTGTGTGTAATCAAGTCTCCGTATAAATGCATCTGCTCTGTGATAGTCTCAGGGTTCTGTTTGAAGCACAGAGAGCATCATGAAGACCAAGGAACACAACAGGCAGGTCCATGATACTGTTGTGGAGAAGTTTAAAGCTGGATTTGGATACAAAATGATTTCCAAAACTTTAAAAATCCCAAGGAGCACTGTGCAAGCGATCATATTGAAATGGAAGGAGTATCATGGAAAAAAAAATACGCTGGCACTCGGAGAGTGGAGAGTGAGGGGGGGGGAGACGGGGAGAAAAAGGAAAGAATAGTAGCTGCTGGTGATAAAACAGGGTCTGTGTTCCACCCTGTAGGTTAGGTAACAATAGCGAAAAAACAGTGGTAAATCACCTGCGCTGGTGTGGGTGCCTCTAATTGCACTTGGGGCTGTGCATGAGGGCAATAACTGGCATATGGGAGGCTAGCAACAGATGGAATTGTGCACTTACTAGATGCTGGAAAGATGGTGTGAGCGTAGATCCTCCTGTTGCTGGATGGCTCCGTACTGGGAGATCATGGGATTAAGGTAGCGCCTAGGTCCGCACGATCCAGGTCTGCTGGGTGGACGCTGGATCTAGGTAAAAACCGCCAACTGCTAGCGTGCCCCAGCCGGAGGCAACGCTGAAGCGGTGGCGGAGTGTGGAGGGGGCGTGGCGAATAGCGTGACGTCACAGCTAATGGGCGGGCGCGTGTGAGGATTAACCAATCCAACGCGTTTCGAAGGATGCGATCCTTCTTGGTCAGGGCTGGAGTTCCCCATGGAGCCCTCCCCTTATATAACGACTACCCGTCCGCCCCCTACAGAAAAAACTACCTGGCATCCCTGATTGATGCAGCATAATTAGTGCACTAGATAGGGAGGAGGCCTGTATTAGAGCCTTAAAGGGAATTCACCTAAATGCCTGATTAGTGACACATATTGGATACAGCATACTTGGTAGATAGCAAGGAAACCTGGATTAGAGGTGCATGGAGTTGTGTGGGAAAGAAGACTGAAGGACATAAATACAAGAAATTGTGTCATCTAATGGGCTACGTGATGATTGTAATATTTTAATATTTTAATGCCCTGGACGTTGGGCTTTACTCTATTAATAAAGTCGTTACTGTTTTTATCAATGTATATTTCATGTTATCCCCCCCTTTTTTGCCACTTAATTAAGCCCAAGGGGAGGGCTCCATGGGGAACTCCAGCCCTGACCAAGAAGGATCGCATCCTTCGAAACGCGTTGGATTGGTTAATCCTCACACGAGCCCGCCCATTAGCTGTGACGTCACGCTATTCGCCACGCCCCCTCCACACTCCACCACTTCTTCAGCTTTGCTTCCGGCCGGGGCACGCTAGAAGTTGGCGGTTTTTACCTAGCTCCAGCGTCCACCCAGCAGACCTGGCTCGCGCGGACCTAGGCGCTACCTTAATCCCACAATCTCCCAGTACGGAGCCAGTCATCCAGCAACAGGAGGATCTTCGCTCACACCATCTTTCCAGCATCTAGTAAGTGCACAATTCCATCTGTTGCTAGCCTCCCATACGCCAGTTATTGCCCTCATGCATAGCCCCAAGTGCAATTAGAGGCACCCACACTAGCGCAGGTGATTTACCACTGTAAATGGAATGGAAAAAAGGGGCAGGATGGTGACACGGGGGCAGAATGGAGACAGGGCAGGATGGGAGAAACGGGGCAGAATGGAGACAAGGGGCAGAATGGAAAAAAGGGGCAGAATGGAGACGGGGCAGGATTGGAGACAGGGGGCAGGATTGGAGACACGGATTGAGACACGGAGGCAGGATGGAGACATGGGGGCAGGATGGGAGACACAGCGGTCACGATGGGAGACACAGTGGGCAGGATGGAGTCTGGAGACATGGGGGAAGGATGGAGATGGGGCAGGATGGGAGACACGGGGCCAGAATGTAAACAAGGGGCAGAATGGAGACAGGACAGGATTGGAGACGGGGGCAGGATTGGAGACAGAGGGCAGGATTGGAGACAGTGGCAGGATTGGAGACAGGGGGCAGGAATGGAGAAACGGAGCAGGATGAGAGACACAGGGGGCAGGATGGAGACAGGGGGGCAGGATGTGAATCACGGGGCAGGATGGCAGACAGGGGGACAGGATGGAGACAGGGGGGCAGGATGTGAGACACAAGGCAGGATGGCAGACACGGGGCAGGATGGAGACACGGCGCAGGATGGAGACACGGGGCAGGATGGAGACACGTGGGCAGGATGGGAGACACAGGTGGCAGGATGGGAGACAGGGCAGGATGGAGACAGGTGGGGAGGATGGGAGACACAGGTGGTAGGATGGAGACACAGGGGGCAGGATGGAGACACAGGGGGCAGGATGGAAACAGGGTATGCACTGAAGAACTTAATTTATCCGTCTTTTCCATTGTCTCTGTGTGCATACATCAGACTGCACTCAGATAACATCTGAGTGCAGTCCGATGTCTTACATACACCCATAGACTTGTATAGGTGCAAATGGTCAAGTTTGCAGAGCCACCCGCAGCACGCTGCGATAGTCTTATGCAGATCTGCACGGCCCCACAATATAACTTTAGGTTGAGTGCTATCCGTTAAAACATCACATATCACTCGGTCATTTTATACGTTATTGTAAGCAAGCCCATGATCTGCATCAGTCAGGTGACTTGTACCATGTATCATGGTATGTTTTCATAATGGCGCTTTGCTCAGATCACCGGACTCCTGCAGCCTATTACAGAACGCAGTGGTCCTGGCACTAGCGATCAGTGACATCATCACTCTTGGTGCCAGTGCACACCGCAGAGCAGCCTGTGCAGGATCCTGATCAGTGACCTCAGGTATCATTCATTTCATTATTTCTAGTGAATCAACGCTGCCATGCAATATTATATTTAGCTCAGACATCACTGTTCAAGGGGGTTCTCAAGATTAGAAGATGTCACTTATTCACGGGATAATTTTCAGATCTCTGGGGTCTGACTGCCAAGGCCCCCCACTAATCCTAAGAATCAGGGCTTCAGAACCCCAGCTGAATGGAGCAGGGATTGATCATGTGCACCACAACTCTATTTGTTCTTAGGCCTCATACTCATTTGCGAGAAAAACGGATGAGTGCAATCCGAGAAAAAATAGGATTGCACTCTGACCAATGTTATTCTATAGCTTACATCTCATCTGCAATTTTTTTCTCAGCTGAAATCGTACGGAGAAAAAAATTGCAGCATGCTGCGATTTGCTGCGTATCTCTGACGAGACTCACCAATACAAGTCAATGGATGTGAGAAAAAAAATCGTGTAGCACTCGGAGCATGCGAGTGCTGTCCGATTTTTTTTTTGCACCAGTGTCGGCAATCAATTCATGTGCCGCATACAGTAAAATCACACTGACATGTTAGAATAGAATAGATTTATTATACACATAGAATACATAGATATATTGATGTCAGTGTCACACATATATATATATTATATATATATATATATATATATATATATATTATATATATATATTACATAGATAGATAGAAGATAAGCCGGTAATTCATCTGCCGTCTTCTGTAAAATCACTGCAGGAGCCGACAGGATAGAAGACATGGATTACTGTCATGATCCCAATGGCAGGGGATCACAAAAGGACAAGCACAAAAACAAAACAAGCTCTAGGGTGATGGAACCTGAGCTGACCACGATCCTGAACCTAAACACACAACTAGCAGTAGCCGGGGAACGTGCCTACGATGATTCCTAGACGTCTCGCGCCAGCCGAAGGATTAACTTCCCCTATAAGAAGAAACACAGACCTCACTTGCCTCCAGAGAAACACCCCACAGAAATAGCAGCCCCCCACATGTAATAACGGTGAAATGAGAGGAAAGCACATACGTAGTTATGAAAATAGAATCAGCAAAAATGAGGCCCGCTAAAGCTAGGTAGCAGAGGATACAAAAGTGAACTGCGCGGTCAGCGAAAAACCCTTCAAAAAACCATCCTGAAATTACTTGAACTCATGTGCCAACTCATGGAACATGAGGAGTAATTTCAGCCGACTAGAGCAACCAGCAGCAAGGAATCACATCTCTGCAAGCTGGACTAAGACAAAAATTAAACAAAACGTGGAACAGGAAAATCAAAACTTAGCTTGTCCTGAAGATAACAGACACAGGGAGCAGAGGTAAAAAGACACGCTGATTACATTGATAGCCGGCGAGGAAATGACAAAAAAGCCAGGTTAAATAGGAAACTCCCATAACCTGATGGAACAGGTGGACACCAGAGACCGCAGAGAACACAAGTCACCCAGTACCATCAGTAACCACCAGAGGGAGCCCAAAAACAGAACTCACAACAGATTACATATAGTAAATACACATATAATAAGTAGATATTTAGATGTCAGTGACAAATACAATTATTACAGTGTGTGTGCAAATTGGTGGACATGTATTTAATTAATAAAAGATTATTTAAAAAAAATAATGGCGTGGGCTCCTGTGCAATATTCGTAATCAGCAGAGGGAAAACCGACGGCTGGGGGCAGATGTTTATAGCCTGGGAAGGGGGTAATACCCACGGAACTTCCCAGACTATTAATATCAGTTCACAGCTGTATAATTAGCCTTTACTGGTTATTAAAATGGGGGACTCCTTTAATGTTCTTAATTAAACCATAATGACGACCTCACCTAATTCCACCGAAGCTCTCGATCTCCTGTAATAAAACTAAAATAAAAAAACAACAATATACTATACCACGCTGTAATCCATGTCTGTGGGAGCAATAGTTTTCAACCTGGCCGGTGCCAAGATGCGAACATCCAGGCTGAGAACCACTGATGAATGAGCTGCTGAGAGCGCAGCATCAGTGACTAATAGTGACATCACTGGGGATCCATTCCCAGCCGGGATGAATCACGGTGACCTCGGTGAGATCCCCGATAACACCGTGAGAAAGTCGCACGGTGCAGAGGCGAGATCACCGGGAGAATATCATTGCGGTCAACTCGCTGTGAGCTGATATTAATAGTCGGGGAAGTTCCATGGATATTACCCCTTCCCAGACAATAAACATCTGCCCCCAGCCGTCGGCTTTCCTTCTGCTGGTTACGAAAATTGCGTGGGAGCCCATGCCATTTTTTTCCGAAAAATAATCTTTTATTAAATACATGTCCAGTATTTTTCACACACACTGTACTAATTGTATTTGTCACTGACATCTATATATCTATTCTATATGTACAGTATTTACTGTATGTAATCCATTTCTTCTATCCTGTCGGCTCCTGCAGTGATTTTACAGAACACGGCAGATTAATTACCAGCTTTTCTTCTATCTATCTATGTAATATAGATACAGTGGGGCAAAAAAGTATTTAGTCAGTCAGCAATAGTGCAAGTTCCACCACTTAAAAAGATGAGAGGCGTCTGTAATTTACATCATAGGTAGACCTCAACTATGGGAGACAAACTGAGAAAAAAAAATCCAGAAAATCACATTGTCTGTTTTTTTAACAATTTATTTGCATATTATGGTGGAAAATAAGTATTTGGTCAGAAACAAACAATCAAGATTTCTGGCTCTCACAGACCTGTAACTTCTTCTTTAAGAGTCTCCTCTTTCCTCCACTCATTACCTGCAGTAATGGCACCTGTTTAAACTTGTTATCAGTATAAAAAGACACCTGTGCACACCCTCAAACAGTCTGACTCCAAACTCCACTATGGTGAAGACCAAAGAGCTGTCAAAGGACACCAGAAACAAAATTGTAGCCCTGCACCAGGCTGGGAAGACTGAATCTGCAATAGCCAACCAGCTTGGAGTGAAGAAATCAACAGTGGGAGCAATAATTAGAAAATAGAAGACATACAAGACCACTGATAATCTCCCTCGATCTGGGGCTCCACGCAAAATCCCACCCCGTGGGGTCAGAATGATCACAAGAACGGTGAGCAAAAATCCCAGAACCACGCGAGGGGACCTAGTGAATGAACTGCAGAGAGCTGGGACCAATGTAACAAGGCCTACCATAAGTAACACACTACGCCACCATGGACTCAGATCCTGCAGTGCCAGACGTGTCCCACTGCTTAAGCCAGTACATGTCCGGGCCCATCTGAAGTTTGCTAGAGAGCATTTGGATGATCCAGAGGAGTTTTGGGAGAATGTCCTATGGTCTGATGAAACCAAACTGGAACTGTTTGGTAGAAACACAACTTGTCGTGTTTGGAGGAAAAAGAATACTGAGTTGCATCCATCAAACACCATACCTACTGTAAAGCATTGTGGTGGAAACATCATGCTTTGGGGCTGTTTCTCTGCAAAGGGGCCAGGACGACTGATCCGGGTACATGAAAGAATGAATGGGGCCATGTATCGTGAGATTTTGAGTGCAAACCTCCTTCCATCAGCAAGGGCATTGAAGATGAAACGTGGCTGGGTCTTTCAACATGACAATGATCCAAAGCACACCGCCAGGGCAACGAAGGAGTGGCTTCGTAAGAAGCATTTCAAGGTCCTGGAGTGGCCTAGCCAGTCTCCAGATCTCAACCCTATAGAAAACCTTTGGAGGGAGTTGAAAGTCCGTGTTGCCAAGCGAAAAGCCAAAAACATCACTGCTCTAGAGGAGATCTGCATGGAGGAATGGGCCAACATACCAACAACAGTGTGTGGCAACCTTGTGAAGACTTACAGAAAACGTTTGACCTCTGTCATTGCCAACAAAGGATATATTACAAAGTATTGAGATGAAATTTTGTTTCTGACCAAATACTTATTTTCCACCATAATATGCAAATAAATTGTTAAAAAAACAGACAATGTGATTTTCTGGATTTTTTTTTCTCAGTTTGTCTCCCATAGTTGAGGTCTACCTATGATGTAAATTACAGACGCCTCTCATCTTTTTAAGTGGTGGAACTTGCACTATTGCTGACTGACTAAATACTTTTTTGCCCCACTGTACATATATATAGGTTTGTGTCACTGACACCTATATATCTACAGTATGTATTCTATGTGTATATATCTATTCTATCTATTCTATTCTGTTCTAACCTGTCAGTGTGATTTTACTGTAAGTGGCACATGAATTGACAGCTTTTCTTCTATCTATCTCGCCATCAAATATATATATATATATATATATATATATATATACACTATAGATATATATATATACCGTATCTGTGTGTGTGAGTGTGTGCGTGTTTTGATGAAAATTTCTTTTGAAAACGAAGTGTAAATGACAGAGAATTGCTGTATGTAAAAGCTCATGTTAAAATCGCCTTGTAATCGGATAACAATCGCACTGCACTTGGATGTAAATCGGTTGCTGGGTGTGAAAATTACATTGTACTTGCATAACACTTTTTCGGTCCTGATATCGGAACTTTTTTTTCACACATACTGTATGGGTATGAGCCCTTAATGGGAGAACCAGAGATTGCTGAGAGCAGTGCTTGACTGATCTCCTATTAGATTGAGTGGAGCATTAGTGTGCATTGTCAACCTCCGCTTCATTCAACCCAAGGTTCTTTAAAGTCCTGATTCTTGGAATTGGTGGAGGCCACAGTGGAAAGATCACCAGTGATCGGAAAGTTATCCCTTGAATACAGGATAACTTTTAAACTTGAGAACACAATTTTAGCATTCATAGCGTGTCCGTATTTTTGCAGCTTTCACAATTTCTGATTCGATTGTGAGTCTTATGACCCAAACTTGCAGCTGTATGCTTTTAATGCTGCATGCTCAGACGGACTGTCAGATCAAGAATTGAAGCTGAAAGTCATCTGGATAAAGCTAGAGACCCCTAGACAGGATCAGAATTAAGCTACCTTCACACAGCCTGATTTTACTGGTATTGGAAACATTAGTACCAGCGTGATCAGGGTTGTGTGTCCATGTGAAACACTTGTGGTACCTGTGTGGCATCCATGTGTACGTGTGCATCATCAGTGTGCTGTCCATGCAGCGTCCGTGTGGTGTCCGTGTGACATGTACCAGAATAGAATGCAGAATAGAAATGACAGATGTTTAGGTGTTAAAGATGTGCAAAGCTATAGTTCAAAACTCACTTCAATGCACTGAATTGACTGTAATGTGGTTGTTAATGCAATGTTTCAGAATCTGGGGCCCCACTTTGAATTTTGCCTAGGGCCCCACTTTGTCTAAAACCGGCCCTGCATATGCTAATGTGTTTATTTTCAGGTGCTAATATTAAGCAACATTTATTTTGGTGTCCGATACATTTCATACGCAGTTGTGTATTTCATGTACTATTTGAAGTAAAATATGTGAACTGATTTTTATTTTTAGGTGCTGATATTAAGCAACAGTTGTCTTGTGTAAACCTACGGAAATGTTTGTATGTATGCCTGTCTCCCTTCTCCCTCATCCTCCCTATTCCCCACACTGTTCCTTTCTCTTTCCCATCCCCTTCATAAAATTTAGAAAATCAATAAAGATTATTGGAAAAAGAACTGCACCAAGCAGTCCAGGAAGTGATATATTGCTGGAATCTGAATTTCTACCCCTATCTGCTCTCAGATTACACAAAAACCTGCTGATAGCTTCCATTTAAACACTTTCCAATGTTGGGCGTAATAGTACACCCACGTCGGAATCCCTCCCTTTGATGTGGGCTCTGGTGCTGAGCCCACATCTTTCCCGTCACATGTCAGATGTTTTGAACAGCTGACATGTGCCTCTAACAGCTGCGAGTGGAATAGTGATCCACCCGTGGCTGTTAGCCTGTTAAATGGCATTTAACTAACGCTTCCGGTAAGCGCGTAGGAAATCCAACCCATCGGTGACCCCGTCACATGATCACGTGTCACTGATGGGTTGGCAAGCCAACCAGAGGTCTCCAGCAGACCTCTATTGTTGTCATAGCCAGATTGCTATTGAAAGTGAGCATTTCTGCTAGATACAGGCAATCTCATCATTGCCGGTATGTAACAGAGCTGATCAGACAACTGCAGCTTCAAGTTTCCCATGGGGACTATTGAAGCATACAAGAAGTAAAAAAAAATGTTTTTAAAAATATTACAAAAATAAAAAAATATAAAAGTTCAAATCACCCCCCCTTTCGTCATGTTCAAAACAATACAAAAAATCAAACTTCACATATTTGATATTGCCGAGTTCAAAATTATATGCTGTTGTATAAAATAATAAAACATTATTTTAATACATAAGTAACAGAATAAAAGGTTATGGGCGCAGTTTAAATGCATCAGGGACCTGACAGGTTTCCTTTAAGATATTTACAAAGTTCATTCGTACATCGCATTTTATAATTAATCTTTAAGTCCAAAACTGTCATCTTATTAATCTTTTATTGCACTTTTCATAGGTTATGTATCAGTTTAAAGAGCGATCGGAAGGTTATGGTGAGTGCCACTGCTGTCTGCTTTAATTGCCTTGGCATATATTCTCTGGCATTTAGTGTATATCTTAAATCAATGTATATTTTAAATAAGAATAATGCGTTACGAATGTATTAGTCCTTCTGGGACAGCAATAAAAACATTAACCTTGAGCAGAGATGTCATATTTTCATGGTATAGGGCAAAGTGTAGGACAGAATAAGTAATATGTGTGAGATGTATCTGTGCATAGGGGGAGTCAAAAGACAGAAACAACTTAAATGTCTGAAACCTTCTAGCTAGCGAGATCTTATTATTACCATTATGAGGCTAATATGTGTTCTGCCATAATATCCTGCCCGAAAAACCATCAAGTCATAATAAGGGGTTGTTCAGGGCTTTCATTTAATGGCCTTCCCTAAAATATGATTGCTTGAAGATCCAACCCTGAAACCTCCACAGGTCAGCCAAATACAAGGGCCTGGTGCTGCAGCCCACCACTGTTTGCCCTGCAGTAAGTGGCACAGCCTCACCCATATTCATGAAATGATGACCGCACTCCAGTATGTCATTGTGTTATTCTTAGAGACCATCAACTGAAACTTTCAGACAATTCCTTAAAACAGACTTTTAATTTTTTTTTTTTTTTACATTTTCCCCATTAAAATTGCCCCTTTGGTAGGTTAAGGGTAAATTACAGAATACATCACCTAAAGGCTATAGAAACTCCATATGTTTAATAACAATTTCCAAAAATATTCAAATATACCTCTATTTACTTGTTCTAAAATTGAGGAACGGGTTAAAAAACCATGTGTCTCCACTGGTATAAGACAGTAATCACAGTTCTTTATTTTGCTACACTATCAATATTACAGTATTTATCATCCGCTCTGACACCATATAAACCGGCCATGCAGTGTGCTGTTGTTCACCTACATACAGTATGGACTGGTGTGTAGTGGTAGCATATAGGGTTGTCCACTTCTCCATTTTCTTAAAACACGTTCTCAATGGGTCCTGTGTGGTGAGTAAAAAATTTACTTACCAGGACAGTGCCGCTCCACTGTACACTGGTCTGGATTTTCCCACTGGCGGACATAATAAGCCTGCTACAGCTGATGAGGGCTGCTGATTGGCTGTAGAAGTCACATGATGCTTCCGTCGGAAGAAGAGGCCAGGAGACTGCTAGAGAATACAGTATGGTGTATAGAGAAGTTGTGCTGACCCCGTAGGTATCGATTTTTTTTTTTTTTTTCCCCTACAACCCTCCTCCCATTTAGAGCGTGCTTTTACACCTTTCCCGACACTAGAACTTAAGCTTTTCAATTTTTCTATTAACATAGCCGTATAAGGGCTTTATTTTTGGTGGGATGAGTTATAGTTTGGAATTAAATAATTTATTTTACCATATAATGTACAGGATAATGCGAAAAAATTGTCTATGGTTAATTCGGAAAAAAACAACAACAATTTCGCCACTATATATATTTTTTTGCTTTGTTTTTACAGCTTCCATTGTGTAGTAAAATTAAAAGGCACACCACTTCGAGCAGGGCACGGAAGCACCGCTCATCCAGGACACCGCAGGTCTAGCACTTCTGGTGCAGCAATACTATTGGGGGCACATAGACCCGCCATCCCCCTTCATCCAAGTGCACCATATCGAACTTGGCACGGATGTGCCACTATTCCAGGACACTGCAGGTCCAGCACTTCTGGTGCAGCAATACTATTGGGGGCACATAGACCTGCCATCCCCCTTCATCCAAGTGCCACTATTCCAGGAAACTGCAGGCCCAGCTTTTTTGGTACAATGTTACTTCTGGCAACATATAAATCCGCCATCTCCCCTCGCCATAGAACACTTCATCTAACTGGGCACGGGAGCGCCGCCTTTATATGTTTTCCAGGACACCACAGGCCCATCATGGACGTGACGGCCATATCCCCCTGGATGTCCACTACTAATTAGGATTTTTACGTCTTCTCAACACCTTATACCAAGTGACAGGATTTATATTAAAGGGATTGGCCCCCTGCTCTCCTCATTTGCCACTTGTGTACACACATCTGGAAACCAAGTAATCCCATAAATAAGACCCTGGTGGGTCGAAACGTTGGGTTGGGTTTCGATTCACACGTACTGCTCTTATTATCTTGTGGCAACCTTTTTTTGTCATGGCAAAAAAATTGTTGAACACTTTTGCATTACATCAAGTCTGAGTGTGCGGTATTTTTTGGCATATGACTTTTTGGGCCACACGGTCCGTCTCACCAGCACCTCCATTATTTTGACCTGAGTGCACACCATTATTCTCCTCTGTAAAATTAACCTGGCAGGTTTTGGTTTCTGATGCCATTTTCTGAGACCCATAACTTTTTCATTTTTCCTTTGAATTAACTGTATGAGGATTTGTTTTTTGCATCGCAAGCTGATGTTTTTATTGACACCAATTTGGCTTACAGAAGATTTGTTGATTTTTTTTTATTGCATTATGTTGTGGACAACATATGGAAAAGAGTAAGCTCGCCTGTATTCCCAATCAGACGCGCAGATTGAATCAGGTCAGGTGCATGGACATTGGTGCCATAGAAGTAAGTCCAGTATCCGGATCCCAATGAGTATAAAATCTATCTCATTTACTACAAAACATTGAAGCCACCTCGATGCAAACCGTACAAATATATCAAATCCGGCAAACGCGTTTCAGAAAAGCCTCCTTAATCATCATTACTATATGCAATGATTAAGATGGTTTTTATATAGAAGTGCTTCTGGCTAAATTGGAATATCATCAAAAAATTTATTTATTTCAGTTCTTCAATACAAAAAGTGAATCTCATACATTGTATATAGTCATTACAAACAGATTGATCTATTTCAAGTGTTTATTTCTGTTAATGTTGATGATTATGCCTTACAGCCAATGAAAACCCAAAAGTCATTATCTCAGTAAATTAGAATACTTTATAACACCTGCTTGAAAAATGATTTTAAAATAAAAAATGTTGGCCTTCTGAAATGTATGTTCAGTAAATGCTCTCAATACTTGGTCGGGGCTCCTTTTGCATCAATTACTGCATCAATGTGGCGTGGAGGCGATCAGCCTGTGACACTGCTGAGATGTTATGGAAGCCCAGGTTACTTTGATAGCAGCCTTCAGCTCGTCTGCATTGTTGCGTCTGATGTCTCATCTTTCTCTTGACAGTACCCCACAGATTCTCTATGGGGTTAAGGTCAGGCAACTTTTGTGGCCAATCAAGCACAGTGATATTGTTGTTTTTAAACCAGGTATTGGTATTTTTTCAGTGTGGACAGGTGCCAAGTCCTGCTGGAGAATGAAATTTCCATCTCTAAAAAGCTTGTCGATAGAGGGAAGCATGAAGTGCTCTAAAATTTCCTGATAGACGGCTGCGCTGACTTTGATCTTGATAATACACAATGGACCTACAAAAGTAGATGACATGGCTCCCCAAATTATCTAATTTACTGAGATAATGACTTTTGGGTTTTCATTGGCTGTAAGCCATAATCATCAACATCAACAGAAATAAACACTTGAAATAGATCACTCTGTTTGTAATGACTCTATATAATATATGAGTTTCAGGTTTTGTATGGAAGAACTGAAATAAATTAACTTTTTGATGATATTGTAATTTCGTGAGAAGCACCTGTACTTGTATGGTTTGCACTGAGGTGGTTTCAACGTTTTGTAATAAATGAGCAGATTTTCATTGGGATCTGGAAACTGGATTACAAAATTGCATTATTTTGTGGAGGTGCGGCAACTGAAAAAGGATAATTCTGGAGTTTTGATCTTTAAACAGTCATTAGTGTGTGATCCCTAATGTCACATTGAGTTTGTTACTTTTTATTAAGAACCTTGAATGGGCAGCATAAATAACATTTTTGCCGACTCCAGTCCTCTGAGGATGCCAGAGAAAGAATAGCCAGTGCTATGAAGTGTGTTACGATCACACATTAGTGACTGTGTATGACAGACAACAACCGCACAGTGAATGTCGAATTTTCACAGTGTTATCAAAGTGAATGGTACATAATATTGATAGCGTAGCAAATATGCTGAAAAACCTAACAGAGAGCTAGGTTCTTCTTCTTGTTTTCAGTTTGTAGAATCCATAAATTAGCGTTATTTTTTTATTATTTTTTAAGCACTCCCATCAAGGTTTTTATCCTATCTTATTAATATATTGCAATCATCATATTATATAGCACTGTGTACTTACAGTTACTCATTTGCCCTTTCTAACCAGTTTCCCTGCATGAGTCATCATTAGAACTACAATTTTACATCACTACAAAGTCCCTGGCAGCCCCGCACCACCCTCACTTCAACTTTTGACCCAGCTGCTCCACTCCTTGGTGTTTTAGTGATTTCCTAACTCTTGAATCTTACTACATTATTTTCATGCTTTTTTTACACTTACCCTTAAAGAAGACAATTTTGTGATCGGTGGTTCTCTCATAAATTGCATCCACGCTATCCATGTTTAGTGGCAAACCTTTCCAGAATCGATGAATTTGAGCCGGTTGGAGGGAAACTAAATGTTTATTACGGGTGAGTCTCCAGAAATACTTGCCTACAAAGATGAAAATAGATGTAAGTGATAACAGGAAAATATAATCACCATGAATATCTCAAAGCAAAATATGTAATAGAGCCCCCACCTACCAATTTATAAAACTGGTATCTTCCTATGTAACAGTAGGAACTTTAAAGCCCCTCAAGCTCCATGGTTGGGGTGAGACTGTTAACTATTTGAAAGCATTTCTCCAGCGTAATGAGTTAAAACTTCAAGTTTATTGATAACGCATTAAAAGGAACATGTTGAGGGCACACACAGGGATTAACTATCAATGCGTTACCCATGATTAAGACCTCACATTTGAAACGCGTTGATCGTTAATCCCTGTGTGTGCCCTCAACATGTTCCTTTTAATGCATTATCAATAAACGTGAAGTTGTAATTCACCACGCTGGGGAAATTCTTCTAAATTGCTTCCCATATGCGTCTAGGACTGGGAAGGCTGCGTGAGTGGAACCTCTGCAAGAGACTTAAATACGGTGAACTGACTCTCCCATATCCCCTTTTCCTCCTACTCAATATAATCCAAGATCAGTATGGTATAAGGGCAGAAACCCTGATTTCAGTAATGTGTCACTTACTGAGATGTGTTTTTGTTTCAATAAAATGAGTGTTTTATCAGCAGGAGATTATCACTAGAGGACTAGGTGGCTTGTTCCTCCTAGTCTAACCCTGTCCCAACCACACATTAACATCTTGGCAATTTACAATGTATACAGAAAGCTGCCAATTGGTGGTATGGGTGGGGTTATAGAGGGCTAAGCTTACAGAGAACTGATACATCTGCGGCAAAGAAAACTGATTCTACTGTAAGTGATACATCGCTGGAATAAGGTCTGTGTCCTTACATCATGCTGCTATCAGACTACGTAGCAAAAACCTATTGACATAATCCTAAAGTACCCAAGAAAAAAAAAGGATTACTTTTCAAAATTACATCAGAAAAACCATATGAATCCCATCTTATACAACAAATGTAAGAAACTCAGTGTTACTGTATACTTTTTTCATTAACCCCTTTATCCCCAAGGGTAGTATTGCACTTTAATGACCAGGCCAATTTTTACAATTCTGACCACTGTCCCTTTATGAGGTTATAACTCTGGAACGCTTTAATGGATCCCAGTGATTTTGACATTGTTTTCTCGTGACATATTGTACTTCATGTTAGTCATAACATTTCTTTGATATTACCTGCGTTTATTTGTGAAAAAATGGAAATTTGGCAAAAATTTTGAAAATTTCGCAATTTTCCAACTTTCAATTTTTATGCCCTTAAATCACAGAGATATGTCACGCAAAATACTTAATAAGTAACATTTCCCACATGTCTACTTTACATCAGCACAATTTTGGAACTAACATTTTTTTTTGTTAGGGAGTTATAAGGGTTAAAAGTTGACCAGCAATTTCTCATTTTTACAACACCAGTTGTAAGTTTATTAACCCTTGAGGTGTTTCACAGGAATTTTTGGAATGTTTAAATAAAAAATGAACATTTAACTTTTTTTCACAAAAAATTTACTTCAGCTCCAATTTGTTTTATTTTACCAAGAGTAACAAAAGAAATTGGACCACAAAAGTTGTTGTACAATTTGTTCTGAGTATGCTGATTCCCCATATGTGGGGGGTAAACCACTGTTTGGGCGCATGGCAGAGCTTGGCAGGGAAGGAGCGCCATTTGACTTTTCAATGCAAAATTGACTGCAATTGAGATGGGACACCATGTCGCGTTTGGAGAGCCCCTGATGTGCCTAAACCTTGAAACCCCCCACAAATGACACCATTTTGGAAAGTAGACCCCCTAAGGAACTTATCTAGATTTGTGAGGAGCACTTTGACCCACAGAAGTTGATAATGTAGAGCTGTAATAATAAAAAATCATATTTTTTCACAAAAATTATCTTTTTGCCCCCAATTTTTTATTTTCCCAAGGGTAAAAGAAGAAATTGGACCACAAAAGTTGTTGTGCAATTTGTCCTGAGTACTCTGATACCCCATATTTTGGAGTAAACCACTGTTTGGACGCGTGGCAGAGCTTGGAAGGGAAGGAGCGCTATTTGACTTTTCAATGCAAAATTGACTGAAATTGAGATGGGACGCCATGTCGTGTTTGGAAAAAAAATAAAAATTCTTTTTTTTCCACAAAAATAATTTTTTAGCCCCCAGTTTTGTATTTTGCCAAGGGTAACAGGAGAAATTGGACCCCAAAAGTTGTTGTCCAATTTGTCCTGAGTACGCTGATACCCCATATGTGGGAGAAAACTACTGTTTGGGTGCATGGCAGGGCGCGGAAGGGAAGGAGCGCTGTTTGGAATGCAGACTTAGATGGATTGGTCTGGAGGCGTCACGTTGCGTTTGCAGAGCCCCTGATGTACCTAAACAGTAGAAACCCCCCACAAGTGACCCCATATTGGAAACTAGACCCCCCAAGGAACTTATCTAGATGTGTTGTGAGAACTTTTAACCCCCAAATGTTTCACTACAGTTTATAACAAAGAGCCGTGAAAATAAAAAATCTTTTTTTTTTCCACACAAATTATTTTTTAGCCCCTGGTTTTGTATTTTCCCAAAGGTAACAGGAGAAATTGGACCCCAAAAGTTGTTGTCCAATTTGTCCTAAGTACGCTGATATCCCATATGTTGGGGTAAAACCTTGTTTGGGCGCATGGGAGAGCTCGGAAGGGAAGGAGCACTGTTTTACTTTTTCAAAGCAGAATTGGCTGGAATTGAGATCAGACGCCATGTCTTGTTTGTAGAGCCCCTGATGTGCCTAAACAGTGGAAACCCCCCAATTCTAACTGAAACCCTAACCCAAACACACCCCTAACCCTAATCCCAACCCTGACCCTGACTTTAGCCCCAACCCTAACTTTAGCCCCAACCCTAACCCTAACTTTAGCCCCAACACTAAGTTTAGCCCCAACCCTAACCCTAACTTTAGCCCCAACCCTAACCCCAACCCTAACTGTAGCCCTAACTCTAACTTTAGCCCCAACCCTAACGCTAACTTTAGCCCCAACCCTAACCCTAACTTTAGCCCCAACCCTAACCCTAACTTTAGCCCCAACCCTAACCTTAACCCTAATGGGAAAATGGAAATGAATACATTTTTAAAAATTTTATTATTTTTTTCTAACTAAGAGGGTGATGAAGGGGGGTTTGATTTACTTTTATAGCTGTTTTTTTAGCGGATTTTAATGATTGGCAGCCGTCTTACTCTGAAAGACACTTTTTATTGCAAAAAATAGTTTTTGCGTCTCCACATTTTGAGAGCTATAATTTTTCCATATTTTGGTCCACAGAGTCATGTGAGGTCTTGTGTTTTGTGGGACAAGTTGAAGTTTTTATTGGTAACATTTTCGGGCACCTGACATTTTTTGATCGCTTTTTATTCCTATTTTTGTGATGGAGAATGAACAAAAACCAGCTATTCATGAATTTCTTTTGTTTTTTTGCGGGATAAGATGACGTTTTCAGCGGTACCATGGTTATTTATATCCGTCTTTTTGATTGCGTGTTATTCCACTTTTTGTTTGGCGGTATGATAATAAAGCGTCGTTTTTTTTGCCTCGTTTTTTTTTTTTACAGTGTTCACTGAAGGGGTTAACTAGTGGGACAGTTTTATAGGCAGGGTAGTTACAGACGCCGCGATACTAAATATGTGTACTTTTATTGTTTTTTTTTTCACTTTAGATAAAGAAATGTATTTATTGGAAATATATATATCTTTCTTTATTTAGGAAATTTTTTTTTTTTACACATGTAAATGTTTTTACATTGCCTCAGGGGGGACATCACTATATATTATCAGATCGCTGATCTGACACTTTGCAGTGCACTGTGTCAGATCAGCGATCACAAAGGCACTGCAGGGACGCTTACCGGCGCCTGCTCTGAGCTGGCGCTTGCAAGCCACCTCCCTGCAGGACCCGAAGGCTCCCGCAGCCATTTTGGATCCGGGCCTGCAGGGAGGAGGAGGTAGGAGACCCTCGGAGCAACGCGATCACATCGCATTGCTCCGAGGGTCACAGGGAAGCACGCAGGGAGCCCTCTCCCTGCGCGATGCTTCCCTGTGCCGCAGAAATGCTGCGAGCATCCTTTATCGCAGCGTTCTGGGGTTAATGTGCCAGGAGCGGTCCGTGAACGCTCCTGGCACATAGTGCCGGATGTCAGCTGCGATAGTCAGCCGACACTCGGCTGCGATCAGCCCCCCCCTTCTCCCCCGTGAGCGCGGCTGATCGCGCTGGACGTACTATTCCATCCATGGGAAGTAGGGCCCACCCCACATGGACGGAATAGTATGTCCAATGGTAGAAAGGGGTTAAAGCGTAACTCTCATTTTAATTTTCATTTCATAATTCAATGATACATTTGAAAATAGGAAATTTTTGCAATACGTAAATAATAGTAACCCGCTCCTCTCTCTGCCAGGATTGACCATTCGTATTCAAAATTCTCAATTAATAGGTAAAATCTATTCAGTAAAGACAGATTTTTACATTACTGCAATAGAATCTGATCAGTAGCAACTGCCATCTCTGAGCTCATGTAAAAAATCGGTATTCACTGAATTCACTGAATTGAAATTTTTTTAAATGATCTATCAGTTCTAGAGGAGAAAGCTGCAGATTTGTCTGATATAGCTATATTACAAAGTTGTTTATTTTCATGTGTACTATTGATTTATCAAATAAGAATTAAAATAGTGGTAACTTTTTAGAGGGAATCTGTCGATATGATTAACCCTTCTAAGCCGGCTATAAGGACATGTAGGTAAGAGGGAGCTGAATAAAATGATACTTTGATATCTGCGATACAATATCTTATTCAAGATAAATCCACATGTTTATTATATGTAAATGAGCTGATAAAATTCATGTCCAAGACACTGATCTGCAGGAGAATCTGCCTCCAGAGATTATTTTAAATAGAAGGGGTCGTTACCCATGTGATGTGTAATAGTTACCATTGTGATGTATAATGGTGAGTAATGGTTACCAGCCGCGCTCTGCTCTCCTGATCTCACTGCAGAGCTGTGTGTGATTATACCTGACACATCTGCAGGTTCCTCTCAGCTTCCATCCTATAGGCAGATAGGGCTTCAATATTGTTACAGTATAGCAGAGTTGTGAGAGCTGCAGCAAATATGTGTTGACAAAGTTCAGTTCTCCTGTTCTATGTTAGTACCTTGTCTCACACTCCTCCTTCATGTAAAATAAGCTCTGGAGGCAGATTCTCTGGGAGATCAGTGTGGTTCGAAAGCTCATTTACATATAAGAAAAACATGGACTTCTCTGGAATAAGACATCAAATCGCAGATATCAATCTATCATTTTATTCAGCTTCTTATAACCTACTAGGCCATATAGACGGCTTAGGAGGGTTGATCCGATTGACAGATTCCCTTTAAAGAAACAGTTCCTAGAAATACTCCCAGAGCTGCTTCATATGGAAAAACTACAATTCAGGGGTGGATATATAATTGGTTCAACCTGTGCAGCCGCACAGGGGCCCAAGAGGTAAGGGGGCCCATTTCTACTGTATTTCCAAAACAGGTGGAATAGTACATTTTGATGCGCTATTGGACTGCAAAGGGTTAAAATACTGTTCTTGCCCAGGGGTCCTTTTCTGTCTGTGTCCGCCAGTGCTGCAATTACTGTACAATACTACATAAGCTGAAAACATATAACAAATAGTTAATTATTTCTATAGCTTAGGGCTGCTTAATGATTAAATATAGTGCGTAGAGTAAAGTGACCTTACTGGTAGATTGTGGCTCGATAAGTCTTCAGGGAGTGATGGGCCATTATGAAATAGTGTAGTTATCACAATGTAGCTGCTTTGCATTTATATGGACACAGGAAGAATTATATAGTGGAATAAATCCTTAAAATAAGAATAGAAATCTGGCTAGTAGAAGTGCATGTTACAGAGAATGAGACATCAGAAGTCTGATGTCATACTCAATATCAATGGCTTGTACAATAGAACTTGTAAAAAAATAAATACAAAGAATAAATATATACAGTGGGGAAAAAAAAGTATTTAGTCAGCCACCAACTGTGCAAGTTCTCCCACTTGAAAAGATGAGAGAGGCCTGTAATTGACATCACAGGTAGACCACAACTATGAGAGTCAAAATGAGAAAACAAATCCACAAAATCCCCTTGTCTGATTTGGCAAGATTTATTTTGAAAATTATGGTGGAAAATAAGTATTTGGTCATTAACAAAAGTTCATCTCTGCTATAATAGCCCAGCCAATCACCTGACCTGAATCCAATAGAAAATGTATGTAAGGAACTAAAGTTCAGAGTTCATAGAGGGAGCCTAAGGAACCTTCAGGATTTGAAGAGTGTTTGTGTGGAAGAATGGACCAAAATCACACATGAGCAATGCATGTGACTAGTTTCTCTATACAGGAGGCATCTTGAAGCTGTCATTACCAACAAGGTTTTTTGCAGGAAGTATTAATTAAATTTCAGTACCCGTGTTCTATACTTTTTTCCTGTGTCATTTCTCATTATTACATATAATTTAATTCATGGACGTCTATGATTTGGTTTCTTTGCCTGTGTGGACCAGATGGGTTGTTACCAACATCTGGGGAGAATTCTATGTCAGTAGCACCTTAAGGGTATGTGCCCACGATCAGGAATTGCTGCGATTTTGACGCTGCATATTTGTGCAGCATGAAAACCACAGCGTCCAGACGTTACAGCATAGTGGATGAGATTTCTAGAAACCCCATGTTCACTATGTGTGCATGTCCACCTGCGGATCACCCGCAGAGATGGACATGCGGCGCGTCTTTCAGGACCACAGCAATTTTTCTTACCTTTGAAAAAGAATGCTTCTCCACGTATCTGAGCTACTGCATCAAAGTGTGTGTTACATCGGTCAGGTTCATCTTTTCTTGGCCTAATAGAAAAATATATATTTATGTAAGGAAGAGGGTTGGCCAACCCCAATATAAAGCATGGGAGAAAAGGACTGACAAAATTACAATCCTGTAAACTCCATAGAAGAAATCTTGCAGTATTGTTACAGATTGCAGATCACATCTGCTGGAAGTTAAGCCCCCATACCCAATAAATAGCTGGCAGATGAATGGTGGTTTGTTCTATCATTCATCTGACATCTATCTCTCTCGACTCCCCAACACACGGCAGCTCCCAATTCAGGTTTCTCAGGAGAACAAAATGATTGGCAGTCTGAAATCGGACATGCTGAATCCTTAATCATTTGTCAGGGGAAAGTTTGGGTGCCTCCATACACATTAGACTAATCGCCGATCCCACCGATATTGGAGAGATTGGCCAGTGTTAGGCTAGGGTCACATTATGTTAGGGCAGTCCGTTTAGCGCATAGTGCTAAGGACTGCGCTAACACAATGTCCCAAAAGGGATCGCGTTAGCCGATCCCACTAGCCTGCGCTAGCGAGGAACGGACCGCGAACGCTGCAAGCAGCGTTCATGGGCCGTCACTCAAATGATGGCACATCGCTAGCGCATGCCCAATGTGGGCGTGCGCTAGCGACGCGTTCGCCATTACAGGCAATGGCGGCGTTAACGGACTACGTTACACCGTGTTATGCCGCGGTGTAAAGTAGTCTGTTAAACGCGGTCACATAACGCAATGTGACCCTAGCCTTAGTCTAATGTGTGTTGGGGTCTTTACTCCTAGTGTGTCAAGCTCTGGTCTATTAGTGCCTACTTACTGTACATGAGGAGGTCAGTGGTGAGGCTGTGTGAGTGTATGCAGGATAGCGCAGTATGAGCGACATTTGTTGCTGGCAATGTATGGTAGGTAGATGTAACTGGCACTTTTTGGCGCACTAAACCTGGCATTTTGCAGGTCACTGTGGAAGGTCCTATATGTTTATGGTATAGTGACTGAGACTTATTGGACATTTATAACTAGGACTGGTTCATCTTGGGCTGATGCTATTGTAGTGGACGTGGGGGTCCACTGTGACTATATTGGAGGGGTCGTATGGCTTGCACTACACTGGCGTCAATGTGGATGTTACTATGATGAGCCCACCACTGTTTATATCACACATGAGTTAGAAGGCAGTTCATGCTGAATAAATAAATCACTGACGTGACACTTATATTTCCTCTTGATAAAGAGATAATATTTGCCTTACTAGCCACTTATTCAAAATATTAAAAGTCGCCTCTGAGTTGTATGACATGTACAAAAGCACTTAGCCTGCGGTGAGATCTTTCTGCAGTTCCTATAATTGATGGTGGGAGCTCTATTATCCCACATGTAAGCTGGAAAATGATGTTGAAAAGTGAATATAGTCTTTATACCAGATAACTAGTTGCATCGGCTTGCATTCTGTTTAAAAATCAAAAAAACATTTAATCTGACACGTCTAAAATAAAAGGAGGAATCCGAAAAGAACAAATACTTTGCAGCACTATAAAATGTCTAAGCATTAAATGACATTTATTACAGAGTTGGAATATTTCCTTAAAAGCCTTGCAATGACTTTTTCAGCTGTGACAGCGGAGTATCTGGCTGTAATCATACATACTAATAGAATGGAGCCCTCATGGCATTTCATAAGAGATTCTCATTGCAGACTCTTATTTTCAATTGCAGGCTTCGAGCATCCTCTGTTTATTATTATAATGATGTCCAGAGCACAAAAGTACAGGGGATTATTGGTATAAAACCTCTCGCCGAAAATGAAAATATTTGCAAAGTTGATAAAATAGTGAATTGCATTTTATGCCACTGCAATTGCAGAGTAGATCTTCCTCGCAGGCAGGTGGCACAAACCTCTATGTGTAAGGGCATCCTCAAACCTCTACAAATATATTGTATTTTATATTAGAGTAACGAATCATTTGATAAATAGAAATTACATTTATATTAAATATTATTTATAATATGTCCAGTAAAACAAGCTTGAGCAAAAGTATCCCAGACTATGGCAAATGGACAGGCCTTTTTGGCCACAAATTGCCCTGAAGCTATTTCCCACCCCTCAGTGATTGATTTTTATTTATTATATCTCGGTACGGTAATGCCTTATGATTGTATTCCTTTTTCTTTTTATAAATTCATTAAATAAATAAATATAAAGTTTCAAATTAGCTACGGTAAGTTAAAAAAAAAGTCCCAGATTCATCCAGAAAACTCTGACATTTTTTCTCATTTATCATCCACATGGCATCCATTTGGCATCCATTTGGCATCTGGTTTTAGACATCAATAGTTAGAAAAAACTTACAAGACCAAACATAGAATTGCAATATATCCTTAAAAGTCTGATGCTATACGGTTGACCCGTATGTTATCCAATTGTTTATGTGAACCCGTAGACTTGAATGGGCAAATCTCATCTGGCACACCATAAGCACTAATACATGTGGCTACATTTTTCGCGCGAGCTTCAGTCCATGGAAAAAATCACTCATCTGCACTGCCCCATTGAAGAACATCGGGCTGAGCGCTGCCTATTTTTTCCAGCACTCATATACGTTACAAGCTTTCCTAATCATGTCTGTTGTAAAATTCCACATATCCTTTAGATTAAAGGGAACCTTTTGTACATGCAGCCTGATCTGTGGACAGCTTAGTATAGAGAAGGACGCTGAGCAGAGACATACATAGGTCTTTTGGAAAAGATTCAGTAAAACAGTTATTTTGTTCATTTAAATCCCTGGTGTTTGTATGCATATAAGTCAAGTGGGCGGTCCTACTCAGTGATTGGCAGCTACCTCGGCATACAGGGAAGACTGTCAATCATTGAAAGGGACCACCCACTACAAACATACATATAAACACCAAGAGGTCCAATCGGTGGTCCTACTCAGTGATTAACAGTTATCTCTGCCTACACAATCATACAGGGAAGACAGTCAGTGTCTGAATAGGATTGTCTTCTGGACTCATATACATGCAAACTCCAGGGATCTCAATGAATAAAGTGCAAATTATACTGAATCTTTTCCCACAAACATATATTATCAATCTGATCATTTCTTCCTACTCTTATAACATCCTGATTGCAGATCAGGCACTATTTTCAACATGACAGGTTCCCTTTATATTTGCTGATCCCATCGATTTCAGCAGGACAAGACGACTATATGATATGTAAAGGGTCCTCCTGACTCTCCCTCTACATATGATGTCAGCGTGTCCGGGAGAGACGGATCTGGCAGTCTGAATTCCAATGCCCCGTCCATTTGTTCTTCCAGGAGATAGGCTGCCGCCAGTCTGACAACACCGGACACATCACCAATTGAAACGCACGAGAATTTGGGAGAGATATGTGTTGGCCGGCGTTCAGCGATGCATATGCCAAATGTATCCATAGGCTACATCAATAGATGTATCAATAGACCTGGCCTGTACCAAAAGACTGTTAGTGTTCTTTTCCTTTTCTCTGTAAAGCAAAATGGATTGATATACATGTTTGTTTGTTTTTTCAAAAGGGCTTGATTTATGACATTGTTTGCATTTATATGGGCATTCATCAAATCCTTAAGTCAGTGGTGTACATCAGGAAATACTCCTGACTACACCTCCACCTGAAGGCAAGAACATAGTGTGAACGAGGCTTTCTTGACAGTGCAGCTGGGCCCCGCTATATACAGACATTATGGATGTGTCTAGCTCAATCTTCCAGTGCTCATCTGCCATTATTATGTTTAGAAAGGCTCCCGGCTGTAATAATCAGACATAAAATTGCAGCACATTGATGGGGATTATCACCTATGGACAAATTCCCGTGCAACTAGAGAGAGCAGACTGTGAACTTTGCTTAACACGGAAGACAAATTATTACAGTCTGCCAAAAATAACGCTGAATGAATAGAAACTACAAGGCCATCTGTCCGGAAGGAGTGAGGTCTTACTGGATAGTGGACCGGTTCTCTGGCAGGTCAGGCAGAAAGGGATGTTCTTCAGCTCCGGACACTTCAGGCTTTGCTGTTGGGGACACAGACTCACGGACTCCTGGGGTGAGAGAGGGTGAAGGATTAGAGGCCATGTGGGAAACTGGAACAGAAAATAAGACACAGCATCTAACTCAAAAACTAATTTCACAAACAGTGCACCCAGATATGAAAAGATGAGCTGATAATGCAGCACCATAATTGAATTTCCCAGAGCGGTGTTCTCTAGTGCTGACCCTACATGCAACTGAATTTAATGCGCACACGACTATTTATATCTGTAGCACCAAATATATCAGCGTATTATCATCATGAATTCTTTCAAAAATCGTCTGCATCAAATATAAAACGGGCACCTAAAATAGGAAGGATACAAGGAGAACAAGTCCTATGTGTAATCTTAT
Organism: Ranitomeya imitator; assembly: GCF_032444005.1. NCBI lineage: Eukaryota > Metazoa > Chordata > Amphibia > Anura > Dendrobatidae > Ranitomeya > Ranitomeya imitator. Next base: position 280,027,419 of record NC_091282.1, on the reverse strand, counting down.
AAATAATAATTTTGTGTAAATCAAAGGTTGGGCCCAAATCATTAGAAGGTACAGTTTCCATTATCCCCTACTTCATTATATTTATGGCAAAAATTACCGTACATAGAGCTTTGCTTGTATTTAGCATGAAATGACAATGAAGTGTCCGCAGGTCCTCCTGTCTATTTGATATGGTATGCACACTAAGGATTATGCGTGTATTAAAAGAGGTTTAGTTATAGGGGTGTCTGATATAGAAACAAATAGGGCATGATTATCCTTAAAATAAAAATGGTGGCATACACACCTTCCTATAACCCTGTGGAGCCAGCACAGACCACTTCAGAGGACTGCGTTAGGTCCCGAAGTTATGGCTTCCCGATGTTTCTTAGATGACCTTTGGCTGCATCGTTTCCGAAGCCAACGTAAACCTCAAGAGCCTCCTGTGCTGGATACGGGAGGGCTTTGTAAAGTGATTATTCTACCATTTTTTTATTTTAAAGACTTGTCCTTTCCTCAATAAATTGAGTTAAATGCCCTGTAAGGCTACAGTGGGTACGGAAAGTATTCAGACCCCTTTACATTTTTCACTCTTTGTTTCATTGCAGCCATTTGGTAAATTCAAAAAAGTTCATTTTTTTCCCATTAATGTACACTCCGCACCCCATCTTGACAGAAAAAAAAGAGAAATGTAGACATTTTTGCAAATTTATTAAAAAAGAAAAAACAAAATATCACATGGTTATAAGTATTTAGACCCTTTGCTCAGTATTGAGTATTTTTTTTTAATCTTTGCTGCAGCCAATCATCAGCTCATGCTTTCTACTTCAGTAAGGCAGCAGAGCTCAGAAATCGCAGCAATGTCGTCGTAATATCACCAATGCAGCCAAAACACAGACTAGAGCGTTGGTGGGGAACTGGCGCTGGAGACGGGGACGTGTAATACTATCTGTCTTTGTTGTTTTTCAACTATGCAATCATTTGGCACCCTTTTTTTCAGAAAGTGGAAAGTGGGTTGTACGATGATTTATTTATTGTTGCAAAGTGCTTTCAATTAAATGAAGCTTTCAACATGTTGGTCCTGATCCATCCTTTGTGTTTTGGCTTTCTTTTTGCGCTGGAAAATTGAAAATAATAAAAATGGTACACAAATCATTAATCATAATGGAGCATGATGTTTGAAAAATTAGCAAAAATGCATTTTTATTTTTCTCTTTTGCTTGATTTCTGTTTTCTATTAAAATGTTGGAGGAACCTTTCCATAATGATCAAAATGTCATGTGTTTGTCTTCAACTACGCAAAACAAAATTGACAGGTTTTGTACTCCGCTAGGGTATTGCAATAACAACTGTGCAAAAATGTGGTGCCTTTTTGAAAAGTCTCAAATGATGAATTAGCCAAAGCTTCTGGATAATAAAAATCACGTTCACATTGTCAAGGAAACCTAAAAATTGATGAGGGCTAAAAAGAAAAGTGTAAAAACGGTACAAAAGCAATAATGAATTTGAGAGGCACATAAAAATGCCTAAAAACACTAAAAAAACCCTCAAAATGAAGGATGAATTATGGGCAAAGCGTTAATGTACTATGTAACCATGCACGCAAACTCACCGTATAGCTGCCAGATCCTGACTTTGTCATCGTAAGGTAGGTTATATTTTAGGGGGTCGCCCACTGGCCCTTGATAATATGGTCTCATTATAGATTCCATGTCAGAAATATGAGTCAGTCCAATTGCGTGACCAAATTCATGTACTGCGACAGCAAACAGGTCCATGCCGTGTATGTCTGGAAAGGAAGGGAAATGACAGCGATATAGTCAGTATCAGTTGTCGATTTTCTTACTATTTCAATACATCAAACAAGCCGCTCATATTTAAGTCACACTAAATGATTTTAAAGTGACACCTAGTCCAGAGACAATATTTTAAGAAGGCGCCCGAAAACGGCAGCAGAGCAAAGCCAAAAATAAGACATTACGTATTTTTGCTCCTTATGTACCATCACATGTTTAATGTGGTCCCTGGACCAAAAGGGTCACTGTAAAAAATACTTATAAATACCGGAATTTATCATTTTTAATTTTTAAAGCCTAACTGAGCTAAAATAGTCTGATTACAAGGGGTATAACTACAGTGGGAGCCCCCCGGGCCATGAAGCCTAGGAGGGCCCATATAAGTCCCTTTGGCCCATATGAGAAGACCCGTACCATTAAAGCCCCATGACAGCTGAGGCCCCGATGGAGAATTTGCATCTGGACCCACACATTTCAGGTTATGCCACTGAAGATTACTATTCCTCAATGTGACACATTTCCTTATGTACAATGTGGTTGGGTTTTAACCAGTTCATGGTTGGAGTAAATGAAATGACTTAAGGTAGATCTCACGGCAATATGGTGGGAATAGAAAGTGGCCTTCCATTTTGTCTATATTCCCACAGCTCAGATGCATAACTTTGGTTTCTCTTACCCTGACATACCTGATGATCGAAATGTCCAGGACTCTTCATCATCAAAGTGAGTGTCACCGGAGGTGTGCTGTTCACCGGGGAAAAAAGCATGAGCTACAGTGCCACCTGGTCCATCAAATGGGTAGCCATCATTGTGGTCAGCTCTGGAGAAGTCGATTTGAATGTCTGCATTATTCCCAGCCACTTCATGGAAATTCAGAGGCGTGATATCACTCCACACCTTAAGGGCATAGTACATAAGGGCTCTCACAGTGTCATGGCCCAGTGACGACTCCTTAGGGAATGTTCTAACCCTGCAGGAAGCAAGAAATGGGACAAAATGGTGAAATATCAAACCAGATTTCACAGTAGCATAAACAGTAAACATCTTATTAGAGTCTTATGTAATTCAATATGAAAGCAGCATTTAGGTGTCACACCAGATCTAATGTTCTTATCTACCACTGTGGTCTGGACCTTCCATAATGGATGCCATGGTCACATTTACGTCACTTCACGTAGTGCAATAACTTGATAATTAAATCTCACTGGTTCCATACTTAAAGGGAATCTGACACCGGAATCGGAGAGCCATGTGATCTTGAGTCAAGAGACCCTCATTCCAGTGATGTATCACTTAATGAGCTGGTTGCTTTGCTGCAGTTTTGCTAAAATCCCTGTTTTCTCAGCTGCAGGTCTTCCAGTAGTTGAATGCTGAGCTCTGTGTAACCCGCCCACACCCCTGATTGGCAGCTTTCTGTGTACACTGCCAATCAGTAATCGGGGCGGGGTTACACAGAGCAGGAAGACTAGATGGCATGAGACAACTAGTCCACTATTGATAATCTGCTGATAAAACACAGATTCTATTGAAACTACAACACGCAGATCAGTATGTGGTACAGCACTGGAATTGGGGTCTATGCCCCAACATCATGCTGATGTTAGATTAAATAGCAGAAACATACTGATAGATTCACTTTAAAAATAGTCTACTACATATACTACACAAAGCATGCGAGAATAGAACTGACCCACACAGTAAAATTCTCATTCTGACTTGTTTGAATGCTATTAAAACATCCGCATGCTTTCCCATAAGCTGTGCAATATGTCTCTGATCTGAATGTTTGTAATGATTCATTACTATTTAGCTTATACTTATGTCAGTTAACAAATACATTAGATAAGTTAGTTCCCACTTTGTTAAAATGTTATTTTAGCGAGCCCTGCAAGTAAGCCTCTTTTCAGTCTGTTTGCTGTACTAGATAAATACCACTAGGGGACGCTCTTGCTACATGAATGCCTTGACAAATCACAGGCACAATTAAAAGGGCTGCTTACTTTGGCAGATAAATAATACAATTTCACAATACAAAGAAGATGCTGAGAAGGGATGGATGTCAAATGCAAGGGAATGATTAAGGTTAAGGACTTGAAAGCAGAATTGAAGTTCACATAGATGTATTTCCAATTTTAGGTAAAAGGCAAAGGATACCTCCGATGCTCTATAAACTGCGGAAGCGGCCTGTAATGTGGTAAATGTGAGACTATAGCCCAGTGCATCACAAGCAATCTAATTAAACCCTTATTTTTTAGGTACTGCTTCATTGGGCTATAAATTTAGTTATTATTATTATTATTTATTATTATAGCGCCATTTATTCCGTGGCGCTTTACATGTGAGGAGGGGTGTACATAATAAAAACAAGTACAATAATCTTAAACAATACAAGTCACAGCGGGTACAGTAGGAGAGAGGACCCTGCCCCCGAAGGCTCACAGTCTACAAAGGATGGGTGAGGATACAGTAGGTGAGGGTAGAGCTGGTCGTGCAGCGATTAGGTCAATCGGTGGTTACTGCAGGTTGTAGGCTTGTCGGAAGAGGTAGGTCTTCAGGTTCTTTTTGAAGTTTTCGATGGTAGGTGAGAGTCTGATATGTTGTGGTAGAGAGTTCCAGAGTAGGGGGTGATGCGCGAGAGAAATCTTGTATGCGATTGTGGGAAGAGGAGATAATAGGGGAGTAGAGAAGGAGACCTTGTGAGGATCGGAGGTTGCGTGCAGGAAAGTACCGGGAGACGAGGTCACAGATGTATGGAGGAGACAGGTTGTGGATGGCTTTGTATTTCATGGTTAGGCTTTTGTACTGGAGTCTCTGGGTGATGGGGAGCCAGTGCAGGGATTGACAGAGGGGAGAGGCCGGGGAATAGCGGGGAGACAGGTGGATTAGTTGGGCAGCAGAGTTTAGAATAGATTGGAGGGGTGCAAGAGTGTTACAGGGGAGGCCACAGAGCAGGAGGTTACAGTAGTTGAGGCGGGAGATGATGAGGGCATGGACTAGGGTTTTTGCAGATTCTTGGTTTAGGAATGTACAGATCCGTGATTAAAATCTTTTGTAGCTAATGTAATATATTGAGCTAAATCCTGCACAGAATCGTGTTGAAGCGGTGGGTAATGTATGCGGCATCCCGTGTACAATGAGAGGGGTCTTATACATGCCAGTGATTCGTGCATGTTTACATTATATGTCATCCCTGAAAGATGTAACAAGCAATCAGCAAAGCTGTAGCTAAGCTCACAAGCCCACCTTCACCCTGTGCCATAACATGTAACATACATAGCGCACTGTTATGATCTGGTGGCCTTGGAGCAGCATGAGACGTACTCTGGAGAAGGTGGCACCTGTACTGACCACAAACCCTGAACTTAGCAGCGAACTAGAAGTAGCCGTGGGGGGTACCTAACTCTCCCTAGACCCCTCGACACAGCCTAAGAAACTAACTACCCCTAAAGACAGAAACAGGAAACCTATCTTGCCTCAGAGAAAATCCCCAAAGAACAGACAGCCCCCCACAAATATTAACTGTGAGAGGAGAGGGAAAAAACACACGCAGACATGAAATCAGGATTTAGCATAGGAGGCCATACTAGCTAAATAGAAAGAATAGAACAGAGTACTATGCGGTCAGTATTAAAACACTAGAAAATATCCACCACAGAAAATACAAAACACCACATCTGACTAAAGACATGGAGGGTATATCTGCATCTCCAGAGACACAGCAAGGCTGCAAAAAAATACTTCACAGACAAAACTGGACAAGACAAAACATGAAAATGCACAGAACTATAAGGTCCACAGCAGGTGGACAGCAAAAAAAAAGCCAGGACTTATCTTTGAAGAAAAGCACAGCGAACAGGAGAGACCAGAAGGGATGTGAATCCTCCAAAAACAATGGACAACTGGCAGGGACTAAAGAGTCCTGCAAAGCTATATACCCCAGTCAGTTTTGAAATTAGTAGATACACCTGTCCAGTCCTGCAGTCCAGGCACAACTGCATTACCCTCTACAACCACCGGAGGGAGCCCAAAAGCTGAATTCACAACAGTAACCCCCCCTTGAGGAGGGGTCAACGAACCCTCACCAGAGCCCCCAGGCCGATCAGGATGAGCCCGATGAAAGGTATGAACCAAATCAGCGGCATGGACATCAGAGGCAGAAACCCAAGAATTATCCTCCTGGCCATAACCCTTCCATTTGAGAAGGTACTGAAGGTTCCACCTCGAAAAACGAGAATCCAAAATCTTCTCAACAACATATTCCAACTCCCCATCGACCAACACAGGGGCCGGAGGATCAACAGAGGGAACAACGGGCTCCACATATTTCCGCAACAAAGATCTATGGAAGACATTATGAATATCAAAAGAGGCCGGAAGATCCAGGCGAAAGGACACCGGATTAATAATCTCAGAAATCCTATAAAGACCAATAAACCGAGGCTTAAACTTAGGGGAAGAAACCTTCATAGGAACATGACGGGAAGATAACCAAACCTGATCCCCAACCCGAAGCTGGGAACCAACACACCGACGACGGTTAGCAAAACGTTGAGCCTCCTCCTGAGGCAGCACCAAATTGTCCACCACATGAGCCCAAATCTGCTGCAACCTTTCGACCACAGAATCCACACCAGGAAGGTCAGAAGGCTCAACCTGCCCAGAAGAAAAACGAGGATGAAAACCAAAATTACAAAAAAAAGGCGAAACCAAAGTAGCCGAACTAGCCAGATTATTAAGGGCAAACTCGGCCAATGGCAAAAAAGCCACCCAATCATCCTGATCAGCAGACACAAAGCATCTCAAATAGGTCTCCAAGGTCTGATTAGTTCGTTCAGTCTGGCCATTTGTCTGAGGATGAAATGCAAAAGAAAAAGACAAATCAATGCCCAGCTTGGCACAAAAGGCCCGCCAAAACCTAGAAACAAACTGGGAACCTCTGTCGGACACAGTATTCTCCGGAATACCATGCAAACATACCACATGCTGAAAAAACAACGGAACCAAATGAGAAGAAGAAGGCAATTTAGGCAAAGGCACCAAATGAACCATCTTAGAAAATCGGTCACAAACAACCCAGATAACCGACATCCTTTGGGAAACAGGAAGATCGGAAATAAAATCCATAGAAATATGTGTCCAGGGCCTCTCGGGGACCGGTAATGGCAAAAGCAACCCGCTAGCGTGGGAACAGCAAGGCTTAGCCCGCGCACAAATCCCACAGGACTGCACAAAAGAACGCACATCCCGCGACAAAGAAGGCCACCAAAAGGACCTACCAACCAAATCTCTGGTACCAAAAATCCCAGGATGGCCAGCCAACACAGAACAATGAACCTCAGAAATCACTTTACTAGTCCATCTATCAGGAACAAACAGTTTCCCCACTGGACAGCGGTCAGGTTTATTAGCCTGAAATTCCTGAAGAATCCGTCGTAAATCAGGGGAAATGGCAGAAAGGACCACCCCTTCCTTCAGAATGCCGACCGGCTCAAGAACCCCAGGGGAATAAAAAAAAAAACTCCTAGAGAGGGCATCCGCCTTAACATTCTTAGTACCAGGAATGTACAAGACCACAAAATCAAAACGGGAGAAAAACAGGGACCATCGAGCCTGTCTAGGATTCAGCCGTTTGGCAGACTCGAGGTAAATCAGATTCTTATGATCGGTCAGGACCACAATACGGTGCTTGGCCCCCTCAAGCCAATGTCGCCACTCCTCAAATGCCCACTTCATAGCCAACAACTCCCGATTGCCGACATCATAATTGCGTTCCGCAGGCAAAAACTTCCGAGAAAAGAAGGCACACGGTTTCATCAAGGACCCATCAGAATTCCTCTGAGACAAAACGGCCCCTGCCCCAATCTCAGACGCGTCAACCTCAACCTGAAATGGAAGAGAAACATCTGGCTGACGCAACACAGGGGCAGTAGTAAATCGACGTTTAAGCTCCTGAAAGGCAGAAACAGCTGCGGAGGACCAATTCGTCACATCAGCGCCTTTCTTTGTCAAATCGGTCAGAAGTTTAACCACACTGGAGAAGTTGGCAATGAAACGACGATAAAAATTAGCAAAGCCCAAGAATTTCTGAAGGCTCTTCACAGATGTGGGCTGAATCCAATCATGAATGGCCTGAACCTTAACCGGATCCATTTCTATAGATGAGGGAGAAAAAATGAAGCCCAAAAAAGAAACCTTCTGCACTCCAAAGAGGCACTTCGACCCCTTCACAAATAAAGCATTACTACGGAGGATCTGAAATACCATCCTGACCTGTTTCACATGAGACTCCCAATCATCGGAAAAAATCAAAATATCATCCAAATATACAACCATGAATTTATCAAGATAACTCCGAAAGATATCATGCATGAAGGATTGGAACACAGATGGGGCATTAGAGAGTCCGAATGGCATCACAAGGTATTAAAATTGGCCTTCGGGCATATAAAATGCAGTTTTCCATTTGTCACCCTGCTTAATACGAATAAGATTATATGCCCCTCGAAGGTCTATCTTGGTAAACCAGCTAGCCCCCTTAATCCTAGCAAACAAATCAGTAAGCAAAGGCAAAGGGTATTGAAATTTGACCGTGATCTTATTCAAGAGGCGATAATCAATACAGGGTCTCAAGGAGCCATCCTTCTTGGCAAAAAAAAAAAAACCTGCTCCCAATGGTGAAGAAGATGGCCGAATATGCCCCTTCTCCAAGGACTCCTTAATATAGCTCAGCATGGCGGCATGTTCTGGCACAGACAGGTTGAAAAGTCGGCCCTTAGGGAACTTACAACCTGGAATCAAGTCAATAGCACAATCACAGTCCCTATGCGGTGGAAGGGAACTGGATTTGGGCTCATCGAATACATCCTGGAAATCTGACAAAAACTCAGGAATTTCAGAAGAGGGGGAAGAGGAAATTGACATAAAAGGAACGTGACCATGAACCCCCTGACAACCCCAACCAGTCACAGACATAGATCTCCAATCTAACACCGGATTATGTTCCTGTAACCATGGGAAACCCAGCACAATATCATCATGCAAATTATGCAACACCAGAAAACGACAATCTTCCTGATGGGCTGGCACCATGCGCATGGTCAGCTGTGTCCAAAATTGAGAAGGTGGCACCTGTACTGACCACAAACCCTGAACTTAGCAGCGAACTAGAAGTAGCCGTGGGGGGTACCTAACTCTCCCTAGACCCCTCGACACAGCCTAAGAAACTAACTACCCCTAAAGACAGAAACAGGAAACCTATCTTGCCTCAGAGAAAATCCCCAAAGAACAGACAGCCCCCCACAAATATTAACTGTGAGAGGAGAGGGAAAAAACACACGCAGACATGAAATCAGGATTTAGCATAGGAGGCCATACTAGCTAAATAGAGAGAATAGAACAGAGTACTATGCGGTCAGTATTAAAACACTAGAAAATATCCTCCACAGAAAATACAAAACACCACATCTGACTAAAGACATGGAGGGTATATCTGCATCTCCAGAGACACAGCAAGGCTGCAAAAAAATACTTCACAGACAAAACTGGACAAGACAAAACATGAAAATGCACAGAACTATAAGGTCCACAGCAGGTGGACAGCAAAAACAAAGCCAGGACTTATCTTTGAAGAAAAGCACAGCGAACAGGAGAGACCAGAAGGGATGTGAATCCTCCAAAAACAAAGGACAACTGGCAGGGACTAAAGAGTCCTGCAAAGCTATATACCCCAGTCAGTTTTGAAATTAGTAGATACACCTGTCCAATCCTGCAGTCCAGGCACAACTGCATTACCCTCTACAACCACCGGAGGGAGCCCAAAAGCTGAATTCACAACAGTAACCCCCCCTTGAGGAGGGGTCACCGAACCCTCACCAGAGCCCCCAGGCCGATCAGGATGAGCCCGATGAAAGGTACGAACCAAATCAGCGGCATGGACATCAGAGGCAGAAACCCAAGAATTATCCTCCTGGCCATAACCCTTCCATTTGACAAGGTATTGAAGCTTCCGCCTCGAAAAACGAGAATCCAAAATCTTCTCAACAACATATTCCAACTCCCCATCGACCAACACAGGGGCCGGAGGATCAACAGAGGGAACAACGGGCTCCACATATTTCCGCAACAAAGATCTATGGAAGACATTATGAATATCAAAAGAGGCCGGAAGATCCAGGCGAAAGGACACCGGATTAATAATCTCAGAAATCCTATAAAGACCAATAAACCGAGGCTTAAACTTAGGGGAAGAAACCTTCATAGGAACATGACGGGAAGATAACCAAACCCGATCCCCAACCCGAAGCTGGGAACCAACACATCGACGACGGTTAGCAAAACGTTGAGCCTCCTCCTGAGATAGCACCAAATTGTCCACCACATGAGCCCAAATCTGCTCCAACCTGTCGACCACAGAATCCACACCAGGAAGGTCAGAAGGCTCAACCTGCCCAGAAGAAAAACGAGGATGAAAACCAAAATTACAAAAAAAAGGCGAAACCAAAGTAGCCGAACTAGCCCGATTATTAAGGGCAAACTCGGCCAATGGCAAAAAAGCCACCCAATCATCCTGATCAGCAGACACAAAGCATCTCAAATAGGTCTCCAAGGTCTGATTAGTTCGTTCAGTCTGGCCATTTGTCTGAGGATGAAATGCAGAAGAAAAAGACAAATCAATGCCCAGCTTGGCACAAAAGGCCCGACAAAACCTAGAAACAAACTGGGAACCTCTGTCGGACACAGTATTCTCCGGAATACCATGCAAACGTACCACATGCTGAAAAAACAACGGAACCAAATCAGAAGAAGAAGGCAATTTAGGCAAAGGCACCAAATGAGCCATCTTAGAAAATCGGTCACAAACAACCCAGATAACCGACATCCTTTGGGAAACAGGAAGATCGGAAATAAAATCCATAGAAATATGTGTCCAGGGCCTCTCGGGGACCGGTAATGGCAAAAGCAACCCGCTAGCGTGGGAACAGCAAGGCTTAGCCCGCGCACAAATCCCACAGGACTGCACAAAAGAACGCACATCCCGCGACAAAGAAGGCCACCAAAAGGACCTACCAACCAAATCTCTGGTACCAAAAATCCCAGGATGGCCAGCCAACACAGAACAATGAACCTCAGAAATCACTTTACTAGTCCATCTATCAGGAACAAACAGTTTCCCCACTGGACAGCGGTCAGGTTTATTAGCCTGAAATTCCTGAAGAATCCGTTGTAAATCAGGGGAAATGGCAGAAAGGACCACCCCTTCCTTCAGAATGCCGACCGGCTCAAGAACCCCAGGGGAATAAAAAAAAAAACTCCTAGAGAGGGCATCCGCCTTAACATTCTTAGTACCAGGAATGTACGAGACCACAAAATCAAAACGGGAGAAAAACAGGGACCATCGAGCCTGTCTAGGATTCAGCCGTTTGGCAGACTCGAGGTAAATCAGATTCTTATGATCGGTCAGGACCACAATACGGTGCTTGGCCCCCTCAAGCCAATGTCGCCACTCCTCAAATGCCCACTTCATAGCCAACAACTCCCGATTGCCGACATCATAATTGCGTTCCGCAGGCGAAAACTTCCGAGAAAAGAAGGCACACGGTTTCATCAAGGACCCATCAGAATTCCTCTGAGACAAAACGGCCCCTGCCCCAATCTCAGACGCGTCAACCTCAACCTGAAATGGAAGAGAAACATCTGGCTGACGCAACACAGGGGCAGAAGTAAATCGACGTTTAAGCTCCTGAAAGGCAGAAACAGCTGCGGAGGACCAATTCGTCACATCAGCGCCTTTCTTTGTCAAATCGGTCAGAGGTTTAACCACACTGGAGAAGTTGGCAATGAAACGACGATAAAAATTAGCAAAGCCCAAGAATTTCTGAAGGCTCTTCACAGATGTGGGTTGAATCCAATCATGAATGGCCTGAACCTTAACCGGATCCATTTCTATAGATGAGGGAGAAAAAATGAAGCCCAAAAAAGAAACCTTCTGCACTCCAAAGAGGCACTTCGACCCCTTCACAAATAAAGCATTACTACGGAGGATCTGAAATACCATCCTGACCTGTTTCACATGAGACTCCCAATCATCGGAAAAAATCAAAATATCATCCAAATATACAACCATGAATTTATCAAGATAACTCCGAAAGATATCATGCATGAAGGATTGGAACACAGATGGGGCATTAGAGAGTCCGAATGGCATCACAAGGTATTCAAAATGGCCTTCGGGCGTATTAAATGCAGTTTTCCATTCATCACCCTGCTTAATACGAATAAGATTATATGCCCCTCGAAGGTCTATCTTGGTAAACCAGCTAGCCCCCTTAATCCTAGCAAACAAATCAGTAAGCAAAGGCAAAGGGTATTGAAATTTGATCTTATTCAAGAGGCGATAATCAATACAGGGTCTCAAGGAGCCATCCTTCTTGGCAACAAAAAAAAAACCTGCTCCCAATGGTGAAGAAGATGGCCGAATATGCCTCTTCTCCAAGGACTCCTTAATATAGCTCAGCATGGCGGCATGTTCTGGCACAGACAGGTTGAAAAGTCGGCCCTTAGGGAACTTACAACCTGGAATCAAGTCAATAGCACAATCACAGTCCCTATGCGGTGGAAGGGAACTGGATTTGGGCTCATCGAATACATCCTGGAAATCTGACAAAAACTCAGGAATTTCAGAAGAGGGGGAAGAGGAAATTGACATAAAAGGAACGTGACCATGAACCCCCTGACAACCCCAACCAGTCACAGACATAGATCTCCAATCTAACACCGGATTATGTTCCTGTAACCATGGGAAACCCAGCACAATATCATCATGCAAATTATGCAACACCAGAAAACGACAATCTTCCTGATGGGCTGGCACCATGCGCATGGTCAGCTGTGTCCAAAACTGAGATTTATTTTTAGCCAACGGTGTAGCATCAATGCCCCTTAAAGGAATTGGGTTCTGCAAAGGCTGCAAGGGAAAACCACAACGTCTGGCAAATTTTAAGTCCATTAAGTTCAGAGCGGCGCCTGAATCCACAAATGCCATGACAGAAAATGATGATAATGAGCAGATCAGGGTCACAGATAACAGAAATTTAGGTTGCGCAGTACTGATAGTAACAGAACTAGCGATTCTCTTTGTACGCTTAGGGCAATCAGAAATAACATGAGCAGAATCGCCGCAGTAAAAACACAACCTATTCTGGCGCCTGGATCTTTGTCGTTCAGCTCTAGACAAAATTCTGTCACACTGCATAGGCTCAGGGCTCCGCTCGGAGGACAACGCCACAGTGTGCACAGCTCTGCGCTCGCGCAAGCGCCGATCAATCTGAATGGCCAGAGACATAGAATCACTCAGACCAGCAGGCGTGGGGAACCCCACCATAACATCTTTAACGGATTCAGAAAGACCCTTTCTGAAAATTGCCGCCAAGGCATCCTCATTCCATTTAGTCAGTACAGACCATTTTCTAAATTTCTGGCAATATGATTCTGCCGCTTCTTGACCCTGACACAGGGCCAACAAGATCTTCTCAGCTTGATCCACAGAATTAGGCTCATCATACAATAACCCCAATGCTTGAAAGAAAGAATCAACATTAAGCAAAGCAATCTTGTGGGTCACCACGCAGCAGGGATATGATAATTTTAACCTGCTGAATGGGATCACCAGAAGACCGGGGTCTCAATGCAAAAAACAGTTTACACTTATTTTTGAAAATCAAAAATTGGGATCTGTCACCAAAGAATAAATCAGGAGTGGGAATCCTAGGTTCTAAGGCAGGAGTCTGAACAATATAATTTGAAATACCCTGTACCCTAGCAGCAAGCTGATCCACACGAGAAACTAACTCCTGAACACTCATGTTATTATTAGGTTCCGCAGCCACCCAGAGATTAAGAGGGAGGAACAGGCTAAGGAAAAAAAATGGCTCAAAACCTTCTCTCCCTTCTTCTGAGATGCAATAAACTCATTGTTGGCCAGTTGTACTGTTATGATCTGGTGGCCTTGGAGCAGCATGAGACGTACTCTGGAGAAGGTGGCACCTGTACTGACCACAAACCCTGAACTTAGCAGCGCAACTAGAAGTAGCCGTGGGGGGTACCTAACTCTCCCTAGACCCCTCGACACAGCCTAAGAAACTAACTACCCCTAAAGACAGAAACAGGAAACCTATCTTGCCTCAGAGAAAATCCCCAAAGGACAGACAGCCCCCCACAAATATTAACTGTGAGAGGAGAGGGGAAAAAACACACGCAGACATGAAATCAGGATTTAGCATAGGAGTCCATACTAGCTAAATAGAGAGAATAGAACAGAGTACTATGCGGTCAGTATTAAAACACTAGAAAATATCCACCACAGAAAATGGAGGGTATATCTGCATCTCCAGAGACACAGCAAGGCTGCAAAAAATACTTCACAGACAAAACTGGACAAGACAAAACATGGAAATGCACAGAACTATAAGGTCCACAGCAGGTGGACAGCAAAAAAAAAGCCAGGACTTATCTTTGAAGAAAAGCACAGCGAACAGGAGAGACCAGAAGGGATGTGAATCCTCCAAAAACAATGGACAACTGGCAGGGACTAAAGAGTCCTGCAAAGCTATATACCCCAGTCAGTTTTGCAATTAGTAGATACACCTGTCCAATCCTGCAGTCCAGGCACAACTGCATTACCCTCTACAACCACCGGAAGGAGCCCAAAAGCTGAATTCACAACAGCGCACATACATACATAGCGCACACTACACAGCAGTCATTAGACACAGGAAAATTACACACATGCGGATTTTAGTCTTTACAATGCATAGGATAAAATCTGCAGAAAATACACAATAAAACCAGTATATAAAATGTGCAGATTTTGTAAGATTTTTGTTTCATTTTTGCCATGGGAGAAGACAGCCGTAATGTTACTTTTCTGCGCGCTTCACAATGTGGTATAATAGAGATGAAGGCGACCTTTACCTCCAGGATAAATTCCTCTTGCTCCACTTTGTGACCGGCTGCACATTGCGCTTCCTCCTCGTAGGCGCTGATTGGGACAGGTCAGGCAGGGAACAGCGAGGGGTTTTCATTAATTCCAAGGTGGCCTCATCTGTATGTTAGAGGACAAAGCGGTCTCTTAGTAAAGTAATTGTCTTTCATTATTCATCGTTAATCCTTTTGTTAGACAGAGTACTTATTGAACAGCACTCAAGTTTAAAAGAAATGAATGGACTTCCTGTGGGATTTGTAGACTCCTACCGAGACCTAATGAATCAAGTAGTATTAGTAATGCTCTTAGGGAAGTTCTAAAATTGGCCGATTTCACATAAGTTATTGATTTATAAACAATAAAAGCTTGTTAACATCATTTTTTGGTACAGAAACATTCCAGTCAATGAACTTGGACTACAAGACTTCCATGGTGCATTGTGTCAGTAGTACACACTATTACAGCAGTGCCGAATGGGATATTGGAACTTAAAGGGAACTTGCCACCAGTTTTGTGCCTTATAAACAATGCCCTTCACCTGTAAGATAATGTCAATGGGGTTCCTCAAACGCCTCTATAACCTCATAGCTGCCCCTGCATACCTCAGAAAAAGTGCTTTATTCATGTACCTCGCTGCATGCAAATTGTGTGGTCGGGTTCGATGTGAGAATCCACATCACACTCAGAACTGCTCCGGTCCCTTGAAATTTCGCCTCTTGTATTTGGATGAAAGCGGATGACGTTTCCTACGTCATCCACACGGTGATGGAAGTCTTGCGTTTGTACAGTGGAGACCTTCGCAGACGTGCTTCACTCTACCCTACTGAACAGCCAGGGAGGTGGTGACAAGAAAGTAAAACCGACACATGCGAATTACATGACTTTGCGTAGCCGGTCTCTGATTCCACAGTGCAGGCGCAAAACGTCAAGCTCTGCGTGGATGACGTAGGAGATGTCACCCACTTTTATCCAAATAGAAGAGGCGGCGTTTGATAACAGTTGGTGATTATACGATTCCATGGAGTAGGAGGGTGGAGCTAGATGCAGATATTCTGCTGCAAGTTCTCCTGAAACACATTTCTCCATAGAACTTTGTAAGCACCAACTGTCATCTTATATCTCAGTAATGGGAAAGTGTGTCTTCACTAAATACTGATTTTACCTGCGAATTGAGAATTTTGAGATTCAATGATCAGTCAAGGTGGAGAAAGAATCAGATTTCTCTAATAACATCTATTAGGCTAGGTTCACATTGCGTTAATGGGTTAACGCTAACAGACTGCGTTGCACGGCGAAAATGTCGCAATTAACGCCGTGCAACGAGTCCGTTAGCGCACCCATTGACAGCAATGTGATTTGTGCCCGTAGCGCATCGCTAGCGCATGCCATTTTCGGCACGCGCTAGCGATGTGCCGTTCTTTTGTGACGGACCTCGGACGCTGCTTGCAGCGTCCGAGGTGCGTCCGAGGTCCGTCCCTCGCTAGCGCAGATCGGGGATCTGCGCTAGCAGGGACGCCGAACGCGGACCCTAAACAAACATTGCGTTAGCGCTATGCGCTTAACGGATTGCCCTAACGCAATGTGAACCTAGCCTTACAAAGTTTCCTTTTTCCCGTGTATTATTCAATTATGAAAAAATAAAATGAGTTTCTAAGGATTCCTCTACTTACATGAAGCCTCGTTTTAGGAGTAATGTCAGTGCTTTGTAGCATGATGAACATATAGCAACACGACCACTGTATAAATTTTGTAACTTGCCACTTAGTTGGCCAATGCCACAGAATTCAATATAATGAATAGATTCTTAGTTGCACTTTTCACAAAACAGCAGCTCGCAGAGTGCAGCAGCCCTGGATGCTAAAGGGGACCCCCAGATGTGAAGCCCCTACTGCAGATCAGGCATGTGGTACTCATAAAGGGAAGAAGATTCACACATCCATTCAGCTGATAGTGGAATATGGCAGCCAGGACTCTGGATTATTTGTTACTGGTACAGGAGGCTCCCTGCTGCATTTTGCCATTGAATAAATTGCCTGGGAAGATTTACACTGCTGTTCTCAATAGGGACACATCCATTATACTGTAGCTACAGCTCATCCGATGCTGTAACATCCTACGAAGAACGTGCATCGGCATGTACAGACATCTGTGATGTGATATATACTGGACAGTAGACGTGTAGATAGAGTCATTTGTCGGAAGTTTGGTTTCTGGTCCCCTGAGTGTGTTTGGCCCGGGGGTTCCAAAGTAAAGTGCTCCTGGGGATCAAAGCAGCCAAGAAACCATAGTTGGACAGCAGAACTGCTGCGGCCAAGATACCTCAGGGCAATGGAGGTACAATGAGTGTGGAAAAGGCTCCTCTCCTGTTGATACTGAAGATGGCCTTTAGACAAGTGATGGAATGCAGAAGAGAGATTCTGCTTGGCCGACATCTCTGGTTCCGCTTCACTTTAAGCAAAAGAACTGTCAGTCAAGCAGAAGACGGCAGCAGTGTTGGGTGGAGATTAGATCCGGAGTGACAAAGGAAGAGCTTCCACACATCGAAAGAACTTCAGCCTCACTTAGATATTGATTCAAACAGTGATTTCATGGTAACGGAAGAATGGACTGGCTAGCTAAAGTAAGGATGGACTTGCATATAAGCAGTTTGGGGGCTGAAGTCCTGCTGAGAGATTCCCTGTATCCCTGTAAGTTCACGCTAAGGGACTAGAAGACTCTTAAACCATGGCGTGAGTTACTGACCACCAAAATATGCGATGAAATGGAAGGAGAACATGTAAGTTAGCCATCAGCCCTAGCTGACTTGTAACGACTGTGCTATATACAGGATTGAGCATTGTCACTAACCTTTTTCAAATCAATAAATTGAACTCCTGCTTAAGCGATAATGAATAAAAAAGGGCCCATCTCCATGCCGCTTATACTGTCAGACATGAAATAGTAGATGTGCCGCATTGTCTCATGCTAACTCTGATTAGGAATGGCCATGCGAGGCAGACAGCGGCTGGATTCCCCAGCAGACTTCAAAGAGGAGCAACCACACAATTGTAAATTTGTCATTAATAATTGAGAGAGTCTCACTCTTAGGGGAACTGAGCAGAAAAGGAACTTTGTGGAACAGCTGCTGTCTAATCCTTCCACCAAGTATTTAAGAAAAAGAAACATCTTTTGAGGTATACACAGCGCCGGGTCACCGAGTATTCGTCGTACACATAGGATTATGCTCTCGAAATGTCTGACACATTACAGAGGCAGAGCTCATGGTAACCAAAGCTGTCATGTTCTAAGTTGCTTTGTTGTTAGTTTTTCATTAAAACAGATGTGTCACCAGATTTCACACTGCAAAATGCCTACAGGTTAGGTGAGCAGATATTCAATATACTTGGACTCAGTCTTGCTACTTCATTCTATGATGGAACTCCTAAAATCTCATCTATGTATACGGATTATATAGCTATTCCTACAAATTTCAGAGTAAATACAGTACAGACCAAAAGTTTGGACACACCTTCTCATTTAAAGATTTTTCTGTATTTTCATGACTATGAAAATTGTACATTCACACTGAAGGCATCAAAACTATGAATTAACACATGTGGAATTATATACTTAACAAAAAAGTGTGAAACAACTGAAATTATGTCTTATATTCTAGGTTCTTCAAAGTAGCCACCTTTTGCTTTGATGACTGCTTTGCACACTCTTGGCATTCTCTTGATGAGCTTCAAGAGGTAGTCATACGGCAGCAGCTCAGTATTGGGGTATCAGGTGCAGTAATAAGGACACATACGGCAGCAGCGGCTCAGTATTGGGGTATCAGCAGGAAGAGGAGTTTGTGCAGGTTGGGAATAGATGATGATGGGGCTGGAATATGAGAAGTGAAATAAGTCTTTGTTGTATTCTCTGCAGACGATTTCTGGCTGGAAGAAGTTGTCATGTCGGTCTGGGCCAGATGGAAAAGACGGGAAAAATGAACGATTCAATCATAAAGAATGTCAGCGGTAAATCATTATCTGTAACTGTGCTGTGATCTCTTATATGTTCTGCAGGGCTGGTATCTACCACTGACCATATGGCGGTAATATAAATATTGGTCTTTACATAGAGATTATCTTCAGTAATAGCACGGTCATCTGCTGAGGTTCTCCTCCACTAGCGCGTCACCGAGTTGTAATCAAGGATACCTGGTTAGGGGCCCGCTGAGAAGCTTCACCCCCCCTGAACCAAAACCCTAGCTACGCCTCTGTCCCTGGCAGCTTTCGGTTTCAATCACAGGGTGGCGTATTCGCTCTGAGAATACAGAGTGGCGACTGTAACCGTGTCCCCGGCCCTGACTGACACTGGCTATGCACTGAAGCCGAATGTTCCCTGGGAGAATAAAGTTCATTTTCTCAATGCAGCGTTCGGCTATGTGTCAGGCAAGGTAGTAAAGCTATTAACCTGCAGATTACCCAATAATAGGCTAAGTTCACACTAGAGGTTTTTAGCAGTCTTTTTTTATGCAAATGTTCAGCTGCGTATTACAGTACTAGCAAAGTCTATGGGATTTCAGAAATCTCATGCACACACCTTGCTTTTTTTGCCATCAGGATTTTGTGCTTTGCATGTTTTTTTTACACAATGCAGCATGTCACTTCTTTCAGCGCTTTTTCAGCATTTTTCACCCATTTACAAGAATGGGTGGTGAAAAAAAAGTTGAAAATATACAGCAAAAACGCAGGTAACTGGTTTTGCTGTGTTTTTTGTGCCCAAATCTGAATCTGTAGAAGAGGCCTTTTTTTGCAACACTAAACTTTATCAGCATGCACAAAAAACAAACTAGCATGCCAAAAATGCAGCAAAAAATGCAAGAAAACACAAGGAAAACGCAAGAAAAACCAAGACATGCTTTTTTGCAGCTTCTTTCCTCCCAAGAGATCAGGTTTTGCTGCAGAAAAAAAAACGCTAATAGTTTTTTTCTGGTTCCCTTTAATCTCTGCCCACAATGGTGAACATACAAAATATACTTTAAAAAAGGAGAAAATTAAAGGAAAATAAGATACAAATGAAATGAAAACACAAAAACTAGACAAAAAAAACAGGTCCAAATGTAATAATGCGTCAAGCCCCATGGATATCACACCAGTGGTATAAAGACTTCCAGTCATTAATGTTTTAACATCCCCTAATACGGAGGCCGTGTACGTGTGAAAACGTTCAGAGTTTATAGTACTGTATGAATTGCTATAGGGAGTTATGTAAGTAGACAAAATGGTAGAAAAGTCCAATAAACATGACTAATGATGGTAACTGGAAAGAGGACCCTGCTACCAGAAGCTTACAATCTAGTGAAGAAGAAGGAGATGGTAGGTGAGAGGGGCCACTCTACATAAGAAAACAAGCACTGTGCCTTAGGCCTGTCCCACACGTCCAGATAATTCCGGTACCGGAAAAATCGGTACTGGAATTATCTGTGTCCGTGTGTCCGTGTGCTTACGTAGCACATCAGTGTGGCACATGTGCGGCAGCCGTGTGCCGCCCGTTTGCCGACTGACGACCACACGAACCATGTAGGAGACAGCGCTACAGTTAAGCGTTGTCTCCTGCGTGCGGTATTCATCCCTTCTTCCCAGCAGTGTTCGCTGGAGAGAAGGAATGAATAATCTTTTTTTTTCTTTTCCCTTAAAAATAAAGTTTGTGGGTCCCCTCCCGCCTCCCATCCCCTGTGCCCCCCCCCCCTTCCCGCTTGCCAGGAAATACTCACCGACACCCAGCTCCAGCGATGTCTCCTCTCAGCGCCGGCAGCAGGTCCTGTGTGAGCGGTCACGTGGTCCCGCTCATTACAGTGAGGAATATGCACTGTATTCCTCACTGTAATGAGCGGGACCACGTGACCGCTCACACAGCACAGGTGCTTACAGTAGCGCTGTCTCCTGCACGGCACACGTACTGCACATGGACAGCATCCATGTGCGGTACGTGTTTTACACGGACCCATTGACTTTAATGTGTCCGTGTGATCCGTGCGTTCCCACAAACACTGACATGTCTCTGTGTTTTTCAAACGGCCACACGGTCCGTGAAAACACGCTGACATGTGCAGAGACACATTGACTTTAAGGTACCGTTACACTTAACGATTTACCAACGATCACGACCAGCGATACGACCTGGCCGTGATCGTTGGTAAGTCGTCGTGTGGTCGCTGGAGAGCTGTCACACAGACAGCTCTCCAGCGACCAACGATGCCGAAGTCCCCGGGTAACCAGGGTAAACATCGGGTTACTAAGCGCAGGGCCGCGCTTAGTAACCCGATGTTTACCCTGGATACCATTGTAAAAGTAAAAAAAAAACACTACATACTTATGTGACGCCCAGGAGACCGGGGTACCCAGCACCGGACCAATGGGGTCTGTATCTTGAGGGGTATGTCACGGGTGGCTTGACCCGGTGCTGTGGCCTCAGGCAATGCACAGTGTAAGGGTATCGTGAGGGAACAGGCACTTACTTGATCAGCAGCAGGTTCTCCCAGCGGTGATGATCCCGATCCTGGATAGATGGCTATTGTCCAAATGAAAGACTGAGGCACTGAAACATTTAACCAGTTTACTTCAACATAAAGGGATTTACAACCAGTCCTGTCACCGGAGTCTGTATGGGAACTGTGACTGTTGCTGCGTCCGGCCCTAGTGAAGCTGATATCACCTCACGTTTTTCCGGTTGCTGTATTATATATAATGAATACAGCCACGGATCCGGTATCCGTCTTTGCGCCTGTTCTGGGTAGTGATTAATGCTACCCGGTTCTCACAATGTCCTTTTTCTCTGTCCCTCTTCTCCTCAGGCCGGTGATTTAGGCCTGGAAACAGTCACAGGACTGTTAGAAATTCAGCTGTATGACCTCTCACTTTCAGCTCCTTAGCCCAACTGCCAGTTCTTCTCTCAGACCAGAATGGATCAAGGGGAGTCTCTGGAGCTCCCTCTTCTGGCTGGAGGTGGTATTGCAGTCTTGCTATTTTAGTATGTGTATTTAGTGTCAGTAACTATTTTTGTGGCAAATACCCCTAGGGGTGCCACACTTACATTCCTGTCGCGTCCCCCAGCGTCAGCTTCCCTGCACTGTGTAAGCGCTGGCCGGAAAGCAGAGCAGTGACGTCACCGCTGTGCTCTGCTTTACGGCCGGCCGGCGCTGACACTGGGGGACGCAGGGAAGCTGACGCTGAAGGACGTGACAGGACTGTAAGTATGTAGTGTTTTTTTTTTTTACTTTTACAATGGTAACCAGGGTAAACATCGGGTTACTAAGCGTGGCCCTGCGCTTAGTAACCCGATGTTTACCCTGGTTACCAGTGAAGACATCGCTGAATCGTCGTCACACACGCCGATTCAGCGATGTCAGCGGGTGATCCAGCAACGAAATAAAGTTCTGGACTTTCCCCAGCAGGGGCCTGATCGTTGGTCGCTGTCACGCATAACGGTTTCGTTAACGATATCGTTGCTACGTCACAAAAAGCAACGATATCGTTAACGATATCGTTATGTGTGACGGTACCTTTAGAGAATGTTTAAGCCCACTCTTCGTCATCAATGGATTCTTGGCTGCTTGTTTAAGCTTTAAATGATGTGCCTATTTACTACATTTATTTCTGGGAAGGGTTTTAATAAGGTACTTAATCATTTCCAGATTTAGTTATTACTTATGCGGAGACTAAATTGGCAAGCATAAACTCACTATAGAAGCCATTCTCATCCACAAAGTACATATTCACGTGTTAATTACTTACTAATTCCTGAATCTTTACTCTCAATTAGGATTTGTGCAGCTATTAGTTAGCTCTCATTATGTCCATGTCTCTGCTTAGCAGAAAGAATGAAACTGTTTATTGCCCCCTAAATAGTGGTTTCCTTAGTGTCTCCTACGGGTGCTTTCGCATGTGCTGCTTTGATGCAGGTTTTGTAGCCAATGTAGTGGAATGTAAAGTAATGAAATTCTATCCACGTATAGTTTTGGCATTAAAAACTTCCAAATAAAAATACATAAACTAGATTAGGCCTTTTTACGCACACTTTTGAAGTTGCGATATCCATTGTCACCTCTACTTTTGTAGCGTCCTCTTCTGCAGGCCAAAAACACATAGTGGTCTAGAGGAGGGATGGGCAACAATCATTTCAAGGTCACTCCTTTGTCTGGTGGGCCCAAATCCAATCTCAAGATACAGACAGGAGTGTTATGGCTGTGTTGCACACTATCACTCACTGACAGGCAAAGCAGAAAATACAAGGCTTATAATGCATATATCATAACAAGAAAGTCATTTTCTGGTTAGTCATTCTATGCTAGGTGGCCAGTTTCTTAAAAATCCAGGGTCCAACAAAACAACTGTAAAATTATGCAACCACAGAACATAGCAAATCATAAGTCAGA
This sequence comes from Ranitomeya imitator, assembly GCF_032444005.1. Taxonomy (NCBI): domain Eukaryota; kingdom Metazoa; phylum Chordata; class Amphibia; order Anura; family Dendrobatidae; genus Ranitomeya; species Ranitomeya imitator. The sequence continues at coordinate 280,004,261 of NC_091282.1, read as the reverse complement.
TAGCAAGCTACATCACTTCAGGTATACAGTTAGGTCCATATATATTTGGACAGAGACAACATTTTTCTAATTTTGACCAAATAATTAATGAGAAATACCGCGCTACAAGTGCCTGGAGCTAATGACAAAATAATCACCTCCTCTATCCTAAAAGGTCATATGCACCACCTCATGTGCAACATTGCTATGCGTACCCACCAAGTCATATGTACCACCTCATCTGCAACACTGCTATGCATACCCGCCATGTCGCCCTGTATAATACACACAAGCAACACCACGTTATGTTGCGCTCATATAAAATGCAGTCCTTGTGCACAATTTAGTTACAGATGCAGTTTAATGCCTGTTTGCACGTTTTTGCATACCTAGTCCAGGGAGGTGTATACCGGATTACTGAAGGGCTGGCCGCATTCCAGATAGTGTGAGGGGGGACCTGCGCACGCCGACGCTAGCTAGGGCAGAAAAATACCCGTATGCTCAGGAGGGTAAGCGTGCACCTTCAGGTGCTGACAGCAGCAGGTGCCGAGTTACCGCTACTTCGTGCAGTGCCAGAGATGTCCTGGCCGGTGGCGTCCCTGGATGCGTGAGAAAAAAATGGCCGACACTGACAAGCAGCGTGTGACGTCACTGGCCTATGGAGCCTCACCAGGGCCAAACTAACCAACGCGTTTCAAAGTGTAACGCACTCCTTCATCCAGGGTGGCACATATTAAGGAGCTGAAACTCCTAAACCCTTCATCCAATTTTTATGTGGATACCCTCAAATGAAAGCTGAAAGTCTGAACTTCAACTGCAACTGAATGCAGCCATAACCCTAGCCCTATCGCTAGCCCTAACCCTAGCCTTAACCCTACCCCTACCCCTAGCCCTAACCCTAGCCCTAATCCTAACCCTAGCCCTAATCCTAACCCTAGCCCTAACCCTTGCCCTAACCCTAGCCCTAACCCTAACCCTAGCCCTAGCCCTAACCCTTTCTCTAACCCTAGCCCTAATCCTAACCCTAGCCCTAACCCTAGCCTTAGCCCTAACCCTAGCCCTAACCCTAATGGGAAAATGGAAATAAATACATTTTTTTAATTTTATTATTTTTCCCTAACTATGGGGGTGATGAAGGGGGGTTTGATTTACTTTTATAGCGTTTTTTTAGTCACAGATTAAAAGATGCTTTTTATTGCAAAAAATAGTTTTTGCGTCTCCACATTTTGAGAGCTATAATTTTTCCACATTTTGGTCCACAGAGTCAAGTGAGGTCTTGTTTTTTGCGGGATGAGTTGACGTTTTTATTGGTAACATTTTCGGGCACGTGACATTTTTTGATCGCTTTTTATTCTGATTTCTGTGAGGCAGAATGACCAAAAAACAGCTATTTATGAATTTCTTTGGGGGGGGGGGGGGGGGAGGGCGTTTATACCATTCCGTGTTTGGTAAAATGGATAAGGCAGTTTTATTGTTCGGGTCAGTACAATAACAGTGATACCTCATTTATATCATGTTTTATGTTTTGGCGCTTTTATACGATAAAAACTATTTTATAGAAAAAATAATTATTTTTGCATCGCTTTATTCTCAGAACTATAACTTTTTTACTTTTTTGCTGCTGATGCTGTATGGCGGCTCGTTTTTTGCGGGACAAAATGACATTTTCAGCGGTACCATGGTTATTTATATCCGTCTTTTTGATCGCGTGTTATTCCACTTTTTGTTCGGCGGTATGATAATAAAGCGTTTTTTGTCTCTCTTTTTTTTTTTTTTCTTACGGTGTTTACTGAAGGGGTTAACTAGTGGGACAGTTTTATAGGTCGGGTCGTTACGGACGCGGTGATACTAAATATGTGTACTTTTATTGTTTTTTTTTATTTAGATAAAGAAATGTATTTATGGGAATAATATATATATTTTTTTTTCATTATTTAGGATTTTTTTTCAAAAATTTTTTTACACACTTGTAAAATTTTTTTTTAACTTTTTTACTTTGTCCCAGGGGGGGACAATACAGATCCGTGATCTGCCAGTTTGCACAGCACTCTGACAGATCACCGATCTGTCTCAGAGCGCTGCAGCGTTACCAAGTGCCTGCTCTGAGCAGGCACTTGGGAAGGCACCTCCCTCCCTACAGGACCCGGATCCGCGGCCATCTTGGATCCGGGACTTGCTGCAGGGAGGAAGGTAGGAGACGCCCGGAGCAACGCGATCACATCGCATTGCTGCGGGGGTCTCAGGGAAGCCTGCAGGGAGCCCCCTCCCTGCGCGATGCTTCCCTGTACCGCCGGCACATCGCGATCATGTTTGATCGCGGTGTGCCGGGGGGTTAATGTGCCGGGGGCGGTCCGTGACCACTCCTGGCACATAGTGCCGGATGTCAGCTGCGATAAGCAGCTGACACCCGGCCGCGATCGGCCGCGCTCCCCCTGTGAAATGGAAATAAATACATTTTTTTAAATTTTTTAATTTTTCCCTAACTAAGGGGGTGATGAAGGGGGGTTTGATTTACTTTTATAGTGGGTTTTTTAGCGGATTTTTATGATTAGCAGCCGTCACACACTGAAAGACGCTTTTTATTGCAAAAAATATTTTTTGCGTTACCACATTTTGAGAGCTATAATTTTTCCATATTTTGGTCCACAGAGTCATGTGAGGTCTTGTTTTTTGCGGGACAAGTTTACGTTTTTATTGGTAAGATTTTCGGGCACGTGACATTGTTTGATCGCTTTTTATTCCGATTTTTGTGAGGCAGAATGACCAAAAACCAGCTATTCATGAATTTCTTTTGGGGGAGGCGTTTATACCGTTCCGCGTTTGGTAAAATTGATAAAGCAGTTTTATTCTTCGGGTCAGTACGATTACAGCGACACCTCATTTATATCATTTTTTTATGTTTTGGCGCTTTTATATGATAAAAACTATTTTATAGAAAAAATAATTATTTTTGCATCGCGTTATTCTGAGGACTATAACTTTTTTATTTTTTCGCTGATGATGCTGTATGGCAGCTCTTTTTTTGCGAGACAAGATGACGTTTTCAGCGGTACCATGGACATTTATTTCCATCTTTTTGATCGCGTGTTATTCCACATTTTGTTCGGCGGTATGATGATAAAGCGTTGTTTTTTGCCTCGTTTTTTTTTACCGCGTTTGCTGAAGGGGTTGACTAGCGGGACAGTTTTATAGGACGGACGCAGCGATACTAAATATGTGTACTTTTATTTATTTTGTATTATTTAGATAAAGAAATGTATTTATGGGAACAATATATATATATTTTTTCTTTATTTGAAATTTTTTTTTTTACACATGTGAATATATATTTTTTTACTTTACAACATTGCCCGGGGAAGGGGTGGGGCATCATGTTATAGGGTCAGATCGCTGATCTGAAACTTTGCACAGCACTGTGTGTCAGATCAGCGATCTGACATGCAGGGCTGCAGGCTTACTAGCGCTTGCTCTGAGCAGGTGCTGTGAAGCCACCTCCCTGCAGGGCCTGGATGCAGCCCCGCGGCCATTTTGGATTCGGAGCCTGCAGGGAGAAGAAGGTAGGAGACCCTCGGAGAAACGCGATCACATCACGTTGCTCCGAGGGTCTCAGGGAAGCACGCAGGGAGGGATGCTTCCCTATGCCGCCGGAACACTGCGATCATGTTTGATCGCAGTGTGCTGTGCTTAATGTGAGTGGGGCGGTCTGTGACTGCTCCTGGCACATAGTGCCGGATGTCAGCTGCGATAATCAGCTGACAGCCGGCTGCGATCGGTCGCGCTCCCACTGTGAGTGCGGCCGATCGCATATGATGTACTATCCCATCACTGGGAATTAAGTCCCAGGTCTGTTGTGAATTCTATTGTCAAGCTCCCTCCTGTGGTCATGAATGGTACTTCGGCTGGTTCTGTCCATGGGCTTCCTCTGGTGGTTGTGAGTGGGGCTGCGGCTTCTGAGGTTCCTTCCACAGGTGACGAGGTTAATTCGTTAGCTGGCTGCTCTATTTAACTCCACCTAGATCATTGCTCCATGCCACCTGTCAATGTTCCAGTATTGGTCTAGTTCACTCCTGGATCGTTCTTGTGACCTGTTTTCCCAGCAGAAGCTAAGTTCCTGCTTGTTTTTCTCTGGTTTGCTATTTTTCTGTCCAGCTTGCTATTTTGATTGTTGTCTTGCTTGCTGGAAGCTCTGGGACGCAGAGGGAGCGCCTCCGCACCGTGAGTCGGTGCGGAGGGTCTTTTTGCGCCCTCTGCGTGGTCTTTTTGTAGTTTTTTGTGCTGACCGCAAAGCTACCTTTCCTATCCTCTGTCTGTTCAGTAAGTCGGGCCTCACTTTGCTAAATCTATTTCATCTCTGTGTTTGTAATTTTCATCTTTACTCACAGTCATTATATGTGGGGGGCTGCCTTTTCCTTTGGGGAATTTCTCTGAGGCAAGGTAGGCTTTATTTTTCTATCTTTAGGGCTAGCTAGTTCCTTAGGCTGTGTCGAGTTGCATAGGGAGCGTTAGGAGCAATCCACGGCTATTTCTAGTGTGTGTGATAGGATTAGGGATTGTGGTCAGCAGAGTTCCCACGTCTCAGAGCTCGTCCTATATTATCAGTAACTATCAGGTCATTTCGTGTGCTCTTAACCACCAGGTCCATGATTGTCCTGACCACCAGGTCATAACAGTACAGGTGGCCCAAAGTACTAATGCATCTCAATAGAGGGATAAGAGAAGTTCTGAGACCATTTTTTTTTCTTTGCAGTGTGTTTTGTCTCTCTTTTCCCCTTTACCTCTGGGTGGTTCAGGATACAGGTGTAGATATGGACATTCAAGGTCTGTCCTCTTGTATGGATAATGTCACTGCAAGGGTACGAAACATTCAAGATTTTGTGGTTCAGAATCCAATGTTAGAGCCTAGGATTCCTATTCCTGATTTGTTTTTTGGGGATAGATCTAAGTTTCTGAATTTCAAAAATAATTGTAAATTGTTTCTTGCTTTGAAACCTCGCTCCTCAGGTGACCCTGTTCAACAAGTGAAAATCATTATTTCTTTGTCACGTGGCGACCCTCAAGACTGGGCATTTTCCCTTGCGCCAGGAGATCCAGCATTGCGTGATGTTGATGCGTTTTTTCTGGCGCTCGGATTGCTTTATGATGAACCTAATTCAGTGGATCAGGCAGAGAAAATCTTGCTGGCTCTGTGTCAGGGTCAGGATGAGGTAGAGATATATTGTCAGAAGTTTAGGAAGTGGTCTGTACTCACTCAGTGGAATGAATGTGCCCTGGCAGCAATTTTCAGAAAGGGTCTCTCTGAAGCCCTTTAGGATGTCATGGTGGGGTTTCCCATGCCTGCTGGTCTGAATGAGTCTATGTCTTTGGCCATTCAGATCGATCGACGCTTACGTGAGCGTAAAGCTGTGCACCATTTGGCGGTATTATCTGAGCATAGACCAGAGCCTATGCAATGTGATAGGACTTTGACCAGAGCTGAACGGCAAGAACACAGACGTCGGAATGGGCTGTGTTTTTACTGTGGTGATTCCACTCATGCTATCTCCGATTGTCCTAAGCGCACTAAGCGTTTCGCTAGGTCTGCCACCATTGGTACGGTACAGTCCAAATTTCTTTTGTCCGTTACTCTGATCTGCTCTTTGTCATCCTATTCTGTTATGGCATTTGTGGATTCAGGCGCTGCCCTGAATTTGATGGATTTGGAGTTTGCTAGGCGCTGTGGTTTTTTCTTGGAGCCCTTGCAGTATCCTATTCCATTGAGAGGAATTGATGCTACGCCTTTGGCCAAGAATAAGCCTCAGTACTGGACCCAATTGACCATGTGCATGGCTCCTGCACATCAGGAGGATATTCGCTTTTTGGTGTTGCATAATCTGCATGATGTGTTTGTTTTGGGGTTGCCATGGCTACAGGTCCATAATCCAGTATTTGATTGGAAATCTATGTCTGTGTCCAGCTGGGGTTGTCAGGGAGTACATGGTGATGTTCCATTTTTGTCTATTTCGTCATCCACCCCTTCTGAAGTCCCGGAGTTTTTGTCGGATTACCGGGAAGTATTTGATGAGCCCAAATCCAGTGCCCTACCTCCTCATAGGGATTGCGATTGTGCTATCAATTTGATTCCTGGTAGTAAGTTTCCTAAGGGCCGACTGTTCAATTTATCTGTGCCAGAGCACGCCGCTATGCGGAGTTATGTAAAGGAATCCTTGGAGAAGGGTCATATTCGCCCGTCGTCGTCACCATTGGGAGCAGGGTTCTTTTTTGTGGCCAAGAAGGATGGTTCTTTGAGACCTTGTATTGATTACCGCTTTCTTAATAAGATCACAGTCAAATTTCAGTGCCCTTTGCCGCTGCTGTCTGATTTATTTGCTTGGATTAAGGGGGCTAGTTGGTTCACCAAGATAGATCTTCGTGGTGCGTATAATCTTGTGCGTATTAAACAGGGCGATGAATGGAAAACAGCATTTAATACGCCCGAGGGCCATTTTGAGTACCTGGTTATGCCATTCGGGCTTTCCAATGCTCCATCAGTATTTCAGTCCTTTATGCATGACATCTTCCGAAAGTACCTGGATAAATTCCTGATTGTATATTTGGATGATATTTTGGTCTTCTCGGATGATTGGGAGTCTCAAGTGAAGCAGGTCAGAATGGTGTTCCAGGTCCTTCGTGCGAATTCTTTGTTTGTGAAGGGGTCAAAGTGTCTCTTTGGAGTTCAGAAGGTTTCATTTTTGGGTTTCATTTTTTCCCCTTCTACTATCGAGATGGACCCTGTTAAAGTCCAGGCCATTTATGATTGGACTCAGCCGACATCTGTGAAGAGTCTGCAAAAGATCCTGGGCTTTGCTAATTTTTATCGTCGCTTCATCAGTAATTTTTCTAGTGTTGCTAAACCGTTGACTGATTTGACCAAGAAGGGTGCTGATATGGTCAATTGGTCTTCTGCGGCTGTGGAAGCTTTTCAGGAGTTGAAGCGTCGTTTTTCTTCTGCCCCTGTGTTGTGCCAGCCAGATGTTTCGCTTCCGTTTCAGGTCGAGGTTGATGCTTCTGAGATTGGAGCAGGGGCTGTTTTGTCGCAAAGAAGTTCTGATGGCTCGGGGATGAAACCATGTGCCTTCTTTTCTAGAAAGTTTTCGCCTGCTGAGCGCAATTATGATGTTGGCAATCGAGAGTTGTTGGCCATGAAGTGGGCATTCGAGGAGTGGCGTCATTGGCTTGAAGGAGCCAAGCATCGCGTGGTGGTCTTGACGGATCACAAGAATTTGACTTATCTCGAGTCTGCCAAACGGTTGAATCCGAGACAGGCTCGATGGTCATTATTTTTCTCACGTTTTGATTTTGTGGTTTCGTACCTTCCGGGCTCTAAGAATGTGAAGGCTGATGCCCTGTCAAGGAGTTTTGTGCCCGACTCTCCGGGTGTTCCTGAGCCGGTGGGTATTCTCAAAGAGGGGGTAATTTTGTCTGCCATCTCCCCTAATTTGCGGCGGGTGCTGCAAAAATTTCAGGCTGATAGACCTGACCGTTGCCCAGCAGAGAAACTGTTTGTCCCTGATAAATGGACTAGTAGAGTTATCTCTGAGGTTCATTGTTCGGTGTTGGCTGGTCATCCGGGAATCTTTGGTACCAGAGATTTGGTGGCTAGATCCTTTTGGTGGCCGTCTTTGTCGCGGGATGTGCGTTCTTTTGTGCAGTCCTGTGGGACTTGTGCTCGGGCTAAGCCCTGCTGTTCTCGTGCCAGTGGGTTGCTTTTGCCCTTGCCGGTCCCGAAGAGGCCCTGGACGCATATCTCTATGGATTTTATTTCGGATCTCCCTGTCTCTCAAAAGATGTCGGTCATTTGGGTGGTTTGTGATCGCTTCTCTAAGATGGTCCATTTGGTACCCTTGTCTAAATTGCCTTCCTCCTCTGATTTGGTGCCATTGTTTTTCCAGCATGTGGTTTGTTTACATGGCATTCCGGAGAACATCGTTTCGGACAGAGGTTCCCAGTTTGTTTCGAGGTTTTGGCAAGCCTTTTGTGCTAGGATGGGCATTGATTTGTCTTTTTCCTCGGCTTTCCATCCTCAGACAAATGGCCAAACCGAATGAACTAATCAGACTTTGGAAACATATCTGAGATGCTTTGTTTCTGCTGATCAGGATGATTGGGTGTCCTTTTTGCCTTTGGCTGAGTTCGCCCTTAATAATCGGGCCAGCTCGGCTACTTTGGTTTTGCCATTTTTCTGCAATTCTGGTTTCCATCCTCGTTTCTCTTCAGGGCAGGTTGAGTCTTCGGACTGTCCTGGTGTAGATAATGTGGTGGATAGGTTGCAGCAGATTTGGACTCATGTGGTGGACAATTTGACATTGTCCCAGGAGAAGGCTCAACGTTTCGCTAACCGCCGGCGCTGTGTGGGTCCCCGACTTCGTGTTGGGGATTTGGTTTGGTTGTCGTCTCGTTATGTTCCTATGAAGGTTTCCTCTCCTAAGTTTAAGCCTCGTTTCATTGGTCCGTATAAGATTTCTGAGGTTCTCAATCCTGTGTCGTTTCGTTTGACCCTTCCAGCTTCTTTTGCCATCCATAATGTATTCCATAGGCCATTGTTGCGGAGATACGTGGCGCCTGTGGTTCCATCCGTTGATCCTCCTGCCCCGGTGTTGGTTGAGGGGGAGTTGGAGTATGTGGTGAAGATTTTGGATTCTCGTATTTCGAGACGGAAACTCCAGTACCTGGTCAAATGGAAGGGTTATGGTCAGGAAGATAATTCCTGGGTCTTTGCCTCCGATGTTCATGCTGCCGATCTGGTTCGTGCCTTTCATTTGGCTCGTCCTGGTCGGCCTGGGGGCTCTGGTGAGGGTTCGGTGACCCCTCCTCAAGGGGGGGGGGGGTACTGTTGTGAATTCTGTTGTCAGGCTCCCTCCTGTGGTCATGAATGGTACTTCGGTTGGTTCTGTCCATGGGCTTCCTCTGGTGGTTGTGAGTGGGGCTGCGGCTTCTGAGGTTCCTTCCACAGGTGACGAGGTTAATTCGTTAGCTGGCTGCTCTATTTAACTCCACCTAGATCATTGCTCCATGCCACCTGTCAATGTTCCAGTATTGGTCTAGTTCACTCCTGGATCGTTCTTGTGACCTGTTTTCCCAGCAGAAGCTAAGTTCCTGCTTGTTTTTCTCTGGTTTGCTATTTTTCTGTCCAGCTTGCTATTTTGATTGTTGTCTTGCTTGCTGGAAGCTCTGGGACGCAGAGGGAGCGTCTCCGCACCGTGAGTCGGTGCGGAGGGTCTTTTTGCGTCCTCTGCGTGGTCTTTTTGTAGTTTTTTGTGCTGACCGCAAAGCTACCTTTCCTATCCTCTGTCTGTTCAGTAAGTCGGGCCTCACTTTGCTAAATCTATTTCATCTCTGTGTTTGTAATTTTCCTCTTTACTCACAGTCATTATATGTGGGGGGCTGCCTTTTCCTTTGGGGAATTTCTCTGAGGCAAGGTAGGCTTTATTTTTCTATCTTTAGGGCTAGCTAGTTCCTTAGGCTGTGTCGAGTTGCATAGGGAGCAATCCACGGCTATTTCTAGTGTGTGTGATAGGATTAGGGATTGCGGTCAGCAGAGTTCCCACGTCTCAGAGCTCGTCCTATATTATCAGTAACTATCAGGTCATTTCGTGTGCTCTTAACCACCAGGTCCATTATTGTCCTGACCACCAGGTCATAACACAGGTCACCTCGATGGGATAGTGGAATTAAGGGGTTAAAATTCATTGTGGTAATGTCTATAACCAAAATTAGAAAAATGTTGTCTCTGTCCAAATATATATGGACCTAACTGTACATATTCAGTAAGGGATAGATCCTACAAAATTCTGAAGTACCGTATATAATCCCCCCAAAAAGCAAATATATTGTATATATAAAAAATATGTATATAAAAAAATCTAATTTCATTTCCTATTGCACATAGTGCACAAAAATATTAAATTCTAAAAAATAAAGTTAAGTCAATGATGAAGACACAAAATATATAAGCAGCACAAATGGACAAATACATAAATATATACAGTATAGTGGTAGCCAAAAAATAGAGGAATGCGGGAATCAATAATAACCATAAGGTACAACGGGGAAAAAAAGTATTTAGTCAGCCACCAATTGTGCAAGTTCTCCCACTTAAAAAGATGAGAGAGGCCTGTAATTGACATCATAGGTAGACCACAACTATGAGAGTCAAAATGAGAAAATAAATCCAGAAAATCACCTTGTCTGATTTGGAATGATTTATTTTGGACGCGACTCCACTCCCATAGGTGTAGAGCGCTGTTATGATAAGGCAATTCAGTACCACAATGGACATAGAAGCCAGAGCACATACAGTGACCTGACAATAACCCAAAAACACAGAACGAGCTCTGAGACGTGGAAACTCTGCTGACCGCAATCCCTAATCCTCTCCAACACACACTAGAGGCAGCCGTGGATTGCGCCTAACGCTCCCTATGCAACTCGGCACAGCCTGAGAAACTAGCTAGCCTGAAGATAGAAAATAAGCCTACCTTGCCTCAAGGAAATACCCCAAAGGAAAAGGCAGCCCCCACATATAATGACTGTGAGTTAAGATGAAAAGACAAACGTAGAGATGAAATAGATTTAGCAAAGTGAGGCCCGACTTTCTGAACAGAGCGAGGATAGGAAAGATAACTTTGCGGTCAACACAAAACCCTACAAACAACCATGCAAAGGGGGCAAAAAGACCCTCCGTATCGAACTAATGGCACGGAGGGACACCCTCTGCGTCCCAGAGCTACCAGCAAACAAGAAAAAACAAATACGCAAGCTGGACAGGAAAAAACAGCAAACAAAATAACAAAAGCGGAACTTAGCTATGCAGAGCAGCAGGCCTGTTGTGAATTCTGTGGCTGAATTCACTCCTGTGGTCACAAGTGGTACTGCAGCTTCTGAGCTTCCTCCCTCAGGTGTTCTGGTGAGCTCGTTGGCTGCTTTGTTATTTAACTCCGCCTGATTCTGTCTTCCTTGCTCCTTGTCAATGTTCCAGTGTTGGATCTGAGCTTCTGGATCTTTCCTGTGGCCTGCTGCTCTGCTTAGATAAGTGTTTTTTTGCTTTTGTTGCTACTTTTTCTGTCCAGCTTGTCTATTCGTTTTGCTGGAAGCTCTGAGACGCAAAGGGTGTACCGCCGTGCCGTTAGTTCGGCACGGTGGGTCTTTTTGCCCCCTTTGCGTGGTTTTTTTGCTTTAGGGTTTTTTGTAGACTGCAAAGTTCTCTTTGCTATCCTCGCTCTATCTAGAATATCGGGCCTCACTTTGCTGAATCTATTTCATCCCTACGTTTGTCTTTTCTTCTTGCTAACAGTCATTATATGTGGGGGGCTGCCTTTTCCTTTGGGGTATTTCTCTGAGGCAAGTCAGGCTTGTTTTTCTACCTTCAGGCTAGTCAGCTCCTCAGGCTGTGCCGAGTTGCATAGGTAGTGTCAGGCGCAATCCACAGCTGCCTTTAGTTGTGCTTAGGATAGGTTCAGGTTTTGCGGTCTACAGAGATTCCACGTCTCAGAGCTCGTTCTATTGTTTTTGGGTTATTGTCAGATCACTGTATGTGCTCTGATTGCTGGCACACTGTGTCACTGGATTGCCTACATAACACAGGCCACAGGAACGATCCAGGATGAAGCAAGTCCTATACTAGAACATTGACTGGAGGCCAGGATCAGAGCACCAGGTGGAGTTAAATAGCGCAGCACCTAACGACTTCACCACATCACCTGAGGAAGGAAACACAGAAGCCGCAGTACCACTCTCCTCCACCAACGGAAGCTCACAGACAGAATCAGCCGAAGTACCACTCGTGACCACAGGAGGGAGCTCTGCCACAGAATTCACAACAGAGCGCATATTCATAACCTTAATGAGCGGTACCATGTTACCGCTCGGCACAGGAAGAAGCTGCCGTGCCGGGACCGTGATGCAAGGACATTCAGCGATGGTGTGAGGAGGGTAAGTATGACAGAGATGGATGGAGGAGGACAGGGGAGGACAGGGGAGGATGGAGGAGGACGGGGGAGGACAGAGGAGGACGGGGGAGTATGGAGGATGGGGGAGCCCAGCGGAGCCCAGCCATGCATACAAGATGGGACAGGGGAGCCATGCATACAAGGATGGGAGGGGGGAGCCGAGTAATGCATACACGATGGGACGGGGAGCCATGCATACATCAGGGGGAGCCATACAAAGCTGGACAGGACAGGGGGGACCACACAGAGCTGGACAGGACAGGGGGAACCACACATATCAGGATAGGAATGAGGGGACAATACATACCTGGCTTATACTTGAGTCAATAAGCTTACCCAGTTTTCCGGTGCCTTGGCTTATACTCGAATCGGCATATACTTGAGCATATATGGTATTTCATTTAATAGAAAAACAGAACCTAATATTTGGTACAGAAACCTTTGTTTACAATTACAGAGGTCAGATGTTTCCTGTAGCTCTTGACCAAGTTTGCAAACACTGCAGCGGGGATTTAGGCTCACTATTCCAATCAGATCTTCTCCAGATCTTATAGGTATTGGGGCTGTCGCTGGGCAACATTGAATTACAGCTCCTTCCAAAATGTTTCTATTGGGTTCAGTTCTGGAGAATGGCTATGCCACTCCAGCATGTTGAAATGCTTCTTACTAGAGTTGAGCGACCTTGACCTTTTTAGAGTCGAGCCGGGTTTCGCGAAACCCGACTATCTCAAAAGTCGGGTCGAGTGAAATCGGCCGATTATGACGTAAAGTCGGGATCGACCGAAACCCGAAACCCAATGCAAGTCAATGGGGCAGCATAGTCGGCAGTGAGTGGGGGCCAGGAAAACACCTAGAGTGTCCATTTTAATGTCAAAACCATCCATTCTTCTTAATGAAGCTTGTCAAGCGTAATTTACCTTATAATAATTGGAAGGCATTTGAAATTGGGGGTCATTTGGCTAAAGTTGTGGTGGGTAGGGCTGGTTCAAGTAATTAGTGGGCCCAGGAAATCTGGACCACGTCACGGCAGTGGAGCAGGGAGAGGTAAGTATTTCAACTTTGCAAGTGCTGTGAACCTGAGCAAGCAGGGGGGGCCACTCGTTGGCATTGGCACTGGCACAGGGCCCCTCAAAGTACAGCGGTGTGTTTGCACGGCGGGGGCGCCTCCCACCGGCAGCAACACTTTTGCGTACTATGAGAGGCCCTGTGCCAGTGACGTCGCCAACTAGTATTCCTCCCCCCACCTGATGAAGGAACCTGCACTTTCATCTGCACCTTCCTCTTTGTCCCCGTGTAAGGTGGTATGGTATGCGGGAAGAGCAACCTGACTTTCAGCAGGGTCACAATGTTGTTGTGTAGCGTGCACGGGGAATGTTGCGTTATGGGTCAATGTACCAGCAGACTCATCTATCACTGGCTGGGCAATGGGCAGGATGAGGAGGAAACACAGATATAGGCCCAAAGAATAAAGTTGGCTAAAAGCAGTTCAAAATTGGTAACACAGGAATAACCAGGGGGCATTGCAGTGGAGGACAACTGGAATGAGAGGCTGACACAGAGAGTAGGCCCAAATCAGTAAGTAGTCGAAATGCAGTTCAAAATTGGCAACCGTAGTAAACAGGCGGCACAGCTTTGTTCAGTGGAGGAGAACAGCAAGGAGTGGCAGACACCGATAGTAGGCCCCAACCCAACTAGTAGGCCAAATGCAGTCTAACATTAACAACTACTTAACGAGCGCCTGAAAACGGAATTTCAGGACAGGAAACCAGGAGAACAGCAAGGAGCGGCAGACACTGTTAGTAGGCCCCAAACCAACTAGTACGCCAAATGCAGTTGTTCCATTTAACCACAATTTAACGAGAGCCTGAAGATAGAAGCTCAGGAAAGGCAACCTGGAGAACACCTTGGAGTGGAACACACCATCTCTCTCCACCCCATACCCATTTTGTAGGCCTAATGCAGTGTAGTTTTCTACAACTACTAAACGAGAGTCGGAAGACCGAAGCAATGGCAAGGAAACCTGGAGAACACCTTGGAGTGTAACACACCATCTCTCTCCACCCGATACCCATTTTGTAGGCCTAATGCAGTGTAGTTTTCTACAACTACTAAACGAGAGTCTGAAGATCGAAGCAATGGCGAGGAAACCTGGAGAACACCTTGGAGTGTAACACACCATCTCTCTCCACCCGATACCCATTTTGTAGGCCTAATGCAGTGTAGTTTTCTACAACTACTAAACGAGAGTCTGAAGATCGAAGCAATGGCGAGAAAACCTGGAGAACACCTTGGAGTGTAACACACCATCTCTCTCCACCCCATAGCCAATTTGGAGGCCTAATGCAGTGTAGTTTCCAACAACTACTAAACGAGAGCATTAAGATCGAAGCTCTGGAAAGGCAACCTGGAGAACACCTTGGAGTGGAACACACCATCTCTCTCCACCCTATACCCATTTTGTAGGCCTAATGCAGTGTAGTTTTCTACAACTACTAAACGAGAGTCGGAAGACCGAAGCAATGGCAAGGAAACCTGGGGAACACCTTGGAGTGTAACACACCATCTCTCTCCACCCGATACCCATTTTGTAGGCCTAATGCAGTGTAGTTTTCTACAACTACTAAACGAGAGTCTGAAGATCGAAGCAATGGCGAGGAAACCTGGAGAACACCTTGGAGTGTAACACACCATCTCTCTCCACCCCAATAGCCAATTTGGAGGCCTAATGCAGTGTAGTTTCCAACAACTACTAAATGAGAGCATTAAGATCGAAGCTCTGGAAAGGCAACCTGGAGAACACCTTGGAGTGGAACACACCATCTCTCTCCACCCTATACCCATTTTGTAGGCCTAATGCAGTGTAGTTTTCTACAACTACTAAACGAGAGTCGGAAGACCGAAGCAATGGCAAGGAAACCTGGGGAACACCTTGGAGTGTAACACACCATCTCTCTCCACCCGATACCCATTTTGTAGGCCTAATGCAGTGTAGTTTTCTACAACTACTAAACGAGAGTCTGAAGATCGAAGCAATGGCGAGGAAACCTGGAGAACACCTTGGAGTGTAACACACCATCTCTCTCCACCCCATAGCCAATTTGGAGGCCTAATGCAGTGTAGTTTCCAACAACTACTAAACGAGAGCATTAAGATCGAAGCTCTGGAAAGGCAACCTGGAGAACACCTTGGAGTGGAACACACCATCTCTCTCCACCCTATACCCATGTTGTAGGCCTAATGCAGTGTAGTTTTCTACAACTACTAAACGAGAGTCGGAAGACCGAAGCAATGGCAAGGAAACCTGGGGAACACCTTGGAGTGTAACACACCATCTCTCTCCACCCCATACCCAATTTGTAGGCCTAATGCAGCCTACTTTCCGACAACTACTAAACGAGAGCATGAAGATCGAAGCTCAGGAAAGGCAACCTGGGGAACACCTTGGAGTGTAACACACCCTCTCTCTACACCACGGAAGGGCTGATTCTTAGGAAGGAAGGCTGTCGGAAAGAAGCAGGGCGCGTCCGAGGGTGATTATATTCTTATTAGGTATATACTCACCCTCGGACGCGCCCTGCTTCTTTATTTGTAATGAATGTTTATTTGCAATGTGGTTTTGACTTACTCTATTTTTTTGGTAAATAATGATTTTATTATTTTCATTGTTTTGCATCTTCTTGGCAATAATATAAAGAAGACGCGACAGGACAACACTCCGTGGATGCCATATCTGTGTTTTAAATTGAAAAAAACTTTCAGTTAACTACTTGCAGGAGAAAGTTATTGTAGTTAAAATTAAGTTAATGTTAAAATGTCTGCATTTGATATCTCTCCAGTATTTTCTTTTTTATAAGCAAAATACTTATTTTTATATTTTCTGATGTTGGTTCCAGGGGAACACGGGCAGCAGTAGACAGGTCAGTGGAGGCCTAGTGGAAGGAGGGACCGCAGACAGGCTTCGAAGCCCTAACATAATAAATTGGGCTGGCTGTAGGCAATTTAAAATTGGTTCCAGGGGAACACGGGCAGCAGTAGACAGGTCAGTGGAGGCCTAGTGGAAGGAGGGACCGCAGACAGGCTTCGAAGGCCTAACATAAGAAAAATGTCAATACAATGGTATTGACAGTGCCAGGCATTGAAGGATGTCAGCGTATAGACTAAACATTGGTGGAGCTGTGAGAGAAAATTTTGCAAGTGGTAGAGCACTGTTTGACCTGGGGGGGGGGGACTGTCTTGTGGCCGGCGGTACAGGCCCAGGGCCCCTCATATTACAACGGTGTGTCTGACGTTGGGTGCGCACCACCACCGCCAGACACTTTATTGTACTATGAGGGACCTAGTGGCAGTGCCGTCGACCAAAAGCGGGCACACCCACCTCTTCAGACAAACAGTACTCTCACGGGTGCTGGCGCCAAGTGGCGATACCACGGCCCCGTGTGGGGAGTTTGGCCATTTAGGGAGGTGTTAACATGTCGGATGCTGGACAATCAGGTGCTGCAAATTACGAGATTGGAAAAGTCGTTCAGAATAGTCCACAGGCAAGACCTTTACATAGGAAAGCTAGGTGTCAGCCGGGCAAGGTGGGGCAAAAGATTTCGAAATCCAGTTGTGGTTCATTTTAATGAAGGTTAGATCATCTACATTTTGGGTAGCCAGACGAGTCCTTTTTTCTGTTAGTATTGAACCTGCAGCACTGAATACTCTTTCTGATAGGACACTAGCTGCCGGGCAAGCAAGCTCCTGCAATGCATATTCTGCCAATTCTGGCCAGGTGTCTAATTTTGATGCCCAGTAATCAAATGGGAATGACGGTTGAGGGAGAACGTCGATAAGGGATGAAAAATAGTTAGTAACCATACTGGACAAATGTTGTCTCCTGTCACTTTGAATTGATGCTGCAGTACCTGTCCTGTCTGCGGTCATAGCAAAATCACTCCACAACCTGGTCAGAAAACCCCTCTGGCCAACGCCACTTCTGATTTCTGCCCCTCTAACACCTCTGGTCTGCTGGCCCCTGCAGCTCGTGTTAGAACGATCACGGGCGCTGTGTGCAGGGAATGCCAGAAGCAAACGGTCAATAAGAGTTGATTGTTTGGTTGCTAATATTAGTTCCAAGTTCTCATGTGGCATTATATTTTGCAATTTGCCTTTATAGCGAGGATCAAGGAGGCAGGCCAACCAGTAATCGTCATCGTTCATCATTTTTGTTATGCGTGTGTCCCTTTTGAGGATACGTAAGGCATAATCCGCCATGTGGCCCAAAGTTCCAGTTCTCAAATCTGTGGTTGTGCTTGGTTGAGGGGCAGTTTCAGGCAAATCCACGTCACTTGTGTCCCTCCAAAAACCAGAACCCGGCCTTGCCGCGCCAACAATTTCCACTGGCCCCGGAAAAGCTTCCTCATTAAAAATATAATCATCCCCATCATCCTCCTCGTCCTCCTCCTCCTCTTCGCCCGCTACCTCGTCCTGTACACTGCCCTGGCCAGACAATGGCTGACTGTCATCAAGGCTTTCCTTTTCCTCAGCTGCAGACGCCTGATCCTTTATGTGCGTCAAACTTTGCATCAGCAGACGCATTAGGGGGATGCTCATGCTTATTATGGCGTTGTCTGCACTAACCAGCCGTGTGCATTCCTCAAAACACTGAAGGACTTGACACATGTCTTGAATCTTCGACCACTGCACACCTGACAACTCCATGTCTGCCATCCTACTGCCTGCCCGTGTATGTGTATCCTCCCACAAAAACATAACAGCCCGCCTCTGTTCACACAGTCTCTGAAGCATGTGCAGTGTTGAGTTCCACCTTGTTGCAATGTCTATGATTAGGCGATGCTGGGGAAGGTTCAAAGAACGCTGATAGGTCTGCATACGGCTGGAGTGTACGGGCGAACGGCGGATATGTGAGCAAAGTCCACGCACTTTGAGGAGCAGGTCGGATAACCCCGGATAACTTTTCAGGAAGCACTGCACCACCAGGTTTAAGGTGTGAGCCAGGCAAGGAATGTGTTTCAGTTGGGAAAGGGAGATGGCAGCCATGAAATTCCTTCCGTTATCACTCACTACCTTGCCTGCCTCAAGATCTACAGTGCCCAGCCACGACTGCGTTTCTTTCTGCAAGAACTCGGACAGAACTTCAGCGGTGTGTCTGTTGTCGCCCAAACACTTCATAGCCAATACAGCCTGCTGACGTTTGCCAGTAGCTGCCCCATAATGGGAGACCTGGTGTGCAACAGTGGCAGCTGCGGATGGAGTGGTTGTGCGACTGCGGTCTGTGGACGAGGTCTCGCTTCTGCAGGAGGACGAGGAGGAGGAGGAGGGGGTGCGAACGGCTACAGCCAACTGTTTCCTAGACCGTGGGCTAGGCAGAACTGTCCCAAACTTGCTGTCCCCTGTGGACCCTGCATCCACCACATTTACCCAGTGTGCCGTGATGGACACGTAACGTCCCTGGCCATGCCTACTGGTCCATGCATCTGTTGTCAGGTGCACCTTTGTGCTCACAGATTGCCTGAGTGCATGGACGATGCGCTCTTTAACATGCTGGTGGAGGGCTGGGATGGCTTTTCTGGAAAAAAAGTGTCGACTGGGTAGCTCGTAGCGTGGTACAGCGTAGTCCATCAGGGCTTTGAAAGCTTCGCTTTCAACTAACCGGTAGGGCATCATCTCTAACGAGATTAGTCTAGCTATGTGGGCGTTCAAACCCTGTGTACGCGGATGCGAGGCTAAGTACTTCCTTTTTCTAACCATAGTCTCATGTAGGGTGAGCTGGACTGGAGAGCTGGAGATCGTGGAACTAGCGGGGGTGCCGGTGGACATGGCAGACTGAGAGACGGTGGGAGATGATATTGTTGCCGCCGGTGCCCTAGATGCAGTGTTTCCTACTACGAAACTGGTGATTCCCTGACCCTGACTGCTTTGGCCTGGCAAAGAAACCTGCACAGATACTGCAGGTGGTGCAGAAAATGGTGGCCCTACACTGCCGGAAGGGATGTTGCGTTGATGACTAGCTTCATTGGCCGAGGGTGCTACAACCTTAAGGGACGTTTGGTAGTTAGTCCAAGCTTGCAAATGCATGGTGGTTAAATGTCTATGCATGCAACTTGTATTGAGACTTTTCAGATTCTGCCCTCTGCTTAAGGTAGTTGAACATTTTTGACAGATGACTTTGCGCTGATCAATTGGATGTTGTTTAAAAAAATGCCAGACTGCACTCTTTCTAGCATCGGATACCTTTTCAGGCATTGCAGACTGAGCTTTAACCGGATGGTCACGCTGTCCTCCAACAGGTTTTGACTTTGCCACGCGTTTTGGGCAAGATACGGGCCCGGCAGATGGAACCTGTTTCGATGTTGATGCCTGCTGCGGCCCCTCCTCCTCCGCTTCAGAACTGCTGCCGCCTGCACCCTGTTCCCCCAATGGCTGCCAATCGGGGTCAAGAACTGGGTCATCTATTACCTCTTCTTGTAGCTCGTGTGCAACTTCGTCTGTGTCACCGTGTCGGTCGGTGGTATAGCGTTCGTGATGGGGCAACATAGTCTCATCAGGGTCTGATTCTTGATCAGCACCCTGCGAGGGCAATGTTGTGGTCTGAGTCAAAGGACCAGCATAGTAGTCTGGCTGTGGCTGTGCATCAGTGCACTCCATGTCAGATTCAACTTGTAATGGGCATGGACTGTTAACTGCTTCACTTTCTAAGCCAGGGACGGTATGTGTAAAGAGCTCCATGGAGTAACCCGTTGTGTCGCCTGCTGCATTCTTCTCTGTTGTTGTTTTTGCTGAAGAGGACAAGGAAGCGACTTGTCCCTGACCGTGAACATCCACTAACGACGTGCTGCTTTTACTTTTACCAGTTTCACGAGAGGAGGCAAAAGAGCTAGAGGCTGAGTCAGCAAGATAAGCCAAAACTTGCTCTTGCTGCTCCGGCTTTAAAAGCGGTTTTCCTACTCCCAGAAAAGGGAGCGTTCGAGGCCTTGTGTAGCCAGACGACCAACCTGGCTCCACAGCTCCAGACTTAGGTGCAATATTTTTTTTCCCACGACCACCTGATGCTCCACCACTACCACTACCCTCATTACCAGCTGACAATGAACGCCCCCGGCCACGACCTCTTCCACCAGACTTCCTCATTGTTTTAAAAACGTTACCAAACTAACGGTATTTGTTGCTGTCACACAACTTACACGGTGAGCTATAACTTCAGTATGATTTAGCTACCCCTTTACAGGTGGGTGAGACCACAACGAAAATCAGGCACAATGTTACACACTCTGTTGTTGGTGGCAACAAATGAGAGAGATGCCACACACGCAGGACTGTCACTGAAGCGCAAATGTAAATATTAATCTCCCACTGATTTGTTTGTTTTTTTTTAAAAGGGAGACTTTAGAAAAAAAAAAATAATAAAAAAAAATGATTTTTTAAGGAAGAATTTATAAACCAAATAAAATGAAATGATTGTTTCAGGGAGAATTTAGAAAACAAATAAAAAAAAAATAGGCTTTGTAGGGCCCACTGAGTGAGAGAGGACGCACACAGGAGTCAGGAGTGGCACACAAGCCCAGAGGCCAATATTTTTCTCCCACTGATTGATTTAGTGATTTTTTCAGGTAGATTTTGGAACCCAAATCAAGCAAAAAAATTAATAGGCTTTCTATGGCCCACAATTGAAGAGAGAGAGATGGCACACCCAGGAGTCAAGACTGGCACACAAGCAGAAAGGGCAATATTAATCTCCCACTGATTTGATTTTTTTTTTTTTTCAGGGAGACTTTAGAAAAAGAAAAAATACAAAAAAATGAATTTTTCAGGAAGAATTTAGAAACCAAATAAAATAAAATGATTGTTTCAGGGAGAATTTAGAAAGCAAATAAAAAAAAAAAAGGCTTTGTAGGGCCCACTGAGTGAGAGAGGACGCACACAGGAGTCAGGAGTGGCACACAAGCCCAGAGGCCAATATTTTTCTCCCACTGATTGATTTAGTGATTTTTTCAGGTAGATTTTGGAACCCAAATCAAGCAAAAAAATTAATAGGCTTTCTATGGCCCACAATTGGAGAGAGAGAGATGGCACACCCAGGAGTCAAGACTGGCACACAAGCAGAAAGGGCAATATTAATCTCCCACTGATTTGATTTTTTTTTTTTTTTCAGGGAGACTTTAGAAAAAAAAAATACAAAAAAATGAATTTTTCAGGAAGAATTTAGAAACCAAATAAAATAAAATGATTGTTTCAGGGAGAATTTAGAAAACAAATTAAAAAAAATAGGCTTTGTAGGGCCCACTGAGTGAGAGAGGACACACACAGGAGTCAGGAGTGGCACACAAGCCCAGAGGCCAATATTTTTCTCCCACTGATTGATTTAGTGATTTTTTCAGGTAGATTTTGGAACCCAAATCAAACAAAAAAATTAATAGGCTTTCTATGGCCCACAATTGGAGAGAGAGAGATGGCACACCCAGGAGTCAAGACTGGCACACAAGCAGAAAGGGCAATATTAATCTCCCACTGATTTGATTTTTTTTTTTTTTCAGGGAGACTTTAGAAAAAAAAAATACAAAAAAATGAATTTTTCAGGAAGAATTTAGAAACCAAATAAAATAAAATGATTTTTTCAGGGAGAATTTAGAAAACAAATAAAACAAAAAATAGGCTTTCTAGGGCCCACTGAGTGAGAGAGGACGCACAAAGGAGTCAGGAGTGGCACACAAGCCCAGAGGCCAATATTTATCTCCCACTGATTGATTTATTGATTTTTTCAGGTAGAATTTAGAACCCAAATCAACCAAAAAAATAAATAGGCTTTCTATGGCCCACTATTTGTGAGAGAGATGGCACGCTCAGGACTGGCACACAAGCCCAGAGGCCAATATTAATCTCCCACTTTTTTTTTTTTTTCCAGGGAAAATTTATAAACCCAATAAAAAAAATAATAAATAGGCTTTCTATGGCCCACTATCTGAGAGAGAGAGATGGCACGCTTAGGACTGGCACACAAGCCCAAAGGCCAATATTAATCTCCCACTGATTGATATATTGATTTTTTCAGGTAGAATTTAGAACCCAAATCAACCAAAAAAATAAATACGCTTTCTATGGCCCACTATTTGTGAGAGAGATGGCACGCTCAGGACTGGCACACAAGCCCAGAGGCCAATATTAATCTCCCACTTTTTTTTTTTTTTTCCAGGGAAAAATTATAAACCCAATAAAAAAAATAATAAATAGGCTTTCTATGGCCCACTATCTGAGAGAGAGAGATGGCACGCTTAGGACTGGCACACAAGCCCAAAGGCCAATATTAATCTCCCACTGATTGATTTATTGATTTTTTTCAGGTAGAATTTAGAACACAAATCAAGCAAAAAAATTAATAGGCTTTCTATGGCCCACTGAGTGAGAGATGGCACACACAGGAGTAAGGAGTGGCACACAAGCCCTGAGGCCAATATTTTTCTCCCACTGATTGATGTAGTGATTTTTTCAGGTAGATTTTAGAACCCAAATCAAGCAAAAAAATAAATAGGCTTTCTATGGCCCACTGAGTGAGAGATGACACAGACAGGGATGGCACTCTAGCAGAAATGCCAATCTTAATCTCCCACAAAAAAAAAAAAAAAAGAAAAAAAAAAAGGAACTGTCCTTCAATTACTATCTCCCTGCAGTAATCTCAGCCAGGTATGGCAGGCAGCAATAAGGAGTGGACTGATGCACAAATTAAATAAAAAGTGTGGACAAACAAACAAGATAGCTGTGCAGAAAGGAAGGAACAAGAGGATTTGTGCTTTGAAAAAAGCAGTTGGTTTGCACAGCGGCGTACACACAGCAATGCAGCTATCAGGGAGCCTTCTAGGGCAGCCCAATGAGCTACAGCGCTGAGAAAAAAAAAAAAATGTAGCTTCCACTATCCCTGCACACCGAAGGTGGTGTTGGACAGTGCAAATCGCTACAGCACAAGCGGTTTGGTGGTTAATGGACCCTGCCTAACGCTATCCCTGCTTCTGACGAAGCGGCAGCAACCTCTCCCTAAGCTCAGATCAGCAGCAGTAACATGGCGGTCGGCGGGAACGCCCCTTTATAGCCCCTGTGACGCCGCGGACAGCAAGCCAATCACTGCAATGCCCTTCTCTAAGATGGTGGGGACCAGGACCTATGTCATCACGCTGCCCACACTCTGCGTTTACCTTCATTGGCTGAGGAATGGCGCTTTTCGCGTCATTGAAACGCGACTTTGGCGCGAAAGTCGCGTACCGCATGGCCGACCCCGCACAGGGGTCGGATCGGGTTTCATGAAACCCGACTTTGTCAAAAGTCGTCGACTTTTGAAAATGTTCGACCCGTTTCGCTCAACCCTACTTCTTACAGTGTGTTTTGGGTCATTGTCTTGCTGGAAGACCTAGCCACGACCCATCTTCAATACTCTTATTGATGGAAGGAGGTTGTTGGCAAAAATATTGCGACACATGACCCCATCCATCCTCCCTTCAATATGATGCAGTTGTCCTGTCTCCTTTGCAGAAAAGCACCCCCAGAGTATGATGTATCCCCACCATGCTTCACAGTTGGAATGGTGTTCTTGGGGTTATACTCATCTTTCTTCCTCCAAATACAGCAAGCGAAGTTGATACCATAAGTTCTATTTTGGTTTTATCTGAACACACAACCTTCTCCCATGCCTCACATGGATCATCTAGATGATCATTGACAAATTTCAAATGGCCCTGGATAAGTGCTAGCGTGAGCAGGGGGACCTCGCCTGCCCTGCAGGATTTCAATCCATGACAGTGTAGTGTGTTACTAGTGGTAATTAGGGTTGAGCGACCTTGACCTTTTTAGAGTCGAGCCGTGTTTCGCGAAACCCGACTATCTTAGAAGTCGAGTCGAGTGGAATCGGCCGATTATCGCGAAAAGTTGGGTATCGCCCGAAACACGAAACCCAATGCAAGTCAATGGGGGAGCATAGTCGGCAGTGAGTGGAGGCCAGGAAAACACCTACACTGCCCATTGTAATGGCAAAAACATCCATTCTTGTTAAAGAAGCTTGTCAATCGTAATTTACCTTATAATAATTGGAAGGCATTTGAAATTGGGGGTCATTTGGCTAAAGTTGGGGGGGGTAGGGCTGGTTCAAGTAATTAGTGGGCCCAGTAAATCTGGACCACGTCACGGCAGTGGAGCAGGGAGAGGTAAGTATTTAAACTTTGCAAGTGCTGTGAACCTGAGCAAGCAGGGGGGGCCCACTCGTTGGCATTGGCACTGGCACAGGGCCCCTCAAAGTACAGCGGTGTGTTTGCACGGCGGGGGCGCCTCCCACCATCAGCAACACTTTTGCGTACTATGAGAGGCCCTGTGCCAGTGACGTCGCCAACTAGTATTCCTCCCCCCACCTGATGAAGGAACCTGCACTTTCATCTGCACCTTCCTCTTTGTCCCCGTGTAAGGTGGTATGGTATGCGGGAAGAGGAACCTGACTTTCAGCAGGGTCACAATCTTGCTGTGTAGCGTGCACGGGGAATTTTGCGTTATGGGTCAATGTACCAGCAGACTCATCTATCACTGGCTGGGCAATGGGCAGGATGAGGAGGAAACACAGATATAGGCCCAAAGAATAAAGTTGGCTAAATGCAGTTCAAAATTGGTAACACAGGACTAACCAGGGGGCATTGCAGTGGAGGACAACTGGAATGAGAGGCTGACACAGAGAGTAGGCCCAAATCAGTAAGTAGTCGAAATGCAGTTCAAAATTGGCAACCGTAGTAAACAGGCGGCACAGCTTTGTTCAGTGGAGGAGAACAGCAAGGAGTGGCAGACACCGATAGTAGGCCCCAACCCAACTAGTAGGCCAAATGCAGTCTAACATTAACAACTACTTAACGAGAGCCTGAAAATGGAATTTCAGGACAGGAAACCAGGAGAACAGCAAGGAGTGGCAGACACCGATAGTAGGCCCCAAACCAACTAGTACGCCAAATGCAGTTGTTCCATTTAACCACAATTTAATGAGAGCCTGAAGATAGAAGCTCAGGAAAGGCAACCTGGAGAACACCTTGGAGTGTAACACACCATCTTTCTACACCCCATACCCAATTTGTAGGCCTAATGCAGCGTAGTTTCCAACAACTACTAAACGAGAGCATGAAGATCGAAGCAATGGAGAGGAAACCTGGGGAACACCTTGGAGTGGAACACACCATCTCTCTACACCCCATACCCAATTTGTAGGCCTAATGCAGTGTAGTTTCCAACAACTACTAAACGAGAGCCAGAAGATCGAAGCTCAGGAAAGGCAACCTGGAGAACACCTTGGAGTGGAACACACCATCTCGCTACACCCCATACCCAATTTGTAGGCCTAATGCAGTGTAGTTTCCAACAACTACTAAACGAGAGCCAGAAGATCGAAGCTCAGGAAAGGCAACCTGGAGAACACCTTGGAGTGGAACACACCATCTCTCTACACCCCATACCCAATTTGTAGGCCTAATGCAGTGTAGTTTCCAACAACTACTAAACGAGAGCATGAAGATCGAAGCAATGGAGAGGAAACCTGGGGAACACCTTGGAGTGGAACACACCATCTCTCTACACCCCATACCCAATTTGTAGGCCTAATGCAGTGTAGTTTCCAACAACTACTAAACGAGAGCCAGAAGATCGAAGCTCAGGAAAGGCAACCTGGACAACACCTTGGAGTGGAACACACCATCTCTCTACACCCCATACCCAATTTGTAGGCCTAATGCAGCGTAGTTTCCAACAACTACTAAACGAGAGCATGAAGATTGAAGCTCAGGAAAGGCAACCTGGAGAACACCTTGGAGTGGAACACACCATCTCTCTACACCCCATACCCAATTTGTAGGCCTAATGCAGCGTAGTTTCCAACAAGTACTAAACGAGAGCATGAAGATTGAAGCTCAGGAAAGGCAACCTGGAGAACACCTTGGAGTGGAACACACCATCTCTCTACACCCCATACCCAATTTGTAGGCCTAATGCAGCGTAGTTTCCAACAACTACTAAACGAGAGCATGAAGATTGAAGCAATGGAGAGGAAACCTGGGGAACACCTTGGGGAGGCAGACACCGTTAGTAGGCCCTACCAAAGTTGTACACCCAATGCAGTTTTAAAATTCCTAGAGGCTGAAAACAAGACTATTGACGCTCAGCTTTTTTCAAAGGAACACAGCTGAATTGGGTGGCGCAGACAGACACAGGTAGTAGGACTCAAACCAAAAATGTGGCTCACTGCAGCAGAAAAAAGTTACAGGGGTACACAAGCTGCAGTGCTCTGGGCAGTGGAGGACAATTTCAATAGTGAACCGCAGACAGACTTTGTACGCCTACTATTAAAAAAAGGATGCTCTATGCAATTATAAATAGGTTCTAGGGGTACACGGGCAGCAGTGGTGTGGTCAGTGGAGGCCTAGTGGAAGGAGTGACCGCAGACAGGCATCGAAGGCCTAAAATAATAACACATGGCTGTAGGCAATTTTAAATTGGTTCCAGGGGTACACGGGCAGCAGTGGCCTGGTCAGTGTAGTAGTAGTAGAAAGAACGGACCGCAGACAGGCATCGAAGGCCTAAAATAAAAAAATTGGGCTGGCTGTAGGCAATTTTAAATTGGTTCCAGGGGTACACGGGCAGCAGTGGTGTGGTCAGTGGAGGCATATTGTAAGGAGTGACCGCAGACAGGCATCGAAGGCCTAAAATAATAACACATGGCTGTAGGCAATTTTAAATTGGTTCCAGGGGTACACGGGCAGCAGTGGCCTGGTCAGTGTAGTAGTAGTAGAAAGAACGGACCGCAGACAGGCATCGAAGGCCTAAAATAAAAAAAATTGGGCTGGCTGTAGGCAATTTTAAATTGGTTCCAGGGGTACACGGGCAGCAGTGGTGTGGTCAGTGGAGGCATATTGTAAGGAGTGACCGCAGACAGGCATCGAAGGCCTAAAATAATAACACATGGCTGTAGGCAATTTTAAATTGGTTCCAGGGGTACACGGGCAGCAGTGGTGTGGTCAGTGGAGGCCTAGTGGAAGGAGTGACCGCAGACAGGCATCGAAGGCCTAAAATAAAAAAATTGGGCTGGCTGTAGGCAATTTTAAATTGGTTCAAGGGGTACACGGGCAGCAGTGGTGTGGTCAGTGGAGGCCTAGTGGAAGGAGTGACCGCAGACAGGCATCGAAGGCCTAAAATAAAAAAATGGGGCTGGCTGTAGGCAATTTTAAATTGGTTCCAGGGGTACACGGGCAGCAGTGGTGTGGTCAGTGGAGGCATATTGTAAGGAGTGACCGCAGACAGGCATCGAAGGCCTAAAATAATAACACATGGCTGTAGGCAATTTTAAGTTGGTTCCAGGGGTACAAGGGCAGCAGTGGTGTGGTCAGTGGAGGCCTAGTGGAAGGAGTGACCGCAGACAGGCAACGAAGGCCTAAAATAAAAAAATTGGGCTGGCTGTAGGCAATTTTAAATTGGTTCCAGGGGTACACGGGCAGCAGTGGTGTGGTCAGTGGAGGCATATTGTAAGGAGTGACCGCAGACAGGCATCGAAGGCCTAAAATAATAACACATGGCTGTAGGCAATTTTAAATTGGTTCCAGGGGTACACGGGCAGCAGTGGCCTGGTCAGTGTAGTAGTAGTAGAAAGAACGGACCGCAGACAGGCATCGAAGGCCTAAAATAAAAAAATTGGGCTGGCTGTAGGCAATTTTAAATTGGTTCCAGGGGTACACGGGCAGCAGTGGCCTGGTCAGTGTAGTAATAGTAGAAAGAACGGACCGCAGACAGGCATCGAAGGCCTAAAATAAAAAAATTGGGCTGGCTGTAGGCAATTTTAAATTGGTTCCAGGGGTACACGGGCAGCAGTGGTGTGGTCAGTGGAGGCCTAGTGCAAGGAGTGACCGCAGACAGGCATCGAAGGCCTAAAATAATAACACATGGCTGTAGGCAATTTTAAATTGGTTCCAGGGGTACACGGGCAGCAGTGGCCTGGTCAGTGTAGTAGTAGTAGAAAGAACGGACTGCAGACAGGCATCGAAGGCCTAAAATAAAAAAATTGGGCTGCCTTTAGGCAATTTTAAATTGGTTCCAGGGGTACACGGGCAGCAGTGGTGTGGTCAGTGGAGGCATAGTGGAAGGAGTGACCGCAGACAGGCATCGAAGGCCTAAAATAATAACACATGGCTGTAGGCAATTTTAAATTGGTTCCAGGGGTACACGGGCAGCAGTGGCCTGGTCAGTGTAGTAGTAGTAGAAAGAACGGACCGCAGACAGGCATCGAAGGCCTAAGATAAAAAAATTGGGCTGGCTGTAGGCAATTTTAAATTGGTTCCAGGGGTACATGGGCAGCAGTGGTGTGGTCAGTGGAGGCATAGTGGAAGGAGTGACCGCAGACAGGCTTCGAAGGCCTAACATAACAAAAATGTCAATACAATGGTATTGTCAGTGGCAGGCATTGAAGGATGTCAGCGCATAGACTAAACATTGCTGGAGCTGTGAGATAATTTTGCAAGTGGTAGAGCACTGTTTGAGCTGGGGGGGGGGTACTGTCTTGTGGCCGGCGGTACAGGCCCAGGGCCCCTCATATTACAACAGTGTGTCTGATGTTGGGTGCGCACCACCACCGCCAGAGACACTTTATTGTACTAGGAGGGACCCAGTGGCAGTGCCGTCGACCAAAAGCGGGCACACCCACCTCTTCAGACAAACAGCACTCTCACGGGTGCTGTCGCCAAGTGTCGATACCACGGCCCCGTGTGGGGAGTTTGGCCATTTAGTGAGGTGTAAACATGTCGTATGCTGGACAATCAGGTGCAGAAAATTACGAGATTGGAAAAGGCATTCAGAATAGTCCACAGGCAAGACCTTTTCATAGGAAAGCTAGGTGTCAGCCGGGCAAGGTGGGGCAAAAGATTTCGAAATCCAGTTGTGGTTCATTTTAATGAAGGTTAGATCATCTACATTTTGGGTAGCCAGACGAGTCCTTTTTTCTGTTAGTATTGAACCTGCAGCACTGAATACTCTTTCTGATAGGACACTAGCTGCCGGGCAAGCAAGCTCCTGCAATGCATATTCTGCCAATTCTGGCCAGGTGTCTAATTTTGATGCCCAGTAATCAAATGGGAATGACGGTTGAGGGAGAACATCGATAAGGGATGAAAAATAGTTTGTAACCATACTGGACAAATGTTGTCTCCTGTCACTTTGAATTGATGCTGCAGTACCTGTCCTGTCTGCGGTCATAGCAAAATCACTCCACAACCTGGTCAGAAAACCCCTCTGGCCAACGCCACTTCTGATTTCTGCCCCTCTAACTCCTCTGGTCTGCTGGCCCCTGCAGCTCGTGTGAGAACGATCACGGGCGCTGTGTGCAGGGAATGCCAGAAGCAAACGGTCAACAAGAGTTGATTGTTTGGTTGCTAATATTAGTTCCAAGTTCTCATGTGGCACTATATTTTGCAATTTGTCTTTATAGCGAGGATCAAGGAGGCAGGCCAACCAGTAATCGTCATCGTTCATCATTTTAGTTATGCGTGTGTCCCTTTTGAGGATACGTAAGGCATAATCCGCCATGTAGGCCAAAGTTCCAGTTCTCAAATCTGCGGTTGTGCTTGGTTGAGGGGCAGTTTCAGGCAAATCCACGTCACTTGTGTCCCTCCAAAAACCAGAACCCGGCCTTGCCGCGCCAACAATTTCCAGTGGCCCCGGAAAAGCTTCCTCATTAAAAATATAATCATCCCCATCATCCTCCTCCTCTTCGCCCGCTAATTCGTCCTGTACACTGCCCTGGCCAGACAATGGCTGACTGTCATCAAGGCTTTCCTCTTCCTCAGCTGCAGACGCCTGATCCTTTATGTGCGTCAAACTTTGCATCAGCAGATGCATTAGGGGGATGCTCATGCTTATTATGGCGTTGTCTGCACTAACCAGCCGTGTGCATTCCTCAAAACACTGAAGGACTTGACACATGTCTTGAATCTTCGACCACTGCACACCTGACAACTCCATGTCTGCCATCCTACTGCCTGCCCGTGTATGCGTATCCTCCCACAAAAACATAACAGCCCGCCTCTGTTCGCACAGTCTCTGAAGCATGTGCAGTGTTGAGTTCCACCTTGTTGCAACGTCTATGATTAGGCAATGCTGGGGATGGTTCAAAGAACGCTGATAGGTCTGCATACGGCTGGAGTGTACGGGCGAATGGCGGATATGTGAGCAAAGTCCACGCACTTTGAGGAGCAGGTCGGATAACCCCGGATAACTTTTCAGGAAGCACTGCACCACCAGGTTTAAGGTGTGAGCCAGGCAAGGAATGTGTTTCAGTTGGGAAAGGGAGATGGCAGCCATGAAATTCCTTCCGTTATCACTCACTACCTTGCCTGCCTCAAGATCTACAGTGCCCAGCCACGACTGCGTTTCTTTCTGCAAGAACTCGGACAGAACTTCCGCGGTGTGTCTGTTGTCGCCCAAACACTTCATAGCCAATACAGCCTGCTGACGTTTGCCAGTAGCTGCCCCATAATGGGAGACCTGGTGTGCAACAGTGGCAGCTGCGGATGGAGTGGTTGTGCAACTGCGGTCTGTGGACGAGCTCTCGCTTCTGCAGGAGGACGAAGAGGAGGAGGAGGGGGTGCGAACGGCTACAGCCAACTGTTTCCTAGACCGTGGGCTAGGCAGAACTGTCCCAAACTTGCTGTCCCCTGTGGACCCTGCATCCACAACATTCACCCAGTGTGCCGTGATGGACACGTAACGTCCCTGGCCATGCCTACTGGTCCATGCATCTGTTGTCAGGTGCACCTTTGTGCTCACAGATTGCCTGAGTGCATGGACGATGCGCTCTTTAACATGCTGGTGGAGGGCTGGGATGGCTTTTCTGGAAAAAAGTGTCGACTGGGTAGCTCGTAGCGTGGTACAGCGTAGTCCATCAGGGCTTTGAAAGCTTCGCTTTCAACTAACCGGTAGGGCATCATCTCTAACGAGATTAGTCTAGCTATGTGGGCGTTCAAACCCTGTGTACGCGGATACGAGGCTAAGTACTTCCTTTTTCTAACCATAGTCTCATGTAGGGTGAGCTGGACGGGAGAGCTGGAGATCGTGGAACTAGCGGGGGTGCCGGTGGACATGGCAGACTGAGAGACGGTGGGAGATGGTATTGTTGCCGCCGGTGCCCTAGATGCAGTGTTTCCTACTACGAAACTGGTGATTCCCTGACCCTGACTGCTTTGGCCTGGCAAAGAAACCTGCACAGATACTGCAGGTGGTGCGGAAAATGGTGGCCCTACACTGCCGGAAGGGATGTTGCGTTGCTGACTAGCTTCATTGGCCGAGGGTGCTACAACCTTAAGGGACGTTTGGTAGTTAGTCCAGGCTTGCAAATGCATGGTGGTTAAATGTCTATGCATGCAACTTGTATTGAGACTTTTCAGATTCTGTCCTCTGCTTAAGGTAGTTGAACATTTTTGACAGATGACTTTGCGCTGATCAATTGGATGTTGTTTAAAAAAATGCCAGACTGCACTCTTTCTAGCATCGGATACCTTTTCAGGCATTGCAGACTGAGCTTTAACCAGATGGCCACGCTGTTCTCCAACAGGTTTTGGCTTTGCCACGCGTTTTGGGCAAGATACGGGCCCGGCAGATGGAACCTGTTGCGATGTTGATGCCTGCTGCGGCCCCTCCTCCTCCGCTTCAGAACTGCTGCCGCCTGCACCCTGTTCCCCCAATGGCTGCCAATCGGGGTCAAGAACTGGGTCATCTATTACCTCTTCTTGTAGCTCGTGTGCAACTTCGTCTGTGTCACCGTGTCGGTCGGTGGTATAGCGTTCGTGATGGGGCAACATAGTCTCATCAGGGTCTGATTCTTGATCATTACCCTGCGAGGACAATGTTGTGGTCTGAGTCAAAGGACCAGCATAGTAGTCTGGCTGTGGCTGTGCATCAGTGCACTCCATGTCAGATTCAACTTGTAATGGGCATGGACTGTTAACTGCTTCACTTTCTAAGCCAGGGACGGTATGTGTAAAGAGCTCCATGGAGTAACCCGTTGTGTCGCCTGCTGCATTCTTCTCTGTTGTTGTTTTTGCTGAAGAGGACAAGGAAGTGACTTGTCCCTGACTGTGAACATCCACTAACGACGCGCTGCTTTGACATTTACCAGTTTCACGAGAGGAGGCAAAAGAGCTAGAGGCTGAGTCAGCAAGATAAGCCAAAACTTGCTCTTGCTGCTCCGGCTTTAAAAGCGGTTTTCCTACTCCCAGAAAAGGGAGCGTTCGAGGCCTTGTGTAGCCAGACGACGAACCTGGCTCCACAGCTCTAGACTTAGGTGCAATATTTTTTTTCCCATGACCAGCTGATGCTCCACCACTACCCTCATTACCAGCTGACAATGAACGCCCCCGGCCACGACCTCTTCCACCAGACTTCCTCATTGTTTTAAAAACATAACCAAACTAACGGTATTTGTTGCTGTCACACAACTTACACGGTGAGCTATAACTTCAGTATGATTTAGCTACCCCTTTACAGGTGAGTGAGACCACAACGAAAATCAGGCACAATCTTACACACTCTGTTGTTGGTGGCAACAAATGAGAGAGATGCCACACACGCAGGACTGTCACTGAAGCACAAATGTAAATATTAATCTCCCACTGATTTGATTTTTTTTTTTTTTCAGGGAGACTTTAGGAAAAAAAAAATAGAATAAAATGATTTTTTCAGGAAGAATTTAGAAACCAAATAAAATAAAATGATTTTTTCAGGGAGAATTTAGAAAACAAATAAAACAAAAAAAGGCTTTCTATGGCCCACTGAGTGAGAGATGACGCACACAGGAGTCAGGAGTGGCACACAAGCCCAGAGGCCAATATTTATCTCCTACTGATTGATGTAGTGATTTTTTCAGGTAGATTTTGGAACCCAAATCAAGGTAAAAAAAAAATAGGCTTTCTATGGCCCACAATTGGAGAGAGAGAGAGAGAGATGGCACACCCAGGAGTCAAGACTGGCACACAAGCAGAAAGGGCAATATTAATCTCCCACTGATTTGATTTTTTTTTTTTTTCAGGGAGACTTTAGGAAAAAAAAATAATAGAATAAAATGATTTTTTCAGGAAGAATTTAGAAACCAAATAAAATAAAATGATTTTTTCAGGGAGAATTTAGAAAACAAATAAAACAAAAAAAGGCTTTCTATGGCCCACTGAGTGAGAGATGACGCACACAGGAGTCAGGAGTGGCACACAAGCCCAGAGGCCAATATTTATCTCCCACTGATTGATGTAGTGATTTTTTCAGGTAGATTTTGGAACCCAAATCAAGCTAAAAAAAAAATAGGCTTTCTATGGCCCAGAATTGGAGAGAGAGAGAGAGATGGCACACCCAGGAGTCAAGACTGGCACACAAGCAGAAAGGGCATTATTAATCTCCCACTGATTTGTTTTTGTTTTTTTTTTCAGGGAGACTTTAGGAAAAAAAAATAATAGAATAAAATGATTTTTTCAGGAAGAATTTAGAAACCAAATAAATTAAAATGATTTTTTCAGGGAGAATTTAGAAAACAAATAAAACAAAAAAAGGCTTTCTATGGCCCACTGAGTGAGAGATGACGCAGACAGGAGTCAGGAGTGGCACACAAGCCCAGAGGCCAATATTTATCTCCCACTGATTGATGTAGTGATTTTTTCAGGTAGATTTTGGAACCCAAATCAAGCTAAAAAAAAAATAGGCTTTCTATGGCCCACAATTGGAGAGAGAGAGAGAGAGAGATGGCACACCCAGGAGTCAAGACTGGCACACAAGCAGAAAGGGCAATATTAATCTCCCACTGATTTGTTTTGTTTTGTTTTTTTCAGGGAGACTTTAGGAAAAAAAAATAATAGAATAAAATGATTTTTTCAGGAAGAATTTAGAAACCAAATAAAATAAAATGATTTTTTCAGGGAGAATTTAGAAAACAAATAAAACAAAAAAAGGCTTTCTATGGCCCACTGAGTGAGAGATGACGCACACAGGAGTCAGGAGTGGCACACAAGCCCAGAGGCCAATATTTATCTCCCACTGATTGATGTAGTGATTTTTTCAGGTAGATTTTGGAACCCAAATCAAGCTAAACAAATAATAGGCTTTCTATGGCCCACAATTGGAGAGAGAGAGAGAGATGGCACACCCAGGAGTCAAGACTGGCACACAAGCAGAAAGGGCAATATTAATCTCCCACTGATTTGATTTTTTTTTTTTTCAGGGAGACTTTAGGAAAAAAAAATAATAGAATAAAATGATTTTTTCAGGAAGAATTTAGAAACCAAATAAAATAAAATGATTTTTTCAGGGAGAATTTAGAAAACAAATAAAACAAAAAAAGGCTTTCTATGGCCCACTGAGTGAGAGATGACGCACACAGGAGTCAGGAGTGGCACATAAGCCCAGAGGCCAATATTTATCTCCCACTGATTGATGTAGTGATTTTTTCAGGTAGATTTTGGAACCCAAATCAAGCTAAAAAAAAAATAGGCTTTCTATGGCCCAGAATTGGAGAGAGAGAGAGAGATGGCACACCCAGGAGTCAAGACTGGCACACAAGCAGAAAGGGCATTATTAATCTCCCACTGATTTGTTTTTGTTTTTTTTTTCAGGGAGACTTTAGGAAAAAAAAATAATAGAATAAAATGATTTTTTCAGGAAGAATTTAGAAACCAAATAAATTAAAATGATTTTTTCAGGGAGAATTTAGAAAACAAATAAAACAAAAAAAGGCTTTCTATGGCCCACTGAGTGAGAGATGACGCAGACAGGAGTCAGGAGTGGCACACAAGCCCAGAGGCCAATATTTATCTCCCACTGATTGATGTAGTGATTTTTTCAGGTAGATTTTGGAACCCAAATCAAGCTAAAAAAAAAATAGGCTTTCTATGGCCCACAATTGGAGAGAGAGAGAGAGAGAGATGGCACACCCAGGAGTCAAGACTGGCACACAAGCAGAAAGGGCAATATTAATCTCCCACTGATTTGTTTTGTTTTGTTTTTTTCAGGGAGACTTTAGGAAAAAAAAATAATAGAATAAAATGATTTTTTCAGGAAGAATTTAGAAACCAAATAAAATAAAATGATTTTTTCAGGGAGAATTTAGAAAACAAATAAAACAAAAAAAGGCTTTCTATGGCCCACTGAGTGAGAGATGACGCACACAGGAGTCAGGAGTGGCACACAAGCCCAGAGGCCAATATTTATCTCCCACTGATTGATGTAGTGATTTTTTCAGGTAGATTTTGGAACCCAAATCAAGCTAAACAAATAATAGGCTTTCTATGGCCCACAATTGGAGAGAGAGAGAGAGATGGCACACACAGGAGTCAAGACTGGCACACAAGCAGAAAGGGCAATATTAATCTCCCACTGATTTGATTTTTTTTTTTTTCAGGGAGACTTTAGGAAAAAAAAATAATAGAATAAAATGATTTTTTCAGGAAGAATTTAGAAACCAAATAAAAT
The DNA here is from genome assembly GCF_032444005.1 of Ranitomeya imitator. NCBI lineage: Eukaryota > Metazoa > Chordata > Amphibia > Anura > Dendrobatidae > Ranitomeya > Ranitomeya imitator. Next base: position 279,968,805 of record NC_091282.1, on the reverse strand, counting down.
AAAATGATTTTTTCAGGGAGAATTTAGAAAACAAATAAAACAAAAAAAGGCTTTCTATGGCCCACTGAGTGAGAGATGACGCACACAGGAGTCAGGAGTGGCACATAAGCCCAGAGGCCAATATTTATCTCCCACTGATTGATGTAGTGATTTTTTCAGGTAGATTTTGGAACCCAAATCAAGCTAAAAAAAAAAATAGGCTTTCTATGGCCCACAATTGGAGAGAGAGAGAGAGATGGCACACCCAGGAGTCAAGACTGGCACACAAGCAGAAAGGGCAATATTAATCTCCCACTGATTTGATTTTTTTTTTTTTCAGGGAGACTTTAGGAAAAAAAAATAGAATAAAATGATTTTTTCAGGAAGAATTTAGAAACCAAATAAAATAAAATGATTTTTTCAGGGAGAATTTAGAAAACAAATAAAACAAAAAAAGGCTTTCTATGGCCCACTGAGTGAGAGATGACGCACACAGGAGTCAGGAGTGGCACACAAGCCCAGAGGCCAATATTTATCTCCCACTGATTGATGTAGTGATTTTTTCAGGTAGATTTTGGAACCCAAATCAAGCTAAACAAATAATAGGCTTTCTATGGCCCACAATTGGAGAGAGAGAGAGAGATGGCACACCCAGGAGTCAAGACTGGCACACAAGCAGAAAGGGCAATATTAATCTCCCACTGATTTGATTTTTTTTTTTTTCAGGGAGACTTTAGGAAAAAAAAATAATAGAATAAAATGATTTTTTCAGGAAGAATTTAGAAACCAAATAAAATAAAATGATTTTTTCAGGGAGAATTTAGAAAACAAATAAAACAAAAAAAGGCTTTCTATGGCCCACTGAGTGAGAGATGACGCACACAGGAGTCAGGAGTGGCACACAAGCCCAGAGGCCAATATTTATCTCCCACTGATTGATGTAGTGATTTTTTCAGGTAGATTTTGGAACCCAAATCAAGCTAAAAAAAAAATAGGCTTTCTATGGCCCACAATTGGAGAGAGAGAGAGAGATGGCACACCCAGGAGTCAAGACTGGCACACAAGCAGAAAGGGCAATATTAATCTCCCACTGATTTGATTTTTTTTGTTTTTTTCAGGGAGACTTTAGGAAAAAAAAATAGAATAAAATGATTTTTTCAGGAAGAATTTAGAAACCAAATAAAATAAAATGATTTTTTCAGGGAGAATTTAGAAAACAAATAAAACAAAAAAAGGCTTTCTATGGCCCACTGAGTGAGAGATGACGCACACAGGAGTCAGGAGTGGCACACAAGCCCAGAGGCCAATATTTATCTCCCACTGATTGATGTAGTGATTTTTTCAGGTAGATTTTGGAACCCAAATCAAGCTAAAAAAATAATAGGCTTTCTATTTCCCACAATTGGAGAGAGAGAAAGAGATGGCACACCCAGGAGTCAAGACTGGCACACAAGCAGAAAGGGCAATATTAATCTCCCACTGATTTGATTTTTTTTTTTTTTCCAGGGAGACTTTAGAAAAAAAAAATAATAAAAAAAAAAATTATTTTTTCAGGAAGAATTTAGAAACCAAATAAAATAAAAATGATTTTTTCAGGGAGAATTTATAAAACAAATAAAACAAAAAATAGGCTTTCTATGGCCCACTGAGTGAGAGATGACGCACACAGGAGTCAGGAGTGGCACACAAGCCCAGAGGCCAATATTTATCTCCCACTGATTGATTTATTGATTTTTTCAGGTAGAATTTAGAACCCAAATCAACCAAAAAAATAAATAGGCTTTCTATGGCCCACTATTTGTGAGAGAGATGGCACGCTCAGGACTGGCACACAAGCCCAGAGGCCAATATTAATCTCCCACTTTTTATTTTTTTTCAGGGAAAATTTATAAACCCAATAAAAAAAATAATAAATAGGCTTTCTATGGCCCACTATCTGAGAGAGAGAGATGGCACGCTTAGGACTGGCACACAAGCCCAAAGGCCAATATTAATCTCCCTTTTTTTTTCAGGGAGAATTTATAAAACCAAAAAAAATAAAATAAATAGGCTTTCTATGGCCCACTATTTGTGAGAGAGATGGCACGCTCAGGACTGGCACACAAGCCCAGAGGCCAATATTAATCTCCCACTTTTTTTTTTTTTTGTTCCAGGGAAAATTTATAAACCCAATAAAAAAAATAATAAATAGGCTTTCTATGGCCCACTATCTGAGAGAGAGAGATGGCACGCTTAGGACTGGCACACAAGCCCAAAGGCCAATATTAATCTCCCACTGATTGATTTATTGATTTTTTCAGGTAGAATTTAGAACCCAAATAAAGCAAAAAAAAAGGGCTTTCTATGGCCCACTGAGTGAGTGATGATGCACACAGGAGTCAGGAGTGGCACACAAGCCCTGAGGCCAATATTTTTCTCCCACTGATTGATGTAGTGATTTTTTCAGGTAGATTTTATAACCCAAATCAAGCAAAAAAATTAATAGGCTTTCTATGGCCCACTGACTGAGAGATGGCACACACAGGGATGGCACTCTAGCAGAAATGTCAATCTTAATCTCCCACAAAAAACAAACAAAACAAAACAAAAAAAAACAGGGAGTGTCCTTCAATTACTATCTCCCTGCAGTAATCTCAGCCAGGTATGGCAGGCAGCAATAAGGAGTGGACTGATGCACAAATTAAATAAAAAGTGTGTACAAACAAAAAAGATAGCTGTGCAGAAAGGAAGGAACAAGAGGATTTGTGCTTTGAAAAAAGCAGTTGGTTTGCACAGCGGCGTACACACAGCAATGCAGCTATCAGGGAGCCTTCTAGGGCAGCCCAATGAGCTACAGCGCTGAGGGAAAAAAAAAAAAAATGTAGCTTCCACTGTCCCTGCACACCGAAGGTGGTGTTGGGCAGTGGAAATCGCTACAGCACAAGCGGTTTGGTGGTTAATAGACCCTGCCTAACGCTATCCCTGCTTCTGACGAAGCGGCAGCAACCTCTCCCTAAGCTCAGATCAGCAGCAGTAACATGGCGGTCGGCGGGAACGCCCCTTTATAGCCCCTGTGACGCCGCAGACAGCAAGCCAATCACTGCAATGCCCTTCTCTAAGATGGTGGGGACCAGGACCTATGTCATCACGCTGCCCACACTCTGCGTTTACCTTCATTGGCTGAGAAATGGCGCTTTTCGCGTCATTGAAACGCGACTTTGGCGCGAAAGTCGCGTACCGCATGGCCGACCCCGCACAGGGTTCGGATCGGGTTTCATGAAACCCGACTTTGCCAAAAGTCGGCGACTTTTGAAAATGAACGACCCGTTTCGCTCAACCCTAGTGGTAATGTTTGAGACTTTAGTCCCTGCTGTCTTTAGCTTATTGACAGGTCCTCCTGTGTAGTTCTGGGCTGATTCCTGACCTTTTTCAGAATCATCGCCCCACAAGACGAAATCTTGCCTAGAGCTCCAGACCATGGGAAGTTTGACAGTCATCTTGTGTTTTCTCCATTTTCTAATTATTGTGCCAACAATTGTTGCCTTTTCACCAAGCTGCTTGCCTATTTTCATGTAGCCTATCCCAGCTTTGTGCATACCTACAATTCTGTCCCTGGTGTCCTTAGCTCTTTGGTCTTGGCCATGGTGGAGAGGTTGGAGTGTGATTGATTGTGTGGACAGGTGTCTTTTATAAAGGTAACAAGTTCAAACAGGTGCAATTAATATAGGTACTGAGTGCAGAATAGGAGGGATTCTTAAAGAACAACTAACAGGTCTGTAAGAGCGAGAATAATTGCTAGTTCATGGGTAATCAAATAATTATTTCATGCAATAAAATCCAATTTAATTATTTAAGAATCATACAGCAGAATTTTCTGTTTTTTTATTTTTAGATTCTGTCTCCCACAGTTGAAGTGTACCTATGATACAAAAAAATTACAGACTTCTCCATTCATTGTAGGTGGGAAAACTTGCAAAATTGGCAGTGTATCAAATACCTATTTTCTCCATTGCATGTATTATTTGGAGTTCCCTGCATACATTTATTTGGACTACGATCCCCTTTATTATCCATGATGCTTGTGTTTGGAGATTTAACACATTGTGCAAGTGGGTTACTGTTATGCTCAGGTGGGTCTCCTCAGATCAGGCATCACAGTTTTGAGCTGCCATGGTCTCCATCAAGGCCCCTTTTTATTGTCCCTGGATCATTTAGCCCTCCTGATTTTATCTTTATGGGGACACACTGAAGGCCATGCTGTACCAGTAAAGGACAAATCACCTCAAGTAATGCTGTGACCAGGCAATAACGAGTAGAAGTCCAGATCTAATTATGCCTGTCCTTTATGTTGTCTTTTAATGGCTAACTGAAAAGATGGGAACAAATTTGCAAGCTTTCAACACTACTCGTGTCTCTTCATCAGGCAAAGAATAACACAAAATCTAACAGTCACATATTTATACACAACAGGGCATATAAATAATGCAATAGATAAGAAGTGTCCTCTTGTATAAATATGTGATTCTTCAGATGTTGTACTAGCCTTTGCCTGATGAGGAGACCTGTGTAGTCTCGAAAGCTTGCAATTTGTTACCATCTTTTCAGTTAGCCATTAAAAGGTATCAGCTAGGGTTGAGCGACTTTTACTTTTTTAGGGTCGAGTCGGGTTTCGCGAAACCCGACTATCTCAAAAGTCGAGTCGAGTGAAATCGGCCGATTATCGCGAAAAGTCGGGGATCGACCGAAACACGAAACCCAATGCAAAGTCGATGGGAAATATCTCTCTCTCTCTCTCTCTCTCCCCCTCCGTCCCTGAACAGAAAAGCTGGTGTTACACATTGCAAATCGCTACAGCGCACAAGCGAGAAGATGGCGATAGGTGTGCACGCCCCTAAGACCTATGTCATCACTCTGCCCACGCTCCTTCATTGGCTGAAAAAATGGCGCCAAACGCGTCATACGAAACGCGACTTTGGCGCGAAGATTGCCGACCGCATGGCCGATCCCACACTAGGATCGGGTCGGGTTTCATGAAACCCGACTTTGCCAAAAGTCGGCGACTTCTGAATTTGCTCGATCCGTTTCACTCAAGCCTAGTATCAACCACTGAGGACTCTAAATTCTAAATATTTTTCTATCTACTGGCTAACACGGTACAAGGATATATATTTTTCCTGTCCTTCAGGGAGATGGATCATTTTCTAATGCATTGTAACCATACAGAACACAATTTAGAAATAAAGTGACAGTTCTCTATGTATGGAGACATCGTCTGTGGACTAATACTTGTACAGTGTAATCTCACCTAGTATTCCAGTAGGTTTTAGTCCACCAAATTCTTGCATTGCCTTTATTGCTTTTGACAACTCCTCCTGCGTCTGCAACTGTCCTGTAACTGGATCTGGTGGAGGCAAGTAGCCAAATCTCGTCAGCCAGTCCTGTAAATAATGGATAATAAAGAGAAAACATTAATAGGCTATCACAATCGACAATCATTGCCTAAGCTGCTGAAAAAGAAAAATTTCTAATAAATTCTGTACACCTTACACAAAATATGTGTCTAGTCGTGAGACTTGCCGCGGAGTTAAGCAATGCACTGAGAAATACTACTCGATAAAGGACAAATAAAATAATATCTGGAATTTAAGCCAACGAGTCAATACTAGTAAACTGCATTTACAGCTATTTGCTCATCTATCTATAAACTAATTGTTCTCTTTATCAGTGTTGTCATTTGGGTATAAGGAAAGAACACGTGCAGGAAGATCCAATTCCCCACAATTGCTCTTCCCAGCAGAGCTAACAGAATTAGATTTTTGGTGTCTGTAGTATGTCATTGCAGTGATGGAAGGAGACTGCGTTTCCTATCTCCATTGACGGAATACAGGCTATTAAGCACCATAAGTGGAACCAAGATTCTACTGATGGAACCAAGAAGGGTAGATTTGGAAAATCAGATTTCGAGTCTTTACCTCCTCATAGCATATTTTCATTTTTCTACTGCCATGGGTCCCATGTTGATACAGCCACAGCTATGTACCACTCACTAGATTTTCAATTAATAAACCATATCTGTTACTAGACTAGAATAATATTCCCGCAACCTCTTCATAACCTCACAGCTCTCCTAAGAAGATGTTTTTATAATTTTTCCTTTCCATATACGTAGTAATTGGAACCGAGTGGTCCGATGGGCGTCTCCAGACTGTGCTCAGCTCCTCCTCTGTCTCCGCCATCACTGTCTCTCCAGCCTTGACTGATGTGGCTGATGTCTCCTACGTCATCCTGAGTCCATTCAACTGCTGTGTCTGTAGTAGGGGAGAAGAGCTACTCAGGAGGAACAGTCTGCATGGATGTCAGCGATGTCAATCCAGGCTGGAGAAACCATGATTGGTGGGACAGAGGAGGAGCTGAGCACTGTCCGGTGGTGATGCCCATCGCACCGCTCAGAGCTGAGGAGCATATGGAGAGGAACAACTATAAAGGCATTTTTTAGGTATGCATGGGCAGCTGTGATCTTATGAAGAGTTTGCAGGAATATTATTCTAGGCATCTGGAAGGATTCAGCTTATATAGGGAAACATGGTGACAGGTTCATAAAAAAAGGTGGGATCACTAAATATAATAACAGAACATGAATGGGAAATGAGTCACACTAACTTGTACAGGGGTGAATATTCTGTACTGTCTGCGCTTTCTGTAGACCTGTTAATATGGTTCAGAAGGGATCAGTGAGATGATTGGAAATATGGAATTTAAGTCAATGATGATTTTACAACTGGAAAAATATTACATGTTTATTGACTGAAAATACATTAGCATTTCTTAAGATGATTTCTTCTTCTGTACACAAGCAATACACACAAGAATAATTACTCAAATTCTCAAACTATGTTACATTTATTTAAGATTGATCAGTATATCAATCTCTGGACATGAATCCAAAATTGGCGTATTCAATAATAACCAATAAGTTACATTGAACAGATGGCAGAAAATCATGAGCAAACAAGTATTCAGAATCGCTTTTTGTTTCTGCCAGACTAAACGTATTTAATAATGTTGCCGATGAGCGGGTATTACTGGTAACTGCAACCTGAATAAAGTATAGGAATGTTTTTTAGTTCTTTGAAACTGACGACCGAGCCTTAGTATAGGCCATCAATATTAGATCAGTGGGGGTCCGACTATTGTGCCTCCGCTGCTCAGCTGTTTCACGGGACTGCATAATGTACGTGTAGGGAATGCTTGTAAATAAGTAATGCATCACATGTATAGTATTAAGTGAACCCCTACAGCCTTGTACATGGTTGTGTAACTATATTCCACTTTTCCAATATAGAATATCTTAAATACTACAACATGGGCGCATTCATCAGCAATAGTCCAGCGTTTCTACACATTATGAGAAAGCATCAATTTGTCACTATTGTGTTACCCTTTTACTTTATCAGGACTAAAATGTGCTATTAAATCTATTTAATAGCTTTCCATTATGCTGTCTAATAATATGAATTTGTTAATTTGTTACAACCTGCCCATTATGACTCCTGGAAAATTCACAATGAAATGTAAAATGTCTTGTCAGGCTGCAAACACAGAACATAACATTGATTTACATTAATACTGATGACAAACAATAATTTGTAGACACATTCGTGCCTGTGACGACAGATCCAGGCTGATATAAGCCTTTTCTAGTGGTTCATTAGTCCATGTACAAGCATTAGAATCACTTGCATTATTCACAGCTAGCCAACCTGCTAGTGTAGAAGCCCAAACCAGATAAATGTGCTTAGTAAAAGGTACCGAAGGGTCACACTTACTAGTTATAGGTAATATGGTTTAAGATTCCTTTTAAAGGTATTAACAGTTTCCTAGTTTCATATGAGCCGGAAGGATGATTGTTACTAAGCATGGCTCAGAGATAATGGAGTTTATACTGCTTGATGGGGATTTATGCAAGCAAAACAGGAGTGGATAGTGTCTTAAATGTAATGGGATGGAATGTCTTCAGAGTATATGGAGGTTTTGCAGCTTTAAGAGTAAAAATTTAGGGGTTATGGTGGATGGTCCAATGTAAAGAAAGGAGATGCCGATGCACTTTAGTGGACAATATGAAGTTTTGTTCCACATGCTTTCCCTTAAATTTAGGGTAAGTCCTAAGTGTTTCTTACCATTATCAACCAGGGGTTTGGTGTCAACAGTTCTTCTTGGTAGATAAAGGGGGTCCATTAAAAGGAAAGTGATGGGTAGCATTGATGTTGAGTAAATCTTAAAGTGAACCTGTCAGCAGGATTTTGCTCCGTAAACTACAGACATTGTCATATTGCCGCTGTTACAATTATTAAAATGATACCTGGGGTGAAGAAATCCGTCTTGTGTTTCTTGTGTAATCAGTGTTAGATGTTTTCAGTTAATGATATGCCCGAGCTCTGGGGCAGGACTGTAGACAGAGTCTTATCTTCCTGCTCTAAGCCAGAGAAACCAAGGAAAGACCTTCCCACAGGCCGCACCGAAGCAAAAACAGTCTGTCTCTATGATGAGGTATATGTTTGTGCTTCGGGGCGGCCTGTGGGCAGGTCTTTCTCGGGCTTTGAGCAGGAAGATAAGACTCTGCCTACAGTCCCTCCCTGGAGCATGGGCATATCATCTAGCTGAAAACGTCCAACTGATTAAACAAGAACCACAAGATGGATTTTTTACCCCAGGTGTTAAAATAATCAGTATAACAGTGCCACCCTGACAATGCCTATAGTATACTTAGTAAGATCCTGCTGACAGGTTCACTTTCAGGCTATGTGCACACGTTCAGGATTTCTTGCAGAAATTTCCTGAGCAACAACCGGACATTTTCTGCAAGAAATCTGCATGCGTTTTTTTTCGCGTTTTTGATGCTTTTTTTGCGCGGTTTTAGTGCGTTTTTGAAGCGTTTTTTCCGGAGCTTCCCAATGCATTAAATAGCAGGAAAAACGCGAAAAATCCGCAAAATTAATGAACATGCTGCATTTTTTACCGCGATGCGTTCTTTTTGCGGAAAAAACGCATCAGGTGCACAAAAATTGCGGAATGCATTCTAAATTATGGGATGCATAATGTATGCGTTTTTAATGCGTTTTTATAGTGAAAAAACATGAAAAAAACGCGAAAAAAAGCAACGTGTGCACACAGCCTAAATCCTTCCAGTCATATAAAATAAAGGTCTATCATGAAAGCTGTCGAAGAAGCACTCATCTGACCCTAGGAATTACAGCACTATCAGTTGTTTGGATCCAGTCCTTTGTTGGTTATACTATGAAACTAAAGACATTTTTTCCTTTTTTTTATGCATTAATTGAGACACCTCCATCAATGACACCCTGGAGGGTTTCTTCTAGGGCTGATTGTCATAATGGGATTTTATTACATATTCTGTTTAATTATTGAAATAAATATGCGATAAAAATCACAGTATAATCACGTCAGTCACACATGAGAGTTTATGGGATTTTTTTTTTAGTATGACTACATGCAACTGTTGTACATGGTCCGTTCTATGTAGTCCCAGCTTTAAAGAGAACATGTCATTATAGAGAATTATTAGACTGTGAAGATAATAAAATATCAGAAAAAGAATCAGATATTACTTGTCCAGCCATGTATAGGAATAAAATGCAAAATAAGTAGAATAGAGAGCATATAATAAAGGAAGAAAGATTATCAAGCTGAGGTGAGAAAAATCAGTATATCATGTTGATACCCTGTAGGAGGACATGGTAAATGAAATGTAGATGCTGTGAAGCAGGATCAGAAAGAGAAAGGGAACATTAAAGGGAACCTGTCATTAAAGTCATGCTGCCTGAAACATAGAAATAATGAATCAGACACTGGCTGAGTGATTGCAGCATTTTATTTTGTGAAAACGCTCCAGAATTTGAGAGAAGACATACTTTGAAAATGGGGACCATGATTATGTTTCTTAGCTAACTAGTCTAAGGCAGGTTTGCCATAAATCTCTGTGACTGACAGGTCCCTCCCTATGTACATTGTGACAAAGTCACTGGTAAAGTGCTGGAAGGGAGATATGTTTCACTGTGCTTAATAGCATCAATGATCTAAAGCCCAGAGATCTTCATTAAGTGCTGTGAGGGGTTAACAACCACTTTGCATAATGAGCTGGGTTTTTTGTGGACAATCAAAAAGCAGGTGGGAGGTTGTCCACCATATCTCCATCCCAGGGTGTGGTATGTGGCTTAAATAGCTGACCTCCAAAGGCAGTAGGTATTCAGTGTCTGGAGAGGAACACTCCAGAGAAGAGGTTGTGCTGAAACCAACCTGAACTATGTGTGTTCTGCTAACAGTGAGCAGAAGGAACCCCGCTTTCCAAAGAACTGTGCTTTGTGCTACCATTTTGCTTTGTTTTCCTGTTTTGCCCAGAGGGCTGTGTTTGTTTTACTTCACCATGGTTTATGCCACATATAATAAACCAAAGGAAGTTCTTAAAGAGACAGTGTTCCCGTGTCTACCTCCATGTACAGCTGAGTAAGCCGATCTACCACAACATATAAACATATGTAGGGAGATAGCTGTCAGTGAACTGAAGCAGGGCAGAGAGAAGTCGTTTGGGGATCCATTTCAGACTGGTCAGCCAGACTGGTACAGGGTATCTGCACTCACAGCCAGTGTCTGATTCGTTTTGCCCAAGGTTCTGGCAGCATGAATCTGATGACAGGTGCTCTTTAGGATGAAAGGCACAACTTTAGCCATGTAGTAAGAACTGTGATTGGATATGTAAGACAGATTTAATGTTAATATTTGAATCTGGTGCAGTCAGATGTTGGCACATCGTTCACACTACAGATGCCTACTATGTAAGGCCAATCTATTAATGCCACACACTTGTTATAACCAGGCAGAAGAAGAGTTCATATTATTACAGTTAGACCCCAATCTTCAGATTTATTTTTTGCCCTTCTGACAAGGGAGTCATTGCAATCCCTGGAGCTTCTTTGATTCTATCCTTTCGCTAATAAAAATTCACCATAAATTTGTATTACAGAAAGCTTTTCAATAATCTTTCATCTCACATAAAGTATGATGTTCTCTTTATTCACTTGTGTCTGTGCTTCTGTCGACTTGACCAAAGATTCTTCCCATTCAAAATGATTTATTTTGACAGATTTCAGACTTAAAATAATGCAGACAGACTCCGCACTCCCGCTTCATTGTCAACATAAAGGGAAAAGTTGAATCCGTTTTCTTAAAAAAATCTAATCCAAAGGCATTGAAGTCATACACATTGTATAAGGTGCTCACACCCTGTATATCTGGGCATTAGAGGCAATTCTGTAGGAGTCCAGTGAATGGCTTTCTAAACATGAAATGATCCTAAATACGGTAATTGTATATGGGTTTCATGAAAACAGAAAAAAAAATATGGTTGCTTTTTTTCCTGAAATTGTGCCAGTAATATCCATAAGCTTCAAATGGTTTCTGTTCTGCAATCATTTATCAGACACACACTGCCAAATGAAAAAATTCACCAGGGAAGCAGCCATATTGTCTTGTACTTATACAATCAGTATAGACACGTTGGAGGCAGAAAGCCACGGTATGTGGACAGCAAATATCCTGTGTATTAGATACAATTTCTAGGCTTCCATACAAATATCCTGGATCTCACTTGCTCAGTTGTACAAAAATAATGTTATCTGCTGAAAGTCCATCTTGAATTGCATTTAATTAGCAAACAACTGATGGATTAACGTCACTGAGATTTACACATTCTCAATGAGAGAATCTTGGAAATAGAACCATATTGATGCAGAGAGTTGGCAGAACTGCGCTGGCACCTGCAATGTTTTCTGCGTTGGTACATCTGAATTGGATGAAGTAATCCAGTCATTAAGGTATTTTTTCTCTAAAGTCTTAAAATGTTAATTGGCTGATCTTTGCTGAATACTACATTTTATATAGTAGAGTATGCACCTTATACAATAACGTAATCATAAGATCCTCCTGAACTGCTGCCTTCCTGATAAAGAGTAATTTGTTTTTAGAAGATGTTTCTTTTCTCAGATAACGGCTTCTGATTTAGATATAATCCTGCTTGGGGTCAAGTGTAAAGCCCCCCATACACATGGACTACTGTTGGCTGAACCTGACAATATCGGCGGGTTAGTCTGACAGTCTAGTGTGTATCGAGGCCCCAGATGGATGATTGTTAGTGGAGATAAGGAACTTACATGTCTAATTTTGGACTACTCATCATTTGATCTCCTTGAGATAAGATGCAATAGAGATATCTTTAGGTGGCGCTCTTATAGAGAACACAGGAGTGCTTGGCCACGTGAATGCTCTCGTGAATGGTAGAAACGGCCTATACAACTGTGAGCCAAATGATCACCCGACCCATCTAAGGGACATAGGGGGCTTAACTGCAGTGAACACTCCGACCTGACCTAAAACAGGACTTCCAGGATTCAGGGAGGCCATTTTCCTTAATTTTGCATGACAAGTCTGAGCAGGGAGTTTCCATTGAACAAAGAAAATCAAGCACTGTATAGAATAGCATCGCCTTTAACTCATACCTGTCATGTCACATCTGAAATAACATACTTATGTGAGATGTGAGCACATAGTTTGACTCTGGGACTTAGTCCAGAGGAATGACATGTTCATTTTATGTCCATTTTAGTTGATGAAAGTCCATTTAGATGAAAGTATTGGAATAACTATAGAGTGAAAGGAAGAACTGAAAAACCACGAATCAGAATGGCTGAGGGGTCAACACAAGTTTTAAGCATCTGGATGTATTTTCTATAGTTACATAGTAAAAAAATAAAAAATACATGAGCTTAGAAAATATACAATTTAAAGTAGCTATTCTATCCCGAGAAGTCTCTGTGCAGCCGACTCCTGGAATAAATGGAATCCTATGTATTATACATTACAATAGTTTTCCCATTTGCATAATATGTTTGATTCAAAGGGCTCTGGTGAACGGACTGATGCACAGCCAATTGCCAACGCATCTCACAGGAACATTGCATTTGATGGCGAATAAGAATCTAATGACCCATATTTTTACCTAACCACTTTGCAATCTAGAACACACTAAATCCATCTTCGGCATAATGTTATGTCCATTTGAAACATTTCTTAAATTTACTGTAATAGTCAGTACTACACTTGTGATATATCGCTAACTTCCAGGGGTCTGCGCATTATTGCAGTAGTAATAACGTCTCTATGTATGGAATAGATTTATTTCCTTTATTACTTGGGGTTCTCTGCTTGCTACATTCACAGTAACATGTAAGGATGACCTTAGGACAGAAGTAGAAGTCAAAGGGTCCACAATTTGTAACAGTGGTCTCCTCATGTGGGATAGAAGGAACTTGGCCTTCAAGGCCCTCATGTGGTGGAAACATTGCCACATTAGAAGTAGAAAGGAGGGAAGAGTGAGGAGACATGAGGCAAGGGTCAGGATGAGCAATTTGTTTCTTAGGTGTCATCCCAGTTGCATCCATTCATTCTAATCCTTTTTTTCTTCACTGAAGCAGGTAGGCTGAACTCTTTTAAGCCATTGATTCAGCAATAAATCAGTTAAAAACGTATGAAACTTGGATAGAACTTGAAGTACTTGGTATGTCATCAGTGTTTTATCCATTTTACATGTATCCTCATAGACTTTAATAGCCGAGTCTGATCTCCAAAACGGATGAGTATTGGACATGTTCTGAGTCTCATGAACTGAAGACATAGATTCATTCTCATAGCAGCACTTTGGCACTTTTTACTGCAGCTTTGGAGTGGTGCTACTAATGTAAGAGTCTTGCACCTAATATCTTACTCACCACTAGCCATAATCAGCTTTTCCCACACCCTTCCCGCACCACCATCTTGCGAGTCAGAAGTAATGGTCACAAGCTCTCAATATCGCTCTCATAGACTTCACTTTAAAAGTGACCTCTTCTGGAGACCAATCAGAGCGGTGCGTATAACAGCAGAAGATGGTAAGTATAAGACTAAGTGCAGCTGCCTTACATTAGTAGCAACACTCTATGGGTCGGTGTGCTGTCCATGAAAACAATGGACAGCACTAGCACGTGCCATATGGATGTGTGAATGCAGCCTTGATTTAGGTTGGAGCAGCCAGACCTGGACTTATGAGAGCTAAAATGCATCTACCTTCTGAATAAGGTCTTATTAATAAAGTTTCAGTACTAACAAGGATGCCGCCAGTAGACTGTAGATTACTTGGTGAGACCGCCATCCAGTCATAGTAGAGCAGATTCCACAGATAAGACTTATTAGGCTTCTGAAATACATGATATACATGACCATGCTAGAACTCGTAAGTCTTACTTTGTGGGGAAGAAGCACACAACTGATGATTGCCCTGGATGACAGAATATTTGTCAATGTCTCTCTCCTCCATTTTCATTTCATTTCCGGAATGTCTTTTCTTTTCATATAGAATTTAATTAATGTAAATAATTTCCAATGACAACTTAGCGGTCCTTTTCCTTCTCGCACACTTTCATCTTGATATAATTGTTCTTCTAATCACTAACTTTGTTTCATTTAGTTCATACCAATTTTTCTTGTTATTTTCTAATTTCACAGCAAGGCAATTGCTCACTGAGTTACTTAGAGAAATGTCAAATGTAACCCTTGTGGCTGGCCCCAGCTGTTAACAATATTCTGTTTTACATAGAATTACTCTGATTACGACAGATTTCTCTGCTTTTTTTTCCATCAAAATTATTCATCTTTGATGTTTTGTGGTTTGTTTCATGATCTTACTGCAGTTGTTTCCTTCCACGAAATTCCAATGGTATTTATGTCGCTTGTCTCTAATGTACCTGCTAGGGTTGAGCGAAACGGGTCGAACATTTTCAAAAGTCGCCGACTTTTGGCTAAGTCGGGGTTTCATGAAACCCGATCCGACCCCTGTGCGGGGTCGGCCATGCGGTACGCGACTTTCGCGCCAAAGTCGCGTTTCAATGACGCGAAAAGCGCCATTTCTCAGCCAATGAAGGTAAACGCAGAGTGTGGGCAGCGTGATGACATAGGTCCTGGTCCCCACCATCTTAGAGAAGGGCATTGCAGTGATTGGCTTGCTGTCTGCGACGTCACAGGGGCTATAAAGAGGCGTTCCCGCCGACCGCCATCTTACTGCTGCTGATCTGAGCTTAGGGAGAGGTTGCTGCCGCTTTGTCAGAAGCAGGGATAGCGTTAGGCAGGGTCCATTAACCACAAAACCGCTTGTGCTGCAGCGATTTGCACTGTCCAACACCACCCTCGGTGTGCAGGGACAGTGGAATTTTTTTTTTTTTTTTTTTCCCCTCAGCGCTGTAGCTCATTGGGCTGCCCTAGAAGGCTCCCTGATAGCTGCATTGCTGTGTGTACGCCGCTGTGCAAACCAACTGCTTTTTTCAAAGCACAAATCCTCTTGTTCCTTCCTTTCTGCACAGCTATCTTTTTTGTTTGTCCACACTTTTTATTTCATTTGTGCATCAGTCCACTCCTTATTGCTGCCTGCCATACCTGGCTGAGATTACTGCAGGCAGGGAGATAGTAGCTGCCTGCCATACCTGGCTGAGATTACTGCAGGCAGGGAGATAGTAATTGTAGGACATTCCCTGTTTTTTTTTTTTTTTTTTTTTTGGTGGGAGATTAAGATTGGCAATTTGGCATTTCTGCTAGAGTGCCATCCCTGTGTGTGCCATCTCTCTCACATAGTGGGCCATAGAAAGCCTTTTCATTTTTCTGTATTTTTTTTTGTGGGGTGTATAAATTCTCCCTGATAAAAATACAGTGGGAGATTAATATTGGCCTTTGGGCTTGTGTGCCAGTCCTGAGTGTGCCATCTCTCTCACAAATAGTGGGCCATAGAAAGCCTATTTTATTTTTTTTTGGGTTTTATAAATTCTCCCTGAAAAAAAGGGAGATTAATATTGGCCTCTGGGCTTCTGTGCCAGTCCTGAGCGTGCCATCTGTGCCAGTCCTGAGCGTCCCATCTCTCTCACAAATAGTGGGCCATAGAAAGCCTATTTAATTTTTTTTTTGGTTTTATAAATTTTCCCTGAAAAAAGGGAGATTAATATTGGCCTCTGGGCTTGTGTGCCAGTTGTGAGCGTGCCATCTGTGCCAGTCCTGAGCGTGCCATCTCTCTCACAAATAGTGGGCCATAGAAAGCCTATTTAATTTTTTTTTTGGTTTTATAAATTTTCCCTGAAAAAAGGGAGATTAATATTGGCCTCTGGGCTTGTGTGCCAGTTGTGAGCGTGCCATCTGTGCCAGTCCTGAGCGTGCCATCTCTCTCACAAATAGTGGGCCATAGAAAGCCTATTTAAATATTTTTTTGGTTTTATAAATTCTCCCAGAAAAAAAGGGAGATTAATATTGGCCTCTGGGCTTCTGTGCCAGTTGTGAGCGTGCCATCTGTGCCAGTCCTGAGCGTGCCATCTCTCTCACAAATAGTGGGCCATAGAAAGCCTATTTAAATATTTTTTTGGTTTTATAAATTCTCCCAGAAAAAAAGGGAGATTAATATTGGCCTCTGGGCTTCTGTGCCAGTCCTGAGCGTGCCATCTGTGCCAGTCCTGAGCGTCCCATCTCTCTCACAAATAGTGGGCCATAGAAAGCCTATTTTATTTTTTTTTTGGGTTTCAGAAATTCTCCCTGGAAAAAAAAAGGGAGATTAATATTGCCCTTTGGGCTTGTGTGCCAGTACTAAGCGTTCCATCTCTCTCTCTCTCTCAGTCAGTGGGCCATAGAACGCCTATTTTTGGTTTTATTTGTTTTCTAAATTCTCCCTGAAAAAATCATTTTATTTTATTTGGTTTCTAAATTCTTCCTGATAAAATCATATTTTTTTTATTATTTTTATTTCTAAAGTCTCCCTGAAAAAAAAAAAAAAAAAAAACAACCAAAAAAACAGTGGGAGATTAATATTGGCCTTTCTGCTTGTGTGCCAGTCTTGACTCCTGGGTGTGCCATCTCTCTCTCTCTCTCTCTCTCTCTCTCTCTCTCTCTCTCTCTCTCTCTCCAATTGTGGTCCATAGAAAGCCTATATTTTTTTTCCTTGATTTGGGTTCTAAAATCTACCAGAGAAAATAACTACATCAATCATTGGTAGAAAAATATTGGCCTCTGGGTTTGTGTGCCACTCCTGACTCCTGTGTGCGTCATCTCTCAGTCAGTGGGCCATAGAACGCCTATTTTTGGTTTTATTTGTTTTCTAAATTCTCCCTGAAAAAATTATTTTATTTTATTTGGTTTCTAAATTCTTCCTGATAAAATCATATTTTTTTTATTATTTTTTTTTCTAAAGTCTCCCTGAAAAAAAAAAAAAAAAACAGTGGGAGATTAATATTGGCCTTTCTGCTTGTGTGCCAGTCTTGACTCCTGGGTGCGTCATCTCTCAGTCAGTGGGCCATAGAACGCCTATTTTTGGTTTTATTTGTTTTCTAAATTCTCCCTGAAAAAATCATTTTATTTTATTTGGTTTCTAAATTCTTCCTGATAAAATCATATTTTTTTTATTATTTTTTTTTCTAAAGTCTCCCTGAAAAAAAAAAAAAAAAAACAACCAAAAAAAACAGTGGGAGATTAATATTGGCCTTTCTGCTTGTGTGCCAGTCTTGACTCCTGGGTGCGTCATCTCTCAGTCAGTGGGCCATAGAACGCCTATTTTTGGTTTTATTTGTTTTCTAAATTCTCCCTGAAAAAATCATTTTATTTTATTTGGTTTCTAAATTCTTCCTGATAAAATCATATTTTTTTTATTATTTTTTTTTCTAAAGTCTCCCTGAAAAAAAAAAAAAAAAAAACAACCAAAAAAAACAGTGGGAGATTAATATTGGCCTTTCTGCTTGTGTGCCAGTCTTGACTCCTGGGTGCGTCATCTCTCAGTCAGTGGGCCATAGAACGCCTATTTTTGGTTTTATTTGTTTTATAAATTCTCCCTGAAAAAATCATTTTATTTTATTTGGTTTCTAAATTCTTCCTGATAAAATCATATTTTTTTTATTATTTTTTTTTCTAAAGTCTCCCTGAAAAAAAAAAAAAAAAAACAACCAAAAAAAACAGTGGGAGATTAATATTGGCCTTTCTGCTTGTGTGCCAGTCTTGACTCCTGGGTGCGTCATCTCTCAGTCAGTGGGCCATAGAACGCCTATTTTTGGTTTTATTTGTTTTCTAAATTCTCCCTGAAAAAATCATTTTATTTTATTTGGTTTCTAAATTCTTCCTGATAAAATCATATTTTTTTTATTATTTTTTTTTCTAAAGTCTCCCTGAAAAAAAAAAAAAAAAAAACAACCAAAAAAAACAGTGGGAGATTAATATTGGCCTTTCTGCTTGTGTGCCAGTCTTGACTCCTGGGTGCGTCATCTCTCAGTCAGTGGGCCATAGAACGCCTATTTTTGGTTTTATTTGTTTTCTAAATTCTCCCTGAAAAAATCATTTTATTTTATTTGGTTTCTAAATTCTTCCTGATAAAATCATATTTTTTTTATTATTTTTTTTTCTAAAGTCTCCCTGAAAAAAAAAAAAAAAAAAACAACCAAAAAAAACAGTGGGAGATTAATATTGGCCTTTCTGCTTGTGTGCCAGTCTTGACTCCTGGGTGTGCCATCTCTCTCTCTCTCTCTCTCCAATTGTGGTCCATAGAAAGCCTACATTTTTTTTCCTTGATTTGGGTTCCAAAATCTACCAGAGAAAATAACTCCATCAATCATTGGTAGAAAAATATTGGCCTCTGGGCTTGTGTGCCACTCCTGATTCCTGTGTGCGTCATCTCTCACTCAGTGGCCCATAGAAAGCATATAGTTTGTTACATTTGTTTTCTAAATTCTCCCTGCAAAAATCTATTTTTTTTTTTTTGGGGGGTTTCTAAAGTGTTCCTGAAAAAAATAAAAATAAAAAAAAAATAATAGTGTGACATTAATATTAACATTTGTGCTTCAGTGACAGTCCTGCGTGTGGGGCATCTCTCTAATTTGCAGCCACCAAAAAAAGAGTGTGTAACATTGGGCCTGATTTTCGCTGTGGTCTCACCAACCTGTAAAGGGGTAGCTAAATCATACAGAAGTTATAGCTCACCGTGTAAGTTGTGTGACTGCAACAAATAACGTTAGTTTGGTTACGTTTTTAAAACAATGAGGAAGTCTAGTGGAAGAGGTCGTGGCCGGGGGCGTTCATTGTCAGCTGGTAATGAGGGTAGTGGTAGTGGTGGAGCATCAGGTGGTCGTGGGGGAAAAAATATTGCACCTAAGTCTGGAGCTGTGGAGCCAGGTTCGTCGTCCGGCTACACAAGGCCTCGAACGCTCCCTTTTCTGGGATTAGGAAAACCGCTTTTAAAGCCGGAGCAGCAAGAGCAAGTTTTGGCTTATCTTGCTGACTCAGCCTCTAGCTCTTTTGCCTCATCTCGTGAAACTGGTAAAAGTAAAAGCAGCGCGTCGTTAGTGGATGTTCACGGTCAGGGACAAGTCACTTCCTTGTCCTCTTCAGCAAAAACAACAACAGAGAAGAATGCAGCAGGCGACACAACGGGTTACTCCATGGAGCTCTTTACACATACCGTCCCTGGCTTAGAAAGTGAAGCAGTTAACAGTCCATGCCCATTACAAATTGAATCTGACATGGAGTGCACTGACGCACAGCCACAGCCAGACTACTATGCTGGTCCTTTGACTCAGACCACAACATTGCCCTCGCAGGGTGCTGATCAAGAATCAGACCCTGATGAGACTATGTTGCCCCATCACGAACGCTATACCACCGAACGACACGGTGACACAGACGAAGTTGCGCAGGAGGTACAAGAAGAGTTATTAGATGACCCAGTTCTTGACCCCGATTGGCAGCCATTGGGGGAACAGGGTGCAGGCGGCAGCAGTTCTGAAGCAGAGGAGGAGGAGGGGCCGCAGCAGGCATCAACATCGCCACAGGTTCCATCTGCCGGGCCCGTATCTTGCCCAAAACGCGTGGCAAAGCCAAAACCTGGTGGAGGACAGCGTGGCCATCCGGTTAAAGCTCAGTCTGCAATGCCTGAAAAGGTATCCGATGCTAGAAAGAGTGCAGTCTGGCATTTTTTTAAACAACATCCAATTGATCAGCGCAAAGTCATCTGTCAAAAATGTTCTACTTCCTTAAGCAGAGGTCAGAATCTGAAAAGTCTCAATACTAGTTGCATGCATAGACATTTAACCACCATGCATTTGAAAGCTTGGACTAACTACCAAACGTCCCTTAAGGTTGTTGCACCCTCGGCCAATGAAGCTAGTCATCAACGCAACATCCCTTCCGGCAGTGTAGGACCACCATTTAGCGCACCACCTGCTGTATCTGTGCAGGTATCTTTGCCAGGCCAAAGCAGTCAGGGTCAGGGAATCACCAGTTTCGTAGTAGGAAACACTGCATCTAGGGCACCGGCGGCAACAATACCATCTCCCACCGTCTCTCAGTCTGCCATGTCCACCGGCACCCCCGCTAGTTCCACGATCTCCAGCTCTCCAGTCCAGCTCACCCTACATGAGACTATGGTTAGAAAAAGGAAATACTTAGCCTCGCATCCGTACACAGGGTTTGAACGCCCACATAGCTAGACTAATCTCGTTAGAGATGATGCCCTACCGGTTAGTTGAAAGCGAAGCTTTCAAAGACCTGATGGACTACGCTGTACCACGCTACGAGCTACCCAGTCGACACTTTTTTTCCAGAAAAGCCATCCCAGCCCTCCACCAGCATGTTAAAGAGCGCATCGTCCATGCACTCAGGCAATCTGTGAGCACAAAGGTGCACCTGACAACAGATGCATGGACCAGTAGGCATGGCCAGGGACGTTACGTGTCCATCACGGCACACTGGGTAAATGTGGTGGATTCAGGGTCCACAGGGGACAGCAAGTTTGGGACAGTTCTGCCTAGCCCACGGTCTAGTAAACAGTTGTCTGTAGCCGTTCGCACCCCCTCCTCCTCCTCCTCCTCGTCCTCCTGCAGAAGCAAGAGCTCGTCCACAGACCGCAGTCGCACAAACACTCCATCCGCACCTGCCACTGTTGCACACCAGGTCTCCCATTATGGGGCAGCTACTGGCATACGTCAGCAGGCTGTATTGGCTATGAAGTGTTTGGGCGACAATAGACACACCGCGGAAGTTCTGTCCGAGTTCTTGCAGCAAGAAACGCAGTCGTGGCTGGGCACTGTAGATCTTGAGGCAGGCAAGGTAGTGAGTGATAACGGAAGGAATTTCATGGCTGCCATCTCCCTTTCCCAACTGAAACACATTCCTTGCCTGGCTCACACCTTAAACCTGGTGGTGCAGTGCTTCCTGAAAAGTTATCCGGGGTTATCCGACCTGCTCCTCAAAGTGCGTGGACTTTGCGCACATATCCGCCGTTCGCCTGTACACTCCAGCCGTATGCAGACCTATCAGCGTTCTTTGAACCTTCCCCAGCATCGCCTAATCATAGACGTTGCAACAAGGTGGAACTCAACACTGCACATGCTTCAGAGACTGTGCGAACAGAGGCGGGCTGTTATGTTTTTGTGGGAGGATACACATACACGGGCAGGCAGTAGGATGGCAGACATGGAGTTGTCAGGTGTGCAGTGGTCGAAGATTCAAGACATGTGTCAAGTCCTTCAGTGTTTTGAGGAATGCACACGGCTGGTTAGTGCAGACAACGCCATAATAAGCATGAGCATCCCCCTAATGCGTCTGCTGATGCAAAGTTTGACGCACATAAAGGATCAGGCGTCTGCACCAGAGGAAGAGGAAAGCCTTGATGACAGTCAGCGATTGTCTGGTCAGGGCAGTGTACATGACGAGGTACCGGGCGAAGAGGAGGTGGAGGATGAGGAGGATGATGGGGATGAGTATATTTTTAATGAGGAAGCTTTCCCGGGGGCACGGGAAATTGGTGGCGTGGCAAGGCCGGGTTCTGGTTTTTTGAGGGACACAAGTGACGTAGATTTGCCTGCAACTGCCCCTCAACCAAGCACAACCGCAGATTTGACAACGGGAACTTTGGCCCACATGGCGGATTATGCCTTGCGTATCCTCAAAAGGGACACACGCATTACAAAAATGATGAACGATGACGATTACTGGTTGGCCTGCCTCCTTGATCCTCGCTATAAAGGCAAATTGCAAAATATTATGCCACATGAGAACTTGGAACTAATATTAGCAACAAAACAATCAACTCTTGTTGACCGTTTGCTTCTGGCATTCCCTGCACACAGCGCCCGTGATCGTTCTCACACGAGCTCCAGGGGCCAGCAGACCAGAGGTGTTAGAGGGGCAGAAATCAGAAGTGGCGTTGGACAGAGGGGTTTTCTGACCAGGTTGTGGAGTGATTTTTCTATGACCGCAGACAGGACAGGTACTGCAGCATCAATTCAAAGTGACAGGAGACAACATTTGTCCAGTATGGTTACAAACTATTTTTCATCCCTTATCGACGTTCTCCCTCAACCGTCATTCCCATTTGATTACTGGGCATCCAAATTAGACACCTGGCCAGAATTGGCAGAATATGCATTGCAGGAGCTTGCTTGCCCGGCAGCTAGTGTCCTATCAGAAAGAGTATTCAGTGCTGCAGGTTCAATACTAACAGAAAAAAGGACTCGTCTGGCTACCCAAAATGTAGATGATCTAACCTTCATTAAAATGAACCACAACTGGATTTCAAAATCTTTTGCCCCACCCTGCCCGGCTGACACCTAGCTTTCCTATGAAAAGGTCTTGCCTGTGGACTATTCTGAATGACTTTTCCAATCTCGTAATTTTCTTCACCTGATTGTCCAGCATACGACATGTTTCCACCTCACGAAATGGCCAAACTCCCCACACGGGGCCGTGCTATCGCCACTTTGCGCTTGGACCCTTGAGAGTGCTGTTTGTCTGAAGAGGTGGGTGTGGCCGCTTTTGGTCGACGGCACTGCCACTGGGTCCCTCATAGTACAATAAAGTGTCTCTGGCGGTGGTGGTGCGCACCCAACGTCAGACACACCGTTGTAATATGAGGGGCCCTGTGCCTGTACCGCCGGCCACAAGACAGTTCCCCCCCCCAGCTCAAACAGTGCTGTACCACTAGCAAAATTATCTCTCACAGCTTCACCAATGTGTAGTCTAGCCGCTGACATCCTTCAATGCCTGGCACTGACAATACCATTGTTTTGACATTTTTGTTATGTTAGGCCTTCGAAGCCTGTCTGCGGTCCCTTCTTTCTACAACTACTACACTGACCAGGCCACTGCTGGCCGTGTTACCCTGGAACCAATTTAAAAGTGCCTACAGTCAGCCCAATTTTGTTATGTTAGGCCTTCGAAGACTGTCTGCCGTCACTCCTTCCACTAGACTTCCACTGACCATACACTGCTGCCCATGTACCCCTGGAACCAATTTAAAGTGCCTACAGCCAGCCCAATTTTGTTATGTTAGGCCTTCGAAGCCTGTCTGCGGTCACTCCTTCCACTAGACTTCCACTGACCAGACCACTGCTGCCCGTGTACCCCTGGAACCAATTTAAAAGTGCCTACAGCCATGTGTTATTATTTTAGGCCTTCGATGCCTGTCTGCGGTCACTCCTTCCACTAGGCCTCCACTGACCACACCACTGCTGCCCGTGTACCCCTGGAACCAATTTAAAATTGCCTACAGCCAGCCCAATTTTTTTATTTTAGGCCTTCGATGCCTGTCTGCGGTCCATTCTTTCAACTACTACTACACTGACCAGGTCACTGCTGCCCGTGTACCCCTGGAACCAATTTAAAATTGCCTACAGCCATGTGTTATTATTTTAGGCCTTCGATGCCTGTCTGCGGTCACTCCTTCCACTAGGCCTCCACTGACCACACCACTGCTGTCCGTGTACCCCTGGAACCAATTTAAAATTGCCTACAGCCATGTGTTATTATTTTAGGCCTTCGATGCCTGTCTGCGGTCACTCCTTCCACTAGGCCTCCACTGACCACACCACTGCTGTCCGTGTACCCCTGGAACCAATTTAAAATTGCCTACAGCCATGTGTTATTATTTTAGGCCTTCGATGCCTGTCTGCGGTCACTCCTTCCACTAGACTTCCACTGACCAGACCACTGCTGCCCGTGTACCCCTGGAACCAATTTAAAAGTGCCTACAGCCAGCCCAAGTTTGTTATGTTAGGCCTTCGATGCCTGTCTGCGGTCACTCCTTCCACTAGGCCTCCACTGACCACACCACTGCTGCCCGTGTACCCCTGGAACCAATTTAAAATTGCCTACAGCCAGCCCAATTTTTTTATTTTAGGCCTTCGATGCCTGTCTGCGGTCCATTCTTTCAACTACTACTACACTGACCAGGTCACTGCTGCCCGTGTACCCCTGGAACCAATTTAAAATTGCCTACAGCCAGCCCAATTTTTTTATTTTAGGCCTTCGATGCCTGTCTGCGGTCCATTCTTTCAACTACTACTACACTGACCAGGTCACTGCTGCCCGTGTACCCCTGGAACCAATTTAAAATTGCCTACAGCCATGTGTTATTATTTTAGGCCTTCGATGCCTGTCTGCGGTCACTCCTTCCACTAGGCCTCCACTGACCACACCACTGCTGTCCGTGTACCCCTGGAACCAATTTAAAATTGCCTACAGCCATGTGTTATTATTTTAGGCCTTCGATGCCTGTCTGCGGTCACTCCTTCCACTAGGCCTCCACTGACCACACCACTGCTGTCCGTGTACCCCTGGAACCAATTTAAAGTGCCTACAGCCAGCCCAATTTTGTTATGTTAGGCCTTCGAAGCCTGTCTGCGGTCACTCCTTCCACTAGACTTCCACTGACCAGACCACTGCTGCCCGTGTACCCCTGGAACCAATTTAAAAGTGCCTACAGCCATGTGTTATTATTTTAGGCCTTCGATGCCTGTCTGCGGTCACTCCTTCCACTAGGCCTCCACTGACCACACCACTGCTGCCCGTGTACCCCTGGAACCAATTTAAAATTGCCTACAGCCAGCCCAATTTTTTTATTTTAGGCCTTCGATGCCTGTCTGCGGTCCATTCTTTCAACTACTACTACACTGACCAGGTCACTGCTGCCCGTGTACCCCTGGAACCAATTTAAAATTGCCTACAGCCAGCCCAATTTTTTTATTTTAGGCCTTCGATGCCTGTCTGCGGTCCATTCTTTCAACTACTACTACACTGACCAGGTCACTGCTGCCCGTGTACCCCTGGAACCAATTTAAAATTGCCTACAGCCATGTGTTATTATTTTAGGCCTTCGATGCCTGTCTGCGGTCACTCCTTCCACTAGGCCTCCACTGACCACACCACTGCTGTCCGTGTACCCCTGGAACCAATTTAAAATTGCCTACAGCCATGTGTTATTATTTTAGGCCTTCGATGCCTGTCTGCGGTCACTCCTTCCACTAGGCCTCCACTGACCACACCACTGCTGTCCGTGTACCCCTGGAACCAATTTAAAATTGCCTACAGCCATGTGTTATTATTTTAGGCCTTCGATGCCTGTCTGCGGTCACTCCTTCCACTAGACTTCCACTGACCAGACCACTGCTGCCCGTGTACCCCTGGAACCAATTTAAAAGTGCCTACAGCCAGCCCAAGTTTGTTATGTTAGGCCTTCGATGCCTGTCTGCGGTCACTCCTTCCACTAGGCCTCCACTGACCACACCACTGCTGCCCGTGTACCCCTGGAACCAATTTAAAATTGCCTACAGCCAGCCCAATTTTTTTATTTTAGGCCTTCGATGCCTGTCTGCGGTCCATTCTTTCAACTACTACTACACTGACCAGGTCACTGCTGCCCGTGTACCCCTGGAACCAATTTAAAATTGCCTACAGCCAGCCCAATTTTTTTATTTTAGGCCTTCGATGCCTGTCTGCGGTCCATTCTTTCAACTACTACTACACTGACCAGGTCACTGCTGCCCGTGTACCCCTGGAACCAATTTAAAATTGCCTACAGCCATGTGTTATTATTTTAGGCCTTCGATGCCTGTCTGCGGTCACTCCTTCCACTAGGCCTCCACTGACCACACCACTGCTGTCCGTGTACCCCTGGAACCAATTTAAAATTGCCTACAGCCATGTGTTATTATTTTAGGCCTTCGATGCCTGTCTGCGGTCACTCCTTCCACTAGGCCTCCACTGACCACACCACTGCTGTCCGTGTACCCCTGGAACCAATTTAAAATTGCCTACAGCCATGTGTTATTATTTTAGGCCTTCGATGCCTGTCTGCGGTCCATTCTTTCAACTACTACTACACTGACCAGGGCACTGCTGGCCGTGTACCCCTGGAACCAACATCAGAAAATATAAAAATAAGTATTTTGCTTATAAAAAAGAAAATACTGGTGAGATATCAAATGCAGACATTTTAACATTAAAAACAAACACACAACTCTAATCTGGTACAGTACTAAAAATGGCCACCAGCTACAATTACTTTCTCCTGCAAGTAGTTAACTGAAAGTTTTTTTAAATTGAAAACACACATATGGCATCCACCGAGTGTTGTCCTGTCGCGTCTTCTTTATATTATTGCCGAGAAGATGCAAAATAATGAAAATAATAAAATCATTAATTACCAAAATAATAGAGAAAGTCAACACCACATTGCAAATAAACATTCATTCCAAATAAAGAAGCAGGGCGCGTCCGAGGGTGAGTATATACCTAATAAGAATATAATCACCCTCGGACGCGCAATGCTTATTTCCAACAGCCTTCCTTCCTAAGAATCAGCCCTTCCGTCGTGTAGAGAGACGTTGTGTTACACTCCAAGGTGTTCCCCAGGTTGCCTTTCCTGAGCTTCGATCTTCCGGCTCTCGTTTAGTAGTTCTTGGAAACTACTCTGCATTAGGCCTTCAAATTGGGTATGGGGTGTAGAGAGATGGTGTGTTCCACTCCAAGGTGTTCCCCAGGTTGCCTTTCCTGAGCTTCGATCTTCCGGCTCTCGTTTAGTAGTTGTTGGAAACTACGCTGCATTAGGCCTTCAAATTGGGTATGGGGTGTAGCGAGAGGGTGTGTTACACTCCAAGGTGTTCCCCAGGTTGCCTTTCCTGAGCTTCGATCTTCCGGCTCTCGTTTAGTAGTTCTTGGAAACTACACTGCATTAGGCCTTCAAATTGGGTATGGGGTGTAGAGAGAGGGTGTGTTACACTCCAAGGTGTTCCCCAGGTTGCCTTTCCTGAGCTTCGATCTTCCGGCTCTCGTTTAGTAGTTGTTGGAAACTACGCTGCATTAGGCCTTCAAATTGGGTATGGGGTGTAGCGAGAGGGTGTGTTACACTCCAAGGTGTTCCCCAGGTTGCCTTTCCTGAGCTTCGATCTTCCGGCTCTCGTTTAGTAGTTCTTGGAAACTACACTGCATTAGGCCTTCAAATTGGGTATGGGGTGTAGAGAGAGGGTGTGTTACACTCTAAGGTGTTCCCCAGGTTTCCTTGCCATTGCTTCGGTCTTCCGACTCTCGTTTAGTAGTTGTAGAAAAGTACACTGCATTAGGCCATACAAAATGGGTATGGGGTGGAGAGAGATGGTGTGTTACACTCCAAGGTGTTCCCCAGGTTGCCTTTCCTGAGCTTCTATCTTCAGGCTCTCATTAAATTGTGGTTAAATGGAACAACTGCATTTGGCGTACTAGTTGGTTTGGGGCCTACTATCGGTGTCTGCCACTCCTTGCTGTTCTCCTCCACTGAACAAAGCTGTGCCGCCTGTTTACTACGGTTGCCAATTTTGAACTGCATTTCGACTACTTACTGATTTGGCCCTACTCTCTGTGTCAGCCTCTCATTCCAGTTGTCCTCCACTGCAATGCCCCCTGGTTATTCCTGTGTTACCAATTTTGAACTGCATTTAGCCCACTTTCTTCTTTGGGCCTATATCTGTGTTTCCACTTCATCGTGCCCATTGCCCAGCCAGTGATAGATGAGTCTGCTGGTACATTGACCCATAACGCAACATTCCCCGTGCACGCTACACAACAACATTGTGACCCTGCTGAAAGTCAGGTTGCTCTTCCCGCATACCATACCACCTTACACGGGGACAAAGAGGAAGGTGCAGATGAAAGTGCAGGTTCCTTCATCAGGTGGGGGGAGGAATACTAGTTGGCGACGTCACTGGCACAGGGCCTCTCATAGTACGCAAAAGTGTTGCTGCCGGTGGGAGGCGCCCCCGCCGTGCAAACACACCGCTGTACTTTGAGGGGCCCTGTGCCAGTGCCAATGCCAACGAGTGGGCCCCCCCTGCTTGCTCAGGTTCACAGCACTTGCAAAGTTGAAATACTTACCTCTCCCTGCTCCACTGCCGTGACGTGGTCCAGATTTCCTGGGCCCACTAATTACTTGAACCAGCCCTACCCCCCACAACTTTAGCCAAATGACCCCCAATTTCAAATGCCTTCCAATTATTATAAGGTAAATTACGCTTGACAAGCTTCATTAAGAAGAATGGATGGTTTTGACATTAAAATGGCCACTCTAGGTGTTTTCCTGGCCCCCACTCACTGCCGACTATGCTGCCCCATTGACTTGCATTGGGTTTCGTGTTTCGGTCGATCCCGACTTTACGTCATAATCGGCCGATTTCACTCGACCCGACTTTGGACATAGTCGGGTTTCGCAAAACCCGGCTCGACTCTAAAAAGGTCAAGGTCGCTCAACTCTAGTACCTGCCATTATCGGAGTATTGAAAGTTGCCATTTCCATTTACTCTCGGTTATAACCAGGTCTTTGACAGTTTCCATGGTGATCCAGACTGACAAATGCGGCAGAGAACGTTAATCGATTTAGTAGTTATGTATTTTCAGACTAAAATAATAATATTCTTTTTCAGCTTAAAATTGAAGCCTCAAGTTACTTCTTCACTTGGCGTATGTGAAAGAGTTGGGAAACGGAGAGTTAGATATGTTCATTATCTTATCCAAAGTTTTATTCAATTGGACTCAATTTTCAGAATATAGAAGTGTCTGAATGATTTTGTTTTTAGCTTTGTTCCTAAATTGGACTAGAGATAAATCTGACATTAGAGGTAGAGCGAAGCTCATATCTCGACAGTGAAGAGACTGAAGTTTCTCGCTTCCAATTAACTTTAACGTTTTATGTTTAACACAAAAATCTTATTCCATTTTCTTCTCCGTTTTGGGCAGTTCACACGACATTGTAAAGTTTCCCTAAAGAGAAAACAATTACCATAATAACCTTGGGACTGATGCTGCATAACTTGAGAAGGACGGCCAGCACATGTGTCATGTGTGCCTAATACCAGGAGGGGGCACCAACAAGCAATTCTGCTTTGACCAAGTTTTTTACGTCTCCACACACAGTACTGTAGAAAAGTTCAGGTGGGTGTTTAAATAATGCTACAAAGTTAAACTACTTTCAAAAATAGAAGTGTTAATAGCTTACTTTGATAAATTAACAAAATGCTAAGATAATGCACAAAAATAAAACATTTCAATCAAATCAATGTTTGGTGTAACCACATTGCCTTCAAAACAGCATCAAAGCATCAAGTCTTCCAAGTAGACTTGCACATAGTTTTTGAAGGAATTTGACAGTGAGGTTGTTCCAAACATCTTGAAGAAGTAATCACAGAGAGTCGGCGTGTGCAGATCCTTCTTTCTCTTCATGTATTCCCAAGCAGACTTGATGATGTTGAAACCAGAACTATCTTCTGCATGAAGAAAAACAAGGAGTCATGGGAATGATAATGTGGACCTCAGGGAGCCCTGATCACAACATTATCTGGGATTACATTTTACGCCTTAACTACCAGGGATATTTCAGTTTTTGAATTTCTGTTTTTTGCTCCATTTCTTCCCAGAGCCATAACTTTTTAATTTTTAGTCAATATGGCCATGTGAGGGCTTGTTTTTTGCAGGACGAGTTGTACTTTTGAATGACACGACTGGTTTTAACATATCATGTACTGGAAAACGGGACAAAAAATTCCAAGTGCGGTGAAGTTAAAAAAAAGTGCAATTCCACAGTTTTTTTTTTCATTCATGTTCACTAAATGTTAAAACTGAGCTGCCATTATGATTCTCCAGGTCATTACGAGTTCACAGACACCAACCATGTCCAGGTTCTTTTTTATTTTAATGGTGGAAAAAAATCCAAATTCTGTTTAACCCCTCAGTGACAGAGCCAATTTGGTACTTAATGACCGAGCCAATTTTTGCAATTCTGACCACTGTCAATTTATGAGGTTATAACTCTGGAACGCTTCAACGGATCCCGCTGATTCTGAGATTGTTTTTCGTGACATATTGTACTTCATGTTAGTGGTAACATTTCTTCGATATTACTTGCGATTATTTATGAAAAAAACGGAAATATGGCGAAAATTTTTAAAATTTTGCAATTTTCAAACTTTATATTTTTATGCCCTTAAATCAGAGAGATATGTCACGAAAAATAGTTAATAAATAACATTTCCCACATGTCTACTTTACATCAGCACAATTTTGGAAACAAAATTTTTTTTTGTTAGGGAGTTATAAGGGTTAAAAGTTGACCAGCAATTTCTCATTTTTACAACACCTTTTTTTTTTTAAGGACCACATCACATTTGAAGTCATTTTGAGGGGTCTATATGATAGAAAATAATGAAGTGTGACACAATTCTAAAAACTACACCCCTCAAGGTGCTCAAAACCACATTCAAGAAGTTTGTTAACTCTTTACGTGCTTCACAGGAACTGAAACAATGTGGAAGGAAAAAATGAACATTTAACTTTTTTTTGCAAACATTTTAATTCAGAACCATTTTTTTTATTTTCACAAGTGTAAAAACAGAAATGTAACCATAAATTTTGTTATGCAATTTCTCCTGAATACGCCAATACCCCAAATGTGGGGGTAAACTACTGTTTGGGCGCACCGCAGAACTTGGAAGTGAAGGAGCGCCGTTTTACTTTTTCAATGTAGAATTGGCAGGAATTGAGATCGGACGCCATGTTGCGTTTGGAGAGCCCCTGATGTGCCTAAACAGTGGAAACCCCCCACAAGTGACACCATTTTGGAAACTAGACCCCTTAAGGAACTTATCTAGATGTGTGGTGAGCACTTTGATCCCCCATGTGCTTCACAGACGTTTATAACGTTGAACCGTGAAAATAAAAAATCGCATTTTTTCTACAAAAATGATCTTTTTGCCCCCAAAATTTTATTTTCACAAGGGTAACAGGGGAAATTAGACCACAAAAGTTGTAGTGCAATTTCTCCTGAGTACGTCGATACCCAATATGTGGGGGTAAACCACTGTTTGGGCGCACTGCAGAGCTTGGAAGAGAAGGAGTGCCGTTTTACTTTTTCAATGTAGAATTATCTGGAATTGAGATCGGACGCCATGTCGCGTTTGGAGAGCCCCTGATGTGCCTAAACAGTAAAAACCCCCCACAAGTGACCCCATTTTGGAAACTAGGCCCCCCATGGAACTTATCTAGATAAGTGGTGAGTACTTTGAATGCCCAAGTGCTTCACAGAAGTTTAGAATGCAGAGTCGTGAAAATAAAAAATAAATTTTTCCACAAAAAGATTTTTTAGCCCCCAAGTTTTTATTTTCACAAGGGTAACAAGAGAAATCGGACCCCAAAAGTTGTTGTCCAATTTGTCCTGAGTATGCTGGTACCCCATATGTGGGGGTAAACCACTGTTTGGGCGCATGGCAGAGCTCGGAAGGAAGGAGCGCCGTTTTGGAATGCAGACTTTGATAGAATGGTCTGCGGGCGTTATGTTGCGTTTGCAGAGCCCCTGATGTACCTAAACAGTAGAAATCCTCTACAAGTGACCCCATTTTGGAAACTAGACCCCCCAAGGAACTTATCTAGATGTGTGGTGAGAGCTTTGAATGCCCAAGTGCTTCACAGAAGTTTAGAATGCAGAGTCGTGAAAATAAAAAATATTTTTTTTTTCCACAAAAAAGATATTGTAGCCCCAAGTTTTTATTTTCACAAGGGTGACAGGAGAAATTGGACCACTAAAGTTGTTGTCCAATTTATCCCGAGTACACTGATGCCCCATATGTGGGGGTAAACCACTGTTTGGGCGCACAGCAGAGCTCGGAAGGGAAGGAGCGCCGTTTTGGAATGCAGACTTAGATAGAATGGTCTGTGGGCGTTATGTTGCGTTTGCAGAGCCCCTGATGTACCTAAACAGTAGTAACCCCCCACAAGTGACCCCGTTTTGGAAACTAGACCCCCCAAGGAACGTATCTAGATGTGTGGTGAGAACTTTGAATGCCCAAGTGCTTCATAGAAGTTTAGAATGCAGAGTCGTGAAAATAAAAAAATATTTTTTTTTCCACAAAAAAGATTTTGTAGCCCCCAAGTTTTTATTTTCACAAGGGTAACAGGAGAAATTGGACCCCAAAAGTTGTTGTCCAATTTATCCCGAGTACGCTGATGCCCCATATGTGGGGGTAACCCACTGTTTGGGTGCACAGCAGAGCTCAGAAGGGAGGGAGCACCATTTGACTTTTTGAGCGCAAAATTGGGTGTCGTGTTTGGAGACCCCCTGATGTAGCTAAACAGTGGAAACCCCCCAATTCTAGCTCCAACCCTAACCCCAACACACCCCTAACCCTAATCCCAACCCGATCCATAATCCTAATCACTAACCCTAACGATAATCACAACCCTTACCCCAAAACAACCCTAATGTCAATCCTGACCATAACCCTAATCAAAACCCTAAATCCAACACACCCCTAATCCTAATCTCAACCCTAACCTCAAACCTAACCCTAATCCCAATACACCCCTAATCACAACCCTAACCTTAACCCTAATCCCAAACCTAACCCTAATCCCAAGCGTAACCCTAATGCCAACCCCAACCCTAATACCAACCCTAATCCAAACCCTAACCCTAATCCCAACTCTAACCCTAACTTTAGCCCCAACTCTAGCCCTAACTTTAGCCCCAACCCTAACCCTAGCCCTAAGGCTACTTTCACACTTGCGTCGTTTGGCATCCGTCGCAATCCGTCGTTTTGGACAAAAAACGGATCCTGCAAATGTGCCTGCAGGATGCGTTTTTTGCCCATAGACTTGTATTGCTGACGGATCGTGACGGATGGCCACACGTTGCGTCCGTCGTGCACTGGATCAGTTGTGTT
This sequence comes from Ranitomeya imitator, assembly GCF_032444005.1. Classification (NCBI taxonomy): domain Eukaryota; kingdom Metazoa; phylum Chordata; class Amphibia; order Anura; family Dendrobatidae; genus Ranitomeya; species Ranitomeya imitator. The sequence continues at coordinate 279,935,719 of NC_091282.1, read as the reverse complement.
TTGGCGGACCGTCGGCACAAAAAACGTTCAATGTAACTTTTTTGTACGTCGTTGAAAAACTACATCCGCTGCTCACGTTGTGCACAATTTTCACAACGTGCGTCGGTATGTCGGGCCGACGAATTGCGACGGCTCTGTACCGACGTAAGTGTGAAAGAACCCTAACCCTAAATTTAGCCCCAACCCTAACACTAAATTTAGCCCCAACCCTAACCCTAAATTTAGCCCCAGCCCTAACCTTAAATTTAGCCCCAACCCTAACCCTAAATTTAGCCCCAACCCTAAATTTAGCCCCAACCCTAACCCTAGCCCTAACCCTAGCCCTAACCCTAACCCTAGCCCTAACCCTAACCCTAGCCCTAACCCTAACCCTAGCCCTAATTTTAGCCCCAACTGCTCTTCTCCTGCCGGCCGGCAGATGGCGACAGATGGCAGGTGCACTGCGCATGCGCCCGCCATTTTCTTTTGCCAAGAAGACCAGGAGGAGCAGCAGGAGGATCCAGGGACACTGTTGAGTATAATAGGGTCCCCAAATCCCCCTATTTCTCTGTCCTCTGATGTGCGATCACATCAGAGGACAGAGAATTACACTTTGCTTTTTTTTTTTTGCGTTCGACGGTAAACAGTTAATTACCGGCGATCGCAAAGCAGGGGTCGGTAAAACCGACCCCGATCATGTTCTTTGGGGTCTCGAGACCCCAAAGGTTCTCCCGGTGCCGGCCGGCAGGCGCACTGCCCATGCGCCCGCCATTTTGAAGATGGCGGCGCCCATCGGGAGCCACGAGGAGCACCGGGGGAGACAGGTAAGTATTGGGGGGCTACCTGGGACCCCATTTCTCTGTCCTCTGATGTGCGATCACATTGGAGGACAGAGAAATTAAAAAGAAATCGCGTTTTTTTTTGCGATCGCCGGTAAATGGTTAATTACCGGCGATCGCAAATGCGGGGTCGGTAAAAAACCCCCCGAATCATGTTCTCTGGGGTCTCGGCTACCCCCGGCAGCCAAGACCCCGGAGAAAATCTGACTCTGGGGGGCGCTATTTACTTTTTCCACAGTGCCGTTAATTAACGGCGCTGTGGTTTAAGTACCCTTAGCGGCCACCGTTAAAAGGCATATCGGCGGTCGTTAAGGGGTTAAAAACAAAAGGGCCATTTTCTGAGATTTGCAGCGTCTCCATTTTTCATGATTTGGAGCTGAGTGAGGGCTTATTTTTCGTGTGGCGAACTGACTTTTTTATTGATACCATTTTGGTGTAGATACGACCTTTTGATTGCTCGTTATTGCATTTTATTGCAATGTAGTAGGGGACAATAAAAGTAATTCTGGTGTTTTGAATTTTGTTCTCATTATTCTGTTTAATGATTGGGTTAATCCTTTTTTTATATTGACAGATCGAGCAATTCTGAACACAGCAATCCCAAATATGTGCATATATGATTTTTGGTTATTGTTTTATTTCGGATGGGTCGAAAGGGGGTGATTTGAACTTTTATTTGTTTTTTATTTTTTAAATATTTTACTTTTTGCATGCTTCAATAGTCTCCATGGGAGACTAGCAGCTGCTGTACTTTGATCGCCTCTGCTACACAGGCGATGATCAGATCGCCTGCGTGTAGCAGAAATGATCACTTGCTATGGGCACTGACCATTGGGCAGCAGTTATAGCAATCCAGCAATGACAACCATAGAAGTCTGCTAGAGACCCATCGTTGACCCGTGATCATGTGACGGGGTCACCGATGGGCAGGGTTAATGATGTACAGTAAGTGCTAGTTAAATGGCGCTGTCAAGAGATTGACAGCGGCATTTAACTAGTTAACAGTCGCCAGTTGATCGCGGTTCCACTCCCGGCTGTTTCGGGCACATGTCAGCTGTATAGGTCAGGGGGAATCTGACATAGTTATTTTTACGCCACATGTCAGAAAGGGGTTAAGGCAGGTGTAACCGACTGTATGTTCTCTATCTGAGAAAAACAGTCCGAATATGCTAATCACACTCTGATCAGACTCTGACCAGGGTATGATCCGATTTTCTCAGAAATGGAGAAAAAAAGTTTCTCTATCTTTTTCATTTAGTCAGTCCATGAAAATCGGACCACATTCAATGTTTTACATGGACCCATATACATTAAAGGGTGAGTTTCATTCGATCATCAGAGGCAAATCGTGTATGCTGCCATTTTTCTTTTCCTTGGACCACTTGGTCTGAGGAAAAAGTTGGATATGAGCACTGCCTCACTGAATAATATTGGTCTGAGTGCAATCCGACGTTTTGACCGATCACACTAGTACTGAAACTACAGTCGTCTGCATGTGCTTTTACTAACAGAAGGATTTGTGGAAGCCTACTCCACAGAAGATCTATGGTTAGTTCTCTAAGGCTAGGTTCAGATTGCGTTAGTACAATCCGTTTAGCGCCTAGCGCTAGCGGCTTGCGCTAACGCAATGTGTTGTAAAGGGGTAGCGTTAAACGTCCCCGCTCTCGCAGATCTCTGATCTGCGAGAGCGGGGAACGGACCGCGGGCGCGCCTCGGACGCTGCAAGCAGCGTCCGCGGCGCGCCACAAAACGCCGGCACATCGCTAGCGCGTGCCGAAAATGGCACGCGCTAGTGATGCGCGTCCCCATTGCTGTTAATGGGCACGCTAACGGACGCGTTGCACGGCGTTAATTTCGCCGTGCAACGCTGTCCGTTATCGCGGTCCCATTAACGCAATGGGAACCTAGCCTAATATGTTTGGAACAACGTCCTTGTCGAGATCGTTCAAAAACTGTGTGGAAATTTACCTAGAAGAATTGATGCTTTGATGCTGTTTTGAGTGCAAAGTGAAGTCACATTAAATATTAATTCGATTTTCATTTTTTTTTTTTGCTCATTTAGTTTGAAATTTGTTAACTGATAAAATAAACTATTAACATTTCTATATCTGAAAGCAGTCTCACTTTGCAGTGTTTTTGAACACCCACCTAAAACGTTTGCACAGTACTGTATAAAAGAAAGAAAAATGACAACATAATCATGATGAAAGGAATTTACTTCTGAGTCAATAAAAATAGCATGCAAAGATAATGCTAGGGTCAATTATGGTAAGTGTCTTATATGTCCGCTCTTGTCAGAGCAGTCACTGTATGTACAGGTGTGTGCACGCATAGTTTTTCTTGAATTATATCAAAGGAATTGATTAATATGTGCAGAAGAGCCCCGCTCTCCAGCCTCCTGGCTTCCAGTTTTCCAGTGGAGGTGGCACTGGGAGAGGAATAGAACTAGAGTGACCAAGGCTTCAATTTCGCTATTCAGTTCTTCAGCCTCATTTGTATATAGGCTTAGATACAAGTTGAGGAGGGACACATCAGTAAATAGGAGAGACCCCAGGGTCTCTACAAGGTGCAGTACAGGGAGATGACCAACCGCTCTGACCTGTATTTTGATTACTGAATCTATTATTTTTGTGATTCCAAAGCAAAATTGGTATTCTTCTTCTAACAAAGCAATACTCTTGGCCATGGTTTTATGAAGCTCTGCTCCATTCACTAGTGCAATACAAAATAATGCCAAAAGTCAAGAATGGTGCTGTTTTTGTAAAAATGTACTATTTTGTATTCTCAGTTTTACATATGTCATTTCCCCTGAAATTTTTTTTCTTGAAACCATATGATTATCTGAAAGATTTTATGAACTGACGTTGTTCTCCGGTTGTATCAATAACAGTTTCAGATCTCATATCTTTTTTCTTAAATGGTAAATTAGAAACTCGATGATTTGAGCAACATTATCGGACTTGTATAATTGAAAACGAACTGGACTGCAGAGGATTAGCATATCGAACCTACCTGCAAATGAGATAACGAGCCTTCCAGCATGGAGTATTTGTATTCAGGAGGCATTTAACATCTGTGCGACTTTAAATAACTGAAAACAGTTTGCTACCGTGCGTCCTGGAAAGCAACTAATTTGGAAGAAAGGCCCGTCCTTGTGCTGGAGACACTCATGGATCCTCTTAGAGCAATGCTGATAATTCTCCCTTCACCACAGATTAATGAGCAGCCTGTAACGCCGTTCTACAGATCTCGGGGGAATCGTTTAACGAAAAATAGTTCTGTAGCACACTGTTTATCTTACTGACAGCAAGAAAGCCTGACAATAAAGCTTCATTTAAAAGTCAAATCAATTTGGATGTAGATTTATATGATACAGGAGTAACCTTAACAGTGATCAAACCCAAGTAATTAGGTGAAGTTTGCAAACAATATTTCACTAAAATGACTTCGTTACACAGATACATGCCATTTAAAGGGATTGGTCAGTATAAGAAATAAATCTTGGGGTCTTTTTTCAGCAATAGTGTCACTCCTGTCCTTAGGCTGTGTCTGATATGTCAACTTAGCTCAATTCTTTAATAGGGTTGAGTTACAATACCAGAAAAAAACTCATTGCGAGGAGGGGTACTGCTTCTGAAAAAAAAGCAGAACTGCTATGATGACTAGAGATAATTTACCAGGTAATTAGGAAGTACCTAGAGATTACAGATCTAGCAAAGGTCAGCTTGGCTCAATAGCATGGGTGTTATGATCTGGTGGTTTAGTAACAACATGAGACAAGCTCTGAAGGAGGTGGTATCTGTACTGACCGCAAACCCTGAACCTAGCAGCGCAACTAAAAATAGCCGTGGGGGGTACCTGACGCTCCCTAGACCCCTCGGCACAGCCTAAGATCTAACTTCCCCTAAAGATGGAAACAGGAAACCTATCTTGCCTCAGAGAAAATCCCCAAAGGAAAGATAGCCCCCCACAAATATTGACGGTGAGAGGAGGGGAAAATAACATACGCAGAAATGAAATCAGATTTAAGCATAGGAGGCCAGTCTAGCTTGATAGATAGGACAGGAAAGGATACCGTGCGGTCAGTATAAAAACTACAAAACAATCCACACAAAGTTTACAAAATCTCCACACCTGACTAAAGGTGTGGAGGGTAAATCTGCTTCCCAGAGCTTCCAGCTAACAGAAAAAATCCATACTGACAATCTGGACAAATATAGAATGCACAGAACAATAAGTCCACAACATGTGGACTGAAATGAGCAAAGCCAGAACTTATCTTTGCAGAACTGGTTAGGAAACCACGAGAATCCAAGCAGAGATGTGAATCCAGCCAGGAACATTGACAAGTGGCACAGGCTGAAGAAAAAGCCAGACTTAAATAGCAGACAATAAGTGGAGGCAGCTGATGACAGCTAACTCCAAGGAGCAGCCATACCACTAGAAACCACAAGAGGGAGCCCAAGAGCAGAACTCACAAAAGTGCCACTTACCACCACCGGAGGGAGCCCAAGAGCGGAATTCACAACACATGGGGATATCATGGCACAAAAAAAGTGAAATTTAATACCTAGCGTAACAACGGTTAAAGGATCCCAATGGTATAAAAAAGCACTTCTCCCATCAAAGTTATTATTCACTTAATATATTGCAGTCATCATGTTATATAGTACTGTGCGCTTACCATTGCTCATTTTGGCTTTCTATACCCAGTTAATTCTTCTCTATTCCATTAGACCTACGACATCATATAATTAAAAGCAGGCTACCTGAATCCTTCTAAGCGCCATGTAAAACACTCACTTCATGAGTCATCATTAGAACTACAATTCTATATCACTGCAAAGTCCCTGGTGGGGGGAGGGAGGAGCAGAGCAGCAGGGTCAGGAGGTGAAGAGGGGGGAAGCTGGGCTGCTAGGAACTTTGCAGTGGTGTAGAATTGCTCTAAGATGTGCTTAGATTTTAACTTCCAAACATTTTCAAAATATCTGCTTCCTCTCTATGAAAACATTCAGTTACATCCGGAGACTGAAGACCCAACTTGACTTAATCCCTTTTCTACAGATGAGCTAAAAACCTGCAGATCTAGAAACCTGTGACCTGTATTTGGATACTCACATTGAATCAAACCCAGCCGTTTTGACAGCAGCAGTAAGATAGAGGGGGATTCAAAAGAAAAGTGGGGCTTAAAAATAAAAACAAATGTTCTGTACATCCTGTTCTGAGCGTAGAGATGTGTGACTGCTGTAGGGATGCATTTGCCACCACTGCAGTCCGTGATTTTTTGTCCCTACAAGAAGATGAAACTGGAAGACTCACGGTGAAGACTGGTGGAGAAACGGTTGGTAAAGATACTTTTTTCTATTTTTAAACATCAATGGTTCCTGTTTTAGAAGTGAAAAAATTGGTGGGCAAACTCTTTAAATTGCTAAATGTAAACATTAAGTCTTTAGAACGCAATCACTTAAAATATATAATGTATTTAATGGGTATTTCTAGCACTGACATTCATGTTAAATCAATAGAAACCCCAGATCTCACATGTCCCAGAGGTGAGATGAGCATTTCTTAGACTTTTATAACATAGCCTGTGGATATGCCATACATTTCCAAGGCGGGAATATCCATTTAATTAATACTGTTATTTACATCTTTCAAATCTGTAATTTTTCACTGAGCCGTTCAAAATCCTCAATGGATATTTATTTTTTAGTGCTATATTTATATTTTATAGGCTAAGCCCAAATATGTTTAGGCTGTTGCCTATCAGCAGTACTGTCAGTGACTGCACCCCCATACTCCTATGGGAACGACTGCAGTCACCAATAGTTTATGGAAGCGCAGGTGGGGCAAATTAATAATGTGCAAACAGCACTTCAGCACCCATGATTTCCCAAGGGAGGACAGCTGCCAGGCTTCAATTCTGGTCAGTAAATTATAATAAATAAGTAGGTATATCTTTAGTACATGGGTCTGAATGCCAGAAACTGTCTCTAAGAAAAATAAAGAAACGTGTTAAGAATATAAACATCTAGAATAAGTGAGTAACTTGGCACCGGCACCAGCAGTGGAATGGGACCTAAGGACCGTGATGGACTGACCGTAAATATTTAACTACTTGCTCCTTTCAAATTCTCCTAACTAATAAACAATAGATGAACTTCAACAAAAAAATCATAAAAGATTTCATTTCCGCCAAGAATGTTCAGACTACATTAATAATTTTTTTGGCCATAATTTATACTTTCTCTCAGTCTTTATGAAGAGCTTTTCTTCACCTCCAAATTTACGAAGAGCCAAGTAAACATCTCTGTGATAGGATTCTTAGCACGTCTGTTTAGGAATATTAGGAAATAAATGATATGAGACAGATAATTACGATGGTTAAAGCTACAGAAATGTGGGCGCCACCATCCAAATTGAAAACAGGGTGTTGCTCGTGTGGTTAAAAGAGCCAAGTTAGAAAAAAAGGTGGGTACACATTAGGGTGGCAATACGCTCTATAGAAAAATTAAAAATTAGTTTTTTTTAAAGTCTCACCCCTATAATTGTTACACATAACCGAGGCTGTATTTGCCACTAGGCACTTGAGGGCACGTGCCTAGCGTGGGAACAAGCGGGGAAGGGGGGGGGGGTTGCGGCACCTGAGCAAGGTTTTGTTTTTTTATACTAGTCCTGGCTCTGGCTGTGCGTCCCTTCCTGAAGACAGGGGGCGGCAGAGCAGCAGCCAGAACACATGGTGCTGGTGCCGACTCTCCCTACACTCCCTGCTGAGACACAGTGATGCCCCTGCTCACAGCCTCACTGATGCCTGGCCAGAATGTGACTGTGACTGACTGCTGAGGTGGAGCGGCAGCGCCCTGTGTACCGACCCAGGGTCGTGTCCTCACATTGCTGGCCTGGAGGACTCGCAGACAGTAAAGCAGTACATACACAGTAAGTAGTGTACACTGTCTCTGTCTGTAATGATCTCCCTCCTTGCTCCTGCCCACACACTGCCTGCTGCACCGCTCTGTTTGTGACTCACCTCACGGTCCTAACCCCTTCCCTCACATTCCTCAGCCTCATTTCTGACTGTAGTGCCTGACGCTGGAGGAGCCATGAAAACACAGTCAGCAACCCTTAATGTTTGATTTTTGATCTTTGCTCCTGGCAGACATATCCAGAGAGTGAGTGGTGGGGGTGGGGTATAATACACCCCCACTCACTCTATCTGGGTCCTGGGAGCAAACATTGCCAGTGCTGGTGTGTGTGTGTGGCTGTATCGTATGTGTGTGTGTGCATGGAGCTGTATGTATGTGTGTCTGTGCGGTGCTGTGTGTGTGCGGAGCTGTATGTGTGTGGGGCTGTATGTGTGTGCATGTGCACAGAGCTGTATGTGTGTGCGGAGATGTGTGTGTGCAGAGCTGTATGTGCGCGTGTGTGTGTGTGTGAGCAGCGGAGCTGTATGTGTGTGTGCGCAGAGCTGTGCGTGCGGAGCTGTGTGTGTGTGGAGCTGTATGTATGTGTGTGGAGCTGTATGTGTGTGTGGAGCTGTATGTGTGGCGGCGCTGTATGTGTGTGAGCAGAGCTGTATGTGTGTGTGCGTGGAGCTGTATGTATGTGTGTGTCTGTGGGGTGCTGCGTGTGTGGGGCTGTATGTGTGTGTGGGTGGAGCTGTATGCATGTGTGTGTCTGTGGGGTGCTGTGTGTGTGGGGCTGTATGTGTGTGCGGAGCTGTGTGTGTGCAGAGCTGTGTGTGTGTGCGGGTAGTGGAGCTGTATGTGTGTGTGCGCAGAGCTGTGTGTGTGGGGCTGTGTGTGCGGAGCGGTGTGTGTTTGTGTGCGGAACTGTGTGTGTGTGCGTGGAGCTGTATGTGTGTGTGTATGCGGAGCTGTATGTGTGTGTGGAGCAGAGCTCTGTGTGTGTGTGTGTGCGTGGAGCTATGTGTTTGTGTGTCTGTGGGGTGCTCTGAGTGTGTGTGTGTGGAGCTGTATGTGTGTGGGGCTGTATGTGTGTGTGCGGGCAGTGGAGCTGTATGTGTGTGCGTGCACGCAGAGCTGTGTGTGTGTGCAGAGCTGTATGTGTGTGTGGGGCTGTAGGTGTGCGGAGCTGTGTGTGTGCAAAAAACTGCCGGATCTGCCGCGAATGGTAAAAATCGCTGATGTGAAAGTAGCCTAAGTCACTGCTCACAGTGTCTGCATTAGTCATACTCACCAATGGGGGAGGCAGCACGAAAAGTGCCTAAGGCAGCATAAACTCTAAATATGGCCCTGCACATAATGGTCTGTAATATCCTTTACAAAATAGTTTCTATTGGTTGTGTTTAAAAGGTGGCTCAATGTCAGCCCTTGAACACTTAATAGCTGTTAAAATAGGATTTGGATCATTTTAATATAGAGCACCAATTAGAGCCCCGCTGCTCCTTGAAACTCTCCAATTTACTTATTGGTAATTTGTAAAGAACATTTAATATTATTAATATTAAGTTATATTTCCTGTTTCAAAGTAAACTTGCCAGATTACAATATTCCGTATTATTCACTGTTTTAGGTAAGTCTAATCCCTAAATATTTACGCAGCAGTGTACACCACTCCCATGTGTCTTTTACTGTCTAATTACATTTTTGCCTGAAATTCATTTACTTTAATTTATAATAGTATTTTGAAAATGTTGATGAGCAATATTAGGGTGATTTGCAGCAAATAGGGATGAGTAAATCCTTGTGTATTTGGCGTCGGCCGCATTTGGCCGCTGTCCAGCCCATACTGGAAGCAAATGTTGCAGAGGGCCAGCATGTGCAGTAGCGCGCACTCGCGCTTCATTCACTGTCCCAACTGACACCCTGGACGATATAGTTTGTTGAAAGGCTGAGTGCAGCGCAACAATGGATCGCAGAAATGGATGTGCGGGGGCTGCGGGCTTTCACTAAATGTTGGCGGAGCCTGCGCACCACCAAGTACCTCTGAACCTGCTGCACCAGTCTGGCTTATATCATCACTGGACCACCAAACACCCTCTGTGACCCTGCTCCACCAGCGCTGCCAATCCCCCCAGGGTAAACTGAATTCGGACTGTAAGACAGACCCCTATTTGACGCATTCATTTTTTTCCCCATTTTCCTTCTGAAAGTTTGGGGTGCGTCTTATGGTCCAGTGCATCTTATAATCTGAAAACTACGGCATTTTTTGCAAGCGTGTTTTGATAAATTATGGCCAGCATCAACAGGTCCAAATATAAAGTTGTCCAAGAGATTTTCAGCTGCTTGCAATCAACTAGATAAAACCAAGTTTTCTGCTGGAAAGGAGGATTACATAATTTCAATTGAGCTAGATCCACTTAAGGACGGCCTAGTAGAATTTTACACCAACCAGCTTGCACAATGCCATCCAAGAGATGATTACAAGGAATTGTTAACACTGGCACTCCTCTTCCTCGGTTTCCACAGTACACATCAACACTTCAGGCGCCTACGATCAGCCCTGATAGATGGCCAAAGTGATACACACTCTGAAGATTTTCATGTTTCATCGCCAATTTTGTTTAACTGTGCCAGAGTTAAAAGATCTCCGTCAGTTTTGCACTTTTACTGTCTGCTTACACTTGAAGGCTTGTTACCTCTGTAAGATCCCAGCAACATCGCCTTGAAATGACTTGACATTACTGCAGGAACTCATAGCATACAAAGGAATCAATGCGCCTTTTGCTGAGGCAGCAACAAAACTTTCAATCTCAGTGAGATTATGGTGGGTCTGGCTTTTATTGACAGTGAGGTTCCAACTGCAGAAAAGGTTGAGAAGGCAACGATGTCTGCTCATCTCACGTGCAGCTTGCCGAAGACCTTGTGTCACACAAGAAGCTTCATCACTTCATGTCGTCCAACACAAAAACTCTTCGGTGCATTGGAAATAAACCACAAATTTCTTCATCAAGGTCCTTGTCTGTGGCTCACTAATGTAAGTTACATCAATGCATCCTCAAAAGTCGCCGGATTGAAAATTGTGAAAATCGAAAGCTCAATTGCACTCATGAGTACATTCAGTTCGTCACTGAGCACTGAAGAAGATCAAAAACAGTTTATTCTCCACTATGTGAAGATCCATCGCCGTGAACCAAATAATGTGTGTTTGGTTAAAAAAAAAGTGAAACCGGGAAAACTACTGTTAAATTGTACATTTACTTTTCTTCAAGACATTTAATAGAAATAATTGTTAGTTTTGTGATGACTGAGCCACCAGTAAACAATGTTTCAATGTTACAAAATATTTTGTTTGTTACAATCACCCCAAAAGGAATTATTCCCATGGGTGAGACCTAAGAATTTGCACAAAAATTTTTTAACTGTCACCCTAACACACATCCAGAAGCCTATAAAATCTAGTGAATATTGTTTATTATACTAAAAAAAAAATCTAAATACACAACACTACAGAGACTATAAAGCCATAAGGTCACCATGTAGTTTCTTCTTTTTTTCATAATTTGGATTTTTTTCTTTGGTTTGAGATGTTTTAATGCCTCTTTAGTATTGTGTGTCTGACATGGGGTCACTGTCTGTGGTCACCTGGCAGCTCCAAAATGGCATGGCTACCAAATGGTTTGGCACAGGATACTCCGTTTCTGAGAACCCAAGAGTTACCCTGGTTTTCACCCTTAAACCCCAGGAATCTGAAATTACACAGCGGTCCCCGGACTAGGGCTAGGGGCACAGAGTCATTCAGGTAGCCGGGTCAGATCCAGGAGTTATGGGTGATGCAAAATCAAATTGTCAGGCAGAAGAAATATCAATAACCTAGCCGAGGTCTGACAACAGGATAACTCAGGATGAAAGAACAGATGCACAGAGCACAGGTAATGCCAGATATCACAAACAGTGACTGGCAGGATGAACTAGAGAATTGCCCCACTCAGTGCTGGCAGCAGGAAGGAAACCAGGCTAACAGCTACTAAACTGGCCATAGCCCAGGAATAAAATAGGACTGATGCTGTCAAGCATCACCTGCAACAAAGGTGCGGCGCCGCCAACCGGCCGAAGTAAAACCCAGCACAGATATTACAGTGTCCTGATTATTTTTGTGTTTTGTGGAATAATAAACAATGTTCACCATATCTTATAGGCAGGGCCGGCGTTAGGGGCAGGCAGACCAGGCAGCTGCCTGGGGCCCCCACTGCCCCAGGGGCCCCCAGCTAGCAGCAAGTCACGCAGCTGCTATGGGGCCCCTGTGAGGCAGCGCCGACTCCCCCGCCGCATTGAACTATACCGGCGTCTGCCGGTACAGTTCAAAGCAATGATGGAGGAGAGAGCATCACCTGATGCTCCCTCTCCCATCATTCCCCACTCTGCCTCTGACACAGCGGGTGCGTGCACACTCACTGTGACCCAGGCAGTGTGGCAGCAGCCACCGACACAGGAGCAGGGAGCAGCGCGAGCTCGGGGAGAGGTAAGGAGCTTGTGTTTTTTTTGTTTTTTTTACTGGACTGTGCGGCCTTTCTCGGGAGAAGAGAGGCGGGGAGGGAAGGGGGGATGTGAGCTGTGCTGTATACTCCTGTGTGCTCTGCTGTACACTACTGTGGGCTCTGCTGTATACTACTGTGGGCAGTGCTATATACTACTGTGGGCAGTGCTGTATACTACTGTGGGCAGTGCTGTATACTACTGTGGGCTCTGCTGTATACTACTGGGCTCTGCTGTATACTACTGTGGGCTCTGCTGTATACTACTGTGGGCTCTGCTGTATACTACTGTGGGCAGTGCTGTATACTACTGTGGGCAGTGCTGAATATTACTGTGGGCTGTGTTATATACTACTGTGGGCAGTGCTGTATACTACAATGGGCTCTGCTGTATACTACTGTGGGCAGTGCTGTATACTACTGTGGGCTGTGCTATATACTACTGTGTGGGCTGTGCTATATACTATGGGGGTATATTATATTCTATGGGGGAGGCTGTGTTATATACTATGTGGCTGTGTTATATATTTGGGGGTACATTATATTCTATGGAGGGGGCTGCATTATATTCTGTGTGGGGCTTTATTAGATTTTATGAGGGATGATTGCATCATACCCTTTGATGGGGCTACATTATATTCTATAAGGAGGTGGGCTGTATTATATCCTGTTCAGGACTACATTATATTCTATGGGGGGGGGGAGGCTGTATTATATTTATATTCTATGAGGGGTGATTGCATCATACTCTATGAGGGGGCTACGTTATACTATATGGGGGGTTGCATTATATTCTATAGGGAGGTTACATTATACTCTGTGGGGGGGCTGCATTATACTCTGTGGGGTGGCTGCATTATACTCTGTGGGGTGGTGGCTGCATTATACTATATGTGGGCTGCATTATACTGTATCGAGGACTATGGGGAATACGTTATACTATATGAAGAACTATGGGGTGCATTATACTATGGGAAGTGACTTGTACTACATGGATGACTGTTGTGAATTCCGCTCTTGGGCTCCCTCCGGTGGTTGTAAGTGGCACTTTTGTGAGTTCTGCTCTTGGGCTCCCTCTTGTGGTTTCTAGTGGTATGGCTGCTCCTTGGAGTTAGCTGTCATCAGCTGCTTCCACTTATCGTCTCTTCTGCTCGGCTATTTAAGTCTGGCTCTATCTTCAGCCAGTGCCACTTATAAATGGTTCCTGGTTGGATTCACATCTCTTTGGAGTTCCCTGTTATCCTGACCAGTTCAGCTAAGCTAAGTTTTTTCTTGCCCTTTTCTGTCCATAGATTGTGGACTTATCCATTCTGTGCTTTCTATGTTTGTCCAGCTTATCAGTGTAAATTAATTCGGTCTTGCTGGAAGCTCTGGGAGGCAGATTTGCCCTCCACAGCTTTAGTCAGGTGTGGAGATTTTTTGTAAACTCTGCGTGGATTTTTGTAGTGTTTTATACTGACCGCACAGTATTCCATCCTGTCCTATCTATTTAGTTAGACTGGCCTCCTGTGGTCATCCTGGTTTCATTCTGTGTATGTTTTTTCCCTCTCCACTCACAGTCATTATTTGTGGGGGGCTAATCTATCCTTTGGGGATTTTCTCTGAGGCAAGATAGCTTTCCTGCTTCTATCTTTAGGGGTAGTTAGCTCTTAGGCTGTGACGAGATGCCTAGGGAGAGTTAGGAGCATTCCACGGCTACTTCTAGTGTTGTGTTGAGCTTAGGGACTGCGGTCAGTACAGTTACCTACCTCCTTCAGAGCTCGTTCCATGTTGCTCCTAGACCACCGTATCATAACAGATGACTATGGCGGTGCATTATACTTTATGGAGCACTGTGAGGAGTGTATTATGCTATATGGAGGACTGAGGAGTATATTTTAATATATGGAGGACTATGAGGAGTGTATTATACTATATGGAGGACTATGGGAAGTGTATAATACTGAAACTGCCCTCACTAAAGTCTCTAATGACCTACTAACAGCTAAATCTAATGGTCACTACTCCATGCTAATTCTCTTGGATCTCTCTGCAGCATTTGATACTGTGGATCATCAGCTCCTCCTCACTATGCTCCGCTCCATCGGCCTCAAGGACACCGTTCTCTCCTGGTTCTCCTCCTATCTCTCTGACCGATCCTTCACTGTATGTTTCGCTGGTTCCTCCTCCTCTCACCTTCCCCTTACTGTTGGGGTTCCTCAAGGATCAGTCCTAGGCCCCCTCCTCTTCTCTTTGTATACTGCCCCTATTGGACAAACAATCAGTAGATTTGGCTTCCAGTACCATCTCTATGCTGACGACACCCAACTATACACTTCTTCTCCTGATCTCACGCCTGCCTTATTAGAAAACACCAGTGATTGTCTTACCGCTGTCTCTAGCATCATGTCCTCCCTCTATCTGAAACTAAACCTGTCAAAAACTGAACTCCTCGTGTTTTCTCCCTCTACTAACCTACCTTTGCCTGACATTGCCATCTCCGTTTGCGGTTCCACCATTACTCCAAAGCAACATGCCCGCTGCCTTGGGGTCATCCTTGATTCTGACCTTTCATTCACCCCCCACATCCGATCACTGGCTCGCTCTTCTTACCTGCATCTCAAAAACATTTCTAGAATTCGCCCTTTTCTTACTTTCGACTCTGCAAAAACTCTTACTGTTTCACTTATTCATTCTCGTCTGGACTATTGTAACTCTCTACTAATCGGCCTCCCTCTTACCAAACTCTCCCCGCTCCAATCTGTCCTGAATGCTGCTGCCAGGATCATATTCCTCACCAACCGTTACACCGATGCCTCTACCTTGTGCCAGTCATTACACTGGTTACCCATCCACTCAAGAATCCAGTACAAAACTATTACCCTCATCCACAAAGCACTCCATGGCTCAGCACCACCCTACATCTCCTCTCTGGTCTCAGTCTACCACCCTACCCGTGCCCTCCGCTCCGCTGATGACCTCAGGTTAGCATCCTCAATAATCAGAACCTCCCACTCCCGTCTCCAAGACTTTACACGTGCTGCGCCGATTCTTTGGAATGCACTACCTAGGATAATACGATTAATCCCCAATCCCCACAGTTTTAAGCGTGCCCTAAAAACTCATTTGTTCAGACTGGCCTACCGCCTCAATGCATTAACCTAACGATCCCTGTGTGGCCTATATTAAAAAAAAAAAAAAATTAATTAACTGGTTCATGCAGCTTTACATGAACACCCAAGCCTTACACTATGGCTGGTCCGAATAACTATAGCAATTGTTACCATCCACCTCTCGTGTCTCCCCTTTTCCCCATAGTTTGTAAGCTTACGAGCAGGGCCCTCACTCCTCTTGGTATCTGTTTTGAACTGTATTTCTGTTATGCTGTAATGTCTATTGTATGTACAAATCCCCTCTATAATTTGTAAAGCGCTGCGGAATATGTTGGCGCTATATAAATAAAAATTATTATTATTATTATTATTATTATTATAATACTATATGGAGGATTATGAGGAGTGTATTATACATTTTACAATATGGAGGACTGTGGTGCACATTATAATACATGGAAGAGTATGGGATGTATTTTACCAAACAAGAAAAATGCAGCATATTCATTGGGTGATTGGATTGTTTATGTCTGAATAAAAATCCTTGTTCTCAGCAGCACATCGCCGGTGTAAACAGTAGATGTACTGATGATAACATGATACTGTATGTTGATCTGTTAGTGATCTATTAGTGATGGTTCTGTCCCCATCATTCTTTCTCAGACGGTGGAAAGAGGCTGGGAAACAAGCCTCCAACGACTTCAGTATTGTTGATCACACTTGTTTAGCGGCCTGAGATCAGTGCATGTAAGTACAACCGAAATGCTTCTGTGTGATGTGCAATATGTTAGCATTTGGGGCCCCATTTTAAACTTTGCCTAGGGCCCCACTTTGCCTAAAACCGGCCCTGCTTATAGGCTCCCTATGGGCACCTAACATCTGTGTATAGCTTTCTTCCTCCTTTCTGTAAAGGTACCTTCACACTGAACAACTTTCCAACGAGAACGACAGCAATCCGTGACGTTGCAGCGTCCTGGATAGCGATCTCGTTATGTTTGACACGCAGCAGCGATCAGGATCCCGCTGTGACATCGCTGGTCGGAGCTAGAAGTCCGGAACTGTATTTGGTTGTCAGGTCGGCGTGATTCGTCATGTTTGACAGCAAAAGCAACGATGCCTGCAATGTTTTTTCATGGAGCAACAACCAGCGAGAACGATAAGTGAGTCGCCATTACGTCACTGGATCGCTCCTGCATCGTTCTGTGTTTGACGTCTCTACAACGACCTAAACAGCGACGCTGCAGCGATCGGCTCGTTGTCTATATCGCTGCAGCGTCGCTTAATGTGACGGTACCTTTAGATAATTATGATGGACGTAGGTCCAAGATATTGTCTGACTCCCTGCTGTTTCTCATTTGTTTATTCTACATAATAAAGCCTTTTGTGTCACTGTTCTGTTTGGAGAAGATACTAATCATCTGTGACAAGATTTTCCAGCCATTTCCAGGCTCAGCTGACCAATTCTTTCATTACTCATACTTAGTGTTCCGTGATGCTAATTATACACAACGCTTTGGATCATTGTTTTCTTAGGACAAAAGTGTCCTCCAAAACATTGTAAGCCAGTCATGGAACCTTGGTATTACTTTATCAAATACATGTATTATTTCCACTTTTTTAATGGAGACATCAAAGAGAAATGAACAGAAAATATTCACTCCCATTAATGTCTTCTCCAAATAGGGCACACAATGTTATTTTCCTATCTCAGGAGTACAATCACATATACACACTAGTTAGCTAACCTATCAGTGGGTATTTCATCTTTCACAGGAAAGGGGTCAGGCAGTGCCACCAGAGATATACAAACAACAGTTGCTACTATGGGAAAAAAAAACCTTGATGTTACATGGAGTGAGAGGCAACAGCATTACATGTAGGCAATATAGAGGCACAATAACATCATAGCTCCTTTATGATGTCATTATAAAAAGATCAGTTCATATCTATACCTATATATGGAGCGCCTGCCAGGGCAGTGGGGATACTTGGTACCGGGTCGGTTCTTAAAGGGATGTGGTCATGGCAGCAGTCACCCGGTCCATGGCCCTGGGCATCCAATAAGAGTCAAAGAATTTAAAGGGGTAAATAAAGTTTATAGGGGTACTGTTCGTGATGCCAGAAATGTGATGCCCGCTAGGGCAGTGGGGTACTCAGAACTGGGTCGGACAGTTCTTAAAGGGGTGGTCACAGCAGCAGTGACCCGGTCCGTGTCCCTGAGCGTGCAATGAAATAAAAGGGATGGATGATGGAAATAAAGTTTGTAGGGGATAAGGGGAATTGTTCGTGATGCCACCTGTGGTATTCGGCTATAAATGGCTGACGCTGCTTAAGGAGACCGCTGGGGTTGATGGTGATGCAGCTGGGATGGTTCCGCTCCCCACAGGTGGAGCGGTGGCCCCAGGGCTACTAGGACAGTCTATGAGGGGTCGTGCATATTGGGGTGCTGGAATAATTGGAGGACACCGTGACTGTAGTTTCTTTACCTTTAATTGGAGATGCAGTCCAGGGCACTGATGACAGGTGATCTTGTAGGGCTGGGCAGCCTGAAAGCATTTCAGGATCCACCTAGCCAGGTGGATTTGGAGGCCTTCCCTTTGCGCTACTCCCTAGGTCCTTTATGCCTTATGCTCTATTCCAAGTCCCTCTCTGAGTCTGTCCCTTAAGTGGAACACTACCCACATGGCAGGCAGCTCATTCCTTTTCCAGGTGTCACTCCCTCGTGGTGACTCCAGCTCTCTTGTTTGCTGCTGTACCTTCGGGTCAGTTGTGGACAGGCGACCTGCAATCTCCTGTCCTCTGGATTCAGTTGCTGGGCATGCAGTCCCCACTCAACCAGGGACTCCGGTGTCTGGTCTTTTATGCTCAGTCCTGGGGTGAGCTCAGTCGCAGCTCCACTCCCAGGCTGTCCTCACTTGCCTCCTCTTCCTTCACTGTCTCGACTGCACTAACTAACCCCGCCTCCAGACCAGAACTTATAGGGCAGCTCCCTTGAAACTGGGTTCAGAGCTCCCCCTTTTCATCTGGAGTCAGGAAAGTGTTGCATGCTAGTGTTACCTGCCAAGGGAATCTTTTTCTGCTTCCAGGCATGACATCACCCCCTGTGAGGGAGACAATGCCACTGTGGCAACTGGACCCCTGAGATGACACATATGCATATATCATATACATTATGGTGTAATCGCATATAGAAGAATTTATAGTGCTATGACCATGACCATTTAAAGAGCACATGAAGTGCCCATTGCAAAATTAGAACATGAATTTGAACATTCAGGGGCCAAATTCATTAACACTGGCGTTTCATATGGCAATTTTAATAAAAAATGATCACTGAAGTACGATGTGCTGAATTCATTCACAGCCATAGTGCATCTTCTCAGTGGCATGCGTCTACATTGCGCCTCTCCAGAAATCCTACCCCAGTCACACTTCTGGAGTAAAAAATGCTGGCAGTTTTGCACAATTTGATGGGCGGGGGTAGTCACACCCCATTCAGCTACAGCTCCTCCCCAGCTCTCCCCATTTTTTACGTTTACAAAACTACTTCAAACTGGCACGGAAATGCAACACGTTGCAAAAATTTTGGCCAACTCCAGGTTGCAAACAATTTTTTCCACTTTTCAAAGCATTTTATGCCAGTTTTCTGGCATAAAAGCTTTTTTGAATCACTCTTCATGTATTAATGCTGTATATATTACGTATTGCCAAAAAATGGGAATGAATGAAAGGGAAAAATTCCGTAGCCTTCTTTTGTAAAGGGTTTCTCTGCTTTACTCTGATTAGGTTTAATCTTGTTTTTGGCATAAAATATATGGCTCTCACACAGGAGATAATATAGCCGGGTCAATGAAGCCTAAGTATTCGCAAGACACAATGCTAAAGTTATACATGTCCCATTTATTACCATTTTGCTATTAGCATATGTGTTTTAGACATAATTACTAGGTCATAGAACTTGTATGGAACATAAATCAGCACCTAAAAGATTTACATTGCAATCTACATAGAAAACATGCATGAAATTGTTTCTCTAAAATCCCAATGCAGGTTAATATTCCTATTAATAACTAAGTAGTTGAAAGGGGTCGGCCAGTAGTGGATATCCCCGGCTTAATCACTTTAGTGACCCATATAAAAAAAAAATCAGTCAATACTCACCTCTAGCAGTGGCAGATTTCCACAATATTGGTGCTGGTATTCTTATCAGGTCACATCACATTGTTGTGTCACGTAAACACTGCAGCCAATCAGTGTTCCATCAGAGTATGACAGTTGTATACAGTTACACATAATGGCAGAGATTTATCACTACTAGGACATCCATGAGAGGACAGCCAATCTTCTCCTCAGTGCAGCATGCGATATATTCCTGAACAAATTGCGAGCTCTGTCAATAAAGTAGGCTAAAACCAATCAGAAGAGTAGTAACTCAAAAGCTCCATTGACTATCTCACTACATAATGGCAAAAACATAGTAGAAATAGCGTAAACAGGACATATTATAGAAATATATGTAGGAATCATCTTAACAAATGGGTGAAAAATAACCTGTTCCTTCTATCCACTACAATTCTGACTGGTATAATTAAAATCTTAAAACCAGATTAGGAATATCAGTCTTAAGAATTTTACTTTATTACTTATTATATTACTCCTTTGGATATTTATCAATTTCCTTCTATATAAAATATTATTTTTTTTAAATTTGTATTTAGGTTTTCACACCTAGCTCTAATTAAGCACCATGTCTTACGCGTTTCACTACTTAATCTTTACTAAATAGGTAATAATTACCAGAATTTAACTGAAATGTTAGGCTAGGTTCATATTGCATTAATGTGACCGCGCTAACGGACAGCGTTGCACGGCGAAATTAACGCCGTGCAACGCGTCCGTTAGCGCGCCCATTAACAGCAATGGGGACGCGCATCACTAGCGCGTGCCATTTTCAGCACGCGCTAGCGATGTGCCGGTGTTTTGTGGCGCGCCGCGGACGCGCCCGAGGTCCGTTCCCCGCTCTCGCAGATCGGAGATCTGCGAGAGCGGGGACGTTTAACGCGACCCCATAAAACAACATTGCGTTAGCGCAATCTGCTAGCGCTAAGCGCTAAACGGATTGCACTAACGCAATATGAACCTAGCCTTACTGGTAGAGGAACATGAAGGATATAGGTGTGAAATAGATGGGTTAAAGAAGAAACAAAGAAAGTAAGATGTAAGAGATGTACAGATGAGCACTGTGTAAAAAATAGAGATACAAAGTCAGATTATCAGTATCATTTTAAGTATAATTATACATTTTCTCTGCAAATTGTCTTTACATGATTCTTAATCTTACATCATATACAAAAAATGCGCACAAAGAACTACGGGACATAAAAAGTGACTTTTATTAAATGCAAAGAACAATATAAAAGACTTGCAGTGGTGGGCAGGTGATGTATGCCAATAAGCCAAAAGTTGGCACCAAAGCACAACCAGGTCTACAAAAGATATATACAGCATACACAAAAATAGAAAATGAGTAAGGCTAATGGCATCACATAATAACAGGAATAATGACTGATAGATAAATGTGAAAAAGTATCTACATAGTAAAAGGGAGTACTTAGGTTAAAAAGAGTATTTTATTGTGAAAATTTACTAAAGTAACACACAGTAAAATTACAACAGGATGACATGAAAGATCCATATACCCCACGTAGCTGCCAGTATCACATAAATCGGGAAGGCATGCCATAATGAAAGTGCTAATATAGTGCAATAGTATGGTCTCATTGAATAAATCCTTATACAATAGCACTTCCCTGCAGCCAGCACCAAACGAAATGAGTAGCACTAAAGAAACAAAAAATAAAAAAAATGAAGTGCTAACCCAAAGTAACTATATAATCATCAAAGCAAATAGCTGTAAATGGCGCTTACCAGCAGCTAACACCAGAATGGGCTGGATGGCACCAGAGGAATCCAACAGAGCCCCTAACGTATGTTTCGCTTGTTTGTGTGTTGCTTTCTTAAGGGGATAACTCTTACTGCACACAAGGACCTTTTTATCCCATTGTTGACTCATCTAATGCCGGTCACATGATGTGTCTCGGCCAATAGTATTGGTATCTTGGCGCATGTGCCCTGCAGTCCGCAGGTCCTACAGCGGCCATCAGGCGTCAGGCACAATCGCGCATGCAGAAAAGCATGTGTGAGAGGCTGGCAAGACGCTGCGGCAGACGAGGAGCCGCTGGATAGACAGGGCGCATGCGTGCCACCAAATACTCCCCTCAGAAGTTACCGTAGGACAGCCACATATAAATAATTAAATTAATCATACCATAATATCAGACAACACTATTTGCATAAAAATACAGCATATGATAATTAATACAAAAGTAGATGCGAGTGCAAAATCTTCCGATTTCTGATGCAAAGGGTTGAATCCAAATTCAATGGCATATTAAATTCTTCCAATGGGTCAAGAAGCCCAGCTCGAGACGTATGCAAAGGGGCATAAGAAGCTTCAAGCACAGAGAGATTAAAACTGAAATTAGAATAGCTAACATAAGAAAAAAGGAACAGTTAAAAAATGGATTCAAACATGATCAAGAAGCAAAGAGCTGAAGAAGCGCAAGAAGCTGGTAAACAGGAGGGCATAACACCCGATGGCGAGAGAAAAGGAACAAGGGGGAGGTATAGAATATAATTACCCATTTATAAAAAGGAGCGAAGCTTAATGCTTCATTTAACCCTTTGAGTACCATAGTCTCTAATTGCACTATCCACTTAGCCTCTTTTTGTGCCAACAATTTCTTGTTGTTTCCTCCCCTTACCCCCATATGTAAACTTTCTATACCCCTAATTCTGAGTGACCAGGCATCACAATTATGGTGTATCTGAAATTGGCGCGGGATCATCTTCAACTCAGAGAAATTGACCACCGTTCTGGCAGCGCAAATGTCACGAATGTGTTCACGTACCCTAACTCTAAGTTCCCTAGAGGTAAGACCTATATATACCAAAGGGCCAGTACATGTGACATAATAAATAACATTACTCGTGCCACAAGTAATATGCTGTTGGATCTCAAACTGTTTAAGGCCGTTAGATGACTCAAATATAGAACTAGGCTGGACATTTGCACATGCCAGACAGTGGCCGCACTGGATACAACCTAGGAGAGGACCCCGAGTGTTAAATACATTCCTAATCAGAGGTATGTAGTGACTCCTCACCAAAAGGTTCCCAATATTGGGTGCTCTCCTGGAAGTCATAGCTGGAAAATTACCCAGGGCTGGCCCCAGGGCGGGCTCCGCTTTCAGGATGGGCCAATGTTTATTCAGGATTGTCATAATGTTCTGCCACTCATGGTTATAGGTACTAATAAATCTAACAGTATCGTTATTACCCTTTTTAATACGCGTATTTGTTCCATATAATAGGTCACTGCGTTGGACCCTCCTAGCCCTATCAAACCCACGTCTGATGCTCCTGTGGCTGTATCCACGTGATTCAAACTGGGATTGTAAGTCAGCCACCTGGGTGTAAAACTTTTGATCCGATGAGCAGATCTGCCTCATTCTTAGGAACTGTCCAACCGGGACAGCTCTAATAGTAGAAGGATTATGGGCTGAATCAGCGTGAATTAGAGCATTCACGGAGGTGGTCTTTCTATAGACGTCAGTCTGGACACATCGACTGTTGTCGAGCTCCAGAGTGACGTCCAAAAAGTCCACCCTAGTAGGATGGTATTGATAAGTCAGCAAATAAAGTGAGTAGAAGGCACGCCAGCCAAAACGCGCGTTGGGGAAATGGCACCCTCATTCAACCTAGGTAAATTACTGTTTTTATTTGTCCATGTATACATTAGCTAACTTTCTGGTCTTGTGTCATTATGCTTCATGTCTTTTTGTACTATTTTCATTTCCTTTGTCATTGCACTATACCACTTTATGTAGAGTACTAGGTAGATACTTTTTCACATTTATCTGTCAGTCATTATGACTGTTATTATCTAATGCCATTAGCCTTACTCATTTTCTATTTTTGTGTAAGCTGTACTGTATATACCTTTGTATACCTGGTTGCCCTTTGGTGCGACCTTTTGGCTTATTGCCATCCATCACTCACCCTCCATTGCAATTCTTTTATATTGTTAAATATCCAAGGAGAACCAAGAGTCAAATACACTGCCGAGAATAATATGACCAATTAGAATATTTATTGAAAATTATACAAAATATATTAAAATTTGTACCACATATGTAATAACAAGTGATAAATCCGTGAGTACATAAATACAACAGATCCCAGATCGGACCACCATCAAATATACAACATACAACCAATGTGCTTTGCTAATAAATGTAGCTCTGCTGACAGGCCATGGCATTTAGACTGCCCATTTGTAGTTCATATGTAAAGTACCAGTGGTATGTAACAGCCGTCACAATGCCAAGCAGGTCAGACATAAATCAATAGTAATGCACAATAGAGTAAGGTCCAAGGTTTTATTTACCCATAGTTGGTGTGGCAAGTCCCGTCCTGGTCTGCTGTGAGTTACCCCACAGGTTACAGGGGTAACTCACAGCAGACCAGGACGGGACTTGCCACACCAACTATGGGTAAATAAAACCTTGGACCCTGCATTACTATTGATTTATGTCTGACCGGCTTGGCATTGTGACGGCTGTTACATACCACTGGTACTTTACATATGAACTACAAATGGGCAGTCTAAATGCCATGGCCTGTCAGCAGAGCTACATTTATTAGCAAAGCACATTGGTTGTATGTTGTATATTTGATGGTGGTCCGATCTGGGATCTGTTGTATTTATGTACTCACGGATTTATCACTTGTTATTACATATGTGGTACAAATTTTAATATATTTTGTATAATTTTCAATAAATATTATTCTAATTGGTCATATTATTCTCGGCAGTGTATTTGACTCTTGGTTCTCCTTGGATATTTGATTATGATTTGAGTCGCCATCATTTATTTGGATAGATAATTTTTACTGATGTTCTGTTTATATACAGTGGGGCAAAAAAGTATTTAGTCAGTCAGCAATAGTGCAAGTTCCACCACTTAAAAAGATGAGAGGCGTCTGTAATTTACATCATAGGTAGACCTCAACTATGGGAGACAAACTGAGAAAAAAAAATCCAGAAAATCACATTGTCTGTTTTTTTAACATTTTATTTGCATATTATGGTGGAAAATAAGTATTTGGTCAGAAACAAACAATCAAGATTTCTGGCTCTCACAGACCTGTAACTTCTTCTTTAAGAGTCTCCTCTTTCCTCCACTCATTACCTGTAGTAATGGCACCTGTTTAAACTTGCTATCAGTATAAAAAGACACCTGTGCACACCCTCAAACAGTCTGACTCCAAACTCCACTATGGTGAAGACCAAAGAGCTGTCAAAGGACACCAGAAACAAAATTGTAGCCCTGCACCAGGCTGGGAAGACTGAATCTGCAATAGCCAACCAGCTTGGAGTGAAGAAATCAACAGTGGGAGCAATAATTAGAAAATGGAAGACATACAAGACCACTGATAATCTCCCTCGATCTGGGGCTCCACGCAAAATCCCACCCCGTGGGGTCAGAATGATCACAAGAACGGTGAGCAAAAATCCCAGAACCACGCGGGGGGACCTAGTGAATGAACTGCAGAGAGCTGGGACCAATGTAACAAGGCCTACCATAAGTAACACACTACGCCACCATGGACTCAGATCCTGCAGTGCCAGACGTGTCCCACTGCTTAAGCCACTACATGTCCGGGCCCGTCTGAAGTTTGCTAGAGAGCATTTGGATGATCCAGAGGAGTTTTGGGAGAATGTCCTATGGTCTGATGAAACCAAACTGGAACTGTTTGGTAGAAACACAACTTGTCGTGTTTGGAGGAAAAAGAATACTGAGTTGCATCCATCATACACCATACCTACTGTAAAGCATGGTGGTGGAAACATCATGCTTTGGGGCTGTTTCTCTGCAGAGGGGCCAGGATGACTGATCCAGGTACATGAAAGAATGAATGGGGCCATGTATCGTGAGATTTTGAGTGCAAACCTCCTTCCATCAGCAAGGGCATTGAAGATGAAACGTGGCTGGGTCTTTCAACATGACAATGATCCAAAGCACACCGCCAGGGCAACGAAGGAGTGGCTTCGTAAGAAGCATTTCAAGGTCCTGGAGTGGCCTAGCCAGTCTCCAGATCTCAACCCTATAGAAAACCTTTGGAGGGAGTTGAAAGTCCGTGTTGCCAAGCGAAAAGCCAAAAACATCACTGCTCTAGAGGAGATCTGCATGGAGGAATGGGCCAAAATACCAACAACAGTGTGTGGCAACCTTGTGAAGACTTACAGAAAACGTTTGACCTCTGTCATTGCCAACAAAGGATATATTACAAAGTATTGAGATGAAATTTTGTTTCTGACCAAATACTTATTTTCCCCAATAATATGCAAATAAAATGTTAAAAAAACAGACAATGTGATTTTCTGGATTTTTTTTTCTCAGTTTGTCTCCCATAGTTGAGGTCTAACTATGATGTAAATTACAGACGCCTCTCATCTTTTTAAGTGGTGGAACTTGCACTATTGCTGACTGACTAAATACTTTTTTGCCCAACTGTATATCTTTTACATTGTTCTTTGGATTTAATGAAAGTGACTATTAATTTAACTCTTTATGCACATTTTTTGCATATTATCTCATGTTTAGGCATGCGCTAAACATCTGTTCTTTTGTCATACCCATAGATACCAGATAGATATCTATTTTAGACTTACTGGTACCTTAGATAATTGCTGCATTTCTGATTTATCTAATGATTCTTACTCTGCACATACTATATGATCTTTTACTATTTAGTGTCTGATGAAGGTCCATGTGTTAGGACTGAAATGTCACTGTACATATTGTCCATGTGGTATTGCTGCACAATAAATTATTTATGAAATATTCATCATTTTGAATACCGAGTACCTTCATAATTTTTGCCTCAAAATGATAATTAATACCCAACACTACATGGATAAAAGTTTTGGGACACTAACACATTACATATATAGGACTTTTTATGGCAGCTCATTTTAAATCACACCTCTTTGCAGCGATAACAGCTATTACTCTTCCTGGAAGGCTTTTTACAAGATTTGGAATGTGTCTGTGGGAGTTTTATCCACACAGGAGAGCATTTGTTAGGTCAGAAACTGATACTGGATGAGGAGGCTTAGCTTGCAATTTCCTTTCTAGTTTTTCCCAAAGGTCTTCAATGGTGGTGAGGTCAGGGCTCTATGATGGTGAGACATGTTCTTCCACACCAAAGTCATCCAACCATGCCTTTAAGAACTTTGTTTTGTGCACTGGAGTTCAGTCGTACTCGAACAGTAAAGGGCTTTCCCAAATCTGGCCCCACAAAGCATACCACTGAATCTGTGAAAAACTGAATTCCTTGTTTTTTCCCCCCCTACTAACATACCTTAACCTTACATTGCACTTTCTGTGTATAGTTCAACCAGAACTCTCATGTAGCACACTCGCTGTCTTGGGGTTATATTTGATTCACACCTCCCGCTCATATCACCTACAGCTCAAACACATCTCTAGGCTAAGAGTTTCTGCAGAGTCAAAGATAAGAAAAGATCAAATTCTAAAGGTACCATCACACATAATGATTTCGTTAACGATATCGTTGCTTTTTGTGATGTAGCAACGATATCGTTAACTAAATCGTTATGCGTGACAACGACCAACGATCAGGCCCCTGCTGGGAGATCGTTGGTCGCTGCGAATGATCAGGACCTTTTTTTGGTCGCTGATCACCCGCTGAGTTCACTGGTAACCAGGGTAAATATCGGGTTACTAAGTGCAGGGCCGCGCTTAGTGGTGACGTCACTGCTGTGCTTTGCGGCCGGTGCTCACAGTCAGTGCGGGAAGCTGACGGCGAGGGACATGACAGACACCGGAATGTAAGTATGTAGTGTTTTTTTTTTTTTTACATCTACAATGGTAACCAGGGTAAACATCGGGTTACTAAGCGCGGCCCTGCACTTAGTAACCCGATGTTTACCCTGGTTAGCCGGGGACTTCGGCATCGTTGGTCGCTGGAGAACTGTCTGTGTGACAGCTCTCCAGCGACCACACAACGACTTACCAACGATCACGGCCAGGTCGTATCGCTGGTCGTGATCGTTGGTAAATCGTTTAGTGTAACGGTACCTTTAAGGTACCTTCACACTCAGCAACTTTACAATGAGAACGACAATGATCTGTGATGTTGCAGCGTCCTGGATAGCGATTTCTTTGTGTTTGACACGCAGCAGCGATCTGGATCCCCCTGTGATATCGCTGGTCGGAGCTAGAAGTCCAGAACTTTATTTGGTTGTCAGGTCGGCGTGTATCGTCGTGTTTGACAGCAAAAGCAACGGTGCCAGCATTGTTTTACATGGAGCTAACGACTTGCGAGAACAATAAGTGAGTCGCCGTTACGTCACTGGATTGTTCCTGCATTATTCTGGAGCTGCTGTGTTTGACGCCTCTACAGCGACCTAAACAGCGACGCTGCAGCGATCGGCTCATTGTCTATATCGCTGCAGCGTCGCTGAGTGTGACGGTACCTTAAGTTCACATTTGCGATTGGGATCTTTGCGGAGTGTTGCGTATTTCCTCCATTAAGCGCCTCCTTCTTCCGCATACTTCTGCATGCGTCCTGCGTACCTATCTTCAATATTGGGTATGAAGGACATGCGTATGTATGCGGATGTATATGGATGTGTTGTTTTGACGCGCCCGCTGACCGCACGGGAACGCAACAAGTTGCATCTTGTGCGCACGGCGAGCGATTCAAAACAACACATCCGCATACATCCGCCTGTCCTGCGTACCCAATGTTAAAGATAAGTATGCAGAATGCATGCAAAAGTATGCGGAAGTAGGCGTAGTTTAACGGAGGAAGTATGCAGCGCTCTGCAAAGCCCCCAAGCGCAAATGTGAACCCGGCCTTACTATTGTTCTGATTCATTCTCGTCTAGACTATTACAACTCTCTGTTAATCTGTCTCCCTCTAACTAAACTCTCCACCTCCAAATCTATCATGAATTCAGCAACCAGGATAATATTTCTGTCCAACCGCTACACTCATGCCACTGTTCTCGGCCAGTCTTTGCACTAGTTGCCCATCTTCACAGAGTCCAATATAAACTTATCACTCTCACCCACAAAGCATCCTGTATAATTCGATCTTACCATTTCTGTCTCGAGAACTTCTTTTGTGCTGCACCAGTTTTCTGGATTACACTATCTCAGACAATCTGGTTAATTCCCAGTATCCACAGTTTCAAACATGCCCTAAAAAATACCTCACTGATCTAACTAATTCATTATTCTCCCACCTCCATAGAACTTTTGTGTGTACTTGTACACATACTGGCTGCTGATTGGTTCATGTAGTGTTATTTGAATGTCCCTGTTTATTACATTGATGTCTGGACCTTACACTACAGCCACTTTATTTTTACCTTTTGTACCCCCCCCAATTCCCTCATAGATTGTAAGCATGTGAGCAGGGCCCTCTCTCTTCTTGGTGTTAAATTCTATGTTACTCTGTAATGTCTTTATTGTCTGTGCAAGTCACCTCTGAAATGTAAAGTGATGTGGAACATGTTGGCGCTATAGAAATAATATTTTTTATTATTATACCGAGGTTCAAATTGTCTTAGTATGCTAAGTCAATGGAACTAAGGGGTCTAGCCCGACCTCTGTAAAACAACCCCATGGCATTATCTATTCTTCACCAAACTTTACTGTTGGCACAAAACAGTCAGGCAGGTAATATCTGCTAGTATTGGAGCCATTGTGGAAGTACGTTACCATACGAAGTCGTACACAGAGGTCTGCAATGAGTTTTAACCCTTAATTCTACATTATGTAACTATTAGTCAATTCAAAATTCAGACTTTTTACCTCTTAGCTATTTTATTAACATGGTCCTAAGGACTTTTATATACTAGAGCACTTTTGGAGAAAAATAAATTAATAATAAATAAGTATATTAGAAATCATTCATCAGCCAACATTTGACTTGCGCAGCTTATTGTTCCATTCACATCCACAGAGTAGTTGTCCTTGTTTGTAGCCTCCAATTGGTGCTGCTCAGCTGGAACATTATGAAGTGCAATTCTAAGGTTGAATAAGCAGATTTTCAAGTATGGAACACAATTTTTTTTTTGCAACTGGTCCATACATATGAAAGCTTAGTGTTTTACTAAGTACTATTTGTAAATGCATTTCCTCAAAAGTGACAAGTATTTTTTAATTCTGGAACATAATTTCTGTCCTCTTTTTGCAGGCAACAAAGAGGATAAGGACCCACTCTACTCTGAATAGACAGTTAGCCAGTGGGGTAACCTCATTACAGATGAATGGACTCTGTTGAAAGCCTTTTTTAAACAATGGCTTCTATTATCTTCAGTCAGTCAACTAATATAAGTACAGATGCACTTTAAAGTGAAGTAAGACATTAGCGTACAGACACAATGGCGGCTTATAAATTCATTTTTAAAAATCTGATAATTTGAAGTGAAATCTACAAAGACCATCCTAATTATCCCTGATGAGCAATTAACTGTTAAAGTTATTAGTGAGGAAATTATTTTAGAAAATCATTTTAATCTTGTAAAATGGAAACAAACAGAATGACGACTATTGTCTGATAATCTAGCAATATGCGGAGAAAAACATGTAATTACACGATCTATCCACTTTCAGCAAATTGTTATGTACCAACATAAAGAAAAAGTCATAATTCCTGGTAAGATGTTTCATGGTCTAATATTAGTCACAAACATTTGGTAATGAAGTGGAAAAAAATACATTTTGAAGGCACATAAGATTTAGAAGGAATTATGTTGCTTTTCCACTAAACTAGTTTGGGTGTATATATATATATATATATACTAGATGGAGGCCAGATGCTGTCGCATCAGGAGGGCGGTAATGTCACAATGGGGGCAGGCTAAGTTCATTTTAAAAATTGTCTGTGTCTGACCGTGTACAGAACATACAACAGCTCCTGGGCAGGGGAGGAAGCAAAAGACAATACTGACATTACAGCAGAAGATCGCAGAGGATAAATTTTGTGAAAAATATTGTTTAAAAACAGTCAGTGAAATATTTTACCTGACAAAAGAAATCCTCTGTGATCCCCTGCTGTAATGTCAGTATTGCCTTTTGCTTCCTCCCCTGGACAGGAGATGAGGTATGCTCCGTACACGGTCAGACACAGGCAATTTTTAAAATGAACTTTCGTCGTGGGAAAACCCCTTTAATCTGACTGGCTTCCTCTGCCTGCATCTGCTGCTGGGATCAGCCGAATGATTCACTGCACATGCGCGGTATTCGCGCAGGCACAGTAAATCAGACCACCGCCATATTTGTTCAGTGGCGGTCACATTAAAACTGCGCATGCGCTCCTGCTGTACAAAGATGGGGGCGGTCAGTGAATCATTCGGCTGATCCTGGCGTTGGTGTGTTCACGACAGTGTTCCACTGGTGGTACTGTGCAAGAGGCTGTGTACGGAGTAAATAGTGTGTTTGGTGCGTACGGTGTATGCAGTGTGTGTGTTTGTGTGTGTGTCGTGAGTACGGCATATACAGGTGGTACCATGCAAGAGGCTGTGTATGGAGTATACAGTCTGTGTGTGATGCGTATGGCGTATGCAGTGTGTGTGTAGTGCATACGGCATATACAGTGTTTGTGTGTGTGTGGTGTGACGGTGTTCTACTGGTGGTACCGCGCAAGAGGCTGCTACCACTAGCAGTTTCCATATTGAGACACAGACACACATCACTTGGGTGTCCCAATATGGAGGTCAGTGAACTTCCGCTGCTTGGAATTCTGGGATCCGGAAACATCTGGACAGAACAGGATGTGAAGACATTACAACGTAAGTATATATTAAGATATATATATATATATATATATATATATACATATATATATACAGCTCTGGCAAAAATTAAGAGACCACCACATCAAACCCTGTCATGGGCAGCCCAATCTCCAGACCTGAACCCCATTGAAAACCTCTGGAATGTAATTAAGAGGATGATAGATAGTCACAAGCCATCAAAGAAGAACTGCTTAAATTTTTGCGCCATAAGCAGTGTGAAAGACTGGTGGAAAGCATGCCAAGACACATGAACGCTGTGATTAAAAATCATGGTTATTCCACAAAATATTGATCTCTGAACTCTTCCTGAGTTAAAACATTAGTATCGTTGTTTCTATATGATTATGAACTTGTTGCATTATTTGAGGTCTGAAAGTACTGTTTTTTTTTAAATTTTGACCATTTCTCCTTTTCAGAAAAAAATACAAAATTTACTGCTTAGGAATTTGGAGACATGTTGTCAGAAGTTTATAGAATAAAAGAATAATTTACATTTTACTCTAAAATATACCTATAAAGAGAAAAATCAGACAAACTGAACATTTTGCAATGGTCTTTTAATTTTTGCCAGAGCTGTGTATATACACTGCTCAAAAAAATAAAGGGAACGTTAAAATCTCACATCCTAGATATCACTGAATGAAATATTCCAGTTGTAAATCTTTATTCATTACATAGTGGAATGTGTTGAGAACAATAAAACCTCAAAATGATTAACTTAAATCACAACTAATATCCTACAGAGGTCTGGAGTTGGAATGATGCTCAAAATCAAAGTGGAAAATTAAGTTACAGGCTGATCCAACTTCAGTTGAAGTGCCTCAAGACAAGGAAATGATGCTCAGTAGTGTGTGTGGCCTCCACATGCCAATATGGCATCCCTACAATGCCTGGGCATGCTCCTGATGAGGTGGCAGATCGTCTCCTGAGGGATCTCCTCCCAGACCTGGACTGAAGCATCCGCCCACTCCTGGACAGTCTGTGGTGCAACGTGATGTTGTTGGATGGTGCGAGACATGATGTCCCAGATGTGTTCAATCAGATTCAGGTCTGGGGATTGGGTGGGCCAGTCCATAGCTTCAATGCCTTCATCTTGCAGGAACTGCTGACACACTCCAGCCACATGAGGTCTGGCATTGTCCTCCATTTGGAGGAACCCAGGGCCAACCGCACCAGAATATGGTCTCACAAGGGGTCTGAGGATCTCATCTCGGTACCTAATGGCAGTCAGGCTACCTCTGGCAAGCACATGGGGGACTATGAGGCCCTCCAAAGAAATGCCACCCCACACATTACTGACCCACTGCCAAACCGGTCATGCTGAAGGATGTTGCAGGCAGCAGATCGCTCTCCACGGTGTATCCAGACTTTGTCACGTCTGTCACATGTGCTCAGTGTGAACTTGCTTTCATCTGTGAAGAGCACAGGGCGCCAGTGGCGAATTTGCCAATCCTGGTGTTCTGTGGCAAATGCCAAGCATCCTGCATGGTGTTGGGCTGTGAGCACAACCCCCATCTGTGCATGTCAGGCACTCAGACCATCCTCATGGAGTCGGTTTCTAACCGTTGGTGCACACACATGCACATTTGTGGCCTGCTGGAGGTCATTTTCTGGCAGTGCTCCTCCTGTTCCTCCTTGCACAAAGGCTGAGGTAGCGGTCCTCCTGCTGGGTTGTTGCCCTACGACGGCCTCCTCCACATCTCCTGGTAGTGCCTCCAGCCTCTGGTCACTATGCTGACAGACACAGCAAACCTTCTTGCCACATCCTGTATGAGCTGCACTACCTGAGCCACCTGTGTGGGTTGTAGAGTCCGTCTCATGCTACCACGAGTGTGAAAGCACAACCAACATTCAAAAGTGACCAAAACATCAGCCAGAAAGCATTGGTACTGTGATGTGGTCTGTGGTCCCCACCTGCATAACCACTCCTTTATTGAGTGTGTCTTGATTATGGCCAATGATTTCCATCTGTTATCTATTCCATTTGCACAACAGCATATATATATTTCTGCTTTAGATAAGCCCTCCAAAGGCGGTGGCCATAACTCATATTGTCCAAACTTGGTGACAGGTTACCTTTCTGTGTAATGTAAATCTATCATAGAGAATATTCTCCTATAGCTGATTGGAGCATCTTTGTATCTGATAGCAGTAGTGCATCTGTAAATGCTGATTGACCTTCAGACATAACACAGGCCTGAACAAATCACATCTGATTGACCTGCGGATATAACACAGGCCTGAACAAATCCTATGAGCCCACGAAGTCAATTTAGTGTTTAGGCCTGGCTACAATAATCTAAAGTTTAGCTGTATTTTCTGCTAATATTGAATGAAATATAATCCTACTGGTTCCTAGATTTATCTGTCTGGCTCCTGGATTCTACATTAATAAGTCTACTACTGGGATAACATTATTCAATTATGTCCCTTCCAATCTTTTCAGACCAAGCTTAAAATAGTATTTCTATTACTTTGATTGGATGACTTCATATTTACCCAGAAGAATGGATGATGATACTTCTACTCAAGATCAATATCTGAGCTTGCAAAAGCAATATTGTTGAATTTTGCTAAATTCATTCTATGCCATGGTGCAACTAAAGATTCTGTAAATCCAGATTCAAGATCGTCTTTTAGCTCATAAGTTCTGAGCCTGTGGCATTAATACACTTGGGGGTAAATACTTTGTTATTATGGGGTTTCTGGCTTAGTCCTGCTCAGAAACATTGTTCTAGGAGTCATTCAATTGAAATTTTAGATTTTATTTTTCTATATACCAATAAAATATTTTGTCTATTAGGATATGTTCATACGTCATGTTTTTGACCGAAAAAATACAGCATTTTACTGTCCCAGCAAAGTGAATGAGATGTCTGACATCTCATATGCATGCTGCTTATTTTTCCTATGCAGAATTGAAGCAGTTTTTGCAGCATTTCCACCCATTTTAATTAATTGGAAAAAACACACACAAAAACATAAAAACCACCACAAAAATATCTCAAAACAGACATAATGTATGTAATGTTTTTCCTGTCTACGCAACAGTATTTGTAGCTGATTTTTCTGCTGCAAATGCTGAACATGTGCACTTGCATTGTTTTTTTAGATAAATATATATTTTAAGTGTATAGGGAATATCTAGGTATTACTATAGGAAGACGACAATGGGTGGGGGGCGCCTAACTTTTGTTGCTTTTTAGGGTGCCAGCCTCTGCGGTTAGGTAGGATTTAGTGATGATCGAGCACTGAAATGCTCAGATGTGTTCAGTACTCGAATCAAGCAGGCTGGATGCTCAACTTGAGTAGACAACATAATGGAAGTGAATGTGATGCTCAAGCACTTTTACAGAGGACGGTCTCACTCTCACTGTCCCTGGCGTTCTACAGCTCGCAAAGTGTCCAACTGACAGAGGAGTCCCTGCACTCTCAACAGGGTAATACTTCAGTGTGGCACATGGCTCAGATAATTCAAATGAGCTTCTTACGGGGACTCCAGCACTCAAGCACCACGTGATACTCAGCACTTCTCGATGCTCGCCTATCACTAGTGGGGTTCTATATACAGTGGGTATGGAAAGTATTCACACCTTCAAATTTTTCACTCTTTGTTTCATTGCAGCCATTTGGTAAATTCCAAAAATTTATTTTTTTCTCATTAGTGTACACGCTACACCCCATCTTGACTGAAAAAAAACAGAAATGTAGTAATTTTTGCACATTTATTAAAAGAGAAAAACTGAAATAACATATTAATGGTTATAAGAATTCAGACCCTTTGCTCAGTATTGAGTAGAAGCCCCTTTTGAACTAGTACAGCCATGAGTCTTCTTGGGAATGATGCAACAAGTTTTTCACACCTGGATTTGGGAATCTTCTGCCATTCTTCCTCGCAGATCTCGCAGATCTTCTCCAGTTCTGTCAGGTTGGATGGTGAACGTTGGTGGACAGCCATTTTCAGGTCTCTCCAGAGATGCTCAATTAGGTTTAGGTGAGGGTTCTGGCTGGGCCGGTCAAGAATGGTCACAGAGTTGTTCTGAAGCCATTCCTTTATTTTAGCTGTGTGCTTAGGGTCATTCCCTTGTTGGAAGGTGAACCTTCCGCCAAGTCCAGAGCACTCTGGAAGAGGTTTTCATCCAGGATATCTCTGTACTTGACCGCATTCATGTTTCCTTCAATGGCAACCAGTCGTCCTGTCCCTGCAGCTGAAAAATACCCCCATAGCATGATGCTGCCACCACCATTTTTTACTATTGGGATTGTATTGGGCAGGTGATGAGCAGTGCCTCGTTTTCTTCACACATACTGCTTAAAATTATCACCAAAAAGGTCTATCTTCATCTCATCAGACCAGAGAATCTTATTTCTCATAGTCTCGGAGTCTATCATGTGTTTTTTAGCAAACTCTATGCGGGCTTTTATATGTCTTGCACTGAGGAGAGGCTTCCGTCGGGCCACTCTGCCATAAAGTCCTGACTGGTCAAGGGCAGCAGTGATAGTTGACTTTGTGGAACTTTCTCCCGTCTCCCTATTGCATCTCCGGAGCTCAGCCACAGTGATCTTGGGGTTCTTCTTTACCTCTCTCATCAAGGCTCTTCTCCAAGGATAGCTCAGTTTGGCTGGACGGCCAGGTCTAGGAAGACTTCTGATGGTCCCAAACTTCTTCCATTTAAGGATTATGGAGGCCACTGTGCTTGTAGGAACCCTGAGTACTGCAGAAATTTGTTTGCAACCTTGGCCAGATCTGTGCATTGCCACAATTCTGCCTTTGAGCTCCTTGGCCAGTTCCTTTGACCTCATGATTCTCATTTGGTCTGACATGCACTGTGAGCTGTGAGGTCTTATACAGTACAGACCAAAAGTTTGGACACGCCTTCCCATTTAAAGATTTTTCTGTATTTTCATGACTATGAAAATTGTAAATTCACACTGAAGGCATCAAAACTATGATTTAACACATGTGGAATTATATACTTAACAAAAAAGTGTGAAACAACTGAAAATATGTCTTATATTCTACGTTCTTCAAAGTAGCCACGTTTTGCTTTGATGACTGCTTTGCACACTCTTGGCATTCTCTTGATGACCTTCAAGAGGTAGTCACCGGAAATGGTCTTCCAACAATCTTGAAGGAGTTCCCAGAGATGCTTAGCACTTGTTGGCCCTTTTGCATTTTCACTCTGCGGTCCAGCTCACCCCAAACCATCTTGATTGGGTTCAGGTCTGGTGACTGTGGAGGCGAGGTCATCTGGCGTAGCACCCCATAACTCTCCTTCTTGGTCAAATAGCCCTTACACAGCCTGGAGGTGTGTTTGGGGTCATTGCTGTTATGATCAGGCGGCCTTGGAACAACATGAAAAAACCTTCGCTGGAGTAGTGGTAACTATACAGACCGCTAACCCTGAACTTATCACAGACACTAGAAGTAGCCGTGGGGTGTGCCTATCAGACCTAGACACCTCGACACAGCCGAGGACTAAATATCCCTAAAGATGGAAAATAGGAAAACTGACTTGCCTCAGAGTAGACCCCCAAAGTATAGGCAGCCCCCCACAAATAATGACGGTCAGTAGGAGAGGAAAAGACACACGCAGGCGGAAAACAGATTTAGCAAAGGAGGCCACTTCTACCTAGATAGGAAAGTATAGTACAGGATACTGAGCGGTCAGCACAAAATCTACAAAATGTCCACAGCAGAAAAATACAAAAACTCCACCACCTACCTAAAGGTGTGGAGAGTATATCTGCAACTCCAGCGAATCCAACCCTACTGAGAAAACAACAGGACAGTCAAAGCTGGAACAAAATAGAAACTAAGAACAGCACTGAAAAATAGACACACAGTCTGTGAGCCTAAGAAAAAGAATCAGACAGTTATCTTTAGCTGAAATGGCAGCAGGCAGGAGAGGCCAGGCAGAGAACCATTACTGGCAATAGAACATTGACAACTGGCAGGGACTAATGAGTCCTGCAAAGCTAAATACCCCAGTCAGCTTTGCAATTAGCAGATACACCTGTCCAATCCTGCAGTCCAGGCACAACTGCATTACCATCTACAACCACCGGAGGGAGCCCAAAAGCAGAATTCACAACACATTGCCCTGTTGAAAAATA
The DNA here is from genome assembly GCF_032444005.1 of Ranitomeya imitator. Classification (NCBI taxonomy): domain Eukaryota; kingdom Metazoa; phylum Chordata; class Amphibia; order Anura; family Dendrobatidae; genus Ranitomeya; species Ranitomeya imitator. Next base: position 279,898,297 of record NC_091282.1, on the reverse strand, counting down.
AATGATGGTCCAACTAAACGCAAACCGGATGGAATAGCATGCCGCTGCAAGATGCTGTGGTAGCCATGCTGGTTCAGTATGCCATCAATTTTGAATAAATCCCCAACAGTGTAACCAGCTAAGCACCCCCACACCATCACACCTCCTCCTCCATGCTTCACAGTGGGAACCAGGCTTGTAGAGTCCATCCGTTCACCTTTTCTGCATCGCTCAAAGACACGGTGGTTGGAACCAAAGATCTCAAATGTGGACTCATCAGACCAAAGCACAGATTTCCACTAGTCTAATGTCCATTCTTTGTATTCTTTAGCCCAAACAAGTCTCTTCTGCTTGTTGCCTGTCCTTAGCAGTGGTTTCCTAGCAGCTATTTTACCATGAAGGCCTTCTGCACAAAGTCTCCTCTTAACAGTTATTGTAGAGATGTGTCTGCTGCTAGAACTCTGTGTGGCATTGACCTGGTCTCTAATCTGAGCTGCTGTTAACCTGCGATTTCTGAGGCTGGTGACTCGGATAAACTTATCCTCAGAAGCAGAGGTGACTCTTGATCTTCCTTTCCTGGGGCGGTCCTCATGTGAGCCAGTTTCTTTGTAGCGCCTGATGGTTTTTGCAACTGCTCTTGGGGACACTTTCATAGTTTTCCCAATTTTTTGGACTGACTGACCTTCATTTCTTAAAGTAATGATGGCCACTTATTTTTCTTTACTTAGCTGCGTTTTTCTTGCCATAATACAAATTCTAGCAGTCTATTCAGTAGGACTATCAGCTGTGCATCCACCAGACTTCTGCACAACACAACTGATGGTCCCAAGCCCATTTATAAGGCAAGAAATCCCACTTATTAAACCTGACAGGGCACACCTGTGAAGTAAAAACCATTTCCGGTGACTACCTCTTGCAGCTCATCAAAAGAATGCCAAGAGTGTGCAAAGCAGTCATCAAAGCAAAAGGTGGCTACTTTGAAGAGCCTAGAATATAAGACATATTTTCAGTTGTTTCACACTTTTTTGTTAGGTATACAATTCCACATGTGTTAATTCATAATTTTGATGCCTTCAGTGTGAATTTATAATTTTCATAGTCATGAAAATACAGAAAAATCTTTAAATGAGAAGGTGTGTCCAAACATTTGGTCTGTACTGTATATACAGGTGCGTGCCTTTCCAAACCAAGTAATATCAGTTTAATTAAACACAGCTGGACTCCAATGAAGGAGTAGAACCATCTCAAGGAGGATCACAAGGAAAGGGACAGCATGTCACTTAAATACAGTATGAGCGTCTGAGCGAAGGGTCTGAATACTTATGACCATGTGATATTTCAGTTTTTCTTTTTTAACAAAAATGCAAAAAAAAACTACATTTCTGTTTTTTCAGCCAAGATGGGGTGCAGAGTGTACATTAATCAGAAAAAAAGTGAACTTTTTTGAATTTACCAAATAGCTGCAATGAAACAAAGAGTGAAAAATTTAAAGGGGGTATGAATACTTTCCATACCCACTGTAGGGCCTTAAAGGGAGGGTGCAGTTAATTATTTTGTTATTTATCTGTCTAATTCATCTGCCTTTTTTGGTATACTCTTTCATGAATAATTAAGAAATTGTGAATTTTTAAAAATATTTTTTTCTGTTTGCAAGACAATTTGATGGAATCCTCCAAATTAACTATTTGTTAGACATTTTGCATTTGTGGAAAGCCTGAAAAAGTGTCTGGTTGTGTAGAGACAAGGTAAACTCTGATGCCTTCCATTAGGACAATCCAGCATTTAAAATGTCTCATAATGGGCTATCAGTAATGGCTCTTCAAAAAGATTGTGCCTTCCAATATCCAGTACATTCAGTTTGGGGAATACACATATGATAACAGTTTATCTAATAAACAAATGGTCTGCAGTTTTCACGTAAAAGAGTGGAGTAGAAGTTCATATCTTTACACAGTAACTACTGATCCATTTTCACACGTTTCGTTTGCCAGGGAATGACACTGAACTGGCCAGGCAGATCCCAGACAGTCAATCTTCTGAGATTCTGAGCTTTATGTCCAATTCATTGTCTTTGTTACAACAAGCAGGTAAACCGCCGGGAATACCTCCATTGCACTGGATAATGCTAATCTAAGTGTTTGGCACTATTCACAGCATGTTGGTGGTGTCTGCAATGCCTGAGCCAGAAGTAATATTCATATTTATTGGGTCTCAGTAATTCAAAGTAAATGTTTGTTGAATTGTGAGTAAATTGCAGACATTAGTTTCTATATTAGCAGCAATCTCCTCTCCTTTCATTGCTTTCATGAGGATGAATGAGCCGTGTACATAGTCATTAGGAAGCATAGCACATCTGGTGTTTGGGATTTCAATGTTCTGCGAAGCTCTTAACCTGTTTATTACAAAGAACTCACCACTAAAGTATTATATCATACACAGAGGGAAAAGATATTACAATATCCATAAGTCAGAAGACAAACCTTTTACCTTCCACTGTGGTTCGAATATTTTCAAAGAAAGTTGTGTCTTAGGTACGATACGATACGATACGATACGATACGATACACTTTATTGATCCCGTGGGAAATTATGGTATCACAGCAGCACAACTTAAATCATAAAAATCATAAAGGAATTCCATAGTTGACATGACAGTTTGTTGACAGAAGAACATTATACATTAGAATAGGACATACACAACGAGTGAACTGAATGTAGAGAAATAAGTAGACATTCACCTTGGTGGTTTAACCCTAATGTTATTGTTGTACATTCCCATGGCAGTTGGCACAAACGATTTCCTATATTTTTCCTTCTTACACCTCAGAAGTATTAGCCGGTTGCTGAAGGTGCTCTTCTGTCTCATGAATAGCTCATATAATGGATGTGCATTATTGTTCATAATTGCCATACACTTTTTCAGAGTTCTTCTCTCCACTACCTCCCCAAAAGAGTCCAGATTGTAGCCCACAGCAGAACTTGCCTTCTTAATAATCTTATTCAGCTTATTAGCATCAGAGGCCCGCACACTACTACCCCAGCACGTGATTGCAAAAAAGATGGCACTTGCCACCACAGATTGGTAGAACATTTCTAACATTTTGCTACACACATTAAAAGACCTCAGTTTCCTTAGGAAATACAGTCTGCTCATCCCCTTCTTGTAGACAAACTCTGAGTGGCATCTCCAGTCCAGTTTGCTATCCAAATGGACCCCCAAATATTTGTAACTCTCCACCTGCTCTACCTCCTGACCAGCAATAGTGATCGGTAAGCATTCCAACTTTATCCTGCTATAGTTGGCCACCAACTCCTTGGTTTTCTTAACATTTAGCTGCAGATAGTTACCATTGCACCAATCCACGAAATTCGACACCACCCTTCTATATTCCTCATCCCCCTGATCTCCCCTAATGCATCCCACAACCACAGAGTCATCCGAAAATTTTTGAAGATGGCAAAGTTCAGATTTATACTGAAAGTCTGAAGTATACAGTGTGAATAGAAAGGGCGCAAGCACCGTTCCCTGGGGGGCACCTACACTGCTCAATAATCTGCTTGACACCACTGCTCCCATCTGTACAAACTGTGGCCGATCTGATAGGTAGTCAGTTATCCAATTTCTCATCCCCTCCTCCACCTTCATATCAGTCATCTTTTTGTGTAGTAAAAGTGGCTGCAGGGAGTTAAATGCACTCGAGAAATCGAAGAACATCGCTCGCACCGTGGCTCCGTCATTCTCCAGAAATGAATGTACCCTATGTAACAGAGAAAGAATAGCATCATCCACCCCCAATCTATGTCGGTAAGCAAACTGAAGGGGATCAATAAAAGCATTGACCCTCGGTCTTAAGTGAGCAAGCACTAATCTTTCCAAGGCCTTCATAGCATGAGATGTTAAGGCTACAGGACGATAGTCATTTAGGGTTGCAGGAGAAGAAGTCTTGGGTACCGGCACCAGACAGGAAGTTTTCCATAACACCGGTACCCTCTGTGTTTGTATACTTCCAGGTATTACCATCCTGTCCTTTGGACAAAGTGGCGAGGCCACCTGATCGATTGTTACTGACACAGAGAAGCATTATGGTACACTTGTTCAAAATATACCAGATTTTAACTGTATCTTTAAGACTTAATTCTTCAACGAGGTCTAGTTATGGATATACTTTACTCTTTCTTCACTAGCCACCATTATTGCATGACTTAGTATTCTCCGGCTCAGATTCAGCAAGAGTAGTGGTGGGGTTTAGCCGATACTCCATGTTTTGGCCTAACCGTTTCCTGAAATCACAGTAGATTGATTGAACTGGGGAGAAAATGTTCCCTAATCTGGTTCTTTTCTAATATTTAGCGAGTAAACTGTTTAGTTTCAGTACACTGTCTGCTTACTGTATAGTCGGAATAACACTCGTCGGCAGAGGCGTAGCTAGCGCTTTTGCCGCCCGGGGCTGTTCCCGAGTTTGGTGCCACCCCCCCCCCCCCCGGCTCAATACACACAAAGGTTACCAAAAACGGTTTTCCTGTTTTGTAGAACTTAAACTGGGCCTAATGGTGTCACCCCCACATGCCACACCTGTGACTTAATACCACCACACCATGACCAGGCCACATAGTGACCGAATAATACTACATACAAGGGACAAATACCACAACACCATTTCCAGACCACATATTACCACCACATAGTGACTGAATACTACAATACTGATCAGTAATAAAAAAAAAACCACAATACTATCACCATAAGTGCCAGTATTCACAGGAGATCTGTACTTAGTATGCAGTGTCTGTGTAGAGGTAATACAGAGATCACTGGTGACATTATACACAGGACCTCTATATAGTATACAGTGTATAGTGTCAGTGTATAGGTAACACTGACTCACCAGTGACGTCTCTAGGTGAAGTCCTTCATCTTTCATCCAGCACAGACCGCCATCATTCCTTCCAGCCAGGACTCGTTTCTGCAGGAAATAACACAGTTATCTCGAGCTCCGCTTGCAGAACACATTACTTAATTTTTCACAACTTCTACATTACATCACATGAAGAAAAAAAGGCAATATAGTGTCACTCTGCACAGTAACAGGACCGCCCCCCCATTTAAAACAGTATACTCAAAAAATAAAATAAATACATCACTGCAGTAATAATATCCCTTAATTAGCCCCTATGGTAATAATATTCCCCACCCTGGCCCCGTTTCTCATTCCTGGCTCCAGCCATATGTTCTCGCATCCTGCCCTCATGAGTATCCATTCTACCCCATATGATCTCCACATCCTGCCCCACCAGCCTCCATCGTATCCGTCCTGCCCCATGATCCAATCCTGCCCCGTGTCTCCAATCATGCCCCGTATCTACATTCTGCCCATGCCTCAAGTCCTGCCCCCAGTGTGTCCAGCATATTACCCCCATGTTGTCCAGCAATCTGCCCCAGTGTGTCCAGCATATTACCCCCAGTGTGTCCAGCAATCTGCCCCAGTATGTCCAGCACTGCCCCCAGTGTGTCCAGCAATCTGCCCCAGTGTCCAGCCTTTCCCCAGTGTGTCCAGCAGTCTGCCCCAGTGTGTCCAGCATATTACCCCCAGTGTCCAGCATTGCCCCAGTGTGTCCAGCATATTACCCCCAGTGTGTCCAGCATATTACCCCCAGTGTCCAGCATTGCCCCAGTGTGTCCAGAAGTCTGCCCCAGGGTCTCCAGCATTGCCTCAGTGTCCAGAAATCTGCCCCAGGGTCTCCAGTATTGCCCCAGTGTGTCCAGCAATCTGCCCCATGGTCTCCTGTATTGCCCCAGTGTGTCCAGCATTCTGCCCCATGGTCTCCAGTATTGCCCCAGTGTGTCCAGCAATCTGCCCCATGGTCTCCTGTATTGCCCCAGTGTGTCCAGCAATCTGCCCCATGGTCTCCAGTATTGCCCCAGTGTGTCCAGCAATCTGCCCCATAGTCTCCTGTATTGCCCCAGTGTGTCCAGCAATCTGCCCCATGGTCTCATGTATTGCCCCAGTGTGTCCAGCAATCTGCCCCATGGTCTCCTGTATTGCCCCAGCGCGTCCAGCATTCTGCCCCATGGTCTCCTGTATTCAGTGTGTCCAGCTATCTGCCCCATAGTCTCCTGTACTGCCCCAGTGTGTCCAGCATTCTGCCCCATGGTCTCCTGTATTCAGTGTGTCCAGCTATCTGCCCCATAGTCTCCTGTACTGCCCCAGTGCGTCCAGCATTCTGCCCCATGGTCTCCTGTATTCAGTGTGTCCAGCTATCTGCCCCATAGTCTCCTGTATTGCCCCAGTGTGTCCAGCATATTACCCCCAGTGTCCAGCATTGCCCCAGTGTGTCCAGCATATTACCCCCAGTGTGTCCAGCATATTACCCCCAGTGTCCAGCATTGCCCCAGTGTGTCCAGAAGTCTGCCCCAGGGTCTCCAGCATTGCCTCAATGTGTCCAGAAATCTGCCCCAGGGTCTCCAGTATTGCCCCAGTGTGTCCAGCAATCTGCCCCATGGTCTCCTGTATTGCCCCAGTGTGTCCAGCATTCTGCCCCATGGTCTCCAGTATTGCCCCAGTGTGTCCAGCAATCTGCCCCATGGTCTCCTGTATTGCCCCAGTGTGTCCAGCAATCTGCCCCATGGTCTCCAGTATTGCCCCAGTGTGTCCAGCAATCTGCCCCATAGTCTCCTGTATTGCCCCAGTGTGTCCAGCAATCTGCCCCATGGTCTCATGTATTGCCCCAGTGTGTCCAGCAATCTGCCCCATGGTCTCATGTATTGCCCCAGTGTGTCCAGCAATCTGCCCCATGGTCTCCTGTATTGCCCCAGTGTGTCCAGCAATCTGCCCCATAGTCTCCTGTACTGCCCCAGTGTGTCCAGCATTCTGCCCCATGGTCTCCAGTATTGCCCCAGTGTGTCCAGCAATCTGCCCCATGGTCTCCAGTATTGCCCCAGTGTGTCCAGCATTGCCCCAGCCCCAGACAGTCAGACATAAAGAAAAAAAAAAAAAAGTAAAATCCTCACCTCTCCCGTTCCTAGCGCAGGTCCGGTGCAGCCAGTCAGCGTCTCTCCGGCTCTGCGACGCTCAGGACAGAGAGGCGCGCACAGTAGTGACGTCATCGCGCCCTCTGCTCTGAGACGTCGCAGAGTCAGAGGACGCTGCAGCTGCCGGCGCCGCAGGAACCAGGAGAGGTGAGTATAGAGCGGGGGGCGGGGTCCGGTGTTGGGGGGAGCCTGGTCGTGGTCGTGGCGGCGGACGGCGCCGCCCGAAGATTTAAAGGGGCGTCTTTTTTTTTTTTTTCTTCTCCTGCAGCGCCGGCCGCCCCCCGCATTGTGCCGCCCGGGGCGGACCGCCCCCCCCGCACCCCCCTTCCTACGCCACTGCTCGTCGGACAGTGTAGAACAGAAGAGGCGCAAAGTACTGAGCTGCTACAAGTAACAATGTAGTCATGTCACAAAGTTTCCTTTGGCACAATTCCTACTTATAGTGTCGCATGGCTGCTTTCTCATTGTGACAGCGCCGTACTCTGCTGTTATCCTACACTGTGCTTGTCAAGAATGGAGCTGTTCCTGTGAGGGATGATGTCACAGAGATGAGTAGAGGCGCTAACATTATAGAGCAGAGCTCATAAAATGAAGTAGCAGCAATGTGTGCATATGCAGGTAGCTAAAAAGAGCAATGTTCGGCAGGATTCGGCTGTCTATAGGGGTGCTGAGGGGAGCAATGTATGATCGGGCTGTATATAGATAAATGTTTGTCAGTCTATGTTTGGATGTGCAGGTCAGGTTTTTGAAATGTATTCTCTAGCCTTCTGATCGTGCACTCCCCGCCTCCTAGCTTCAGGTGTTTTAATTATAGTAGGTCCAATACCCCTCCACATAGAGAGAGAATTTGAGTCCAAGAAGAGGTTTCTACATGTACCCATTCAGATGGAGACGTTTATTCTCAGTGAGGTAGGTCAAACGTAGGACCTGGTATAAGAGAGATGCCTTAACGTGGCTACGAGGTACACATAAAATTGGCCATTTTTGTGCGCTAAAAGCTCTCATTTTTCATATTTCTAGTGCAGTAATGCAGTTCAAATTTCGTTTTTTCAAGTTTGCATGTTTTGGCGCTGCAGTGTGCTGCCCTATTTATTTAACTATATACGAGTTGGCGACTCTGGGTTCAGCACCTGTTCACACTCAGTCTATGTTTGGATGTGCAGGTCAGGTTTTTGAAATGTATTCTCTAGCCTTCTGATCGTGCACTCCCCGCCTCCTAGCTTCAGGTGTTTTAATTATAGTAGGTCCAATACCCCTCCACATAGAGAGAGAATTTGAGTCCAAGAAGAGGTTTCTACATGTACCCATTCAGATGGAGACGTTTATTCTCAGTGAGGTAGGTCAAACGTAGGACCTCGTATAAGAGAGATGCCTTAACGTGGCTACGAGGTACACATAAAATTGGCCATTTTTGTGCGCTAAAAGCTCTAATTTTTCATATTTCTAGTGCAGTAATGCAGTTCAAATTTCGTTTTTTCAAGTTTGCATGTTTTGGCGCTGCAGTGTGCTGCCCTATTTATTTAACTATATACGAGTTGGCGACTCTGGGTTCAGCACCTGTTCACACTCAGTCTATGTTTGGATGTGCAGGTCAGGTTTTTGAAATGTATTCTCTAGCCTTCTGATCGTGCACTCCCCGCCTCCTAGCTTCAGGTGTTTTAATTATAGTAGGTCCAATACCCCTCCACATAGAGAGAGAATTTGAGTCCAAGAAGAGGTTTTTACATGTACCCATTCAGATGGAGACGTTTATTCTCAGTGAGGTAGGTCAAACGTAGGACCTCGTATAAGAGAGATGCCTTAACGTGGCTACGAGGTACACATAAAATTGGCCATTTTTGTGCGCTAAAAGCTCTCATTTTTCATATTTCTAGTGCAGTAATGCAGTTCAAATTTCGTTTTTTCAAGTTTGCATGTTTTGGCGCTGCAGTGTGCTGCCCTATTTATTTAACTATATACGAGTTGGCGACTCTGGGTTCAGCACCTGTTCACACTCAGTCTATGTTTGGATGTGCAGGTCAGGTTTTTGAAATGTATTCTCTAGCCTTCTGATCGTGCACTCCCCGCCTCCTAGCTTCAGGTGTTTTAATTATAGTAGGTCCAATACCCCTCCACATAGAGAGAGAATTTGAGTCCAAGAAGAGGTTTCTACATGTACCCATTCAGATGGAGACGTTTATTCTCAGTGAGGTAGGTCAAACGTAGGACCTCGTATAAGAGAGATGCCTTAACGTGGCTACGAGGTACACATAAAATTGGCCATTTTTGTGCGCTAAAAGCTCTCATTTTTCATATTTCTAGTGCAGTAATGCAGTTCAAATTTCGTTTTTTCAAGTTTGCATGTTTTGGCGCTGCAGTGTGCTGCCCTATTTATTTAACTATATACGAGTTGGCGACTCTGGGTTCAGCACCTGTTCACACTCAATCTATGTTTGGATGTGCAGGTCAGGTTTTTGAAATGTATTCTCTAGCCTTCTGATCGTGCACTCCCCGCCTCCTAGCTTCAGGTGTTTTAATTATAGTAGGTCCAATACCCCTCCACAGAGAGAGAGAATTTGAGTCCAAGAAGAGGTTTTTACATGTACCCATTCAGATGGAGACGTTTATTCTCAGTGAGGTAGGTCAAACGTAGGACCTCGTATAAGAGAGATGCCTTAACGTGGCTACGAGGTACACATAAAATTGGCCATTTTTGTGCGCTAAAAGCTCTCATTTTTCATATTTCTAGTGCAGTAATGCAGTTCAAATTTCGTTTTTTCAAGTTTGCATGTTTTGGCGCTGCAGTGTGCTGCCCTATTTATTTAACTATATACGAGTTGGCGACTCTGGGTTCAGCACCTGTTCACACTCAGTCTATGTTTGGATGTGCAGGTCAGGTTTTTGAAATGTATTCTCTAGCCTTCTGATCGTGCACTCCCCGCCTCCTAGCTTCAGGTGTTTTAATTATAGTAGGTCCAATACCCCTCCACATAGAGAGAGAATTTGAGTCCAAGAAGAGGTTTCTACATGTACCCATTCAGATGGAGACGTTTATTCTCAGTGAGGTAGGTCAAACGTAGGACCTCGTATAAGAGAGATGCCTTAACGTAGCTACGAGGTACACATAAAATTGGCCATTTTTGTGCGCTAAAAGCTCTCATTTTTCATATTTCTAGTGCAGTAATGCAGTTCAAATTTCGTTTTTTCAAGTTTGCATGTTTTGGCGCTGCAGTGTGCTGCCCTATTTATTTAACTATATACGAGTTGGCGACTCTGGGTTCAGCACCTGTTCACACTCAGTCTATGTTTGGATGTGCAGGTCAGGTTTTTGAAATGTATTCTCTAGCCTTCTGATCGTGCACTCCCCGCCTCCTAGCTTCAGGTGTTTTAATTATAGTAGGTCCAATACCCCTCCACATAGAGAGAGAATTTGAGTCCAAGAAGAGGTTTCTACATGTACCCATTCAGATGGAAACGTTTATTCTCAGTGAGGTAGGTCAAACGTAGGACCTCGTATAAGAGAGATGCCTTAACGTGGCTACGAGGTACACATAAAATTGGCCATTTTTGTGCGCTAAAAGCTCTCATTTTTCATATTTCTAGTGCAGTAATGCAGTTCAAATTTCGTTTTTTCAAGTTTGCATGTTTTGGCGCTGCAGTGTGCTGCCCTATTTATTTAACTATATACGAGTTGGCGACTCTGGGTTCAGCACCTGTTCACACTCAGTCTATGTTTGGATGTGCAGGTCAGGTTTTTGAAATGTATTCTCTAGCCTTCTGATCGTGCACTCCCCGCCTCCTAGCTTCAGGTGTTTTAATTATAGTAGGTCCAATACCCCTCCACATAGAGACATAGAGAGAGAATTTGAGTCCAAGAAGAGGTTTCTACATGTACCCATTCAGATGGAGACGTTTATTCTCAGTGAGGTAGGTCAAACGTAGGACCTCGTATAAGAGAGATGCCTTAACGTGGCTACGAGGTACACATAAAATTGGCCATTTTTGTGCGCTAAAAGCTCTCATTTTTCATATTTCTAGTGCAGTAATGCAGTTCAAATTTCGTTTTTTCAAGTTTGCATGTTTTGGCGCTGCAGTGTGCTGCCCTATTTATTTAATTATATACGAGTTGGCGACTCTGGGTTCAGCACCTGTTCACACTCAGTCTATGTTTGGATGTGCAGGTCAGGTTTTTGAAATGTATTCTCTAGCCTTCTGATCGTGCACTCCCCGCCTCCTAGCTTCAGGTGTTTTAATTATAGTAGGTCCAATACCCCTCCACAGAGAGAGAGAATTTGAGTCCAAGAAGAGGTTTTTACATGTACCCATTCAGATGGAGACGTTTATTCTCAGTGAGGTAGGTCAAACGTAGGACCTCGTATAAGAGAGATGCCTTAACGTGGCTACGAGGTACACATAAAATTGGCCATTTTTGTGCGCTAAAAGCTCTCATTTTTCATATTTCTAGTGCAGTAATGCAGTTCAAATTTCGTTTTTTCAAGTTTGCATGTTTTGGCGCTGCAGTGTGCTGCCCTATTTATTTAACTATATACGAGTTGGCGACTCTGGGTTCAGCACCTGTTCACACTCAGTCTATGTTTGGATGTGCAGGTCAGGTTTTTGAAATGTATTCTCTAGCCTTCTGATCGTGCACTCCCCGCCTCCTAGCTTCAGGTGTTTTAATTATAGTAGGTCCAATACCCCTCCACATAGAGAGAGAATTTGAGTCCAAGAAGAGGTTTCTACATGTACCCATTCAGATGGAGACGTTTATTCTCAGTGAGGTAGGTCAAACGTAGGACCTCGTATAAGAGAGATGCCTTAACGTGGCTACGAGGTACACATAAAATTGGCCATTTTTGTGCGCTAAAAGCTCTCATTTTTCATATTTCTAGTGCAGTAATGCAGTTCAAATTTCGTTTTTTCAAGTTTGCATGTTTTGGCGCTGCAGTGTGCTGCCCTATTTATTTAACTATATACGAGTTGGCGACTCTGGGTTCAGCACCTGTTCACACTCAGTCTATGTTTGGATGTGCAGGTCAGGTTTTTGAAATGTATTCTCTAGCCTTCTGATCGTGCACTCCCCGCCTCCTAGCTTCAGGTGTTTTAATTATAGTAGGTCCAATACCCCTCCACATAGAGAGAGAATTTGAGTCCAAGAAGAGGTTTCTACATGTACCCATTCAGATGGAGACGTTTATTCTCAGTGAGGTAGGTCAAACGTAGGACCTCGTATAAGAGAGATGCCTTAACGTGGCTACGAGGTACACATAAAATTGGCCATTTTTGTGCGCTAAAAGCTCTCATTTTTCATATTTCTAGTGCAGTAATGCAGTTCAAATTTCGTTTTTTCAAGTTTGCATGTTTTGGCGCTGCAGTGTGCTGCCCTATTTATTTAACTATATACGAGTTGGCGACTCTGGGTTCAGCACCTGTTCACACTCAGTCTATGTTTGGATGTGCAGGTCAGGTTTTTGAAATGTATTCTCTAGCCTTCTGATCGTGCACTCCCCGCCTCCTAGCTTCAGGTGTTTTAATTATAGTAGGTCCAATACCCCTCCACATAGAGAGAGAATTTGAGTCCAAGAAGAGGTTTCTACATGTACCCATTCAGATGGAGACGTTTATTCTCAGTGAGGTAGGTCAAACGTAGGACCTCGTATAAGAGAGATGCCTTAACGTGGCTACGAGGTACACATAAAATTGGCCATTTTTGTGCGCTAAAAGCTCTCATTTTTCATATTTCTAGTGCAGTAATGCAGTTCAAATTTCGTTTTTTCAAGTTTGCATGTTTTGGCGCTGCAGTGTGCTGCCCTATTTATTTAACTATATACGAGTTGGCGACTCTGGGTTCAGCACCTGTTCACACTCAGTCTATGTTTGGATGTGCAGGTCAGGTTTTTGAAATGTACGGGCTGTATATTGAGGCGCTAAGGGGAGCAATGTAGGATGGGGATGCATAGAAAGGGGCTGAGATGAATGATGTACTACAGTACACCGGCTGTATACAGAGGGACTGAGAGTAGTAATAAAATGCAGAATGGGACTGTACATAGAAGGGTTGAAAGGAGTAATATGCTACAAGAGGGTGCTTTATATAGAGGGGCTGAAAGAAGTGAGGTACGGCAGGTTAGGGCAATATTTAAACTAGCAATATACTTCAGGTAGGGGCTGTGAATAAAGGAACTAAGAGGAGTGATGTAATGCAGGAAGAGACTCTATGTAATAGGGCTGAGAGGAGTAATATACCGCAGGATGTGGCTGTATACAGAGGGACTGGGAGGAGTGATGTACTACAGAACAGAGCTTTACATAGAGGACAAGAAATATGATACATTGCAGGAGAAAGCTGAGAGGATCAGTGTATTGCAGGATAGGACTGCACTGTAGATAGAGGACTTAGAAGAGTGATGCAATGCAAGATGGATTACATTCAGAGAGTTGATAGCAGTGATGTATTGGAGGATAAGGTTGAATATACAGGGTCTGGGAGGAGTAAAGTACTGACGGATGGAACCGTATATACAGGAGCTATATACTGCAGGATTTGGCTGTTTATAGAGGGGCTAAGCAGAGTTATGCACTGCAGGAAGGGACTGCATATAGAGGGGCTGAGAGGATTAATGTACTGCTCGATGGGGCTGTATATATTCCATTTAAGATTTACATTTACATTTCAATCTATAACTTACAACCTTAGATATCCATACAGGATTAAGACATCACACACTATTAAAGCATTGGTATTTGCTACAGTGAGATGCAAAATAGGGGAAATTGTTTAGCAAACTTCCAAACTGTGTACATTTGGAAGAACAATCCTTTGCCAATGATCATATCTGTGCAGATATAGTACAACCAAAAATATCTAAGCAGAGGTTTCTTTAAGCACCTAAACTCTAAACTTTTCCGTGCTTTAGTTGTCAGAATTGCACTTCTATTATTGCAGGTTTATTTTCACAAACAAAGATAATTTTAAATCAACATTTTAACCCCTTTCTGACATCTGATGTAAAAATTTGTGCATGTGCCCTGGGCCAATTTGACCAGGGACAGACTATTACGTCATCGTGATAACCCGTGCACATGGTAATCACGCACCGCTCCTGGCACTTTAACCCCCTTAATGCTGTGATCGAAACGCGATCGCAGCATTCTGGGAGCCGTCAGAGGGATGACAGCTCCTCGGCCTTTGGATCGGAGACCATGCAGCGTGACGCGAGGTCCCGGTCGTTGCCATGGTGACCCGATGTCATCATGACGACATCCGGGTCACCAGAGCTAGGAAAGTTGCTTGATCATGCGCAGTGCATGATCAGCAACTTTCCCTGTCAGTGCAGAACTGACAGTTTGCATTGTATGGGAATGCTGTTACATCCCCATACTATACAAGAGATCAGCCTGCAAAAATGATAGTCCCAGAGGGGGACAAAGTAAATATATATATATATATATATATCAAAAATAATAATAAACAAATCAAAAGATTGTATATATAAATAAATATTTGTATGAAAACAATATATACAATAAAAGTACACCTATTTAGTATTGCCGCATCTGCAATGACCCAACCTATAAAACTGTCCCACTAGTTAACCCATTAGTGAACACCATAAAAAATATATAAAAAACAAGACAAAAACAATGCTTTATCATGATACTGCCACACAAAAAGTGGAATAAAACGTGATTAAAAAGACAGATATAAATAAACATGGTATTGGTAAACATCATTTTATCCAACATTAGACAAGCCGCCATACAGCTCTATCAGTGGATAAATAAAAAAAGTTATAGCTCTCAGAATTAAGCAATGCAAAAATAATATTTTTTTCTATAAAATAGTTTTTATTGTGTAAAAGGGCCAAAACATAAAAAAATATAAATAAGGTATTGCTGTAATCGTACCGACCCAAACAATAATACTGCCTTATCAATTTTACCACATATGGAATGGCATATCCCCCCCAAAAAAACAAATTTCCTGAATTGCTGGATTTTGTTCATTCTACCTCCCAAAAGTCGGAATAGAAAGCGAGCAAAAAATGGCATGTGCCCGAAAATGGTACCGATAAAAACGTCAACTCGTCCTGCAAAAAAAAAGCCCTCACAAGACATGGGACAAAAGATGGAAAAATTATTGCTCTCAAAATATGATGATGCAAAAAAACTATTTTTTTAAATTTAAAGCGTCTTTTATAGTGATGAGCGAGTATTTACGTTGCTCGGGTTTTCCCGAGCATGCTCGGGTGTCCTCCGAGTATTTGTTAGTGCCTCAGCTGCAAGATTTGCGACTGCTGCACAGCCTGAATATATGTGGGGGTTGCCTGTTTGTTAGGGAATTCCCACATGTATTCAGCCTGTCTAGCAGTCGCAAATCAAGCAGCTAAGTCAATGAAAACTAAATCTCCGAGCACTCACAAATACTCAGAGACCACCCGAGCATGCTCAGGAAAACCAGAGTAACAAGTATACTCTCTCATCACTAATAAAAACCCGATATAAATCTGGTATCTCTATAATTGCACTGATCTGAAGAATAAAGTCACCTTTATTTTTAGGAACATCATTAAAAATAAATAAAACCAATTCTTCACCTGCTGTTGATTTTTTCATTCTGCCTCCCAAAGAGCACAGTAAAGCCGGGGTTACACTTGTAAGTGCAATGCGCTCAAGTTTCTCGCATCAATACCTGGCACTGCCGGCACTTAGGATCCGAGCATGCGGTTGCATGTATTTCTATGCAGCTGAATGCTCCGGCCTTAGAAGGATTATAAAGCTATATTGCATTAACAGCACTTTATATTATAGGTGTTTGGTGTTTGGTATGGTGGTGGCTTTTTGATAGGGATCCCTGTTGAGGGTCCTGATGGTCAGTCGACGCTGAGCGGGGAGCCATATCGCTCCCAGGGTGCCAACCTCCGCTGCCAGGAAGGGATGACAATAGGGTAAGGCACATTCTATTCTCCCTAGTCCATTCCTATGTGTATTTAACTATTGTTGGCTTAGTAACCGACAATACTTACGGTGTCAAAACCTTTGTTGGTGTACAACAAATTTTCCACCAATTTAGTAGTTTTTTACGTCACTGACATCTACAGTATAGATCCTCAACTTTCCCTATTTTTAGGAAAGTATTTTTGTTTTTTTTAACTTTTAATCATTAATATTAAAAGGTATTTTTTAGGGCTTTTTGTTTTTCTTAGATTTTTCTTTGTTTATCAAGACTCTGTTGTTCAACTGGTTGGATTTTCACCTTATGTGCTCTCCCAGTGAGTCATGGCACCTGCAAACCATAAGGGTACCATCACACAATACGATTTACCAACGATCACGACCAGCGATACGACCTGGCCGTGATCGTTGGTAAGTTGTAGTGTGGTCGCTGGAGAGCTGTCACACAGACAGCTCTCCAGCGACCAACGATGCCGAGGTCCCCGGGTAACCAGGGTAAACATCGGGTTACTAAGCACAGGGCCACGCTTAGTAACCCGATGTTTACCCTGGTTACCAGCGTAAAAAAAAAAAAACAGTACATACTTACATTCCGGTGTCTGTCCCTTGCCGTCTGCTTCCCGCACTCACTGACTGCCGGCCGTAAAGTGAAAGCACAGCACAGCAGTGACGTCACCGCTGTGCTCTGCTTTCACTTTACGGCCGGCAGTCAGTGAGTGCGGGAAGCAGACGGCAAGGGACCTGACGGACACCGGAATGTAAGTATGTACTGTTTTTTTTTTTTTACATTTACGCTGGTAACCAGGGTAAACATCGGGTTACTAAGCGCGGCCTTGCGCTTAGTAACCCGATGTTTACCCTGGTTACAAGCGAACGCATCGCTAGATCGGTGTCACACACACCGATCTAGCGATGACAGCGGGAGATCCAGCGACGAAAGAATGTTCCAAACGATCTGCTATGACGTACGATTCTCAGTAGGATCCCTGATCGCTGCTGCGTGTCAGACACAGCGATATCGTATGGATATTGCTGGAACGTCACAAATCGTACCGTCGTAGCGACAAAAGTGCCACTGTGTGACGGTACCCTAACAGTAACATCTGTCGCTCCTTGCCTTCTGAGCTTTGCACTGTGCCTGAAAAATATTTCACGATTACATGTAGGGTATTGGTGCACTCAGAAAAAATGGACTTCAGTTTATTGTAAATAAAAAATCCTATTAGCCTATAGAAAAATTCAAAACCTGGGGCTAAAACAACATTTTAGTGGTAAAAATGTAATTTATTCTTTCTTCACTGCTCAATGGTATAACATTATGTGAGGCACATGTGATGTCAATATGATCACTGCACCCCTAGATGAATTAATTGGGGAGTACAGTGTATAAAATCAGTTCACATATAGGGGGTTTCTGTTGGTCTGACACCTCAGGGGCTCTGCCAATGTGACATTGCACCCTCAAACCATTCCAGCAAAATCTGAACTCCAATATGGGGCCTCTTCACTTTTGAGCTTTGCATTCTGCCTCAAAAGTAGTATTTCCCCACATCTGGGGTATCGGTGTACTCAGGAGAAAATGCACAAAAATTGTATGGTGCTATTTCTCCTGTTACGCTTGTGAAAATGCAAAATTGCAAAAATTGGGGCAAAAATAACATTTTTGTGGGAAAATGTGATTTTATTATTTTCACGGCTCAACGCTGCAAACTTCTGTGAAGCACCAAGGTGCTCACCACACATCTAAATACATTCCTTGAGGGGTCTACTTTCCAAAATGGGGTCATCTGTGGGGTGTTTCCACTGTTTAGGCACATCAGGGGCTCTCCAAATGGGACATGATGTTTGCTAATGATTCCAGAAAAGTTTACATTCAAAAAGTCAAATTATGTTCCTTCCCTTCCGAGCCCTGCTGTGCGCCCAAACTGTAGATTTCTCCCTCATATGGGGTATCGGCGTACTCAGGAGAAGTTGTACTTCAAATTGTATGATGCAGTTTCTCCTATTACCCTTATGAAAATGCCAAATTTGTGGCTAAAATAACATTTTTGTGAGCAAAATGTGATTTTGTTATTTTCACGGCTCAATGTTATAAACTTCTGTGAAACACTTGTGGGTTCAAGGTGCTCGCCATACATCTAAATATATTCCTTAAGGGGTCTAGTTTCCAAAATGGGGTCACTTGAGGAGGGTTTCCACTGTTTAGGCACATCAGGGGCTCTCCAAATGGGATATGACATCCGCTAATGAGTCCAGGAAATTTTACATTCAAAAAGTCAACTGGTGCTCCTTTCCTTCCGAGCCCTGCCGTCGCCCAGACAGTAGTTTTTTTTCCCTCATATGAGGTATTGGCGTACTCAGGAGAAATTGAAATATAAATTTTATGGTGCCATTTCTCCTATGACCCTTATGAAAGTGCCAAATGTAGGGCTAAAATAATATTTTTGTGAGGAAAATGTGATTTTGTTATTTTCACGGCTCAACGTTTTAAACTTCTGTGAAGCACCTGGGGATTCAAGGTGCTTACCATGCACCTAAATACATTCCTTGAGGGGTTTAGTTTCCAAAATGGGGTCATTTGTGGGGGAGTTCCACTGTTTTGGCACATCAGGGGCTCTCTAAATGGGACATGAAGTCCGCTAATGTTTCCAGGAAACGTTACATAAAAAAAAATTCCTGTGAAGCATCTGAAGGGT
Source organism: Ranitomeya imitator (assembly GCF_032444005.1). Taxonomy (NCBI): domain Eukaryota; kingdom Metazoa; phylum Chordata; class Amphibia; order Anura; family Dendrobatidae; genus Ranitomeya; species Ranitomeya imitator. The sequence continues at coordinate 279,879,658 of NC_091282.1, read as the reverse complement.
TAATAAACTTATTGAATGTGGTTTTGAGCACCTTGAGGGGTACAGTTTTTAGAACGGTGTCACTTTTGAGTATCTTCTATCATATAGACCCCTCAAATTAACGTCTAATGTGATGTGGTCCCTAAAATTGAGTAATTTTTGTTGTAAAAATGAAAAATCGCTGGTCAACTTTTAACCCTTATAACTTCCTATAAAAAAAAAAATTGGTTCCAAATATTGTGCTGATGTAAAGTAGACATGTGGGAAATGTTGCTTATTAACTATTTTGTGTGACATATCTCTGTGATTTAAGGGCATGAAAATTAAGTTGGAAAATTGCAAAATTTTCAAACTTTAAGCCATGTTTTCATTTTTTTCACTGCGAGCCCGTTCTGTCCTGTCTGTATCCTCTCTTTTGCTTCCCCCCTGCCCAGGATATGTGGCATGATCAGACCATGTTCCTGTACGATCAGACACAGCCGTTACACAGTACACAGCAGGGGCACATTTATCTCAGCACAGGGGCATTTTTTAACACATCCAATTGTGGAGCTCATTTTTATTCCAAGATCTATTATTTCAATTGTACTTTGTTCATGTGAAAACCCCTTTAAGGGTGATCACGATTTACTTCATCCCACATGTGGCAAATAGATTTTAAGTAAAGGTGTTTTTTTAACCTGTGACAGAAGGTAGTTTATCTTTTAAAGTACCTATGTGGAATGGGCATTCATATGACAGACATCCTGAATGATTAAAACTCGATTAATTGAACATCGTTTGGCCATTAAAACTTTTGAACAAAAGGAAAAAGAACAAGAAAGTAAGTATTCCCCTCCCCCCCAAAAAAGAAGTCAATAAGATCTAGAGAAAAAATCTGGAGATACAATGTTAGCCAGACATTTTTTTTTAACACAAACATACGGTACGGTATGTGAATTAAGATGGATGATTTTGGAAGAAATAATAGGAGGAGATTCAGTTTTTATCTTATTGATATATACACTTAATACAATTAATCACATGTAAAAATGAATATGAGTGTGTTCCTGCAGATTACTAATAGTGTTAGATATTACTTATAATGAACAACAATAATAGAATAGATAATATATAAAAGTTTATATCGTAATTAAATTAATTATAATATGTTGCTGCTCTAAAGGTATTTCTTTTGCTGCAATGTATTGTATAGAGTATTGAATTTTTACGTACTGTATAAGTGACTTATTGTAACATTTTCATTGGTGGAGGATGTCAGGTGATTAATATTTTTTTAAACCCACAATGAACTAGGAACCACAAGCTTCAAAAAGGGAGTTTCTTAAAACGTTTAAACAGCTATAGATACTTGTAGTCAAGTCCAGTGTCTCTGCTAGCTCTTGAGCTCAAAAGATATGTGCTGAAATGATCATTGTTATGGGAATGCACTACGGTGATTATACGTTTGTACTATAGGATGTCTTATAGTTGCTTGTTATTGCGGACATCATTAGAGATATATAACAAAACAATAAAAAAATAAAATATGCCACGTGTGAACCAGTTTGTTCATGAATTGGTTCCGGTGATGTATTCATGTATTGATGGTGCTTTTGTTACTGTACTTGTGTACTGATGTTGATATTGGTGCAGCATTTGTGTGCTGATGGAAGTTTTGGTGCTCTATTCCTGTACTGATATTGGTTTTGGTGATGATGGTTGGGTTTATGTATTGTTATTGGTTCTGATTGTGAATACACATTAGTGTATTTTGGAGCCTTTATTCCCGACCTATGCTGCCGAAATACCTTTGTAAAGTCACCGTTTTGGGCTGTCACTCACGCTGGTCAGGTCATATGGGCGTGGTGACAGCGCTGTTTCTCCCCCAGATCTCCGTTGGTGGCGTAGTGGTGTGCGCATGTCCAAGTGGCGAATCCACTGCGCAGCTTCAAGGAAAATAGCGCGATCTGCGCTATTCAGCCTTTTATCGTGGGCGCGGCCATCTTTGTGAGGCCGCGCGTACGCAGATGGTTCTTTTCGGCTTCCCGGGGCTTCAGGAAAATGGCCGCGGGATGCCGCGCGTGCGCAGATGGCGATCTCGACGGCCATTTTCCTGCAGCCGAGTTCGCATCTCGTATTTCGGCAGCATAGGTGGGGAATAAAGGCTCCAAAATACACTAATGTAAAGCCCAGCTCTGCCCCTATTTAACGCTATTTTTAGCTCTTCTTGAAAAAACGGTGTGACAGGTTCCCTTTAACAATCCATAATGTTCCGGATGACATTCTGCAGTGCTTTGTTAATAAAGTAGTGTGCAGTTTGAAATGTTAAGGATTACTACAGTACAGACCAAAAGTTTGGACACACCTTCTCATTTAAATATTTTTCTGTATTTTCATTACTATGAAAATTTTAAATTCACACCGACAGCATCAAAACTATGAATTAACACATGTGGAATTATATACTTAACAAAAAAGTGAGAAACAACTGAAAATATGTCTTATATTCTAGGTTCTTCAAAGTAGCCACCTTTTGCTTTAATGACTGCTTTGCACACTCTTGGCATTCTCTTGATGAGCTTCAAGTGGTAGTCACCAGAAATGGTTTTCACTTCACAGGTGTGCCCTGTCAAGTTTAATAAGTGGGATTTCTTGCCTTATAAATGGGGTTGGGACCATCAGTTGTGTTGTGCAGAAGTCTGGTGGATACACAGCTGATAGTCCTACAGAATGGACTGACAGAATTTGTATTATGGCAGGAAAAAAGCAGCTAAGAAAAATGAGTGGCCATCGTTACTTTAAGAAATGAAGGTCAGTTAGTCCGAAAAATTGGGAAAACTTTGAAAGTGTCCCCAAGTGCAGTGGCAAAAACCATCAAGCCCTACAAAGAAACTGGCTCACATGAGGACTGCCCCAGGAATGGAAGATCAAGAGTCACCTCTGCTTCTGAGGATAAGTTTATCCGAGTCACCAGCTTCAGAAATCGCAGGTTAACAGCAGCTCAGATGAGAGACCAGGTCAATGCCACACAGAGTTGTAGCAGCAGACACATCTCTACAACAACTGTTAAGAGGAGACTTTGTGCAGCAGGCCTTCATGATAAAATAGCTGCTAGGAAACCACTGCTAAGGACAGGCAATAAGCAGAAGAGACTTGTTTGGGCTAAAGAACACAAGGAATGGACATTAGACCAGTGGAAATCTGTGCTTTGGTCTGATGAGTCTAAATTTGAGATCTTTGGTTCCAACCACCGTGTATTTCTGCAACGCAGAAAAGGTGAACGGATGGACTCTACATGTCTGGTTCCCACCGTGAAGCATGCAGGAGGAGGTGTGATGGTGTGGGGGTGCTTTGCTGGTGACACTGTTGGGGATTTATTCAAAATTGAAGGCATACTGAACCAGCATGGCTACCACAGCATCTTGCAGCGGCATACTATTCCATCCGGTTTGCGTTTAGTTGGACCATCATTTATTTTTCAACAGGACAATGACCACAAACACACCTGCAGGCTGTGTAAGGGCTATTTGACCAAGAAGGAGAGTGATGGGGTGCTACGCCAGATAACCTGACCTCAATAGTCAACAGACCCGAACCCAGTCGAGATGGTTTGGGGTGAGCTGGACCGCAGAGTGAAGGCAAAAGGGCCAACAAGTGCTAAGCATCTCTGGGAGCTCCTTCAAGATTGTTGGAAGACCATTCCCGGTGACTACCTCTTGAAGCTCATCAAGAGAATGCCAAGAGTGTGCAAAGCAGTCATCAAAGCAAAAGGTGGCTAGTTTGAAGAACCTAGAATATAAGACATAATTTCAGTTGTCTCACACTTTTTTGTTAAGTATATAATTCCACATGTGTTAATTCATAGTTTTGATGCCTTCAGTGTGAATGTACAATTTTAATAGTCATGAAAATACGGAAAAATCTTTACATGAGAAGGTGTGTCCAAACTTTTGGTCTGTACTGTACATCTGTATGTTAGCAATATTAAACTTTTGAATTTAGTAGGGGTAGAAAGATGGGAGTCGTTCCTCGGTTTGCTGTGTAGTCTGCGTAGATTCTATGGACCTGTAAAATACTTGTATAACTTCCACTACATTTTAAGTACTCAAAGAAGCATTACTCTGTTTTATTTGTGGTGTTATTCAGTACTAGATGGTGGCCCGATTCTAACGCATCGGGTATTCCAGAATATGCATGTCCACGTAGTATATTGCCCAGCCACGTAGTATATTGCCCAGCCACGTAGTATATTGCCCAGCCACGTAGTATATTGCCCAATGACGTAGTATATTGCCCAGTGACGTAATATATTGGCCAGCCAAGTAGTATATTGCCCAGTGACGTAGTATATTGCCTAGTGACATAGTATATTGCGCAGCCACGTAGTATATTGCCCAGCCACATAGTATATTGCCCAGTTATGTAGTATATTGCCGAGCTACGAAGTATATTGCACAGCCCACGTAGTATATTGCCCAGTTACATAGTATATTGCCTAGTGACGTAGTATATTGCCCAGCCACGTAGTATATTGCCCAGTTACGTAGTATATTGCCGAGCTACATAGTATATTGCACAGCCACATAGTATATTGCCCAGTTACAAAGTATATTGCCTAGTGACGTAGTATATTGCCCAGCCACATAGTATATTGCCCAGTTACATAGTATATTGCTGAGCTACATAGTATATTGCACAGCTCACATAGTATATTGCCCAGTTACGTAGTATATTGCCTAGTGATGTAGTATATTGCCCAGCCACGTAGTATATTGCCCAGTGACGTAGTATATTGCCCAGTGATGTAATATCCACGTAGTATTTTGCCCAGTGACGTAGTATATTGCCCAGCCACGTAGTATATTGCCCAGTGACGTAGTATATTGCCCAGCCACGTAGTATATTGCCCAGCCACGTAGTATATTGCCCAGTGACGTAGTATATTGCCCAGTTACGTAGTATATTGCCTAGTGACATAGTATATTGCGCAGCCACATAGTATATTGCGAAGCCGCATAGTATATTGCCCAGCCACATAGTATATTGCCCAGTTACGTAGTATATTGCCGAGCTATGTAGTATATTGCACAGCCCACATAGTATATTGCCCAGTTATGTAGTATATTGCCCAGTGACGTAGTATATTGCCCAGCCACGTAGTATATTGCCCAGTTACGTAGTATATTACCTAGTGACGTAGTATATTGCGCAGTCACATAGTATATTGCGCAGCCGCGTAGTATATTGCCCAGCCACATAGTATATTGCCCAGTTACGTAGTATATTGCCCAGTGACGTAGTATATTGCCCAGCCACATAGTATATTGCCCAGTTACGTAGTATATTGTGCAGCCACGTAGTATATTGCACAGTGACGTAGTATACAGCACAGAGCCATGTAGTATATTGCCCAGTACCATAGTATATTGTCCAGCCACGTAGTATATTGCACAGCGAAGTAGTATACAGCACAGAGCCACGTAGTATATTGGCCAGTCACGTAGTATATTGCCCAGCTAAGTAGTATATTGCCCAGCCAGGTTTGTCACAGGTGAAAAAATAAAAAATAAACATATACTCACCTTTCCGAGGGAGCCCTTGTAGTCCACGGCAGGTTCCGGTCCCAGGGCTGGTATTAGCGCAGGACCCGTGATGACGTCGCGGTCACATGACCGTGACGTCATGGCAGGTCTTTGTAGCGCAGGCACGCAGGGCCTGTGATGACATCGCGGTCACATGACCGTGACGTCATGGCAGGTCCTTGTCGTGCAGGCGCGCAGGGCCTGTGATGACGTCACGGTCACATGACTGTGACGTCATGGCAGGTCCTTCTGCCACCGGAACCTGCAACGGAAGATGGCGGCCGGCGCGAGCTGCTACGGAGGGTGAGTATAGCAAGTTTTTTTATTTTTTTAAATTATTTTTAACATTACATTTTTTACTATTGATGCCGCATAGGCAGCGTCAATATTAAAAAGTTGGGAACACACAGGGTTAATAGCGGCGGTAACGGAGTGCGTTACCCACGGCATAACGCGGTCCGTTACCGCCGGCATTAACCCTGTGTTAGCGGTGATCGGAGGAGAGTATGCGGGCGACAGGCACTGACTGCGGGGAGTAAGGAGCGGCCATTTTCTTCCGGACTGTGCCCGTCGCTGATTGGTCGCGGCAGCCATGACAGGTAGCTGGCGAGACCAATCAGCAAATGAATAATCGTGACAGAAGGACAGACAGACGGAAGTGACCCTTAGACAATTATGTAGTAGATTACACTGCAGGGAACATCAGCTATATTATGTGCAGGAAAATATTTCTTTAAATTTGGTTACAGTTACTTTAATTTTTTTAGTGCCATAGGGGGGTAACTGGTTTGCAGCAAGGGGCATGGTCTAAAATATTATTTCTGGAGGAAGTATATGTGTGTAAAAGATGGGGTAAAGAAGAAAGAGAGGGAAGGGAATAAGATGTAAAAGATGTACATGCCAGCACTGTGTAAAAAATGCAGATGAAAAGTCAAAATAATAAGTATAATTATGTTTTCTCTCCAAATTGTCTTCACACGATTCTTACTCTGTACATACTATATGTTCTTTTATCATTTAGTGTCTGATGAATGTCCATGTCTCAGGACCAAAATGTCACTGGACAAATTGCTTATCTAGGATTGCTTCACAATAGACAATTTATAATTTTTACATTAAAATGATAAGTCATACACAAACACTACGTGGATAAAAGTATTATGACACTAACACATTATACCTACAGGACTTTTTATGTCCACTCATTCTAAACTATTATCCATTAATATGAAATTGCCATCCCTCGCACCTCTTTGCAGCTATATCAACTATCATTCTCCTTGGAAGTCTTTTTACAAGATTTTGGAATGTACCCATCCACAGAGGAGAACATTTGTAAGGTCAGAAACTAATGTTGGATGAGAAGGCCTGGCTTACAATTTCCTTTCTACTTCATCCCAAAAGGTGCTTGGCGGTATTGAGGTCAGGGTTCTATGATGGTGACGAGTCATGTTCTTCCACACCAAACTCATCCAACCATGCTGGAAAAGAAAAGGGCCTTTCCCAAACTGTCCCCACAGAAAGGATACCACTGAATCTGTCAAAAACTGGACTTATTGTGTTTCTTACCTCTACTAACCTATCTAAACCCTAAATTGCCATATGATGTTCTACCATAACTCTCATGCAGCACTCTTGCTATCTTCGGGGTTATATTTGATTCAACACGAATTTCAAAACCGCCCCTGAACCAATGTGACGGATTCATCCTTTTTTGTTTTTCTGTAAAAAATTAGCACCATGTACTTAAATGTTTCACTCCTCCCATTCCAGTTAGTGTAGCTCCTGTGGGTGGGGACATCATTCCTTTGGTCTCACTGCTTATCTGTTTGTTTTAATTACATGTCATGTTGCTTACTCATTTCTTCCTTCACTACATGGCTCTTTGTCCATGACTCAAGTCATGCAGGCAAAGATCAATTTATGCCGCTGCTACATTGAAACATAGAGTAGCTCAGGTTCAAGGAGTCACATTTTATTCAACAAGTAATTTGCCAAACATTGGAAACAGATGATTGGCAGTTTGCAACTTGCTTGTCGCAATCGGAGTACTTTGTATGTCACTCTGTTCACCATTCACCCCAATTTTGAGCTACTATTACTGCCCCCTTTTTTCACTATGAATATTGAAGTTTTTTTTTAATATAAACAGTTCTATACAAAGTTTTAGGCAGGTGTGGAAAAAATGCAGCAAAGCAAGATGCTTTTAAAAATAAAAGTGATAATAATTTATTTTTATAATTTAAGAAAATGCAAAGGGAGTGAACAAAATTGAAATTCCTTCTATCACCTCATGTAATCCCAGCAGGTACGGACTGGGACTGAAATTCAGTCCTGGTGTTAGGGCTAGCGGAACGCACCAAATAACTAGAGAGAAGGTATGAGGTGCGTTCGCAGCCCGGAGTCCACCGTCCAGAGATGGAACGTGCTGCTAAGTAATGACGGACTATATGGCGGTACAATGTGGATACACACATGGGTTAACTTCACCCTGTATGAAGGAAGCGAACCCTGTTGCATCACAGGGCCGCGGTACTGCACAAAGAGCGTAAGCAAGGAATCACAGAACTCTATCCCAGGACACAGGATTAGAGTTCGTGTAGACCTCTTGCGCTCGACACCACAATTGGGGTATCAGAGTAACTGAGAAAGTAACTTAAATGCACAAGAATGCGTGCTGTGCCACTCTGGCGGATGCCACTAACCACCCAGATTTGGGTAAGGAAAATGCTCTAATTGCACACGGCGCCACACTGGTGGTCCAGCAATTAGACGCTGTTTTGTGTGTTATTGTGCTGATAGCTCAGCCGGGCGCTAGATAGCAGACATCCAACTTACGTGAGCAGTCATACACAAGGGAGGGGCTGTTTAAAGAACAACTTGCACTCATCAACACACTCACGTTTTCAAATGTACACTAGTGCATGGCCGAGCGGCCATGCGAACCTTTTATAGCGGCAGTGCTACAAGACCTTCCAGATGGACCAACAGGAGCCGCAACAGGACCTGAGCATGTGACCCCCGACCTCCAATGGGAGGTCGTCCCGTGGGTATGCTCAGTATGAGAAAAGCAGGACTTAGTCCCAGAAAGACTTGCTCGCTGCTGATCACTGCTGGCTACAAAGACAGAGCCTGAAAGGGCAGCAGTAACCAGTCGTCCAGTATCAGCGTGACGTAAATGCTGGGACCGACGTCTCTGCTGAGCAGGCTCCACTGCAGCTGGAGAAGAATGAGAGACCGCAGCAGAAATGGTTCGAGATTCCCCCTGTGCAGGGGTGGGAACTCAACACCTGGCATTTGAAATCATACAGTCCCATGTTGTCCCCATCCCCCAAGCATCAGATGGAATATATTACCAATATTACCCTGGATGGAGGAAAGCAATTGAAAACACCAATTCTGTTAACGTAGCAGACAAGGTGGCCCACGACCAGACAGGCCCTTCTGGCATTTGCCAGAATTGCCACATGGCCAGTCCGGCCTTGAATCCCAGACAGATTTGATAATATTGTAATCAAGACTATCTCAGTGCTATGTTATAATTTCCTTGACTCTTTGTTATTTTTTACACAGCAGAAGTTGTTCTGCTGTAGAATAAATGTGGAGCCATCAGATGCCTCCCTGATGGTAATCCATGATGAAGTCGTATCTGCCTGAATTTCTGAGCATTGAGGACACCAAGAAATGGGCAACACTGTGGACTATGGACGCAGTGGTCACCTAAGAAAACTTGGTGCAGTAGATGAAAGACTCATGATGCTTATTTCCCTTACATGAAGAGGCAGAAGGATTTGAGGAAGTTTACATCCACAGAAGATCACAGATTAGTACTCCATGATCAGTAAACCAACAGAGAGGGCAGCCAAAGTAGATGCTCCGCCATAATATAACAATAGAATACCAAAAAAAAGATGGACACTAGAGCTAAAAGATTACTCTTTATTGAAAAAAACTAGGGAATAAAAATACAACAATGAGAAAAAGAGTAAAAAGACACAATGAAAAAAGAGAGGCAACACTAGTGCCACGCACGGATACTATAGCTGGATAGTACAATAATATAGATATATAAAAATCAATACCAAACTATCTATAGGAGCGGATCATAAATATAACATATAGGTAACGTATCTTAATATATATATATGGCGTGGTTAAATACTCAAAAAGTAAAAGACTGTTCCATACCAAAGTGCCTATACATACCAGTAACCATACCCATAGAAAAAACTCCAAGATAAGAACAGATGAAGGAGGGTTCAGGAATGAAGGAATAAGGTGCTAAATGCAGTCCTTGCTTAAATGCAGTCCCTAATATGACCAAATAATGATTGTGCATAGCCACAAAGATCCTGGGAAGTCCCATATACTAATGTGTACATACACTCAGGGCTGCACTATAGATGGGTAGGAGATATAGGGAAAACAAATAAGGAGGCGAACCAACCTGCTGCCGTGCGTGGAAAGAGGGGCCCCGACGTGCGTTTCGCATCTGTTGCTTCCCCCGAGGAAGCAACCCCAAGGAAGCTTCCCCCGAGGAAGCAACAGATGCGAAACGCGCGTCCACGCACGGCAGCAGGTTGGTTCGCCTCCTTATTTGTTTTCCCTATATCTCCTACCCATCTACAGGTCCTTCTCAAAAAATTAGCATATAGTGTTAAATTTCATTATTTACCATAATGTAATGATTACAATTAAACTTTCATATATTATAGATTCATTATCCACCAACTGAAATTTGTCAGGTCTTTTATTGTTTTAATACTGATGATTTTGGCATACAACTCCTGATAACCCAAAAAACCTGTCTCAATAAATTAGCATATCAAGAAAAGGTTCTCTAAACGACCTATTACCCTAATCTTCTGAATCAACTAATTAACTCTAAACACATGCAAAAGATACCTGAGGCTTTTATAAACTCCCTGCCTGGTTCATTACTCAAAACCCCCATCATGGGTAAGACTAGCGACCTGACAGATGTCAAAAGGCCATCATTGACACCCTCAAGCAAGAGGGTAAGACCCAGAAAGAAATTTCTCAACAAATAGGCTGTTCCCAGAGTGCTGTTTCAAGGCACCTCAATGGTAAGTCTGTTGGAAGGAAACAATGTGGCAGAAAACGCTGTACAACGAGAAGAGGAGACCGGACCCTGAGGAAGATTGTGGAGAAGGACCGATTCCAGACCTTGGGGAACCTGAGGAAGCAGTGGACTGAGTCTGGTGTGGAAACATCCAGAGCCACCGTGCACAGGCGTGTGCAGGAAATGGGCTACAGGTGCCGCATTCCCCAGGTAAAGCCACTTTTGAACCATAAACAGCGGCAGAGGCGCCTGACCTGGGCTACAGAGAAGCAGCACTGGACTGTTGCTAAGTGGTCCCAAGTACTTTTTTCTGATGAAAGCAAATTTTGCATGTCATTCGGAAATCAAGGTGCCAGAGTCTGGAGGAAGACTGGGGAGAAGGAAATGCCAAAATGCCTGAAGTCCAGTGTCAAGTACCCACAGTCAGTGATGGTGTGGGGTGCCATGTCAGCTGCTGGTGTTGGTCCACTGTGTTTCATCAAGGGCAGGGTCAATGCAGCTAGCTATCAGGAGATTTTGGAGCATCCATCGGCTGAAATGCTTTATGGAGATGAAGATTTCATTTTTCAGCACGACCTGGCACCTGCTCACAGTGCCAAAACCACTGGTAAATGGTTTACTGACCATGGTATTACTGTGCTCAATTGGCCTGCCAACTCTCCTGACCTGAACCCCATAGAGAATCTGTGGGATATTGTGAAGAGAAAGTTGAGAGACGCAAGACCCAACACTCTGGATGAGCTTAAGGCCGCTATTGAAGCATCCTGGGCCTCCATAACATCTCAGCAGTGTCACAGGCTGATTGCCTCCATGCCACGCCGCATTGAAGCAGTCATTTCTGCCAAAGGATTCCCGACAAAGTATTGAGTGCATAACTGAACATTATTATTTGTTGGTTTTTTTGTTTGTTATTAAAAAACACTTTTATTTGATTGGATGGGTGAAATATGCTAATTTATTGAGACAGGTTTTTTGGGTTATCAGGAGTTGTATGCCAAAATCATCAGTATTAAAACAATAAAAGACCTGGCAAATTTCAGTTGGTGGATAATGAATCTATAATATATGAAAGTTTAATTGTAATCATTACATTATGGTAAATAATGAAATTTAACACTATATGCTAATTTTTTGAGAAGGACCTGTATATTATCATACATGTGCAGCCCTGAGTGTATGTACACATTAGTATATGGGACTTCCCAGGATCTTTGTGGCTATGCACAATCATTATTTGGTCATATAAGGGACTGCATTTAAGCAATGACTGCATTTAGCACCTTATTCCTTCATTCCTGAACCCTCCTTCATCTGTTCTTATCTTGGAGTTTTTTCTATGGGTATGGTTACTGGTATAAATAGGCACTTTGGTATGGAACAGTCTTTTACTTTTTGAGTATTTAACCACGCCATATATATATGTATTAAGATACGTTACCTATATGTTATATTTATGATCCGCTACTATAGATAGTTTGGTATTGATTTTTATATATCTATATTATTGTACTATCCAGCTATAGTATCCGTGCGTGGCACTAGTGTTGCCTCTCTTTTTTCATTGTGTCTTTTTACTCTTTTTCTCATTGTTGTATTTTTATTTCCTAGTTTTTTTCAATAAAGAGTTATCTTTTAGCTCTAGTGTCCATCTTTTTTTTGGTATTCTAGTACTCCATGATGTTGGGAACAACTTCACTGCCGAGTTCCTTCAAAAACTGTGTGCAATTGTACCTACAAAATTAGATGTTTTGATGGTATTTGAAGGCAAAGGGTGGTCACACCAAATATTGACTTAAGGTAGATTTTTCTTACTGTAGATTTCTCTTTTGTTTTCGTATTTGGCATTTGATAATCCATAAAAATAATCTATTAACACTTAATTTGCAGACGTTTTTCCAAATGTGCTCAAATATTTTGCACATTTTTGTATCTTTTCTACTTTGACACCACATGTTATTTATGGGCTGTTGTAGGGTTGGTTCTGGTGTCGATTGTCTTTTTCTGGGCAACTATTCAGCTTTGATAGGAAAGAGAAGGGACTTCTTAAAATAAGTGTACCTTCCTTTGATTTTCTTTGATAAAATCATGCCCTCTCATCTTATAGGATAACATATTGCTTACATTATATGCAGCGCCCCAGAGTCCTGGTCGTTGCAGTATTGTCGCTCTGCCACTAAGGGGAGTGATGTTATGTCTGATTGCACTAAAGGAGTTCACCTGACCAGGTATCACAGTCACACATTACACTTCACACTCTGGCCACCAGGGGGAGCAAAAGGCAATATGTATTAGGCCACTCCTCACACTCTGGTAAAACTGGGGGTTGGATAGGAAGTTAAAGAAAACGCAGCCTGGGAGAGCTCCAGGGAGGACCTGTCAGGGGTGGGTTCCTGGCAGGTACCTAGCAGAAAGGACAGAACGTACGGAGCCGCGCCTGCACTACCTTGCGGCGGCATCCTAAGGAAGGACACGAAGCGAAGGATATTGTGGAGAAGTGAGAAACGAAATCGCAGCACAAGGAGATATCCAGTAGGAGTCGTGCCCCGTGATCAGCAATATCCTACTGAGGTGCGTAGCCGGTGGCCAGAACGCCGAGGAAGTAACAGACTCTGTTGTGAATTCTGTTGTCAAGCTCCCTCCTGTGGTCATGAATGGTACTTCGGCTGGTTCTGTCCATGGGCTTCCTCTGGTGGTTGTGAGTGGGGCTGCGGCTTCTGAGTTTCCTTCCACAGGTGACGAGGTTAATTCGTTAGCTGGCTGCTCTATTTAACTCCACTTAGATCATTGCTCCATGCCACCTGTCAATGTTCCAGTATTGGTCTAGTTCGCTCCTGGATCGTTCTTGTGACCTGTCTTCCCAGCAGAAGCTAAGTTCCTGCTTGTTTTTCTCTTGTTTGCTATTTTTCTGTCCAGCTTGCTATTTTGATTTTTGTCTTGCTTGCTGGAAGCTCTGGGACGCAGAGGGAGCGCCTCCGCACCGTGAGTCGGTGCGGAGGGTCTTTTTGCGCCCTCTGCGTGGTCTTTTTGTAGTTTTTATGCTGACCGCAAAGTTACCTTTCCTATCCTCTGTCTGTTCAGTTAGTCGGGCCTCACTTTGCTATATCTATTTTCATCTCTGTGTTTGTAATTTTCATCTTAACTCACAGTCATTATATGTGGGGGGCTGCCTTTTCCTTTGGGGAATTTCTCTGAGGCAAGGTAGGCTTTATTTTTCTATCTTTAGGGCTAGCTAGTTTCTTAGGCTGTGACGAGTTGCATAGGGAGCGTTAGGAGCAATCCACGGCTATTTCTAGTGTGTGTGATAGGATTAGGGATTGCGGTCAGCAGAGTTCCCACGTCCCAGAGCTTGTCCTGTATCATTAGTAACTATCAGGTCATTCCGTGTGCTCTTAACCACCAGGTCCATTATTGTCCTAACCACCAGGTCATAACAAGACTCCAAGCATTACTTCAAACAGCGGCAGGACATTTGATTTTAGGTTGGATGTCTACCTTACATCACCTAAGCAGACATAGGGGGCAAAGTTGTAGAGGGGCGTCTCTAGGGTCCCAGAATAGCTCTGAGCCTTCCCGTCAAACGGGTGCATTCTATCCAGACAATAACTTGGGTTACGGAGAGAAAGAGAAAGAACAGATACGAAAGGTGTGAGGACTATCCCGAATGCTCAGCAGGGAAGGACTACAACACACAGGCGCTAGTTGGTAGGCACTGATTTCCACCTGCAAAGGGAACTCTGGATGTGCCTTCGGACCGGCCGGACTCAGCCAGCCCTGTTAGCAGTGCTCTGGATTGCAGATCCTGAAGTCTTCAGTAAAAGGTAAAGAGACTGCAACCTTGTGTCCTCGTTATTAACTGCGCCTCACACCATCGCCACCTACAATACTGGGAAGCCCTGGGGATACACTTCACCTGTGGGAAGGAATACCATCTAGCTGCCATTCCATCACCCCCAGCAGACCCCCAAGCAGCGTCGGTCACCTTGACCGAAGACCAGAGGTGGCGTCACGAACCCTTGACAAACTACCATCACCCCTTTTATTGGATGTCCCTTAGCAGGGTCACGGACCGGGTCCAGCCACCGTGACAACCCAAGCACCGAGACAGAGGACCGGTACCGAGTAACCCGCGGCCCTGCGTCTGGGGGCGCTCCATATACAGTATCTGGTCATTGATGATCTTTTGATGAATATATTAAATTAATATTGTATTGTCTTTCTATTTCCTATAATTTTATGTGTATCCTTTTCCAACCTATAACCAGGACAATGGTTTTCAGAATCGCTCTCCAATGTTCTGTTTTACTGAAATATGGGCCATAATCCTAACCTGAATACTGAATAAGTCAGTGGCGTAGGAAGGGGGGTGCGGGGGGGGGCGGTCCGCCCCGGGCGGCACAATGCAGGGGGCGGCCGGCGCTGCAGAAGAAAAAAAAAAAAAAAAGACGCCCCTTTAAATCTTCGGGCGGCGCCGTCCGCCGCCACGACCAGGGCCAGCTCCCCCCACCACCGGACCCCGCCCCCCGCTCTATACTCACCTCTCCTGGTTCCTGCGGCGCCGGCAGCTACAGCGTCCTCTGACTCTGCGACGTCTCAGAGCAGAGGGCGCGATGACGTCACTACTGTGCGCGCCGCTCTGCCTCTCTGTCCTGAGCGTCGCAGAGCCGGAGAGACGCTGACTGGCTGCACCGGACCTGCGCTAGGAACGGGAGAGGTGAGGATTTTACTTTTTTTTTTTTTTCTTTATGTCTGACTGTCTGGGGCTGGGGCAATGCTGGACACACTGGGGCAATACTGGAGACCATGGGGCAGATTGCTGGACACACTGGGGCAGTACTGGAGACCATGGGGCAGAATGCTGGACACACTGGGGCAGTACTGGAGACCATGGGGCAGAATGCTGGACACACTGGGGCAGTACAGGAGACTATGGGGCAGATTGCTGGACACACTGGGGCAATACAGGAGACCATGGGGCAGATTGCTGGACACACTGGGGCAATACAGGAGACCATGGGGCAGATTGCTGGACACACTGGGGCAATACTGGAGACCATGGGGCAGATTGCTGGACACACTGGGGCAGTACAGGAGACCATGGGGCAGATTGCTGGACACACTGGGGCAGTACTGAAGACCATGGGGCAGAATGCTGGACACACTGGGGCAGTACAGGAGACTATGGGGCAGATTGCTGGACACACTGGGGCAATACAGGAGACCATGGGGCAGATTGCTGGACACACTGGGGCAATACATGAGACCATGGGGCAGATTGCTGGACACACTGGGGCAATACATGAGACCATGGGGCAGATTGCTGGACACACTGGGGCAATACAGGAGACTATGGGGCAGATTGCTGGACACACTGGGGCAATACTGGAGACCATGGGGCAGATTGCTGGACACACTGGGGCAATACAGGAGACCATGTGGCAGAATGCTGGACACACTGGGGCAATACAGGAGACCATGGGGCAGATTGCTGGACACACTGGGGCAATACTGGAGACCATGGGGCAGAATGCTGGACACACTGGGGCAATACAGGAGACCATGTGGCAGAATGCTGGACACACTGGGGCAATACAGGAGACCATGGGGCAGATTGCTGGACACACTGGGGCAATACAGGAGACAATGTGGCAGAATGCTGGACACACTGGGGCAATACAGGAGACCATGGGGCAGATTGCTGGACACACTGGGGCAATACTGGAGACCATGGGGCAGAATGCTGGACACACTGGGGAAATACTGGAGACCATGGGGCAGAATGCTGGACACACTGGGGCAATACAGGAGACTATGGGGCAGATTGCTGGACACACTGAATACTGGAGACCATGGGGCAGATTTCAGGACACATTGAGGCAATGCTGGAGACCCTGGGCAGACTTCTGGACATACTGGGGCAATACTGGAGACCATGGGGCAGATTGCTGGACACACCGGGGCAATACTGGAGACCATGGGGCAGAATGCTGGACACACTGGGGCAATACAGGAGACCATGGGGCAGATTGCTGGATACACCGGGGCAATACTGGAGACCATGGGGCAGAATGCTGGACACACTGGGGCAATACAGGAGACCATGGGGCAGATTGCTGGACACACTGGGGCAATACTGGAGACCCTGGGGCAGATTTCTGGACACATTGAGGCAATGCTGGAGACCCTGGGGCAGACTTCTGGACACACTGGGGCAATGCTGGACACTGGGGCAGATTGCTGGACACACTGGGGGTAATATGCTGGACACACTGGGGCAATGCTGGACACTGGGGGTAATATGCTGGACACACTGGGGCAGACTGCTGGACACACTGGGGAAAGGCTGGACACTGGGGCAGATTGCTGGACACACTGGGGGCAGTGCTGGACATACTGGGGCAGATTGCTGGACACACTGGGGGTAATATGCTGGACACACTGGGGCAGATTGCTGGACAACATGGGGGTAATATGCTGGACACACTGGGGCAGATTGCTGGACAACATGGGGGTAATATGCTGGACACACTGGGGGCAGGACTTGAGGCATGGGCAGAATGTAGATACGGGGCATGATTGGAGACACGGGGCAGGATTGGATCATGGGGCAGGACGGATACGATGGAGGCTGGTGGGGCAGGATGTGGAGATCATATGGGGTAGAATGGATACTCATGAGGGCAGGATGCGAGAACATATGGCTGGAGCCAGGAATGAGAAACGGGGCCAGGGTGGGGAATATTATTACCATAGGGGCTAATTAAGGGATATTATTACTGCAGTGATGTATTTATTTTATTTTTTGAGTATACTGTTTTAAATGGGGGGGCGGTCCTGTTACTGTGCAGAGTGACACTATATTGCCTTTTTTTCTTCATGTGATGTAATGTAGAAGTTGTGAAAAATTAAGTAATGTGTTCTGCAAGCGGAGCTCGAGATAACTGTGTTATTTCCTGCAGAAACGAGTCCTGGCTGGAAGGAATGATGGCGGTCTGTGCTGGCTGAAAGATGAAGGACTTCACCTAGAGACGTCACTGGTGAGTCAGTGTTACCTATACACTGACACTATACACTGTATACTATATAGAGGTCCTGTGTATAATGTCACCAGTGATCTCTGTATTACCTGTACACACACTGCATACTAAGTACAGATCTCCTGTGAATACTGGCACTTATGGTGATAGTATTGTGGGTTTTTTTTTATTACTGATCAGTATTGTAGTATTCAGTCACTATGTGGTGGTAATATGTGGTCTGGAAATGGTGTTGTGGTATTTGTCCCTTGTATGTAGCATTATTCGGTCACTATGTGGCCTGGTCATGGTGTGGTGGTATTAAGTCACAGGTGTGGCATGTGGGGGTGACACCATTAGGCCCAGTTTAAGTTCTACAAAACAGGAAAACCGTTTTTGGTAACCTTTGTGTGTATTGAGCCGGGGGGGGGGGGGGGGGGGGGCGGGGGGCGCCAAACTCGGGAACAGCCCCGGGCGGCAAAAGCTCTAGCTACGCCTCTGGAATAAGTAATATATTAAATGTATTCATTCTCAACATAATAAATTGTGAATTTAAATTTAATGTTTTTACTGCAGTACTACATTGCAGGGCCACATTCCAGCAAACACGCTGCCTCTGGCAAAAACTGAATGTTGCCTCCAAACAAGAAAACAACAGACAGTGTTGTTGCAGTGTTGATGCTTTGTACAATTTGATGTGGGCATCTGAAAGTGTACATTTATTGGGGTATAAAGGTGAAACATTGATGCATGTTTCCATTTTTTCTTGCTATTTTGCCATCAGCAGAATACAAGCTCTGTCTACAGTAAACTGAATTATGTTAATGCACTGTTCATTAAGGCTGCCGAAATGAGCATGCATTAAATATTGGAATCACTGCCACTTGATAGCAATGCAATAATACTAATATGATTATATTAAATAATTGCTGATAATTCATCGCTAGGCCTGTGCCTGATAGTCATCTCCACACCTACAATTCAAAACAGGCCCATTTGTTTTAGGTCCTCTGTTCTGTGTCTGCTGGCTAGGACTGGACCACAGGAGTATAGGAGAATCCTCCAGTGGGCCCCTGTGCAAGATTGGGCCACCAACCTCTTATATGAGCAGTGTTTGGCACCATGTACTTGAATTACTATGTACATATAAAGGTATCATCTTATTCATTTAACAATCTACCCAGTTAATTGTTATATAAATGTATCATTGAGGATAATGTCACATTTGCATTAAGCTGAAAAGGAGAACCCTGAAGTTGGTTACTGGTGGGCCCTTTGCAACCCAGTCTGATACTGGCTGTCTGGGTTCTGAAATAGCATTGTTCTCAGCATCCACAAGCTTGTCAGGAGTTGCTTCACCTTACACTTAGTTTAACCCCTTCATGACCTTGGGATTTTTCATTTTTCCGTGTTCGTTTTTCACTCCCCTCCTTCCCAGAGCCATAACTTTTTTATTTTTCCGTGAATTTGGCCATGTGAGGGCTTATTTTTTGTGGGACGAGTTGTACTTTTGAACGACATCATTGGTTTTAGCATGTCATGTACTAGAAAACGGGAAAAAAATTCCAAGTGCGGTGAAATTGCAAAAAAAGTGCAATCTCACACTTGTTTTTTGTTTGGCTTTTTTCCTAGGTTCACTAAATGCTAAAACTGAGCTGCCATTATGATTCTCCAGGTCAGTACGAGTTCATAGACACCTAACATGACTAGGTTATTTTTTATTTAAGTGGTGAAAAGAAATTCCTAACTTTGCTAAAAAAAAAAAATTGCGCCATTTTCCAATACTCGTAGCGTCTCCATTTTTCGTGATCTGGGGTCGGGTGAGGGCTTATTTTTTGCGTGCCGAGATGACGTTTTTAATGATAGCATTTTGGTGCAGATACATTCTTTTGATCGCCCGTTATTGCATTTTAATGCAATGTCGCGGCGACCTAAAAAACGTAATTCTGGCGTTTTAAATTTTTTTCTCGCTACGCCATTTAGCGATCAGGTTAATGCTTTTTTTTAATTGATAGATCGGGCGATTCTGAGCGCGGCGATACCAAATATGTGTAGATTTGATTTTTTTTATTGATTTATTTTGATTGGGGCGAAAGGGGGGTGATTTAAACTTTTATATTTTTTTTATTTTTTCACATTTTTTTTTACTTTTTTTTTTTACTTTTGCCATGCTTCAATAGCCTCCATGGGAGGCTAGAAGCAGGCACAACTCAATCGCCTCTGCTACATAGCAGCGATCTGCTGATCGCTGCTATGTAGCAGAAATGGAGGTGTGCTGTGAGCGCCGACCACAGGGTGGCGCTCACAGCCACCGGTGATCAGTAACCATAGAGGTCTCTAGGACCTCTATGGTTACCATCCTGACGCATCGCCGACCACTGATCATGTGACGGGGGTCGGCGATGACATCATTTCCGGCTGCCCGGCCGGAAGCGGTAGTTAAATGCCGCTGTCTGCGTTTGACAGCGGCATTTAACTAGTTAATAGGTGCGGGCAGATCGCGATTCTGCCCGCGCCTATTACGGGCACATGTCAGCTGTTCAAAACAGCTGACATGTCCCGGCTTTGATGCGGGCTCACCGCGGAGCCCTGCATCAAAGCAGGAGATCTGACCTCGGACGTACTATCCCGTCCGAGGTCAGATAGGGGTTAAACACTAGCCAGAATACCATCTCACAGTGAATTCCACTGTGATGTCTGCTCTCACTCTACAGCCAACACGCACAGTATGATGAACCCACATAGAGCTCCACCAGTATTATGCTCTGAAAGTCCCATCTCACACACAGTATGATGATCCCACATCACACCATATCATATGATGGCTCCCACAGTTTCCTGACAGAGTGTGATGAACAACACAGCCCCCACACCAGGTGTGATGGCCTCAGATCCCTCACACCATGTATGATAGTTCTACAGCCCCACATACAGTATGATGACCCCTTGCACAGTATGATGGTCCTCACATGCATGATGCTACAATAGCCCTTCTCACAATATGTTTAACCCCACAGCTACTTATATTCCTTTATCCAGTATAATAGACCCAACAATACACCCACACCATATGCGATGGTCCTGACAGCCCAACTGTCATGCTGTGACGGTCTTCATTAAGGAAGTGGGGCATCGAACTGTTCCTGGAAGCTGAGACCTCAACTATCCCTGTCCTGGGGGTACTCTTGAAAGTAGAGAGGCGCGGGTCTCCAATCTTATTATGCTCCTGTTAAACCCTACTCTGTCCCCTCCACCACCCCATGAGGTAAACACACACGTACTTCAACAAATTGCAGATCACTACAACTATAACTCAGCTTTAGCATTAAGCACAGGAAGACAAAGCTTTCACCTGCAAGGAGTAAATGTCCAGAGCCAGTATATATAGAGGGAGTAAATGATAAGCAGTTGCAGCTGAGAACAAACAGCTGCATGGTCTCAGCCAGCATTGAGAGAGTCCTTAACGCTCTCAGCACCAAAGGAATGGAAATCCATTTAAAATAATACATGAATCACACCATCTCTAGAGAATTCATTACCCAATGTGACCATCTAACTCCAGGTCTTCCAGGGGGATATGAGACCCTTGTGACACCACCAAACAGCATGATGGCCCTCACAATTCTCTCATACAGTTTGATGGACCACATAAAACTTCCATGTACGATGGCACCACAATCACCACACCATGTATGATGGCCCTTCAGACCCACATACAGTCCGATGTTCCGTACACCCATGCATGAATATCCCACAGCCCCATACAGTATGATTGCCCCAATAGCACAGTCCCTTAAACAGTATGATGGCCCCACAATTCCTTCATAGTGTGATGGACCCACTTTCCCCAACACCATATATGATGTCCCCCACAACCACCCAAAAGAGGTATAATGAAACCCACAGCTCCAAACACCTTGGAGACTCAGACCTCAGATCCGCAAGCTTAATGATGGTACATTTCACTCATGGCAGTCTGTTGCACTATCATGGTATTCAATGGTATTCTGAGGATGCTGACAGTGTTGAAATTGGAATGCCAGCCAGAAATGGGGTCAGGGTGGGGCATATCTGCATCGGTCTTCCCCAGCTCACAGGCTTTACAGCGGCTGTGTTTGTCTGCCACTATAGCCAATTCAATTCCTGGTCCACTTCTATCACTGAAGTTTCCAGATTATCAACTTCTTGTAATTGTTATCAGCATTGTTCATGCCTCAACCTTTTGCACTCAAGGGTATTGTGTCATTGCTAGCTAGTTTCCAGTTTATGAATATTTTTTGCTATGTATGTGTGAATTGCTTCTCAGCAACCAAGTTTGACATTACTTCACTACTATCATGTGGTTAACTACAGTATATTCTTACTAAAAGTTACTGTTTGCAGACATCTGTGCTATAAACCATAACTCTGCAAGCAAGTTACCAGTTGCCATTACATCACTGCTATTAACCATTTGTTTGCTTCTAGTTCCGGTTAGTCTATACATCTACTGTTTTTATGTATGTGTCCTCACACCTGGCTCTGTTTTATGAAGTGTTTCCAGTGAGCATTTAGCACATCCCAGTTGTATACATTCACAATAGGCATTCATAGAGGTATACTGGCCCAGATTCTCTCCTGTTACAGGACATATGTCTATTGATATTAATTGCTCAACAATTATGGAGAAATGGATCATGCTGAATGTCTTTTGTGCTTCCTACATACATAGTAGCTAGACACGCTTCCTAATTGTTGGAAATGGTAGATTTAGTGTAATATTTGAAATTGTAGATTTAGTGTATTATCTTAAACTATCTTTATAATATTCATGCTCACCAGACTTGACAGTTTAGTGCTGGCAAGTGCTTAATGCATCATCGACATAAAAGAGTCCTCCATAATCAATCAGAAAAAAATTCCTCAAAACAACTCTGTAAATGGCATATCTGCACTAGATTTTCAGTTCAAGCTGATAATACCTCTCTAAGATGTAATATCAACATTCTTTTTTTTCTCTATTGAACATGTATAGCTCAAGAATCCCCAGCCGGATGGCGAATCGATTCTTAAGACACCAATCAAAGGTTTTATGACACAATCCAAGTGTATCTACTCAAGCAACCTTGACTAAAAGGATTCCAAATGACACATAACTATGATAGTAACCCCTACTGTGCCAACGTGAACAATACCTCATTCCAAGACAGATTAAAAAACGATATAGGGAGATCAATGTGAGCTTGCATGTTTCATCTTCACATGATAGCTATGAAATGGCAGTAAACAGCATGGGACCAGCTCCAGGGATTTAGTTGTTATTATTTATCAAATGAGTATTTCACCCTGACATAAGTATAAGCAGAGCCAAGTATGAGATGCACAGCTTATTGATTGGCTTCACGATGCCTGAATGCTTTATATCATCAACAGTTGAACTCTGCAACAAATTAATTTTATATCCTTTTCATAAATGCAGTAAATATGACAACTGTTCTGTGTACATAACACATTCATATCAATGAAGACAACTTTCTGTACAGCTAGCAAAAGGTAATTGGGTCCCGGCAGGTTGTTCAGAGAACAATATCAGCTTCCGCAATGGTCCAACTGGGACATTGGGTTTGTTGAATATTTGCTACATTTATCCGCCTTCCGACACTTAGCTTAGATGTTCCCATTAACATCATAATCATAATTTAGTTTCATAAAGGGCTCCTGCTATACATATTAATGGAACAGAACACAAATTCTAGCCCTGAAGATACCGACACGTTACTGAAAAATGGCAGTGTAAAACCAATGATGCTTGTTTTTCATAACTTCCGTATTTTACATGATGCCGAGGTCATATGGGTAGTAGGGACAAAATTGTACTCTACTTCGATGTGGGTTTTCTCTAGATTTTCCATAATTTGTCGAAAAATAGTAGAGATTTTTGAAGGAATATCACAGAAGTCAAATTTTAATTCTGGAAATCGTTATTATTTTGCCATTGTTGCTCCTATGGGCTACTTTTACTTTGTGAAGTTATGATGACATTGACGTAACCTGTTGTAAGATTAATGGCAATGCTATAAATTGAAGCAATAGAAGTCTGACAGTATTTTGAGCTGCCACTTCATCAAAACCGTAACTTGTTTTTTTTTCCAACTTATCATGGACTATTGATTTTTATCTGGCTGAGTAAGAGGTATTTCCATGCTACAAAAGAGTTTTTACTAAGATCTCACTAACACTGGAAGAAAAGAGAAAGGTCAGGCTTATAGGTTCTCATTGCTTACAATTTTCTTGGCGCAAAGCAGGGCTCGCCAAAGTCGTTTTCTTTGACGACCCAAATTGTTTATTTTCTAATTAACAGTTTTAATCATTTTTTAATCATGTTCTTTCTCCTTTAATAATCATCCTTTGCTTGGTAAGATTTGTGCAACTCGCACGAACATTAGAATTCATTTTGCCTTTGGCAAGGACAGGAAAATGACCATGAAATCAGACTGGTACAATGATGAAGTCTATTAAAGACAATCCAGGCAAAGAAAACGGAATAACCAATTGAAAAAAATCTGATTTTCATTACAGAAGATTACGGACAGAGGCTTAAGGCCCCGTCACACATAGCGACGCTGCAGCGATACCGACAACGATCCGGATCGCTGCAGCGTCGCTGTTTGGTCGCTGGAGAGCTGTCACACAGACCGCTCTCCAGCGACCAACGATCCCGAGGTCCCCGGTAACCAGGGTAAACATCGGGTAACTAAGCGCAGGGCCGCGCTTAGTAACCCGATGTTTACCCTGGTTACCATCGTTAAAGTAAAAAAAAAACAAACGCTACATACTTACCTATCGCTGTCTGTCCTCGGCGCTCTGCTTCTCTGGTCTGGCTGTGAGCACAGCGGCCGGAAAGCAGAGCGGTGACGTCACCGCTCTGCTTTCCGGCTGACCGGCGCTCACAGCCAGACCAGAGAAGCAGAGCGCCGAGGACAGACAGCGATAGGTAAGTATGTAGCGTTTGTTTTTTTACTTTTAGGATGGTAACCAGGGTAAACATCGGGTTACTAAGCGCCGCCCTGCGCTTAGTTACCCGATGTTTACCCTGGTTACCAGCGAAGACATCGCTGAATCGGCGTCACACACGCCGATTCAGCGATGTCAGCGGGACCTCAACGATCAAAAAATGGCCCAGGCCATTCCGACACGACCAGCGATCTCACAGCAGGGGCCTGATCGCTGGTACGTGTCACACATAGCGAGATCGCTACTGAGATCGCTGTTGCGTCACAAAACTTGTGACTCAGCAGCGATCTCGCTAGCGATCTCGCTATGTGTGACGGGGCCTTTAAGCCTGTGATCACTAACAGGTTTGTTTGTTCCTTATTTATTCACTTACACAGCAGGCGACAGCAGGTTCCTTGTAAGAACATAAACTGTTTCCACTCAACAGTGTCTTTCAATTTATGCTACTCCGAGATGTGATGGTCACGTAGAAAAAATGCTGTAAGTTATCGTCCTGAGATACATGTATAGAAATATTACAGGAACTGGAGGATTGATCGCACCAGTCAGGTAGCTAGTAACATCCACACAAATGATTTCATTGTGAAAGCCCAACATATGCTGCATTTTATACATAACCTACATGACGTATGACAGCAAGACTTACAGAAAAATGACAGAAAATCTAATAAATAAGCATCAAAGTGGCTTCTTAAATTATCTTTGAAAACACCGTTCATATGGTCAGGGAGGGCTAATGGGTTATTTGTCAAAGAAGCTAAAAAAAGTTAGACCCTAAAAAATATAAATGACTTTCAACTAAAAATTAAATTGTCCTCTTGATCCCAGTTGATACAGGGCCATTTATCCTGTTATAGATGCGCCGCATCGGAGGATCTGCAAAGCTAATTACAGACTTGACAGTATGCACTAATTGTAATACTTTGTGTACAAATGCTCTATTTGTTTAGGTGTGTACTTATATAGTCACTGTACATTCAACATGACTTATTTGATAGATAATGTGATAAATAGGCAGTCTGCAAATCACTATATTTAAAAAATGATGTTCTCTCGCATCTAAAAAAATCACAATGACAATTGCAATGACTACCTCTGACTGCGCACTCCTCCTATCAGCCCAAGGCTGTTTAAAAATAATTCTGTATCATACCTGCCCTTTAAATTTGTAGGCTTTTAGCCCTAGAGAAGCATGTTTGATAAATATTAGGCTAAAGGTACCTTCACACTGAATGATATCGCTAGCGATCCGTGACGTTGCAGCGTCCTGGCTAGCGATATCGTTGAGTTTGACAGGCAGCAGCGATCAGGATCCTGCTGTGCCATCGTTGGTCGGCGCAGAAAGTCCATAACTTTATTTCGTCGCTGGACTCCCGCAGACATCGCTGAATCGGCGTGTGTGACGCCGATTCAGCGATGTCTTCACTGGTAACCAGGGTAAACATCGGGTTACTAAGCGCAGAGCTGCGCTTAGTAACCCGATGTTTACCCTGGTTACCAGCGTAAACTTAAAAAAACACTACATACTTACATTCCGGTGTCTGTCCTCCGGCGCTGTGCTTCTCTGCACTGTGAGTGCGGCCAGCTGGAAAGCAGATTACAGCGGTGACGTCACCGCTGTGCTTTCCGGCTGGCGCTCACAGTCAGTGCAGAGAAGCAGAGCGCCGGGAGACAGACACCGGAAGGTAAGTATGTAGTGTTTTTTTTTTTACGTTTACGCTGGTAACCAGGGTAAACATCGGGTTACTAAGCGCGGCCCTGCGCTTAGTAACCCGATGTTTACCCTGGTTACCCGGGGACCGGCATCGTTGGTCGCTGGAGAGCTGTCTGTGTGACAGCTCTCCAGCGACCACACAGCGACGCTGCAGCGATCGGCATCGTTGTCTAGATCGCTGCAGCGTCGCTAAATGTGATGGTACCTTTAGGGTCATCAAAAAAGGTCACCTTTCCATGGTTTATGGGCTCTTATGAATTGGCTAATTTATGCCCTAAGTGCCATCATTTTTATAATTATATTCTGTATAGCAGTAATACAGTTAAACTTTTATATATTCAATGTTTGCATGCATCTTGGTGCTTACAGACTGTGAGCCCTCGCGGGCAGGGTCCTCCCTCCTTATGTACTCGTGTGCCTTGTTATCTGCTCATGTTTAATGTATTTGTCTATATTTGCCCCGTATTCACATGTAAAGCGCCATGGAATAAATGGTGCTATAAAAATGTATAATAATAATACAGAGAGCTGCTGTATTCTTTTGTTTGTATATTATATTATGCAGTCATAGCAGCTTGCAATTGTTTACAGTTGTTTTATTCTTTTCGAAGCTGCTGGCAGCTTATTGGTTTTTCTAGTATACCTAAAAAAATCACTCCAAGCTGGACTTCTGGCCATGAGGTATATCCCTTTATTTGAACTTGTTGTCCACTGCCTGTTGTGAAGTGTAATCCATTTCTAGCAGCAGAGATGCTGATATGAATTACAGGACGTGCTGCCAAATCTGTGTCTTTCTGCTCCTGATCTCATGTCTGTCAAACATAATATAAGCGTCACAGAGGAGGGCCGCCAGCTAAGTGCAGGCAAACCATTGGACAGTGGCAAGAGCAATGCATTCTGGGAAATGAGAGAAAGTGAGTTCCGGCAATTATAGTGCTCTTAGAATGCAGGTGAAGAGCAACCAAACATTCAAAAAGAGTGGATGGCAAATTACTGACCATGAGAATCATTCTGGACCGTGCCAGAGGTTGTACCCTGTTGACAATGGAAATTGTAACACTCAATTTTCAATGTATCTATGCATTTCTAGCTGGAATAACAGAGGTTCAGACATCACAGACTTTTATAACTTATTCCCATCTTTGCTTTCCAGTGCCAAAATGAGAACCTGCGCATGCAGAATCCACGGCTAGGATGTCACCGGTGCAAACTTTCAAACAGGAGGCAGATACAGACACCAGAGGCAGGTGGAGGGGTTGGAGTAGGAGCCGAAGACCCTACCCACAGTGCCATCCCTATGCACCTAATGTGCCTACCCACAGTCCCGCCCCTATGCACTTAATGTGTATTACACACAAACTTCAAATGCAACTCTGGATGAGCTCCGGAACCACATTTCAACCACTCTATTGACCATCGACAGGGACAACCTTCAGCGAGTTTAGGCTGAACTAGATTACCGCATAGATGTGTGTCGTGTGACAAAATGAGGACACATAGAACAGTGGTAGACATTATATGCTAAACTTGGAGAGTTTATGTTCGCTATCATATGCCATTCACTATTGTGCATGTTATACTTTTTTAAATATACCTCTTTGAAACCCGATGATTCTTTTATAATCACCCTGTACAATGGACCTGTTGAATGACTGATACCATTAGCGATCTATGTTAACTCTTCTAGATGTGACATAACATTAAAGCTTAATTTTTACCACAAAAACAATGCGCTTAGTAAGTTGGTGTAAGTAATGCTATGGTTGCAGGATTATAAATCAGCGTATATGAGTAATGTTTCTTCTTTATTGCATCCTGTGTAATGCACATTAACTACATTTTCACCATTCTACCTGATAGTTTGTATACTAGATGTTATCGCTTAGTGGGCATATCTCCAAAGCCTGAATACTGGCCATAAAGCTGAAAGGTGGATATAAATCTTTCTCAATGTTCTGGCACCAGTAAAGCTTTTAGTAAGTTATGTCCATTTGATTAGTGATGTATTTGTGTTTTGTACATTTTCATTAGATACCTGTCTATTTTCTTAGGAGACATAAGCCAGAGATTGACAAGGAGTAAGATATTATTTATGTTCTCTTGTGCACAAACGAGACGCTAATGTACTGTATATGCATATGGCCGCAATAACAGATGACTCACTCATAGGAAGATTCATTGAGTTCAACCTGGAATACTTTACGGTAAAGCAAATCAAAATGATCTTTCCATTATATCAAGCTAATACTGAACTAGTGCGAACTACGGCCATTTCACACAGCAGTATTTTGTACATACATTTGTAGGTCAAATCCAGGAGTGGGTCCAAAACACAGATACCATTTAAAGGAAAGATTTGTTCCTCTTTTGACCAAATTCAAGTTTTTGCTCATATAAATTTATTCAAAATAATGACCAAATATTCCAATATGAAAGTGACTGGAGGCTGATTCATATGACTAAGCTGGCTTTAGACAAGCATGTCGATGACAGTGCAGTCTTTCAAACTGTTGACGTGGATAAAAAAATAAAGTACAATTTACTGAGAGCAGATTTATGAAAACTGTCACAGATGGTAGCACAGTAACCTTGGGAGCAGTTTGCTGCATTGTTTATGGGGACCTTCTATTGGCAGTTTCTATATGATGGACAGACAACTAGCACTGTTCATGTGATGGGTAGTCCACTGGCTTGGTTTCTCTGAGGAACAATTCACTTGCACTATATCTTTGTAGGGCAGTCCACTGACATTGTTTATGTGAGGGGCAGTCCACTGGCATTGTTTATGTGAGTGGTAGTTTACTGGAACTGTTTATGTGAGGGGAAGTCCACTGACATTGTTTATGTGATGGAAAGTCCACTGACACTATTTCTTATAGTTTTTGGTGACCACTGTTTCCGCATACCTCTTTCTCTTGTTTTCTCTATGTTTATGTGAGGGGTAGTCCACTGGAACTGTTCATGTAAAGGGCAGTTCACTGAAACTGTGCATGTAAGGGGCAGTCTACCAGAACTGTTTATGTGAGGGGAACTAGCAGTGTTTATGTGAGGGACAGTCCAAAGGAACTGTATATGTAAGGGGCAGTCCACCAGAACAGTTTATGTAAGGAGCAGTCAACTGAACCTGTTTATCTTAGTGGAAGTCCACTGGCACTGTTTATGTGAAGGGTAGTCCACTGGAACTGTGTATGTAAGGGGCAGTCCATTTGCACGTTATATGTGAGAGGCAGTTCACTGGAGCTTGTAACACCACTGCCTGCATCCCTGCATGGCTTCCCATCCCCAACCATGCAGGGACACCGATGTACTCACCACTCCAGGACTTGCAGTGAGTTATTTGTCTCCTTCTTGCTGTATGCTGTAAGTTCTGTGTCCTCTGCTGGCGTGCATGTTTCCTGGCTGCATGATTAGGGCGCACGCTCAGGAATGACAGTGTGTGCGCTCCTAATGTGTCCCCAGCCTATAGCTGAGAGGCACTTGGTGCTTAATGCACCTCCACCTGTTGGGAGGGGCTTAAGCAACATTTTCTTTCAGTGTGCTTGTGCAACAGGTGAATTGCCAGGGTCTTTCCTGTTTCTGCCACCCTGGGAGCTGAATACCCAGGCCTGAACCTTGAATCTGTACCTGTGTCTTTCCTTGTCTGAATTAGGACCTATCCCTGAACTTGTTTGTATCTAAGTCTGGATGTTTCCCTAAAACCTTCAGTGTCTGAAGCGGTTCCTATCCCTAAACACTGCAGTGTCTGAACCTGCACCTATCTCTAAAACCTGCAGTGAACCTGTTTCTATCTCTGTAACCTGCAGTGTCTAAATCAGTACCTATCTCTAATCTGTTGTTGCTGTGCAACATTAGTGTTTAGTGAGTACACTTGCTACTTCATTATAAGTACCCTGTGTGAACTTGTCCTAGTCTGTAATGAACCTGTCTTGTGAACAGAATCCTGTCTTGCCTGCGGTTCCTTGCCTGTCCATGTCTGTGGTTCCGTCTGTCTGCATCTGCGGCTCTGTCTGTCCGCACTTTTGGTCCAATATCCTTTTGCCAGAGACCCAGTTCTTCCTGAATCCGTGCCTGTCCATCCTGTCTGAACTGGGTCCTGAACTGGGTCTTACACCTGTCAACCTATATATCTGTCTTGTCAGCCAGCACCATCATATCTCATTGTGGGCTCAGCTGCCATGTGACCGAGGTCCGTACTGGTGTAGTATCTTGTCTCCCCGGTCTCTCCTTGGATCCCGTCAGTGGCCATGCATCCGGGGTCAGTCTTGGGGAGACACTTAGTTACGCCCCTCCAGGCTCTCCTTGGTACGTGGCACAGTGGGACCACAAACCACATTTGTGCTAAACAGTCTGGGCGTGAGCGTTACAGAACTATTTGTGTGAGGGGCATTCCACTGGAACTGTCTATGAGAGTGGCTGTCTACTGGAACTGTTCATGTGAGGGGAAGTCCACTGACATGTGAGGGTAATTACGCTAGCGCTGTTTATATGAGGGGCAATCATTTGGAACAAGAAGGATAGTCCAATGGAACTGTTTATATGACGAGCCATCCACTCAAATTGTTTATGTGAGAGGCAGTCCACTGGCATGGATTATGTGAAAAGTTCACTGGCACTGTTTAGTGAGAGGCAGTCCATTGGCACTGTTTATTTAAGGACAAGTCCACTAGAACAGTATATATGAGAGGCAGTCTGCTGGAGCTGTCTGTTAGGACAGTCTTCTGGTACTGTTTATGTGATGGGCATCCAGTTCACTGGAGCTGCTTATAGGAGGTGCAATCCACTGGCACTGTTTATGTGATGGGCAGGGCAATGGCAATGAATATGTGAGAAGTCCACTGGAACAGTATACTGGGTAGCAAGGTAGTGTCCAATTATTGAAGTGCTGGATACTGTATTAAGTTTCCCAGGGTATTAAAACATTAACACCTTAAAAAAAATTTTTCCTAAAAAAAAGGTAAATTAACTTTAAAATATCCCAATTCTAGTCTTTGCTGCATTTTTGTGCACATTAATGGCACTCCCAAAGGATAACCATTTTATTTGCCAACCTCGACTTTCCAATGACAAAATACACACACCACAAGTAGCACCATTTTCTCTAATCCTTTTGCATTAAAATGCTTTATAAGATAAAGTTTTCTGCAAATGAAAAATAACTATAATACTTTTGTATTTAATAAGTAGTTGCAGGATTGGACTTTGACCACTAAGCCGATCTGAGCCAGACAAGGCATTAGTGGCATTTTTCTTGCACAGTCCGACTGGCAAACTCAATTTCTTTATGATCAGAGAGAAAATAATGAAGGAAATGAGAAATTCAGCTACATTTCTTTTACAATTAAATAACCTACCCATAATCTAGTATTGACATTTAGTGGAACTTATGAACACAATATGAGTTCATAATAAAATGAGATTGCTTCTACCTCCGTGAATTTATAAACTGCCTTCAAAAGACAAATGGAGATTTTAGTAGCATCATGGTGTAATGAAAAATCAGGTGTGAACTGTGTGTTAATGATGGAGAAATTACCATGCTTGGTAGGATGTGTGAGATAGCTAAGACGATGGTAATTGTCAAACTAAAGGCGTTTTGTGCTGAATGAAATGATAAGCCTTGATAAATACATATTCCACATGACTGTGCACCGAGAAACAATGCAAGTACCATCAGATGTAGACATATAGTTAATGTTTTGTAGATGTAAAGATTCTGGAGCCAAATCGCTTCTGTCTAAAGATTGGATGGAGGCAGGTGGGAAGATGAGACACTTAACCTGCTTGCCCACCTATGTCATCTGGCTTCACAATAATCAAGTCTCTGGGTCTTTTTTAAGCTTCTGGCTCCAGGCACTGCTGTGTTGATACAAAGGGGAAGAAGCGCAGCCCTAAGGCAGGAGATGTTTGAGTGACAGCTCTGCTCCATGTGCTGGGAATTCAAGTGGGCGATCTCTGTAGGGGAGAAGATTATAGGATATAGCAATGAAGAACGTGTCAGCTGTGTCAGTGAACTGGTCAGAAACAAACAGAACACAATAGAGAGAACTACTTTAGAGTTGCATTGTAGGCATCTCCAAGGTGTCATATACATCATTGGGGCATTTATACAATGCAAATAATTGCCATCCACATAACATTACCATTAGTATTTTGGAGACAATCCAGACTGTGATATTCTTTTCTTTTCTAATCCACGGATGCCTTACATTTCAGACAAATCTATTGTATAGCATCAAGTATTATTTTAACATTCAGCTGCAGCTGTTGAGAAATGGGACTGTTCGTTTTTTTTCTTTCATGAACACAGTTGCAATAAATTACATTTGCTTTCAAATGTTAATACACTGATGCTTCTCTGCGTTCTTGTTAGGACTGATGTTTTCTTTTGGCTGATAGTGTAAATGCCATAGCTACTAATTAAAGTCAATGTATAACTGTGAGCAGTAAGGCATTTTTAAAGGGGACAGCTGCTACCAAGTTAAAAAGCATATTCATGGCAAACTGTAGGTGAGCTTTTTCATACATGGGCTTTAGGAGTTGTTCCCTTCGTGGACGACACCCATACATGCCATTTCTGTGCAGTATACGCTGTATTGTGTCATGGAAAAGACCTACTCTGCTTTGGCTTCCTACTTCTTTAGCTAACTGCAGTGAACTTGCATGTCGATTTTCTTCAGCCTTTCACATCACAAGATGCTCCTGTCTAAGTGTTAATGTCTGAGATCAACTGTGATGTTTCTGCGAGATGGTTGCAGTTCCATCTTTGTTACATTTTTGTACCACGTGTTCATCATTATTCTGACAGATTAATAAAGCTTTATAGATCTTGCAGTTTTCATCTTTCTTGGGTAAACAAATATTTTGTTTTCCTCTGGTCTTGTTACATTTCTCTTCCATGTGGTGCCATTGCTGACAGCATGAAATGGGAAGTGATTTTCTTTGTTAAATAATGCCCTTGTATAGTCAATTGTGTGCTGTATACCTGTTTAATGAATGATTGGACTTGAATTCATGTTAATTAGAATTTTGCAATCTCAACTTCAGCTTTACTCGTAAGACTTTCATTGCAATGCACTAATTTGCAACATGGTCTTGAATGAATTTGTTAGAAAATTATTCTTTTGGATGTGTAGAATAACAAATTTTGTTTAAAATCAATGGCAAACATTTGTGGGAGTATCCCATAGAAAATGTTGATTCTGAAAGGAAACGAAAGTTTTTTGATAAATTAAGGTGTACTCATTTATGACGTGCATTGTATATTTCTCAACATTGAATTTGCACCACTAAGTAAGAAAAGTCATGGAATTATGAAAATCACTGATATGCAATTTCTGCAAAAAAAGGAAACAACATTTTCAAAACATCTTCATTCAGAAGTGAGTATTAGCACCAAGAGCAAAAACACAGGGACTTACTCACCTTGACATGCTGTTAATAAAGTTATTTTTAGTAATTCGAGAAATGTTCTGCCTCGCTCCTGTCACATAGTGACAAGAGACTGTTGGCACCTACCCGATCCCTTGAACTAGGGGTGCCCTAGTCTATCCCTGTCCCCCGAATTACCCCGTCTGGTGTAGAGGCCAGAGTCTCATACCTACCTATGCTCCTAACTTAACCCTTATCTTATCTCTCCCCACCCAGGGAGGTGAGGGGCCAAAGTGTATAGGAAACCACTAACCAGGCAGACAGGGGTAAGCAGGTAGGGATAAAAGAAACTACTGTCATACAAATATACTCACAAAACAAAAGAGTGGGAAATAGAGAAGGTGTAGGAAGGGGAAACCAAATGTCAGAGGATAAGGATAAACATGCAAACCAACGCCACGCAGAAATCTCCAGAAAAACTCTCCAACTACTCCAAACACTGAACGCTCTCCATCACCACCAAACCAGGAAGTACTATAACTTTCAACTCCCAAGTGCCAGTGACAAGTATATATACCAGACGGGAGTGGCCAACACAGAACAGCTGAGACAATTGAAGGAGAGCTCAACTGAACTGATTAACTCTTTCCATGACAGAGCAAGGAAAACTTGTGTTGTTTAATTGGATGGTGAAGCAGTTCTAATAAGTGTAGGAGTTTGTGTAACCAGATGCTGCGATCTTCTGACCCCTCTTTGTTGCGATATCCCTGTGACAGCTGCATGCACTTGGGCATGCAAATCTTTCTTTGCAATTACCAACCAATGATGTCCCAGATGTGCTTGATGGGAGACAAATCTGGAGGAACTGCAGATCTGGCAGCATATTTAGGCTACACAGTCTGCTCATAGTAGTATGAGCAACATGTGGCCTTGGATCGTGTTGAAAAATGAATTCTTGTACACTTTGGAGAAATGACTGTACCACTGGCTCCATGATTGAGCCATTCTGTACTGAAAGTGAAATTGGTTGTCACATTCCAAACTTAAGGCATCAAACAGTGTCTACAAAGACCATCAGAAGAAATTTGCATAACATTGGGCTATGAGCCAGGCTTCCAGCTACAGATGTTCCATTGAGCGTATCCCCGTTCTCTTCAAGGCTTTCATGGGGCAGAGCAAGGTGGCAATAGAGGTTAGATTGGAGGTCTATCATCGGCTGTGATGAGTCCTGTTTTTCAATGCAATGAAACCTGAAGACTGGTCTATACAACATTTGAGCAATGTAATAAAGAAGCATACAAGAGGGAACATTACCCAAGTTTAAGGTGTGGCATAATGTTTGATAGCCAGACTCCTCTAGTCTTCATTTTAGGAACCCTAAACTCTGAACTCTGAAACGGCCATTTCTTCAAAGTGTTCCAGGAGCCATTTTTCAACACAACAACACTAGATTGTATGTTGGTCATGCAACTGTGAGCAGCCTGCGGGATCTAAATGTGCTACTGTGGCCTGCAGCGTCTCCAGACTTGTCTCTCATCAATCACATCTTTGATGTCATTTGTCCACAATTGCAAAATGAGCTACCAGCAGCAGAGTTTAATGATTTGCATGTTAAAGTACATGCAGCGTGGCTGAACATTCCTCAGACATCCATTAATAACCTTACTGATGGCATGCCAAGGCATGTAAGTGTATGTATATCTGTGCATGGCCCTCATACTCAATAGTAAATGGATTGAGATATTTAAAAATTTTAGCATTCATTTTTTTCATAATTTTCATTTCATTAACATGTCTATCCATCCTGTGATTTCCATATTTCCATGACAGTTCCTTCTTTGTGTTGCAATTTCAATGTTGAGGATTATAATTTACTAGGTGTTTCCAGCCAGCTAATACTCGGCACACTCATTGCTATCTAATTAATGCTGCTGGTGATTAAACTAAAGTAAATAATGACGACATTCAATAGCGCTTACACAGGTGGTAAATTAACGTGTGGTAATGTGTGGGGATGGAGCCTCGTGTGGTAATGTGTGGGGACGGAGCCTCGTGTGGTAATGTGTGGGGATGGAGCCTCATGTGGTAATGTGTGAGGACAGAGCCTAGTGTGGTAATGTGTGAGGATGGAGCCTCGTGTGGTAATGTGCGGGGACGGAGCCTCATGTGGTAGTGTGTGAGGACGGAGCCTCGTGTGGTAATGTGTGGGGACGGAGCCTCGTGTGGTAATGTGGGTGACAGAGCCCAATGTGGTAATGTGTGGGGATGGAGCCTCGTGTGGTAATGTGTGGGGACGGAGCCTTGTGTGGTAATATGGGGGGCGGGATTGTGTGTGGTAATGTGGTGGGGGGCGGGATTGTGTGTGGTAATGTGGTGGGGGCGGGATTGTGTGTGGTAATGTGGTGGGGGGTGGGATTATGTGTGGTGATGTGGTGATGTGGTGGGGGGCGGGATTGTGTGTGGTAATGGGGTGGCGGTGGGATTATGTGTGGTGGGGGAGGAGCTACTGTGCAGGGGGCAGGATTAGCAAGTAAACGATGCCTCTTATATATATATAGATAATGCGGATCCAAACAGTTGTGACTTTTATTGGGAAAATGGATACCTTGCTACAATTGTATAAAGAAGGAAACACATCAAGATTCTACAATAGTACCATGAAATCTGATAGATTGGCTGATAGATTCCTTACACATACATATAGGATTCATGCATAACATATTTATATTGCAGTTAGGCAGTATATAGCAAAGAATTAGAAATCTACTATAGCTTTAAAATGACTAAAAGTTATTCTAAAGTCTTTATAACAATTGAAAGAAGTCTTTGTTTCACTATGAATTGCAGCGTTCTACTTTACATAGACAAACTGAAAATAGCAATGTTACATGAAGATTGTAATGTGCTGCTGCAGTGCAGTATAGAGCAACCTCCACCAGGGGGTGCTGGTTAAGGAAAAGAGGTTGTACACACAGCGCAGCAACACTGAACAACACAGGTGTCACAGGTAATGAAAGAGAAGTCAGACAAGCCAAGGTCTTACACAGAGAGATCAGCGCAGTACACAAGGGGAGTCAGAGGAATAGTCGGGGACAAGCAAGAAGTCAGAGCCTACCGGGAACGTGGTAACCAAAACGTGAGACGTAAGACGGAGTCAGGGCACAAGCCAGAGGTCAGAACAAGTCATAAACAGGTGCAGGCAGTCAGAGGCAAAAGGAACACTAGTACAAGTATCCAGGTCAGGTGCTCAAACCGTGCAGCATGAACTATAGCTGACACTGGCCCACAGGCTTCAGAGGACTTAAATAGCTCAGCCAGCTTCAAAGTGAGGCAGAGGGGATTAACTCCCACATGACCAGTCCAGAGATAAGACAGCTGAACACAAACTCAGAACTGGATCATGACAAAGATATCTGAGAATCGTGCCAGTTTTACCTTGTTAGGAATTGTAGGGGCTATGTCGGTAATAAGGACTGACTAATGTGCTGAAGGCATAATTAATGGACTTGGGGGCCATGACAATTTCTTCTTTTTCCTTTTTTAATTCAATAGGAAGCAGCTGGGTGTAATGATGAAATGCATATTGAGAAATTTTCATACCATATAATGCATATAATATGTACATGTATAATATTGAAATAAAAAACAAATGTTTAAAAATTTAGACCTCCGATTTATCAAAGCGCGGATATCATTTCAGTTTCATCCTGCTCTGGCAAAATGAGCGGAGCTGGGGCATGATAGGGGTTCAGCGGGGTGTGACGCCACAGCTTGTCAAATTCATGTCGCGCTGTGGCGTACCTTGCGTCATGAATCTTACTTTAGTTTTTGACTGGAATAAGATTTGTAGCAAGTCACACGGCAGCGCACGCCACTAGTGATATGCTCCTAATTCATTAATAAGCTTGTGCCTCTGAATGATTCAGGAGCATCTATCTCAATCACACCTCCTAATCAAGCCTATAAAGTGTTACAGACTTTAATCAGAATTACAATTTACACTTTATCTTTGGTATAAAAAGTAAAAACTATTTGTGATGTTATAGCGTATTGTGTGTGATTTTACAACCAGGTACATAAAGTACTGTAGAGCAAGACCTTTCTTGTCTTATTATCCATGTAATTTATGAACTGCCTAAATGTAGATGTATAAGATCATTTGTCAAAAGCATGTAACTCATTCATGAGAGTGGGTTCGTCATTGGGAGCGTATTATGTCCCGTTAATCAAGTATCTTTAGCAAAACTTATAAAGATGGACATGTTTTTCCACTAATCGTCAAACTTTAACTTAATTTTAAATGGATATGTCAGTAGGATCAACCCTCTAAAGCCGTCTATATGGCCGTGCAGGTCATAGGAAGCTGAATAAAATGATACCTTGAGATCTGCGATACAATCTCTTATTCGAGAGAAATCCGTGTATTCCTTAATATGTAAATTAGCTGTTCAGATCTGTGGGCCGGACATAGATCTGCATGAGAATCTGCCTCCAGAGCTTATTTTATATGAAAGAGGAAGCTACCAGTGTGAGACATGTAGACCAGGAGAGCAGACTGTCAGTCTTTATATGTCTCACACTGTTAATGTTCCCTTTCATTTTTTATAATCCCTGGAGGCAGATTCTCATGCAGATCTGTGCCCATCCCATAGATCTGAACAGCTAATTTACTTATAAGAAAAATGTGGCTTTCTCTGGAATAAGGCATCAGATTACAGATATCAAGATATCATTTTATTTAACTTTCTATGACCTATGGGTCCATATAGACAGCTTAAGGGGTTGATCCTAGTGACAGATGCCCTTTAATACTTTGAACTTGTTTTTATAGATCTATTTTTCATAGCTTTTTTTTTTTTTTTTTTTTTATTGTAATACTGATGGTGTCTTTGCCTCTCTACTCTCTCAATGCCACATTAGGCTCCAATGTACAAACTGTGGCCTAGGCCATAGACTAACTGCTGGAACTTTAACCCCTTCCCGACCTTTGACGCATACGCTGCGTCATGAAAGTCGGTGCCATTCCGACCCATGACGCAGCATATGCGTCATGGAATGATCGCGTCCCTGCAGATCGGGTGAAAGGGTTAACTCCCATTTCACCCGATCTGCAGGGACAGGGGGAGTGGTAGTTTAGCCCAGGGGGGGTGGCTTCACCCCCTCGTGGCTACGATCGCTCTGATTGGCTGTTGAAAGTGAAACTGCCAATCAGAGCGATTTGTAATATTTCACCTAAAAAAATGGTGAAATATTACAATCCAGCCATGGCCGATGCTGCAATATCATCGGCCATGGCTGGACACACTAATGTGCACCCACCCCACCCCACCGATCGCCCCCCCAGCCCCCCGATCTGTGGTCCGCTCTCCTCGGTCCTGTGCTCCGCTCCCCCGTCCTCCTGCCCGCTCCCCCCGTGCTCCAATCACACCCCCCGTGCTCTAATCAAACCCCCCCGCACTCCGATCACCCCCCCCCGCACAGCGATCACCCCCCCCGCACAGCGATCCCCCCCCCGTGCTCCGATCCGCCTGCCCGCACAGCGTTCCCCCAGTCCGTGCTCCAATCCACCCCCCCCCGTGTTCCGATCCACCCCCCCGTGCTCCGACGCCCCCCCCGTTGTCCCCCCCCACCCCATCATACTTACCGATCCAGCCGGGGTCCCGTCCGTCTTCTGCCTGGGCGCCGTCATCTTCCAAAATGGCGGGCGCATGTGCAGTGCGCCCGCCGAATCTGCCGGCCGGCAGATTCGTTCCAGAGTGAATTTTGATCACTGAGATATAATCTATCTCAGTGATCAAAATAAAAAAAAAAGTAAATGACACCCCCCCCTTTGTCACCCCCATAGGTAGGGACAATAAATTTTTTTTTTTTTTTTTTTCCACTAAGGTTGGGGTAAGAACTAGGGTTAGGGGTAGGGTTAGGGGTAGGGTTAGGGGTAGGGTTAGGGGTAGGGTTAGGGTTAGGGTTAGGGTTAGGGGTAGGGTTAGGGGTAGGGTTAGGGGTAGGGTTAGGGGTAGGGTTAGGGTTAGGGGTAGGGGTAGGGTTTCGGTATGTGCACACGTATTCTGGTCCTCTGCGGATTTTTCCGCTGCGGATTTGATAAATCCGCAGTGCTAAACCGCTGCGGATTTATGGCGGATTTACCATGTTTTTTCTGCGCATTTCAATGCGGTTTTACAACTGCGATTTTCTATTTGAGCAGTTGTAAAACCGCTGCGGAATCCGCAGAAAGAAGCGACATGCTGCAGAATGTAAACCGCTGCGTTTCCGTGCAGTTTTTCCGCAGCATGGGCACAGCGATTTTTGTTTCCCGTAGGTTTGCATTGAACTGTAAACTCATGGGAAAATGCTGCGGATCCGCAGCGTTTTCCGCAGCGTGTGCACATACCTTTAGAATTAGGCTATGTGCACACGGTGCGGATTTGGCTGCGGATTGGCCGCTGCGGATTCGCCACTGCGGATTCGCAGCAGTGTTCCATCAGGTTTACAGTACCATGTAAACATATGGAAAACCAAATCCGCTGTGCCCATGTTGCGGAAAATACCGCGCGGAAACGCTGCGTTGTATTTCCCGCAGCATGTCAATTCTTTGTGCGGATTCCGCAGCGTTTTACACCTGTTCCTCAATAGGAATCCGCAGGTGAAATCCGGACAAAAAACACTGGAAATCCGCGGTAAATCCGCAGGTAAAACGCAGTGCCTTTTACCCGCGGATTTTTCAAAAATGGTGCGGAAATATCTCACACGAATCCACAACGGGGGCACATAGCCTTAGGGCTAGGGTTGGGTTGGAATTAGGGTTGTGGTTAGGGTTAGGGGTGTGTTGGGGTTACGGGTGTGTTGGGGTTAGGGTTGTGATTAGGGTTATGGCTACAGTTGGGATAAGGGTTAGGGGTGTGTTGGAGTTAGAATTGAGGGGTTTCCACTGTTTAGGCACATCAGGGGTCTCCAAACGCAACATGGCGCCACCATTGATTCCAGCCAATCTTGTATTCAAAAAGTCAAATGGTGCTCCCTCACTTCCGAGCCCCGACGTGTGCCCAAACAGTGGTTCACCCCCACATATGGGGTACCAGCATACTCAGGACAAACTGCGCAACAATTACTGGGGTCCAATTTCTACTGTTACCCTTGAGAAAATAAAAAATTGCTTGCTAAAACATCATTTTTGAGGAAAGAAAAATGATTTTTTATTTTCACGGCTCTGCGTTGTAAACGTCTGTGAAGCACTTGGGGGTTCAAAGTGCTCACCACATATCTAGATAAGTTCCTTGGGGGGTCTAGTTTCCAAAATGGGGTCACTTGTGTGGGGTTTCTACTGTTTAGGCACACCAGGGGCTCTGCAAACGCAACGTGACGCCCGCAGACCATTCCATCAAAGTCTGCATTTCAAAAGTCACTACTTCCCTTCTGAGCCCCGACGTGTGCCCAAACAGTGGTTTACCCTCACACATGGGGTATCAGCTTACTCAGGAGAAACTGGACAACAACTTTTGGGGTCCAATTTCTCCTGTAACCCTTAGGAAAATAAAAAATTGCGGGCTAAAAAATCATTTTTGAGAAAAGATTTTTTTTTTTTTCATGGCTCTGCGTTATAAACTTCTGTGAAGCACTTGAGGGTTAAAAGTGCTCACCACACATCTAGATTAGTTCCTTTGGGGGTCTAGTTTCCAAAATGGGGTCATTTGTGGGGGATCTCTAATGTTTAGGCACACAGGGGCTCTCCAAACGCGACATGGTGTCCGCTAATGATTGGAGCTAATTTTCCATTTAAAAAGCCAAATGGCGTGCCTTCCCTTCTGAGCCCTCCCGTGCGCC
Source organism: Ranitomeya imitator (assembly GCF_032444005.1). Lineage (NCBI taxonomy): Eukaryota > Metazoa > Chordata > Amphibia > Anura > Dendrobatidae > Ranitomeya > Ranitomeya imitator. Next base: position 279,838,126 of record NC_091282.1, on the reverse strand, counting down.
CAAACAGTGGTTTACCCCCACATATGGGGTATCAGCATACTCAGGACAAACTGGACAACAACATTTGTGGTCCAATTTCTCCTATTACCACTGGCAAAATAGGAAATTCCAGGCTAAAAAATCATTTTTGAGAAAAGAAAAATTATTTTTTATTTTCATGGCCCTGCATTATAAACTTCTGTGAAGCACTTTGGGGTTTAAAGTGCTCAGTATGCATCTAGATAAGTTCCTTGGGGGGTCTAGTTTCCAAAATGGGGTCACTTGTGGGGGAGCTCCATTGCATAGGCACACAGGGGCTCTCCAAATGCGACATGGTGTCCGCTAACAAATGGAGCTAATTCTCCATTCAAAAAGTCAAAAGGCGCGCCTTCCCTTCCGAGCCCTGCCGTGTGCCCAAACAGTGGTTTACCCCCACATATGAGGTATCGGCGTACTCGGGAGAAATTGCTCAACAAATTTTAGGATCCATTTTATCCTATTGCCCATGTGAAAATGAAAAAATTGAGGCGAAAAGAAATTTTTTGTGAAAAAAAAAGCACTTTTTCATTTTTACGGAACAATTTGTGAAGCACCTGAGGGTTTAAAGTGCTCACTAGGCATCTAGATAAGTTCCTTGGGGGGTCCAGTTTCCAAAATGGGGTCACTTGTGGGGGAGCTCCAATGTTTAAGCACACAGGGTCTCTCCAAACGCGACATGGTGTCCGCTAACGATGGAGATAATTTTTCATTCAAAAAGTCAAATGGCGCTCCTTCCCTTCCGAGCCTTACCATGTGCCCAAACAGTGGTTTACCCCCACATGTGAGGTATCGGTGTGCTCAGGAGAAATTGCCAAACAAATTTTAGGATCCATTTTATCCTGTTGTCCATGTGAAAATGAAAAAATTGAGGCTAAAAGAATTTTTTTTGTGAAAAAATAGTACTTTTTCATTTTTACGGATCAATTTGTGAAGCAGCTGGGGGTTTAAAGCGCTCACTATGCATCTAGATAAGTTCCTTGGGGCGTCTAGTTTCCAAAATGGGGTCACTTGTGGGGGAGCTCCAATTTTTAGGCACACGGGGGCTCTCCAAACTTGACATGGTGTCTGCTAAAGAGTGCAGCCAATTTTTCATTCAAAAAGTCAAATGGCGCTCCTTCCCTTCCAAGCCCTGCCGTGTGCCCAAACAGTGGTTTACCCCCACATATGAGGTATCAGCGTACTCAGGACAAATTGGACAACAACTTTCGTGGTTCAGTTTCTCCTTTTACCATTGGGAAAATACAAAAATTGTTGCTGAAAAATCATTTTTGTGACTAAAAAGTTAAATGTTCATTTTTTCCTTCCATGTTGCTTCTGCTGCTGTGAAGCACCTGAAGGGTTAATAAACTTCTTGAATGTGGTTTTGAGCACCTTGAGGGGTGCATTTTTTAGAATGGTGTCACTTTTGGGTATTTTCAGCCATATAGACCTCTCAAACTGACTTCAAATGTGAGGTGGTCCCTAAAAAAAATGGTTTTGTAAATTTCGTTGTAAAAATGAGAAATCGCTGGTCAAATTTTAACCCTTATAACTTCCTAGCAAAAAAAAATTTTGTTTCCAAAATTGTGCTGATGTAAAGTAAACATGTGGGAAATGTTATTTATTAACTATTTTGTGTCACATACCTCTCTGGTTTAACAGAATAAAAATTCAAAATGTGAAAATTGCGAAATTTTCAAAATTTTCGCCAAATTTCCGTTTTTATCACAAATAAACACAGAATTTATTGACCTAAATTTACCACTAACATGAAGCCCAATATGTCACGAAAAAACAATCTCAGAACCGCTAGGATCCATTGAAGCGTTCCTGAGTTATTACCTCATAAAGGGACACTGGTCAGAATTGCAAAAAACGGCAAGGTCTTTAAGGTCAAAATAGGCTGGGTCATGAAGGGGTTAAGATAATAGGAACAAAGTATCCTCATGCTGAAGGATCAGTGTCCAAGATGAAAGCAGTTGGTGACCGGCTGTGAGGGGATGATTTAACAGCCTGTTCTCACACAGGATAACTCATTCCGATTTTGATCTTTGGTATTGCTGTCAGATCTGGATAATCCATATCAGTCAGGAAACTGAAGTATTATGTGGATTTAAATATCTGTGCATAATACATTCTGCCATACGCAGACAGTGGGGGATTACTCACTTGCTAGTATTAAAGTCTTTCCATTGTTTCTCCTTATGTCTTATTTCTTTGATCATCTCAAACAGAATAAGGTCCAGCCAACATGTTAAGAAATTCTGACTAATGACTAGAGTGACTGGTAAAGGAGGAGATGGTGAGAGGGGAATTTCAGGTATTCTACTCTTTATATTAAAAGACCAAGAGTAAAATAGGAATTATAGGAGGGATGGAAACAGGTGACAGAGCAAATACGACTATAGAATAATAAGATCTTTAATATAATACAAAAGAGAATTAAGTGTGATGGGTGAGAAATGATTGTTGAAGAGAAAGGAACATAACAGAGAAAAGCAAATGACACTAGAATTAATATTTCATATATTTCATTCCACACAGTCCTAATATTATGGAGCAGTCTGGAAATGTTGACTTGTTAAAGTAAAACGTCAGGTAGTTGTGGAAGATTTGGAATTCACAAAATTGCTAATTTTATGAAAATTTAAATGGTGTTGGCCAAATGTGTAATATTTTATCTACCATGCTTAGTTTTAAAAAAGGGATGTGGTTTAGACAAACCTGTCACCAGGTCAAATGTGGACAGTTTTTTTAAAACTCATTTTATTGCCGCTGTTCCTATGAATATTCTGTTTGTTTTTTTTAATTAAATCCGCCTTACAATTTCAGAGATATGGACGTTTTTATTCAGTATTAACTTCTATTGTTTTTATTAAGGCTGTGTGGCTTATAAGGTAATAATGAAAATCAGCATAAAGACATGCCCCTAGAGAATCCTGTGAGCAACGCCTCTCTGCAAAGACCATAAAAATGTGCTCTAAATGAAGAAGCCCATATCTCTAGAACAAAATGGCAGAGACAAATAGACAATGTAGAGAGACAAAGAGACACTATCAGTATTACAATAAAATTTTTTTTTAAAAGCTAGGGTGATATCATAATGCCACATGTGCCATTTTGTTATATATGTGCTATTTTCAGCAATAAAATAAAAAAAATCTTCTACAAAAAATGAATGACTGATTGCAACTCGTGATATATTTTTTGCCATCACTATTCTATGTTTCTGTACTGGGTATGAGTGCAGAAATGCCAAAACCTAGACATACCCAACCGCAGAACTACATAAGTTGCAATAATCCATACCCTTTGTTCTACTTGTTCAGCCACTGTACAAATTGAAATAATTGATCTTTTGTTGTACATCTTAAGCACATGCACTTTATGGATCAGGAACATGTTATTTCAGCAACAGGAAACATTGTGTATTATTGATATGTTTCATAGAGATGAATTAAACAATCATCTGGACTCACTATGTTGAATAGACATTCACTAAGCTGTCGTTTCCAGTGTAGACTAATGCTTCATGGAATGAAGGTGGCCAGTGTGATGATGAGTGTACCGAGTAACTCATCAATCTGCAACTTGCGAGTAGCATCTCTGACTCCCGTTAGGGCCTGTGTCATATTTTGTGTTGCTTATAGAGAGACTAAGGTGAGGGGACCAGTATTGACAGTGATGCCCTTCAGGTTGGGGTATTAGGACTAAGACTTCTCTGACAATAACAGTTATTTAAATGGTAATAAAAGACCGATAGAGTGTAAATAGCACTGTGCCATTCTCCTGTTCATCTGATTTATTCTTCTTGTAACATAACTTGTTTAATTTTCACTGTTTGCGCTATCCCCTGATATTGTGCCCAAGACCCCCATTTGGTTGTGCTAATCGAATAAATAATTGTTGTCTCCACATTGTCTGTGCTGTTGCATCAGCGTACCTATTAACCAGCCAAAGGATAGGCGATAACTAAAGGGCCCCTTACTGCTGCTGAGAATGGGGTCCTGAAATGCCAGATAGAAATGACCAGTGGTGTGTAACTCTCCATACATAACCGCAACTCCATTCCAATGGGTTCTCGAGTTAGTAAAACACCTTTAAAGGGACACTGTCACCTGAATTTGGAGGGAACAATCTTCAGCCACGGAGGCGGGGTTTTTGGGTGTTTGATTCACCCTTTCCTTACCCGCTGGCTGCATGCTGGCTGCAATATTGGATTGAAGTTCATTCTCTGTCCTCCGTAGTACATGCCTGCACAAGGCAAGATTGCCTTGCTCAGTCGTGTACTATGGAGGACACAGAATGAACTTCAATTCAATATTGCAGCCAGCATGCAGCCAGCGGGTAAGGAAAGGGTGAATCAAACACCCAAAAACCCCTCCTCCATGGCTGAAGATTGTTCCCTCCAAATTCAGGTGACAGTGTCCCTTTAAGGGCTCACTCATATGACTGTGCATTCTATCATCCAAGAGAATCGGGACAATTATGTTAATGACACTCTAATCAAACTCTCATCAGAGTGTCAACATAGTGTGATCCAATTCTCAACATAGTGTGACCTGATTTTCTCGGATGAGAGAATCTACAGTCAGGTTATGTGAGTGAGCCCTCCAACGTCTCCATTCTGTGAATACTGGAAATCGGACTGCACTCGGATGTCATAGCCTTGAATGTGTGAGTGTCAACCAATTTCAAAGGTAAATCGCTGCATACTGCAATTCATTTCCCTGACAGATTCAGTCAGAGAAAAAAATCTGGTATCAGAACTGCCCCATTGAATAACATTGATCCGAGTATATCTGATAAAACATTGGATAACACCGGTCCGGTGTATACGCTGGTGTGAGCGAACCCTAACGAGCATAATCAGTCACCAGCTCCCTGCCTAAAGAACAGGCACTTCCAGCCTATGTGGGAGTCACCATGAGGGATGGTATGCTTATTGATTTCTCTTGCTTACACAGAGCCATTATAATTCATGCCACTTTACAGACATACACTCGCAATCCAAATTTGATATCTGGATATCTTTGAAGTATTGGAGGAAATGCAAATATACGCAAAAAGAACACAAACTCCACAAAGATGTTATTCCTTGTTGGATTTGTACCCTGAGAGTCAGCACTGCAAGTTAAAAGTGTTAAGATACATTTACATTGCACAATTATCGATAATGAGCATTCCAAGAATGCTCATTCATGATAATCGTGCAGTCTAAAGAGGCTGATGATCATCCGGCCAATGAGCAAAATACTAATTTTTCTGGTTAAATAATCTTTTGGCAGCACAATATCTCATTGTCCTCAGCAACACATTTTTGTAAGCAAACGAGACCTGTGCTGCTGAGAACAATGGAAGCCTATGTGTATTGATCTTTATGTGTACATCTGAAGCATGATCGGCCTAGACTATTTAACGCCACACATCATACAGTGTTAATGCGCCCTTACCCACTGAGCCATCCTGCTAATTATTATTATTATTATTATACATTTTTATAGCGCCATTTATTCCATGGCGCTTTACATGTGAATACGGGGCAAATATAGACAAATACATTAAACATGAGCAGATAACAAGGCACACGAGTACATAAGGAGGGAGGACCCTGCCCGCGAGGGCTCACAGTCTGCAGGGGGTGGGTGAGGATACACTAGGAGAGGGAAGAGCTGGCTGTACGGCTGTTCAGTAGGTTGAGGATCACTGCAGGCTGTAGGCTTGTCGGAAGAGATGAGTCTTCAGGTTCTTTTTGAAGGTTTCTATGGTAGGCGCAAATCTGATGTGTTGGGGTAGAGAGTTCCAGAGTATGGGGGAAGCACGGGAGAAGTCTTGGATGCGGTTATGGGAAGAAGAGATGAGAGGGGAGTAGAGAAGGAGGTCTTGGGAGGATCGGAGGTCGCGTGTAGGTAGGTACCGGGAGACCATGTCACAGATGTATGGAGGAGACAGGTTGTGGATGGCTTTGTATGTCAGTGTGAGGGTTTTGAACTGGAGTCTCTGGGCGATAGGAAGCCAGTGAAGGGCTTGACACAGGGGAGAGGCTGGGGAATAGCGGGGGGACAGGTGGATTAGTCGGGCAGCAGAGTGTAGGATGGATTGGAGTGGTGCCAGAGTGCTAGAGGGGAGTCCAGAGAGTAGGAGGTTGCAGTAGTCGAGGCGGGAGATGATAAGGGCATGCACTAGCATTTTTGCAGTGTTGCGGTCAAGGAAAGCACGGATCCGGGAAATATTTTTGAGTTTGAGACGACAGGAGGAGGCAAGGGCTTGGATATGTGGCTTGAAAGAGAGGGCAGAGTCGAGGATCACCCCGAGGCACCGGGCGTGTGGGACTGGGGATAGTGAGCATTGTGTTTCATTTAGAAGTGCTGGGCACCAGGCTCAGAGCTGCAGGTGGAGAGTGGTTGCGTTTAGTGGCCAGGACTTATTTTTGGACTATTATGTACTTTCTTTTCCATGTGTATGAATATACTGTAATAAAGTTGAATTAGGCATACCTTGCAACTCAAGTGCGCCACTTCCAGAAAGGTTACTGTAGTCAAGGTCTAAAATACATAGCCAGCAAAATTTATTCCACTAAAGTAGTGCAAATTTTCCTAAATTAGAACGTTTAGGCAGTTTGGTAGAGCTGGCCGGGACTGGCATAAAAACGCCAAAAGACATAAAATTTTGAAATTGAAAGTGTCAGAATGCTGGCTTTCTATTCATGTTGCTTTATTGATTTCCTTGCAAATCAGCTGCTCCATATAAAAATCTTGAAAGGAGAAAATACGTGTTCTCCATCACCTAAAGTGCAACTTCTCTGCCTCTTATTTCCTCTTATACACGTGTAGGACATTTGGAGCATTATTATTCTTGATTTTTCCATCTTCTAGTGGCTTAACTAAAGTGCAATCCACTCAATTCCTTTACAGATAAAAGGAAAAAAAAAGACAGGCATACTTTTAAAATAATTATGTGAATCCTCTTGAGGAACAGGTAAAGATGCTTTCTCTTCAAAAATAAACTATCACAAAAAAAGAAATCCAACTGTCTTTAATATTCAGAGTCAAATCCAGTATTAAAATTATTCTAGTTTGATTTGTTAGGAAATGTGTTCTTCAGATTGCAAATGTGAATCTGTTATGTGGTTGGCTAGGGTCACATCCCCCTCCATAAAAAAAAAAAAATCTCCATTTTCTCCATTCTGCCTTTCTGTGAAAATTGGATGTCATCTGAGTGCAGTCTGATTTTTTGACACACACTGACTTGTACAGCCGAGTGTGATCCGATTTACAGATGGAAATCATGCATGTTGCGATTTTTTTCCTCAGACATACTCGGTGTGAGGAAATGGCCCTATAGAATTTGGCCCCATGGGATCACATTGGTCCGAGTGAGACCCAATGTTTTGTCGGATCGTACTCGAACCACAAATACGGTCTTCTCCATAAGCCCTTACATAGGGAGATTTACTTGCTATTTTACTCAGAAGAATAGCTGTAACTCAGCGATGAGAAACATCCTAGTGCAGATTGGTCTCGCCAACTTGTCACCCCACCGATTGTTTCCACTACAGGAAAGACTTACTAAACGCCTTTCTGCACATCAGTAGTTTGTGTGGTGCTTGCATTTCACTCCTGACAAATTCCTTCTTCATTTGTTAACAATGTATAGATACAAGCTTGGAGGTCAAGAAGCTTGGAGGTCAAAATCCGCCATCCAAACCGTGTATTGAAGCCTTCTATGAAAACAGAGTAATCTCCAAGTAACTGCGGCCACCAAAATGGCTTGATTTAACACCACTGGATTTTTTCTTTTGCGGCCATTTGAAAGGATGGGTGTACAATAACAAGCCACAAACACTACAGGCACTCTGAGAACATACAGCGAGATATTCAGGCTATAACCCCAGACATCCTGCAGAATACGTTAGACAATATATAACAACGCATGCAGGTGTGCTTGGGTGCGAACAGTGGCCGTTTCAACAACTAATTTATAGCATCAGTTTCTAATGATTCAGGGTATGTACAGTCTAAATTTCGGTACAATAGTTCGTCTTTTTTAGAAGTTACAGCAATTTTTCTGGGTAAAGTAGTGAGTGAATCATCCTGTAGTAAGCCATTACCTGTTTTCTTTTTGTTTCCTTAGCTTTGAAGAAACACGAGAATCGGTATGATTATTCCTAGCCAAATACCTCTGCCAGTGTGCTAGTATACATGTATATGTACATGCCATTTTGTGTACATCTAGCATCAAGATGCTTCCTGTCATGGCACATATACTTCTGCTTCATGTGTGTGCCATCATTTGCGAGGCACCCATGTGAAGCCAGATGATAGCTAGTGGTAACAAGGTGGAAAAAGAAAATTCCTATCTTTAAAGCAATTGTATGGCTTAAAAATCATTACTAGAAGCATACTTAAAGGGAACCCGTCGCCCCAAAATCGATGGTGAGGTAAACTCACCGGCATCACGGAGGCACAAGGTCCAATTCATTATAGAACCAATATATAACTTAAATAACTAAAATAAAAGACACAGACAAATTCATTGGATAAAATAGGCCGCGATATTTATTAAGGGTTACCAATAACAACTACTTTAATAACCAGTTAAAATCAAATGCTCAAATAAATAATAATCAAATAATTTATATGACCTTTAAAAAGAACCAAGTCCACCCAGCATTAGCTGGGCGACTATTCCTTCTAACAAATATCGCGACAGGAATTTTTACATTTATTAGGGAGGGAGGGTACTTTTCTTTCTTGCTGCGCACTGACTGACTGGATTGCGCAGAAGAAGGGCCTTATATACCTCTGATTTTCCCGCTCTTTTCAGTCCTGAGCCAATCAAATCAGCGTTTTTTCCCGCTCAAACCAACTGCCCCTTCTTCTCGCATTTTCTCCTGGCAGTTGCTGGTGACCTGTAAAGGACCTCAAAGCTCGGTAAGTACCATTCACATCATAGCCCTAATAGAGAAGAGGGGGGAGTGGGAGAGACCAATAAGGAGGAACAAACGGGGGGGGGGGGGGAAACGGAGTACCAGAAATAGACAGTAATGAATGGGCCTGTGCCCCCGTGTGTCCCCCTAGCTAAGCGCTTTGGGGGGCCTTTTCAGGGGCTTATCTACAGCATTCTGTAATGCTGTAGATAAGCCGCCGATGTTACCTGAAAGAGGAGAAAAAGACGTTAGATTATACTCACCCAGGGGCGGTCCTGGTGCTGGTCAGGTCGTATGGGTGTCTCAGGTCCGCTCCGGCGCCTCCCATCTTCATTCCATGACGTCCTCTTCTTGTCTTCACGCCGCGGCTCCGGTGCAGGCGTACTTTGTATGCCCTGTGGAGGGCAGAGGAAAGTACTCCAGTGTGCAGGCGCCGGAAAGGTCAGAGAGGCTCGGCGCCTGCGCACTGCAGTACTTTGCTCTGCCCTCAACAGGGCAGACAAAGTACGCCTGCGCCAGAGTCACGGCATGAAAACCAGAAGAGGACGTCATGGAATGAAGATGGGAGGCGCCGGAGCGGACCTGATATACCCATTTGACCGGACCGCAGCGGGACCGCCCCTGGGTGAGTATAATCTAACCTCTTTTTCTCCTCTTTCAGGTTACATTGGGGGCTTATCTACAGCATTACAGAATGCTGTAGATAAGCCCCTGATGACGGTGAGCTTACCTCACCATCGATTTTGGGGGTGACAGGTTCCCTTTAAAGTTGAAAATAAATAACAAAAACACTATCCTCCTGTCAACCCATGACAGCTCCAGTAGTCTCCAAACCTCACCATTTCTTCTGTCACAGGATTGCTGAGGTGTGCCTGGATCGGTTAATTGACTGGAAAGGCATGAATTTTGTCATTTTTACCAGATTAGTGTATGATTATATATATATATATATATATATATGTGTACACACACACAGACAACTCCACGGACACTTGAGGTGCTGACCTAATGGGTTTCATAGCTATAGACAACCATGAGTTATCACTGTGAAAATACGCTGTAAACATGCATGCTCAGTTGAGCCAGACTAGCAAGGCACCTGTTGTGATAGGCAATTCAGTATCACTATGGACATGGAGGTCAGAGCACATACAGTGATCTGACAATAACCCAAAATAATAGAACGAGCTCTGAGACGTGGGAACTCTGCAGACCGCAATCCCTGATCCTCTCCAAACACAACTAGAGGCAGCCGTGGATTGCGCCTAACGCTCCCTATGCAACTCGGCACAGCCTGAGAAACTAACTAGCCTGAAGATAGAAAAAATAAGCCTACCTTGCCTCAGAGAAATACCCCAAAGGAAAAGGCAGCCCCCCACATATAATGACTGTGAGTAAGATGAAAAGACAAACGTAGAGATGAAATAGATTCAGCAAAGTGAGGCCCGATATTCTAGACAGAGCGAGGATAGGAAAGATAACTTTGCGGTCTACACAAAACCCTAAAGAAAACCACGCAAAGGGGCAAAAAGACCCTCCGTACCGAACTAACGGCACGGAGGTACACCCTTTGCGTCCCAGAGCTTCCAGCAAAACAAATAGACAAGCTGGACAGAAAAAATAGCAACAAATAGCAAAGAAGCACTTAGCTATACAGAGCAGCAGGCCACAGGAATGATCCAGAGAAACACAAGTCCAACACTGGAACATTGACAGGAAGCATGAATCAAAGCATTAGGTGGGGTTAAGTAGAGAAGCACCTAACGACCTCACCAGATCACCTGAGGGAGGAAACTCAGAAGCAGCAGTACCAGTTTCCTCCACAAACGGAAGCTCCCAGAGAGAATCAGCCGAAGTACCACTTGTGACCACAGGAGGGAGCTCTGCCACAGAATTCACAACAGGCACCCTTTTATCTGTGGCTTATATCCCTGCAGAACAGAAGGATCAGGAAAGTTGAAATCCATAATCAATCTTTGCTTCCTTAATATTTGTTATTGAGAGACAATTGGTAAGTTATTAGACAGTGGATACTGTATATAGGGAACATTAGACAGGGTTGTGGACCCGGAAAGCACCAGACTTAGGGTACCGTCACACAGTGCCATTTTGATCACTACGACGGTACGATTCGTGACGTTCCAGCGATATCCATACGATATCGCTGTGTCTGACACGCAGCAGCGATCAGGGACCCTGCTGAGAATCGTACGTCGTAGCAGATCGTTTGGAACATTCTTTCGTCGCTGGATCTCCCGCTGTCATTGCTGGATCGGTGTGTGTGACACCGATCCAGCGATGCGTTCGCTTGTAACCAGGGTAAACATCGGGTTACTAAGCGCACTAACTCTTAATTAAGTTGTACAGCAGAATGTTGTTTTCAACAAGACTCTTCCATTTCTTTGCTTCAATAGATCCTGAAATTAGAAGCTTATTTTTATCTGAAGAATAATCCACAAAACATCATTACAATATTGGAGACTTGATAGCACTGTATGTTTTCTGCTTGTAGACACAGTCTATGATGTCTAAGGGTACCGTCACACTATACGATTTACCAGCGATACGACCTGGCCGTGATCGTTGGTAAGTCGTTGTGTGGTCGCTGGAGAGCTGTCACACAGACAGCTCTCCAGCGACCAACGATGCCGGTAACCAGGGTAAACATCGGGTTACTAAGCGCAGGGCCGCGCTTAGTAACCCAATGTTTACCCTGGTTACCATCCAAAAAGTCAAAAAAACAAACGCTTCATACTTACCTTTGGCTGTCTGTCCCCGGCGCTGTGCTTTCCTGCACTCACTGTGACGTCACCGCTCTGCTTTCCGGCCGCTGTGCTCACAGCCAGAGCAGAGAAGCAGAGCGCCGGGGACAGACAGCGGAAGGTAAGTATGAAGCGTTTGTTTTTTTTACTTTTAGGATGGTAACCAGGGTAAACATCGGGTTACTAAGCGCAGCCCTGCGCTTAGTAACCCGATGTTTACCCTGGTTACCGGCATCGTTGGTCGCTGGAGAGCTGTCTGTGTGACAGCTCTCCAGCGACCACACAACGACTTACCAACGATCACGGCCAGGTCGTATCGCTGGTCGTGATCGTTGGTAAATCGTATAGTGTGACGGTACCCTTAGACATCATAGACTGTGTCTACAAGCAGAAAACATACAGTGCTATCAAGTCTCCAATATTGTAATGATGTTTTGTGGATTATTCTTCAGATAAAAATAAGCTTCTAATTTCAGGATCTATTGAAGCAAAGAAATGGAAGAGTCTTGTTGAGAACAACATTCTGCTGTACAACTTAATTAAGAGTTAATTTAATTATCCGTACAATGAAGAATCCAGACTGGTCACACACCAGCTATTGCCAATATAGGGGTCTCTACTGGATCCCACAGAAATAGGGAGATAAAACATTCAATAGACAGTCTAAAGGTCTCCATAATGAATCTTTAATCCTATAATCACCACTGATATGCCTTTTTTTATGGTGGATATTAACAGCTCTGTCTTTTTACGGCTAAGTTGAAGAATAAGATATCTGAAAGCCACGACAGTTAGCTTACAGTCAGGCAGTGGCATGAGAGGGAGGGCTGCAGGGGTGGCTTTCCTGGGTGCAAAATGTCACCCTATTTCACCCAACATCGCCCCAATGTGAAATGATCAGTGAGCACCTACCCAGCACTGCTTACATAGAGCACAGCAGGCGAGACGCATTTGTCATCAGCTGCTTCACAGTAACTGAAATTGCAAAGTTCTGTATAATTAACCCCTTAGCGACCGCCGATACGCCTTTTAACGGCGGCCGCTAAGGGTACTTAAACCACAGCGCCGTTAATTAACGGCGCTGTGGAAAAAGTCCATAGCGCCCCCCAGAGGCCGATTTTCTCCGGGGTCTCGGCTGCCGAGGGTAGCCGAGACCCCAGAGAACATGATTCGGGGGTTTTTTAACCCACCCCGCATTTGCGATCGCCGGTAATTAACCGTTTACCGGCGATCGCAAAAAAAAAAAAAAAAAGCGATCTCTTTTTAATTTCTCTGTCCTCCGATGTGATCGCACATCGGAGGACAGAGAAAAGGGGTCCCAGGTGGCCCCCCAACACTCACCTAGCTCCCCCGATGCTCCTCGTGTCTCCCGGTGGGCGCCGCCATCTTTAAAATGGCGGGCGCATGCGCAGTGCGCCCGCCGGCCGGCACCGGGAGAATCTTTGGGGTCTCGGCTGCCGGGGGTAGCCGAGACCCCAAAGAGCACGATCGGGGTCGGTATTACCGACCCCTGTTTTGCGATCGCCGGTAATTAACTGTTTACCGGCGACCGCAAAAAAAAAAAAAAAAAAAAAAAAGTAAAGTGTAATTCTCTGTCCTCTGATGTGATCGCACATCAGAGGACAGAGAAATAGGGGGATTCGGGGACCCTAGCATACTCGCCTAGGTCCCTGGATCCTCTTGCTGCTCCTCCTGGCCGCCGGCAGCAGAACATGGCGGACGCATGCCCAGTGCGCCCGCCATCTGTCTCCATCTGCCGGCCGGCAGGAGAACAGCAGTTGGGGCTAAAATTAGGGTTAGGGGTAGGGTTAGGGGTAGGGGTAGGGTTAGGGGTAGGGTTAGGGGTAGGGTTAGGGTTAGGGGTAGGGTTAGGGGTAGGGTTAGGGTTAGGTTAGGGGTAGGGTTAGGGGTAGGGTTAGGGGTAGGGTTAGGTTAGGGTTAGGGGTAGGGTTAGGTTAGGGGTAGGGCTAGGGTTAGGGCTAGGGTTGGGGCTAAATTTAGGGTTAGGGTTGGGGCTAAATTTAGGGTTAGGGTTGGGGCTAAACTTAGGGTTAGGCTTCTTTCACACTTACGTCGGTACGGGGCTGTCGCAATGCGTCGGCCCGACATACCGACGCACGTTGTGAAAATTGTGCACAACGTGGGCAGCAGCTGTAGTTTTTCAACACATCCGCTGCCCAATCTATGTCCTGGGGAGGAGGGGGCGGAGTTACGGCCACGCATGCGCGGTCAGAAATGGCGGATGCGATGTACAAAAAAAGTTTCATTGAACGTTTTTTTGTGCCGACGCTCCGCCAAAACACAACTGATCCAGTGCACGACGGACGCGACGTGTGGCCATCTGTCACGATCCGTCGGCAATACAAGTCTATGGGCAAAAAAACGCATCCTGCGGGCACATTTGCAGGATCCGTTTCTTGTCCAAAACGACGGATTGCGACGGAATGCCAAACGACGCAAGTGTGAAAGTAGCCCTAGGGCTAGGGTTAGGGTTGGGGCTAAAGTTAGGGCTAGGGTTGGGGCTAAAGTTAGGGTTAGAGCTGGGATTAGGGTTAGGGTTTGGATTAGGGTTCGTATTAGGGTTAGGGTTGGCATTAGGGTTACGCTTGGGATTAGGGTTAGGTTTGGGATTAGGGTTAAGGTTAGGGTTGTGATTAGGGGTGTATTGGGATTAGGGTTAGGTTTGAGGTTAGGGTTGAGATTAGGATTAGGGGTGTGTTGGATTTAGGGTTTTGATTAGGGTTATGGTTAGGGTTGACATTAGGGTTGTTTTGGGGTAAGGGTTGTGATTATGGTTAGGGTTAGTGATTAGGATTATGGATGAGGTTGGGATTAGGGTTAGGGGTGTGTTGGGGTTAGGGTTGGAGCTAGAATTGGGGGGTTTCCACTGTTTAGGTACATCAGGGGGTCTCCAAACACGACAGCCAATTTTGCGCTCAAAAAGTCAAATGGTGCTCCCTCCCTTCTGAGCTCTGCCGTGCGCCCAAACAGTGGGTTACCCCCACATATGGGGCATCAGCGTACTCGGGATAAATTGGACAACAACTTCTGGGGTCCAATTTCTCTTGTTACCCTTGTGAAAATAAAAACTTGGGGGCTACAAAATCTTTTTTGTGAAAAAAAAAATATTTTTTATTTTCACGACTCTGCATTCTAAACTTCTGTGAAGCACTTGGGCATTCAAAGTTCTCACCACACATCTAGATACGTTCCTTGGGGGGGTCTAGTTTCCAAAATGGGGTCACTTGTGGGGGGTTACTACAGTTTAGGTACATCAGGGGCTCTGCAATCGCAACATAATGCCCACAGACCATTCTATCAAAGTCTGCATTCCAAAAAGGCGCTCCTTCCCTTCCGAGCTCTGCCGTGCGCCCAAACAGTGGTTTACCCCCACATATGGCGCATCAGCGTACTCGGGATAAATTGGACAACAACTATTGCAGTCCAATTTCTCCTGTTACCCTTGTGAAAATAAAAACTTGGGGGCTACAATATCTTTTTTGTGGAAAAAAAAATATTTTTTATTTTCACGACTCTGCATTCTAAACTTCTGTGAAGCACTTGGGCATTCAAAGTTCTCACCACACATCTAGATAAGTTCCTTGGGGGGTCTAGTTTCCAAAATGGGGTCACTTGTGGAGGGTTTCTACTGGTTAGGTACATCAGGGGCTCTGCAAACGCAACATAATACCCGCAGACCATTCTATCAAAGTCTGCATTCCAAAACGGCGCTCCTTCCTTCCGAGCTCTGCCGTGCGCCCAAACAGTGGTTTACCCCCACATATGGGGTACCAGCATACTCAGGACAAATTGGACAACAACTTTTGGGGTCCAATTTCTCTTGTTACCCTTGTGAAAATAAAAATTTGGTGGCTAAAAAATCTTTTTTGTGGAAAAAAAAAATATTTTTTATTTTCACGGCTCTGCATTATAAACTTCTGTGAAGCACTTGGGCATTCAAGGTTCTCACCACACATCTAGATAAGTTCCATGGGGGGTCTAGTTTCCAAAATGGGGTCACTTGTGTGGGATTTCTACTGTTTAGGCACATCAGGGGCTCTCCAAACGCGACATGGCGTCCAATCTCAATTCCAGCCAATTCTACATTGAAAAAGTAAAAAGGCACTCCTTCTCTTCCAAGCTCTGCGGTGCGCCCTAACAGTTGTTTACCCCCACATATTGGGTATCAACGTACTCAGGAGAAATTGCACAACAACTTTTGTGGTCTAATTTCTCCTGTTACCCTTGTGAAAATAAGAATTTGTGGGCGAAAAGATCATTTTTGTGTAAACAAAAGCGATTTTTTATTTTCACGGCTCTACGTTATAAACTTCTGTGAAGCACTTGGGGGTTCAAAGTGCTCACCACACATCTAGATAAGTTCCTTAAGGGGTCTAGTTTCCAAAATAGGGTCAGTTGTGGGGAGTTTCCACTGTTTAGGTACATCAGGGGCTCTCTAAATGTGACATGGTGTCCGATCTCAATTCCAGCCAATTCTGCATTGAAAAAGTCAAACGGCGCTCCTTCACTTCTAAGTTCTGCGGTGCGCCCTAACAGTGGTTTACCCCCACATATGGGGTATTGGCGTATTCAGGAGAAATTGCATAACAAAATTTATGGTTACATTTCTGTTTTTACACTTGTGAAAATAAAAAAAATGGTTCTGAATTAAGATGTTTGCAAAAAAAAAGTTAAATGTTCATTTTTCCTTCCACATTGTTTCAGTTCCTGTGAAGCACGTAAAGGGTTAATAAACTTCTTGAATGTGGTTTTGAGAACCTTGAGGGGTGTAGTTTTTAGAATGGTGTCACACTTCATTATTTTCTATCATATAGACCCCTCAAAATGACTTCAAATGTGGTCCCTAAAAAAAAATGGTGTTGTAAAAATGAGAAATTGCTGGTCAACTTTTAACGCTTATAACTCCCTAACAAAAAAAAATGTTGTTTCCAAAATTGTGCTGATGTAAAGTAGACATGTGGGAAATGTTATTTATTAACTATTTTTCATGACATATCTCTCTGATTTAAGGGCATAAAAATACAAAGTTTGAAAATTGCAAAATTTTAAAAATTTTCGCCATATTTCCGTTTTTTTCATAAATAATCGCAAGTAATATCGAAGAAATGTTACCACTAACATGAAGTACAATATGTCACGAAAAAACAATCTCTGAATCAGCGGGATCCGTTGAAGCGTTCCAGAGTTATAACCTCATAAAGTGACAGTGGTCAGAATTGCAAAAATTGGCCTGGTCATTAAGTACCAAATTGGCTCTGTCACTAAGGGGTTAAATGAGCTTTGTCATCTCAGTTGATGCCTTTACAGAGCACAGCAGCATATGACAACCGCATTTCACTTCTGCGTTCTGCATAAGTAGATGTCAGAAAATGAGTAACTAGTGGATTAAAACAATATTGAATAATTTGCCCTGCTGCTATTACCGTTGCTTGCTTATGTACAAGCCAGGGTTAGGGCTATGGATTGAGTTAGGGTTAGGTGTAGGACTAGAGTTAGGCTTAGGGTTAAGGTTAGGCTTATGGCTAGGGTTAGGGCTAGGATAAGGAATACAATTATGGCTAGGATAAGCACTAGGGCTTAGGTAATACAATTGTTAAATTTAAAAAAGCAAAAATGTAAATTAAGTCTTTAATTTCAGCAACAATTACAAAAGTATTTTCTTCAATTTTCAATACATTGCTTATTTAAACAAGCTGACCATACGTCCATGTGATTAATACAATTGTTCTGTGCACATAGAATATTGTTCTAGGCAGCACATGTCATGTTTACATGGGATGATGTGCTGCCGAGAATAATGATTTTTAACCAAGTTTAAGCATCCTTTCACCAAATAAATAAGTGTTTCGAGTGTTTTCTCATTTACTTTTGTGATCAGAGGTTTGTTTAGACAGATAAAGGAAAAAGGCAAAGATCCTAGGGAGGATTATTATCAAGGAATATAATTGCACCCTGAGAAGTTGGCTGTTATCTCCTGCAGCTTCTTGTCTCTTATCTCACTTGTAATTTTGTGAGAGGAAACAAAAACTTCCAGAGAGAGCAGTAAAAAGTGTAAAATAAAAATTGTGCTAATCTAATATATAAAGCTGTGTGTGTGTGTGTGTGTGTGTGTGTGTCTCCGGGATTGGCATCTGCACCGTCGCAGTTACAGCCACAAAATTTTGCACAGTCCCACGTCTGGACCGCGAGAGCATCATAGGCTATGTTGTGAGGCGAAATTTTAACCCCGCACGTTCCAATTCACCAAACAATTTTGCCCCTATCTACATAATGGGGAAAAAGTGAAAGGAAAAGTGTTGGAGGTAAACTGACAGCTGCCAGATGTGAACAAGGGGGACTTAAAGAGTGAAAGCGATGGCGCCAAAGAGTATATACCGTACAATTGCTAAAGTGGGGACCCGACATGGGATACTCACCACATACGTGGTTTGAACACACACAAAATGCGCCACACACTACCACGTGCTTGAACACATATACTACCCTCAGTACACATTTCACCACACATACACCAACCTCGCCACATAAAAGTCGAAACACAAAAGTCACCACGCTCAAAACTCGCCACATGCAAGACTCGCCAAACGTGCAAAACTCACCTCATGGAAAACTCACCACATGCAAAACTAGCCACACGTGCAAAACTCACCTCATGGAAAACTCGCCACATGCAAAACTTGCACACGCGGAAAAATTGCCACATGCACAAAAGTTGCAACACATGCAAAAGTTGCCTCACACAAAACTTGCACATACTCAAAAGGCACCACACAAAACTCGCCACGCGCAAAACTCGCCATGCGCAAAACTTGCTGCACACAACTTGCTACACTAACCTGTCACATGCAACTCGACACACAAAAAGTTGCTACACGCATGTCGCCACACAAAACTCATCTCACAAAAGTCGCTACATGCATGTCGCCACACGCAACTCAACACACACAACTTGACACATGAAACTCGCCCTAAAACACACACAAGTCAGGTATTATCCTTCAAAAATAAAAATCTGATTAATAAGCAGACAAACTACAAGAGCAACAAATGTACCATATAGGAAATACGGCAGCTGTCAGTCACATGACCTGTCTATTATGTGTATGTGTGAGCTAATATATACTGCCAGGGGGGAGGGCTTCCTGTTGACTGGGGATTTATCAGGCTGACAATTTAGCTTACAAATACTGAGGTAAAAATACTGACCAAATAACGTGTGAGCGCGGTCTAATACAGGAGGAGATGACATACAGATATATACTATATAGAGGGGAGATGACACACAGATATATACTATATACAGGAGATGACACAGGTATATACTATATACAGGAGGAGATGACACACAGGTATATACTATATACAGGAGGAGATGACATACAGGTATATACTATATACAGGAGGAGATGACACACTGGTATATACTATATACAGGAGGAGATGACATACAGGTATATACTATATAAAAGAGGAGATAACACATAGGTATATAGAGGAGGAGATGACATACAGCAGGTATATACTATACACAGGGGAGATGACAGACAGCTATATACTATATACAGGAGATGATATACAGGTATATAGTATATACAGAAGAGATGACATACAGGTATATACAATATACAGGAGGAGATGACATACAGCAGTTATATACTATTTACAGGGGAGATGACATACAGGTATATACAGGAGATGACATACAGATGTATACTACATATAAGGGAGATGACAATCATGTCTATACTAAAGGGAAAATGAGAGGTGTGAGTGCAAAATGAGAGGAGTGAGGGAAAATAGTGGAGTGATCGGAAAATGACAAATGTGAGGTCGAAATGACAAGTGTTAGGGGGAATGAGAGGAGTGAGGGGGAAAATAGGAGGAGTGAGAGGGAAAATGAGAGGTGTAAGGGAGAAAATGAGAGATGTGAGGGGGAAAATGAGAGGCGCGATGGGAAAATAAGAGAAGTGAGGTGCTATAACTAACCACAGATATTTACTATGCCCAGGCAACGCCGGGCTCTTCAGCTAGTTGTAAAAAAAAAAATGATAATAAATGTTAGGGCTTTACAGTCGTAGTGTTAGGGTTAGGTTTAAAATTAGGATGAGGGCTGTGGTTTGGGTGAGTGCTAGGGTAATTGTTACATAAAAATATCCAAAAATGTAATAAATACAATTTTAAGTGTTATACTTTGTTTTATTATAAGTGTTATATTATTAAGTAATTGCTATTAGTGCAGGAAGTATACTTCCCCTTAATTCCCTCAATTTACAACCAGTATGGACATAAGCAAAGGTGTTGCAAATTTTACTCCATACAATGTCAATTTTATTTTTTTTTTTTTTACGGACTAGCTGTTATTGCTAATTATGGTTCAGAAAAATCAACATACAAGGCAGTTTTTGAAACATAAGCCTTCTTCCTGTTATTCAATCATATTAATTTCCACAAATCTCTGTGAAATAAAAAAGACAAATATGAGGCTGGTGTTGTATTTAGAGCTTAGTAAAAAAGTCAAAAGAATTCAACCCCCCCTGTGGAGTGGCTCATTTTAGGGGGTAAATTGCTTCCAAACATTGCATATAGCAATTAGATTGAATCACTGGATCAATGACCAATCTACAAAGAGTGAGCGTGTATAACATGGCAGCACAGTGACTCAGTGATTAGCACTGTTGCTTTGCAGCGCTGGGGTCCTGGGCTCAAATCCCACCAATGACAACATCTGCAAGGAGTTTGTATGTTCTCCCTGTATTTGCGTGGGTTTCTTCCGGGTTCTCCGGTTTCCTCCCACACTCCAAAGACATACTGATAGGGAATGTAGATTGTGAGCCCCATCAGGGACAGCGATGATATCTGTAAAGCGCTGCGGAATTTGATGGTGCTATACAAGCAAAGCATACTAAATAACTTGTAGGCAGTAAATTTAAGGGTATTTCTATGATCCTACATCACTTGGCTTCGGAAAAGACAATATAGTGCATGAAAATAAGCTTTGGAAACAAAGTCATCCTTAGGCTAAAATAGTCACCTTTTGTTGTAGGTCATGTAAATTCCCAGTAAGAAAAAACCAAACCCGTTTGGTGTCATCAAGAGAATCAGAGCTGATGTGCAGTTCTAGGCAATGGCTGCTACACATTGAATAGAATGTGCTATTCAGCCTTGCTCAACATTAATGCCCAAAAGTCATGCAGGAAGAAAGTTCATGGTGCTCCCTGCTTAGCACTGTAACCTTGCTGGGGCTCAGGGTTCAAATCCCATCAAAGACAGCATCTGCAAGGAGTTTGTATGTTCTCTCCGTGTTTGCGTGAGTTTCCTCCGGTTCTCCGGTTTCCACCCACACTCCGAAAACATACTGATAGGGAATTTAGATTGTGAGCTCCAATGGTGTCAGCAATAAATGAGTAAAATCATTAAAAAGGGTTAAAAGAAATCATATTATAAACTGAGGTTCCACTGAAAACACCAATTTGCTGTTACATTTACTGCATTGAGCGAGAATGTGTTTTATCTTGAGAAATACATTTTAAAGCTGCATTATAATTAATGTTACGCAGCGCTGTACCTTGACAGTTTTTGCTTTTTACAGAATAGAAACAAAAAGGCAGAGGATAGATGTTTAATTTAGGACGCCATTCCGGCACAAGAAGACGTAAATCTCACTTATTAATTCTGCACAAGTTTTGGGCCAGAAGATGACACAGGCTCATGTAACATTCCTCTGATTGAAGCCATTTCAAGGGAGCGAACGCCTCTTAGTACATTATATCTCATCTATTTCAGTGCATCTTTCCACAGGCAAAGTCACTTAAGTCATTCAGACTTCTCCTCTCTTCTCCTTACCTACTCAGTCAGAATGCTGGCGCATCTGAACCTATTTATTATGAAAATGGGCTCCTTTGATAATGAATGAACTTATTGGCGGATGCAATCTTTGCCACTAGATGTGATGCTCCCAGCTGAGGAACGGTCCATGCTGCAGGCAATGATAAGATTCACTCTTACTTTAAAGACTGGCTAGCCAGACTCACAGGACTCTGAAGTAAGGAAGCCTCTTCTCTCAATATACAGCTCGAGCCTCGGCAGAAATCATTGTGTCACACAGTTCTAGGACAACATCAATGGAGCTGCAGACAGCAAGGAGCTTCCATTTCCGTCATTCCTTCCAAATATGTAAGAAAATATTCTAACTTTTTGGAGGATTTTTGGATAACATAATTTTTTTGTTACCGTTGGTTAGAACAGATAAATACATGTTTGTACAATGGATGCTCGGTGACTTTTCCCTGCCTGCTGACCTGGATTGACAGGTCTCTGTATATACGTGCACTTAGGCAGAGACCTGTCAATCCAGGGCAGCCGGTGGGGAGAAGCTGTGAGGAACCTGCCCGTCCAACTAGTCAACTGCACGGCTCGGTTCCTATACCTGGCTGAGTTCACTTTAATGCGCCAAGTATGTTCTTTTTTATGGTCTTTTTCATTACTCTGGGGCCATGTCTCTTGACAGCTTTATAAAATTACTCTGCGAATACGGATTATACAGGGGAACAATGGGAGTAAAGGAGGAGCAAGAACTGGCCACTTTTGACTTAGCGACGTCCTCTTTAATCGCTCTTTTACCTTGCCGTTTCATAGATTGATCTTTTATAGACGGCACCATAGAGTGTTGGACCATACTGTCCATGATTTCATTATTTGGTATTAATGGCTGTGTAAAGGTTTTGCCATATCTAATACGGATGTGTTCTCTCCTAGAAGCACCGATTCTGGGGCCGAAGCCGATGCCTCATTGAAGCATTATGGCTTCCCATGAGCTCATAATTCAGACCGATAGTGTTATGTACATAGGTCTCCGAGGAAATAAAACTAATTTACCTATGCCTCGTGCTCTTGCTAAAGAATACGATTTTTTTTAAATGAACGTACAATTTTATGTAGCGGTATCATTTCTCACAATTGCAGCTTTAGCACAATGGACTGGAACCACCAACGCAGACAAACTGCTTAGTATTCACATCCCCTGCTGCTGCAGTAATTATGATAGCAATCGAATATTAACAATGCATTTCACACGTTCTTAGATATAGTTAGCCCTTGAACCTGTAGGTATTAATTGAAATTCATTGATAAATTGTTGGGAAGAACTTTATTCAGGGATGTTGTGTCTATAAATGAGGTTTACAGAATGTTCTTTCAGCTAAATATGACTTTTAGCACCATAACTGTACAACATTGTACATTTGAGGATTTAATTAAGTGACCCAAATTCAGACTTGGTTTTCTTCATGATGATGCTTTAAGTGGATCATTGTTCTACAGCTGTAGCAGCAGTGAACGAATACAATCGGGATGGTTCCTACTGTTGGGAATTGGCATTATACCATACAGTCATTTGTGCTACTGCCAAGCTTTATATGGGTTGGCTGAGCCTACTATTCAAGGAATGTAAAAGCCTTGGTGGAATACCCTGGAGAGCGGGCAGTACTTTAACAGCTGGTTCACTCAGCGAACTGGAAGTCCTAACATCTGTAAAGCCCAGTGAGACCACAACGAAATCTCAAATGTTATTTATTAAAGGAACCTTCAGATAATATTACATATAAGTTTTATACATCTTATAGGCTATTCATTATTTTGACTTTACACTCCATAAATGTTATAGACAGTTGATAACGCAGGATCCACTATTCAGGCAATGTCACAGCTGACTCTCCTCCCCATCCCTTCCACATTGACTTTAGCAAACACCAACTAGATGCTTGAATAAAAAAAAAAAGGGGTTGAGTCTATTCATTGCTGTCAAAGTTGATGTAGATTTCATGAACCAACAGTAAAAGACTAAAAAAGTGCCAGTGGGAAAATTGCAAGATTTCTACAAAGATTGTGATATGGAAAAAAAAATTGCCGAACGTTTGTAAAAAATACAGTTAACATAAAAACTTGATTTAATCAGGAAGTCTTTTCCTGATGACACAATCCCTTTATGTAAGGCTGGGAAAAAAATACTTTAAAATAGTCTTTCCTCATGGGTCTCCAAGATGGGGTATTGTTAGCATCTCTACGTTTGGGAGAGAAGGAATACATAGGCGCACCACCGTAGAATCAACTGTCCAGAGTGGACCAAGTGTGAAGAGTGACAACCACAGCAAGTGGAAGCCGTCCCTGGAAGATGCTTGGGCCACCACTACACATCGAACTCAGCCTCATGAAGCAATAAGTCACGGCTTAAGTAAAGGAGTCAGGGACATTTAATAACGCTCAAAACTTTCTTTCTCTAAGCTGGCAGAGAAAGGTCAAAGCGGGTGTCTTATTCGGATCGCAAATATAAAAGATTCTGCAGAGCAATGAATTTCCGAAGAATCTCACTGGTAAGGAGAAAGCAGCTTAGATAAAGCATTGTAGAGTGACTTCAGGCTTTCTGTGCAATGAAAAGGTGAAAGGACTATGGAGAGTCTGGTGAAGAACGACAAGACAATGGGTGGCATGGCCATATCCTTAATAATCATCTTCATAACTTCAGGGGGAAATGGGAACACACTGGTGAAGGCAAGTTCTTACACCAGAATATACTGGACTCTCAACACCACTATTACAGAAAAAATACAAAGCATCATTTTAGGAGGAACTCTATACTCTGCTCTGACCACCACTACCATGGACACAATGATACTGGGAACGTTTAGGAGTCTTTATGGATGCGCTTTACTATAATTGTAAGTCTCAGAAAGCCACTCACTTCTAATTCTTCTGTCTTCATGTTCCTATAACTTTAAAACTTAATTTATATATTACTTTTTCCCGACTGAGTAAAAAGAACATTTTACCGCATTCTTATCGATAAAGGAAACATTTCAGAACATTATTTTTTTTCATCAAAAAAGCAAAGTATGTAGTGATTAATAGCAATTTTCTATACTTTGGAATCAAGAGCAATTAAGAAAACAAGTTTTAATCAACAGAAATGTGAATAGAAAATGAGCTTTTCTTAAGATGACTTCCTAGTGAGCCTATAGTAGACGTGTTTATGCACAACAGCCAATCCGAGGAGGCAGAGCTGCAGGGGGAGGGACAAAGCAGCAGCCTGGACCAATGGTAAGACAGGAGGCGTGTGTCGGACTATCTCAGGCTCCCGGTAGGCCCTGTAGATATGAGGTAGTGGCAGATTACACTAATGGAGCTCAACTAAAAGTAGGACTCAGGAAGACCCCGGGAAGAAATGACAGGTAATCATTGACTGAATGTAATGAGTTGCACAGCAATTTGATGCACATGACTGGACAGTCACTTTAAAACACTAATAAAATACTTAAAAGGTTAATATTATGTGATAGTGCTTGCAAAAACAAGCACTTCTACAATTTACCGCCTAGTAAAATTTCGTGATGTGATGTTTTAACAGTAAAATTAAAAGCAAAGCCACAAATAGAGGAATAAAAAATCCTCCAAAACTTCACAGTAATAAAAGGGGCAGCCATATTTACTTGTCCAGGTTTCAGAGCTATTGCACCATCAGGATGCAGCAAACCCATGTAGTAAAGATGGCGGCAACACCGGTGCAACATACTGATGAGACAACCACTCCCAACCTAGCAATTCATGGAGGGGTGATTGCTTAGTATTAAATTGTACGAAAGCTGCTTGTATAGGGCGCTGGTCACACACAGGGAATGCACAGTGTCTGGTAAACAATGATGTCTTTTTTGCAATGATATTAATAGTTTTCTTTTGTTTACAATTCGTTGCCTAGGAGACCGACCACTGCTGCTAGACAGATGTGCAGCACTTACAAGCTCTTTATTACTGAGCTTATAAGCGCTGTGTTGAAACTTGCCAGAGTTACTTCCTAATCCTTGCCAGGTGCAGCACAGTGCTAACAAGCTAGGCAGAAGGGGTGGTCGGTCTCCTAGGCAACAAACTTTAAATAAAAGTGGTTTTGTTTTTACAAGCACTATCTGACAACATCTGTCTTTAAACCTTTTAGTGATTTATTAATTACATTTACATAAACCTTTTAATGATTTATTCATCACATTTGCATAAACATCGTCTGTTTGCTAACTTTTAAGACATACACACACACGGCACATTTGATTAGGTTTGGACCACGTTTCAATATCCACTTATGAATTCTGTCATTTATTCTGCACGCTTTGTTCTGGGTAGAATTTCACATTGTAAACCACGTGAAAAAAAAAAAAAAGTATGGTCTTATGGCTGAAAGACACAGATGGCATGCATTGTACATCTGAATATCTCGCTCGCGGTTTTTGGAGAGAAAAAAAACGAGTTGAAATTCAGCAAACAAAAGGCTAAAGACTTATTATACAAAGAGTTTCTTGCGCTTAACACCCTGAGTAACAGTGACAGCTCAGGAGACAAATAGAAAAGATCCCGACTCGCAGGCAGATGTGGTGGGAATCTCATTTTATATAGAACAGATTGATGATAGAAAAATGACTTTGATGACATCATCTTTTTATGTCCACTAGAGGGAGCTGTGGGAACATCTATTAAGCTGGCGCTCACTGCTATTGTTTAGTCAGAGAAGGTCACAAATTATCAGATCAAAAGATAATTCAAGAAGAAAAAAGAATTTGCTTGTGAAAATGCAGACTACAGGTGTGATTCTAAATCACAAGACAATCTGAATTCTACAGTGACATTTAATGCTGGATTAAAGCAATGTGCATTCTCCAGGATCGCTGGCATGGCCTCATTCCTTTTCCAATCTACGTAGACTTTTAGCTTGATGAAAGACACAATTTCCAAGTGCTTTCCTTGGCTAATTGTTCAAAATGTCTATTCTGCCTGCATTTATTTTATAATAGGTTTGTCCGTTTCTATACCCCTGTAAAGTTTACGGGCAGCGGACAATGCCACTTACTGAGCGACTGCCAGGTCTCCTAAAGCGTTGTCCAGGATTTAACCCCTTCCCCCTCGCAGCCCTTTTTCGTTTTTGAGTTTCTGTTTTTCGCTCCCCTCCTTCCCAGAGCCTTAACTTTTTTTATTTTTCCGTCAATATGGCCACGTGAGGGCCTGTTTTTTACAGGATGAGTTGTAATTTTGAACGACACCATTGTGCAATTCCACAACTGTTTTTTGGATTTTTTTTTACCATGTTCACCAAATGCTAAAATGGACCTGCCAAGATGATTCTCCAGATCATTACGAATTCGTAGATACCAAACATGTCTAGGTTGTTTTTAATTTAAATGCTGAAAAAAAATCCAAAGTTTGTTAAAAAAAAAAAAAACTGCGTCATTTTCCGATACCCGTAGTGTCTCCACTTTTCATGATTTGGGGTCTGGTGAGGGCTTATGTTTTGCACACCGAGCTGATGTTTTTATTGATACCATTTTGGTGTGGATACGATCTTTTGATCGTCCGTTATTGCATTTTTGTGCGATGTTGTGGCAACCAAAAAAATTGTAATTCTGGTGTTTTGACTTTTTTTTGCTACGCCATTTACCGATTGGATTCATTCTTTTTATAGTTTGATACACTTGGCGATTCTGAACTCGGCGATACCAAATATGTGTATATTTTTTTAATTGTTTTATTTTGAATGGGGCGAATGTGGGGTGATTTGAACTTTTATATATTTTTTATTTTTTTTTAATATTTTTAAAAACTTTTTTTTTTTTTTACTTTTTGCATGCTTCAATAGCCTCCATGGGAAACTAGAATCTGCAGTTGTCTGATCGCCTCTCCTACACACAGGTCAGATTGTCAGTTGTCACATCGCCTGGGTGTAGCAGTAATGCTCACTTGCTATGAGTGCCGTCCACCAGTCGGCGCTCATAGCAATACGGCAATGACAACCATAAAGGTCTGCTGGATACCTCTGGTTGTCATGCCGACCCATGGGTGACCCACGATTATGTGACGGGGTCACCGATGGGTGGGATTAGTAGCGCAATTCCGGCGTTATCACATTAAATGCTGCTGTTGGTGATTAACAGCAGCGGGTGGATTGCAATACCACCCGCGGCTGTTAGGGGCACATGTCACCTGTTCAAAACAGCTGATGTGTGCTGGGTAAGATGTGGACTCAGAACCCACATCAAAAAGAGGGACACGACCTGCGCCATACTAGTACAGCACATGTTGTAAGGGGTTAAAAGAGAATATGCCTACAGCAGGAAAGCTGATAAAGTAAAAAAATAAATGTTTCTCACTTCTTCAATCCCTTACTGTTTTAGGGTGGGAACTCTGGTGGTCTACCTGTTTTTTTGTAAACTTTACTGCAGTGATAACCTGCCATACATGCTCATTATCGGTGTCATTGGTGATATTGGAGGCTCTTGGGCTGCATCTATGGAGAAGCTGCTGGCCCTTGGAACAAATTAACGAAAGACGTGTCAGCAAGCTGGATTGGAACCAAAGAAACAGGGAACACGACAAAATTAAATTCAAAAATCATTGGAGGAGATAATAACAGGCAAAGGATAGTTGTTACGTAGTGATTTAAATAGTGTCTCTCTCGGCCCCCATTGGCAGGCCAACCCATTGTGTCTACTGACCAGCACCAGCCATCGGCCGGTCAGCAGCACCCGAATTTATATGTTTCAAAACAATAATATCCATTGTTGAGTGGTGAAAATGCAGAGCAGCATGAGGGGGTTACAGTCCCCCCCGAGTGGAGTCACTAGTGGAGTCTGCGGACAGTGGGTGCACTGCCCAGAACTGAAGTTCATACTCTCCTACCATCAATACGGTGCACTAGACAGAGTGGCAGCCATCATAGGCGCGGTGACAGGTAAGTGTCTTGCAGTGGTACTAAAATACCAACAGACAAAACATTGTCGAACAAAGAAACAAAAAAAACAACAAACAAAATATTGTTAAATGAAACAAACCAAAAACACAAATTAAACATTGTGAAATGAAACAAACAAACTAAACATTGTGAAATACCCTACCAAAGAATTTGGAGTAAATATTTGGAGTTTCCACCTTCTATTCCACCATCTATAAGCCAGCGCCTTCTCTCTCTGGAAGCCTTGATATGTGCATTACTCAGACAGCCCATTATTTTAACTAGAAGTTGTGTAATTCCTAATTTATCCTGAGGTGGCGCTGCAGGAAAACCAAACACTTGTTATCACATTTCCCCACAGACTATATTGAGCACTGGAGATCGGTACAGCAGCTGTATCTTCTTCTTCTAATAAAGAACCATTGCCTAAAACGGATGATTCCTTTACAGCCAGTGTAGGTTCACTGAGCAGAAAACAGCCGGATCATGGCAGCAGTCAGACACGTCACCTTTGTTAGGCCGGGTCACACTTGCCGAGTGCAATGTGAGAAACTCGTGTGAGTCTCTCGCCTCAATACCCGGCACAGCCGCCGGCACTCGGGACCGAAGCGTGCGGCTGCATGTATTTCTATGCCGGCGGCAGTGCCGGGTATTGAGGCGAGAGACTCACACGAGTTTCTCACATTGCCACGACAAGTGTGACCCTGGCCTTAATCAGGATTATCGAGATTTGGGTAGAGAATCTAATATAAATATTAGTGCTTACCCGGGGTTAAATGGGTAAGAAGAAAAAGGGACGAGGGGCGATGAAATAACTGGAAGTTGCATACCTTGCCCATGATTATGAACACTTTCTTTGAGGTTCTCCATACTAATTTCCATAGCACCATATATAACTGAGAATGTCGTCTAAAACCACATGGTTCAATTCACCATTCTAAACAGCCCCTACTGACCGAGTAATATTAGTTTACAGGAATTAATGGTCCTTATTAACAATATTCCAGTATTGGGTCAAGTCTTAAGAAAAGGAGCAACATTCCAAGCAGGCCGCCTGTGCTCATCACAGAGTATCTGCTGCTGCTGCTGGTTTCCGTTATGTAATCTGAGAGCTGCATGAGGTAGGAGCACAGATTTCAGCGATGTGTCACTTATTAGACTGTGTGCTATTGCTTCAATACAATGAGTGTTTTATCAGCAGGTGATTATCACTGCCTGGACTGGAAGCTGCCTGAGACCTGGTCTAACTCCGCCCCCAGCACTGAATAACAGCTTGCAGTCAATGTACAATGTACACAGAGAGCCTGCTGGGGGGGCGTTAGCTTCCTCAGCTCTACTACATGCTAAATCTACAAACTCTGATCGTATCACAACGGCTGCACCCAGTAAACTAAGTGATAATTGCTGGAATCAGGGTCTCTTTTCCTACATCAGGCTGCTCTCAGATGAGGGAGAAAAAAAACCTGTTGACAGGTTCCCTTTAAAGGAGAACACCTGTGACAGTTATTTCCCTGGTTTTGTGTTTTGTTTTGCCTTGGATATTTTGATTTTGATGTTGTTTGGTGAAATACTATGCAAGCAAAAGGAGTCTAGACAGGAATGAGTTAAAAATCAGTCTAATGAACACTCCATGCCACAGGGCAAATGTGAATGGTGTCCCTTGCCAGTTTTGTAACACTGGATTTACTGAATTGCTCAGCTGTGATGGAATCATGGTGTCTGGGATCACTGGAGCATTGCTTAATCTTGTCATTGCTTTGCCTTCTGCAAGTTACAATAGTGGATTTAATGAACAGCTACAAGATTGAGAAGTATAAGGCTGCCGTCACACTAGCAGTATTTGGTCAGTATTTTACATCAGTATTTGTAAGCCAAAACCAGGAGTGGAACAAATAGACGAAAAGTATAATAGAAACATATGCACCACTTCTGTATTTATCACCCACTCCTGGTTTTGGCTTACAAATACGGCCGGCCTCACACTAGCGTGTTTTACGGACGTAAGAGAGGTGCTGAAAATACGGATTGCATACGGTACAATGCTTCTCTATGCCCCAGCTCCTATCTGCCGTATTTTACTGATCCGTATTATACGGTCTTCTACGGCCGTAGAAAATCGCAGCATGCTGCGTTTGTCACCGTATTGCGCAAAAAATACGCCAATTAAAGTCTATGGGGGCCAGAAAAATATGGATTACACACGGACCAGCAGTGTGACTTGCGAGAAATACGCAGCGGTGTTAGCAAGAAAAGCCGGTAATTCATTGCGGTGTACAGTAAAATCACACTGACAGCTTACAATAGAATAGGTAGAATAAATGTCTACACATAGTATAGGGGTATATATATATGTCAGTGAGACACATATATGTATATATATTAATATTTATTCCAGCGCTATACAGCTTAAAAGCCGGTAATTCAATTGCCGGCTTTTGCTATCTCCTTCCTAAACCCGACATGATATGAGACATGGTTTACATACAGTAAACCATCTCATATTCCCATTTTTTTTGCATATTACACACTACTAATGTTAGTAGTGTGTATGTGCAAAACTTGGGCGCTCTAGCTATTAATTTAAAGGGTTAAATCGCGGGAAAAATTGGCGTGGGCTCCCGCGCAATTTTCTCCGCCAGAATGGTAAAGCCAGTGACTGAGGGCAGATATTAATAGCCTGGAGAGGGTCCACGGTTATTGCCCCCCCCCCCCCGGCTAAAAACACCTGCCCCCAGCCACCCCAGAAAAGGCACATCTGGAAGATGCGCCTATTCTGGCACTTGGCCACTCTCTTCCCATTCCCGTGTGGCGGTGGGATATGGGGTAATGAAGGGTTAATGCCACCTTGCTATTGTAAGGTGACATTAAGCCAAATTAATAATGGAAAGGCGTCAATTATGACACCTATCCAATATTAATCCAATAGTAGGAAATGGGGCAAGTTAAAAGAAAAAATTAGGTGCAGATTGAAAACGGGAAAAAAAAAAATGGACAAAAAATAGGTGTAAATGCAACAATGAATCAAGACCAATTTTTTTTAAAAAGCAAGCCACTATCTTTCTCACTTCTCTATCCCCAGGCAATCAGTTGCTATCACCATGTTTGGCCCCAGGGAATATATACCATACGCAGTGACCGAGCCTCTCAGAGTGGGCGCTGCCATCTATGTCATCCATATGATCCAAGAAAGCATATGAATAGGGGGTCTTTATGTGCCATCTTCTGTATTGAAGAGATTATTACAGTTAATGAGGATTATGGGAAAATGACAGCAGACAATGTAATTTAGGTCACTGCTGGACTTCTTAGGAGAAGAGGGCACATTCACCTAAAGGAGTATCACAACAGATTTTTATAGCATATTCAATGGATATGCCACAAATGTCTAATAACTGTTGGTCCCATCTCTGCGTCTCAAATCTATCTCCAGAATGGAGGATCGGGGGATGTGCACAAGTATGGAGAGGTGGTCGTCATGCATTTGTGGCTATCTCCATGCACTAATGTGGGAGTTCCAAAAACAGCAAAGTGAAAGGGTGCTCCGTCGTAATCAGAACTCCCACAGGAGTGAAAGGATAACAGCGCTTAAGCCAAGCACCAGTCACAATGGGCAACCTGTAACTCAGGGATAGATGTAGGTCCCAATGATGGATATTCCATAAATGTTTATTGTGAGACAACCCCTTTTAGACCTTTTAGAGTTGAATGCACCAAATGTATTGTGAGTCATACATTTATTAAAGGATGGAAAACAGTACACCAAAATCCAATTGATAAACTATCAGAGGCTGAAAAAAATCACCTCTGACTTTGGCGAGACTTGAAGGAATCTAAAAAGTGTATCCAGTAGTGATGGGAGAACGTGCTGGGATAAGGTATCATTTGACCGTGCTCGTGTGATAACAGAGTGTTTTCGGCGTGCTCGAATATGTTTGAGTCCCGGCAGCTGCACGTCTCATGGCTGTTAGGCAATCCTTGCCTGTGTTTACGGCTGTCGAACAGCCATGAGACGTGCAGTCGCCGGGACTCAAACATATTTTTCGAGCATGCCGAAGATACTTGGTTAGCACGCGAGCATGCTTGGATAGCACATTATCCAAGCACGTTCACTCATCACTAGTATCCAGCTCAGCTGAGGAAAGACTTTCAGCATTACCGTACAGCCATTTAAAACAATATACAGCCAAAAAGTCATATCTACAGGTTGTCCGTGTAAACCACTGCGTCTCTGGTGCACTGAGCACCTTTACTCATGGTATAAAAGTGTATCCATCTCAGCAGGAGTAGCATTTTCAGTATTTATTCATAGCCATTGAACATAATATACAGCTGAAATGTCATATCTACAGATTATCTGTGTAAACCAATGCATGGCTGGTGCGTTAAGCACC
Organism: Ranitomeya imitator; assembly: GCF_032444005.1. NCBI lineage: Eukaryota > Metazoa > Chordata > Amphibia > Anura > Dendrobatidae > Ranitomeya > Ranitomeya imitator. The sequence continues at coordinate 279,805,267 of NC_091282.1, read as the reverse complement.
CTTAATCATACCAAAGTAAGAAGGCCTAATGCAGAAGAAACACATTAGGCTACGTTCACATTGGCGTTGTTGGGCGCAGCGTTGTCGACGCATACCGACGCATGCGTCATGCGCCCCTATCTTTAACATTGGGGGCGCATTGACATGCGCCGCTATGCGTTGTATTGCGTTTTACGACGCATGCGTCAATTTGACTCACCAGACAGGCCACGGAGAACGCTACTTGTAGCTTTTTCCCTGCGCCAAAATTCATGACCATTACTATTTTATGTCAACGCATGCGTCAAAAAACGCAGCGTTGTGTATTGCGTTGTTGGTTGCGTCGACGACGCTGCGCCCAACCACGCAAACGTGAACGTTACCTTACAGTGACAAGCTTACCTCCGCTGTGCTGGATACACTTATTTTTGCCTGTCCATGCTCCAGCAGAGCAGAATTACCTCAGCCAAGGGCTGGAGCTGATTTACGCTATAATTTACGCTAATTTCTGGTATAACTATAGCTTATTATTTGTCGAGACATCCACTTTGAAAAAGTCTTGAGAATGGCATAAAAACGAAAACCAAACATTGCTGTGGTGAATTCAAATTTGTGATGTGATGTGAGTCGATCTCAGAATATTTCTATAATACAGACACATACTAATGCAGCTTTGTGGGGATGATATATTTATAGGCATACGCTGGTTGGAATTGAACGTTTGCCATTTCGGAGACCTGATTCCTTCTATTCAGTGTACGTCTGGTGTCAGGACAGGTTACCGTTAAGCTCGGTTTAATACATCTGCATGGCAGATTTGGAGCCAGTTCAAGCTGCAGTACGGATCTGCATTTTATGCAGTCCTCGATTGTACAGCAGTGTCAGTGTGAATTGGTGAAGGGTAGATAGGACATTGGCATTCTGACTGCAACATTTCCCACAAAAGAACTCTTTATAGAGACCTTTTTTCATTCTTCGATGGATAACGCTTGAAAAACAACTTCCAAGGGCAATTTACTGCCAGCCAGGCAGAGCACTGTATAGATGTATAATTCTTCCTTTCACATCATGGCATAATCATGACTGAACTTTAAATAATCTTGCTCGATAAATCTTAACATATAAATCAGACATTGTAAAAAGCAGATAGCGAGAATTGAATCTGACAGAACAAGAAACATGATGTTATGTAGTTGGTCTCAATAAAACCCAGGGACGATTCCTACAGACAAGAATATCTGAGCGCAAGTGGCGATGTCACTCGAAATCAAAGGCAAGTCGTAAGTTACCCTTTAGGCACATCAAAATTGAAATATCCTTCTGGTGCCTCACGTTAGTGCTTAGGAAATTGCTACATATGGGTACAGATATTATTCCACATAATTACAATATGTTTCTAGTAACGGTGATGTTTAGCTGAATACTAATCACCGCCGATATGTGACAGCAATACAGTGAGGCGAGATACAAAACAGTCTGTTCCCGACGTCAAGAACGTTGGAGAGTAGAGTTGAGCGACCTTGACCTTTTTAGAGTCGAGCCGGGTTTCGCGAAACCCGACTATCTCAAAAGTCGGGTCGAGTGAAATCGGCCGATTATGACGTAAAGTCGGGATCGACCGAAACACGAAACCCAATGCAAGTCAATGGGGCAGCATAGTCGGCAGTGAGTGGGGGCCAGGAAAACACCTAGAGTGCCCATTTTAATGTCAAAACCATCCATTCTTCTTAATGAAGCTTGTCAAGCGTAATTTACCTTATAATAATTGGAAGGCATTTGAAATTGGGGGTCATTTGGCTAAAGTTGTGGTGGGTAGGGCTGGTTCAAGTAATTAGTGGGCCCAGGAAATCTGGACCACGTCACGGCAGTGGAGCAGGGAGAGGTAAGTATTTCAACTTTGCAAGTGCTGTGAACCTGAGCAAGCAGGGGGGGCCCACTCGTTGGCATTGGCACTGGCACAGGGCCCCTCAAAGTACAGCGGTGTGTTTGCACGGCGGGGGCGCCTCCCACCGGCAGCAACACTTTTGCGTACTATGATAGGCCCTGTGCCAGTGACGTCGCCAACTAGTATTCCTCCCCCCACCTGATGAAGGAACCTGCACTTTCATCTGCACCTTCCTCTTTGTCCCCGTGTAAGGTGGTATGGTATGCGGGAAGAGCAACCTGACTTTCAGCAGGGTCACAATGTTGTTGTGTAGCGTGCACGGGGAATGTTGCGTTATGGGTCAATGTACCAGCAGACTCATCTATCACTGGCTGGGCAATGGGCAGGATGAGGAGGAAACACAGATATAGGCCCAAAGAATAAAGTTGGCTAAATGCAGTTCAAAATTGGTAACACAGGAATAACCAGGGGGCATTGCAGTGGAGGACAACTGGAATGAGAGGCTGACACAGAGAGTAGGCCCAAATCAGTAAGTAGTCGAAATGCAGTTCAAAATTGGCAACCGTAGTAAACAGGCGGCACAGCTTTGTTCAGTGGAGGAGAACAGCAAGGAGTGGCAGACACCGATAGTAGGCCCCAACCCAACTAGTAGGCCAAATGCAGTCTAACATTAACAACTACTTAACGAGCGCCTGAAAACGGAATTTCAGGACAGGAAACCAGGAGAACAGCAAGGAGCGGCAGACACTGTTAGTAGGCCCCAAACCAACTAGTACGCCAAATGCAGTTGTTCCATTTAACCACAATTTAACGAGAGCCTGAAGATAGAAGCTCAGGAAAGGCAACCTGGAGAACACCTTGGAGTGGAACACACCATCTCTCTCCACCCCATACCCATTTTGTAGGCCTAATGCAGTGTAGTTTTCTACAACTACTAAACGAGAGTCGGAAGACCGAAGCAATGGCAAGGAAACCTTGGGAACACCTTGGAGTGTAACACACCATCTCTCTCCACCCGATACCCATTTTGTAGGCCTAATGCAGTGTAGTTTTCTACAACTACTAAACGAGAGTCTGAAGATCGAAGCAATGGCGAGGAAACCTGGAGAACACCTTGGAGTGTAACACACCATCTCTCTCCACCCCATAGCCAATTTGGAGGCCTAATGCAGTGTAGTTTCCAACAACTACTAAACGAGAGCATTAAGATCGAAGCTCTGGAAAGGCAACCTGGAGAACACCTTGGAGTGGAACACACCATCTCTCTCCACCCCATAGCCAATTTGGAGGCCTAATGCAGTGTAGTTTCCAACAACTACTAAACGAGAGCATTAAGATCGAAGCTCTGGAAAGGCAACCTGGAGAACACCTTGGAGTGGAACACACCATCTCTCTCCACCCTATACCCATTTTGTAGGCCTAATGCAATGTAGTTTTCTACAACTACTAAACGAGAGTCGGAAGACCGAAGCAATGGCAAGGAAACCTGGGGAACACCTTGGAGTGTAACACACCATCTCTCTCCACCCCATACCCAATTTGTAGGCCTAATGCAGCCTACTTTCCGACAACTACTAAACGAGAGCATGAAGATCGAAGCTCAGGAAAGGCAACCTGGGGAACACCTTGGAGTGTAACACACCCTCTCACTACACCACGGAAGGGCTGATTCTTAGGAAGGAAGGCTGTCGTAAAGAAGCAGGGCGCGTCCAAGGGTGATTATATTCTTATTAGGTATATACTCACCCTAGGACGCGCCCTGCTTCTTTATTTGTAATGAATGTTTATTTGCAATGTGGTTTTGACTTACTCTATTTTTTTGGTAAATAATGATTTTATTATTTTCATTGTTTTGCATCTTCTTGGCAATAATATAAAGAAGACGCGACAGGACAACACTCGGTGGATGCCATATCTGTGTTTTAAATTGAAAAAAACTTTCAGTTAACTACTCGCAGGAGAAAGTTATTGTAGCTGGTGACCATTTTTAGTACTGTACCAGATTTTTGTTGTATGTGTTTGTTTTTAATGTTAAAATGTCTGCATTTGATATCTCTCCAGTATTTTCTTTTTTATAAGCAAAATACTTATTTTTATATTTTCTGATGTTGGTTCCAGGGGAACACGGGCAGCAGTAGACAGGTCAGTGGAGGCCTAGTGGAAGGAGGGACCGCAGACAGGCTTCGAAGCCCTAACATAATAAATTGGGCTGGCTGTAGGCAATTTAAAATTGGTTCCAGGGGAACACGGGCGGCAGTAGACAGGTCAGTGGAGGCCTAGTGGAAGGAGGGACCGCAGACAGGCTTCGAAGCCCTAACATAATAAATTGGGCTGGCTGTAGGCAATTTAAAATTGGTTCCAGGGGAACACGGGCAGCAGTAGACAGGTCAGTGGAGGCCTAGTGGAAGGAGGGACCGCAGACAGGCTTCGAAGCCCTAACATAATAAATTGGGCTGGCTGTAGGCAATTTAAAATTGGTTCCAGGGGAACACGAGCAGCAGTAGACAGGTCAGTGGAGGCCTAGTGGAAGGAGGGACCGCAGACAGGCTTCGAAGCCCTAACATAATAAATTGGGCTGGCTGTAGGCAATTTAAAATTGGTTCCAGGGGAACACGGGCGGCAGTAGACAGGTCAGTGGAGGCCTTGTGGAAGGAGGGACCGCAGACAGGCTTCGAAGCCCTAACATAATAAATTGGGCTGGCTGTAGGCAATTTAAAATTGGTTCCAGGGGAACACGGGCGGCAGTAGACAGGTCAGTGGAGGCCTAGTGGAAGGAGGGACCGCAGACAGGCTTCGAAGCCCTAACATAATAAATTGGGCTGGCTGTAGGCAATTTAAAATTGGTTCCAGGGGAACACGGGCAGCAGTAGACAGGTCAGTGGAGGCCTAGTGGAAGGAGGGACCGCAGACAGGCTTCGAAGCCCTAACATAATAAATTGGGCTGGCTGTAGGCAATTTAAAATTGGTTCCAGGGGAACACGGGCAGCAGTAGACAGGTCAGTGGAGGCCTAGTGGAAGGAGGGACCGCAGACAAGCTTCGAAGCCCTAACATAATAAATTGGGCTGGCTGTAGGCAATTTAAAATTGGTTCCAGGGGAACACGGGCGGCAGTAGACAGGTCAGTGGAGGCCTAGTGGAAGGAGGGACCGCAGACAGGCTTCGAAGCCCTAACATAATAAATTGGGCTGGCTGTAGGCAATTTAAAATTGGTTCCAGGGGAACACGGGCAGCAGTAGACAGGTCAGTGGAGGCCTAGTGGAAGGAGTGACCGCAGACAGGCTTCGAAGGCCTAACATAAGAAAAATGTCAATACAATGGTATTGACAGTGCCAGGCATTGAAGGATGTCAGCGCATAGACTAAACATTGGTGGAGCTGTGAGAGAAAATTTTGCAAGTGGTAGAGCACTGTTTGAGCTGGGGGGGGACTGTCTTGTGGCCGGCGGTACAGGCCCAGGGCCCCTCATATTACAACGGTGTGTCTGATGTTGGGTGCGCACCACCACCGCCAGACACTTTATTGTACTATGAGGGACCTAGTGGCAGTGCCGTCGACCAAAAGCGGGCACACCCACCTCTTCAGACAAACAGTACTCTCACGGGTGCTGGCGCCAAGTGGCGATACCACGGCCCCGTGTGGGGACTTTTGCCATTTAGGGAGGTGTTAACATGTCGGATGCTGGACAATCAGGTGCTGCAAATTACGAGATTGGAAAAGTCATTCAGAATAGTCCACAGGCAAGACCTTTACATAGGAAAGCTAGGTGTCAGCCGGGCAAGGTGGGGCAAAAGATTTCGAAATCCAGTTGTGGTTCATTTTAATGAAGGTTAGATCATCTACATTTTGGGTAGCCAGACGAGTCCTTTTTTCTGTTAGTATTGAACCTGCAGCACTGAATACTCTTTCTGATAGGACACTAGCTGCCGGGCAAGCAAGCTCCTGCAATGCATATTCTGCCAATTCTGGCCAGGTGTCTAATTTTGATGCCCAGTAATCAAATGGGAATGACGGTTGAGGGAGAACGTCGATAAGGGATGAAAAATAGTTAGTAACCATACTGGACAAATGTTGTCTCCTGTCACTTTGAATTGATGCTGCAGTACCTGTCCTGTCTGCGGTCATAGCAAAATCACTCCACAATCTTGTCAGAAAACCCCTCTGGCTAACGCCACTTCTGATTTCTGCCCCTCTAACACCTCTGGTCTGCTGGCTCCTGCAGCTCGTGTTAGAACGATCACGGGTGCTGTGTGCAGGGAATGCCAGAAGCAAACGGTCAATAAGAGTTGATTGTTTGGTTGCTAATATTAGTTCCAAGTTCTCATGTGGCATTATATTTTGCAATTTGCCTTTATAGCGAGGATCAAGGAGGCAGGCCAACCAGTAATCGTCATCGTTCATCATTTTTGTTATGCGTGTGTCCCTTTTGAGGATACGTAAGGCATAATCCGCCATGTGGCCCAAAGTTCCAGTTCTCAAATCTGTGGTTGTGCTTGGTTGAGGGGCAGTTTCAGGCAAATCCACGTCACTTGTGTCCCTCCAAAAACCAGAACCCGGCCTTGCCGCGCCAACAATTTCCACTGGCCCCGGAAAAGCTTCCTCATTAAAAATATAATCATCGCCATCATCCTCCTCGTCCTCCTCCTCCTCTTCGCCCGCTACCTCGTCCTGTACACTGCCCTGGCCAGACAATGGCTGACTGTCATCAAGGCTTACCTCTTCCTCAGCTGCAGACGCCTGATCCTTTATGTGCGTCAAACTTTGCATCAGCAGACGCATTAGGGGGATGCTCATGCTTATTATGGCGTTGTCTGCACTAACCAGCCGTGTGCATTCCTCAAAACACTGAAGGACTTGACACATGTCTTGAATCTTCGACCACTGCACACCTGACAACTCCATGTCTGCCATCCTACTGCCTGCCCGTGTATGTGTATCCTCCCACAAAAACATAACAGCCCGCCTCTGTTCACACAGTCTCTGAAGCATGTGCAGTGTTGAGTTCCACCTTGTTGCAACGTCTATGATTAGGCGATGCTGGGGAAGGTTCAAAGAACGCTGATAGGTCTGCATACGGCTGGAGTGTACGGGCGAACGGCGGATATGTGAGCAAAGTCCACGCACTTTGAGGAGCAGGTCGGATAACCCCGGATAACTTTTCAGGAAGCACTGCACCACCAGGTTTAAGGTGTGAGCCAGGCAAGGAATGTGTTTCAGTTGGGAAAGGGAGATGGCAGCCATGAAATTCCTTCCGTTATCACTCACTACCTTGCCTGCCTCAAGATCTACAGTGCCCAGCCACGACTGCGTTTCTTTCTGCAAGAACTCGGACAGACCTTCAGCGGTGTGTCTGTTGTCGCCCAAACACTTCATAGCCAATACAGCCTGCTGACGTTTGCCAGTAGCTGCCCCATAATGGGAGACCTGGTGTGCAACAGTGGCAGCTGCGGATGGAGTGGTTGTGCGACTGCGGTCTGTGGACGAGGTCTCGCTTCTGCAGGAGGACGAGGAGGAGGAGGAGGGGGTGCGAACGGCTACAGCCAACTGTTTCCTAGACCGTGGGCTAGGCAGAACTGTCCCAAACTTGCTGTCCCCTGTGGACCCTGCATCCACCACATTTACCCAGTGTGCCGTGATGGATACGTAACGTCCCTGGCCATGCCTACTGGTCCATGCATCTGTTGTCAGGTGCACCTTTGTGCTCACAGATTGCCTGAGTGCATGGACGATGCGCTCTTTAACATGCTGGTGGAGGGCTGGGATGGCTTTTCTGGAAAAAAAGTGTCGACTGGGTAGCTCGTAGCGTGGTACAGTGTAGTCCATCAGGGCTTTGAAAGCTTCGCTTTCAACTAACCGGTAGGGCATCATCTCTAACGAGATTAGTCTAGCTATGTGGGCGTTCAAACCCTGTGTACGCGGATGCGAGGCTAAGTACTTCCTTTTTCTAACCATAGTCTCATGTAGGGTGAGCTGGACTGGAGAGCTGGAGATCGTGGAACTAGCGGGGGTGCCGGTGGACATGGCAGACTGAGAGACGGTGGGAGATGGTATTGTTGCCGCCGGTGCCCTAGATGCAGTGTTTCCTACTACGAAACTGGTGATTCCCTGACCCTGACTGCTTTGGCCTGGCAAAGAAACCTGCACAGATACTGCAGGTGGTGCAGAAAATGGTGGCCCTACACTGCCGGAAGGGATGTTGCGTTGATGACTAGCTTCATTGGCCGAGGGTGCTACAACCTTAAGGGACGTTTGGTAGTTAGTCCAAGCTTGCAAATGCATGGTGGTTAAATGTCTATGCATGCAACTTGTATTGAGACTTTTCAGATTCTGCCCTCTGCTTAAGGTAGTTGAACATTTTTGACAGATGACTTTGCGCTGATCAATTGGATGTTGTTTAAAAAAATGCCAGACTGCACTCTTTCTAGCATCGGATACCTTTTCAGGCATTGCAGACTGAGCTTTAACCGGATGGCCACGCTGTCCTCCAACAGGTTTTGACTTTGCCACGCGTTTTGGGCAAGATACGGGCCCGGCAGATGGAACCTGTTTCGATGTTGATGCCTGCTGCGGCCCCTCCCCCTCCGCTTCAGAACTGCTGCCGCCTGCACCCTGTTCCCCCAATGGCTGCCAATCGGGGTCAAGAACTGGGTCATCTATTACCTCTTCTTGTAGCTCGTGTGCAACTTCGTCTGTCACCGTGTCGGTCGGTGGTATAGCGTTCGTGATGGGGCAACATAGTCTCATCAGGGTCTGATTCTTGATCAGCACCCTGCGAGGGCAATGTTGTGGTCTGAGTCAAAGGACCAGCATAGTAGTCTGGCTGTGGCTGTGCATCAGTGCACTCCATGTCAGATTCAACTTGTAATGGGCATGGCCTGTTAAGTGCTTCACTTTCTAAGCCAGGGACGGTATGTGTAAAGAGCTCCATGGAGTAACCCGTTGTGTCGCCTGCTGCATTCTTCTCTGTTGTTGTTTTTGCTGAAGAGGACAAGGAAGCGACTTGTCCCTGACCGTGAACATCCACTAACGACGCGCTGCTTTTACTTTTACCAGTTTCACGAGAGGAGGCAAAAGAGCTAGAGGCTGAGTCAGCAAGATAAGCCAAAACTTGCTCTTGCTGCTCCGGCTTTAAAAGCGGTTTTCCTACTCCCAGAAAAGGGAGCGTTCGAGGCCTTGTGTAGCCAGACGACGAACCTGGCTCCACAGCTCCAGACTTAGGTGCAATATTTTTTTTCCCACGACCACCTGATGCTCCACCACTACCACTACCCTCATTACCAGCTGACAATGAACGCCCCCGGCCACGACCTCTTCCACCAGACTTCCTCATTGTTTTAAAAACGTTACCAAACTAACGGTATTTGTTGCTGTCACACAACTTACACGGTGAGCTATAACTTCAGTATGATTTAGCTACCCCTTTACAGGTGGGTGAGACCACAACGAAAATCAGGCACAATGTTACACACTCTGTTGTTGGTGGCAACAAATGAGAGAGATGCCACACACGCAGGACTGTCACTGAAGCGCAAATGTAAATATTAATCTCCCACTGATTTGTTTTTGTTTTTTTAAAAGGGAGACTTTAGAAAAAAAAAATAATAAAAAAAAATGATTTTTTAAGGAAGAATTTATAAACCAAATAAAATGAAATGATTGTTTCAGGGAGAATTTAGAAAACAAATAAAAAAAAATAGGCTTTCTATGGCCCACTGAGTGAGAGAGGACGCACACAGGAGTCAGGAGTGGCACACAAGCCCAGAGGCCAATATTTATCTCCCACTGATTGATTTAGTGATTTTTTCAGGTAGATTTTGGAACCCAAATCAAGCAAAAAAATTAATAGGCTTTCTATGGCCCACAATTGGAGAGAGAGAGATGGCACACCCAGGAGTCAAGACTGGCACACAAGCAGAAAGGGCAATATTAATCTCCCACTGATTTGATTTTTTTTTTTTTTTCAGGGAGACTTTAGAAAAAAAAAAAAAAAAGAGATTTTTTCAGGAATAATTTAGAAACCAAATAAAATAAAATGATCTTTTCAGGGAGAATTTAGAAAACAAATAAAACAAAAAATAGGCTTTGTAGGGCCCACTGAGTGAGAGAGGACGCACACAGGAGTCAGGAGTGGCACACAAGCCCAGAGGCCAATATTTATCTCCCACTGATTGATTTATTGATTTTTTCAGGTAGAATTTAGAACCCAAATCAACCAAAACAATAAATAGGCTTTCTATGGCCCACTATTTGTGAGAGAGATGGCACGCTCAGGACTGGCACACAAGCCCAGAGGCCAATATTAATCTCCCACTTTTTTTTTTTTTTCCAGGGAAAATTTATAAACCCAATAAAAAAAATAATAAATAGGCTTTCTATGGCCCACTATCTGAGAGAGAGAGAGATGGCACGCTTAGGACTGGCACACAAGCCCAAAGGCCAATATTAATCTCCCACTGATTGATTTATTGATTTTTTCAGGTAGAATTTAGAACCCAAATCAAGCAAAAAAATTAATAGGCTTTCTATGGCCCACTGAGTGAGAGATGGCACACACAGGAGTCAGGAGTGGCACACAAGCCCTGAGGCCAATATTTTTCTCCCACTGATTGATGTTGTGATTTTTTCAGGTAGATTTTGGAACCCAAATCAAGCAAAAAAATAAATAGGCTTTCTATGGCCCACTGAGTGAGAGATGGCACACACAGGAGTAAGGAGTGGCACACAAGCCCTGAGGCCAATATTTTTCTCCCACTGATTGATGTAGTGATTTTTTCAGGTAGATTTTAGAACCCAAATCAAGCAAAAAAATAAATAGGCTTTCTATGGCCCACTGAGTGAGAGATGACACAGACAGGGATGGCACTCTAGCAGAAATGCCAATCTTAATCTCCCACAAAAAAAAAAAAAAAAAAAAAAAAAAAGGAACTGTCCTTCAATTACTATCTCCCTGCAGTAATCTCAGCCAGGTATGGCAGGCAGCAATAAGGAGTGGACTGATGCACAAATTAAATAAAAAGTGTGGACAAACAAACAAGATAGCTGTGCAGAAAGGAAGGAACAAGAGGATTTGTGCTTTGAAAAAAGCAGTTGGTTTGCACAGCGGCGTACACACAGCAATGCAGCTATCAGGGAGCCTTCTAGGGCAGCCCAATGAGCTACAGCGCTGAGGAAAAAAAAAAAAATGTAGCTTCCACTGTCCCTGCACACCGAAGGTGGTGTTGGGCTGTGGAAATCGCTACAGCACAAGCGGTTTGGTGGTTAATGGACCCTGCCTAACGCTATCCCTGCTTCTGACGAAGCGGCAGCAACCTCTCCCTAAGCTCAGATCAGCAGCAGTAACATGGCGGTCGGCGGGAACGCCCCTTTATAGCCCCTGTGATGCCGCAGACAGCAAGCCAATCACTGCAATGCCCTTCTCTAAGATGGTGGGGACCAGGACCTATGTCATCACGCTGCCCACACTCTGCGTTTACCTTCATTGGCTGAGAAATGGCGCTTTTCGCGTCATTGAAACGCGACTTTGGCGCGAAAGTCGCGTACCGCATGGCCGACCCCGCACAGGGGTCGGATCGGGTTTCATGAAACCCGACTTTGTCAAAAGTCGGCGACTTTTGAAAATGTTCGACCCGTTTCGCTCAACCCTATTGGAGAGAATGAAAGGCAAAACATTTGTAGAGCTAATTAATTATGTCTTATGGAATTGATACCAAATCCAGGCAGCGGGGTTCTTTAATGGGAACGCAAAGGGTTTTCGTCTGGTATATTTGTCTCAGACCCTTCTCTAATAATAGCAAGTTTTATGAAGAATGCCAAAGCCAAGCTATGACCCACCACCCGTAATGTTCTTCCATCTCTATTCATAAGATCACATTCCCTATTGTGTGTCTCTCTGGATGCAGCTGTCTAAACTTAGCACAAAGGTCATGGAGGATGAGCTAATGTGGTCACTTTAGGGGAACTAGTGAATTGGGAGGTCCTGTCACCCACCGCATTCAGCACAAGGATGGTTGTTGCTAAGATACTGGTGATTTATAGATATGTAGTAATCTGGAAATACTATTTTGCGCCACCCGTCACAATCCTTCTTTCATAAGACTGCTCTTTCTGGAAACTCCCGGCTTCATTATGACTATTCCAAACCACAGAACAGTGTACTAATTATTCATCATGACTGTATATGTCAATCAGTCACACAATGGTGCCGCTCTACAGCTCCAGTCAGTGTTATAAGTGATCAGGCACTATCAAAGAGGTGTCAAAGACAGTGTCACATTGGTGCATGGGTATGGTGGACGGAAACAGAATGAATTGCATTTTAAAAGTTGATGAAATCCTAATAATAAGAGAAGACGGCAACCCGTGTTATCAAAGTCGCTGGATGTTTCCAAAGAGATAAACCTATCTGCATTCATGCGACAGTTTGGTTAAATGAGAAAAATAGTGAACTTTGGCAAACAAGAATGATAGTGATTTTTCTTGTGATGATTAATCAGACAGAAATCAGGTAAATGAATCTACTATATCTGTATTCACTTGGATTTCAACGTTTAGGCCCATCATGGCCTTATTCTAGAGATATCCGTGGAGTGTTGTTTCTTAGCTACGCTCTTTACTTCTGAGCACCATTAGAACACAGTGAGCGTCCCATTGCTTTCTATATAAAATGGTTTGATCAACTCATATTTCAACAGCATTAATGACGAGACCATGGCATGAAATAACAGCCAAAGCCAACCAATCCATGTCCTTCATACAAGCGAGAGTCATTCTATATTCATGTCATAAAGCTCCATAGTGTGCTAACATGCTATAATGTCCTCTATTTCACCAGGCCTGGCCAGGGTGTACCCACCGGAATGGTGCGCTGTCATGCCAAGCTTGCGTTTAGTTAAAGGGAATCTGTCATCGCATTTTTGATACCCTATCGGAGAGCAGCACAACGTAGAGGCAGAGATCTGGATTCCAGCAAGCCCCTACTATTATCAATTTATGCAATATTAATAAGGAATATTCTTTAGAAGGATTCCGTCAACAGGTTTTTGGCACCTAATATGAGAGCAGTCTAATACAGAGACAGAGCAATGTATCACTTAGTGGGCTGCTTGCTGTCATTTTGATAAAATCACTGTTTTATCTGCTCCAGATCTAGCAGATCTCTGAAGGCTGAGCTCTGTATAACCCCACCTACACCACTGATTGGCAGCTTTCTGCCCATGAAAAGTGATACAGAAAGCTGCCAATCAGTGCTGGGGTTATACAGAGGTCATGAATATGCTTGACTACATGGCAACAGGTTTACTAGTCTTCTATTGATAATCTCTTGCTGATAAAACTGTGATTTTATCAAAACTACACCAAGCAGCCCAGTAAGTGACGCATCACTGCAATCAGGCTCTCAGATTAGGTGGCAAAAACCTGTTCACAAATACCTTTTAAATAATCTTCCTTAGTACTATTTCATTAATTTATCGGAGTTAGAGCTCATTCACTAATCCATATGTTTGGTCTTTTCTATCTGTGTGCCTGTTTTCAAAGACAAGTCTAGATCTTAGAGAAAAGTGTGAACACAGTAAGTAGTGGCTCCAGGACAAGGACATACAATAAGGAATATCTGCCACATAATCGGATATATTCAGCATGTACAGTAAGAACCATGCCCATCTTTATCTGCAATGAACATGATGATCATGATGCATTTAATTATTTTAGATATTATGATTCATATGTTATTGTATATGAGCATTCGCCCACGCACAGCATCTTGGACTATAATTATCTCACCTTTCCCACACTATAATCATCTTCCTACCACTGCGTTTCATCATTACCAACTGCTTATTTCTGGGAACCATGCTATCCTAGCAATATTTTTAGGCGATTTGCATTTGCCTACTTTATTTCAATGAGTGAAGGCCTTTTTTATGACATTTCTGAAAAAAAATTCCCCCAAATAATCTGGGGCAGAATCCTTCTGATTGACATTTTGCCATGGATTTAACTGCGGATTTTCCACAGATTTCACCCTGAACATTTTCGCTGTTGATTTAGCCACAACCCCACAAATATACCAGCATGGGTCTGGTATTTTGTCCTGGATTTCACATATTATAGAAAAGAATCCGCACTACGATGAGCATTCATCAGATTTTAATATCCACAAAATGCAGATTTTTTTTTGTCCTGCATCACGTTATTAGGGTTTCTAAAATCCCATTCACTTTTTGAGCATTTCATCACAGATTTTTTATGTTTTGTTTGGATATTTTGTAAAATCTCATCCACTTTGCTGCTACTATAATACGCATCCAGATGAAGAGAAATGTATCCAGAACTCCAGATTAAAAACTTCTTTATTCAATCATCAAATACCCATACAATCCATAATAACGTCGTGTACAGACACTCCGCCAATGACAGTCCACGACTAAGTATGTATTGTGTGTTTGAAACGCGTTGGAAGATTGTCTGTACGCCACGTTTTGATGGATTTTATGGCTTTTTGATATTTGTATGAAGAAATTTTTAATCTGGAGTGCTGGATACCCCTCTCTTCATTTGGATGTCTAACAGCATATGGTTGTAGCACTTTTCCGTGCACCCAGAGAAAGCAAGTACATTTCCAGGACGCTGGTATAATCCTACTATAATACGCTGCAGATTTTCTGCTCTGCAAATCTGGCTGCAAAAACAACCATATATACTGTATGCCTCATGCCCTAAAGGTATCCTGAAAACCATTAGAGCTGTTGGAAATTTCCATGACTAGAAATCAGTTTCCTACATCCATATGGGACTCTTTCGGCAGAAAGCACAGGGATCTCTTTTCTGCATTACTACTTAGACGAATAGGAATTTTCGGCAACAAAGCTTCTGACTTATTTGCATAGCTGACCATCCTCAGCATGGGACGAGGGATTTTCTGCTGTCGTGGTACAATGTGGTTCTTTCTCAGAGATAGGACTAAATCTGATGACCACAAAATGGCCACATGTTAACATCTGTATGACAACAGCAATTTCTCACCGCTGGTCTCATGACCTGAAATGATAGCTTCAGATGTCTCTGAGGCTGCGGTCAGACGGCCATAGCTTCTCACATCCGAGGAAATTGGGTTGAATATGCAAATTACACTGATCAAACTCTGACTAGCGAGTGCTCAGAGTGCGATCTGATCCTCTCGGATGAGAGAACCACGCTGTGAGGAGAAAATGGAGAACATCATTTCTCCATCTTCTCCATTCTGTGAGTCTGCAGAAATTGGATTACTCTTGGATATCATCTGAGCGCAGTCTGATGGTTTCTACGCACCCAAAGACTTGAATGGGTGAGCGGCAAAGTGAATCACAGCATCATTGACACCTTCTGCCCCATTGAATAACATTGGTCCTAGCACTATCCAATAAAAAATCGGATGGCACTTGTCCAGTGTATAGCCTGGTGTGTGTGAAGGACAAAAGGGCATTTTCACATAGCAGAAATTTGATCACCATTTTATTTGTAATACAAAACTACCAGTGGGTCCGAAACACAGAAGAGGTCCATATCTCTTTATTTTTTATTTAAAATCCTGACCAAAATTCTTCCATTCCATATGAATGAGGCTTAGCTCTGCACAAACATCAGATAACGCTTATCTTTACAATAATATATGATGACTTTTTCTAAATGCTTAGTCCAAGGAATCTTTACTCCGGGCATAAGGGGTCCATGACAGAGCTGGCATTGCTTTCGGGATCAGCCATCTGCTCTTACTAGCATTACAGGGATTTTGTTTCAGAAAATAAATGATTTGCTAAATCAAACATGAAGTGGATATACTAGCTTGTCCAGATTATACAACCACAGTACAACTACATAGGCGAGCCCGTAGCCCAGAGGCCGGCACTGACTCGTAATACTGGCATTATTTAGAAACTCGTTTCCTGTCAATCTTGGAACATGTAGAGGCTTTGACTGGACAGAGATCGAAACAAGCCAGAATACTGCTGTCGCAACATGCTAATGTTTTGTGGTTTTCCATTAGCAGTGTTTGAACAAGCACCTTCTGCACAGAACAGACCTCTTGGCAAGCCACAGGCTAGTAAAACCCACCACATCCTGGGTCCTGCCCTTCTCGTGCCTGGGGCAAGTTGCCAACAAGACTACAATCAACCTTGGCTGTGGGAAACAATGAAATTTCCAGCCTTCATTTTCTGCATTGGAAGTGGTTCCTGTAGGAGACATCACTAACGCCTGACAGATGAATTTAATTACACAAAGAGCAAGCCAATGCATCTGGCACCTGTTTGGAAAGAGCATCTTCTCCCAGATGGACAATGGGTGTTTAGCTAAGTAAGCGTGACTGCATAATAAATGAACGTGGCTTGCCATAGATAACACAGGTCAGGGATGCTGGTGGTACTTAAAGGCTGACAGATGCGCCATGGGGAAAAATCCTTTTGTGTTTCTTAAATGACAAACCAATACATCTTCCCTAACGAAATCTGCTCTACATTTAACCTTCTATGTGTCTTCATCAGTCAACTTAGGGACCAACTGGCTGGTCATCTCGCGGCAACAGGTCAGATTCAGTATGAGCACTGTAACAGCAACATCATGTTGAAATATCCTTAGTGTAATGCACTCCCTTCTGTGGTACTGAAATCCTGATTCCTGAAAGGCATCCAGTGGGATCTCGTCACTATGACCAAAAGCTGGGCTGTTCTCCATAGTATGCAGGATGTACTAAGCCAAATTGCTTTCTACTTTTCATCATAGCCAATAGAGAGAAAACAATGATATAAATAGTTTTTGAGAAGACAAGGATACCCCACTTATTGTAAGGACAGATGCTATGTGCACAAGCACGTTTCCAGTCATACAAAGCACTTGATTTTTACTTACGTAGGTTTGATATACTTTGTATCAAGAAATACATCTAATCTAATATATAAGGCTGAATGTGTGTGTGTGTGTGTGTGTGTGTATGTGTGTGTGTGTGTGTGTGTGTGTGTATGTCTGGGATTGGCATCTGCACCGTCGCAGCTAAAACCACAAAATTTTGCACAGTCACACGTCTGGACCCCGAGAGCGTCATAGGCTATGTTGTGAGGTGAAATTTTAAGCCCGCGCTTTCCAATTCACCAAACAATTTTGCCCCTATCTACATAATGGGGAAAAAGGGAAAGGAAAAGTGTTGGAGGCAAATTGACAGCTGCCAGATGTGAACAAGGGGGACTTAAAGAATGAGAGCGATGGCGCCAAAGAGTATATACCGTACAGTTGCTAAGGTGGGGCCCCGACATGGGATACTCACCACACACGGGGTATGAACACACATACAAAATGCGCCACACACTACCACGTGCTTGAACACATATACTACCCTCAGCACACATTTCACCACACATACACCAACCTCGCCACATAAAAGTTGAATCACAAAAGTCACCGCTCAAAATTCGCCACACGCAAAATTCGCCCCATGCAAAACACGCCACATGCAAAACTAGGCTCACGCAAAACTAACCACATGTGCAAAACTCACCTCATGGAAAACTCGCCACATGCAAAACTTGCACACGCGGAAAAATTGCCACATGCACAAAAGTTGCAACACATGCAAAAGTTGCCTCACACAAAACTTGCACATACTCAAAACGCACCACAGAAATCTCGCCACGCACAAAACTCGCCATGCGCAAAACTTCCTGCACTCAACTTGCTACACTAACCTGTCACATGCAACTCGACACACAAAAAGTTGCTACACGCATGTCGCCACACAAAACTCATCTCACAAAAGTCGCTACATGCATGTTGCCACACGCAACTCAACACACACAACTTGACACATGAAACTCGCCCTAAAACACACACAAGTCTGGTATTATCCTTCAAAAATAAAAATCTGATTAATAAGCAGACAAACTACAAGAGCAACAAATGTACCATATTGGAAATACGGCAGCTGTCAGTCACATGACCTGTCTATTATGTGTATGTGTGAGCTAATACATACTGCCAGGGGGGAGGGCTTCCTGCTGGCTGGGGATTTATCAGGCTGCCAATTTAGCTTTCAAATACTGAGGTAAAAATACTGACAAAATTATGTGTGAACGAGGTCTAATACAGGTAGAGATGACATACAGGTACATACTATATACAGGGGAGATGACACACAGGTATATACTATATACAGGAGCAGATGACACACAGGTATATACTATATACAGGGGAGATGACATACAGGTATATACTATATATAGGAGGAGATGACAAACAGGTATATACTATATAAAAGAGGAGATGACACATAGGTATATAGAGGAGGAGATGACATACAGCAGGTATATACTATATACAGGGGAGATGACATACAGGTGTATACTATATACAGGAGATGACATACAGCTATATACTATATATAGGAGGAGATGACATACAGGTATACAGTATACTATATACAGAAGAGATGGCATACAGGTATATACTATATACAGGAGATGACACATAGGTATATACAATATACAGGAGGAGATGACATATAGCAGGTATATACTATTTACAGGGGAGATGACAAACAGGTATATACTATATACAGGGGAGATGACATACAGGTATATACTATATACAGGAGATGACATACAGGTGTATACTATATATAAGGGAGATGACAAACATGTATATACTGAGGGGAAAATGAGAGGTGTGAGGTAAAAATGAGAGGTGTGAGGTGAAAATGAAAAGGTGTGAGTGCAAAATTAGAGGAGTGAGGGAAAATAGTGGAGTGATCGGAAAATGACAGGTGTGAGGTCGAAATGACAAGTGTTAGGGGGGAATGAGAGGAGTGGGGGGGAATGAGAGGAGTGAGGGGGAAAATGAGAGGTGTGAGGGAGAAAATGAGAGATGTGAGGGGGAAAATGAAAGATGTGAGGGGTAAAATGAGAGGCATGATAGGAAAATAAGAGAAGTGAGGTGCTATAACTAACCACAGATAATTACTATGCCCAGGTAACACCGGGCTCTTCAGCTAGCCTATATATATAATTATCTAAGGGCTTTCCCGTCTGCCTGTCTGTCTGTCTGTCCTGGAAATCCTGCATCTCTGATTGGTCGAGGCCGCCAGGCCTCGACCAATCAGCGACGGGCACAGCATGGCAACGATGATGTCATAAAGGTTGCCTCGACCAATCAGCGACGGGCACAGTCTGCCGCGAATTCGCCTCGACCAATCAGCGACAGGCACAGTATCGACATAGATGTCATAATGGTTGCCATGGCGACGATGATGGCATAAAGGTTGCCTCGACCAATCAGCGACGGGCACAGTCTGCCGCGAATTCTGGAATCATCATTGGCCATATACTACGGGGACATGCATATTCTAGAATACCCGATGCGTTAGAATCGGGCCACAATCTAGTCTATATATATAATTGTCTAAGGGTTTTTCCGTCTGTCTGTCTGTCTTTCTGTCTGTCTGTCTGTCCTGGAAATCCCGCGTCTCTGATTGGTCGAGGCCGCCAGGCCGCCGCCCCAGGTCTACTTGTACTTGTTTTTCAAATGCACAGACTTGGTGCAACATTGCCTAAAGCAGGACTTCTCCACTCTGCTGCTCAAGTACAATACCTCCAATAAGTCACAAGAGAGACGATTGAAAAAATGCCAATAATTACATCATTTTAAAAAGACATTTAGACATTACATTTTTGTCCGGGATTAGAAATAGCACTCTGATTTTTTTTTCTAAACAGCACCATGTTTGTTCATGGACTGTTTTTGGTTTTGAAGCTCAGCCCCCTTTACTTCTATGGGAAGGAGCCCATGGGGAGGCAGACATGAAGATGGTTGTAGAAAAGAGAAGAATCACTTTTTAAATCATAGGAAAAAACCCCTTTATTTATATGTTATACTTCTGATTAGAGATGAGCAAAACTTTTGAAATTTGGATTCACCAGCTTTTGCTAATTAAAAAAAAATGTGGTTCATGGTGAATCGCAAGTACTTCAACTGCCCAAATAAAGATGTATATAACACTTTGAGATCTCTTAGGACTGCATCCAATACCTTTCAAAGTCTTCATCACAAATAGAGCCTTAGTAATTTTAAAGTGACCTCAGCATACATGCCAAACGAAAATATCAGTAATCGAATGGTAACCGTTCTTCACTTCTGTGCTATCGCACACACTATCTGTATAATTTGTTCACTGTTAAATGGCTTCCTCTTCTTATTTCTATTGCTAAACTGTGAGCTGTGATGTTGTGATGTACTATCACTAAACAAATTCATCCCACAATGGCTGCTGCATTCTCTGCTTCTGCTTTTATATAGACTATGGTAATTCCTCTTGATTGGCTGTACCTGATCATGTGATGTGACAACTGATAGGCATTAAGACAAATACCACCTGACCTCATGTAAGTTCATATGAGCCTTACATGGTTGATGTAATCTTCTGCAATGTGTAAAATGGCAGGCGCCATATTTCGCCATTTTGGTGAACAGAATCGCAAATTGATTGAATTGAGTTCAACGCATTCCTAAACATTTGACACAAATTTGATTTGCATCTAGTTGATTCATTCGCCTCCATGTGCTAAAAAAGGTTTTCTGAGTTGTGAAAAATATTCAGCTGGTGGAATTGTGATAAAATATAAGAAAAACAATACTTAACCCCTTTACGGCCTATGACAAAGGTTCGTCATAGGTTGCCTCACTCTCTTTGGTGCGGGCTCCGTCACTGAGTCCGCAGCTTTTTCGGCACATAACAGCTGATCTAATCATCTGTCATGTGCCTCTAATAACCGAGTGTGGAATCACAATCCACCTGCAGCTGTGAACATGTTAAATCTCTGACAGCGACATTTAACTTGGGTTCCATTAGCTCTGCCCATCGGCACCCCTGTCACATGACTGCAGGGCGCCGATGGGCTGGCATGACAAACCGGGGTCTGCAGGAGATCCTTTTGGTTCTCATTGCCGAACTGCTATGAGCACCGCCCCGTGGCCGGCGCTCTTAGCAGATAATATGTCTGCTACACATAGCATAGGGCTCAAGCTCTGCTATGTGTAACACAAGTGATCAGATGATTGCAGGTTCAAGCCTTATAAGAAAATTATTGAAGCATGTAAAAAATAAAAACAGTTTTTAAAAATATATTTTTTTAAATAGTAAAGTTCAACTCACCTACCTTTTGTCCCATTCGAAATAAAGCAATAAAAAAAAATTCAAAAATACACATATTTGGTATTGCCTCATTCATAAACAACAGATCTATCAAAATATGAAAAGTATTCATCCGAACGGTGAACGGTATTACGACAAAAAAAAATAAAAACACAAGAATTATGTTTTTTTTGGTTGCAGCAACATTGCAATAAAATGCAATAACGGGAGATCAAAACATATCTATCCCAAAATGATATCTATAAAAACATCAGCTCGGCTCGCAAGTAATAAGCCCTCACCTGGCCCCAGATCCTGAAAAATGGAGACGCTACAGGTCTCAGAAAATGGCACAATTTTGTTTTTGTTACAGGCTTTGGATTTTGACCTGGAGAAGCATAATGGCAAGTTAATTTTAGACACTACTGTAATTCCATACCATTAGGGATGCAAGCTATTGAACTGTGTGCAGATAACTAACTGGATGGTCCTGCTACTTTTAAGTTTTTAGGACACAGATTCCATAAAGAATTTTCAATGGTAATTCATCTGACCACAGAACAGTTTTCCATTTGACTGCAGTTCATTTTAAATGAGCTTTAGCCAAGAGAAGACATCAGCGTTTTTGGATTGTGTTAACACATGGATTTTTCTTCTTTGCATGATAGATCTTTAACTTGCAATTGTGGATTCCACCACTAACTGTGTTTACTCACATTGATTTCGGGACATATTTCAGAGCCCATACAGTGATTTGCATGACCGAATAATGCCTGATTTCAATGCAGTACTGAATTAAAGCCATTAGATCACAAGTATCCAATATTGATCGTCAACCTTGTCCCTTGTGCACATGGATTTCTCCAAAATCTCTGAATCCTTTGATATTATGTACTGTGGAAGGTAGGATATTCAAAGTCTTCGCAATTGAACATTGAGGAACATTTTTCTAAAATCATTTTACAATTTTTAGATGCAGTTGTTCACAAATTGGTGAACCCCCGACCATCTTTGCTTCTGAGAGACTCTGCCTTTATCGCACTCTTTTTTATACACCGTCACGTGACTTAGTTTAAAATTGACCTTCCAGCTGCTTTTTCATTAGTAACACTTTCTTTACCAGTGCTTTGGTAACCCTATCCTTTCTTTTCTGAGATGTGTTGTTGCCATCAATTTCTAAATGAGTAGATTTTTTTTTTAAGAGAAATTAAAAAATGTCTAACAGTCAACATCTGACCTGTGTTCTGCATTCTGTGATACATAAAATATGGCTATAAAAGATTTCCAAATCATTGCATTCTTGTTTTCTTTTCATTTTATATAATGTTTCTACTTTTTGGGATTTGGGTTTGTAGTGAATATAGTACAGCATAATATAGCATTGTGTAGTAAGACTATGCTTACAGTGTAAAGAATATGGCCTCACAAATCTATATACAGTATCCTTTACATGTTATATAGCAGCTAAATATACAGCTGATGTTTTCTGCAAATTAGAATACAAATATGGACAGCCTTCAATCCATGTTTCTTAATGTACAGGAATTATGGATGCATATCCATCATGTATCACGTAATGACAGCATTACGGGATGAGTAAAGCCTACGTCCTTTCATTATGTTACATCTGTACTCTCAGCACATTTTATAGACCTTCACAGAGTACTTCCCACTCCACTCCACTTTTGCCTGCTGATGCCAATCATAATTTTTTCTAATTTTTTCCACGGCCCAGATTTGTTATAATAATTGACTAAATGAAACTGAGAACTTATCTTTCCGCTAAATCAGTGTTAATATATGGCTTATGTTGAGAATCCCTTCCCGAATTTGCCAGCTCTGGACCAGACATGGGAGACGGGACATGCTGCTATTTAGTCTTTTCCAAGTCTGATTGTGAGAATAAAGCAGCTACGACATGCAGTGTTTTCCCTACATTGAGAATCTATTGGCAGCAAAGCCGGAAGATTTCCAGCCCAACAGTTTCACTTCTTCCCTTTCAACGATCTCTAAAAGCTAAGTCGCATTATCTGAAGTCATTAACCTGGCTATTTCTTTGTAGACCCAGGGTATGAAGGGTCCGAATAGTCTATTGCAAGGTGATGGGATCAGACCAACACCATGATTGCCACATTGTGAACAAAGACTGTAGGATCTGATCTTTCTCAATAAATAACTAAATCCATTGTAGCCCATTCAGTCCTGAAGGGCTCTCTGATCCTGCAATTACTATCGAGCACAGAACCTGGCATTCTTGTACCATAATGTAATCTCCCCCCACACAATATCCAACCTGAATTACCACCTTGTCTGTCTGCGCACCCTCTACATGTGCAAGCATAAATATAGTGATTTTGCTCCTAAAATTTGGGTAGAACCTTGCCTAGGAAAAACACTTTTTTAAGGTCATTTTTTTTCATGCTTTTCAGAAAATGGCTGAAATTTAGTTTCCCCCCCCCTTGTTATTGCCTTATTACATGATAAATAATGGGCTGCGTGGGTGACTTCTTTTTCATTATTTCAGCTGCAGGATAATAATGATTTAACCCCTTTGCCGCTGAAAGAACCACCATTTCATTAGATACCAATGTGTCGCCATTCCCTTGGGCTTCGATGGAGTTTAATGAACTGTGATTGATATCTGAAGGAGCTAGAAGACGACTGAAGGACTGCTGTGAGGTTTTAACCAGCTGTTTCTAGGCACATGATGGGATACTGATTAGAAAAGAACTGTGCAAAGCTTGATTTTTGCCTCCCCAATTTTACAACATGTCTGTCTAATGGAAACTGCAGGGCACCTACCGTTCCATGCCAAGTCTAGCTAGTCAATTACCAACCAACCCTTAATCCAGTCACATCAGAAGATAAATGGGGGAAGCAGTGGACGTAGGCAGCTCATAATGTATGCCCTGTGTGTCTCAACATAAAACAACCAATTTCTCAACTGTCTGAAAGACAGGATTTTCTTTGAAAACAAAAACACATCTAAGGAAATCCCCGACAGCTTTTTCAGCTCTGTTTCTAAAAAAACATAGAAGAAAGTAGAGGACAGACAGTCTCACATAGCGCCAAGTCAGATGTGTCCCCAGCACTTGCCATAGGAAGGAACATCACCGCTAACTTGTTTGTTCACCAAGACACAATGATATGTGGAGTCCGTTTGGATGATCCCTCTTGTTTTTAATTACTTAACTGAACAGTATCAGGGAACGTGATGCGTTTTATTTAGGAAATTGGATCTTTCACACAGTTCTTCTTTTTTCTACTTCCTACTTGATGAAAGCACTCCCCAGGACTAATCTGCGTAAGTGTTAAAATGAACTTCCATCTGTTACTCAACAGCAAATTATTGAAACTCTGCATGGCACTGATGGAACCAGCTTGGCACAGGAGGTCCATAGGAAGCAACGCAGTGCAATACAGACAGAATACATTTGTCATACTGCCCTTTTCCCATTGGCAGACATCAAAACCGGTCAGGTGCCTCCATCAATGTGATCCCAAAAAACTGTCAAAACTATTCCTCACCATCCGATTTATTGGGCGTCTGATGCTACCAGCAGTGATGTTCCCAATATGATAATTGTAACCACACCATATGCCAGGAGATGATTTAGTGTCACTTCTCTATGTCACGCTGCTCACTTCAGACTCAGTCCAGCCATTTGCAGGCTTTTAAGCTTTAGTAACTAATTTTAAGCTTTAAATACTTTCTGTCAAGGGCTCTCATAAAGACCCAGCATGTTTTATGACAGTCTTTAGAAAATTTCATGCCATTGAAAGGGCAGGCAACTATTTTCTGTTTTATGATCTGTCCTTTTAACACATAACGCATACTTGAAGAAGGTAGGCAACAATGCCTTAACCCATAGATGTTAGAGCAAAACTGTAGAGGGTTAATGGCCAATTTATCTCTTTTTTTAAAATTTCGGGTTATTACTGTATTATAAGCAGAGAAGGTTTTTTTTTTTATAGCAGGGCAAATCTAGGTGAGATCAGTTGTGGTTTTCAAGATGTAGTCGATCAAGCAGTCACATTATGCCCAATCCATCAGATGCTCTCTGGGCATGTTGCTTCTTGTAGTTTCATGACAAACAAAGTCACGCATTGCCAGCGCCTGGTCTAGAGTATTCAGTGACATAGGTCCCTTAGGTGATAAAAGATTAATGAGCACAGGAGTTAGAATATGTCCACAGTCTGAGTGACATTTGTCATGACCTACATTACATGGTTCTGGCCAGACGACATTGAGGAATAATCAATGAGAGCTAAGGGCAATGTCACTTACAGGGTGCTAATCTTTAGCCACTACCCATGACGATGGATATACTTTCCTGAATGTACCAATTCACCATGACACAAAAAAGCCTCCAAGTATATCTCCACATGTATAGTACAGGAATACTGTGTGCCTCATGAGGATAGACAGCAGCTCTGTAATTAATTACATACAGGTAATGCTGCGCACACAGCCATGCGGACATGTTACGCTCCATAACAGTGGTCATTACGTGGAATGATACCAAGTATTAGTCTTTACTCCTAGTTACTTATCATAGCAGATAGTATACATGTTCTGAAAAATATAGAGTATTGAGTATGAAACAAATCAGCTTGTGGTCCTAAATGTAATCTAAGGGCTGATATAAAGGAGTCATTGTCCTTAGTGAGAGGCCTGAGGGCAGTGGTCCAACTTAGGGATGTGACCCCATCTCTGACCATTCAATGTGTCACCTTTTGTCAATAAATTGTCCCTGTGGTGTGGAGAAGATGAATTGCTTGGTAATAAATCAGGGCATCCTGATGTTAGTAAATGTAGGGGTTGCAGTAACATATCCTAAATACAAAGTGCCCTTATCCAGAAAGCACCTTATCAAGGGTAGCTTCTGAGTGGTGGCGTTGTCTTCTAAGCAGCTACCTCAGGGATTAACCCCTTCTCTATATCTAGATCCACAATCACTGCATCCTCATTAAAAACACTTAATTTCATTATAGGGACGCGTGGGAGTAATGGATTATGTGCACATTAACCATGGGCAAAACCAAAGCTTATGTCTGATCTTCACAGGGCAACATCTGGAACTTTCCTCCAATATGATACTGACCATTAACCTGACTAGAATTAACCCAAGGGGTTCTGAACGGGCAAACAATCTAAAACATATTGTTCCTGAGAATAATACATACAATGCATATCAGCAGTTTTAGCTTTTATCTCCCAAAATGGGGCTTCTTTTAAGATTTATGTGTAGTGGATTCATACTTGACCAGATAAATGGATAAATAGATAGATAGATAGATAGATAGATAGATACATAGATAGATAGCAGTAATCGATGGCTGTACATGTAAGACTTCTCAGCCGGATAAATTACTTTAACCCCCTGGTCCTCAGCTTCCATTTCCTATCTTTTATCAATCCAATGCAAAATGATCTCTCCATTACCAGGCAACAGCAGTTACAGAGTATCTAAGATGATTTGCTCCGATTTACTGGAAGGCTGATGGCTTTACAAACTTGGATCTTCTCCTCTTTCCTTTGAGCTTCCGTCATGGAAACTGATTTATTAAGCTTCCAGCAAACAGAAGGTTAATCACAAAACTCTATCTATCTATCTATCTATCTATCTATCTATCTATCTATCTATCTATCTATCTATCTTTCTATTATCCATCCCTCACACCCCAGTTTGCCCAGTCTCCCCTGCCACATGCCATTACAGTACAGAGCATATACCAGCAGATCACTTACAACTCCTCGGTTTATATCCTCAGCTGTAGGGGTTGGTGCAGCCATAGATTCCCTCAAAGCAATCAAAAGAGCGATCAGGAACATCTCCAGAGGACAAGAACACTCTTTGGAGGAAATCCACCACATCCCTTGTCTTCCTCCTCAGCCCTGAGTGAATGAAGGAGACATTCATATGTGCACCCTCTTCACATCTCCAGCCAGGGCACCATCAGCAGCTCCCATCCACATCCCAGGCTGATGCATGGGTATTATGCCATAACATATCCATGGTCACCTCTGGGCACATCCAGGGAAGTTTGCAAGATTCAGCACAACAGGTCAAAGTGCTAGATTTCAGCACCTGGGAGAGCTCCAAAGAAATGATCAGGCTTAGGACAATGAGAAGGATGCAGCCTTGTACCAAGGAGAGCCTGGCTTCCTAAATGACTGGTGGGGGCAGATGAGGGTCCTCAGCAGAGGAATCACCAACATCCAAGCCTTCTCAGCTCTGGAGCTAGAGAGGAATCTGTGCTGCCAGTGTGTGGAGTTGGAGATGGTGAAGGAGGAGTTGTGTGTGGGAAGGAGCCTCTGCAACCTATAAGTGCAGCTGGGAGAGGCTTATAGGCAAGGAGGGGGACTAATTAATATTTGGTCTGGATTCAAAGCAAGAAGCTTCTAAGCTGCTACCATCCAAGTGAACGACAGAGGGCTGAGTTGAGCCCTGCAGGAAAATTTCCTTCTTAAAATCAAACCTGAGTTGAGCTCCCTGGGCATTGCCTGGGAAATGTTTTACTGTTCTGGAAGGTGAGTTAACATCAGATGTTTTCTCTATTATAACAAGATGGCAAGACTCCTACTAAATGTATCCAGCATCTCTAGAGTCAATATCTAGCATAAAATATATAGATTTTTTCAATATTTTATATTTTCTGTGTCTTGTTTCCCTGTGAATTGTAAGAAAAGATCCAAGTTGTTGAAGTAGTCTGTAAAGAATGATTTCTGATGATTACTTGCTAAGCTGAAGGGAATTGCAGATTCTCTGTCCTTGTGTTACTGAACACATTCGATGAATACAGGATGCCAGGCGTGAACTGTAGGCACAAGTGTAATCTGCCCATGAAATGGCTCCTGCTCCATCACCACAGATTACTATTGGAACTGAAATCATATTTTCGTCTGTAATTAGGCTGTCGGCTCCTCAGTGCTAATATATCCCTTGTTTACACAGAACAAAGGACGATAGTACAGTATGGTGGCATAATACCTTACTGTATTCATCTGTGGCCCTTCAGCTATTGTGAAGCTGTAGCTCCCAGCATGCTAGAACATTTTTGGTAAGTAGGATTTGGTGACAGCGGAATTTTACAAACTATGTAAGAGTAATGGAGTGTTCAACTGCTTTCCTAATCCTGAAGATAATAGTCGCACTATTGCGCAGTGTCATGTTGTTTTACATGTAACATGAACAGTGCGTTGTTTACACTGTATGAGGGTAATTTACAGCATATAACAGTGTTATTTTATACTGTAATGTAGGGTAAGCAGTGGGTTAGACCTCGGATAGTATAGTGCTGTTTATATAGCTAAGTGCAATGGTGTAGGACATAAGATAAGGACAATAGCAGAGGTGTAGCTAGGGTTTTGTCTCAGGGGTGGGGAGGTGTTGGTTGAAGCTTCTGAGTGGGCCCCTAACCAGGTAACCTTGATTACAATTCGGTGACGCGCCCTAATAGTGGAGGAGAACCAGCATAGATATTACCACCATACAGTCAGTGGTAAATACAGTCCTACAGAACATATAAGAGATCACAGCACAGTTACAGATAATGTCTTACCGCTGACGTCCTTTCTGATGGAATTGTTCACTTTTCCCGTCTTTTCCATCTGGCCCAGACCGACATGACAACTTCTTCCAGCCAGGACTCGTCTGCATGCAGAGAATACAAAAATGACGTATTTCATTTCTCACATTCCAGCCCCAGCATCATCTATTCCCAACCTGCACAAACTCCTCATCCTGCTGATACCCCAAATACTGAGCCACTGCTGCCGTATGTGTCCCTATTACTGCACCTGATACCCCAATACTGAGCCGCTGCTGCTGTATGTGTCCCTATTACTGCACCTGATACCCCAATACTGAGCCGCTGCTGCTGTATGTGTCCCTATTACTGCACCTGATACCCCAATACTGAGCCACTGCTGCCGTATGTGTCCCTATTACTGCACCTGATACCCCAATACTGAGCCGCTGCTGCCATATGTGTCCCTATTACTGCACCTGATACCCCAATACTGAGCCGCCGCTGCCGTATGTGTCCCTATAACTACATCTGATACCCCAATACTGAGCCACTGCTGCCGTATGTGTCCCTATTACTGCACCTGATACCCCAATACTGAGCCACTGCTGCCGTATGTGACCCTATTACTGCACCTGATATCCCAATACTGAGCCGCTGCTGCCATATGTGTCCCTATTACTGCACCTGATACCCCAATACTGAGCCGCCGCTGCTGTATGTGTCCCTATAACTACATCTGATACCCCAATACTGAGCCACTGCTGCCGTATGTGTCCCTATTACTGCACCTGATACCCCAATACTGAGCCACTGCTGCCGTATGTGACCCTATTACTGCACCTGATATACCAATACTGAGCCGCTGCTGCCATATGTGTCCCTATTACTGCACCTGATACCCCAATACTGAGCCGCCGCTGCCGTATGTGTCCCTATAACTACATCTGATACCCCAATACTGAGCCACTGCTGCCGTATGTGTCCCTATTACTGCACCTGATACCCCAATACTGAGCCGCTGCTGCCGTATGTGTCCCTATAACTACATCTGATATCCCAATACTGAGCCACTGCTGCCGTATGTGTCCCTATTACTGCACCTGATACCCCAATACTGAGCCGCTGCTGCCGTATGTGTCCCTATAACTACATCTGATACCCCAATACTTAGCCACTGCTGCCGTATGTGTCCCTATTACTGCACCTGATACCCCAATACTGAGCCGCTGCTGCCGTATGTGTCCCTATAACTACATCTGATACCCCAATACTTAGCCACTGCTGCCGTATGTGTCCCTATTACTGCACCTGATACCCCAATACTGAGCCGCTGCTGCCGTATGTGTCCCTATAACTACATCTGATATCCCAATACTGAGCCACTGCTGCCGTATGTGTCCCTATTACTGCACCTGATACCCCAATACTGAGCCGCTGCTGCCGTATATGTCCCTATTACTGCACCTGATACCCCAATACTGAGCCGCTGCTGCCGTATGTGTCCCTATTACTGCACCTGATACCCCAATACTGAGCAGCTGCTGCCGTATGTGTCCTTATTACTGCACCTGCTTTGTAAATTCTAAAGCACCCCCTCTATAATATAGTAATGCCATGTGCAAGTGCCCTAGAAAACAGTGTCCATATTTTGCCCCTAGAAAGTAATATTGCCCTGTGTGCCCCTTTGATAGTCACAGTAACCCGAGTTCCCCTATAACAATAAGTGCCCACTTTACATTTAATAATGTTCCGAGTCTCCCCCTGTACAGCTCCCCTATACACAGCATGATGCTCCCTCACTGTATAGTACCACCCACACAGTATACTGACCCCTTAGTAGACTCCAAACTCATTGATGGCTCCAACACTGTATGATGGCCCCTTCACTGTAATCTCCACACTGTATGATGGCTGTTATGATCAGGTAATTCAGAACCACAATGGACATTGAAGTTCAGAGCACACAAAGTGACCTGACAATTACCAAAAACAAAGGACGAGCTCTGAGACGTGGGAACTCTGCTGACCGCAATCCCTAATCCTAACACACCACACTAGAGGTAGCCGTGGATTGCGCCTAACGCTCCCTATGCAACTCGGCACAGCCTGAGAAACTAACTAGCCCTGAAGATAGAAAAATAAGCCTACCTTGCCTCAGAGAAATTCCCCAAAGGAAAAGGCAGCCCCCCACATATAATGACTGTGAGTAAGATGAAAATACAAACACAGAGATGAAATAGATTTAGCAAAGTGAGGCCCGACTTACTGAATAGACCGAGGATAGGAAAGATAGCTTTGCGGTCAACACAAAAACCTACAAACAACCACGCAGAGGGGCAAAAAGACCCTCCGCACCGACTAACTGTACGGAGGTGCTCCCTCTGCGTCTCAGAGCTTCCAGCAAGCAAGAAAAACCAATAAAGCAAGTTGGACAGAAAAAATAGCAAGCAAAAATAACACAAGCAAAACTTAGCTTATGCAGGATAGTCAGGCCACAGGAACGATCCAGGAGGAAGCAAGACCAATACTAGAACATTGACTGGAGGCCAGGATCAAAGCACCAGGTGGAGTTAAATAGAGCAGCACCTAACGACTTAACCTCATCACCTGAGGAAGGAAACTCAGAAGCCGCAGTACCACTCTCATCAACCAAAGGAAGCTCATAGACAGAACCAGCCGAAGTACCACTCTCGACCACAGGAGGGAGCTTGGCCACAGAATTCACAACAGATGGCCCCATAGATAACCTCTATATAGTATAATGTGCCAGATAGTCCTCAATATAGAACAAAACAGTACCCCTATAGGCAGAACCTGTAGTATAAGGCAGTACCCCTATAGGCAGACCCTGTGGTATAAGGCAGCACCCCCCTAGGCAGATCCAGTAGTGTATAAGGCAGCGCCCCCCATAGGCAGATCCTGTAGTATTGGGCAGCACCCACATAGGCAGATCCTGTAGTGTATTAGGCAGCAGCCCCCCCATAGTCAGATCCTGTAGTGTATTAGGCAGCAGCCCCCCCTAGTCAGATCCTGTAGTATATTAAGCAGCAGCCCCCCCCCCCCATATTCAGATCCTGTAGTGTATTAGGAAGCAGCCCCCCATAGTCAGATCCTGTAGTGTATTAGGCAGCAGCCCCCTCATAGTCAGATCCTGTAGTTTATTAGGCAGCAGCCCCCCATATTCATATCCTATAGTGTATTAGACAGCAGCCCCCCCATAGTCAGATCCTGTAGTTTATTAGGCAGCAGCCCCCCATAGTCAGATCCTATAGTTTATTAGTCAGCAGCCCCCCCATAGTCAGATCCTATAGTGTATTAGGCAGCATCCCCCTCATAGTCAGATCCTATAGTGTATTAGGCAGCAGCCCCCCATAGTCAGATCCTATAGTGTATTAGGCAGCAGCCCCCCCATAGTCAGATCCTGTAGTGTATTAGGCAGCAGCCCCCCCATAGTCAGATCCTGTAGTCTATAAGGCAGCAGCCCCCCATAGTCAGATCCTATAGTGTATTAGGCAGCAGCCCCCTGTCACGATATGGTATGAAATATCTAATAGTTTCTCTTGCTAGCAGGCTGTGGGCTAAAAAGCCCCCCTTCCCTTTCACTCAGCCAAGAGCTTTCCTTTCCAAGGTATGGGGGAAGAGGAGTTTATTACCTCTAGCTCGGAGAGCAAAGGTATTTACGACCGGCATCCCTGCAGTGAAAAGTGACCAGCTAGAACTGGATTATAAGTCTCTAGAATCCATGGAAGTTCTTTGTTCTGTTTTTGTAAGATATTAGGCAAACCACTTAAGATAAGAACACGAAGATATATATTCTTAATCTCCCTCGGTGGATCTACCCATCACTCTAAACACGGGCTTCTAACTCCATCTGGTAAAGAAGCAGGGATTTCTCTGTAAATATGTATCACAGATAGGACATATTTGATCTCATTAGAATGCCCACGTTAATCCGAGATGAATGCTGGGTTTGTTATGACTATGACATGTTTTGTAGCGGAGTTATAGAAATTAGATAAAAGTTAGGGTAAAATTAGTTAACTGAAGAGGTAGGAGGGACGAGGTGATCCAACCCCTTTCTGGGATGTCACAGGCTGCAGCTATAACTGTCTGCCCAGATCCCAGAAGTTTATTCTTGTCTTTTTCCTGGAGAGCCCTGAGCACGTCCAATGAACTGGGACATATGGAAACTCCACTAGCCTGGTTGCCTGCAATGCTTTGAACACATGTAAGTGTTATTCTCATGTAATCCTTGGTTTTTTTTTATAATTACCCTGTACATATTTGCAATTGTCTCATTTGTAACATCTTTGTAAAATATTTTGATAAAGCACTGCCTAAATTTTGTGGGGTATATTATTTAATACTAGTTATTTCTCCATGCTCTAAAAACGTACTCTAAGTCTCCTGAAGGGAATTACGCTACTGTTTTGGATTAGCTTCGGACCCGTTTAATCGAAGCTGGTGGCAGCATACGTTTTGTACTGGGTAGTTGGGTGTCGTTGTAGCGACTGCGGCGTTAATAATTATTGTTCCTGCCTGAGCGGGAGTAGTTTATCGTGTCGCTGCAGCGTGCCCAATAGCCAGTACATAGCAGGCAGCCTTTCTGGCGACTAATTACCCAGGGTGCAGTACCTAATCTGACCTGAGAGTAAGGGGGGCACCAGAGAGCTGCAAGTGTTAAGTGGAACTGTAAGCGTGATATACATAAATCCCTGCAGTTCGTGGTATAGTGAAGAGCAGTGGGATACCTAAAATAAGCCCCTGCTGTAAACTAAGAGGTCAATAGCCTTGTGTGTGTTTTTTCATCACATTGTGGAGTGGAGGGATAACTAAGATAAGCCCCCCTGCAAATGTGATAGCTTTCTGTTGGCCTAAAGTCACCCCGACCCGGGACGTAGGAGTGACTGTCCTATAGTGTATTAGGCAGCGGCCCCCCATAGTCAGATCCTGTAGTTAATTAGGCATCAGCCCCCCCATATTCAGATCCTATAGTGTATTAGGCAGCAGCCCCCCCATAGGCAGATCCTGTAGTGTATAAGGCAGCCACCATAAAAAAACAAACAATACTCACCTCTCTTTCTCCTTGTTCCAGCGGCGCTCCCTGCTCCTGCTCTTGTCCTGACAGCAGGCGCAGGGCGGTGACATCACCGCGCCCACTGTCAGTGTCAGCGTCTGCGAGTGACGTCAGATGCTGACAGGGGGATGATGGGGGAAGGAGCGCAGCGCTAGTTGCCGATACAGCTCACCATGCGTTTACGGCGGGGGGTCCACTGCTGGTACTGGGACCCCCCGCCTTCTCAGGGGCCCCATAGCGGCAGAGCAGGGAGATTGATTCTCCCTGCTCTGCTGCAGAATGTTACTGTATGTTGCAGGGATGCAGTAAAGGTACCTTCACACTGAGCAACTTTCCAACGAGAACAACAACGATCCGTGACGTTGCAGCGTCCTGGATAGCGATCTCGTTGTGTTTGACACGCAGCAGCGATCTGGATCCCGCTGTGCCATCGCTGGTCATAGCTAGAAGTCCGGAACTTTATTTGGTCGTCAGGTCGGCGTGATTCGTCATGTTTGACAGCAAAAGCAACGATGCTTTTCATGGAGCTAACTGTTATGATGCGGTGGTTTAGGAGCAACATGGAACGAGCTCTGAAGGAAGTGGTAACTGTACTGACCGCAGTCCCTAAGCTCAACACAACACTAGAAGTAGCCGTGGGATGCTCCTAACTCTCCCTAGGCACCTCGTCACCGCCTAAGAGCTAACTACCCCTAAAGATAGAAGCAGGAAAACTATCTTGCCTCAGAGAAAATCCCCAAAGGATAGATTAGCCCCCCACAAATAATGACTGTGAGTGGAGAGGGAAAAAGACATACACAGAATGAAACCAGGATGAGCACAGGAGGCCAGTCTAACTTGATAGATAGGACAGGATGGAATACTGTGTGGTCAGTATAAAACACTACAAAAATCCACGCAGAGTTTACTAAAAATCTCCACACCTGAGCTTCCAGCAAGACAGAATTAATTCATACTGATAACGCTGGACAAACAAAGAAAGCACAGAACGGATAAGTCCACAATCTGTGAACAGAAAAGAGCAAGCAAAACTTAGCTTTGCTGAACTGGTCAAGAGATGTGAATCCAACCAGGAACCATTTACAAGTGGCACTGGCTGAAGGACAGAGCCAGGCATAAATAGCCGAGCAGAAAAGACGATCAGTGGAAGCAGCTGAAGACAGCTAACTCCAAGGAGCAGCCATACCACTTGAAACCACAAGAGGGAGCCCAAGAGCAGAACTCACAAAAGTGCCACTTACAACCACCGGAGGGAGCCCAAGAGCGGAATTCACAACAGCTAATAACCAGCGAGAACGATAAGTAGGTCACTGGATTGCTCCTGCATTGTTCAGCAGTTGCCGTATTTGACATCTCCTAGCGAACCTAAACAGCGACGCTGCAGCGATCGGCTCGTTGTCTATGTCGCTTAGTGTAACGGTACCTTTACAGTAGCTTAGCTCCGGGTGGGCCCCATCAGAGCATGGGGCCCAGGGCGATGGCCCCCTCTGCCCCGCCGGTAGCTATGCTACTGGACAATAGGTTTTGTCTATAGGATAAAGCTAACAGGTAGAAGTAACCCAGTGGGTGGTGACTAGTTGGTGAAGAGTGGGCACTTCCTGATTGTAGATCAGATATGGAAACACACACACACACAGTGACCAGGTCAAGTCCAGGTGTAGTGGGCTGCTAGGTCCAGCATGTGCCAATCGTTTGAGGCAGTGGTAGGCCATACTGATATTCCTTGTGGACATTTCTGCAATGGCCGGGACTTAGGGCTCGGTCCAGGAACGAGGGAGAGTGCTTGGTCTTCTGACATCTCGATGTTGGTGGACGTGGAATGGCATGAAGGGTAGGTGGCCAGTCCTGAATGCAATGCTGAAGTGGACATTAAATTTCTGAAGCTGACGAAGTCAGTGGGCTTAGGGAAAGTTCAGGACAAAAGAGTGGTGGAGCTGAAGATATGTTGTACTAAAGAAGTAAGAAACATGAAGTGCTGTGCCCTATCCTACTTGTTACACCCTGATGAACTTGGACTGACCAGTAAACGTTTGCATGTTGCAATGAACTTGGTGTCGTTGAATTGTGTGTGGCGGCTCCCAAAGATAGAGGCCTGGAGACAGCAGAGGCCTGCAGCCTACAAGTAAGTCTGATGCACCCCACATCTGACAGCACATTCAGACTGGGACACTGTTTTCCTGTAAAGTACCAGAGCATAACCAGACAGCAGTTCGTCCATGACAACTATTCTTGGCCACTTTACAACTACACCAAAACTTTTACTGAGCGTTCTGTACATATATTTTTTTTACTCTTTGAGAGGACCATCACTTATGTTAATATATACCGTATGTTGAGGTCTGTAACTACGGGATGAGTTTTGAGGTCTTTATTAATAGGATTTCGCTGTCTGTGTTGGTTTAGAGGGGCTGGTTTGTACTTTTTCTGTGATCTACAATTATATTTTAACGTGTCCCAGTTTCAGCTTCGGGAATTGCTTTATTCTACTATGGCTGGTTCCCTCTGTGCTAGTCTGTAGCAGGTAACTATGGTAAAACACCTCTGACATTATCAACCAAGGCCTTTAAGGTGCGGCTCAGACAACTGTTTACTGATTGAGTATTCAGGAATTATATTACCTTGCTATCGTATAGTATTGAAGGAGTTACCCTCATCTTCAACTAGTCTTTGATTCACACAGATGGGCATTGTCTTCCCTGCAACTCCTGTCTGCTAACCAGTTACAGGTTACAAACTTGTCTCTATTCATTGCTACAATTCTACAGCAAGGTACATAATAATAAACTAATCTCTTTTATACTTGTGCTGTTCACACATATTACACTACTGCTCTTGTATTTACCTACATTCTTGCTGGAAGATATCAGACTGCATATATATTTATGCTATTCCTGTGACTAATGGCAGTCCAGCTAGATGATCTCATATTGCAAATACATTTAAAGGGAACCTGTCACCCCCTTTTTTCAGATTGAGATATAAATACTGTTAAATAGGGCCTGCGCTGTGCGTTACTATAGTGTATGTAGTGTACCCTGATTCCCCACCTATGCTGAGAAATACATTACCAAAGTCGCCGTTTTCGCCTGTCAATCAGGCTGGTCTGGTCAGGTGGGCGTGGTGACATCACTCTTTTCTTCCCCAGCTTTCCGTTGGTGGCGTAGTGGTGTGCGCATGTCCAAGTTCCGAATTCCCTGCGCGCACGTGAAGAAACAGCGCGCGATCTGCGCTGTTATCTCTTTCATCGGTGGGGGCGGCCATCTTCCTGGGGCCGCGCGTGCGCAGATGGAGTGCTCTGCTGCATGGGGCTTCAGGAAAATGGCCGCGGGATGCCGCGCGTGCGCAGAAGAGATCGCGGCGGCCATTTTCCCAAAGCCGAGATGCAAACTCTACCTGAAAAAATCACTACATCAATCAGTGGGAGAAAAATATTGGCCTCTGGGCTTGTGTGCCACTCCTGACTCCTGTGTGTGCCATCTCTCACGCAGTGGGCCATAGAAAGCCTATATATTTATTTGCTTGATTTGGGTTCTAAAATCTACCTGAAAAAATCACTACATCAATCAGTGGGAGAAAAATATTGGCCTCAGGGCTTGTGTGCCACTCCTGACTCCTGTGTGTGCCATCTCTCACTCAGTGGGCCATAGAAAGCCTATTTATTTTTTTGCTTGATTTGGGTTCTAAAATCTACCTGAAAAAATCACTACATCAATCAGTGGGAGAAAAATATTGGCCTCTGGGCTTGTGTGCCACTCCTGACTCCTGTGTGTGCCATCTCTCACTCAGTGGGCCATAGAAAGCCTATTTATTTTTTTGCTTGATTTGGGTTCTAAAATCTACCTGAAAAAATCACTACATCAATCAGTGGGAGAAAAATATTGGCCTCAGGGCTTGTGTGCCACTCCTGACTCCTGTGTGTGCTGTTATGAAAGGCAATTCAGTACTACAATGGACATAGCGGTCAGAGCACATACAGTGATCTGACAATAACCCAAAATCATAGAAGGAGCTCTGAGATGTGGGAACTCTGCAGACCGCAATCCCTAATCCTCTCCAAACAACACTAGAGGCAGCCGTGGATTGCGCCTAACTCTGCCTATGCAACTCGGCACAGCCTGAGAAACTAACTAGCCTGAAGATAGAAAATAAGCCTACCTTGCCTCAGAGAAATACCCCAAAGGAAAAGGCAGCCCCCCACATATAATGACTGTGAGTTAAGATGAAAAGACAAACGTAGAGATGAAATAGATTCAGCAAAGTGAGGCCCGACTTTCTTAACAGATCGAGGATAGAAAAGGTAACTTTGCGGTCTACACAAAACCCTAAAGAAAACCACGCA
The DNA here is from genome assembly GCF_032444005.1 of Ranitomeya imitator. NCBI lineage: Eukaryota > Metazoa > Chordata > Amphibia > Anura > Dendrobatidae > Ranitomeya > Ranitomeya imitator. The sequence continues at coordinate 279,767,305 of NC_091282.1, read as the reverse complement.
AAGGGGGCAAAAAAACCCTCCGTACCGAACTAACGGCACGGAGGTACACCCTTTGCGTCCCAGAGCTTCCAGCAACAAATTAGACAAGCTGGACAGAAAAAATAGCAAACAAATAGCAAAGAAGAACTTAGCTATGCAGAGCAGCAGGCCACAGGAATGATCCAGGGAAAAGCAAGTCCAACACTGGAACATTGACAGGAAGCCAGGATAAAAGCATTAGGTGGAGTTAAGTAGAGAAGCACCTAACGACCTCACCAGATCACCTGAGGGAGGAAACTCAGAAGCCGCAGTACCACTTCTCTCCACCAACAGAAGCTCACAGAGAGAATCAGCCGAAGTACCACTTGTGACCACAGGAGGGAGCTCTGCCACAGAATTCACAACAGTGTGCCATCTCTCACTCAGTGGGCCATAGAAAGCCTATTTATTTTTTTGCTTTATTTGGGTTCTAAAATCTACCTGAAAAAATCACTACATCAATCAGTGGGAGAAAAATATTGGCCTCTGGGCTTGTGTGCCACTCCTGACTCCTGTGTGTGCCATCTCTCACTCAGTGGGCCATAGAAAGCCTATTTATTTTTTTGCTTGATTTGGGTTCTAAAATCTACCTGAAAAAATCAATAAATCAATCAGTGGGAGAAAAATATTGGCCTCTGGGCTTGTGTGCCACTCCTGACTCCTGTGTGTGCCATCTCTCGCTCAGTGGGCCATAGAAAGCCTTTTTTTTTTTTTTTTATTTGGTTTCTAAATTGTCCCTGAAAAAATCATTTTATTTTATTTGGTTTCTAAATTCTTCCTGAAAAAATCATTTTATTTTATTTTGTTTCTAAAGTCTCCCTGAAAAAAAAACAGTGGGAGATTAATATTGCCCTTTCTGCTTGTGTGCCAGTCTTGACTCCTGGGTGTGCCATCTCTCTCTCTCTCAAATTGTGGGCCATAGAAAGCCTATTTATTTTTTTGCTTGATTTGGGTTCTAAATTCTGCTTGAAAAAATCAATAAATCAATAAGTGGGAGATAAATATTGGCCTCTGGGCTTCTGTGCCACTCCTGACTCCTGTGTGTGCCATCTCTCACTCAGTGGGCCATAGAAAGCCTTTTTTTTTTTGGTTTCTAAATTGTCCCTGAAAAAATCATTTTATTTTATTTGGTTTCTAAATTCTTCCTGAAAAAATCATTTTATTTTATTTTGTTTCTAAAGTCTCCCTGAAAAAAAAAAAAAAAAAAAAAACAGTGGGAGATTAATATTGCCCTTTCTGCTTGTGTGCCAGTCTTGACTCCTGGGTGTGCCATCTCTCTCTCTCTCTCTCAAATTGTGGGCCATAGAAAGCCTATTTATTTTTTTGCTTGATTTGGGTTCTAAATTCTGCTTGAAAAAATCAATAAATCAATAAGTGGGAGATAAATATTGGCCTCTGGGCTTCTGTGCCACTCCTGACTCCTGTGTGTGCCATCTCTCACTCAGTGGGCCATAGAAAGCCTTTTTTTTTTTTTTGGTTTCTAAATTGTCCCTGAAAAAATCATTTTATTTTATTTGGTTTCTAAATTCTTCCTGAAAAAATCATTTTATTTTATTTTGTTTCTAAAGTCTCCCTGAAAAAAAAAAAAAAAAAAAAAACAGTGGGAGATTAATATTGCCCTTTCTGCTTGTGTGCCAGTCTTGACTCCTGGGTGTGCCATCTCTCTCTCTCTCTCAAATTGTGGGCCATAGAAAGCCTATTTATTTTTTTGCTTCATTTGGGTTCTAAATTCTACCTGAAAAAATCAATAAATCAATCAGTGGGAGATAAATATTGGCCTCTGGGCTTGTGTGCCACTCCTGACTCCTGTGTGTGCCATCTCTCACTCAGTGGGCCATAGAAAGCCTTTTTTTTTTTATTTGGTTTCTAAATTGTCCCTGAAAAAATCATTTTATTTTATTTGGTTTCCTAAATTCTTCCTGAAAAAATCATTTTATTTTATTTTGTTTCTAAAGTCTCCCTGAAAAAAAAAAAAAACTGTGGGAGATTAATATTGCCCTTTCTGCTTGTGTGCCACTCTTGACTCCTGGGTGTGCCATCTCTCTCTCTCTCTCAAATTGTGGGCCATAGAAAGCCTACTTATTTTTTTGCTTGATTTGGGTTCTAAATTCTACCTGAAAAAATCAATAAATCAATCAGTGGGAGATAAGTATTGGCCTCTGGGCTTGTGTGCCACTCCTGACTCCTGTGTGCGCCATCTCTCACTCAGTGGGCCATAGAAAGCCTTTTTATTTTTTTATTTGGTTTCTAAATTGTCCCTGAAAAAATCATTTTATTTTATTTGGTTTCTAAAGTCTCCCTGAAAAAAAAAAAAAAAATAGGTGGGAGATTAATATTGACATTTGTGCTTGAGTGACAGTCCTGCGTGTGTGGCATCTCTGTGATTTGGTGCCACAGAAAACAGAGTGTGTAACATTGTGCCTGATTTTCCTTGTGGTCTCACCAACCTGTAAAGGGATATTGAAATCATACTGAAGTTATAGCTCACCGTGTAAGTTGTTGACAGCAACAAATAAAGTTACTTTGGTTAAGTTTTTAAAACAATGAGGAAGTCTGGTGCAAGAGGTCGTGGCCGTGGGCGTTCATTGTCAGCTGGTAATGATTGTAGTGGTAGTGGAGCATCAGGTGGTCGTGGGAAAAAAAATATTCCACCTAAGTCTGGAGCTGTGGAGCCAGGTTCGTCGTCTGGCTACACAAGGCCTCGAACGCTCTCTTTTCTGGGAGTAGGAAAACCGCTTTTAAAGCCGGAGCAGCAACAGCAAGTTTTGGCTTACCTTGCTGACTCAGCCTCTAGCTCTTTTGCCTCCTCTTCTGAAACTGGTAAATGTAAAAGCAGCGCGTCGCTTGTGGATGTTCACGGTCAGGGACAAGTCGCTTCCTTGTCCTCTTCAGCAAAAACAACAACAAGAGAGAAGGATGCAGCAGGCGACACAACGGGTTACTCCATGGAGCTCTTTACACATACCGTCCCTGGCTTAAAAAGTGAAACACTTAACAGGCCATGCCCATTACAAGTAGATTCTAACATGGAGTGCACTGATGCACAGCCACAGCCAGACTACTATGCTGGTCCTTTGACTCAGACCACAACATTGCCCTCTCAGGGTACTGATCCACAATCAGACCCTGATGAGACTATGTTGCCCCGTCACGAACGCTATACCACCGACCGACACGGTGACACAGACGAAGTTGCACACAAGCTAGAAGAGGAGGTAATAGATGACCCAGTTGTTGACCCTGATTGGCAGCCATTGGGGGAACAGGGTGCAGGCGGCAGTAGTTCAGAAGCGGAGGTGGAGGAGGGGCCACAGCAGGCATCAACATCACAACAGGTTTCATCTGCCGGGCCGTATCTGGCCCAAAACACGTGGCAAAGCCAAAACCTGTTGGAGGACAGCGTGGCCATCCGGTTAAAGCTCAGTCTGCAATCCCTGAAAAGGGATCCGATGCTAGGAAGAGTGCAGTCTGGCATTTTTTTAAACAACATCCAATTGATCAGCGCAAAGTCATCTGTCAAAAATGTTCAACTAGCTTAAGCAGAGGTCAGAATCTGAAAAGTCTCAATACAAGTTGCATGCATAGACATTTAACCACCATGCATTTTCAAGCCTGGACTAACTACCAAACGTCCCTTAAGGTTGTAGCACCCTCGGCCAATGAAGCTAGTCAGCAACGCAACATCCCTTCCGTCACTGTAAGGCCACCATTTTCCGCACCACCGGCAGTATCTGTGCAGGTTTCTTTGCCAGCCAAAAGCAGTCACGGTCAGGGAATCACCAGTTTTGTAGGAGGAAATATTGCATCTAGGGCACCGGTGGAAACAATACCGTCTCCAACCGTCTCTCAGTCTGCCATGTCCACCGGCACACCCGCTAGTTCCACGATCTCCAGCTCTTCAGTCCAGCTCACCCTACATGAGACTCTGGTTAGAAAAAGGAAGTACTTATCCTCGCATCCGCGTACACAGGGTTTTAACGCCCACATAGCTAGACTAATCTCGTTAGAGATGATGCCCTACCGGTTAGTTGAAAGCGAAGCTTTCAAAGCCCTGATGGAGTACGCTGAACCACACTACGAGCTACCCAGCCGACACTTTTTTTCCAGAAAAGCCATCCCAGCCCTGCACCAGCATGTTAAACAGCGCATCGTCCATGCACTCAGGCAATCTGTGAGTACAATGGTGCACCTGACTACAGATGCATGGACCAGTAGGCATGGCCAGGGACGTTACGTGTCCATCACGGCACACTGGGTGAATGTGGTGGATGCAGGGTCCACAGGGGACATCAATTTCGGGACAGTTCTGCCTAGCCCACGGTCTAGGAAACAGTTGGCTGTAGGCGTTCGCACCCCCTCCTCCTCCTCCTCGTCCTCCTGCAGAAGCGACAGCTCTTCCACAGACCGCAGTCGGCCAACCACTCCATCGGCAGCTGACACTGTTGCACACCAGTTGTCCCATTATGGGCCAGCTACTGGCAAGCGTCAGCAGGCTGTATTGGCTATGAAGTGTTTGGGCGACAACAGACACACCGCGGAAGTTCTGTCCGAGTTCTTGCAACAAGAAACGCAGTCGTGGCTGGGCACAGTAGATCTTGAGGCAGGCAAGGTAGTGAGTGATAACGGAAGGAATTTCATGGCTGCCATCCCCCTTTCCCAACTGAAACACATTCCTTGCATGGCTCACACCTTAAACCTGGTGGTGCAGTGCTTATTGAAAACTTATCCTGGGTTCTCCGACCTGCTCCTCAAAGTGCGTGGACTTTGCTCACATATCCGACGTTCGCCTGTACACTCCAGCCGTATGCAGACCTATCAGCGGTCTTTGAACCTTCCCCAGCATCGCCTAATCATAGACGTTGCAACAAGGTGGAACTCAACACTGCACATGCTTCAGAGACTGTGCCAACAGAGGCGGGCTGTTATGTTTTTGTGGGAGGATACACATACACGGGCAGGCAGTAGGATGGCAGACATGGAGTTGTCAGGTGTGTAGTGGTCGAAGATACAAGACATGTGTCAAGTCCTTCAGTGTTTTGAGGAATGCACATGGCTGGTTAGTGCAGACAACGCCATAATAAGCATGAGCAGCCCCCTAATGTGTCTGCTGATGCAAAGTTTGACGCACATAAAGGATCAGGCGTCTGCACCATAGGAAGAGGAAAGCCTTGATGACAGTCAGCCATTGTCTGGTCAGGGCAGTGTACAGGACGAGGTAGCGGGCGAAGAGGAGGTGGAGGACGAGGAGGATGATGTGGATGAGTATATTTTTAATGAGGAAGCTTTCCCGGGGGCACTGGAAATTGGTTGCGTGGCAAGGCCGGGTTCTGTTTTTTTGAGGGACACAAGTGACGTAGATTTGCCTGAAACTGCCCCTCAACCAATCACAACCGCAGATTTGACAACTGGAACTTTGGCCCACATCGCGGATTATGCCTTACGTATCCTCAAAAGGGACACACGCATTACTAAAATGATGAACGATGACGATTACTGGTTGGCCTGCCTCCTTGATCCACACTATAAAGGCAAATTGCAAAATATTATGCCACATGAGAACTTGGAACTAATATTAGCAACCAAACAATCAACTCTTGTTGACCGTTTGCTTCAGGCATTCCCAGCACACAGCGCACGTGATCGTTCTCACACAAGCTCCAGGGGGCAGCAGACCAGGAGTGTTAGGGGTGCACACATCAGAAGTGGCGTTGGACAGAGGGGTTTTCTGACCAGGTTGTGGAGTGATTTTGCTATGACCGCAGACAGGACAGGTACTGCTGCATCAATTGAAAGTGACAGGAGACAACATTTGTCCAGTATGGTTACTAACTATTTTTCATCCCTTATCGATGTTCTACCTCAACCGTCATTCCCATTTGATTACTGGGCATCAAAATTAGACACCTGGCCAGAATTGGCAGAATATGCATTGCAGGAGCTTGCTTGCCCGGCAGCTAGTGTCCTATCAGAAAGAGTATTCAGTGCTGCAGGTTCAATATTAACCGAAAAAAAGGACTCGTCTGGCTACCCAAAATGTTGATGATCTAACATTCATTCAAATGAACCACAACTGGATTTCGAATTCTTTTGCCCCACCTTGCCCGGCAGACACCTAGCTTTCCTATGAAAAGCTCTTGCCTGTGGACTACTGTGAATTACTTATCTAATGTCTAATTTGCTGCAGCTGATTGTCCAGCATACGACATGTTTACACCTCCCTAAATGGCCAAACTCCCCACACGGGGCCGTGGTATCGCGGCTTGGCGCAAGCACCCGTGAGAGTGCTGTTTGTCTGAAGAGGTGGGTGTGCCCGCTTTTGGTCGGCGGCACTGCCACTGGTTCCCTCATAGTACAATAAAGTGTCTCTGGCGGTGGTGGTGCGCACCCAACGTCAGACACACTGTTGTAACATGAGGGGCCCTGGGCCTGTACCGCCGGCCACAAGAGAGTTCACCCACCCCCAGGTCAAACATTGCTCTACCACTTCCACAGTTAGCTCTCACACTTCCACCAATGTTTAGTCTATGTGCTGACATCCTTCCATTCCTGCCACTGACAATACCATTGTGTTGACATGTATGATGGTACTTAACATAGTCAGGGGCAGTGTCCTCTATTTACCACAGAAAATACTTTGCGCTAAATTAGTACGTCTGAAACTACGCAGAGGATCCCACCCCTGAACCTAATGATTGCACCCTTTAGTGTTTTCGTTTTGTTTTAATGCGAGACATTCACATTTATTTATTGTTTTGGACTACTAACTGGCAGACACTCATTACAATCGGCCTCCGCTGACCAGACCACTGCTGCCTGTGTACCCCTGGAACCAATTTTAAATTGCCTACAGCCAGCCCATTTTATTATATTAGGCCTTCGAAGCCTGTCTGCGGTCCCTCCTTCCACTAGGCCTCCACTGACCAGACCACTGCTGCCCGTGTACCCCTGGAACCAATTTTAAATTGCCTACAGCCAGCCCATTTTATTATGTTAGGCCTTCGAAGCCTGTCTGCGGTCCCTCCTTCCACTAGGCCTCCACTGACCTGTCTACTTCTGCCCGTGTACCCCTGGAACCAATTTTAAATTGCCTACAGCCAGCCCATTTTATTATGTTAGGCCTTCGAAGCCTGTCTGCGGTCCCTCCTTCCACTAGGCCTCCACTGACCTGTCTACTGCTGCCCGTGTACCCCTGGAACCAATTTTAAATTGCCTACAGCCAGCCCATTTTATTATGTTAGGCCTTCGAAGCCTGTCTGCGGTCCCTCCTTCCACTAGGCCTCCACTGACCTGTCTACTGCTGCCCGTGTACCCCTGGAACCAATTTTAAAATGCCTACAGCCAGCCCATTTTATTATGTTAGGCCTTCGAAGCCTGTCTGCGGTCCCTCCTTCCACTAGGCCTCCACTGACCTGTCTACTGCTGCCCGTGTACCCCTTGAACCAATTTTAAATTGCCTACAGCCAGCCCATTTTATTATGTTAGGCCTTCGAAGCCTGTCTGCTGTCCCTCCTTCCACTAGGCCTCCACTGACCAGACCACTGGTGCCCGTGTACCCCTGGAACCAATTTTAAATTGCCTACAGCCAACCCATTTTATTATGTTAGGCCTTCGAAGCCTGTCTGCGGTCCCTCCTTCCACTAGGCCTCCACTGACCAGACCACTGCTGCCCGTGTACCCCTGGAACCAATTATAAAGTGCCTACAGCCTTCCAATTTTATTATGTTAGGCCTTCGAAGCCTGTCTGCGGCCCGTTCTTTCTACTACTACTACACTGACCAGTCTACTACTGCCTGTGTACCCCTGGAACCTATTTAAAAGTGCCTACAGCCCAATATTTTTTATGTTAGGCCTTCGAAGCCTGTCTGCGGCCCGTTCTTTCTACCACTCCTACACTGACCAGACCACTGCTGCCCGTGTACCCCTGGAACCTAATTTTTATTGCATAGAGCATCCTTTTTTTAATAGTAGGCGTACAAAGTCTGTCTGCGGTCCACTATTGAAATTGTCCTCCACTGCCCAGAGCAATGCTGCCTGTGTACCCCTGTAACCTTTTTTAAGCTGCAGTGAGCCACATTTTTGGTTTAAGGCCTACTACCTGTGTCTGTCTGCGCCACTCAATTCAGCTGTGTTCCTTTTAAAAAAGCTGAGCGTCAATAGTCTTGTTTTCAGCCTCTAGGAATTTTAAAACTGCATTGGGGGTACAACTTTGGTAGGGCCTACTAACGGTGTCTGCCGCCCCAAGGTGTGCCCCAGGTTTCGTCCACATTGCTTCGATCTTCCTACTCTCGTTTAGTAGTTGTTGGAAACTACACTGCATTAGGCCTACAAATTGGGTATGGGGTGTAGAGACGGTGTGTTTCACTCCAAGGTGTTCTCCAGGTTGCCTTTCCTGAGCTTCTATCTTCAGGCTCTCGTTTAGTAGTTGTTGGAAACTACACTGCATTAGGCGTACAAATTGGGTATGGGGTGTAGAGAGATGGTGTGTTCCACTCCAAGGTTTTCCCCAGGTTTCGTCCACATTGCTTCGGTCTTCCGACTCTCGTTTAGTAGATGTAGAAAACTACACTGCATTAGGCCTACAAATTGGGTATGGGGTGTAGAGACGGTGTGTTCCACTCCAAGGTGTTCCCCAGGTTTCCTCGCCATTGCTTCGATCTTAATGCTCTCGTTTAGTAGTTGTTGGAAACTACACTGCATTAGGCCTACAAATTGGGTATGGGGTGTAGAGACGGTGTGTTCCACTCCAAGGTGTTCTCCAGGTTGCCTTTCCTGAGCTTCTATCTTCAGGCTCTCGTTTAGTAGTTGTTGGAAACTACACTGCATTAGGCCTACAAATTGGGTATGGGGTGTAGAGACGGTGTGTTCCACTCCAAGGTGTTCCCCAGGTTTCCTCGCCATTGCTTCGATCTTAATGCTCTCGTTTAGTAGTTGTTGGAAACTACACTGCATTAGGCCTACAAATTCGGTATGGGGTGTAGAGAGATTGTGTGTTCCACTCCAAGGTGTTCCCCAGGTTTCCTCTCCATTGCTTCAATCTTAATGCTCTCGTTTAGTAGTTGTTGGAAACTACACTGCATTAGGCCTACAAATTGGGTATGGGGTGTAGAGACGGTGTGTTCCACTCCAAGGTGTTCTCCAGGTTGCCTTTCCTGAGCTTCTATCTTCAGGCTCTTGTTAAATAGTGGTTAAATGGAACAACTGCTTTTGGCGTACTAGTTGGTTTGGGGCCTACTAACAGTGTCTGCCGCTCCTTGCTGTTCTCCTGGTTTCCTGTCCTGAAATTCCATTTTCAGGCTCTCGTTAAGTAGTTGTTAATGTTAGACTGCATTTGGCCTACTAGTTGGGTTGGGGCCTACTATCGGTGTCTGCCACTCCTTGCTGTTCTCCTCCACTGAACAAAGCTGTGCCGCCTGTTTACTACGGTTGCCAATTTTGAACTGCATTTTGACTACTTACTGATTTGGGCCTACTCTCTGTGTCAGCCTCTCATTCCAGTTGTCCTCCACTGCAATGCCCCCTGGTTAGTCCTGTGTTACCAATTTTGAACTGCATTTTGCCAACTTTATTCTTTGGGCCTATTTCTGTGTTTCCTCCTCATCCTGCCCATTGCCCAGCCAGTGATAGATGAGTCTGCTGGTACATTGACCCATAACGCAAAATTCCCCGTGCACGCTACACAGCAAGATTGTGACCCTGCTGAAAGTCAGGTCCCCCTTCCCGCATACCATACCACCTTACACGGGGACAAAGAGGAAGGTGCAGATGAAAGTGCAGGTTCCTTCATCAGGTGAGGGGAGGAATACTAGTTGGCGACGTCACTGGCACAGGGCCTCTCATAGTACGCAAAAGTGTTGCTGCCGGTGGGAGGCGCCCCCGCCGTGCAAACACACCGCTGTACTTTGAGGGGCCCTGTGCCAGTGCCAATGCCAACTAGTGCCCCCCCGCTGCTTGCTCAGGATCACAGCACTTGCAAAGTTTAAATACTTACCTCTCCCTGCTCCAATGCCGTGACGTGTTCCAGATTTCCTGGGCCCATTAACCCCTTCCCGACCTTTGACGCCACGTAGGCGTCATGAAAGTCGGTGCCAATCCGACCCATGACGCCTATGCGGCGTCATGGAAAGATCGCGTCCCTGCAGATCGGGTGAAAGGGTTAACTCCCATTTCACCCGATCTGCAGGGACAGGGGGAGTGGTAGTTTAGCCCAGGGGGGGTGGCTTCACCCCCTCGTGGCTACGATCGCTCTGATTGGCTGTTGAAAGTGAAACTGCCAATCAGAGCGATTTGTAATATTTCACCCATTATAACGGGTGAAATATTACAATCCAGCCATGGCCGATGCTGAAATATCATCGGCCATGGCTGGAAATACTAGTGTGCCCCCACCCCACCCCTCCGATCGCCCCCCCACCCCCCCGATCTGGCCGGTACACTGCTCCGGCTCCCCTCCGCCCTGTGCTCCGCTCCCCCCCGTGCTCGTGTCCGCTCCCCCCGTGCTCCAATCACCCCCCCGTGCTCCAATCACCCCCCCTGCACTCCGATCCACCCCCCCCCGTGCTCCGTTCCACCCCCCCGTGCTCCATTCCAGCCCCCCCGTGCTCCGTTCCACGCCCCCCGCGCTCCGTTCCACCCCTCCCGCGCTCCGATTCCCCCCCCGTGCTCCGATCCCCCCCCCCGTGGTCCCCCCCCACCCTATCATACTTACCGATCCAGCCGTGGTCCCGTCCGTCTTCTCCCGGGCGCCGCCATCTTCCAAAATGGCGGGCGCATGTGCAGTGCGCCCGCCGAATCTGCCGGCCGGCAGATTCGTTCCAAAGTGCATTTTGATCACTGAGATATAATCTATCTCAGTGATCAAAATAAAAAAAATAATAAATGACCCCCCCCCTTTGTCACCCCCATAGGTAGGGACAATAAAAAAATAAAGAAATTTTTTTTTTTCCACTAATGTTAGAATAGGGTTAGGGTTAGGGGTAGGGTTAGGGTTAGGGGTAGGGTTAGGGGTAGGGTTAGGGTTAGGGGTAGGGGTAGGGTTAGGGGTAGGGGTAGGGTTAGGGGTAGGGTTAGGGTTAGGGCTAGGGTTAGGGGTAGGGTTAGGGGTAGGGTTAGGGTTAGGAATGTGCACACGTATTCTGGTCCTCTGCGGATTTTTCCGCTGCGGATTTGATAAATCCGCAGTGCTAAACCGCTGCGGATTTATGGCGGATTTACCGCGTTTTTTTCTGCGCATTTCACTGCGGTTTTACAATTGCGATTTTCTATTGGAGCAGTTGTAAAACCGCTGCGGAATCCGCACAAAGAAGTGACATGCTGCGGAATGTAAACCGCTGCGTTTCCGTGCAGTTTTTCCGCAGCATGTGTACAGCGATTTTTGTTTCCCATAGGTTTACATTGAACTGTACACTCATGGGAAACTGCTGCGGATCCGCAGCGTTTTCCGCAGCGTGTGCACATACCTTTAGAATTAGGCTATGTGCACACGGTGCGGATTTGGCTGCGGATTCGCAGCAGTGTTCCATCAGGTTTACAGTACCATGTAAACATATGAAAAACCAAATCCGCTGTGCCCGTGATGCGGAAAATACCGCGCGGGAACGCTGCGTTGTATTTTCCGCAGCATGTGAATTCTTTGTGCGGATTCCGCAGCGTTTTACACCTGTTCCTCAATAGGAATCCGCAGGTGAAATCCGCACAAAAAACACTGGAAATCCGCGGAAAATCCGCAGGTAAAACACAGTGCCTTTTACCCGCAGATTTTTCAAAAATGGTGCGGAAATATCTCACACGAATCCGCAACGTGGGCACATAGCCTTAGGGTTAGGGTTGGAATTAGTGTTGTGGTTAGGGGTGTGTTGGGGTTAGGGTTGTGATTAGGATTATGGCTACAGTTGGGATTAGGGTTAGGGGTGTGTTGGGGTTAGTGTTGGAGTTAGAATTGAGGGGTTACCACTGTTTAGGCACATCAGGGGTCTCCAAACGCAACATGGCGCCACCATTGATTCCAGCCAATCTCGTATTCAAAAAGTCAAATGGTGCTCCCTCACTTCCGAGCCCTGACGTGTGCCCAAACAGTGGTTTACCCCCACATATGGGGTACCAGCATACTCAGGACAAACTGCGCAACAATTACTGGGGTCCAATTTCTCCTGTTACCCTTGTGAATCTAAAAAAATGCTTGCTAAAACATAATTTTTGAGGAAAGAAAAATGATTTTTTATTTTCACGGATCTGTGTTGTAAACGTCTGTGAAGCACTTGGGGGTTCAAAGTGCTCACCACATATCTAGATAAGTTCCTTGGGGGGTCTAGTTTCTAAAATGGGGTCACTTGTGGGGGGTTTCTACTGTTTAGGCACACCAGGGGCTCTGCAAACGCAACGTGACACCCGCAGACCATTCCATCAAAGTCTGCATTTCAAAAGTCACTACTTCCCTTCTGAGCCCCGACGTGTGCCCAAACAGTGGTTTACCCCCACATATGGGGTATCAGCGTACTCAGGAGAAACTGGACAACAACTTTTGGGGTCCAATTTCTCCTGTAACCCTTGGGAAAATAAAAAATTCTGGGCTAAATAATTATTTTTGAGGAAAGAAAACGTATTTATTATTTTCACGGCTCTGCATTATAAACTTCTATGAAGCACTTGGGGGTTCAAAGTGCTCACCACACATCTAGATAAGTTCCTTTCAGGGTCTAGTTTCCAAAATGGGGTCACTTGTGGGGGGTTTCTACTGTTTAGGCACATCAGGGGCTCTGCAAACGCAACGTGACGCCCGCAGAGCATTCCATCAAAGTCTGCATTTCAAAACGTCACTACTTCAATTCCAAGCCCCGGCATGTGCCCAAACAGTAGTTTACCCCCACATATGGGGTATCACCGTACTCAGGAGAAACTGGACAACAAATATTGGGGTCAAATTTCTCCTGTTACCCTTGGGAAAAATAAAAAACTCTGGGCTAAATAATTATTTTTGAGGAAAGAAAACGTATTTATTATTTTCACGGCTCTGCATTATAAACTTCTATGAAGCACTTGGGGGTTCAAAGTGCTCACCACACATCTAGATAAGTTCCTTTGGGGGTCTAGTTTCCAAAATGGGGTCACTTGTGGGGGGTTTCTACTGTTAAGCCACATCAGGGGCTCTGCAAACGCAACGTGACGCCCACAGAGCATTCCATCAAAGTCTGCATTTCAAAACGTCACTACTTCACTTCCGAGCCCCGGCATGTGCCCAAACAGTGATTTACCCCCACATATGGGGTATCAGCGTACTCAGGAGAAACTGGACAACAACTTTTGGGGTCAAATTTCTCCTGTTACCCTTGGGAAAATAAAAAATTGCAGGCTAAAAGATCATTTTTGAGAAAATAATTTTTTTTTTTTTTTTCATGGCTCTGCGTTATAAACTTCTGTGAAGCACTTGGGGGTTCAAAGTCCTCACCACACATCTAGATTAGTTCCTTTGGGGGTCTAGTTTCTAAAATGGTGTCATTTCTGGGGGATCTCCAATGTTTAGGCACACAGGGGCTCTCCAAACGTGACATGGTGTCCGCTAATGATTGGAGCTAATTTTCCATTTAAAAAGCCAAATGGCGTGCCATCCCTTCCGAGCCCTGCCGTGCGCCCAAACAGTGGTTTACCCCCACATATGGGGTATCAGCGTACTCAGGACAAACTGGACAACAATATTTGGGGTCCAATTTCTCCTATTATCCTTGGCAAAATAGGAAATTCCAGGCTAAAAAATCATTTTTGAGGAAAGAAAAATTATTTTTTATTTTCATGGCTCTGCGTTATAAACTTCTGTGAAGCACCTGGGGGTTTAAAGTGCTCAATATGCATCTAGATAAGTTCCTTGGGGGGTCTAGTTTCCAAAATGGGGTCACTTGTGCGGGAGCTCCAATGTTTAGGCACACAGGGGCTCTCCAAACGCGACATGGTGTCCGCTAACAATTGGAGCTAATTTTCCATTCAAAAAGTCAAATGGCGCGCCTTCTCTTCCGAGCCCTGCCGAGTGCCCAAACAGTGGTTTACCCCCACATATGAGGTATCGGCGTACTCGGGAGAAATTGCCCAACAAATTTTATGATCCATTTTATCCTACTGCCCATGTGAAAATGAAAAAATTGAGGCGAAAAGAATTTTTTTGTGAAAAAAAAGTACTTTTTCATTTTTACAGATCAATTTGTGAAGCACCTGAGGGTTTAAAGTGCTCACTAGGCATCTAAATTAGTTCCTTGGGGGGTCTAGTTTCCAAAATGGGGTCACTTGTGGGGGAGCGCCAATGTTTAGGCACACAGGAGCTATCCAAACGCGACATGGTGTCCGCTAACGATGGAAATAATTTTTCATTCAAAAAGTCAAATGGCGCTCCTTCCCTTCCGAGCCTTACCATGTGCCCAAACAGTGGTTTACCTCCACATGTGAGGTATTGGTGTACTCAGGAGAAATTGCCCAACACATTTTAGGATCCATTTTATCCTGTTGCCCATGTGAAAATGAAAAAATTGAGGCTAAAAGAATTTTTTTGTGAAAAAAAAGTACTTTTTCATTTTTACGGATCAATTTGTGAAGCACCTGGGGGTTCAAAGTGCTCACTATGCATCTAGATAAGTTCCTTGGGGCGTCTAGTTTCCAAAATGGGGTCACTTGTGGGGGAGCTCCAATTTTTAGGCACACGGGGGCTCTCCAAACGTGACATGGTGTCCGCTAAAGAGTGGAGCCAATTTTTGATTCAAAAAGTCAAATGGCGCTCCTTCCCTTCCAAGCCCTGCCGTGCGCCAAAACAGTGGTTTACCCCCACATATGAGGTATCAGCGTACTCAGGACAAATTGGACAACAACTTTCGTGGTTCAGTTTCTCCTTTTACCATTGGGAAAATAAAAAAATTGTTGCTAAAAGATAATTTTTGTGACTAAAAAGTTAAATGTTCATTTTTTCCTTCCATGTTGCTTCTGCTGCTGTGAAGCACCTGAAGGGTTAATAAACTTCTTGAATGTGGTTTTGAGTACCTTGAGGGGTGCAGTTTTTAGAATGGTGTCACTTTTGGGTATTTTCAGCCATATAGACCCCTCAAACTGACTTCAAATGTGAGGTGGTCCCTAAAAAAAATGGTTTTGTAAATTTCGTTGTAAAAATGACAAATCGCTGGTCGAATTTTAACCCTTATAACTTCCTAACAAAAAAAAATTTTGTTTCCAAAATTGTGCTGATGTAAAGTAAACATGTGGGAAATGTTATTTATTAACTATTTTGTGTCACATATCTCTCTGGTTTAACAGAATAAAAATTCAAAATGTGAAAATTGCGAAATTTTCAAAATTTTCGCCAAATTTCCGTGTTTATCACAAATAAATGCAGAATTTATTGACCTAAATTTACCACTAACATGAAGCCCAATATGTCACGAAAAAACAATCTCAGAACCGCTAGGATCCGTTGAAGCGTTCCTGAGTTATTACCTCATAAAGGGACACTGGTCAGAATTGCAAAAAACGGCAAGGTCTTTAAGGTCAAAATAGGCTGGGTCTTGAAGGGGTTAATTACTTGAACCAGCCCTACCCCCCACAACTTTAGCCAAATGACCCCCAATTTCAAATGCCTTCCAATTATTATAAGGTAAATTACGATTGACAAGCTTCTGTAACAAGAATGGATGTTTTTGCCATTAAAATGGGCAGTGTAGGTGTTTTCCTGGCCTCCACTCACTGCCGACTGTGCTCCCCCATTGACTTGCATTGGGTTTCGTGTTTCGGGCGATACCCGACTTTTCGCGATAATCGGCCGATTCCACTCGGCTCGACTTCTAAGATAGTCGGGTTTCGCGAAACACGGCTCGACTCTAAAAAGGTCAAGGTCGCTCAACCCTAGTCACAAAGCCTATTTTTAAAGGGCCATCAGGCGGCCTTTACTATTCTTAAAGGGCCAGCAGTCGGCCCTCACTATTCTTAGAGAGCCATCTGCAGGCTATGCTTTGTTGTTCCCATTATTAAACAGTGGGTCTCCTATATTGTTATTGCCTATGCAGTGAGTAGCAGGGCTGCCCAAAATTTGGACGCATACCAATACCCCTTTGAAGAGACGTAGAGGAGTGCCTCCTGAAAACAATGCTCCCATTATTAAGAAGTGGGTCTCCCATACTGTTTGCCTATGCAGTGAATGCAAAGACTGACAAAAATTTGGAGGCACTCCAATGCCCCTTTGAAGAGACGTAGAGGAGGGCCTTATGAAAAAATGTTCCCATTATTAGGAAGTGTGTCTCCTATAGTGTTTGCCTATGCAGTGAATGCAAGGGCTGACAAAACACTGGATTTGAGTTTATAATATGCTGCTGTCATTCAGTGGTGTTGAGAAGTCTGGCCCAATCCAGCCCTTGTTCATTTTTGTAAGAGTCAGCCTGTCAATATTTTCAGTTGACAGGCGGGTGCGCTTATCAGTTATAATTCCATCAGTTATGTACATACACTATTTACTCACACTGATGTTGCGATTATATCACAAGTAGTCTTTATTACTTTTTATGGGCATATATTCTCTTGTGTGTGTACTTGCACGTTTTTGTGTTTTCTTGATGCACACCGCATTGTCCGTTTGGACCTCACGTCACATGTTTGGATTTTAATGTATTATATACATCTATCCCATATGATCCTCATTGATACATTTCATATTAGATGTCAATATATGGGTTCTTCATTTTTACACATTGTGGCACATTTCATTTACTAGTATTCACACCATGTCACTTTTGTGTACTAGTTTGCACTATAATATATACTATTGGCATTTTTGCACCTTATTGAGCACAATAAATTCATCTTTTCACTCATGTGTATTTGTTCTTTTCACTACTTGCACAATCCTCTCACTGTATTCTTATTCTCGTTTAAACAATTTCTTTTGTTTAATTTTTTATTTATTTTCCATTTTTTATGAATATTTTTTTTTATTTTGTATTTATTTTTTATTTTGTACTTTTTTATTTCAATTTTTATTTTTCATTTTCTTATTTTTTTTCCACTTTTTATTGTGGTACCACTTGTTTGGCATTTTTTGCCATTTATTTTTGTATCCAGGGTGATCCATGTGGCCCAGCATGCATCACCCTGGGGATTATCTATAATATAACGCTGGGAGCGTCACTCTGTCCGAAGCCTTTATAGACTGCGCAAGCGCGAGCGCCGGCGCAGTCTGGCCCCCACAGAGTGACGCTCCCAGGAGATCGCGGTATGCGTAAACACTGAACGCACACCGCGATCTCCACCGGAGAGTCAGGGACCGCCAGGAGGGTAAGTATATTCACCTGTCCCCCGTTCCAGCGCTGCGTGCGGCTCCATCTCCCGGGTCCTCTGCTGTGACATTCACAGTTCAGAGGGCGCGATGACGCGCTTAATGCGCGCCGGCGCCGCCCTCTGAACAGTCACAGCCAGAGGAGCCGGAAGATGGCGGCGCGCAGCGGTGGAACGGGACAGACAGGTGAGTATAGCAAGTGCTGGGGGCCTGATCTAGCGGCGATACCGGCACCTGACCCCCACAGCGCGCTGGTGTCCCCGCCTGCTCAGGCCCCCCAGCACTCTGCGACCAGCTACCATAAGTGAGTATGGTATTTTTTTTTTATATATGGCAGCAGCATACGGGGCATATACAATGGAGCATCTTATGGGGGGCATATAATACAATGGAGCATCTTATGGGGGGCATATAATATAATGGAGCATCTTATGGGGGGCATATAATACAATGTAGCATCTTATGGGGGGCATATAATACAATGGAGCATCTTATGGGGCCGTCAACCATAATGGAACAGTGTACGGGGGCATATATTATGGAGCATCTTATGGGGGCCATAAACCTTTATGGAGTAGTGTACGGGGGCCAGGGGTGGATTAAGGGTAGCCAGGGCCCCGGGCTGTTCAGACACTGTGGGCCCCCCCCGGTCATGTGACGGGGGTCATGTGACGGGGGTCATGTGACGGGGGTCATGTGACGGGGGTCATGTGACGGGGGTCATGTGACGGGGGTCATGATATACCCGAACCAGATTAATCCAGAAAAATGGCCGGGCCCTACTCTACTGTAACCTATTAAATATTTGTTAGAATCTGCAATACAATTTAGGTATATTTTGACCAATAATATCACATACAAGGAACAAATACCACCGCACCGTGACCAGACCACAAATTACAACCACAGTGATCGAATAATATCACATACAAGGATCAAATACCACCGCGCCATGACCAGACCACAAATTACAACCACAGTGATCGAATAATATCACATACAAGGATCAAATACCACCGCGCCATGACCAGACCACAAATTACAACCACAGTGATCGAATAATATCACATACAAGGGACAAATACCACAACACCATTTCCAGACCACATATTACCACCACATAGTGACTGAATACTACAATACTGATCAGTAAAAAACAACAACACAATACTATCACCATAAGTGCCAGTATTCACAGGAGATCTGTACTTAGTATGCAGTGTCTGTGTAGAGGTAATACAGAGATCACTGGTGGTATTATACACAGGAGCTCAATATAGTATACATTGTATAGTGTCAGTGTATAGGTAACACTGACTCACCAGTGACGTCTCTAGGTGAAGTCCTTCATCTTTCAGCCAGCACAGACCGCCATCATTTCTTCCAGCCAGGACTCGTTTCTGCAGGAAATAACACAGTTATCTCGAGCTCCGCTTGCAGAACACATTACTTAATTTTCACAACTTCTACATTACACCACATGAAGAAAAAAAGGTGATATAGTGTCACTCTGCACAGTAACAGGACCGCCCCCCATTTAAAACAGTATACTCAAAAAATAAAATAAATACATCACTGCAGTAATAATATCCCTAAATTAGCCCCTATGGTAATAATATTCCACATCCTGGCCCCGTGTGTCTCATTCCTGGCTCCAGCCATATGTTCTCGCATCCTGCCCTCATGAGTATCCATTCTACCCCATATGATCTCCACATCCTGCCCCATATGTCTCCATCGTATCCATCCTGCCACATGATCCAATCCTGCCCCATGTCTTTAATTCTGCCCCGTGTCTCCAATCATGCCCCGTGTCTACATTCTGCCCATGCCTCCAGTCCTGCCCCCATTGTGTCCAGCAATCTGCCCCAGCATGTCCAGCATATTGCCCCAGTGTCCAGCAATCTGCCCCAGTGTCTCCAGCATATTGCCCCCAGTGTGTCCAGCATTGCCCCCAGACAGTGTGTCCAGCAATCTGCCCCAGTGCGTCCAGCATTGCCCCCAGACAGTGTGTCCAGAATATTACCACCAGTGTGTCCAGAAATCTGCCCCAGTAAGTCCAGCATTTCCCCCAGTGTCTCCAGCATTGCCCCAGTGTCCTCCAGCTCCAGCAATCTGCCCCAATGTCCTCCAGCATTGCCCCAGTGTCCTCCAGCATTGCCCCAGTGTCCTCCAGCATTGCCCCAGTGTCCTCCAGCAATATGCCCCAGTGTCCTCCAGCAATCTGTCCCAGTGTCATCCAGCAATCTGCCCCAGTGTCATCCAGCCATCTGCCCGTGTCCTCCAGCATTGCCCCAGTGTCTTCCAGCATTGCCCCAGTGTCCTCCAACAATCTGCCCCAGTGTCTTCCAGCCATCTGCCCCAGTGTCCTCCAGCCATCTGCCCCAGTGTCCTCCAGCCATCTGCCCCAGTGTCCTCCAGCATTGCCCCAGTGTCCTCCAGCATTGCCCCAGTGTCCTCCAGCCATCTGCCCCAGTGTCCTCCAGCATTGCCCCAGTGTCCTCCTGCCATCTGCCCCAGTGTCCTCCTGCCATCTGCCCCAGTGTCCTCCAGCCATCTGCCCCAGTGTCCTCCAGCCATCTGCCCCAGTGTCCTCCAGCATTGCCCCAGTGTCCTCCAGCCATCTGCCCCAGTGTCCTCCAGCATTGCCCCAGTGTCCTCCAGCATTGCCCCAGTGTCCTCCAGCCATCTGCCCCAGTGTCCTCCTGCCATCTGCCCCAGTGTCCTCCAGCCATCTGCCCCAGTGTCCTCCAGCCATCTGCCCCAGTGTCCTCCAGCATTGCCCCAGTGTCCTCCAGCCATCTGCCCCAGTGTCCTCCAGCATTGCCCCAGTGTCCTCCAGCCATCTGCCCCAGTGTCCTCCAGCATTGCCCCAGTGTCCTCCAGCATTGCCCCAGTGTCCTCCAGCATTGCCCCAGTGTCCTCCAGCCATCTGCCCCAGTGTCCTCCAGCATTGCCCCAGTGTCCTCCTGCCATCTGCCCCAGTGTCCTCCAGCCATCTGCCCCAGTGTCCTCCAGCCATCTGCCCCAGTGTCCTCCAGCATTGCCCCAGTGTCCTCCAGCCATCTGCCCCAGTGTCCTCCAGCATTGCCCCAGTGTCCTCCAGCATTGCCCCAGTGTCCTCCAGCATTGCCCCAGTGTCCTCCAGCCATCTGCCCCAGTGTCCTCCAGCATTGCCCCAGTGTCCTCCAGCATTGCCCCAGTGTCCTCCAGCATTGCCCCAGTGTCCTCCAGCCATCTGCCCCAGTGTCCTCCAGCATTGCCCCAGTGTCCTCCTGCCATCTGCCCCAGTGTCCTCCAGCCATCTGCCCCAGTGTCCTCCAGCCATCTGCCCCAGTGTCCTCCAGCATTGCCCCAGTGTCCTCCAGCATTGCCCCAGTGTCCTCCAGCATTGCCCCAGTGTCCTCCAGCATTGCCCCAGTGTCCTCCAGCCATCTGCCCCAGTGTCCTCCAGCATTGCCCCAGTGTCCTCCTGCCATCTGCCCCAGTGTCCTCCAGCCATCTGCCCCAGTGTCCTCCAGCCATCTGCCCCAGTGTCCTCCAGCATTGCCCCAGTGTCCTCCTGCCATCTGCCCCAGTGTCCTCCAGCCATCTGCCCCAGTGTCCTCCAGCCATCTGCCCCAGTGTCCTCCAGCCATCTGCCCCAGTGTCCTCCAGCCATCTGCCCCAGTGTCCTCCAGCATTGCCCTCAGTGTGTCCAGTCCACCGTTGTAAAAAAAAAAACCAAAGTCTCCTCACCTGTCCTCGCTCCAGCGCCGCGGTGAGCTCCCTCCAACAGAGCACACTCGCCGGCGACTGACAATGACGTCAGACGCCGGCGACGTGTGCGCCTGCGGCCGACATCAGCCGCCAGCCTCCAATTGGCTGGCGGCTGGTGTTAACTATTGACGTGCGGGCGCGTGCCCGCACGTCAATAGGAAACCGCCGCAGGCAGCGCCGGAAGGGGCCCGGTGAGCAGATGAGAAGGGGCCCGATGCGGGCCCCCTCTCTCTGCCCACCGGCTACGGCAGGGGGCCGGGGGCGGGCACATAAATGCCGGCGGCGGCCGCCGGCAGCGGCATTCGAATAACAGATGATCAGAGGGTCAACAGTGCGGTAGCCCAGGGCCCCCCCAGACCACTGGGCCCTGGGCTACCGCCCATATTGACCCTCTGATAATCCGCCCCTGACGGGGGGCATACACACTGGAGCGTCTTATGGGGGCCATAAACCTTTATGGAGCAGTGTACGGAGGCATACACTATGGAGCATCTTATGGGGGCCATCAACCTTTATGGAGCAGTGTACGGGGGGCATACACTATGGAGCATCTTATGGGGGCCATAAACCTTTATGGAGCAGTGTACGGGGGGCATACACTATGGAGCATCTTATGGGGGCCATAAACCATAATGGAGCAGTGTATGGGGCATATACTATGGAGCATCTTATGGGGGCCATCAACCATAATGGAGCAGCTTATGGGGCATATGGATGGGAGAAGCAAATTAAAGGATGGGAGCAGCACATGACAGAACGGGGGCGCAGGATGGGAGCAGCACATGCCAGAACGGGGGCACAGGATGGGAGCAGCACATGACAGAACGGGGGCACAGGATGGGAGCAGCACATGACAGGATGGGGGCGCAGAATGGGAGCAGCAAATGACAGAATGGAGGTGCAGGATGGGTGCAGAACATGTCAGAATGGAGGCGCAGGATAGCTGCAGCACATGTCAGAATGGGGGCGCAGGATGGGAGCAGCACATGTCACAATGGGGGCGCAGGATGGGAGCAGCACATGACAGAATGGGGGCGCAGGATGGGTACACATGACAGAATGGGGGCGCAAGATGGGTGCAACACATGCCAGGATGGGGGTGCAGGATGGGTGCAGCACATGACAGGATGGGGACGCAGGATGGAGCAGCACATGTCAGAATGGGGGTGCAGGATGGGTGCAGCACATGTCAGAATGGGGGCGCAGGATGGAGCAGCTCATGACAGGATGGGGATGCAGGATGGAGCAGCACATACCAGGATGGGGATGCAGGATGGAGCAGCACATGACAGGATGGGGACGCAGGATGGAGCAGCACATACCAGGATGGAGACCATATACCAATATAGATGCTCGCCACCCGGGCGTAGAACGGGTTCAATAGCTAGTATGATTATATACTGCACATACTGTGTGTACCAGGATATTAGAAGAGAAATAGGATATGTAAAATGATAGTATTTTTATAGTATTTTTATTCCTCTAGTTTACTTAACAAATTTGCTGTAAATCCTATTGTGGATAGGAGCAGTATTATTGTTCCCTGGCACCTTTAAATAATGATTCACTCTGGCTTATGAAGCTGGATAATTTGTGCGTGCATTGCCCGTGATGCTGAAATTATATGATACAGCACGGAGCACTACTGCGATGTATCGGTCTCATAGCAATTGTAGAACAACTTGCGCTCACGTGGAATGGACGGGAAGTGCTTCATGCACACCGATGATCTGTGTACTTGTCGCTGGGACAACATGTCGGGATAGGTACTTCCGGGGTATGCTGACCTAAGATGGCGCAGCTTCCAGTCCACGCGGACCCCGGAGGCCGACAGGTGATTTCTATTTGGTATGTATGATTCGTGTAGGTCTGGGTATAAATAGGTGGTTTGTTCAATTGGGAAGTTTATGCACCCCTTCTGAGGAAGATCTAAATCGAAACGCGTGTCAAGGGGGACACTGGATGTGACTGCACAATGGGTATTTATATCTGTCCCTGGCTCTTATACGGTCTACTATATGCTACTTTACTTAGTTACCTTGAGCTATGGTGTGCACAATACTGTCTCTGATTTCCCCTGGGAGTTGTGCACCTTACATTATTTAATTTTAGATCTTTTACAGGCACCTTACATCTCTCTAGGAGGAATCAGAGATAAATAATAGATCCCCAGGTGTGCCTCTTTTTCTATTCATGTATCTCACATCCCTGTGCATATTATAATCATCTGCACTATGCACTTTACTATGCATTAACCTATACTTTCTACCTCATTGAGATGTTGATTTTACAATATTGGTTGTAATTTATTAGGATGTGGTATACTCTGCTTTGTTATTTTTAGGGCACAGATTCTATTACTTTTTGTCTAGTGTTTGCTTTTTTTCCATCTACTGTATGGTCTGCTTTCATCTCCAATTACTTTATATTTATTTTTAAAAATATTATGTAAATTAAAATTATTTACTTGGTTTGTAACCTTGTGTTGGAGAACTTTGTTTTTTCTACACAGTTTTAAATAGCTGGCCTGTAGGTAACTATTTTTAACAGCAAACTGGTGTCAATAATTTTGCTAAGGATATGTGCACATGTTGCGGATTAGGCTTAGGAATTTCTGGTGCGGATTCTGCCTCTCCTGGCAGAAAACGCACCTGCGGTATTTTTTTGTGCGTTTTTGCTGCAGTTTTCTTGCGGATTTGCTGCGTTTTTTACCCCTGCGGTTTTCTATAATGGAATGGGTACAAAAACGCTGCAGGTTCACAAAAAAGAAGTGATATGCTACTTCTTTTAAACCGCAGCGTTTCCGCAGCGGATTTTCAGCAAAGTGTGCACAGCATTTTTTTTTCTCATTGATTTACATTGTACTGTAAATAAATTGCGGATCTGCAGCGTTTCTGCACCTCAAAAAACGCTGCGGATCCGCACAGAATCCGCAACGTGTGCACATACCTTAACACACTGCAATAAAATTTAAATGGAGGCCAGAAATGGCAGAATTTTGAGCGCACTTATATGTGACCCATATGATGGACAAACCACAGTTTTAAATAGATGGATTTTTAGCACTGTAATATGGAAAGGATCTGGCTATATTCTGCAGTGCCAACAAGCAAATGGAAGTGAAAAACGGTGTTCTCTGGATTGCTTTTTAACAAATAATCAGGATTAAGATCCAAAATAAATTTTTCCTGGCCCCTGAAACCTGGGGCTATGTCTAGAAATATCTGTAAAAGCAGCAGCAGACAGAACTGGAATGGACCCTCTCTCTTGCTATATGCACTGCAGTCTGCCACTGATATCTATGCAGCTGGATTAGTCCTCAGAAGGACTGTTAGTTGAGATGGATATGTGTATAATAGATGGTGGTATGCCTACACTAAGAAACAAGAAATTTCTCCCTAGCTCAGCAGCACCTCTCCCTACACTGGCTGATTCCGGAGTAGACTGTGACGAGCATGGTGGTGCCAGGTCTGATATAGACCTTATGATGTTGTGCGGCCAGCCAATCACTGTAATGCCACAACCAACATGGCTGCGGTATTGCAGCATGTGGCAGACAATCCCTGCATGTTCATTGGCTCTCTAAAGAGTGTCAAACATGCAAGGCGGGGACCCGTGCTCCCACCGAGCAACCTTGGAAATACTCATCGTGCTCCGAGCATCTCGAGCGATGAGATGCTAGGGCCAGTACAGAGTAGTGGTGAGCATGCTCACTCATCACTAGTCTTAGCTATCTGTTCTGAGGTCCATATTTGTGCAGCTGGTCTAGGTTTTGAATTAATTTAGAGATATGGTCTTCAATCTAAACTTATTTATGTTGACATAGAGGTTGGGCAGGACTGCAAAAATGAAAAGCCAAGGATGTTTTGTAGCAAATCCTACAGTATTTGGGAAGAAGTTGTTATGGCATTCAGGGCCAGATGTAGAAGAACAACTGCAATCAGAGAAGATGTAACATATCAGGAAATGGTCAGCTCAGCTGTTATGTCTGTTTTAATAGATCCTTTTATTCCACAAAACATATGCAAGTCTCCATGTAGTCCAGGTCTACGGGAAAAAAGGTTTTTACAAGAGATATGTGGATCCATTCGCAGGACTCTGGTACTTCAACCTGGTCGATAGTCTTTGGCTGCTGGACAGGAGCTCTGTGAATCTTTCACCTTCCCGCATCTGGGCTGGAGGATTATCATCTGTGTGTCACATCATGATCATGATGTGCAAACCTGGCTAATCAGAAGCCACGCCTGTGATCTCAGAAGGTAAAATATTGGCAGAGTTCCTGTCTAACGTATAAAAACTACTAATCTGGCTAAATGACCAGAGTCTTGCGAATCGCTCTGCCCATCTCTAAGTGTCACAATTCCTCTAGTCAAAAGGACATATCTCTATGCAGTTTGAGGTTGTTATGTCTACAGACACAATGTGACAAGAAAGGGATGGAAATGGTGGGAAACAAGTTTGGGAAACAGCCCAGGACATATAGTCTACTTAATTTATCATTGGTCCACAGACTTGGACACAGACAGTTTAACAGGATGAACCCATCCACGTCAGCAATTTAGGGGGTCAATTACAATTTCTTAACAACAGAGCTGTCAGACCCAAATCAGAGGTTGGGACTAGGCAGAGGTACAGAAGTCAACAGCAAATGGTCCAACAATGTCAAGTGACCCACCGGGAAAGAGAACAGAAGGGGAGGCACGAGTCCGGGAGGTATCTGTTTTTTTATTTTATTACGGCCACATTGAAGTAGTTGTCAATTAGTGGACAGTCGTTTTAATAAATAAATCCACTTAGTAGCTAAATATATGTACTATTTTGCTAACATGCCTCTGGGCAGCATTCTGCTTATTCACCTATAGTACAACACAATAAATAAAATCAAACCTTTCTTTCTGGGACGACAGTGCTCGAGACATCATTATTATGCTCCACCAAATGTTCTGAAGACTGGAAAGTGACAGTGATATCAGGGTTGACTTGAGGTCTGTGTGTCTTCTGTATTCTTGGGAACTCTCTCATTTCCAGTGGGTTGTACTTATTCTCTAAATTGTCCTGTGCTCAATCACCTTTGTGTGTGATTCTTTCTGTTCTGTTTATCCCCTCATGTAACACTTTATGTCTCCATGCATCTACTTATTTGCCCTTTACCTGTTCATCTACTTGCCATTTTTTTTTCTATGCAGGCTTTCTGACTGTTGGAGATCACGGCTGAATCCAATTCCAGAGTGGAGGGGGCTTCAGAGTGGGAAAGCAGCAGTGGGCATGGCAGAGGAGCAGTGCAGCATTTAGTGCAAGTGGATGCCACAACTTGTGAAGAGGCAATGTGGAGCAATTATGTGGTATGTCAGGCAGCAGTGACCTACCCCTGGAATCACTGTTCCCTCTATGCTGGGAGCTCTGGAATTCATACAATTAAGAAATACCACACTTTTCAAACAGGTATATTGGTAATTGGGCTTGTTCAGATTGCTCAGATATGAAGGAACATTGTCTGGAGTGCACTGAGCCCAAACACCTGTCTGCTTTTGCTAGTGTTAGCCCTTAAGCTATGTTCATAGGAGGAGGCAAGGCCCATGTTGTCACCATCATCACATAGTGCTTCTTATTATGAAACATCACCCAAGAGTCATCAAAATGAAGAACTAACAGTGCTGTTGATGCGTGTGGAAACAAACTAGGTAGATTATGCAAGATTTTTCTCAGCAGGACACAAACTCTTTAAAGATATTATATCATCATCGACATCCATGTTCTGAATTTTTCCTCACCAAAATTAAGTTTTTTTCATTCAATTGAAATCAATTTTCAGAAACTCCCTGTATATGCAAAAATTCACATCCAAATCCCCTGTAACAGCTTCATTTTAATTTATGGTTTCATCCAGCAAGCTGTGTCTGTAAAGTGTCCATCCATGCGCACTATGTTCTTTCCTGTTTTATGTTCCTCTGCTTTTTCATCCTGGAAACTGCACTGATTCCTTCCTTCCCTTACATAATTAAAGGTCTAGTGCCCTTGCTCTCATCTCGCTAGAGGAAACCACTTGCCTTGTTCTGAGTTTTGTGATGCATCAGGAGTATATCAAATTGGAAGAGCATGACGGGAAGAGGCTCCAAGCTTCTTTGCTATGTAAAGAGCATTTTTGTTCTCTACAATAACCTTTGTCTCCCTCTTGGCTATCTCTTCTTCCACTGAAAAACTACTTACTGGAAGTTCTAAGTAGGGCAAAGAGTTTTGTGATAATAATGTCAGTAGGGTGCTCTATTTCATTGACTTTCTATAGCAATGAGTTCCAGAGCAGCACTGTGCAGATAGCAAGAGCAGGAACTGGACCATGCTGAAGAGCAATTTTGTCTTGCAGTTGTGTGGTGGCAGGATGAAGGCTTACAGATCAACGTAGACATTACATGGAACAGAACATGAGGCTGGTGAGGCTTGAACATGTAGAGTGAAAATGCATATTAAAACAGGTGCAATAGTGTTCTATGGCTATGTAAGGGGGTCCATGAATGGCAGCGCTTCCCAGGACTCACATTCAAAGATGATATTTCATATTTTTTTATTTCATAACTTAAAATAGAAGAGATACAACGCGTTTCGGATACAGTATATATCCTTCTTCAGGTATCATAAAAACACAGTACAAATCCTACTAGTATAAAATTCAATTACACTTATATATAGTATCACACCTTTTATCCCAGTCTCAGAAACTTGATTTGGGGTGTGGACCAAGTTCAGGAAAACACCCACTGATTGATACAGCCTTGTTAACATTGATGCAAGGAAGAGAGAAAAAAAAATAAAAAAATAAAAAAATATGTATCAAAGGGAAAAAAAAAAAAAAAAAATCCTTTAAACTCTCTCTATGATATCATTCAATCCATTTGGAAATAATGTTCCCAAACGATATATCCAAAACGTTTCTTTCCTGTTTAAAAGAGCATTCCTGTTTGCAACTCCAGAGGGTATCTGCTCCACTGGAGTTACTTTTATGTTAAAAATTTTATTATGTTTAAGTAGTAGATGCCTTGAGAGACTATGTTTTAAAAAGACATTTTTTGCTCTATTTCTGTGGCCATTAATGCGGGACCGCAGTGTCTGTACAGTGCGTCCCACATACTGCAAGCCACAACTGCATGTGATGACATATACAACATGATCACTACTACAGGTGAGTCTTTGTGAGATTTCAAAGACATCACCAGTATTATTGCATTTAATAGTTTTAGCCCCATGATCTAGGATCCCACAGGTGCAACATTTTTTGGAGTTACATTTAAAAACTCCGGTGCCTTGAAGAACTCCACATAAAGTTTGATCCTTATTTTTATAAATGTTTTTTCTTTTTGGATCCAACTGTTTTTTTAATTTACTGGGGGCCACCAAATTTTTCAAAGTTTTCCCCCTTCTATATGTAATCCCTGGTTTATCAGGGAGATGTTTTCCCAAGACAGGGTCACGCTTCAAGATGTACCAATATTTAGAAAGCACAGTTCTTATGATTTTATTGCCCCTATTGAATGTTGTCACAAAATTCAATTTCCAGCGATCATCACTTTTTTCCTTACCAGTAGTCAAAGTGTCCCCCTTCCTGGTTTTTCCTTTTAAACATTCTTCCTGTGTTTTTATTTTGTTGTCCCTATATGCACCATTTATCAAATTTTTCGGGTATCTTTTTTCTTTAAATTTTCTTTTTAGAATTTTAGACTGAGCTACATAATCAGATTCTCTCGTACAATTCTTTCTGATGCGATAAAATTGGCTGTGGGGTATATTAACCTTCCACTTCTTGTAATGTGCACTATTGAAATCTAAAAAGCCATTTGAATCCACTTTTTTGAAGTGGGATTTCGTGATGATTTTTTTACCACTATGGCTGATCTCTAAATCAAGAAATACCATTTTTTCTTTATTAATTAGTGATGTAAAGGTAATCCCCCAGGTGTTATTATTGAGCTCCTTTATGAATTGTGCCGCTTCCTCCTCTGTCCCCTTCCATATGATAATCAGATCATCTATGAAGCGCTTATAAAGCCTTATTTTGTCATAGAAAACAGGCTTAGAAAGTGACGATGAGGACTCGAATCGCCCCATGAATAAGTTTGCGAAACTTGGCGCGACCCGAGTCCCCATCGCGGTGCCGAGCAACTGTAAGTACAGTACGCCTTCAAAAATGAACACATTGTGTTCAAGAATGAATTTCAGACCCTTTAACAGAAAATCTCTTTGTTCGGGGAGCATCTCTGTCTTTGCTAAATAAAAACCCACTGCATTTACCCCCATTTCGTGATCTATGTTGGAATATAATGAATTAACATCCAATGAGATAAAGGAATAATTATCTTCCCATTCAATATCCCTCAGCTCCTCGATTAATTGTGTGGAATCTCTCAAATATGAAGGAAGAGACTTTACTAGATCTTGTAGAAACAGGTCAATATAATGAGAAAGATGACAAGTTAAAGACCCTATTCCTGATATAATTGGTCTACCAGGTGGTTTTTCACAGTTCTTATGCACTTTTGGTAGATGATAAAATAACGCCATGGTTGGCGCAGGATTTGATAAAAACCTTTTTTCTGTTTTATTGAGAATGTTCCTCTCATAGGCTTCCTTAATCATATGGTGATAGTCCCGAACAAAGGATTGTGTAGGATCTTCTTTTAGAATTTTGTAATATCTCATATCAGACAATATGTTCAAAGCTTCCTCAATATAGTCAGATCTGTTTTGCACAACTACTCCCCCTCCTTTATCAGCTTGCCTTATTACTATATCTGTATTTTGTCTCAAATCCTCCAATGCCATTTTCTCTCTTTTAGAGATATTGTTCTCCTTTTTTATCTTGTTTTTTCCAGTTCCATGCTTTTGGATTTTATGTTTATTATTATTATTTTCCCATTTCCTAAATTCTTCAGATACTAATGAAAAAAAGGTATCTATATTTGGTCCTCGGATATATACTGTATCCGAAACGCGTTGTATCTCTTCTATTTTAAGTTATGAAATAAAAAAATATGAAATATCATCTTTGAATGTGAGTCCTGGGAAGCGCTGCCATTCATGGGCTGGATGTGCTTTTCTTGAACTACTCATCCTGTGTGAGCCTTACTCTGGCTCTCTCACTTGGATCCACCCGAGGCAAGCTGCAAGCCCTGTATATTGAAAAGTATCTCAGAGGGAATTTGGAGGATACACGATCTAAAGCCATTTTAGTCTTTTATCAGGTGAGTGCATAAAATTGTGCACCCTTTAAAGACTATAATATTGTGTTTACGCACTTAGGGCGCCGCGATTTGTCTGTTCTTCTCTCCCAAACAGGGTTTTTTTGTATATTGTTACCGAAAGGAGTTCTTCCTAATCGGTTGAAGATCGACACCCCAGACAGCAAAGGGGAGCGAGCAGCCTAGAGTGAAAATGGAGTATTATAACAACAGAATTGAGAGGAGAAAGGAGCTGTTATCATCCATTAAGAACATGACTAATACAAGGTTGGATAATTCTTGTACTGAACCTGTGATTGATATTGAGACAAAAAGGACCATCACTGGTCTTTTTTTGGACTTTGAAAAACATATGAAGATGGAAATAAGACATCAGATTGATGCAGAATTTCTAGGTATTTGTATTCATCAAAAAATTGTTCCAAATGGTTTGAAGATACATTTTAATAGTACTTTTTCAGATGACAGTAATTTTACCAATAATTGGAATAATATTTTAAATGATTGTTCTTATAGTCTTATGAGTTTGTTAGTGGAAAAGCGTTCTGAGCTAGCCAGTAAAGCCACAATGATTTGTGAAAAGAAATTACTTGAACTTGAAAAGTTTAAAAGTTTACATTTTTTTAATTTGGTGAATGATGACATTACCAGGAAACTCAAAGTATTTGAAAATGATCTAGTAGATGTAAAAATAAAAAATTTTCGTAGGGATACTGTTAAAACTAAACCAATGTCAAAGGAACCAATCAGGAATAAAAACCTGATAGGTATCAATGGACCAACAAAGAAAAAACCTACTAATTTAAGAACAGAAGTCCTGGTCCCACAGGAATTAGGTTTAAAACAAACAAGGACTATAATCAATTCAAATATAAAAAATATACATGATATTGAAACAACTATATCTCAAATTAAATTACCTCTAAATACATCTACCCCAGAGAACATTCACACCATATTGAATAAAAATGCAAAAAAGAAAAAACCTCCACCCATTGAAAAAAACATTCCATTAGAGCCCAGGATCATTATAATGAAAAATGCTCCAACATTACCTCTCCCTAATCCTGGACTTCCCCCATTGGAAATTCCTACTGCTTCCCACAGGTTGGAAATTTCCAATGTTGAATTTGATATAAATGAACTAACTATCCATGATCATACAGAATCCCCATCTACATTCACCACAGTATTACAAGCGCCCACTCCATCACCATCTTCAGTAGTATCCAACATCTCTTTTTTAGAGATAGGTCCCACACGTCCAAGTGTTTCAGAAATAATTTTACCACCACTAATCAGTTCTTCACAAACAGCTCAAATTTTCAGTCCAATACAAAAGAATCATATTACAAATTACTTCGCACCAACTGTAATATCAAGATCCAAAAAAAGAAAAGTAGAGCAAGAGGAAAAAGAGGAAAGGGATCTAATAGAAATCTGAGAATATGTAAAAAAACAAGAAACCCTGAAACTTATAAACAACTAAATCCGCCTCTGGTTAAAATATTTAATTTGTCGTCCCATATTTTATCCTTCTCAGAAATGGAAATTTTAAGTAGGGGACTAAATTTCTGCCCTGCTCAAGATATGAATGCATTCGATCTTTTTCTCGATTTAAATGCATACACTCGTAAACTCACTCTTAAAAGGCATTTCTTGTTGAACGAAAAAAATGGGGACATTGGGGATCCCCCAAAAATACTGATCCCAATAGAGACAAACAAAGAAAGGGAATATATCCATAAGGAGGTACACCCAAAATCTCTATTTAATCCTCATCAACACCGAGGACCAAATATAGATACCTTTTTTTCATTAGTATCTGAAGAATTTAGGAAATGGGAAAATAATAATAATAAACATAAAATCCAAAAGCATGGAACTGGAAAAAACAAGATAAAAAAGGAGAACAATATCTCTAAAAGAGAGAAAATGGCATTGGAGGATTTGAGACAAAATACAGATATAGTAATAAGGCAAGCTGATAAAGGAGGGGGAGTAGTTGTGCAAAACAGATCTGACTATATTGAGGAAGCTTTGAACATATTGTCTGATATGAGATATTACAAAATTCTAAAAGAAGATCCTACACAATCCTTTGTTCGGGACTATCACCATATGATTAAGGAAGCCTATGAGAGGAACATTCTCAATAAAACAGAAAAAAGGTTTTTATCAAATCCTGCGCCAACCATGGCGTTATTTTATCATCTACCAAAAGTGCATAAGAACTGTGAAAAACCACCTGGTAGACCAATTATATCAGGAATAGGGTCTTTAACTTGTCATCTTTCTCATTATATTGACCTGTTTCTACAAGATCTAGTAAAGTCTCTTCCTTCATATTTGAGAGATTCCACACAATTAATCGAGGAGCTGAGGGATATTGAATGGGAAGATAATTATTCCTTTATCTCATTGGATGTTAATTCATTATATTCCAACATAGATCACGAAATGGGGGTAAATGCAGTGGGTTTTTATTTAGCAAAGACAGAGATGCTCCCCGAACAAAGAGATTTTCTGTTAAAGGGTCTGAAATTCATTCTTGAACACAATGTGTTCATTTTTGAAGGCGTACTGTACTTACAGTTGCTCGGCACCGCGATGGGGACTCGGGTCGCGCCAAGTTTCGCAAACTTATTCATGGGGCGATTCGAGTCCTCATCGTCACTTTCTAAGCCTGTTTTCTATGACAAAATAAGGCTTTATAAGCGCTTCATAGATGATCTGATTATCATATGGAAGGGGACAGAGGAGGAAGCGGCACAATTCATAAAGGAGCTCAATAATAACACCTGGGGGATTACCTTTACATCACTAATTAATAAAGAAAAAATGGTATTTCTTGATTTAGAGATCAGCCATAGTGGTAAAAAAATCATCACGAAATCCCACTTCAAAAAAGTGGATTCAAATGGCTTTTTAGATTTCAATAGTGCACATTACAAGAAGTGGAAGGTTAATATACCCCACAGCCAATTTTATCGCATCAGAAAGAATTGTACGAGAGAATCTGATTATGTAGCTCAGTCTAAAATTCTAAAAAGAAAATTTAAAGAAAAAAGATACCCGAAAAATTTGATAAATGGTGCATATAGGGACAACAAAATAAAAACACAGGAAGAATGTTTAAAAGGAAAAACCAGGAAGGGGGACACTTTGACTACTGGTAAGGAAAAAAGTGATGATCGCTGGAAATTGAATTTTGTGACAACATTCAATAGGGGCAATAAAATCATAAGAACTGTGCTTTCTAAATATTGGTACATCTTGAAGCGTGACCCTGTCTTGGGAAAACATCTCCCTGATAAACCAGGGATTACATATAGAAGGGGGAAAACTTTGAAAAATTTGGTGGCCCCCAGTAAATTTAAAAAAACAGTTGGATCCAAAAAGAAAAAACATTTATAAAAATAAGGATCAAACTTTATGTGGAGTTCTTCAAGGCACCGGAGTTTTTAAATGTAACTCCAAAAAATGTTGCACCTGTGGGATCCTAGATCATGGGGCTAAAACTATTAAATGCAATAATACTGGTGATGTCTTTGAAATCTCACAAAGACTCACCTGTAGTAGTGATCATGTTGTATATGTCATCACATGCAGTTGTGGCTTGCAGTATGTGGGACGCACTGTACAGACACTGCGGTCCCGCATTAATGGCCACAGAAATAGAGCAAAAAATGGCTTTTTAAAACATAGTCTCTCAAGGCATCTACTACTTAAACATAATAAAATTTTTAACATAAAAGTAACTCCAGTGGAGCAGATACCCTCTGGAGTTGCAAACAGGAATGCTCTTTTAAACAGGAAAGAAACGTTTTGGATATATCGTTTGGGAACATTATTTCCAAATGGATTGAATGATATCATAGAGAGAGTTTAAAGGATTTTTTTTTTTTTTTTTTCCCTTTGATACATATTTTTTTATTTTTTTTATTTTTTTTTCTCTCTTCCTTGCATCAATGTTAACAAGGCTGTATCAATCAGTGGGTGTTTTCCTGAACTTGGTCCACACCCCAAATCAAGTTTCTGAGACTGGGATAAAAGGTGTGATACTATATATAAGTGTAATTGAATTTTATACTAGTAGGATTTGTACTGTGTTTTTATGATACCTGAAGAAGGATATATACTGTATCCGAAACGCGTTGTATCTCTTCTATTTTAAGTTATGAAATAAAAAAATATGAAATATCATCTTTGAATGTGAGTCCTGGGAAGCGCTGCCATTCATGGGCTGGATGTGCTTTTCTTGAACTACTCATCCTGTGTGAGCCTTACTCTGGCTCTCTCACTTGGATCCACCCGAGGCAAGCTGCAAGCCCTGTATATTGAAAAGTATCTCAGAGGGAATTTGGAGGATACACGATCTAAAGCCATTTTAGTCTTTTATCAGGTGAGTGCATAAAATTGTGCACCCTTTAAAGACTATAATATTGTGTTTACGCACTTAGGGCGCCGCGATTTGTCTGTTCTTCTCTCCCAAACAGGGTTTTTTTGTATATGTAAGGGGGTCGACATCATTGCGGGTACCTGCGTGCTCAGTCCGGAATTAGAGAGGCTGCATCCCCTGTTCCTGGGGGGAAGCTTTTGTGAGGCGGACCTTCCCCTGGTGCCTGGGGGAAGCCCTAGGGTTGCAGACCTTCCTGCTAACCGAGGGGGCGGAGAAAGAGGAGGAAAAAGCGAGTGCAGAGGGAGAGTTTGTAGCGAATGGAGGGCAGTGCGCAGAGCAGTGAGAGGCGCACTCTAAATCCCCTTCCCTCACCCCAGAGTATTGGTGCTGCGACAGGTGACATAGAGTAGAGCAGAGCCATGCACATAGAGCAGAGCCGTGCACACAGAGCAGAGTCATGCACACCGAGCAGACGAGAAGGACAGGGATCGCTGCGCTGAGGGGAGCTGTGTGTGTGTCCAGCAGCAGCAGCCATCTGGGGAGCGCCGGGGTGATCCAGTCCAGCGTCCGCCATCTCCCGTCACCAGCAGCGGGATAGGTGGCATTTCCTTAAGAAGAGGATGCAAAAAACCTTGAAACGCGTAGAATAAACTACTGTTAAAGTTTAATAACTTTCTGGAATCTCTTCATTTGGGCAGCGCAGACGAAATCCACGTATTCCTTTTTAAAACCCCCCTTTTTAATAGAGGCAGAGTTTGCCCTGATGGCTCTGGATGGAGAGGAGAGGACCTCTGTTATGTTACGGCCTCCCCATAAGCGAGATACCTTTGACAAAGTACTACAGATTTTAGAAAAGATGCACGGAGACCCCACAGATGTAGTAGAATTGCGCGTAAGTCTATTTAGCCATATTCAAAGGGAGGGGGAGAGACTGACCCAATACATGAACGTGCTGCAAAAAATTCATGCTGCAATTACCAAGCGAGGTGATGTAGGCATAGGACCCCCCGATATAGTTTTGCGAAACCAGTTAGTGACAGGCCTTGGCTCACACAAAGCTGCTTAGGCAACATGCACCATGCACCATGCAACATGCAACATGCACCATGCACCATACAACATGCACCATGCACCATGCAACATGCACCATGCAACATGCACCATGCAACATGCACCATGCAACATGCACCATACAACATACAAAATACAACATACAACATACACCATGCAACATGCACCATATAACATACACCATGCAACATGCAACATGCACCATACAACATACAACATACACCATGCACCATGCAACATGCACCATACAACATACAGGTCCTTCTCAAAAAATTAGCATATAGTGTTAAATTTCATTATTTACCATAATGTAATGATTACAATTAAACTTTCATATATTATAGATTCATTATCCACCAACTGAAATTTGTCAGGTCTTTTATTGTTTTAATACTGATGATTTTGGCATACAACTCCTGATAACCCAAAAAACCTGTCTCAATAAATTAGCATATCAAGAAAAGGTTCTCTAAACGACCTATTACCCTAATCTTCTGAATCAACTAATTAACTCTAAACACATGCAAAAGATACCTGAGGCTTATATAAACTCCCTGCCGGGTTCATTACTCAAAACCCCCATCATGGGTAAGACTAGCGACCTGACAGATGTCAAGAAGGCCATCATTGACACCCTCAAGCCAGAGGGTAAGACCCAGAAAGAAATTTCTCAACAAATAGGCTGTTCCCAGAGTGCTGTATCAAGGCACCTCAATGGTAAGTCTGTTGGAAGGAAACAATGTGGCAGAAAACGCTGTACAACGAGAAGAGGAGACCGGACCCTGAGGAAGATTGTGGAGAAGGACCGATTCCAGACCTTGGGGAACCTGAGGAAGCAGTGGACTGAGTCTGGTGTGGAAACATCCAGAGCCACCGTGCACAGGCGTGTGCAGGAAATGGGCTACAGGTGCCGCATTCCCCAGGTAAAGCCACTTTTGAACCATAAACAGCGGCAGAAGCGCCTGACCTGGGCTACAGAGAAGCAGCACTGGACTGTTGCTAAGTGGTCCCAAGTACTTTTTTCTGATGAAAGCAAATTTTGCATGTCATTCGGAAATCAAGGTGCCAGAGTCTGGAGGAAGACTGGGGAGAAGGAAATGCCAAAATGCCTGAAGTCCAGTGTCAAGTACCCACAGTCAGTGATGGTGTGGGGTGCCATGTCAGCTGCTGGTGTTGGTCCACTGTGTTTCATCAAGGGCAGGGTCAATGCTTTATGGTGATGAAGATTTCATTTTTTCAGCACGACCTGGCACCTGCTCACAGTGCCAAAACCACTGGTAAATGGTTTACTGACCATGGTATTACTGTGCTCAATTGGCCTGCCAACTCTCCTGACCTGAACCCCATAGAGAATCTGTGGGATATTGTGAAGAGAAAGTTGAGAGACGCAAGACCCAACACTCTGGTTGAGCTTAAGGCCGCTATTGAAGCATCCTGGGCCTCCATAACATCTCAGCAGTGTCACAGGCTGATTGCCTCCATGCCACGCCGCATTGAAGCAGTCATTTCTGCCAAAGGATTCCCGACCAAGTATTGAGTGCATAACTGAACATTATTATTTGATGGTTTTTTTGTTTGTTATTAAAAAACACTTTTATTTGATTGGATGGGTGAAATATGCTAATTTATTGAGACAGGTTTTTTGGGTTATCAGGAGTTGTATGCAAAAATCATCAGTATTAAAACAATAAAAGACCTGACAAATGTCAGTTGGTGGATAATGAATCTATAATATATGAAAGTTTAATTGTAATCATTACATTATGGTAAATAATGAAATTTAACACTATATGCTAATTTTTTGAGAAGGACCTGTACACCATGCAACATGCAACATGCACCATACAACATACAACATACACCATGCACCATGCAACATGCACCATGCAACATGCAACATGCACCATGCACTATGCACCATACAACATGCAACATGCAACATACAACATACACCATGCACCATGCAACATGCACGATGCACCATGCACCATACAACATGCAACATGCAACATACAACATACAACATGCACTATGCAACATGAACCATGAAGCATACAACATGCACCATGCAACATGCAACATGCACCATGCAACATGCGTGTGGCCTCTGTTCACACGGGACGCATTACAGTCAGCC
Source organism: Ranitomeya imitator (assembly GCF_032444005.1). Lineage (NCBI taxonomy): Eukaryota > Metazoa > Chordata > Amphibia > Anura > Dendrobatidae > Ranitomeya > Ranitomeya imitator. Next base: position 279,729,401 of record NC_091282.1, on the reverse strand, counting down.
CGCCACATGGTGTTACTAATAGGCTAGGATCCACTTGCTGTGCATACTCTGTGTGAACACTGCTGCAGATTATTTATTTGCACTGGTATGCCAAGCAGCCATTCCCTGATTGTAGGCTGGCTGTTGTGAATTCTGTTATCGAACTCCCTCCTGTGGTCATGAATGGTACTTCGGCGAGTTCTGTCCATGGACTCCCTCTGGTGGCTTATTTCTTTGTTGCGTGGTGACCCTCAAGACTGGGCATTTTCCCTTGCGCCAGGAGATCCTGCATTGCGTGATGTAGATGCGTTTTTTCTGGCGCTTGGATTGCTTTATGATGAACCAAATTCAGTGGATCAGGCAGAGAAAATCTTGCTGGCTTTGTGTCAGGGTCAGGATGAAGCGGAGGTGTACTGTCAGAAGTTTAGAAAGTGGTCTGTGCTTACTCAGTGGAATGAGTGTTCCCTGGCGGCAATTTTCAGAAAGGGTCTTTCTGAAGCCCTTAAGGATGTCATGGTGGGATTTCCCACGCCTGCTGGTCTGAATGAGTCTATGTCCTTGGCCATTCAGATCGATCGGCGCTTGCGTGAGCGCAAAGCTGTGCACCATTTGGCGACATTCTCTGAGCATAGGCCTGAGCCTATGTAGTGTGTTAGAACTTTGACTAGAGCTGAACGGCAAGAACACAGACGTCAGAATGGGCTGTTTTTACTGTGGTGATTCCACTCATGCTATCTCCGATTGTCCTAAGCGCACTAAGCGGTTCGCTAGCTCTGCCACCATTAGTACGGTACAGTCTAAATTTCTTTTGTCCGTTACTCTGATTTGCTCTCTGTCGTCCTATTCTGTTATGGCATTTGTGGATTCAGGCGCTGCCCTGAATTTGATGGACTTGGAGTTTGCCAGGTGCTGTGGTTTTTTCTTGGAGCCCTTGCAGTATCCTATTCCATTGAAAGGAATTGATGCTACGCCTTTGACCAAGAATAAGCCTCAGTACTGGACTCAATTGACCATGTGCATTGCTCCTGCACATCAGGAGGATATTCGCTTTTTGGTGTTGCATAATCTGCATGTTGTGGTCGTTTTGGGGTTGCCATGGCTACAGGTCCATAATCCAGTGTTGGATTGGAAATCTGTCTGTGTCCGGCTGGGGTTGTCAGGGGGTACATGGTGATGTTCCATTGCTGTCAATTTCGCCTTCCACTCCTTCTGAAGTCCCTGAGTTTTTGTCAGATTACCGGGATGTATTTGAAGAGCCCAAATCCGGTGCCTTACCTCCTCATAGGGATTGCGATTGTGCTATTAATTTGATTCCTGGTAGTAAGTTTCCTAAGGGCCGACTGTTTAATTTATCTGTGCCAGAGCACGCCGCTATGCGGAGGTATATGAAGGAATCCTTGGAGAAAGGTCATATTCGCCTGTCGTCATCACCGTTGGGAGCAGGGTTCTTTTCTGTGGCCAAGAAGGATGGCTCTTTGAGACCTTGTATTGATTATCGCCTTCTTAATAAGATCACAGTCAAATTTCAGTACCTTTTGCCGCTGCTGTCTGATTTGTTTGCTCGGATTAAGGGGGCTAGTTGGTTCACCAAGATAGATCTTCGAGGGGCGTATAATCTTGTGCGAATTAAAGAGGGCGATGAATGGAAAACAGCATTTAATACGCCCGAGGGCCATTTTGAGTACCTGGTTATGCCATTCGGGCTTTCTAATGCTCCATCTGTGTTTCAGTCCTTGCATGACATCTTCCGAGAGTACCTGGATAGATTCATGATTGTATATTTGGATGATATTTTGGTCTTTTCGGATGATTGGGAGTCTCATCTGAAGCAGGTCAGAATGGTGTTCCAGGTCCTTTGTGCGAATTCCTTGTTTGTGAAGGGGTCGAAATGTCTCTTTGGGGTTCAGAAGGTTTCATTTTTGGGTTTCATTTTTCCCCTTCTACTATCGAGATGGACCCTGTTAAAGTTCAGGCCATTTATGATTGGACTCAGCCGACATCTGTGAAGAGCCTGCAGAAGTTCCTGGGCTTTGCTAATTTTTACCGTCGCTTCATCGCTAATTTTTCTAGTGTTGCTAAACCGTTGACTGATTTGACCAAGAAAGGTGCTGATGTGGTCAATTGGTCCTCTGCGGCTGTAGAGGCTTTTCAGGAGTTGAAGCATCGTTTTTCTTCTGCCCCTGTGTTGTGCCAGCCAGATGTTTCGCTCCCGTTTCAGGTCGAGGTTGATGCTTCTGAGATTGGAGCAGGGGCTGTTTTGTCGCAAAGAAGTTCTGATGGCTCGGTGATGAAACCATGTGCCTTCTTTTCTAGAAAATTCTCGCCTGCTGAGCGCAATTATGATGTTGGCAATCGAGAGTTGTTGGCCATGAAGTGGGCATTCAAGGAGTGGCGACATTGGCTTGAAGGAGCCAAGCATCGCGTGGTGGTCTTGACGGATCACAAGAATTTGACTTATCTCGAGTCTGCCAAATGGTTGAATCCTAGACAGGCTCGATGGTCGCTGTTTTTCTCCCGTTTTGATTTTGTGGTTTCGTATCTTCCGGGCTCTAAGAATGTGAAGGCTGATGCCCTGTCAAGGAGTTTTGTGCCTGACTCGCCGGGTGTTCCTGAGCCGGCGGGTATTCTCAAAGAGGGGGTCATTTTGTCTGCCATCTCCCCTGATTTGCGGCGCGTGCTGCAGAAGTTTCAGGCTGATAGACCTGACCGATGTCCAGCGGAGAAACTGTTTGTCCCTGATAGATGAACTAGTAGAGCTATCTCTGAGGTTCATTGTTCGGTGTTGGCGGGTCATCCTGGAATCTTTGGTACCAGAGATTTGGTGGATAGATCCTTTTGGTGGCCTTCTTTGTCACGGGATGTGCGTTCTTTTGTGCAGTCCTGTGGGACTTGTGCTTGGGCTAAGCCCTGCTGTTCTCGTGCCAGTGGGTTGCTTTTGCCCTTGCCGGTCCCGAAGAGGCCCTGGACGCATATTTCCGTGGATTTTATTTCAGATCTCCCTGTCTCTCAAAGGATGTCGGTTATTTGGGTGGTTTGTGATCGCTTCTCTAAGATGGTCCATTTGGTACCCTTGTCTAAATTGCCTTCCTCCTCTGATTTGGTGCCATTGTTTTTCCAGCATGTGGTTCGTTTGCATGGCATTCCGGAGAACATCGTCTCAGACAGAGGTTCCCAGTTTGTTTCGAGGTTTTGGCGGTCCTTTTGTGCTAAGATGGGCATTGATTTGTCTTTTTCTTCGGCTTTCCATCCTCAGACAAATGGCGAAACCGAACGAACTAATCAGACTTTGGAAACATATCTGAGATGCTTTGTTTCTGCTGATCAGGATGATTGGGTGTCCTTCTTGCCTTTGGCTGAATTCGCCCTTAATAATAGGGCCAGCTCGGCTACTTTGGTTTCGCCTTTTTTCTGTAATTCTGGTTTCCATCCTCGTTTCTCTTTAGGGCAGGTTGAGCCTTCAGACTGTCCTGGTGTGGATACGGTGGTGGACAGGTTGCAGCAGATTTGGACTCATGTGGTGGACAATTTGACATTGTCCCAGGAGAAGGCTCAATGTTTCGCTAACCGCCGGCGCTGTGTTGGTCCCCGACTTCGTGTTGGGGATTTGGTTTGGTTGTCATCTCGTCATGTTCCTATGAAGATTTCCTCTCCTAAGTTTAAGCCTCGTTTCATTGGTCCGTATAAGATTTCTGAAGTTCTCAATCCTGTGTCATTTCGTTTGGCCCTTCCAGCTTCTTTTGCCATCCATAATGTGTTCCATAGGTCGTTATTGCGGAGATACGTGGCGCCTATGGTTCCCTCCGTTGATCCTCCTGCCCCGGTGTTGGTCGAGGGGGAGTTGGAGTATGTGGTGGAGAAGATTTTGGATTCTCGTATTTCGAGACGGAAACTCCAGTACCTGGTCAAGTGGAAGGGTTATGGTCAGGGTTTTTGCCTCTGATGTTCATGCTGCCGATCTAGTTCGTGCCTTTCATTTGGCTCGTCCTGATCGGCCTAGGGGCCCCTCCTCAAGGGGGGGTACTGTTGTGAATTCTGTTATCGAACTCCGTCCTGTGGTCATGAATGGTACTTCGGCGAGTTCTGTCCATGGACTCCCTCTGGTGGCTGTGAGTGGAGCTGCTGCTTCTGAGGTTCCTTCCACAGGTGACGTAGTTTATTCTTTGGCTGGCTGTTCTATTTAACTCCACTCAGATCGTTACTCCATGCCAGCTGTCAATGTTCTTGTACTGGTTCAGTTCACTCTTGGATCTTTCTGGTGACCTGTCTACTCCAGCAGAAGCTAAGTCCCTGCTAGTTAATTATTTGTTCATTGTTTCCTTGTCCAGTTGGCTATCATGATTTGGCCTTGCTAGCTGGAAGCTCTGGGATGCAGAGTGGCACCTCCGCACCGTGAGTCAGTGCGAGGTCTTTTTGCACACTCTGCGTGGTCTTTTTGTAGGGTTTTGTGCTGACCGCAAAGATACCTTTCCTATCCTCAGTCTGTTTAGTAAGTCTGGCCTCCCTTTGCTAAAACCTGTTTCATTTCTGTGTTTGTGACTTTCATCTTAATTCACAGTCAATATATGTGGGGGGCTGCCTTTTCCTTTGGGGAATTTCTCTGAGGCAAGGTAGGCTTTATTATCTATCTTTAGGGCTACTTAGCTCTTAGGCTGTGAAGAGGCGTCTAGGTCTTGTTAGGTACGCTCCACGGCTATTTCTAGTTGTGTGATAGGATTAGGGGTTGCGGTCAGCAGAGCTCCCACTTCCCAGAGCTTGTCCTGTGTGAGTTTAACCATCAGGTCGTTCCGGGTGCTCCTAACCACCAGGTCCATAACAGCTGGCTGTCTTATTTGGTATTATCACACCTGTGTAGTCGCCATCTTTACTTGGGCCCACTGCACCATGAGAGTGCATTTGATTTGAGGCATAGACAGGTAAGCACCTTTGCCTGTTTTTCTGTGGTGTTTTTCCTAGACTAGTGGAGGTTTTTTCCTCCTTTTTTCCTCCTGTTGTAGTTTTTGCTGTTAGACTAGGACTGGCAAGCGTGAGGACCCTTGATGTGGGTTGCCAGCTTATGTATTGTGGCCATAATATTGACTAATACCTTACATATTTGGATATGTTCCTGTGCACTTTTTTTACTTTTACTTTTTGAGGTGCAGTTGGGCTCTGATGGCTTTGTAAGTTGTGGCCTCTGTTCACACAGGACGCATTACAGTTAGCGCTGGTCAGCCCGCCACATGGCATTACTAATAGGCTAGGATCCAGTTACTGTGCATACTCTGTGTGAACACTGCTGCAGATTATTTATTTGCACTGGTGTGCCAAGCAGCCATTCCCTGATTGTAGGCTGGCGGTCTTATTTGGTATTATCACACCTGTGTAGTCACCATCTTCACTTGGGCCCACTGCACCATGAGAGTGCATTTGATTTGAGGCCTAGACAGGTAAGCACCTTTGCCTATTTTTCTGTGGTGTTTTTCTAGAATAGTGGAGGTTTTTTCCTCCTTTTTTTCCTCCTGTTGTAGAACATGCAACATACAACATGCACCATGCAACATACACCATGCAACATACACCATGCAACATACAACATCCACCATGCAACATACAACATGCACCGTGCAGCATACAACATGCACCATGCAACATACAACATAGAACATGCACCATGCAACATACAACATACACCATGCAACATACAACAGACACCATGCAACATGCAACATACAACATGCACCATTCAACATACAACATGCACCATGCAACATGCACCATGCAGCATAGAACATGCACCATGCAACATACAACATACAACATGCGCCATGCAACATACAACATACAACATGCGCCGCTCTCCAGGGGTTCCAGGAATACAATGACTGAAGGTATCCTTCAGCAATGTATTTCTCTGCCTCTGTGAAAAATAGCCCCTACTCTCACTTGTGGCACTGCTGTTTGGGAAAATTCCCACACAGCTTTGCCTTAAAGTGAGACCCTGGACTCAGGTAACCTCTTCAGTGATGCACTGCAGGAGCCATTGTCTCCTCTCAGTGTGTCACTGAAGGTCTATAGAGCAGTGACATCACTGATCTATAGGGAAGATCATCGTGGGACACTCGTTATTAATTGAACTACGGTGGAAAGATAGTATACGATTGGTTTATTATTTTTAATTTTTTACAGGCGATCGAGTATGGTAAGTATGGTGAAATTAAGAATATTAAAAAACTTTTTTCTGCCTGTGTCTTTTTTTTAACCCTTTCACTACTATAGGGATAGTAATGGATAGGCGTCTGTTGTGAATTCCGCTCTTGGGCTCCCTACGGTGGTTGTAAGTGGCACTTTTGTGAGTTCTGCTCTTGGGCTCCCTCCGGTGGTTTTAAGTGGTATGGCTGCTCCTTGGATTTAGCAGTCTGCAGCTGCTTCCACTGATTGTCTTTCTGCTCGGCTATTTTTGCCTGGCTCTTCCCTTCAGCCAGTGCCACTTGTCAATGGTTCCTGGTCGGATTCACATCTCTCTTGGATTTCCCTGTTATCCTGACCAGTCCTGCAAAGTTAAGTCCTTGCTTTGCTTTTTTCTGTCCACATGTTGTGGACTTATTCGTTCTGTGCATTCTATGTTTTGTCCAGCTTATTAGTATTGATTAATTCAGTTAAGCTGGAAGCTCTGGGAAGCAGATTTACCCTCCACACCTTTAGTCAGCTGTGGAGATTTTTGTAAACTCTGTGTGGATTTTTGTAGTTTTTAATACTGACCGCACAGTAATCTATCCTGTCTTATCTATCTAGCTAGACTGGCCTCCTGTGCTACATCCTGGTTTCATTCTGTGTATGTCTTTTCCCTCTCCACTCACAGTCATTACTTGTGGGGGGCTATCTATCCTTTGGGGATTTTCTCTGAGGCAAGATAGTTTTCCTGTTTCTATCTCTAGGGGTAGTTAGTTCTCAGGCTGTAACGAGGTGCCTAGGGAGTGACAGGAGCATCCCACGGCTACTTCTAGTGTTGTGTTGAGCTTAGGGACTGCGGTCAGTACAGGTACCACCTCCTTCAGAGCTCGTCCCATGTTGCTCCTAAACCACCAGTTCATAACAGTACAAGTGGCCAAAAATGAATTAAATGCATCTCAAAAGAAGGAAAAAAAAATTCTGAGCCATTTTTTTTCTGTGCTCTGTTTTGTCTTTTTTTTCCTCTTGATCTCTGGGTGGTTCAGGATTTATGCTCTGGCATGGATGTTCAGGGTTTATTTTCTCGTGTGGATCAACTTGCTGCAAGAGTAGAGAATATAAGATTATGTTGTCCAGACTCCGGCTTTGGAGCCTAAAATTCCTACTCCTGATTTGTTTTTTGGGGACAGATCCAAGTTTTTGAACTTTAAAAATAACTGCAAATTGTTTTTTGCTTTGAAACCCCGTTCTTCTGGTGATCCCATTCAGCAAGTTAAAATCATCATATCCTTGCTGCGTGGTGACCCTCAGGACTGGGCATTCTCCCTTGAATCAGGGGATCCGGCATTGCTGAATGTAGACGCATTTTTTCAAGCGCTCGGATTATTGTATGACGGACCTAATTCTGTGGATCATGCAGAAAAAACCCTGTTGGCCCTGTGTCAAGGTCAAGAAGCGGCAGAATTATACTGCCAGAAATTTAGGAAATGGTCTGTGCTCACTAAATGGAATGAGGATGCTCTGGCTGCTATTTTCAGAAAATGTCTTTCTGAAGCTCTTAACCCCTTCATGACCCAGCCTATTTTGACCTTAACCCCTTTACCCCCAAGGGTGGTTTGCACGTTAATGACCGGGCCAATTTTTACAATTCTGACCACTGTCCCTTTGTGAGGTTATAACTCTGGAACGCTTCAACGGATCCCAGTGATTCTGACATTGTTTTCTCGTGACATATTGTACTTCATGACAATGGTAAAATTTCTTTGATATTACCTGCGTTTATTTGTGAAAAAAACGGAAATATGGCGAAAATTTTGAAAATTTCGCAATTTTCCAACTTTGAATTTTTATGCAATTAAATCACAGAGATATGTCACACAAAATACTTAATAAGTAACATTTCCCACATGTCTACTTTACATCAGCACAATTTTGGAACCAAAATTTTTTTTTGTTAGGGAGTTATAAGGGTTAAAAGTTGACCAGCAATTTCTCATTTCTACAACACCATTTTATTTTAGGGACCACATCTCATTTGAAGTCATTTTGAGGGGTCTATATGATAGAAAATACCCAAGTGTGACACCATTCTAAAAACTACACCCCTCAAGGTGCTCAAAACCATATTCAAGAAGTTTATTAACCCTTCTGGTGCTTCACAGGAATTTTTTGAATGTTTAAATAAAAATGAACATTTAACTTTTTTTCACAAAAAATTTAATTCAGCTCCAATTTGTTTTATTTTACCAAGGGTAACAGGAGAAAATGGACCCCAAACATTGTTGTACAATTTGTCCTGAGCACGACAATACCCCACATGTGGGGGTAAACCACTGTTTGGGCGCATAGCAGAGCTCGGAAGCGAAGGAGCGCCATTTGACTTTTCAATGCAAACTTGACTGGAATTGAGATGGGACGCCATGTTTCGTTTGGAGAGCCCCTGATGTGCCTAAACATTGAAACCCCCCACAAGTGACACCATTTTGGAAAGTAGACCCCTTAAGGAACTTATCTAAATGTGTGGTGAGCACTTTGACCCACCAAGTGCTTCACAGAAGTTTATAATGCAGAGCCGTAAAAATAAAACAAAACATTTTTCCCACAAAAATTATTTTTTTAGCCCCCAGTTTTGTATTTTCCCGAGGGTAACAGGAGAAAGTGGACCCCAACATTTGTTGCCCAATTTGTCCTGAGTGCGATGATACACCATATGTGGGGGGAACCACTGTTTGGGCGCATGGGAGGGTTCGGAAGGGAAGGAGTGCCATTTGAATGCAGACTTAGATGGAATGGTCTGCAGGTGTCACATTGCGTTTGCAGAGCCCCTAATGTACCTAAACAGTAGAAACCCCCCACAAGTGACACCATTTTGGAAAGTAGACCCCCTAAAGAACTTATCTACATGTGTGGTGAGCACTTTGACCCACCAAGGGCTTCACAGAAGTTTATAATGGAGAGCCGTAAAAATAAAACAAAAATTTTTTCCCACAAAAATTATTTTTTAGCCCCCAGTTTTGTATTTTCCCGAGGGTAAGAGGAGAAATTTGACCCCAAAAGTTGTTGTCCAATTTGTCCTGAGTACGCTGATACCCCATATGTGGGGGGTAACCACCGTTTGGGCGCATGGGAGGGCTCGGAAGGGAAGGAGTGCCATTTGGAATGCAGACTTAGATGGAATGGTCTGCAGGCGTCACATTACGTTTGCAGAACCCCTAATGTACCTAAACAGTAGAAATCCCCCACAAGTGACCCCATATTGGAAACTAGACCCCCATGGAACTTATCTAGATGTGTTGTGAGAACTTTGAACCCCCAAGTGTTTCACTACAGTTTATAACGCAGAGCCGTGAAAATAAAAAATCTTTTTTTTCCCACAAAAATTATTTTTTAGCCCCCAGTTTTGTATTTTCCCAAGGGTAACAGGAGAAATTGGACCCCAAAAGTTGTTGTCCTATTTGTCCTGAGTACGCTGATACCCCATATGTTGGGGTAAACCCCTGTTTGGGCACACGGGAGAGCTCGGAAGGGAAGGAGCACTGTTTTACTTTTTCAACGCAGAATTGGCTGGAATTGAGATCGGACGCCATGTCGCGTTTGGAGAGCCCCTGATGTGCCTAAACAGTGGAAACCCCCCAATTATAACTGAAACCCTAATCCAAACACACCCCTAACCCTAATCCCAACAGTAACCCTAACCACACCTCTAACCCTGACACACCCCTAACCCTAATCCCAACCCTATTCCCAACTGTAAATGTAATCTAAACCCTAACTGTAACTTTAGCCCCAATCCTAACCGTAACTTTAGCCCCAACCCTAACTGTAGCCTTAACCCTAGCCCCAACCCTAACTTTAGCCCCAACCCAAACTGTAGCCCTAACCCTAGCCCTAACCATAGCCCTAACCCTAGCCCCAACCCTAACTGTAGCCTTAACCCTAGCCCTAACCATAGCCCTAGCCCTAACCCTAACCATAGCCCTAACCCTAGCCCTAACCCTAGCCCAAACCCTAGCCCTAACCCTAGCCCTAGCCCTAACCCTATTGGAAAAATGGAAATAAATACATTTTTTTTAATTTTTCATTAACTAAGGGGGTGATGAAGGGGGGTTTGATTTACTTTTATAGTGGGTTTTTTAGCGGATTTTTATGATTGGCAACCGTCACACACTGAAAGACGCTTTTTATTGCAAAAAATATTTTTTGCGTTACCACATTTTGAGAGCTATAATTTTTCCATATTTTGGTTCACAGAGTCATGTGAGGTCTTGTTTTTTGCGGGACAAGTTGACGTTTTTATTGGTAACATTTTCGGGCACGTTACATTTTTTGATCGCTTTTTATTCTGATTTTTGTGAGGCAGAATGACCAAAAACCAGCTATTCATGAATTTCTTTTGGGGGAGGCGTTTATACCGTTCCGCGTTTGGTAAAATTGATAAAGCAGTTTTATTCTTCGGGTCAGTACGATTACAGCAACACCTCATTTATATCATTTTTTTATGTTTTGGCGCTTTTATACGATAAAAACTATTTTATAGAAAAAATAATTATTTTGGCATCGCTTTATTCTCAGGACTATAACTTTTTTATTTTTTTGCTGATGATGCTGTTTGGCGGCTCGTTTTTTGTGGGACAAGATGACGCTTTCAGCGGTACCATGTTTATTTATATGTGTCTTTTTGATCGCGTGTTATTCCACTTTTTGTTCGGCGGTATGATAATAAAGCGTTGTTTTTTGCCTCGTTTTTTTTTTTTTTTTCTTACGGTGTTTACTGAAGGGGTTAACTAGTGGGCCAGTTTTATAGGTCGGGTCGTTACGGACGCGGCGATACTAAATATGTGTACTTTTATTGTTTTTTTTTTATTTAGATAAAGAAATGTATTTAGGGGAATAATATTTTTTTTTTTTTTTGACACATTTTGAAAATTTTTTTTTAACTTTTTTACATTGTCCCAGGGGGGGACATCACAGATCGGTGATCTGACAGTTTGCATAGCACTCTGTCAGATCACCGATCTGAGAGCAGTGCAGGCCACCTCCCTCCCTGCAGGACCCGGATCCGCGGCCATCTTGGATCCGGGGCTGGAGGGAGCAGGGAGGGAGGTGAGACCCTCGCAGCAACGCGATCACATCGCGTTGCTGCGGGGGGCTCAGGGAAGCCCGCAGGGAGCCCCCTCCCTGCGGGAAGCTTCCCTATACCGCCGGCACATCGCGATCATCTTTGATCGCGCTGTGCCAGGGGTTAATGTGCCGGGGGCGGTCCGTGACCGCTCCTGGCACATAGTGCCGGATGTCAGCTGCGATAAACAGCTGACACCCGGCCGCGATCGGCGGCGCTCCCCCCGTGAGCGCCGCCGATCGCGCTGGACGTACTATCCCGTCCGTGGTCATGGGGGCCCACCCCACCTCCACGGGATAGTACGTCCCATGTCAGAAAGGGGTTAAAGACCTTGCCGTTTTTTGCAATTCTGACCAGTGTCCCTTTATGAGGTAATAACTCAGGAACGCTTCAATGGATCCTAGCGGTTCTGAGATTGTTTTTTCGTGACATATTGGGCTTCGAGTTAGTGGTAAATTTAGGTCAATAAATTCTGTGTTTATTTGTGATAAAAACGGAAATTTGGCGAAAATTTTGAAAATTTCGCAATTTTCACATTTTGAATTTTTATTTTGTTAAACCAGAGCGTTTTGTGACACAAAATAGTTAATAAATAACATTTCCCACATGTATGCTTTACATCAGCACAATTTTGGAAACAAAATTTTTTTTTGCTAGGAAGTTATAAGGGTTAAAATTCGACCAGCGATTTGTCATTTTTACAACGAAATTTACAAAACCATTTTTTTTAGGGACCACCTCACATTTGAAGTCAGTTTGAGGGGTCTATATGGCTGAAAATACCCAAAAGTGACACCATTCTAAAAACTGCACCCCTCAAGGTGCACAAAACCACATTCAAGAAGTTTATTAACCCTTCAGGTGCTTCACAGCAGCAGAAGCAACATGGAAGGAAAAAATGAACATTTAACTTTTTAGTCACAAAAATGATTTTTCAGCAACAATTTTTTTATTTTCCCAATGGTAAAAGGAGAAACTGAACAATGAAAGTTGTTGTCCAATTTGTCCTGAGTACGCTGATACCGCATATGTGGGGGTAAACTACTGTTTAGGCGCACGGCAGGGCTTGGAAGGGAAGGAGCGCCATTTGACTTTTTGAATGAAAAATTGGCTGCACTCTTTAGCGGACACCATGTCACGTTTGGAGAGACCCTGTGTGCTTAAACATTGGAGCTCCCCCACAGGTGACCCCATTTTGGAAACTAGACGCCCCAAGGAACTTATCTAGATGCATAGTGAGCCCTTTAAACCCCCAGGTGCTTCACAAATTGATCCGTAAAAATGAAAAAGTACTTTTTTTTCACAAAAAAAATATTTTAGCCTCAATTTTTTCATTTTCACATGGACAACAGGATAAAATGGATCCAAAAATTTGTTGGGCAATTTCTCCTGAGTACACCGATACCTCACATGTGGGGGTAAACCACTGTTTGGGCACATGGTAAGGCTCGGAAGGGAAGGAGCGCCATTTGACTTTTTGAATGAAAAATTAGCTCCAATTGTTAGCGGACACCATGTCGCGTTTGGAGAGCCCCTGTGTGCCTAAACATTGGAGATGCCGCACAAATGACCCCATTTTGGAAACTAGACCCCCAAAGGAACTAATCTAGATGTGTGGTGAGCACTTTGAACCCTCAAGTGCTTCACAGAAGTTTATAACGCAAAGCCATGAAAAAAAAAAAAATTCTTTTCTCAAAAATGATTTTTTAGCCCGCAATTTTTTATTTTCCCAAGGGTAACAGGACAAATTTGACCCCAAAAGTTGTTGTCCAGTTTCTCCTGAGTACGCTGATACCCCATATGTGGGGGTAAACCACTGTTTAGGCACATGCTGGGGCTCGGAAGTGAAGTAGTGACGTTTTGAAATGCAGACTTTGATGGAATGCTCTGCGGGCGTCACGTTGCGTTTGCAGAGCCCCTGATGTGGCTAAACAGTAGAAACCCCCCACAAGTGACCCCATTTTGGAAACTAGACCCCCCAAGGAACTTATCTAGATGTGAGGTGAGCACTTTGAACCCCCAAGTGCTTCACAGAAGTTTATAACGCAGAGCCGTGAAAATAATAAATACGTTTTCTTTCCTCAAAAATAATATTTTAGCCAAGAATTTTTTATTTTCCCAAGAGTTACAGGAGATATTGGACCCCAATAATTGTTGCGCAGTTTCTCCTGAGTACGCTGATACCCCATGTGTGGGGGTAAACCACTGTTTGGGCACACGTCGGGGCTCAGAAGGGAAGTAGTGACTTTTGAAATGCAGACTTTGATGGAATGGTCTGCGGACGTCTTGTTGCGTTTGCAGAGCCTCTGGTGTGCCTAAACAGTAGAAAGCCCCCACAAGTGACCCCATTTTGGAAACTAGACCCCCCAAGGAACTTATCTAGATATGTGGTGAGCACTTTGAACCCCCAAGTGCTTCACAGACGTTTACAACGCAGTGCTGTGAAAATAAAAAATCATTTTTCTTTCCTCAAAAATGATGTTTTAGCAAGCAATTTTTTATTTTCTCAAGGGTAACAGGAGAAATTGGACCCCAATAATTGTTGCGCAGTTTGTCCTGAGTATGCTGGTACCCCATATGTGGGGGTAAACCACTGTTTGGGCGCACGTCGGGGCTCGGAAGTGAGGGAGCACCATTTGACCTTTTGAATACAAGATTGGCTGGAATCAATGGTGGTGCCATGTTGCGTTTGGAGACCCCCTGATGTGCCTAAACAGTGGAAACCCCTCAGTTCTAACTCCAACACACCCCTAACCCTTATCCCAGCTGTAGCCGTAACCCTAATCACAACCCTAACCCCAACACACCCCTAACCACAACCCTAACCCCAACACACCCCTAACCCTAGCCACAACCCTAATTCCAACCCTAACCCTAAGGCTATGTGCCAACGTTGCGGATTCGTATGAGATTTTTCAGCACCATTTTTGAAAAATCCGCGGGTAAAAGGCACTGCGTTTTACCTGCGGATTTACCGCGGATTGCCAGTGTTTTTTGTGCGGATTTCACCTGCGGATTCCTATTGAGGAACAGGTGTAAAACGCTGCGGAATCCGCACAAAGAATTGACATGCTGCGGAAAATACAACGCAGCGTTTCCGCGCGGTATTTTCCGCACCATGGGCACAGTGGATTTGGTTTCCATATGTTTACATGGTACTGTAAACCTTGTGGAACACTGCTGCGGATCCGCAGCCAAATCCGCACCGTGTGCACATAGCCTAATTCTAAATGTATGTGCACACGCTGCGGAAAACGCTGCGGATCCGCAGCAGTTTCCCATGAGTTTACAGTTCAATGTAAACCTATGGGAAACAAAAATCGCTGTACACATGCTGCAGAAAAACTGCACGGAAACGCAGCGGTTTACATTCCGCAGCATGTCACTTCTTTGTGCGGATTCCGCAGCGGTTTTACAACTGCACCAATAGAAAATCGCAGTTGTAAAACCGCAGTGAAATGCGCAGAAAAACCGCGGTAAATCTGCGATAAATCCACAGCGGTTTAGCACTGCGGATTTATCAAATCCTCTGCGGAAAAATCCGCAGAGGACCAGAATACGTGTGCACATTCCTAACCCTAACCCTACCCCTAACCCTACCCCTAACCCTAACCCTACCCCTAACCCTAACCCTACCCCTAACCCTACCCCTAACCCCAACATTAGTGGAACAAAAAAAAAAAATTCTTTATTTTTTTTATTGTCCCTATCTATGGGGGTGACAAAGGGGGGGGGGTCATTTACTATTTTTTTTATTTTGATCACTGAGATATAACCTATCTCAGTGATCAAAACTCACTTTGGAACGAATCTGCCGGCCGGCAGATTCGGCGGGCGCACTGCACATGCGCCCGCCATTTTGGAAGATGGCTGCGCCCAGCAAAGAAGACGGACGGACCCCGGGAGGCTAGGTAAGTATAAGGGGGGGAGATCAGGGCATGGGGGGGGTTGTCGGAGCACGGGGGGGTGGATCGGAGCACAGGGGGGTGGATCGGAACACAGGGGGTGGATTGGAGCACGGGGGGGTGGATCGGAACACGGGGTGGGGGATCGCTGTGCGGGGGGGTGGATCAGAACACGGGGTGGGGGATCGCTGTGCGGGGGGGTGGATCGGAGCACGGGGGGGCGATCGCTGTGCGGGGGGGATCGGAGTGCGGGGGGGTTTGATTGGAGCACAGGGGGTGTGATTGGAGCACGGGGGGAGCGGACAGGAGGACGGGGAGCGGAGCACAGGACGGAGGGGAGCGGACGACAGATCGGGGGGCTGAGGAGGCGATCGGTGGGGTGGGGTGGGGGCACATAAGTGTTTCCAGCCATGGCCGATGATATTGCAGCATCGGCCATGGCTGGATTGTAATATTTCACCAGTTTTTTAGGTGAAATATTACAAATCGCTCTGATTGTCAGTTTCACTTTCAACAGCCAATCAGAGCGATCGTAGCCACGGGGGGGGGGGGGGGGGTGAAGCCCCCCTGGGCTAAACTACCACTCCCCCTGTCCCTGCAGGCCGGGTGAAATGGGAGTTAACCCTTTCACCCGATCTGCAGGGACACGATCTTTCTGTGACACAGCATATGCGTCACAGGTCGGATTGGCATCGACTTTCATGACGCATACGCTGTGTCACAGGTCGGGAAGGGGTTAAAGATGTTGTGGTGGGCTTCCCTACGCCTGCTGGTTTGAGCAAATCTATGTCTCTAGCCATTCAGATTGATCGGCGTCTGCGCGAGCGCAAAGCTGTGCACCATATGGCAGTGTCCTCTGGGCAGAGTCCTGAGCCTATGCAATGTGATAGGATTTTGACTAGAACAGAACGGCAGGAATTCAGACGTCAGAATAGGCTGTGTTTTTATTGTGGTGATTCTGCTCATGTTATTTCTGATTGCCCTAAGCATACTAGGAGGGTCGCTAGGTCTGTTACCATCAGTACTGTACAGCCTAAATTTCTTTTATCTGTGACCCTGATTTGCTCATTGTCGTCCTTTTCTGTCATGGCGTTTGTAGATTCAGGCGCTGCCCTGAACTTAATGAACTTAGAATTCGCCAGGCGCTGTGGTTTTTCCTTGCAGCCTTTGCAGAGCCCTATTCCTTTGAGGGGCATTGATGCTACACCATTGGCCAAGGGTAAACCTCAGTACTGGACGCAGATGACCATGTACATGGCTCCAGCACATCAGGAAGATTGCCGTTTTCTGGTGTTGCATAACCTGCATGATGTGGTTTACTAAGGTTGACCTCCGAGAGGCATATAATCTTGTTCGTATTAAACAGGGTGACGAATGGAAAATTGCATTTAATACGCCGAAGGCCATTTTGAATACCTCGTGATGCCATTCGGGCTCTCTAATGCTCCATCTGTGTTCCAATCTTTTATGCATGATATTTTCCGCAATTATCTTGATAAATTCATGGTTGTATATTTGGATGATATTTAGATTTTTTCCGATGATTGGGAGTCTCATGTGAAGCAGGTCAGGATGGTATTCCAGATTCTTCGTGATAATGCTTTATTTGTGAAGGGGTCTAACTGCCTATTCGAAGTTCAGAAGGTCTCTTTTTTGGGTTTTATTTTTTCTCCCTCGTCTATGGAAATGGATCCTGTTAAGGTCCAAGCTATTCATGACTGGATTCAACCCACATCTGTGAAGAGCCTTCAAAAATTTTTGGGCTTTGCTAATTTCTATCGCCGTTTCATTGCCAACTTTTCCAGTGTGGTTAAGCCCCTTACTGATTTGACTAAGAAAGGCGCTGATGTGGCGAATTGGTCCTCTGCGGCTGTTGAGGCCTTTCGGGAGCTTAAACGCCGATTTACTTCTGCCCCTATGTTGCGTCAGCCGGATGTTTCTCTTCCTTTTCAGGTTAAGGTTGACGCTTCTGAGATTGGGGCAGGGGCCGTTTTGTCTCAGAGGGATTCTGATGGTTCTTTGATGAAACCGTGTGCTTTTTTTTCCAGAAAGTTTTCGCCTGCGGAACACAATTATGATGTCGGCAATCGGGAGTTGTTGGCTATGAAGTGGGCGTTTGAGGAGTGGCGACATTGGCTTGAGGGAGCTAAGCACCGTATTGTGGTCCTGACCGATCATAAGAATCTGATTTACCTCGAGTCGGCCAAGCGGCTGAATCCTAGACAGGCTCGATGGTCCCTGTTTTTCTCCCGTTTTGATTTTGTGGTCTCGTATCTTCCGGGATCTAAGAATGTTAAGGCTGATGCCCTCTCTAGGAGTTTTTTGCCTGATTCTCCTGGAGTCCTTGAGCCGGTTTGCATTCTTAAGGAAGGGGTGATTCTTTCTGCCATCTCCCCTGATTTGCGGCGGGTGCTTCGGGAATTTCAGGCTGATAAGCCTGACCGCTGTCCAGTGGGGAAGCTGTTTGTTCCTGATAGATGGAGAAGTAAGGTAATTTCTGAGGTTCATTGTTCAGTGTTGGCTGGCCATCCTGGGATTTTTGGTACCAGAGATTTGGTTGCTAGGTCCTTTTGGTGGCCTTCCTTGTCGCGCGATGTCCGTGCTTTTGTGCACTTGCGCCCGGGCCAAGCCTTGCTGTTCCCGCGCTAGTGGGTTGCTTTTGCCTTTGCCGGTCCCTGAGAGGCCCTGGATGCATATTTCCATGGATTTTATTTCGGATCTTCCTGTTTCCCAGAAGATGTCTGTTATCTGGGTTGTTTGTGACCCGTTCTCTAAAATGGTCCATCTGGTACCTTTGCCTAAGTTGCCGTCCTCCTCAGATTTGGTTCCATTGTTTTTTCAGCATGTGGTTCGTTTGCATGGCATTCCGGAGAATATTGTGTCTGACAGAGGTTCTCAGTTTGTCTCTAGGTTTTGGCGGGCCTTTTGTGCTAGGATGGGCATTGATTTGTCTTTTTCTTCGGCGTTTCATCCTCAGACTAATGGCCAAACTGAGCGAACTAATCAGACCTTGGAAACCTATTTGAGATGCTTTGTGTCTGCTGATCAGGATGATTGGGTGGCTTTCTTGCCGTTGGCCGAGTTTGCCCTTAATAGGGTTAGTTCGGCTACTTTGGTTTCACCTTTCTTTTGTAATTTTGGTTTTCATCCTCGTTTTTCTTCGGGGCAGGTTGAGCCTTCTGATTGTCCTGGTGTGGATTCTGTGGTGGACAGGCTGCAGCAGATTTGGACTCATGTGGTGGACAATTTGACGTTGTCTCAGGAAAAGGCTCAATGTTTTGCTAACCGCCATCGGTGTGTTGGTCCCCGGCTTCATGTGGGGGATTTGGTTTGGTTGTCTTCTCGTCATGTTCCTATGAAGGTTTCTTCCCCTAAGTTTAAGCCTCGGTTTATTGGTCCTTATAAGATTTCTGAAATTATCAATCCTGTGTCTTTTCGTTTGGCTCTTCCAGCCTCTTTTGCCATTCATAATGTTTTCCATAGATCTTTGTTGCGGAGATATGTGGTGCCCGTTGTTCCCTCGGTTGATCCTCCTGCCCGATGTTGGTTGAGGGAGAGTTGGAATATGAGGTTGAGAAAATTTTGGATTCTCGTTTTTCGAGGCGGAGGCTTCAGTATCTTGTCAAGTGGAAGGGTTATGGCCAGGAGGATAATTCTTGGGTTGTTGCCTCCGATGTTCATGCCGCCGATTTGGTTCGTGCTTTTCACTTGGCTCGTCCTGATCGGCCTGAGGGCTCTGGTGAGGGTTCGGTGACCCCTCCTCAAGGGGGGTGGTACTGTTGTGAATTCCGCTCTTGGGCTCCCTCCGGTGGTTGTAAGTGGCACTTTGGTGAGTTCTGCTCTTGGACTCCCTCCAGTGGTTTTAAGTGGTATGGCTGCTTCTTGGATTTAGCAGTCTGCAGCTGCTTCCACTGATTGTTTTTCTGCTCGGCTATTTTTGCCTGGCTCTTCCCTTCAGCCAGTGCCACTTGTCAATGGTTCCTGGTTGGATTCACATCTCTCTTGGATTTCCCTGTTATCCTGACCAGTCCTGCAAAGTTAAGTCCTTGCTCTGCTCTTTTCTGTCCACATGTTGTGGACTTATTCGTTCTGTGCATTCTATGTTTTGTCCAGCTTGTTAGTATTGATTAATTCAGTTAAGCTGGAAGCTCTGGGAAGCAGATTTGCCCTCCACACCTTTAGTCAGGTGTGGAGATTTTTGTAAACTCTGTGTGGATTTTTGTAGTTTTTAATACTGACCGCACAGTAATCTATCCTGTCTTATCTATCTAGCTAGACTGGCCTCCTGTGCTACATCCTGGTTTCATTCTGTGTATGTCTTTTCCCTCTCCACTCACAGTCATTACTTGTGGGGGGCTATCTATCCTTTGGGGATTTTCTCTGAGGCAAGATAGTTTTCCTGTTTCTATCTTTAGGGGTAGTTAGTTCTCAGGCTGTGACGAGGTGCCTAGGGAGTGACAGGAGCATCCCACGGCTACTTCTAGTGTTGTGTTGAGCTTAGGGACTGCGGTCAGTACAGGTACCACCTCCTTCAGAGCTTGTCCCATGTTGCTCCTAAACCACCAGTTCATAACCGGCGTCTTATTGACGCTTCTCCATTATTAACCAGGCTTAATGTCTCCTCACATTAGCAAGGTGACATTAACCCCTTATTACCCCATATCCCACTGCTACAGGGGAGTGGGAAGAGAGGGGCTAAGTGCCGGAATTGGCACATCTTTCAGATGCGCCATTTGTGGGGAGGCTGGGGTCTGGTATTTGTAGTCGGGGGGGGGGGGGGCTAGCCTCTCTAGGCTATGAATATCAGCCCATAGCTGTCTGCATAACCTTTCTGGCTATAAAATATAGGGGGACCCCACGTCATTTTTTGGGGGGTCCCCCTAATTTAATAGCCAGTAAAGACTATGCAGACAGCTGCGGGCTGATATTCATAGCCTAGAGAGGGGCCATGGGTATTACCCCCTTCCCAGGCTACAAATATTGGCCCCTGGCCATTGGCTTCCCCCTCTGGTGCAGAAAATTGCGCGGGAGCCCACGCCATTTTTTTTCCAATTTTTTTTTAATTAAACGTTCATTAATATACATCGGCCTTGCTATTACATATCTACTAGATGGTGGCCAGATTCTAACGCATCGAGTATTCTAGAATATGTATGTAGTTTATTTGCAAAGCGGTGTTTAAATCCTGCTGCAATATCGCTGATTGGTCGCGGTTGGCCGGGCACGACCAATCAGTGAAGAGTGGTTTAAATCCCACGCCATTTCGCGGCCGGACTGCGCCTGTCGCTGATTGGTCGCGGGCAGCTGGCGCGACCAATCAGCGAAGCAGGATTTCCTTTACAGACAAACAGACCCTTAGACAATTATATTTATAGATGGATTATCTATAAATATATTTATAGATAGATATATCCATAGATACATAGATATACTAAACATCAGGCTTGGAATTAGCTATCATCTATCTATTATCTATCTATCTATCTTCTTCTATCTATTATCTATCGTATCTATCTATCTATCTATTATCTATCATCTATCTATCTATCTATCTATCTATCTATCGTATCTATCTATCTATCTATCGTATCTATCTATCTATCTATCTATCATATCTATTATCTATATATCGATATATCTATCTAGCTATCTATAGATATATCTATCGATAGATATATTTATAGATAGATAATAGATACGATAGATAAGATAGATACGATAGATAGATAGATAGATACGATCTATCTATCTATTATCTATCTATCATCTATCTATCATCTATTATCTATCATCTATCTGTTATCTATCATCTATCTGTCTGTTTGTGTGTGTGTAAACATTATTCTTCAATGGAGTATGTAAATCAAGAGGTTGGACAAGAAATGACATCACTATTCTTTTTTTTTGTATATCTTTATTGAGCTTACAAAAACACACACAAATCCGCATGAAAAAAACGCAGGTAAAAACGCATCAAAAACGCAGGTGACCTGCCAGTGACCTCAGGTGCAGATTTGGTGCAGATTTTACCTGCGTCAGATCCTGAGCAAATCCTGATGCAATCCTGACCGTGGAAACATACCCTTAAGCTTCCAAGCAAGTCGGGTGCACATCAAGTCAATGCCATGCACCCAGTCACGGGCACGACGGCGTCAGCTGCTGGACTCTGATTGTCCAGGAGCATGTATTGCTGTGCATGGATCTGGTAAGTTTCTGCGCTGAAATACACTCAAGCTGGATGTGTGTCCGAGCATGAGGATTCAGCTGAAGTAGGGGCTGGCGTCATGAGGGCGCTGAGTGCCTTCTCTGGCACATGTGCCATAGGTTTGCCATCACTGCTGTAGGGTATATGCTCAGTTAAGGTACTGTCACACTAGACGATATCGCTAGCGATCCGTGACGTTGCAGCGTCCTCGCTAGCGATATCGTCCAGTGTGACAGGCAGCAGCGATCAGGCCCCTGCTGGGAGATCGCTGGTCGGGGAAGAAAGTCCAGAACTTTATTTCGTCGCTGGACTCCCCGTAGACATCGCTGAATCGGCGTGTGTGACACCGATTCAGCGATGTCTTCACTGGTAACCAGGGTAAACATCGGGTAACTAAGCGCAGGGCCGCGCTTAGTAACCCGATGTTTATCCTGGTTACCATCCTAAAAGTAAAAAAACAAACACTACATACTTACCTACAGCCGTCTGTCCTCCAGCGCTGTGCTCTGCTCTCCTCCTGCTCTGGCTGTGAGCGTCGGTCAGCCGGAAAGCAGAGCGGTGACGTCACCGCTCTGCTTTCTGGCTGCCCGGCGCTCACAGCCAGACCAGAGAAGCAGAACGACGAGGACAGACAGCAGAAGGTAAGTATGTAGCGTTTGTTTTTTTACTTTTTAGGATGGTAACCAGGGTAAACATCGGGTTACTAAGCGCGGCCCTGCGCTTAGTTACCCGATGTTTACCCTGGTTACCGGGGACCCCGGGATCGTTGGTCACTGGAGAGCTGTCTGTGTGACAGCTCTCCAGCGACCAAACAGCGACGCTGCAGCGATCCGGATCGTTGTCGGTATCGCTGCAGCGTCGCTATGTGTGACGGTACCTTTAGTTTTTTTTTTCTTGAGTTTTTTTTATGTGAAATGACCACATGTCATGATATGTACTTTTGCCCTGTCCTGTATTTGAATAATACGCCATTTGATGTATGTAACTGTTCTCTGGTTTCTATTAGCTGTAATTTATGTATTCTCTTGTGCTGGGAGTTCACCTGTAACAATATGTCTCCTTCCCCCAATACTTGCAGCCCTAAGCTATAATGTAATTAAGCTTTGTCAACATCACTAGTGGAGGAATAGCCATTCTTCCTCACAGCAGGTGGCTAGTCAAATGTACATACTACCTAGATTAAGTGGAGCCCACCAGTCTAGAATCTTCTGGTGGACCCAACCATTGAATAGAAGGTGTGACCCCCCTTCATGGGCAGATCCCAGGAGCTCAGACAATCCATTCTTATTGTGAGTTGATCTTTGAAGGAGAAGGAGTGGGGATTCTTAGCTGAGGCAAGACCCCACGCCCATCTGGGACTGCGGAAGCGAACGGGGCGAGACTTGAGCTGAGGACATATCTCGTTGTTCGTGAGATTGTTTTGGGATCCATTGGACTAATTGTGGACTATTGCTTTGTTACCTGGCACAAGGATTATCGGGAGGTGCCCCCGAACCTGTTCCATTGGACTAATTGTGGACTCTGTAGATCTACCTGCATGTGTTGTTCCAGCGTTCTTGATAATAAATCTGTGGAATCATCCATTGGCCTGTTGTCCCTTCTTGCTCTGCCGTACACCTCGTCACACCAAAGTGTGAACATACTCTTACACTTTGCATGTATACCAGTATTTAAACTGGCTTATTTCTTTGGTTTTGCTTTAATCTTTTGTACATTGTACAAACAGTTGCATGACCCCCTTTTCTGAGCTAAGTATTTTATCCGTATAGCTTCCCATGGTTGGGTGTCTCAGTTGGTACCTTGTCCTGCTTTGCCTTTATTCACATTGGAGTTGCTTGACACAAGGTAAGGTTTTTATACTAGAGACAGGTTAGGACCATCCCGGTAGGTGCACCTTGTTATGCTGCAAAATGCTTTTTTGACCAATATAGTGTTATCTAAGTACTCTATGTTATTTACATGTACTATTACCATTTACTTATTTACTTGCTGTAGGGTATATACAAATTTTGTGCTTTTGTTTTTTTCTTGGGTTTTGTCTGTGAAATGGCCACAGTTAGGGTTGAGCGACCTTGACTTTTTTAGGGTCGAGCCGGGTTTCGCAAAACCCGACTATCTCAAAAGTCGAGTCGAGTGAAATCGGCCGATTATGGCGAAAAGTCGAGGATCGACCGAAACACGAAACCCAATGCAAAGCCAATGGGATATATATATTTTTTCTCTCTCTCTCTCTCTCTCTCTCTCTCTCTCTCTCCCCTCCGTCCGTCCGTCCCTGAACTGAAAAGCTGGTGTTACACAGTGCAAATCGCTACAGCGCACAAGCGACAACATGGCGATAGGCGTCCACGCCCCTAAGACCTATGTCATCACTCTGCCCACGCCCCTTCATTGGCTGAAAAAAATGGCACCAAGCGCGTCATATGAAACGCGACTTTGGCGCGAAAGTCGCGTACCGCATGGCCGACCCCACACAGGGATTGGGTCGGGTTTCATGAAACCCGACTTTGCCAAAAGTCGGCGACTTTTGAAAATGAACGATCCGTTTCGCTCAACCCTAGCCACAGTATATATGTGCGCTAACACTTTATATACCAGCTTATAGTCTGGCTCATTTCTTTGGTTTTAGTCTAAGAAATGGTGCAGAACAAGTCTATTTTTTTTTCAAACTGAGAATCGAATTTCAAATGTTTGAATTTGCGTGAAACTATGGATTTCAGGAAATTTGACTTAAACTCAATCCTCCATGGATCAATCTGGTCATCTCTAGCAACTGTGGATAAAAGACATATACACAGGGATATGGAAGTCATCACTAAATATAGAACACAAAACATCCGCTAGACAAGAAAAAGAAAAGACAGAGATGTAAGTTTCAATCCCGCTGGAAACATTACATCTATTCTGTATACAAGGTTAGGTACCTTTAGATACTTTATTTTTTCTGCACTGGTCATATGTCATAGTTCATTCTTATGCTACATCCAGATACCTGCAGACTATAGGTCTAATCTAACATTCCTTGCTTGCAACATGTTATTATACTGTTTGCTCTAGTGGTTTGCATTCTGGCTGTAATTACAAAACATTGGACTATGAACTTTTGCACAAAAGCTTTGCAAAAGATTTTAAGATTTTTTTTGTCATTTAGCACAGTGATAATGAAAAAATCATCACAATGAATCATGTAAAAAGAACAAATTAAGAAGGAACTGCTGAAGAATTAACGAAAGAGATGCCCTTTTCCATCAGGTTGTGTATCATAGAAAAGAAAATAATTATCATCTGTCTGGATGGGTTTCAGTCTCTGTGAGGGTCACCATGGTGGGAAAAGCAAGACATAATTTTGTGTACAAAACTAAGTTATACTGAAGCATTTATGTTTCACTGCCACGTTATTGCTGTTTTTCTCTTTTACTACTACAATATTTCACAATAAAGAGCAGTAATTTCCTGGTTCAGAAGTCATTGAGTTGTGCATTAAAAGAGTTGCCTAATGAACACTAATTGCTATTGGTCTGGCTTCGCTTGTAGCTTGGGTTATTCCTGAAGGGGGTTCCCCTTTTAAAAATAAGACAATTCCATCCTAATGTCATTCGTCAAGATGAGCTTTACTTACAGATTTTTCATCTACGAAGGCACAAAAAGCATAATGATTGCAGTATCTTTTTGGAGGTACAATACTCTTGATTCTCGGAACACTTAAATGAAGCAACACAAATTTTAACTCCTTCACCTCAAAGCCTGTTTTTACCTTCCTGATCAGGCCAATTTTTACAATTCTGACTAGTCACTTTATGTGGTAATAACTCTGGAACACTTCAACGGAGCCTAGTGATTCTGAGAATGTTTTTTCTTGACATATTGTACTTCATGATAGTGGTAAAATTTGTTTTATATGACTTGTATTGATTTGCGAAAATATCGAAAATTTGGCAGAAAATTTCGCAATTTTCAAACTTTATTCTTATGCCCTTTAATCAGAGTTATGTCACACAAAAGAGATAATAAATAACATTTTCCACTTGTCTGCTTTACATCAGCACAATTTTTTAAACATATTTTTTGTCACGAAGTTAGAAGGGTTAAAAGTTGACCAGTGATTTATCATTTTTCAAAATTTTTTTTACAAAACCCTTTTTTTAGGGACCATATAACAGAAAATACTCCAAAATGACATCATGCTAAAAATTGCACCCCTCAAGTTACTCAAAATCACATTCAAAATGTTTATTAACCCTTCAGGTGCTTCACAATGTGGAAGGAAAAATGAAAATGTAACTTTTTTCACAAAAATTTTATTATAGACCCAATCTTTCATTTGTACATAAATAACAGGAGAAAATGGACCCCAAAAATTGTTGTGCAATTTCTCCTGAGCATTTTGACACCCCATATGTGGGGGAAAATTACTGTTTTGGTGCATGGCAGGGCTCAAAAGGGAAGGAGCGCCGTTTGACTTTTTGAATGCAAAATTTCCTGGAATCATTAGCGGACGCCATGTAACATTTGCAAAGCCCCTGATGTGTCTAAAAAATTTAAAAAAAAACACAAGTGACCCCATTTTGGAAACTAGACTCTTTAAGGAATTTATCTAGATGTGTGGTAAGCACCTTGAACTCCCAGGTGCTTCACAAAATTTTACAACGTTGATCTGTAAAAATGAAAAAAAAATATTTTTTCTGCAAAAATGTTATAGTCCCAAATTCTTTCATTTTCACAAGGATAGCAGGATAAAGCAGACCCCAACATTTGTTGTGCAATTTGTCATGTCGATACCCAATATGAGGGAGAAAACCACTGTTTGGGTGCACAACAGAGCTCGAAAGGGAAGGAGCGCCATTTGACTTTTTGAATGCAAAATTTGCTGGAACAATTGGCAGCCGCCATGTTGCTTTTCAATAGCCTATGATGCCTAAACAGTGAAGATGCCTCACAAGTGACACCATTATTACATATGTGGTAAGCACATTAAACCCTCAGGTGCTTCACAGAAGTTTATAACATTGAGCCATGAAAATAAAAAAAAATTTCATTTTCACTTTCACAAGGATAGAAGGAGAAAATGGACCCCCACATTTGTTGTGCAATTTCTCCTGAGTATAAAGATACCCCATGTGTGGTTGAAAACGACTTTTGATGCACAGTGCAAAGCTCTGATTCTATGATTCTACGGTGCTGCTTCCCTTCTAAGCCTCAAAATTATTTTTTCACAACTCCACATTAGAGTTCGAATTTTGCTGGACTGGTTTGAGGGTGCCATGTCACATCTGCAGCACAGATTTTCCCAGAATAGTTTGCGGACTCCATATGCAGAGCCCCTAATTAACATGATTAAGGGTTTCACTACCTGAAATTAGTCGTATTATTCAACACTGTGGCATTTTATTTCACCAACTGGAGTGTTTTCTAATCAGACCTATAAGGAAGAGTTTTGGGGATTTTCATGGAGCTGGATTTTTCTTTCTTTCCAATCATACACATCCAAGGCAGGGACGCTTCCATTTCTCTGGATCTTCAAACAGTGCATACAGGTGAGCTGGATTCTTTTTTTCCCTCCATATAAAGAGCCCCTAAGTGCTAGAAGAACAAAATCTCCCGTCAAGTGACCCTTTTTGGAAATTATACCCCTTTGGGTAATTTTAGAATTTAGTCTGACACACAACTTTTTTTATTTTCAAGGAATCCCTCTACCTACAGCTCCAGGGCACCGCAATGGGCACATCATATGCGCCCATGTATGCAAATCTATTCCTGGGGCTGTGGGAGAGGGACCTCTTTATGTCAGACAGTCATCATCATATGTGCCGTGTCCTATTTTGGACATTGATGAAATTTTTTTCATTTGGCAAGGGAGCATTGAACTGCTGGATTCATTTATCTCTCATCTTAATGACAATAATTTGAACATCCGGTTGACACATCATCATCACAAATCCCATATTGAATTCTTGGATGTAATTGTAAAACGGGACTGTGACAACATCTTACAAACCGATATACTTCGGAAAAAGACCTCCACTAATACATTACTACATGCTTCATCTGCCCATCTGAAATCTTTAATTAAATCCATTCCTGTCGGTCAATTTTTAAGACTTAGACGTTTATGCTCCACGGATAAGGATTTTGAAATACGGGCACAAGAACTAAAATTTTGATCTTTGGATCGTGGATACAGTCACCGAAGCCTAAAAATGGCATACAACAGAGCCAAATATTCGTCTAGAAATGATCTATTATATTCAGCCCCTAAACCATCCAATACTATGAATGTGCGTTTTATTACAGACTATCACTCCGAGAATCGGAAAATGAGACAAGTATTGGAGAAGGCGTGGCCAATTCTGCTTGCAGATGAGACACTTTCTAAATATCTTAATGAGCAACCCAGTATTACATTTTGTAGATCGAGGAACATTCGGGACACGTTGGTGAAAAGTCATTATGAGAGTAGTCCAAAAACCTTTTTCTCCCAGACCCAACAAAAGAAAGGATCTTTTCAATGTGGTCATTGCAAGGCATGCCCTAATGTAGAAAGAACCAATACATTCAGTGATTCTTCTGGGACAAAGCAATTCACCATTAGACATTTCATTAATTGTGAAACTAAGGCGGTTATTTATTACGCCACATGTCCTTGCCCAAAAATTTATGTAGGCCTCACCACCCGGCAGTTCAAGGTGAGGGTACGAGAACATGTCAATGGCATAGTTGCCGCACAGAATGATGAAATTGACCCTTGTACCCTCAAAACTATTCCAAAACACTTTAAGCAGTTTCATAATTACGATCCATCTTGCCTAAAATTTAGAGGTATTGACAAAATTAATCCATCTATGCGCGGAGGTAATATTAGTCAGAAATTGGCGCAGATGGAATCTAGATGGATCTGGTCGCTTGATATAACCCCATGGTCTTAATGAAAACATTAGCTTTGTTCCATTCTTATAAATATCCTGTTCCACCATGTTATCCTGTGTAGAGTTTTATGTGTAACTTATTTAGGTATTCTTCTATATTGGTTTTAATTATTTATTATCTTAATAAACTTCGCTTTTTAGCCGTTTTTAATTTTTTCGAGCAAGCACTTTTTTGTATGTATAACACATACATTTACATATCAGTTTTGTTTTTGGTGTATTATTTTTCCCCTATAGGTGTGTTCCATTGTTATTATTTTTTTATATTGTATTATACTTACTGTATTATATCTTTAGTTTTTTCTAGTTATTACTCACCTGGTATTCATTGATGAAGGTCTGGTATGCTGGGCATATTTCGCCACTGAAGTCACGGCAACATCTGGTCACTTGTACAGCTTCTTTACTATTGGAAAAGACAGTGGCAGATTTCTTTCTTTCTTCTAAGATGAAAATGAAAATGAGAAAAATAATGGACTATTGAATCAACCCATTTTTCCTACTACCATGTTTTATATTGTTTATTTTCTTTTTTGTATTTTTTCTGTATCTATCTAAAATTTGGTTATTTATTTATTATTATTATTATTCCTATTTATTCATTTTTTTATTTTTATATATTTTTTATTTTTATTTTTATTATTATTTTTATTTCTCAGTATCTATTATTATTTATTATTTTTTATTTTATTTATTTTCATATTGATTATTTCTTATTTATATTTTTCATTCTATTTAATTATTTGTATTTCTGATTTTTTTTATTATTATTTTTTTATATTACATTCATTTTTCATTCATTTATTTATTTATTTTTCATAGAATTTATTATATATTATATTTATTTTTTATTTTCCATTTTTTATTTTTATTTTTTTTCCATTATTTATTTCATTGTTTTTTCATTTTTCTTTTTCATCCTTATTATTTTGTTATTTATTATTTATTTATTTTATTATTTATTTATTTTTTATTTATCATTTATTATTTTTTATTATTCATTATTCATTATTTCTATTATTTTTTATTTATTATTTATTATTTTCTATTACTTTTTATTTATTATTTGTGTGGTGGCACAGTCACTATAGCACTTTATTTTGTCTGTTTAATCAGACATATACATAGGTTCAGTCATTCATTTATTTTTCTACACACACTCTATAAATACACACCTATTTTGCACCCTTTGCACATTTATCTCACATCATTTATGTAATTATTGCGATCCCCCACCATATATCGCTCCCTGATTGGTATCCTTATAGTTATTCATTTTTGCCACTGTCATCCCCTCTTTTGTTTTATTTATTTTTTATTTAGTTATTTGTCCACACACTTTTTTACGTACTCACATACACATTCCCACATCATTTTAATGTTTTTTCTTTCCTTTTTTTCTTACGTTCATTTATATACGCCCATATTAACATTATGCCTCCATTACATATTACCACCAGGACCTTAGGGTTTTTTTCGTCTCTCCTTTACTTTTTAGGACCTGCGGGTCATATGCTTTCCCTCAGCCAATAGCAGCGGGCCGGGTGGTACGCGCGGCGCTGTAGGGTCCCTGGCATCCCCGCTTTCCGGCTTCATGTCCCCCGGCGCTACGTCATCTGAACGCGACGCCGGGGATCACGTGGGCTGGCGGCGGGGGTTGCCATGGTGACATCTGATAGCGGTGTGCGTCGCTTCACACCTGCGCCCCCTGCTTATTGATGTGCTTTGCCCTTATATACCCCTCCTCTACCGGATGATGCCACCCCCTGACGAAGGCTGACGCCGAAACACGCGTCGGGGAGTGGCACATCCAGGAGACGGCAGCATTTAAGGTAATACCTGCTCTAGGCAATTTATTTAAAGATACAGCACTTTAATTTATGATTGTTATTGTGACACTCGTCATTATGTCTAAATCCATCTAGCAGGTACCTATATATTTATCCCCATCTCCAGCGTATATCAGGCCGCACATTTGCACCTTAGATTTTTACTTTGGCTGCACTTTCCAGCACTTATTGCACTTTATGCTGGTATATATACATATACACATTGCACTTGCAGTTACTATGTGCACCTTAGAGGCCAGTTCTTAAAGGTGCACCGTTATATATATATTTTTTTCATCTCTTTTTTTCTTGGTATATTCATTATTCTCAGTGTGTATATATACTTGTTGGTTCTGTTGAGTTACTTATATTGATTTATTTATTAGCAATATATTATCATTGTACTATAGCAGGACTGTTTTTTTGCTCCGTCTCCTTAGTCTTGTGCCCTCTTTTGGTTTCTTTTCCCCCTACCATTTGGTGTATTCTTTTACAAATAAAATTATTTGAATTCATTGTTTGGGCATTAGTTCGGTTTTTGTGTTCTCCGTTTCTCGTATATTTCTTCCGATTTGCCTATTATTACGTCCATTGCGGGATACATACATACATATAATTTTTGATTGAGTATCGAACATTTCATCTTTTTTTGATTATTAAGCGAAGTAAGTATCTATGTATTCCTTGCCTTGAGTTTTTATTTAATCTCTTTGGGAATTTATCTACAGGTGTAGTAAAGATTTTGAGTCTATGGGTGTTTTCCAGTAACAAGCAGTACTGGTTGTTTTAAAAATTGCAAACTACCATTGAAATGCCTATAAGTTGTAGTCACCAGTACATTGTAGTGCCCAGCTCATGCTTCTGGAGACTTACACCTGTAGAATGGTTGGGCTGTCATTGCTACGGAAATGCCAGACAACTGGACTCTAAAAGTTTAGGCACAATGTGGGGCTCAGAAATGAGGGGGCATTTGGATTTGAGAGTGCAGAATGTGCTGAATTTCTTTTGGGGGCAAGAAAACATAACTTTTCCAGAGCCTTTGTACTACCATTAATGTGAAAGCCCCTTATATTTCCATTAACAGATGATAGCCCTGAGTGGGGACTTGCTTCTTTTGAGGATTGTGTTGAAGTTTTTGTCTTACTGCGATCTTTGGGAGGCAGAATGAGCAAATCAACAGCTGGTAAAGAATTGGTTTTATTTGTTTTTTTTTACACTGTTCCTCATGTGGTACAACTCCTGGCAAAATTTATGGAATCACCGGCCTTGGAGGATGTTCATTCAGTTGTTTAATTTTGTAGAAAAAAAAGCAGATCACAGACATTGCACAAAACTAAAGTCATTTCAAATGGCTACTTTCTGGCTTTAAGAAACACTAAAAGAAATCAAGAACCAAAAAAGTGTGTAGACAGTAATTACTTTTACAGTAGTTACTTTTTTTAACCCCTTCATGACCCAGCCTATTTTGACCTTAAAGACCTTGCCGTTTTTTGCAATTCTGACCAGTGTCCCTTTATGAGGTAATAACTCAGGAACGCTTCAACGGATCCTAGCGGTTCTGAGATTGTTTTTTCGTGACATATTGGGCTTCATGTTGGTGGTAAATTTAGGTCAATAAATTCTGCGTTTATTTGTGATAAAAACGGAAATTTGGCTAAAATTTTGAAAATTTCGCAATTTTCACATTTTGAATTTTTATTCTGTTAAACCAGAGAGTTATGTGACACAAAATAGTTAATAAATAACATTTCCCACATGATTACTTTACATCAGCACAATTTTGGAATCAAATTTTTTTTTTTGCTAGGAAGTTATAAGGGTTAAAATTTGACCAGCGATTTCTCATTTTTACAACGAAATTTACAAAACCATTTCTTTTAGGGACCACCTCACATTTGAAGTCAGTTTGAGGGGTCTATATGGCTGAAAATACCCAAAAGTGACACCATTCTAAAAACTGCACCCCTCAAGGTACTCAAAACCACATTCAAGAAGTTTATTAACCCTTCAGGTGCTTCACAGCAGCAGAAGCAACATGGAAGGAAAAAATGAACATTTAACTTTTTAGTCACAAAAATTATTTTTAGCAACAATTTTTTTATTTTCCCAATGGTAAAAGGAGAAACTGAACCACGAAAGTTGATGTCCAATTTGTCCTGAGTACGCTGATACCTCATATGTGGGGGTAAACCACTGTTTGGGCGCAGGGCTTGGAAGGGAAGGAGCGCCATTTGACTTTTTGAATCAAAAATTGGCTCCACTGTTTAGCGGACACCATGTCACGTTTGGAGAGCCCCTGTGTGCCTAAAAATTGGAGCTCCCCCACAAGTGACCCCATTTTGGAAACTAGACACCCCAAGGAACTTATCTAGATGCATAGTGAGCACTTTGAACCCCCAGGTGCTTCACAAATTGATCCGTAAAAATGAAAAGTACTTTTTTTTCACAAAAAAATTATTTTCGCCTCAATTTTTTCATTTTCACATGGGCAACAGGATAAAATGGATCATAAAATTTGTTGGCCAATTTCTCCCGAGTACGCCGATACCTCATATGTGGGGGTAAACCACTGTTTGGGCACTCGGCAGGGCTCGGAAGGGAAGGCGCGCCATTTGACTTTTTGAATGGAAAATTAGCTCCAATTGTTAGCGGACACCATGTCGCGTTTGGAGAGCCCCTGTGTGCCTAAACATTGGAGCTCCCCCACAAGTGACCCCATTTTGGAAACTAGACCCCCTAAGGAACTTATCTAGATGCATATTGATCACTTTAAACCCCCAGGTGCTTCACAGAAGTTTATAACGCCGAGCCATGAAAATAAAAAATAATTTTTCTTTCCTCAAAAATGATTTTTTAGCCTGGAATTTCCTATTTTTCCAAGGGTAATAGGAGAAATTGGACCCCAAATGTTGTTGTCCAGTTTGTCCTGAGTACGCTGATACCCCATATGTGGGGCTAAACCACTGTTTGGGCGCATGGCAGGGCTCGGAAGGGAAGGCACGCCATTTGGCTTTTTAAATGGAAAATTAGCTCCAATCATTAGCGGACACCATGTCACGTTTGGAGAGCCCCTGTGTGCCTAAACATTGGAGATCCCCCCAGAAATGACCCCATTTTGGAAACTAGTCCACCAAAGGAACTAATCTAGATGTGTGGTGAGGACTTTGAACCCCCAAGTGCTTCACAGAAGTTTATAACGCAGAGCCATGAAAAAAAAAAAAATTATTTTCTCAAAAATGATCTTTTAGCCTGCAATTTTTTATTTTCCCAAGGGTATCAGGAGAAATTTGACCCCAAAAGTTGTTGTCCAGTTTCTCCTGAGTATGCTGATACCCCATGTGTGGAGGTAAACCACTGTTTGGGCACACGTCGGGGCTCAGAAGGGAAGTAGTGACTTTTGAAATGCAGACTTTAATGGAATGGTCTGCGGGCGTCACGTTGCGTTTGCAGAGCCCCTGGTGTGCCTAAACAGTAGAAACCCCCGACAAGTGACCCCATTTTAGAAACTAGACCCCCAAAGGAACTTATCTAGATATGTGGTGAGCACTTTGAGCCCCCAAGTGCTTCACAGACGTTTACAACGCAGAGCCGTGAAAATAAAAAATCATTTTTCTTTCCTCAAAAATGATGTTTTAGCAAGCATTTTTTTATTTTCACAAGGGTAACAGGAGAAATTGGACACCAGTAATTGTTGCGCAGTTTATCCTGAGTATGCTGGTACCCCATATGTGGGGGTAAACCACTGTTTGGGCACACGTCAGGGCTCGGAATTGAGGGAGCACCATTTGACTTTTTGAATACGAGATTGGCTGGAATCAATGGTGGCGCCATGTTGCGTTTGGAGACCCCTGATGTGCCTAAACAGTGGAAACCCCTCAATTCTAACTCCAACACTAACCCCCCCACACCCCTAACCCTAATCCCAACTGTAGCCATAACCCTAACCACAACCCTAACCACAACCCTAATTCCAACCCTAACCCTAAGACTATGTGCCCACGTTGCAGATTCGTGTGAGATTTTTCAGCATCATTTTTGAAAAATCCGCGGGTAAAAGGCACTGTGTTTTACCTGCGGATTTTCCGCGGATTTCCAGTGTTTTTTTGTGCGCATTTCACCTGCGGATTCCTATTGAGGAACAGGTGTAAAATGCTGCGGAATCTGCACAGAGAATTGACATGCTGCGGAAAATACAATGCAGCGTTTCCGCGCTATATTTTCCGCCCCATGGGCACAGCGGATTTGGTTTCCATATGTTTACATGGTACTGTAAACCTGATGGAACTCTGCTGCGGATCCGCAGCCAAATCCACACCGTGTGCACATAGCCTAATTCTAAAGGTATGTGCACACGCTGCGGAAAACGCTGCGGATCCGCAGCAGTTTCCCATGAGTTTACAGTTCAATGTAAACATATGGGAAACAAAAATCGCTGTACACATGCTGCGGAAAAACTGCACGGAAACGCAGCGGTTTACATTCCGCAGCATGTCACTTCTTTGTGCGGATTCCGCAGCGGTTTTACAACTGCTCAAATAGAAAATTGCAGTTGTAAAACCGCAGTGAAATGCGCAGAAAAAACGCGGTAAATCCGCCATAAATCCGCAGCGGTTTAGAATCCGTAGCGGAAAAATCCGCAGAGGACATGAATACGTGTGCACATACCCTAGCCCTAACCCTAGCCCTAACCCTAACCCTAGCCCTAACCCTATTCTAACATTAGTGGAAAAAAAAATTCTTTATTTTTTTATTGTCCCTACCTATGGGGGTGACAAAGGGGGGGGGGGGTCATTTATTATTTTTTTTATTTTGATCACTGAGATAGATTATATTTCAGTGATCAAAATGCACTTTGGAACGAATCTGCCGGCCGGCAGATTCGGCGGGCGCACTGCGCATGCGCCCGCCATTTTGGAAGATGGCGGCGCCCAGGGAGAAGACGGACGGACCCCGGCAGGATCGGTAAGTATGATGGGGTGGGGGGGAGCACGGGGGGGGGGATCGGATCATGGGGGGGTGATTCGGAGCGCGGGAGGGGTGGAATGGAGCACGGGGGGTGGAATGGAGCACGGGGGGGGGCTGGAACGGAGCACGGGGGGTGGATCGGAGCACGGGGGGGTGGATCGGAGTGCAGGGGGGGTGATTGGAGCACGGGGGGGTGATTGGAGCACGGGGGAGCGGACACGAGCACGGGGGGGAGCGGAGCACAGGACGGAGGGGAGCCGGAGCAGTGTACCGGACAGATCGGGGGGGCGATCGGTGGGGTGGGGGCACATTAGTGTTTCCAGCCATGGCCGATGATATTGCAGCATCGGCCATGGCTGGATTGTAATATTTCACCAGTTATAATAGGTGAAATATTACAAATCGCTCTGATTGGCAGTTTCACTTTCAACAGCCAATCAGAGCGATCGTAGCCACGGGGGGGTGAAGCCACCCCCCCTGGGCTAAACTACCACTCCCCCTGTCCCTGCAGATCGGGTGAAATGGGAGTTAACCCTTTCACCCAATCTGCAGGGACGCGATCTTTCCATGACGCCACATAGGCGTCATGGGTTGGATTGGCACCGACTTTCATTACGCCTACGTGGCGTCAAAGGTCGGGAAGGGGTTAAACAAGCAATGGGGAAAAATTATGGACTCACTCAATTCTGAGCTATATGGTGGCTTGTTTTTTATGGGACAAAATGATGTTTTCAGAAATACCATTTTTATTTACATTTGTCATTTTGATCACGTTTATTCCATTTTTTGTTTGGTGATATGATGAGAAAGCATAGTTTTTTGCCTCATTTTTTATGGTGTTCACTGAAAAATAATATAGCACTAAGCAACTGTGTAACACTGGGATTCTGTAACTTCACACAGGCCTCAATCGGCAATGCACTTCCTATTGAATTTCAGGTGGCTGTTCCTATTAGCCCAGTCCCTATTCTGCCAAGTCCTGATTTTCCAATCCATTGATTACCGTGACAGAGAGGAGCCAGAAGACCGTAGCATCTGATTTCTCCTACTCCTGCACTGATTAGAAGCACTTCAGATTCATATTAAAATGGCGGAGGTTTCTTTTAGCAGTGCAGGGGTTAATCTGCTCAGTTGAGAGCTCTTGGAAGCTTTCTTGTATTAAGTCTATCAGCTGTTCACTGTTGGCCACTTCCATCTCCAATTTAGTTTGTGACCGGGCAAACACTCATTGTCAGTGTTGACTTATGTTGCATGGTTTGAGATGGTGATTTGTTGTTGTGTGAGAATGCGTTTGGAGGATTTATCTGAGACTGTTGAGAGGTTTTGGATGTGTGCTAATCCACTTCTTCTCCTACTTTGGTTTTTCCCCAT
Source organism: Ranitomeya imitator (assembly GCF_032444005.1). NCBI lineage: Eukaryota > Metazoa > Chordata > Amphibia > Anura > Dendrobatidae > Ranitomeya > Ranitomeya imitator. The sequence continues at coordinate 279,692,961 of NC_091282.1, read as the reverse complement.
TCTCCACTCCCTGGTGTATACCTCTGTTGTTTGTGTGAGTATATTTATATGATTGGTATTTTCCTTTATCCTTGTTTGTATTACTTTTTTATTCTGGTTGATGTACTAAGATACACTACTACTCCCCTCTTACCTGGGTGGGGAAGGGGTACAGACTGAGGGCTGATTCAGGAGCTAAACAAGGTATGTGGCCCCAGCATCTTCACCATGAGAAGTACTTTGTGGAACAGGGCAAGCTAGGGCACCCCTAGCCTTAGGTACAGGGAAGGAGCACCTGGTTCCAGGCTACCCGACAACAGAGTCGTGACAATATAATTTCTCCTAACCATAGCCTTGTTCTCAAAAGCTCCAAAGGCTATGTCCCTAAGTTTATGAACACTGTTCCGCTTTATCTATGGAATATTTCTGTAGAGCTCTTATCAAACTACCCCTTTCAATGGCAACTCAGTCGGTGTCACATCACCACTGACCTAACCAAGCCTCTCCCAGCCTGCCTTCAATGCTAAACAGGAAAGCCACTTAGAATATTAAATGGTGTTACAAATGTTGTCATAGAATGCGACTTGTCCTGCAAACGCACACCCTCATGCAGTTATGGAAAAAAAATAACGTTACGGCTCTTAGAAGGTGGGGATCAAAAAACGAAAGACCCACTCCCAATCACCAAAATGGTGATGACGCCAAGGGTAGAATAACATATCATAATCTTTTTATTTATATTGCACAGCCCTTTGCAATTAAGCAGTGACATCTACAGACAATAAAGACATTATACAGTAACAGATAGTTCAACAGTTAAACGAGAAGTAAGGAACTGGCTCGTGAGTCCCTCCCCCCCCAAGTAAATGGGGGGGACACAGTAGGTAGAACGTGCTTGTCGTGTATGGACCAGCCATCATTATAATAAACTAGTTGAAGAGCCCGGCGTTGCCTGGGCATTGTAATTAACTGTGGTTAGTTATAATAAATTATAGTGATTATATTGCACATGAAAACTCTTTGTTGAAGCAAAAGTTTTTTTATGAACACAATATTAACCCCTTAATGACTGTCGATATGACTTTTAACGACAGCAGATAAGGGGCCTTATTCCTCCTGCACCTCATGCTCCTTCTTTTTACACAGCCTCTTCCAGCACCTCATGCTCATCCTTTTATACACAGCATTTTTCAGCCGCACAGCTTTTCTCCTCCTCCGGCAGCACCTCACACTCCTCTTCCATATACAATTGGAAACACTTGATCCCGAGAGAAATTGCACGAATTGCAATAAAGCATATCGTATACACGGCCTTACTTCTGCAGCACCACACTTTTCTCCTTTAGACCTCATTCACCCTAGATGTGGCCTGTGCCTGCCGCTCACTGATACTCTGAAGGCGGCGACCCTGATTGTAGCTCGCAGCAGTGAGTTTTGCAGGGTGGCTTTTGAGGTGAATGTGTCTCTGCCCATGTGCACTAACAAAGAGCTTTGCGTATGGAGTGTGGCTATGGGGAGTGGCGTGGCCTGATACATACACACACTCAGCTTTATATAGATAGATAGAGGTTATGATATAAAGCTGCATGATGGTCATCAGCCAGCATCTGTCTAAGTGCAGTTACCAAGTTCTATTGGGTGCATTGAAGATGTGGAGACAGAGGAATAGGTGGGAACAGATTTTGAGAAAATCTAGAAAGCAGGAACAGGAGAGAGTTAGATTAGAGAAGTGTGGTGATAGTGCTGTCTAAACAGATGTGTTTTTAAAGTGTGGAGGCTACGGATTAATCGGATCATCTGGGGTAGTGCATTCTGCATCACAATGTGCTTATAAACATAAAGAAAAATAATACAAGACCACTGGGCTGCTCAGGAATAGGTGGAAATAGAGTGCAAACTCGTAGTATGTAAATTCGCAATACGAAAGAATTCACATGTGCGTATTTATGAACCTTGTTGCCAAGGTAAGTTACCCCGTGATAAAAGGTAATGAAGAAATGAAATTGGAGTCACAGGTGGTCAGTTATTTTCAGTATGCTTTAAAAACTGCATACATTCTCCAACCGTGCACTGTGAAAAGAGGATATAAAAGTCATCCTCCACACGTTAGCCTTGGAAGTCACGTTTTATCATGGAGATTCAATAAATGGATAACCATGTATTGCATGGTTGGGCTTGCCCTCTCTGTGTTTGCTATTTGTTCCCGTCTCAAAAAATGGGGTCCGTGGTTGGAAATCTATTGCTATGATATAAATGACCCAGTAGGCCATTTGGAAAGGGATAATCCTATTTTCTAAGATTTGAATTTAATAAGAATTGAAGAATTGCAGTAAATGTGAGAGACATGAAATACAAATAATACATTTTAACTTAAGTACTCATTGATAGTACAATACATATGGGTACGAAAAGGCAAAGTGCATATTTCTATTATTCTAAACATTAATTTCCACTAATGTTTTGATCCATTGGTTTGAACATTGTATGAACTATTATTTCCATTAAGTACAGTGCCTGATGATCCTGTTTCTACATAATTATTCTATATTACTTCAATTAAATGTACTGGCAAAGACTTGATTTAGTGACATTTTTTCTCATCAATCTAAAGTAATTTCTATTGACTTGTGTTTGCGTTGCCTCTTATTATTATTACTTGTTCTACCATCAAAATTTGCAATCAGTCAGTGACATACTGATCATGTTAAGCTTCAATCCACTGATCTTTGCTAGAATATGTGTGCTGAGTTGCTTTCAGATGACAGCATCTTTGTTCCCTATGATCCACAGATATGCGCAACCAGCTAGGTCTGATTTCGTGCATCAGAGTATTGCACCCCTTCAGCCAATAGATTTGCACCCCAGGATCCTGCCTTTCCTATGCATACATCTCCTCATCCTGTGTGCATCAGAGCTTCTAAGACCAGACTCAAGTCCAGAAATAATACTTGGCAGCAGGTTTGGAAACAGGCAAAGAGGTGAGGAAGTGAATGTTGTTATGTCTTCCAGCTATGAGGTATTGACAAAGCTATCATTTCATCTATACTTCCCTTAAAGTAAGTGTCATATATATTACTTCCTGGAATGCAGAAAGATCACTTAAGACTTGACACCCAGTTGGCATCTTACAAAACACAAAGCTCAAGCCTTTATTGTCTGAATTGATTTTCTGTAGACTCATAGTAATAAAGTGTATTCAGAGAGGAAGTGGTTAGGAGGACTAAGGCTCAATCTAATTAATTGACCCCAGAATACTTTTATCTAAAAGCACTCAAAGACTGGAAACTGTCTATATTTGCTTCTATTCTATTGAAAAAAGACAAATATAAAAGGATATATTTGTATAATGTACATAGGCATGCCATCTGAGCAGTGCATCAGTGCCTCTCTTCTGTTCAAGGTGCACTAAATACAAATTAAAAAAACATATTATTATTCCCTTCTCCTATGGCTTCATCTGTCTGCAGTAGTTCATGCCATGTTTATTAAGTAACCAGGCGAGCTCCTCTGATATCATCATCCTAGGCCTTCCAAGGCTGGCTGAGGCAGCAACCACGTGCTTAGACTTTAAGTAATAACATTGTTCATAGGTGACACAATTTTGTCAGGAATTGCTTCTACTTCACTTGGCTCAGCTCCAGCCAAGTGTCTACTCCTCAAAAACTGATGTCCTCCATGCTACAACCAATGTTATTTCCAAGCTTGGTCTAACTCATTATGGAGGCTTTGAACACATACCTTTCAGCGAGAAAGTTACCGACTTCTCTCAACTTGTCTCAGTGCTGTTCACACCTAGCTCCTTTAATCAATATAAAAACTAGATGTGGCCCAATTCTAATGCATCGGGTATTCTAGAATATGTATGTGGTTTATATATGAAGATTTCAGAATAATGCAATGAATACACAGGAATCAGCGAAGCGTGGTTCAAATCCTGCGCCAATTCGCGGCCGGAGTGGGTCTGTCGCTGAGAAGTCGCGAGACCGCTACGTCATCTGGGGTCATTGCTGCAATGCATTCTTGGGACTGGAGCATCGCGAGGAGCGGGAAAGGCTGCCGCGGACGCCGGAAGGTGAGAATATAATGATTTTCTTATTATTATTTTTAACATTATATGTTTTTACTATTGATGCTGCATAGGCAGCATCAATAGTAAAAAGTTGGTTACACTTACAGGGTTAATGTAAGCATTAACGGACTGCGTTACACTGCGTTATGCCACGGCGTAATGCGTTTAACAGACTGCTAAAAGGCTATGTGGGCGCTAACTGGAGGAGAGTATGGAGGGGTCACTGACTGGAGGGTAGTAGGGAGGAGCCAATTCACAGCCGGACTGTGCCTGTCGCTGATCGGTCGTGCCCAGCCAGCCGCGACCAAGCAGCGACGTGGGATTTCAGTGACAGACAAACAGACAGAAGTGGACCTTAGACATTTATATATATAGATTCTCACCTTCTCTCAACTGTTCTCAGTGCTTTTCACACATATCCATTTTAATGAAAGCAATGCATTCCTTCAAATTAATTTTCATTTTGCCTGTACTTGACTGCTTTCCTGTGGTTAACCATGTCCTTTCTACAAATCCCAGTTGCATGCCTTGGGAACCTTAGGCCCATGGGCCATTTACTGCCCACGTTTACCTTTTCTGTGGCCCTCAGTCAGATTCCCAAAGACTGCAGTGCTTGAGCCAGCAGCTGTGTTTTGACAGCTGCTGGCCCTTTAATTTCTTCTTGCTCGGTGTGCACAATCACACAGTGTTCACTATTAAATGCATACAATGAATGATTACATCCGGATGCTGGGCAGTGCCAGAATGTACTTTCTGGGTGGAGATAGTATGTGATTCACTCCCGTCCCACAGAAGAAAAGAGCAGCATCAGCCATCGTGTTTTCGCTTGTGATGTATATATCCTAGCTCCCGTGTCTTCTCCGGTGATGTATATATCACAGCACCTATGTCTTCTCCTGTAATGTATATGCTCCACCCCATTTGTCCATCCTGAGATGTATACATTGCCATGTCTCCTACTGTGATGTATATACTGCAGCTCCATGTTTCCTTCTGTGATGTATATGTCACAGCCCCATGTCTCCTCCTGTGATGCATTTAAAGCAGCCCCATGTCTCCTCCTGTGGCGTATATACCCCAACCCCCAAGTTTCCTCCTATGATGTATATACTGCAGCCCCGTTTCTCTTCCTATGATGTATATACCGCATTCCCCGTGTCTACTCCTGTGATGAAATGAATATACCGCAACACCTGTGTCTTCTATAATGTATATACTGCAGCCCCATGTGTACTCCTGTGATGTATATACCACAGTGCCAGTGTCTCCTTCTGTGATGTATATACTGCAGAACCATGTGTCCTCCTATGATGTATATACCACAGTCCCATGTCTCTTGTGATGTATATACCACAGCTCCATGTCTGTTGTGACGTATGTACCACAACCCCATGTTTCATGTGATGTACAGTACAGACCAAAAGTTTGGACACATCTTCTCATTTAAAGATTCTTCTGTACTTTCATGACTATGAAAATTGTACATTGACACTGAAGGCATCACAACTATGAATTAACACATGTGGAATTATATACTTATCAAAAAAGTGTGAAACAACTGAAATTATGTCTTATATTCTAGGTTCTTCAAAGTAGCCACCTTTTGCTTTGATGACTGCTTTGCACACTCTTGGCATTCTCTTGATGAGCTTCAAGAGATAGTTGCCGGGAATTGTTTTCACTTCACAGGTGTGCCCTGTCAGGTTTAATAAGTGGGATTTCTAGCCTTATAAATGGTGTTGGGACCATCAGTTGGGTTGTGCCGAAGTCTGGTGGATACACAGCTGATAGTCCTACTGAATAGACTGTTAGCTGCTTTTTTCTTGCCATAATGCAAATTCTAAGTAAAGAAAAACAAGTAGCCATCATTACTTTAAGAAATGAAGGTCAGCCAGTCCGAAAAATTGGGAAAACTTTGAAACTGTCCCCAAGTGCAGTGGCAAAAACCTTCAAGCGCTACAAAGACACTGGCTCACATGAGGACCGCCCCAGGAAAGGAAGACCAAGAGTCACCTCTGCTTCTGAGGATAAGTTTATCCGAGTCACCAGCCTCAGAAATCGCAGGTTAACAGCAGCTCAGATTAGAGACCAGGTCAATGTTACACAGAGTTCTAGCAACAGACACATCTCTACAACCACTGTTAAGAGGAGACTTTGTGCAGCAGGCCTTCATGGTAAAATAGCTGCTAGGAAACCACTGCTAAGGACAAGCAACAAGCGGAAGAGACTTGTTTGGGCTAAAGAACACAAGGAATGGACATTAGACCAGTGGAAATCTGCGCTTTGGTCTGATGAGTCCAAATTTGAGATTTTTGCTACCAACCACCGTGACTTTGTGCCATGCAGAAAAGGTGAACGGATGAACTCTACATGCCTGTTCCCACCATGCAGCATGGAGGAGGAGGTGTGATGGTGTGGGGGTGCTTTGCTGGTGACACTATTGGGGATTTATTCAAACTTGAACCAGCATGGCTACCACAGCATCTTGCAGTGGCATATTATTCCATCCGGTTTGCGTTTAGTTGGACCATCATTTATTTTTCAACAGGACAATGACCACAAACACACCTTCAGGCTGTGTAAGGGCTATTTCACCAAGATGGAGAATGATGGGGTGCTACGCCAGATGACCTGGCCTCCACAGTCACCAGACCTGAACACAATCAAGATGGTTTGGGGTGAGGTGGACCGCACAGTAAAGGCAAAAGGGCCAACAAGTGCTAAGCATCTCTGGGAACTCCTTCAAGATTGTTGGAAGACTACCTCTTGAAGCTCATCAAGAGAATGCCAAGAGTGTGCAAAGCAGTCATCAAAGCAAAAGGTGGCTACTTTGAAGAACCTAGAATATAAGACATAATTTCAGTTGTTTCACACTTTTTGCTAATTATATAATTCCACATGTGTTAATTCATAGTTTTGAGGCTTTCAGTGTGAATGTACAATTTTCATAGTCATGAAAATACAGAAAAATCTTTAAATGAGAAGCTGTGTCCAAACTTTTGGTCTGTACTGTATATATTCCAGCCCCAGTGAATCCTATGTGATGTATATACTCAGCCCTGTCTCCTATGTGATGTATATACAACAGTTTTGATATCTCCTTTTTGTTGTAAGTACAGCATTCTTTGTGTCTCCTATGTTATATATATGGCAGTCTATGTATACTCCTATGTGATGTGTATACAGTAGTCTCAGTGTCTCCTGTGTGATGTATACAGCATCTCTTTGTCTCCTATGTGATGTATACACAGGAGTTTCAATGTCTCCTATGTGTTATATGTACAGCATTCTCAGTGTGTCCTATGTTACGTATATGACAGTCTATGTGTAGTCCTATGTGATGTGTTTACATTAGTCTCAGTGTCTCCTGTGTGAGGTATGTACAGCAGTCTCAGTGTCTCCTATGTGTTGTATGTATAGCATTCTCAGTGTCTCCTATGTTATGTATATGGCATTTTCTGTGTACTCCTATGTGATGTGTATATAGCAGTCTTGGTGTCTCCTGTGTGATGTATGTACAACAATCTAGGTATCTCCTATGTGTTGTATGTACAGCATTCTCGGTGTATCCTATCTTATGTATATATCAGTCTCTGTGTACTCTTATGTGATGTGTACACAGAAACCTCGGTCCTCCTATATGATGTGTAAACAGCAGCCTCGGTGTCTCCGATGTGATATCTAATATATAAAGCTGAATGTGTGTGTGTGTGTGTGTGTGTGTGTGTATGTATGTATGTCCGGGATTGGCATCTGAACCGTCGCATCTATAGCCACAAAATTTTGCACAGTCACACGTCTGGACCCCGAGAGCGTCATAGGCTATGTTGTGAGGCGAAATTTTAACCCCACGCGTTCCAATTCACCAAACAATTTTGCCCCTATCTACATAATGGGGAAAAAAGTGAAAGGAAAAGTGTTGATGGCGTCGTAGCTACAGCCACAAAATTTTGCACAGTCACACGTCTGGACCCTGAGAGCGTCATAGGCTATGTTGTGAGGTGAAATTTTAACCCCGTGCTTTCCAATTCACCAAACAATTTTGCCCCTATCTACATAATGGGGAAAAAGTGAAAGGAAAAGTGTTGGAGGCGTCGCAGCTGCAGCCACAAAATTTTGCACATTCACACGTCTGGACCCCGAGAGCGTCATAGGCTATGTTGTAAGGTGAAATTTTAACCCCGCGCTTTCCAATTCACCAAACAATTTTGCCCCTATCTACATAATGGGAAAAAATGAAAGGAAAAGTGTTGGAGGCAAATTGACAGCTGCCAGATGTGAACAAGGGGGACTTAAAGAATGAGAGCGATGGCGCCAAAGAGTATATACCGTACAGTTGCTAAGGTGGGGCCCCGACATGGGATACTCACCACACACGGGGATATGAACACACACAAAATGCGCCACACACTACCACGTGCTTGAACACATATTACCCTCAGCACACATTTCACCACAAATACACCAACCTCTCCACATAAAAGTCGAAACACAAAAGTCGCCGCTCAAAATTCGCCACGCGCAGAACTCGCCACATGCAAAAACTAGGCTCTTGCAAAACTCGCCACAAGTGCAAAACTCACCTCATGGAAAACTCGCCACATGCAAAACTTGCACACGCGGAAAAATTGCCACATGTACAAAAGTTGCAACACATGCAAAAGTTGCCTCACACAAAACTTGCACATACTCAAAAGGCACCACACATAAAACTCGCCACGCGCAAAACTTGCTGCACACAACTTGCTACACTAACCTGTTAAATGCAACTCGACACACAAAAAGTTGCTACACGCATGTTGCCACACAAAACTCATCTCACAAAAGTCGCTACATGCATGTCGCCACATGCAACTCAACACACACAACTTGACACATGAAACTCGCCCTAAAACACACACAAGTCTGGTATTAGCCTTCAAAAATAAAAATCTGATTAATAAGCAGACAAACTACAAGAGCAACAAATGTACCATATAGGAAATACGGCAGCTGTCAGTCACATGACCTGTCTATTATGTGTATGTGTGAGCTAATATATACTGCCAGGGGGAGGGCTTCCTGTTGGCTGGGGATTTATCAGGCTACCAAATTAGCTTACAAATACTGAGGTAAAAATACTGAGCAAATAACGTGCGAACGAGGTCTAATACAGGAGGAGATGACACACAGGTATATACTATATACAGGAGAGATGACACACAAGTATATACTATATAGAGGAGGAGATGACATACAGGTACATACTATATACAGGAGCAGATGACCTACAGGTATATACTATATACAGGAGGAGATTACACACAGATATATACTATATACAGGGGAGATGACACACAGGTATATACTATATACAGGAGGAGATGACATACAGGTATATACTATATATAGAAGGAGATGACATACAGGTATATACTATATACAGGGGAGATGACACAGCAGGTATATACTATATACAGGGGAGATTACATACAGGTATATACTATATACAGGAGATGACATACAGGTGTATACTATATATAAGGGAGATGACAAACATGTATATACTGAGGTGCGATGATCAAGGATGTGACCGATAGGATACCAAAGCTCTTCAGCTCCAAGGACGTCCACCCATTTCTTCTGATACATGTTGGCACCAATGACACGGCAAGGAAGGACCTACCGACAATCTGCAAGGACTTTGAAGAGTTGGGGAAGAAAGTAAAGGAACTGGATGCACAGGTAGTTTTTTCTTCTATCCTTCCAGTAGATGGGCATGGCACCAGGAGATGGAACAGGATCCTTGATGCAAACAACTGGCTAAGACGATGGTGCAGACAACAAGGATTTGGATTCCTGGACCACGGTGTGAATTACTGGTATGATGGACTCCTCGCCAGAGAGGGACTACACCTCAACAAACCTGGGAAACACACATTCGCCAGAAGACTCGCTACACTCATCAGGAGGGCGTTAAACTAGAAGAAGAGGGGACGGGAAGAAAAACATTAGACTCGTACAAAGACGACCCAGGAAAACATACTCAGAAGGGAGGTAAGAACATTTCTAAAACAATCCACAGTGAGGAGATTGGAACAAAACAAAATCCTCTAAACTGCATGCTCGCAAACGCCAGAAGCCTGACAAACAAGATGGAAGAACTAGAAGCAGAAATATCTACAGGTAACTTTGACATAGTGGGAATAACCGAGACATGGTTAGATGAAAGCTATGACTGGGCAGTTAACTTACAGGGTTACAGTCTGTTTAGAAAGGATCGTAAAAATCGGAGAGGAGGAGGGGTTTGTCTCTATGTAAAGTCTTGTCTAAAGTCCACTTTAAGGGAGGATATTAGCGAAGGGAATGAAGATGTCGAGTCCATATGGGTTGAAATTCATGGAGGGAAAAATGGTAACAAAATTCTCATTGGGGTCTGTTACAAACCCCCAAATATAACAGAAAGCATGGAAAGTCTACTTCTAAAGCAGATAGATGAAGCTGCAACCCATAATGAGGTCCTGGTTATGGGGGACTTTAACTACCCGGATATTAACTGGGAAACAGAAACCTGTGAAACCCATAAAGGCAACAGGTTTCTGCTAATAACCAAGAAAAATTATCTTTCACAATTGGTGCAGAATCCAACCAGAGGAGCAGCACTTTTAGACCTAATACTATCTAATAGACCTGACAGAATAACAAATCTGCAGGTGGTTGGGCATTTAGGAAATAGCGACCACAATATTGTACAGTTTCACCTGTCTTTCACTAGGGGGACTTGTCAGGGAGTCACAAAAACACTGAACTTTAGGAAGGCAAAGTTTGACCAGCTTAGAGATGCCCTTAATCTGGTAGACTGGGACAATATCCTCAGAAATGAGAATACAGATAATAAATGGGAAATGTTTAAGAACATCCTAAATAGGCAGTGTAAGCGGTTTATACCTTGTGGGAATAAAAGGACTAGAAATAGGAAAAACCCAATGTGGCTAAACAAAGAAGTAAGACAGGCAATTAACAGTAAAAAGAAAGCATTTGCACTACTAAAGCAGGATGGCACCATTGAAGCTCTAAAAAACTATAGGGAGAAAAATACTTTATCTAAAAAACTAATTAAAGCTGCCAAAAAGGAAACAGAGAAGCACATTGCTAAGGAGAGTAAAACTAATCCCAAACTGTTCTTCAACTATATCAATAGTAAAAGAATAAAAACTGAAAATGTAGGCCCCTTAAAAAATAGTGAGGAAAGAATGGTTGTAGATGACGAGGAAAAAGCTAACATATTAAACACCTTCTTCTCCACGGTATTCACGGTGGAAAATGAAATGCTAGGTGAAATCCCAAGAAACAATGAAAACCCTATATTAAGGGTCACCAATCTAACCCAAGAAGAGGTGCGAAACCGGCTAAATAAGATTAAAATAGATAAATCTCCGGGTCCGGATGGCATACACCCACGAGTACTAAGAGAACTAAGTAATGTAATAGATAAACCATTATTTCTTATTTTTAGTGACTCTATAGCGACAGGGTCTGTTCCGCAGGACTGGCGCATAGCAAATGTGGTGCCAATATTCAAAAAGGGCTCTAAAAGTGAACCTGGAAATTATAGGCCAGTAAGTCTAACCTCTATTGTTGGTAAAATATTTGAAGGGTTTCTGAGGGATGTTATTCTGGATTATCTCAATGAGAATAACTGTTTAACTCCATATCAGCATGGGTTTATGAGAAATCGCTCCTGTCAAACCAATCTAATCAGTTTTTATGAAGAGGTAAGCTATAGACTGGACCACGGTGAGTCATTGGACGTGGTATATCTCGATTTTTCCAAAGCGTTTGATACCGTGCCGTACAAGAGGTTGGTACACAAAATGAGAATGCTTGGTCTGGGGGAAAATGTGTGTAAATGGGTTAGTAACTGGCTTAGTGATAGAAAGCAGAGGGTGGTTATAAATGGTATAGTCTCTAACTGGGTCGCTGTGACCAGTGGGGTACCGCAGGGGTCAGAATTGGGACCTGTTCTCTTCAACATATTCATTAATGATCTGGTAGAAGGTTTACACAGTAAAATATCGATATTTGCAGATGATACAAAACTATGTAAAGCAGTTAATACAAGAGAAGATAGTATTCTGCTACAGATGGATCTGGATAAGTTGGAAACTTGGGCTGAAAGGTGGCAGATGAGGTTTAACAATGATAAATGTAAGGTTATACACATGGGAAGAGGGAATCAATATCACCATTACACACTGAACGGGAAACCACTGGGTAAATCTGACAGGGAGAAGGACTTGGGGATCCTAGTTAATGATAAACTTACCTGGAGCAGCCAGTGCCAGGCAGCAGCTGCCAAGGCAAACAGGATCATGGGGTGCATTAAAAGAGGTCTGGATACACATGATGAGAGCATTATACTGCCTCTGTACAAATCCCTAGTTAGACCGCACATGGAGTACTGTGTCCAGTTTTGGGCACCGGTGCTCAGGAAGGATATAATGGAACTAGAGAGAGTACAAAGGAGGGCAACAAAATTAATAAAGGGGATGGGAGAACTACAATACCCAGATAGATTAGCGAAATTAGGATTATTTAGTCTAGAAAAAAGACGACTGAGGGGCGATCTAATAACCATGTATAAGTATATAAGGGGACAATACAAATATCTCGCTGAGGATCTGTTTATACCAAGGAAGGTGACGGGCACAAGGGGGCATTCTTTGCGTCTGGAGGAGAGAAGGTTTTTCCACCAACATAGAAGAGGATTCTTTACTGTTAGGGCAGTGAGAATCTGGAATTGCTTGCCTGAGGAGGTGGTGATGGCGAACTCAGTCGAGGGGTTCAAGAGAGGCCTGCATGTCTTCCTGGAGCAGAACAATATTGTATCATACAATTATTAGGTTCTGTAAAAGGACGTAGATCTGGGGATTTATTATGACGGAATATAGGCTGAACTGGATGGACAAATGTCTTTTTTCGGCCTTACTAACTATGTTACTATGTTACTATGTTACTATGTTACTATGAGGTGAAAATGAGAGGTGTGAGGTGAAAATGAAAAGGTGTGAGTGCAAAATGAGAGGAGTGAGGGAAAATAGTGGAGTGATCGGAAAATGACAGATGTGAGGTCGAAATGACAAGTGATAGGGGGGAATGAGAGGAGTGAGGGAGAAAATGAGAGGTGTGAGGGAGAAAATGAGAGACGTGAGGGGGAAAATGAAAGATGTGATTGGGAAAATGAGAGGTGTGATGGGAAAATAAGAGAAGTGAGGTGCTATAACTAACCACAGATATTTACTATGCCCAGGCAACGCCGGGCTCTTCAGCTAGTACCGTATAAACTGAATGTGTGTGTGTGTATGTATGTCCGGGATTGGCATCTGCACCGTCGCAGCTACAGCCACAAAACTTTGCACAGTCACACGTCTGGACCCCGAGAGCGTCATAGGCTATGTTGTGAGGTGAAATTTTAACCCCGCGCTTTCCAATTCACCAAACAATTTTGCCCCTATCTACATAATGGGGAAAAAAGTGAAAGGAAAAGTGTTGGAGGCGTCGCAGCTACAGCCACAAAATTTTGCACAGTCACACGTCTGGACCCCGAGAGCGTCATAGGCTATGTTGTGAGGTGAAATTTTAACCCTGCGCTTTCCAATTCACCAAACAATTTTGCCCCTATCTACATAATGGGGAAAAGTGAAAGGAAAAGTGTTGGAGGCAAATTGACAGCTGCCAGATGTGAACAAGGGGGACTTAAAGAATGAGAGCGATGGCACCAAAGAGTATATACCGTACAGTTGCTAAGGTGGGGCCCCGACATGGGATAATCACCACACACAGGGATATGAACACACACACAAAATGCGCCACACACTACCACGTGTTTGAACACATATTACCCTCAGCACACATTTCACCACACATACACCAACCTCGCCACATAAAAGTCGAAACACAAAAGTCACCGCTCAAAACTCGCCATGCGCAAAACTCGCCACATGCAAAAACTAGGCTCACGCAAAACTCGCCACAAGTGCAAAACTCACCTCATGGAAAACTCGCCACACGCAAAACTTGCACACGCGGAAAAATTGCCACATGCACAAAAGTTGCAATACATGCAAAAGTTGCCTCACACAAAACTTGCACATACTCAAAAGGCACCACACATAAAACTCGCCACGCGCAAAACTCGCCATGCGCAAAACTTGCTGCACACAACTTGCTACACTAACCTGTCACATGCAACTCAACACACAAAAAGTTGCTACACGCATGTTGCCACACAAAACTCATCTCACAAAAGTCGCTACATGCATGTTGCCACACGCAACTCAACACACACAACTTGACAAACAAAACTCGCCCTAAAACACACACAAGTCTGGTATTATCCTTCAAAAATAAAAATCTGATTAATAAGCAGACAAACTACAAGAGCAACAAATGTACCATATAGGAAATACGGCAGCTGTCAGTCACATGACCTGTCTATTATGTGTATGTGTGAGCTAATATATACTGCCAGGGGGAGGGCTTCCTGTTGGCTGGGGATTTATCAGGCTGCCAATTTAGCTTACAAATACTGAGGTAAAAATACTGAGCAAATAACGTGTGAACGAGGTCTAATACAGGAGGAGATGACACACAGGTATATACTATATACAGGGGAGATGACACACAGATATATACTATATACAGGAGAGATGACACACAAGTATATACTATATAGAGGAGGAGATGACATACAGGTACATACTATATACAGGAGGAGATGACATACAGGTATATACTATATACAGGAGGAGATGACACACAGTTATATACTATATACAGGAGCAGATGACCTACAGGTACTGTATATACTATATACAGGAGGAGATGACATACAGGTATATGCTATATATAGAAGATGACATACAGGTATATACTATATACAAGAGGAGATGACACAGAGATATATACTATATACAGGGGAGATGACACACAGGTATATACTATATACAGGAGGAGATGACATACAGGTATATACTATATATAGAAGGAGATGACATACAGGTATATACTATATACAGGGGAGATGACACACAGCAGGTATATACTATATACAGGGGAGATGACATACATGTATATACTATATACAGGAGATGACATACAGGTGTATACTATATATAAGGGAGATGACAAACATGTATATACTGAGGTGAAAATGAGAGGTGTGAGGTGAAAATGAAAAGGTGTGAGTGCAAAATGAGAGGAGTGAGGGAAAATAGTGGAGTGATCCGAAAATGACAGATGTGAGGTCGAAATGACAAGCGTTAGGGGGGAATGAGAGGAGTGAGGGAGAAAATGAGAGGTGTGAGGGAGAAAATGAGAGATGTGAGGGGGAAAATGAAAGATGTGATTGGGAAAATGAGAGGCGTGATGGGAAAATAAGTGAGGTGCTATAACTAACCACAGATATTTACTATGCCCAGGCAACGCCGGGCTCTTCAGCTAGTATATATATATATAAATCAGTGTCTCCTATATGATACATGCAGAAGACATCCCACTGCTTGAGTTCGATAACTGTAAATTGAGCAATAATGAATTTCCCACAGTGATGAAACATGCAGTGAAATACACATTTGAGTTCAGTACAATTTACTGCTGTGAGTTCTTTGCAAAACTTATCGCAACGAGTCACCTTCACTCAAGATCTACGCAAATTTGTAAAAAGCAGTTATGAGTAGAAATATCATCCATATCACCTAACATCACAGCCTCGCCAAAGAGAAGCAGTTCCATCCATCACATTAGGGAGTTAATTAAATGTTTGACTAACTGTAGGTGGGTAATTCCCAAAATGATAAGTTTGTATGGCTCCTGAGTGATATGATAAATATCCAAACAGCTCTTAAGGTACCGTCACACTAAGCGACGCTGCAGCGATACCGACAACGATGTCGATCGCTGCAGTGTCGCTGTTTGGTCGCTGGAGAGCTGTCACACAGACAGCTCTCCAGTGACCAACGATGCCGAAGTCCCCAGGTAACCAGGGTAAACATCGGGTTACTAAGCGCAGGGCCGCGCTTAGTAACCCGATGTTTACCCTGGTTACCGTGGTAAATGTAAAAAAAAAAAAACACTACATACTTACATTCCCGGTGTCTGGTCATGTCCCTCGCCTTCAGCTTCCCGCACTGACTGAGCGCCGACCGTAAAGTACAGCGGTGACGTCACCGCTGCACAGCGTGCTTTACGGCCGGCCGGTGCTCACCAGTCAATGCGGGAAGCTGACGGCGGGGGACCGGGAATGTAAGTATGTAGTGTTTGTTTTTTCACATTTACAACGGTAACCAGGGTAAACATCGGGTTACTAAGCGCGGCCCTGCGCTTAGTAACCCGATATTTACCCTGGTTACCAGTGAAGACATCGCTGGATCGGCGTCACACATGCCGATTCAGCGATGTCAGCGGGAGATCCAGCGACAAAATAAAGTGCTGGACTTTCCCCACCGACCAACGATCTCCCAGCAGGGGCCTGATCGTTGGTCGCTGTCACACATAACGATTTCGTTAACGATATCGTTCAGTGTGACGGTACCTTTAGCAGAAGAAAGGTTCCTCAACCCTGGATTATAGAATCCACCTGATGAAGTGAACCCGTGACTCTTAGGGTATGTGCACACGTCAGGATTTCTTGCAGATATTTCCTGAAGAAAACCGGAAATTTTCTGCAAGAAATCCGCATTTTTTTTTGCGTTTTTTTTTGCGTTTTGTTTGTGTTTTTTTAGCATTTTGCAAGCGAAATTAGCTTGCAGAATGCTAAAGTTTTCCAAGCGATCTGTAGCATCGCTTGGAAAACTGACTGACAGGTTGGTCACACTTCTCAAACATAGTGTTTGACAAGTGTGACCAACTTTTTACTATAGATGCTGCCTATGCAGCATCAATAGTAAAAGATAGAATGTTTAAAAATAATAAAAAAATAAAAAAAATGGTTATACTCACCTGCAGACAGCCGATCTCCTCAGCGGCGTCCGTTCCTATAGATGGTGTGTGTGTGCAGGACCTTCGATGACGTCGCGGTCACGTGAGCGGTCACATGAGCGGTCACGCGACCAATCACAAGACGGCGACGTCATCGCAGGTCCTTTACACACACCATCTATAGGAACGGAAGCGGCCGCGTGCACCGCTGAGAGGCGGGAGGACTCCTGGGCCATCGAAGGTGAGTATATCACTATTTTTTATTTTAATTCTTTTTTTTTTACCAATTATATGGTGCCCAGTCCGTGGAGGAAAGTTTCCTCTCCTCCACCCTGGGTACCAACCGCACATAATCTGCTTACTTCCCGCATGGTGTGCACAGCCCCATGTGGAAAGTAAGCAGATCAATGCATTCCTAGGTGTGCGGAATGCCCGCAATTCCGCAACTTTAATGAACATGTTGCTTTTTTTTCCGCAATGCGATTTTTTTCACGGAAAAAAATGCAACATTTGCACAAGAAATGCGGAATAATAAGGAGGCATATGTAAGTGTTTTTTTCGTGTTTTTTTCGCGTTGTTATCACGTTTTTATAGTGAAAAAACGCGAAAAAAAGGTGAAAAATACTGAACGTGTGCACATGGCCTTAGGGTATGTGCACATGTCAGGATTTCTTGCAGAAATGTTCCTGACAAAAAACGGACATTTCTGCCAGAAATCCGCATGCGGGTTTTTTGCATTTTTTGACGCGTTTTTGACGCGTTTTTGATGCATTTTTTGTGCGTTTTTTCCCAAATGCATAAAATTGCGGGAAAAACACAGAAAATCCGCAAAAATAATGAACATGCTCATTTTTTTACCGCGATGCGTTTTTTTCGCGGAAAAAAAAAGCATCCATGTGCACAAAACATGCAGAATGCATTCTAAATGATAGAATGCATAATGTATGCATTTTTAATGAGTTTTTATAGCGTTTTTAGCACTTTTTTTGCGCTAAAAACGCTATAAAAACTCATTAAAAATGCATACATTATGCATTCTATCATGGCCTTAGGCCATGTGCACACGTTCAGGTTTTTTCGCGGTTTTTTTGCTTTTTTTGCGCTAAAAATGCTATGAAAACTCATTAAAAATGCATACATTATGCATTCTATCATGGCCTTAGGCCATGTGCACACATTCAGGTTTTTTCACGTTTTTTTGCGCTAAAAACGTTATAAAAACTCATTAAAAACACATAGATTATGCATTCTATCATTTAGAATGCATTCTGCATGTTTTGTGCACATACATGCGGTTTTATCCGCGAAAAAACGCATCGCGGTAAAAAACTGAGCATGTTCATTATTTTTGCAGATTTTCTGGTTTGATGTTTGATTTTAAACAAACAAACATGGTTTGTCCTAGTTATAGTCTGGACCACTGGAACTACTAAGTTTTCTACACTGTTGCTTTAGACATCACAAAAGTAATTACTTCTAACTTGTTCCAAAAAGCACATCACTATTTGGCTAAATAGTATGCTCTTTAATGCCATAATTCAGTCTCCTAGTGCTCATATTTAGGGGTGTTACGGTCGCAGTCGCAGAGGTCGCGACAGGGTTCCATGCGAGTTAGGGGCCCGCTGACGCCAGCGCAAACTTCAGCTGAATGTGCATGCAGGAGAAGGGACGTATATATCAGAATGGTGCCAGGAAAAGGAACATGCATTCCAGGATACATATAAATATCAGGATGGGGCCAGGATTAGGGACATATATACCAGGATGGGGGACATATATACTAGGATGGGCCTAGGATGGAGGACTTACTTATATATCAGGAAGGAGCCCAAGATGGGGTACTTTACTACATAATGGTGGAGAAGGTGAAACTGGTATGTCTTTATAGGGCTTAGAATGTTACAAGGGCCCATACATCTGACAAACATGGGGGAGGGCCAAATCCAAAACTTGCAGTGGGGCCCATTGAACTCTACTTACACCAATGCTCATATTACGAATATATTAATTGCGTCTATACCTGATTAATTCACAAAGTCTACCAAATCTTTCATGGGTACTGGTAAGTAAAGTCCAGACATTCCTTGAATTGCCATCTGATATATCACGTCCTTGCAATATGTAGACCATGTGAATTGTTCTCATTAATGTTGGCTTCCATCATGGCAAAATGGTCAACTCACTATGCATAGGAGTCAGTCTGCTGAATCTCACTTTGACACAATGCCTTGAAATACATGCTAATTAGACCTGAAACCGTTATAATAGGAGAAAACAGTTTGTACAGCACAATCAAACAACAAAATCAAGAAAAAAAACAAAAAACAAAACAAAGAACATTCAGGCAGATGGCAAATTATTGAATGGAAATTCTTTCTGAGTCCAGATGTTTGCTGTGCGGAAGTTTTGCCATTTAGAATATTTCCATCACCATTATCCACTGTTTACGGATGTTCTCTATTTTGTCATTCTTGTCAGATTTTCAGCAACATGTGCACTAAGTGCAGTCATGTCTCACATATCACGCACACATCTCCACTCACACGCATAAAGGCAAATGCATACATTTCAAAAATAGGAAAAGTAATTAATTCAGTCTTGTATGGCGGAGTGTAATTATTCACATGCACCTAACACAATGTAAGCATTAAATAAACCCTGATTATCTGTGTTGGTTTATTAGATCCTTTTAATCACATCCTCGCTATCTACAGCTCTGGCAAAAATTAAGAGACCACTGCAAAATGTTCAGTTTGTCGGATTTCTCTCTTTATAGTTATATTTTTGAGTAAAATGTAAATTGTTCTTTTATTCAATAAGCTTCTGATAACATGTTTCTGAATTTCCAAGCAATAAATTTTGTATTTTTTTCTGAAAAAAAAACAATGGTCAAAATTAAAAAAAAAACAAAAAAACACAGTGCATTCAGACATTAAATAATGCAAAGAAATCAAGTTCATAATCATTTAGAAACAAGAATACTAATGTTTTAACTCAGGGAGAGTTCAGAAATCAATATTTTTTGGAACAACCATGATTTTTAATCACAGTTTTCATGCGTCTTGGCATGCTTTCCATCAGTCTTTCACACTGCTTCTGGTGCAAAAATGTAAGCAAGTCTTCTTTGTTTGATGGTTTGTGACTATCCATCATCCTCTTTATTGTATTCCAGAGGTTTTCAATGGGGTTCAGGTCTGGAGATTGGGCTGCTCATGACAGGGTTTTGATGTGGTGGTCTCTTAATTTTTGCCAGAGCTGTGTGTACAATTTAACATAGATCAACTTTTATCTCCAGAATTTGCCAGTATTTGTTATCTTGTATTTAGCACATCACTGACACAGTGTATTTTTTCTCAGAAACAGTACTCACTACAACTATCTGGGTACATCAGTTTGGCTAAAAAAAACCATAAAGCCTTTCACATTCTGTCCTATTAGAATTAGCGCAAGGCTTAAGTTGGGTGTGAAGCAACATGAGGAGTATGGAGAGTATGAACATGGGTAATAGACTTTGTAAGGGGAATTTCCTAGTCACATCCCCACTCCTTTAAAGGGAATCTGTCAGCAGTTTTGTTATTTAATCTGAGAACAGCATGAGGTAGGGGTTAAAACACTGAAATCAGCGATGTAATGCTTACTTGGACTGAAGCTTTAATCACCTTGTGATTAACATTGCTGTAAGCAGCTGGCCAAATGATTCCAAGTCTGACTCCGCCCCTTCTGTGATAATCACCTCACTGTCTATGGACATTGTATACAGAGAGCCTAGTGTGGGCGGAGTTATCTTTCTCAGCTCAGCTGCTTGCTAAATCTAAAAGCTCTGATTGTGTCAGAACGGCTGCACTCACTAATCTAAGCGATACATCATTGGATTCAGCTTCTCTTTACTTACATCAGGCTGCTCTCAGATGAAGACACAAAAGAGAATGGTAAAACCAAAAACACTCAGTTTGAAAAAATGTTTGCAGTAATCCGCAAGTGCTAGTAAAAGATGTAAATAACAGGGTATTTGGTTGATACGTTTTTTGCAAAAAATGTATACTAAGCTGCTCTACCAATCTTCACGGTATACCCATATCAGAGCAGTCCTAACTAATGTATGCAATCCCTATCTGATGTATTTAAAAACCTGATCATCTGTATATAACCTGTGTGAACAGGGTTCAGAGAGGAAAAATCCATGTGTGCATACAGGGTAGAACAGCTTTTGTGCAGCTAGCCCAAGAGGAGTGGTGGAACTCCCCAGTCTTGTAGACACAAGAGAACAATTATGGAAACAGGAACACATGGGCTACCTGCACAGAGAACAAGTCTGTAAGAACATGTTCACACACCACCAAGAAACCTGAAGACACAAAAGAGAATAGTAAAACCAAAAACACTCAGTTTGAAAAAATGTTTGCAGTAATCCGCAAGTGCTAGTAAAAGATGTAAATAACTGCTCTCAGATGAAGTAGCAAAAAGCTGACTTACAGATTCCCTGTAATAACAAACTCTGACTTACGGATGGTACCAGAACATCACACTAGCATGTTATCATAAATATCTTTCCTGTCAAGAGATATGGTTATTCAATTTCATCCAATAAAGTATAACATTAATTTATTCAATGTGAAAGTGAAATCCTTTAAGCACCAAACATAATCAATAAAGTAATGTTTCGGGCTCTAATAGCTGAGTCCTTCATTAAGCTGATGCTGTGCACTGATTTACCTTTCAGCCTCTCATCACTAGCTGACACGGGTTTGACCCTTTAAAATGTTTCTCATCAGTAAGAGGAGAGAGACTTAGCCAGCATCCTGTTATGGAGTGTAACTGGACTCAATATCTGAAGGTCTTGGATACTGTTGGTCGGCAGCTCACTTTTCTTGCTGTCGCTCCATTGCATCACCAATGGAGTGATTTTATGTACACCAGCAATTTTTGTGAGTTTTTGCTCTAAAAAGATGCCGAAAATCTTAAAGTCAGAAAAATAGACTATTTTTGGCTTTGCGCAAAATTTATTTGCCAAGTGCATTCTCCATTTTGATGAATTTTGAACAAAAAACCTCCTCAAACACTCAGCAAAGAGTAAAAAAAATATTGACTTAAAAAAACCCCGCAAGTGATGAATTGGATCAAACAGTGTTTTTTATTTTATTTAGTTTTGCACCTTCCCATTTCATCCTTCTTAGTCATCACTAACTGCACTTCATCCCTGAGCGGATACAGACTTTCCTACTTGCTTGGCCAATAACGGCTGCTTTACCTGTTGATCCTATGGTATTAGGACCGAAAACATGAGTTTAGCAACCCTGATCTAGTTAAGACTCTCTGATTAGTTAAGTGTTTAGGGCATATGTCTGGAATAACTTAAATAGGGATGAGCAGATCCGCGGAAGTTCGGATTCTGGTACCTGACTTGAACTTCAGTCCAAAGTTCGGTTCGGGTGACAAAACTGTACCCGAACTTCTACCAGAACCCAAAACCCATTGAAAACAATGGGGACCCGAACTTTGGATCTGGAAAAAATTCTCTCTCTCTCTGCAACAGACTTCCCCTGCAACTCTGAACTTTGCAAGAGATTTCTTGGAGAAGTCCAAACTTTTAAGTTTAGGTTTGCTCATCTCTAGATGTGAAATGTTCCTGAAATATATCAACAATGGACGCCTTTGGCAGATGCAGCGTCGTGTCATTTTGTTGGGTCCATCATCCATAAACCAAAGTTACAGATACATCTTCATGCGCTGTTTGGCTTCACTTTAGAAAATAACTAAAACAATTGGTATATCAGCATACAGTAGCCTGGTGGATGCAAAAATAACTCTCATTTGGCATTGGTAGCGCATTTGTCTTTCAGTAGATGTCTCATAGGGCTTTCCCTGCACATATGTTGACAGTACACTACAAATTCAGTCTGAAAAAATCCTAACACTGCAAAAATAAATGAACACAGCCCCACACCAGCATTCTTGTATAATAAATATAGCTGTTCTGGAGCTCTGTCATATTATAAATGTTGCCTTTTATACACTATTCATGTTTCCTTTTCTGAAGATTATAGAATGCTCGCTTTATAATTGCCCATACCTTTCCCTTTCCAAAAATCTCTCTTTAACATGTCTGTTTGAGGATAATAAGATGCGGCATCTAATTTTCTTTTTATTATGGTAGTTCGTACATTATGCACAAAAGAGGCAAAGTTTGATACTAAGCGTTAGATATGTGCGTGCAGCCTTCCTATATATTACAATTGGCAGTCACATAAAGCTTTGAACCCTTTTATGAGTTCACCATAAAACATAATAAATGAATATCTATAAGTTCAATTAACCTGAAATTCTCTTCATATAATTACTCTCTTTGTTGCTTTAACTCCCTGTTCACCTTCAGACGTGCCGCACATTTCATGTGTTTAACAAAATCCAAGAAGATTAAAGGAGCAATTTTCCTTCTTAGATGAATGTATCTCTTTTAAAGATATATTTTTTTATTCGTTAAAGAACACGATTAGCGCATCCTTTCGAAATAAAACTCTTTATTTACTAGTGAATGAGTTTTTATTCTTCTTTCGATGTTCAGAACAGTGATAAATATAGCATATGGCCAGTAAAAAAACAACAGAATATTATTAAATGTCATAAAATGTAAAAGGAATTATATACCGTATATACTCGAGTATAAGCCGACCCGAGTATAAGCCGACCCCCCTAATTTTGCCACAAAAAACTGGGAAAACTCGAGTATAAGCCTAGGGTGGAAATGCAGCATTTACCGGTGAATTTCAGAAAATAAAAATAGATCATTCTTGCCCCATAGCTGTGCCATATAGTTCTCTGCATGTTCAATATTGCCCCATAGCTGTGCCCCACATAGTGCTCTGCACCATTCATGATTGTCCCTATAGCTGTGCCCCATACAGTGCTCTGCACCGTTCATTATTTCCCTATAGCTGTGCCCCATACAGTGCTCTGCACCGTTCATGATTATCCAATAGCTGTGCCCCATACCGTGCTCTGCACCGTTCATTATTGCCCTATAGCTGTGCCCCATATATGCTCTGCACCATTCATGATTGTCCCATAGCTGTGCCCCATATAGTGCTCTGCACCGTTCATTGTTCCCTATAGCTGTGCCCCATAAAATACTCTGCACCGTTCATTATTGCCGTATAGCTGTGCCCCATATAGTGCTCTGCACCGTTCATTGTTCCCTATAGCTGTGCCCCATATAGTGCTCTGCACCGTTCATTGTTCCCTATAGCTGTGCCCCATATAGTGCTCTACACCGTTCATTGTTCCCTATAGCTGTGTCCCATATAGTGCTCTGCACCATTCATTATTTCCCTATAGCTCTGCCATATAGTGCTCTGCACCGTTCATAGTTCCCTATATAAAGCTGTGCCATTGCCACTGCTGCTGCAGTAAAAAAAAAAAAAGCCATACTCATGTGGCACCCCTAGGGGTATTTGCCACAAAAATAGTTACTGACACTAAACACAAATACTAAAATAGCAAAACTGCACTACCACCTCCGGCCAGAAGGGGGAGCTCCAGAGACTCCCCTTAATCCATTCTGGTCTGAGAGAAGAAATGGCAGTTGGGCTAAGGAGCTGATAGTGAGAGGTCATACAGCTGAATTTCTAACAGCCCTATGACGGTTTCCAGGCCCAAATCACCGGTCTGAGGAGAAGAGGGACAGAGAAAAGGGACATTGTGAGAACCGGGTAGCATTAATCACTACCCAGAACAGGCACAAAGACGGATACCGGATCCGTGGCTGTATTCATTATATATAATACAGCAACCGGAAAAACGTGAGGTGATATCAGCTTCACTAGGGCCGGACGCAGCAACAGACACAGAGTTCAGCGGTACTCCCGGAGGGGGTAAGCCGATAAAAGGACTCGGGTTGCCCGTCGAACCAGGACCCGGAGGGGACAGATTGGGCCGGCAGCCAGTTCACATACAGCAGCAGGGCCACACAGAAATTGCGCACAATAAGAGGCGAAGACCCCGGAAGGGTCAAAGTAACTCAGAGTTCCCATACAGACTCCGGTGACAGGACTGGTTGTAAATCCCTTTATGTTGAAGTAAACTGGTTAAACGTTTCAGTGCCTCAGTCTTTCATTTGGACAATAGCCATCTATCCAGGATCGGGATCGTCACCGCTGGGAGAACCTGCTGCTGATCAAGTAAGTGCCTGTCCCCTCACGATACCCCTTACACTGTGCATTGCCTGAGGCCACAGCACCGGGTCAAGCCACCCGTGACATCCCCCTCAAGAGACAGACCCCATTGGTCCGGTGCTGGGTATCCCGGTCTCTTGGGCGTCACAATTGGCGTCACGAACAGGATCTAGCCAGCCCGTATACCGGGTATTGTGTGCCGTGATTGGAGCCCAAAACTGTGAAAACTTGGATGAAAAATCTTGAAAATTGACTTTATTAAAGAAAAATCCATTCCCCATTGAAAACTATTGAAAGTTACTTTTCCCCATTGGTTATAATGGAGTAAAGATGGCCGCCATCCCCTGAGGTAATCACTTCATAACCGTTAGGCACGAGACTGTTAATTGAGCTACGCCATCACCTGAGCCCCAGTCTAACTGAAAAACTTCAGAATCCGCCATTACAGAGCGCGGTGGGTGGGAGCAGCAGGGGGCGTGTCATTGTGGGCGGCACCAAGATGAGCGCTCTGACATCAGAGCAAGGGGAACGAATCTACACTGTCCCGACGGAAGCGGAGGACCGGAAGGGTCCGGATTAACTAAGGGGGCACAGTATGTCGCAGCACGGAGACGCCGCAGCACCCGGCGACGCTAATGCAGCTGAAAGACAGAGTGTCGATAGAGAGTCCGGTAGCGCAGCGGTGCAAGGAGTGGCGCCCATCATGCCGGTGCTGATGCCATATACCCCGGGTGGCCCATGGCTTCCAATGTATGAAGGTGAGCCTAATACCCTTGACGATTTCAGAGAAAAGATGCTGGCCCATTTTGACATGTTCCCCGTGGGTGAAGTTCAGCGTGTTAGTCTCCTGATGATGCAGTTAAGTGGCCATGCTAAGCGAGAAGTCACAGCATGGGCAGCTGATCTAAAAGGCACTGTTGAACGCATATTTGCTGGATTAAAAGCTACATTTGAAACCACTGCCAGCAGCAAAGCTAAAGTACGATTCTTTAATTGCAAACAAAAAGTTAATGAGGGCGTGAGAGACTTTGCCTTAAACCTGCAGGAAGCCCTTAAATCACTTACAGTGGCTGAACCCATTTTTAACACCGGAGCGGATAAACTGCTAAGAGATCAATTTATTGAGGGACTCTACACCCCTTCTCACCGGGGGCATATGAGCATGCTTGTTTTTAAGAACCCTGAATTGACATTTGCCCAATTAAAGGAGAGCGTTATACGTCTCCAGCTGGCAGAGGCACCTCGGGATCAGGAGCCTGCGCAACTCATGGCAGAGGCTCCTCAACAACATGGAGTACCAGTGACATCAGCTATGTCCGGGGCCATTGCTAAGCCCCTGGGGCCCAGTACTAATGAGGCTCTTCAACAAAAGCTTGACTCTTTAACTGATGTTGTTGCTTCAATGGCTAAAACCATGCAGGAGATGAGAGGACCCAAGATGGAGTTGTCAAAAGGTAGAGAAGGTGTTCCATGGATGAGACCCCGGAGATACCCGACATGGAGAGGACGACCCCGCGACCGCTACCAACCGGATGGACAGCCCATTTGCCGCCGTTGCCAGCAGCCAGGCCACTTTGCATGTAATTGTGATTTAAACGGGAATCCCCTGGGAATGCGGGCCGCTTCGCAGGAATGAACTTTCAAGGCCCAACACCCTGGCACGACAGGTACATCGGAGGACGACCCATTATCCCTATCGTGCTGGACGGAATGCCCCTCAACGCTTTGCTGAACACAGGTTCCCAGATTTCATCTATACCGTATATCCTTTATAAGAGGTACTGGGCTGATGCAGATATTGATAAAGGGCCCTCTGATGTTGAACTAGATATATGGGCCAGTAATGGTAAGTTGGTACCGAAACTAGGATTCAGGGAGATGACCATAAAGATTGGTAAAGTAGAATTGAAGAAACAGGGTATAATTGTTATTGATGTTGACCGGCGGAACTGTGAACCAACTGTATTGATAGGAATGAATGTGTTAGAGAACTGCTTTTCCGAAGTCATTTCTGTCTTACAGCAAATTGCTGAAACTGCCCAATCCTGCTAGCAGAGAGTTCTCGGAGGGAAATAAAAGTATTGATGTTAAGGCAACAGGTAGAAGTTGCAGGTGGAGAAATCGGCAGTGTGAGGGTAAGTGATCCAACGTCTATTGTAATACACCGGGGACGAGTGCCGGTACGACTTTTGAACTGTGGAGAGGAAGAGGTCACTTTGCCAAGGTATGCTACAATGGCAAAGCTATATACTGTTGACAACAATGCCATCACAACCATTGAACCCTTAGAAGCAACCTGTCAGGTGGAAGGCAATGGCTCAGATGGAGAAATGGAGGATTGGTGCCAACAGCTACACGTGGGCATAAATTCAACACCTACCCATCAAAAACAAGGGGTGTATAGGCTAGTGACGGAATATGAACAAGTCTTCAGTAAACACCCATTGGACTTCGGACGGATAGAAGGGGTAGAACACACAATCCCCACAGGTGACCATCCCCCAATAAAAGAAAGATATAGACCCATACCGCCCGCTCACTATCAATGTGCAAAAGATATGCTGAGGGAAATGAAACAGGCCGGGGTAATAAGAGACAGCTGTAGCCCCTGGGCGGCCCCTCTAGTGATTGTCAAAAAAAATGATGGAACTATGAGAATGTGCGTAGACTACCGGCAGATTAATAACATCACCCATAAAGATGCCTACCCCTTGCCTAGGATAGAAGAGTCCTTGACTGCTTTGAAATCTGCTAATTATTTTTCCACCTTAGACTTAACAAGCGGGTATTGGCAAGTCCCTGTGGCTGAGAGAGATAAGGAAAAGACGGCATTCACCACACCAATGGGTCTAAGTGAATTTAATCGCATGCCGTTCGGACTCTGCAATGCATCCGGTACCTTCCAGGGGCTGATGGAATGCTGCCTCGGACACAAGAACTTCGAGACCGTCCTCCTGTACCTAGATGATGTGATCGTCTACTCAAAGACTTACGAACAACACTTAAAAGACTTGGCAGAAGTGTTCCAAGCCTTATCCAGGTATGGCATGAAAATCAAGCCATCCAAATGTCACCTTCTCAAGCCAAAGGTACAGTACCTGGGACACATCGTGAGTTCGGAGGGAGTAGCACCGGATCCCGAGAAAATAACCGCCATAAGGGATTGGCCGAGACCTACCAGCGCAAAAGAAGTGAGGCAATTCCTGGGATTGGTGGGTTACTATCGCAGATTTATAAAAGGATTTACCAAGTTGGCAGCACCCTTGCAAGACGCCTTGGTAGGGCAGACGAAGAAACCTTCAAACCGAAACCCTCCTTTCCAGTGGAATGACGAAAGGGAAGACTCCTTTGAACAACTAAAGAAGGCACTAACCGGAGAAGAGGTTCTGGCATACCCAGATTACCATCAACCTTTCATCCTCTACACCGATGCCAGTAATGTGGGACTAGGAGCGGTGCTGTCACAAAAGCAAGAAGGTCGGGAGAAAGTCATCGCCTTTGCAAGTAGAAAGCTCCGGCCTACTGAAAGAAATCCAGAAAATTATAGCTCCTTCAAATTGGAACTACTGGCAGTAGTTTGGGCTGTGACGGAACGTTTCAAACACTATCTGGCCGCTGCAGAATTTATTGTCTATACTGACAACAATCCGTTGACCCACCTGGACACAGCCAAATTAGGTGCTTTAGAACAGCGATGGATAGCCCGGTTATCTAATTGCTACTTCAAGATCAAGTATCGAGCCCTATCCCGGATGCCACACTTGAGAGATGTAGAAGAAGAAACGGGGGAGCTTGAAGAAATTGAACTACCAGCCTTCCATCATCCCAAGGCAAAACATCATCAGTCAAGTACCTATCAGAAACAACAAGAGGTGAATTTTAATCCGTTAGCACACCATAGATGGGCTGACACCCAAGACAGCAATCCGGCTGTGAAGTTGGTGAAGGAACTGTTAACTGAGCAAAGTGCATATCCCGATGAGGATGCCCCAGAAGAGACGCATCAACTCTGGAAAGAGAGAGGCAAAATGTTCCTGTATCAAGGGAAGCTCTGTAGAAGGTACACCAATCCGAAAACACATGAATTGGTTTGGCAGATTATCGTGCCTAAACAAGATGTCAAGATGGTCCTCGAAGCTTACCATAATGGTGCTGGTCACTTTGGTTGGAAAAAGTTAGAAGTACTTCTAAGAGAAAGATTTTATTGGGTCGGGATGAGAAAATCAGTCGAACAGTGGTGCAGAAATTGTGGCCCGTGCAACCTCAGAAGAAACGATCAAAAGAACCAAAGAGCACCACTGCAGCCCATAATCACCAAACAACCACTTGAACTTGTAGCCATAGACCACGTGAAGTTAATACCAAGCCGGTCCGGCTATGTCTATGCCTTGACCATCGTGGACCATTATTCACGCTTCTTGGTAGTAGTACCCGTAAAAAGATCTGACAGCAAAAACAGCAGCCAAAGCGTTCCAAACGTACTTTTGTAGACCCCATGGATATCCGGAACAGGTTCTCACCGACCAAGGTACAGCCTTTGAATCAGAGATCTTCAGAGAATTCTGTAATGTGTATGGTTGCAAAAAGATCAGGACGACGGCCTATCATCCACAAACAAACGGCTTATGCGAGAAGATGAACCATATTGTAATAGACCTACTAAAGACTTTACCTGAGACAGAAAGGAATCAATGGCCAGAGAAATTGCCTGACTTGGTGGATCTGTATAATCATGTCCCGGTGAGCTCCACCAACTGCACCCCAGCTTATCTTATGCGTGCAAGACCCGGCCAATTACCAATCGATCTAGAAATGGGAATTCTGAAACCAGACGCAGAAGTTCAAGACTCCAATTGGGATATCATACGGCAAATGCAGTATCGCCAAGTGCAAGAGAGTGTGGAAAGAAGCCTTCAGCAAACTAGAGAAAGACAAGAGCGAACTTTCAACCAGAATGCTCTAGCGACCCGATTAAGACCGGGTGACCAAGTGCTCAAGAGAAATCGTCGAACCAATAAACTGGACAATCAGTGGGAAGCCGTACCCTACACAGTTTTACCAACAAGAGTGGATAATCCTAAAATGTGTCTCATTAGCAAAAACGGAGGCTTAACATCTGTACTAGTGTCAAGAGACAATCTTAAATTATGTCCGGAAGCATTGAAAGAGCCAGACGTTGTCCAGCCAGAACCAGAAGTTATTCAACCCATACAGGTTCAACCAGTAAAGGAAAAAGAAGAGGAAGTGTATCACACCTGTATAGGAGACTTTCCCCAAACCCTACTAACATAACATGGTGCAGTAGTGGTTCCCATGGTGGCCTTTTATCCAACACCGAACCCAATACCAGAAGTCCCAAGACAGGAAGAGGCTGACCCCGTACTACAGGAGGTTCCAGGCCATGAAGAACAGATTCCTGAAAAGAGTAATCCCATTCACGGTGGACTTGCCAACTCCATAGTTATGGAATTATCTTTAGCAGAGCGGACAGATACTACATCCGCAGTAGACAGTAGTACACCACATGAAGAGATACCGCTATTACGTAGATCACAGCGTAGTACCCAGGGTCAATTACCGGCCAGGTATGCAGATTACCAACTATAAAGCTCATAATGTGAATTGTATATATGTTATGCCGTATATAGTTAAACAGAAAATGTAGTATAGTCATTGTTATCAGTCTGCAACGTTTAAGCCCAGTACCTACAGAGACTTGTCTGTATGAACTTCTTGCATATTCTTGAACTTGTTATCAGCCCGGAGGCACTAAATCAAAGCTCCGGAAAGACTGCTTTTTGAACTTTGCTTTTTGCTCTTTTTGAACTTTCTTTAGACTTTATATTGAGTACCTTCAAGGGTAGAACTG
Organism: Ranitomeya imitator; assembly: GCF_032444005.1. Lineage (NCBI taxonomy): Eukaryota > Metazoa > Chordata > Amphibia > Anura > Dendrobatidae > Ranitomeya > Ranitomeya imitator. The sequence continues at coordinate 279,661,919 of NC_091282.1, read as the reverse complement.
TATTAATGGACGCTATTTGAAGTAACTTTTTACAGAACTCTATTTTTGTTTCCTTGAGTGGTTTTGTAACTTTTCATTTTTAAGACTCTGTACATATTAATTGTTATTTCAAAATGTTATCGTCCCACAGTCCCAGAGTACTGTTCTTAACTAAGGGGGAATGTGGCACCCCTAGGGGTATTTGCCACAAAAATAGTTACTGACACTAAACACAAATAAAATCTGAAAAAAGTACAATTTCTGATAACCCAGAATTAGTATCAATAATAGAAAAAACAAAAAACTAATCTAAACAATAACTTTATTTCAAAACCGTTGGATTAAAAACTAGTACGACACCCCAACTCCTCATGGTAGGAGTGGGTCTATAAAAGCCTGGTTCGGTTAGAGAAGGGCAGAGATGAAGGGAGAAAATGATGGGATAAAAAATCTTATATATATCCCTAACACGTACTCCCTGCCTAACTGCGGAGGTTGGCACCCTCTTGGACGCAATATGGCGCCCCCGCTCCTCGACGGCTTGCCCTAAGTGCCCTACAAATCCCTTAATGTGATGATGTCTAATACAATATACCAACACCACACTCACATACCAAATACCAGGTAAAAAAATCACCAACGCACAAGCCCAGCCGGGCTGGTCTGACCGTACAGAGCCCTACAACCTATAGTACCCTGTTAATGGCTAAGGCTAGACCGCCCTAAAGAGTCCCTAACCAAGAGTCCCTACCTATCAGCGGAGGTTGGCACCCTCTTGAACGCAAATGGTGCCCCCGCTCCTCGGCGGCTGCCCCTGTTGGCCCCTACTAAGTCCCTACAAACGTAGGGGGATCCTACACACAGGGGGTGCCTAAGGGGCTAAGTCAGTGACCCGTAGCTCTGAACCTTTCTAGCTTCGGACAGACCTTAAAAAATACACACAGCAACACACAAACTGATATTAACAACACTATATATAAAGAGTATATTGCTGAAAAGACGACTTTAACATAGGATGGTAGACGCAAATAACAATAACACCTCTACCACATTAATATATGTACATGAGTAAGGATATTTATCCTAAAGGTATTACCAAAATCATATCCCCAATATCGATAGCTGGAATATACAGGGAACCTTACAGACACTCATGTTCCATGTATGCTTATAGCACGTCTATAATTGGTGAAAATGTCGTCTTTTCAGCAATATACTCTTTATATATAGTGTTGTTAATATCAGTTTGTGTGTTGCTGTGTGTATTTTTTAAGGTCTGTCCGAAGCTAGAAGGGTTCAGAGCTACGGGTCACCGACTTAGCCCCTTAGGCACCCCCTGTGTGTAGGATCCCCCTACTCTTTAGGGCGGTCTAGCCTTAGCCATTAACAGGGTACTATAGGTTGTAGGGCTCTGTACGGTCAGACCAGCCCGGCTGGGCTTGCGCGTTGGTGATTTTTTTACCTGGTATTTGGTATGTGAGTGTGGTGTTGGTATATTGTATTAGACATCATCACATTAAGGGATTTGTAGGGCACTTAGGGCAAGCCGTCGAGGAGCGGGGGCGCCATATTGCGTCCAAGAGGGTGCCAACCTCCGCAGTTAGGCAGGGAGTATGTGTTAGGGATATATATAAGATTTTTTATCCCATCATTTTCTCCCTTCATCTCTGCCCTTCTCTTACCGAACCAGGCTTTTATAGACCCACTCCTACCATGAGGAGTTGGGGTGTCGTACTAGTTTTTAATCCAACGGTTTTGAAATAAAGTTATTGTTTAGATTAGTTTTTTGTTTTTTCTACTAAACACAAATACTAAAATAGCAAAACTGCACTACCACCTCCGGCCAGAAGGGGGAGCTCCAGAGACTCCCCTTAATCCATTCTGGTCTGAGAGAAGAAATGGCAGTTGGGCTAAGGAGCTGATAGTGAGAGGTCATACAGCTGAATTTCTAACAGCCCTATGACGGTTTCCAGGCCCAAATCACCGGCCTGAGGAGAAGAGGGACAGAGAAAAGGGACATTGTGAGAACCGGGTAGCATTAATCACTACCCAGAACAGGCGCAAAGACGGATACCGGATCCGTGGCTGTATTCATTATATATAATACAGCAACCGGAAAAACGTGAGGTGATCAGCTTCACTAGGGCCGGACGCAGCAACAGACACAGAGTTCAGCGGTACTCCCGGAGGGGGTAAGCCGATAAAAGGACTCGGGTTGCCCGTCGAACCAGGACCCGGAGGGGACAGATTGGGCCGGCAGCCAGTTCACATACAGCAGCAGGGCCACACAGAAATTGCGCACAATAAGAGGCGAAGACCCCGGCAGGGTCAAAGTAACTCAGAGTTCCCATACAGACTCCGGTGACAGGACTGGTTGTAAATCCCTTTATGTTGAAGTAAACTGGTTAAACGTTTCAGTGCCTCAGTCTTTCATTTGGACAATAGCCATCTATCCAGGATCGGGATCGTCACCGCTGGGAGAACCTGCTGCTGATCAAGTAAGTGCTTGTCCCCTCACGATACCCCTTACACTGTGCATTGCCTGAGGCCACAGCACCGGGTCAAGCCACCAGTGACATCCCCCTCAAGAGACAAACCCCATTGGTCCGGTGCTGGGTATCCCGGTCTCTTGGGCGTCACACTCACCTCTCTTGATTGCAGCTCCCGGCGTCTCGTTCCGGCGTCCGGTCCCGGCGTCTCTCTGCGCTGACTGATCAGGCAGAGGGCGCCGCGCACACTGAACAGTCAGAGCGCAGACGCCGGGAAGATGGAGGCGCCGGGAAGATGGAGCGGCGCCCGGCGGCTGGAACGCGGACAGGTGACTATTACATACTTACCTGGTCCCGACGTCCGGCTCCCCCTGCCTGTCACAGCTGGTCTTCGATGCCGCAGCTTCTTTCTCTAATCAGCGGTCACCGGCAGCGCTGATTAGAGAAATGAATAGGTGGCTCCACCCCTATGGGAGGTGGAGCCGCCTATTCATTTCTGTAATGAGCGGTCCCACGTGACCGCTGAATAGGGGAAGAAGCTGCAGCACAAAAGACCGTGGGACGGCAGGGACAGCGCCAGGATCGCTGGGACTAGGTAAGTATGCCTCAGCGCCCTCACCCCCTCACCCGCCGACCCTGCCACCCACCTTGACTCGAGTATAAGCCGAGAGGGGCACTTTCAGCCCCAAAATTTGGGCTGAAAATCTCGGCTTATACTCGAGTATATACGGTAACTATATATAATATTGTACCTGCTTTGGTGATCCTAGACCGGTGAAGTAGAACCACAAGAGGTCTGAGTTGTGCAGCTGTAATTTGGAATCTAAAATGTGCATATAATATAGACATCTAATTTTATTGCAATTTGCACTAGAATTGGTGTTTGCACAGGCAACATTTTTTGTGACTTTGCTGCACATCTGATAAAATGTGTACAGTTTTCACCAACAGAAAAGTGACCGACAAAGAGCACATATCGATGTCAGATTATATGTATGCCATTATATATTAAATGAAAAAATTAACTTACAAAAAGGGAATTCTAACTTTATGTAAATATAGGTTATTAATTATACAAGGAAAAACTGTCCAACTTTATAATGTTTTCAATTGCTTAACATTTTCTACTTGCTGTCAGTACACGGAAGGATTCTTATTTATGATAAAAAGAAAGGATGAAAAATAGTGATGAGCAAATATACTCGTTACTCGAGATTTCCCGAGCACGCTCAGGGGTCCTCCGAGTATTTTTTAGTGCTCGGAGATCTAGTTTTCATCACCACAGCTGAATGATTTACATCTCTTAGCCAGCTTGATTACACGTGGGGATTCTCTAGCAACCACGCAACCCCCACATATACTTATGCTGGCTAATAGCTGTAAATCATTCAGCTGAGGTGATGAAAACTAAATCTCCGAGCACTACAAAATACTCGGAGGACACCCGAGCGTGCTCGAGAAATCTTGCGTAACGAGTATATTCGCTCATCACTAATGAAAAACTGTCTTGATAAGCTATTACATAGTAGCCGCAACTCTCCCCCAAGCCATCTATATGGACATGTAGGTCATAGGAAGATGAATAAAATGATACCTTTATATTTGCAATCTGATGTCTTATTCCAGATACATCTACATTTTTCCTAATATGTTAATGAGCTGTTAAGATCTATGGGCCAGACACTGATCTCCCTAAGAATCTTCCTCCAGAAATTATTTAAAATAAAAGGGGGAGTTACTAATGTGAACCAAGTAATGCTGACAGTCTGCTCTCCCGATCTACATGTTTCACATTGGTAACTCCCCCTTTCATTTAAAATAATCTCTAAGGGCAGATTCTCAGAGAGATCTGTGTCCGGCCCATAGATCTTAACTACTCATTTACATATTAGGAAAGACATGAATTTCTCTGGAAAAAGACATCAGATCACAGATATCAAGGCATCATTTTATTCAGCTTCCTATGACCTACATGCCTATGTAGACAAGTCTTGGAGGGTTGATTCTACTAACAGATTCCCTTTAAAAGGAATCTTTAAAAGTAAACAACTTAGAGCTTTGGCAAAAATTAAGAGACGACTGCAAAATGTTCAGTTTGTCTGATTTTTCTCTTTATAGGTATATTTTTGAGTAAAATGTAAATTGTTCTTTTATTCTATAAGCTTCTGACAACATGTCTCTGATTTCCAAGCAATACATTTTGTATTTTTCTTCTGAAAAAGAAAAATGGTCAAAATTAAAAAAAAAAACAATGCTTTCAGACCTCAAATAATGCAAAGAAAACAAGTTCATAATCATTTAGAAACAACAATACTAATGTTTTAGCTCAGGAAGAGTTCAGAAATCAATATTTTGTGGAATAACCATGATTTTTAATCACAGTTTTCATGCGTCTTGGCATGCTTTCCACCAGTCTTTCACACTGCTTTTGGGTGACCTTATGCCACTCCTGGTACAAAAATGTACGCAGTTCTTCTTTGTTTGATGGTTTGTGACTATCCATCATCCTCTTGATTACATTCCAGAGGTTTTCAATGGGGTTGAGGTCTGGAGATTGGGCTGCCCATGACAGGGTTTTGATGTGGTGGTCTCTTAATTTTTGCCAGAGCTGTATATAGGTATAAAGGAACTTCAGTATTGAGGAGGCTTTGTTGCACAGTTGGTTTGGCTAAAGGCTCAATGCAGAATTATGCCCCCTCAAATTGCATACTGTGCCATCTATTGATTCACACTGCTTCAATATCTTAACTCTGCAGCCTCGCTTACATAGTGTCATTGCCATCTCTAAATATTGGCTCCATTCTGTGTCTGTGCTCAGTATTATACTGCAGGCAGGAGCCAGAATTGAGAGGTGGTAATGGCACTACGTGAGTGCGGCTGCATTGCCCATGCAGAGATACAGAGATGCCGATTGTCATATCTTGATTGATAGTGCGAAAGTCAATGTTATATATTCAATGGCAGCGCTACACTCTATCAGTAACTCTGCATGGACACTTCAGCCACACTCAGCTAGTATCATACCTATATAAATGGTTCATTAGTGTTTTGGGGGTGACAGTATCCCTTTAAGGAAGACTTTTCTCCAAATGTTTTATGTTGAACTGGAAACAGGATGTAATGGTGGCTGCAGAACTGAATAAAAGTGTGTTTTACTTTTATTTCACCTCTTCGTTGCAGAGATATTAGCAACCACCTAATGAGTTGCAACTCAATCAGTCGCAACTCATACAGGAAGAACAAGTGCATGCCCCTCCACCCCCACCCATGTTAAAGCACCCACTTGGAATTAACTAAAGTTATCTCATTAGGTGCCAAATACTTTGAGTGCTAATATCTCCACAACAAAGAGGCAAAATAAAAATAAAACCAGACTGTTTTATTCTGCTCTGCAGCCACTATTACATCCAGTGTCCAGTTCAACATGTAAAATTTGGTGAAAGGTCCTTTTTTATCGGAGCCTTCCCTTACATAAAGTATATGGACATCATGTTTTCAATTTGTGAACATAGAATGTTTCCTTTCTCTAACAACACAGATTTTAAAAACCATCAGCAATTTTTTGAACTTCACCATATACAATAACGGCTTAGTTACTGTGTATAAAAATGGAAAAGCATATAAGGTCAGTGGAACAGGAGATAAAATGTTATTTCATATTTGCTGTCAACTCTTCATACATTTCAATGCATTGTTCTACTGAGTTATAAAGACATTACATTTATGTTCACAGAATCTACCATATAATGGTCTAATTCTGTCTGTTTGTCTGTAATGGAAATCCTGCGTCGCTTATTGGTCGCGCCAGCCGCCCGCGACCAATCAGCGACAGGCGCTGTCCGGCCATGAATTGGCGCAGGATTTGAACCACGCTTCGCTGATTGGTCGAGGCAGGCCGGGCGTGACCAGTCAGCGACAGGCCCAGTCCAGCCATGAATTGGCGCGGGATTTGAACCACACTTCGCTGATTGGTTGCGCCTGGCTGGCCGTGACCAATCAGCGATATTGGCGCGGGATTTAAACACCGCTTCGCTAATTGGTCGCGCCAGGCCGGCCGCGACTAATCAGCGATATTGGCACGGGATTTAAACACCGCTTTGGTGATTGGTCACGCCCGGACGGCTGTGACCAATCAGCGACAGGCACAGTCCGGCTGCAAATTGGCGTGGGATTTGAACCACGCTTTGCTGATTGGTCATGGCCGGCCGCGACCAATCAGCAATATTGGCGCGGGATTTAAACACCGGTTCGCTGATTGATTGGTCACGGCCGGCCGGGTGCGACCAGTGACAGGCGCAGTCCGGCCGCAAATTGGCTCGGGATTTGAACTACACTTCGCTGATTGGTTACGTCCGGCCAAGACCAATCAGTGACAGGCACAGTCTGGCCGCGAATTGGTGCGGAATTTAAGCCACGTTTCGCTGATTGGTTGCGCCCGGCCTGACGCAACCAATCAGCAATATTGGCGAGGGATTTAAACACCGGTTTGGTGATTGGTCGCCGCCGGCCAGCCGCGTCCAATCAGCGACAGGCGCAGTCCAACCGTGAATTGGTGCGGGATTTCAACCACGCTTCGCTGATTGGTCGCGCCCAGCCGGCCGCGACCAATCGGCGATATTGGCGCGGGATTTAAACACCGCGCACCTTCTCCGAGTTTGTTGCTTACCTTTGGTGGTTCTATGGTCAAGTACAGTGCCATGCTTTCTGTCCAGCCTGTGCCCTTTCTTCCCCTGCTCCACTAGCGTCATTCTGCCAGGTCATGTAATCCACCTCAGGCCTCAAGACACCGCATGAGTATCCTGGTAGTTGTAATTCCTGATGCTACTTTTCTCCATTACAACAATATGGTTATTCTAGTACTTCTACATCTTGTTTCCACTACAACAACTCCATTGTTCCAGCTTTGCTACATCTGGTCTTCACTGGAACATCTCTGCTCCATCTCTGCTACCTCAAAGGGTTATTCTCATCTCCAAGATCCTATCCCAATACGTAGTAGGTGTAAGAATATTAGCAAATACCTCCATTTAGAACTGTAGCATAGTTGTCCTGATTTTTACTGATTTACACTATCAACTAACTGTCACTATATCAGTGGCCGTAATCATGGATAACTAAGCTAGTGCAATGCCCTGCACATGAGGTGAGTGACATAGCAAATCAGAAGAACTAAGCACATTTCTAATTGGAGACATTTGTTAATATTATTACTGCACCTATTATACAGTATATTCGGATGGGATCTTGGAGATGGGACACCCTTTTATGTCTCCACTGCAAAAACTCAGCAGTTTCCGTCTTTCTACATTTGGTCTCCACTATTCTAGTTCTGCTGCTCAATTATGCTATATCAGTATGGCACCAACTGCAGATACTGCAGCTCACAATAGGCTTAATTTATCAAAGCTGGCATGTCAGTTTTCTGGCATAAAAAAGTTAAGTTTCATAATTTTGGCGCAACTGAAGGCTGTGCTAAATTTATGCGACTTTTGGTGTTCACATGCAATTTTCGACCAGCTTTTGTAAAGTGAGTGGAATTAGGATGAGACAGGGACGTGGCGACCATTGCTCATTAAATTCATGATGAGTGGCGATGTCCGCTACGCCACATATCTTACTCCAGAATGAACTTACATACAGTGGAGAAAATAAGTATTTTATACACTGCCGACTTTGCAAGTTTTCCCACCTATAAAGAATGGAGATTTTTATCATAGGTGCACTTCAACTGTGAGAGACAGAATCATAAAAAAATCCAGAAAATCACATTGTATGATTTTTGCATAATTAATTTACATGTTATTGCTTTTTATGCATGAAATAAGTATTTAATTCAATAGAAAGACAGAATTTAATATTTGCTACAGAAACCTTTGTTTGCAATTACAGAGGTCAGACATTTCCTGTAGTTCTTGACCAAGTTTGCACACACTGCAGCAGGGATTTTTGCCAACTCCTCAACAAAGATCTTCTCCAGATCAGTCAGGTTTCGGGGCTGTCACTGGGAAACATTGAGTTTCTGCTCCCTCCAAAGATTTTCATTTGGGTTAAGGTCTAGAGACTGACTAGGCCACACTACGACCTTGAAATATTTCTTATGGAGCCACTCCTTAGTTTTCCTGGCTGTGTGTTTCGAGTCATTGTCATGGTGGAAGACCCAGCCACAACCCATATTCAATACTCTTACTGATGGAAGGAGGTTGTTGGACAAAATCTTGAAATACATGAACCCATCCATCCTCCCTTCAATATGGTGCAGTCGCCCTGTCCCCTTGCAGAAAAGCTACCCCAAAGTATTGTGTTGCCCCACCATGTGTCACAGTTGGGGCGGTTTTCTTGCGGTTGTACGTATCCTTTTACTTCCTCCAAAATGGTGAATGGAGTTGATACCAAAAAGTTCTATTTAGGTATCATCTGACCACATGACCTTCTCCCATGCATTCTCTGGATCACCCATATGGTCATTGGCCAAGTTCAAATGGGCCTGGACATGTGCTGGCTGGAGCAGAGGGACCTTGCATACCCTGCAGGATTTTGATCCATGATGGCATAGTGTGTTACTGTAATGGGGATGGTGGAACCACTGCACCATGATCCAAGGAGAGCCAGGAAGGGCGTGACTAGGTGAACACCTGACTTTTCACTAGAACTCCCGATGGTGGGGTTAGACTTGGCTAACAATGGATGCCAGGAGCCACTCCAGGGCAGGCCTCAGTAGCACGGCAGCTGACCCCCAAAGGCCAGGTATCTGTTGGACTTGATAATGTACTGGCAGGCACGATAGGAACACTTGGGGACACAGCCAGTGTAGGCAGGTACTGCTGGTATACAGACTGTCAGGGCAGGTGCAGGCAAGTACAGTTGGTACAGACTAGCATGGCAGGTGAGGTGCAGACAGGTATGGCTGGTATACAGACTGGCACAACAGGTGCAGTACAGCTGGTATACAGACTGGTGCGATTGGTGAATGCAGCTGTGGGTGGTATACAGATTGGCACGGCTGTTGTATAGGCAGATAATTGAAGGCAAGCACGGCTGGAATACAAGGTCATAGAGTACGAGCAGGCAGGTACAGGACAGGTAAACTGACTGGTGGGTTCTGGGGACCTGACAATTAGCAAGCTTTTTTGGAACAGACTAACCACATTGCTAAGGCACTGGCTGGGGACACTTTAGGATGGCACTTGTTGTCTCTTTAAGAGGGTAGGAGCACGCTCCCTAAGGACAGTACCTGGGGACCTGCGAGTCGTGCGCAGACCCTGGGCAGAAGCAACAGGAGAAGGATGAGGGAGTGTGGGACTGGGGCCGTGGCAGTGACTAAGCCGACGTACCTGCCAGGGGAGGGGGGGAACATGCAGGGACGCTAAAGCTACAGTTACTAATGGTAATGTTTGAGACTGTGGTCCTAGCTCTCTCCATGTCTTTGATGAGGTTCTCCCGTGTAGTTCTGGGCTGACTGCTGACATTTCTCAGAATCATACTAACCCACGGTGAATGATCTTGCATTGGAGCCCCAGACGGAGGGAAATTGACAGTCATTTTGTGTTTCTTTCATTTTCTAATAATTGTGCCAACAGTTGTTGCCTTCTCAACAAGTCATTTGCCAATTCTCCAGTAGCCCATCCCAGCCTTGTGCAGGTCTATAATTTTGTCCTTGGTGTCATTAGCCTGCTCTTTGATCTTAGCCATGGTGGAGAAGTTAGAGTTCAAACAAGAGCAATTAGCACAGAAAATGATTGCAGAGTAGGAGGGCTTCTTAAAGAAAAACTAACAGGTATGTGAGAGCCAGAATTCTTGCTGGCTGGTAGGTGATCAAATACTCATTTCATGCAATAAAATGCAATTTAATTTAAAAATCATACAACGTGATTTTCTGTTTTTTTATTTTTAGATTCTGTCTCTCACAATTGAAGTGTACCTATGATAAAATTTACAAATGTCTCCATACCTTGTAGATGGGAAAATTTGCAAAATTGTCAGTGTATCAAATACTTTTTTCCCCATTATAGGTGCACACCACATAGGCGTGTGCCTTTCATGAATCAAAAGTGTCTGACTCCAGCACAGCTCTTTATCAAAACCTGCATGAAAAACGCCAGTCTTGATGAAACGGGCTCCGTGTCTTTGACACCGCTTTGTAATGACTCCGTTGTCTTGCTGCACCTGCACCACCTGTCTGTGCTGCTTAATATCCCTTCATCAAAACTAGGGGCTTACAGGATCAAACTCACTAGGTGAGACATAAAACCAATTGAGTATAACAGCTCGTACACAGATATGTTTTCATTAGGAAATTAATTAACATTTTTAACGCAATGTTAGTGCAGTATTGGTTTATATACCCTGTTACGCTATATGGACATTATTAAGGATGAGCAGGGCCCCTTACCATGAGTCTAGAAATGTCTATTGATTTGGCAGACAGAATTTCCATGCAAATATGACCATTCATTTGAATAATCACCATGTAATTCTATATTTCAGGCAAGTAAAAGCCTGACTGGCTGTCTTTGGGTGTCCTTGGCTCCTAAATGAAAGGGTTTAATAAACGAATGGACATAAAAACTCATGTAAAATGTTGGTACTCGTCCTTCCCCATTAAATTAGGAAAACAGCATTCTGTCCTAAAACTCTTGGCACATATTCCTATCCACTCACTTCAAAAATCAATTCAGAATGAAACAAATGGAAATATTGCCCATAACAGCCCCATGTGGCCCCAGCCAACAGCTGAATCTGGGCTGCGTATATGAGTCCACCATAAGGACCTTATACTGTATCTGGTTGACATTTTCTTTACCTAGCAGTCCCTTGTGCAACGAGCGGTCTGGACTAGCTTTTCGTGTGTTGTCTGTGTTATATTTGCTTCCAACCTGGCTATAAGCCCTGAAGTTCACTTTCATGCTTTCATTCTTACATCCTTCCGATAACAAGTCTGGTCTCTAGGAAACTGGAAAAAACAAATCGCAGCACTGGTGAATTTCTGAACACTCACAGCTGTATTTTCCCCCTGAACTATGCACAAGGTAAGGAATATTGAAATGAATGAGAATGAAGAAACAGCAGAAATTTTTTACATAACTTGTATCCTTCTTGGTGTGAAGAATAAAAAAATAGTATCTGGTGATCAATCAAAAATAATTGTTTCTTCTACCCATTTTATGAAGGGATGTGCCGATTTTGGGGATTTATCGAATTTTTGTGATTTGTAATTTGGGTTGTGTTTACTGGCGGTAAAAATACACTTTTTCATTCCTATCATGCCACTTTGCATTCATTCCTGAAAATCACCTGAAGGGTTAATAAACTACCTGACAGCAGTTTTCAATATGTTGATGGATGTTGTTTTTAAAATGGTATCACTTTTGGTTTTTTTCCAATATAATGGACCCCCAAAGTCACTTCAAACCTGGATAGGTCCCTAAAAAATTTTTTTGTAAATTCCCTTGAAAAAAGGAAAAATTACTGCTACATTTTTAACCCTCCTAAAATGCGAACAAAATAAAATTACATTTTAAAAATGGTGCTGATTTAAAACAGACAAGAGAAAAGTTTTTCTTATTAATGTTTCTCTGTGGTATTACTACCTGGATTAAATGGATAATCATTTAAAGTTTGAAAATTGCAATTTTCTTTACACTTTTTGGCAATTTTGTTTAATTTTTTTATAAATAAACACAAAACATATAAACCTAAATTTACCATTATCATAAACTATAATGTGCCATGATAAAACAGTCTCAAAATCACTGGGATTTGTTGAGGTATTCCAGAGTTATTACTACGTAAAGCGACACTGGTCAGATTTAAAAAAATTGACCCTGTCACTAAGGGGTTAAGTTTCCATTAGGAGATTTTTGCCAGGTATGAGAGTCAACAAATTTACAAGAATGAAAGGCAAACTGGTTCTCTTGATGTATTCTGTAAATGTGAATACCCAAATGGTCAAATCCTACAGATTTGTAGGTTTTTCTGTAAATGTTCAGTTGCCTCTCTTACTAGGCTGTGAGATCATAACTATTTCATTTTTTTAAATACTTCAATCAGCCGATTAGATTTATGTTCTCCAAGCTGTCCATCAAATGGCTTTTACGACTCAGCCCTGTCAGTGATTTACTGTACTTGACCAATTGCTGTTGAATAGCTTTCTATGTGATTAGCCTGTTAGTGATAGTTTATTTTGAAGGGTTTATGTATACCCATAAAGTGAAATGTATTGGCATGTCATGTATAGGACTATGGAGCTCCATACTGGTACACAGTGCATACAATGAAAAGCATACAGTATTCATGAAGCACTGTACATACTAATGTACTGTAGTGTTAACCAAAAATGTATATCAAAAACCCAGTTTCTTAAAATTATGATCTAAGATTGCCAAAATTTCTCTTTACAAACTAATTGCTCTTTGATTAGTTAGAAACTGTTTTTTTTCCTTGAACGGTCATCCCAACCCCTACTGCTTGCATTGCCTAAATACAAGCTATATTACAAAGATGTAGCACATTCGGAACCATATGTTATAGTGTACTTGTATACAGTTAGGTCCATATATATTTGGACAGAGACAACATTTTTCTAATTTTGGTTATAGACATTACCACAATAAATTTTAAACAAAACATTTCAGATGCAGTTAGGCCATGTTCACACTTTGCGGTTTTTACCGCGGAACCGCGGCGATTTTGCCGCTGCGGCTCCGCTGCAGTTTCCATTACGTTTACAGTAACATGTAAACCCTATGGAAACCGCAAACCGCTGTGCACATGCTGCGGGAAAAACCATGCAGGAACGCAGCGGTTTACAATCCGCAGCATGTCACTTCTTTGTGCAGAATCGCGGCGATTCTGCACCCATAGGAATGCATTGATCCGCTTACTTCCCGCATGGGGCTGTGCCCACCATGCGGGAAGTAAGCGGATAATGTGCAGGTGGGACCTGGGGTGGAGGAGAGGAGACTCTCCTCCAGGCCCCGGGAACCATATTTGTGTAAAAAAAAAAAGAATTAAAATAAAAAATAATGATATACTCACCCTCTGAAGTCTCAGCGCTGCACGCAGCCGTCCGGTCTCAGGGTTGCTATGCGAGCAGGACCTGCGGTGACGTCGCGGTCACATGACCGTCACGTCACGAAGGTCCTTCTCGCATAGTATCTTTGGAACCAGACCGCCGCGTGCAGCACCGAGGAGATCGGGACGTCAGAGGGTGAGTATATCATTATTTTTATTATTATTAACATTACTTTTGATGCTGCATATGCAGCATCAATAGTAAAACAAGTGCAGGATTAAACCCGCAGCGGAACCCGCAACACAAACCACGATAAATCTGCAGGGATAACCGCAGCGGGTTTGCGCTGCAGATTTATCAAATCTGCTGTGGGAAAACCCGTGGGAGAACCCGCAGCCCTTCCTAAAGTGTGCACATAGCCTTAAAGTTCAGACTTTCAGCTTTTATTAGAGGGTATCCACATTCAAAATGGATGAAGGGTTTAGGAGTTTCAGCTCCTTAACATGTGCCACCCTGTTTTTAAAGGGACCAAAAGTAATTGGACAGATTCAATAATTTTAAATAAAATGTTCATTTCTAGTACTTGGTTGAAAACCCTTTGTTGGCAATGACTGCCTGAAGTCTTGAACTCATGGACATCACCAGACGCTGTGTTTCCTCCTTTTTGATGCTCTGCCAGGCGTTCACTGCGGTAGTTTTCAGTTGCTGTTTGTTTGTGGGCCTTTCTGTCTGAAGTTTAGTCTTTAGCAAGTGAAATGCATGCTCAATTGGGTTGAGATCAGGTGACTGACTTGGCCATTCAAGAATATTCCACTTCTTTGCTTTAATAAACTCCTGGGCTGCTTTGGCTTTATGTTTTGGGTCATTGCCCATCTGTAGTATGAAACGACGACCAATCAGTTTGGCTGCATTTGGCTGGATCTGAGCACACAGTATGGCTCTGAATACCTCAGAATTCATTCGGCTGCTTCTGTCCTGTGTCACATCATCAATAAACACTAGTGACCCAGTGCCACTGGCAGCCATGCATGCCCAAGCCATCACACTGCCTCCGCCGTGTTTTACAGATGATGTGGTATGCTTTGGATCATGAGCTGTACCACGCCTTCAATAAACACTAGTGACCCAGTGCCACTGGCAGCCATGCATGCCCAAGCCATCACACTGCCTCCGCCGTGTTTTACAGATGATGTGGTATGCTTTGGATCATGAGCTGTACCACGCCTTCAATAAACACTAGTGACCCAGTGCCACTGGCAGCCATGCATGCCCAAGCCATCACACTGCCTCCGCTATGTTTTACAGATGATGTGGTATGCTTTGGATCATGAGCTGTACCACGCCTTCGCCATACTTTTCTCTTTCCATCATTCTGGTAGAGGTTGATCTTGGTTTCATCTGTCCAAAGAATGTTCTTCCAGAACTGTGCTGGCTTTTTTAGATGTTTTTTAGCAAAGTCCAGTCTAGCCTTTTTATTCTTGATGCTTATGAGTGGCTTGCACCGTGCAGTACACCCTCTGTATTTACATTCATGCAGTCTTCTGTTTATGGTAGATTTGGATATTGATATGCCGACCTCCTGGAGAGTGTTGTTCACTTGGTTGGCTGTTGTGAAGGGGTTTCTCTTCACCATGGAGATTATTCTGCGATCATCTACCACTGTTGTCTTCCGTGGGTGCCTAGGTCTTTTTGCATTGATGAGTTCACCAGTGCTTTCTTTCCTTCTCAGGATGTACCAAACTGTAGATTTTGCCACTCCTAATATTGTAGCAAATTCTCGGATGGGTTTTTTCTGTTTTCGCAGCTTAAGGATGGTTTGTTTCACCTGCATGGAGAGCTCCTTTGACCGCATGTATACTTCACAGCAAAACCTTCCAAATGCAAGCACCACTCCTGAAATCAACTCCAGGCCTTTTATCTGCTTAATTGAGAATGACATAACGAAGGGATTGCCCACACCTGTCCATGAAATAGCCTTGGAGTCAATTGTCCAATTACTTTTGGTCCCTTTAAAAACAGGGTGGCACATGTTATGGAGCTGAAACTCCCAAACTCTTCGTCCAGTTTTAATGTGAATACCCTCAAATGAAAGCTGAAAGTCTGAACTTCAACTGCATCTGAATTGTTTTGTTTAAATTTCATTGTGGTAATGTCTATAACCAAAATTAGAAAAATGTTGTCTTTGTCCAAATATATATGGACCTAACTGTATAATACATTATGCTAAATTGTATTATCTATTGTGATTTCAGATGAGTGAATAGTTTCAATGAGAATTAAATTTGTGTCTAATTTTAGAAAATCGCCGAACCCAGCATATTCAAACAATTTGCATATTACTTCTTGCAAAACACCTAAAATGGCATTCAACATTTATACATTCCAGAAGATTGTATCAGTCCTACTCATGATCACATGACCTTGGGCGGGCTTCCCCATAGTGCTTTGCAGCTATCATATCACATGGTATAGCACAGAAAATCTGGAAGGACTATCATAGCGCCAGCCATAAGGCCAGTACCTGTAAATGTACCGATACAGAAGAGTATGAAGCATGTAGGGAAATCATGAAAAGGACTAGTGGATAACTATGGTTGCTGGGAATTATCCTGATTCTTTGGGGTAGTGCATTCCAGATAACTGGTGCAGCATGAGAAAAGTATTGTATAAGGGATTGGGAGGTGCAGATTATCGAGGATGTTACTCCTATCAGAATGGAGAGTATAGGTAGGGTGATAGATAGAGATGAGGAAGGATATGTAGGGCAGTTCAGAACTGTGCAGAGCGCTGTGGGTGAATTTGATAAACCTTTACAGTATTGTATTCTATATCGGATGGGCAAACAGTGCAATAAATGGCCCAAGGTGTGACAACAATTTGGAACACAGCGCAGGAGTAATGCCACAGACCATAACACGATCTTTAGCAAATGTTCATGAACATGCAGAAACACCATGGCTACTGTGTACTAAGTTGTTACGGAAAAGGTTATGAATGGACACAAATTAAACAGATTTTTATGTCCATAGTTTTAAAAGTTCTTTCTTCAAACTAAAGTTTCTAGTGTAGATCTGATAATATCAGATGAGAGACGAGTCGTGGTCTCAATAGATATAAATAATTCTTCTATATTTTCTACTCAATGTCCTTCAGTGGTTGAGCACTGAGAGTCATTTATAAGACAGAGTGCATTTCAACTGGCATAAAATGTGTTTAAATAATTTAACATTCCCTGGCGTGAAGTTCGTTTGATAATCAGTTTTGAACACAGTTAATAAAATGAGCTCTGGATGTGTGAAATAGGTAAAGCATGGGTTGTAAACTGACGTGGTCTGCACAGTATAAACCAAGTTTAAAAGAAAAAGATAAAGCCTCTGAGTAATGTTCAGTGATAACTACAGGTGTAGATTGATGGAGGGCATTGCACACGTGTGCTGTTGCTGCATTCAATCTCTATGGGGCAGCTGGAGAAAACTACAGTGCTTGGCTTTTTTCAGCAGATCCACATTTAACGGAGTGACAGTGCATTTCCATTGAAATGAGGGAAACAAGCCCTCAGTTCAAGTGATTGTTAGTGATCTTACAATTGGACCCCATCTGATCCAACTTAAATACCGCTTTCAGTTTATAGTACCTGAGGAAAGAATCACACCGGTTCCAAAACGTGTTGTCATTTTATGCAATAAATACAATTTCAGTATCTGGTGTGACACCCTTGTGTAGCAATAACTGCATCTAAACACTTCCAGTTGTACATCAACTTGGAATCTTAGCCCATTCCCTTAACCCCTTAGTGACAGAGCCAATTTGGTACTTAATGACCAGGCCAATTTTTACAATTCTGACCACTGTCACTTTATGAGGTTATAACTCTGGAACGCTTTAACGGATCCCGCTGATTCTGAGATTGTTTTTTGTGACACATTGTACTTCATGTTAGTGGTAACATTTCTTCGATATTACTTGCGATTATTTATGAAAAAATGGAAATATGGCGAAAATTTTTAAAATTTTGCAATTTTCGAACTTTGTATTTTTATGCCCTTAAATAAGAGAGATATGTCACGAAAAATAGTTAATAAATACCATTTCCCACAGTCTACTTTACATCAGCACAATTTTGGAAACAAAATTTTTCTTTGTTAGGGAGTTATAAGGGTTGACCAGCAATTTCTCATTTTTACAACACCATTTTTTTTAGGGACCACATCACATTTGAAGTCATTTTGAGGGGTCTATATGATAGAAAATAATGAAGTGTGACACCATTCTAAAAACTGCACCCCTCAAGGTTCTCAAAACCACATTCAAGAAGTTTATTAACCCTTTACGTGCTTCACAGGAACTGAAACAATGTGGAAGGAAAAAATGAACATTTAACTTTTTTTTTTGCAAACATCTTAATTCAGAACCATTTTTTTTATTTTCACAAGTGTAAAAACAGAAATTAAACCATAAATTTTGTTATGCAATTTCTCCTGAATATGCCGATACCACATATGTGGGGGTAAACCAGTGTTTGGGCATACCGCAGAGCTTGGAAGTGAAGGAGCGCCGTTTGACTTTTTCAATGCAGAATTGGCTGGAATTGAGATTGGGCGCCATGTCGCGTTTGGAGAGCCCCTGATGTGCCTAAACAGTGGAAACCCCCCACAAGTGACACCATTTTGGAAACTAGACCCCTTAAGGAACTTATCAAGATGTGTGGTGAGCACTTTAAACCCCCAAGGGGCCTCCTCTTCCACGTACAGCTACAGGTTGGTTCATAGGCTATTATTGCTATTATTTATGCAGCCTTTCTATTGTATGGGATTTTCCCCCTTATATATTTATTTATACGCTGCACTCTGCACCTTGCTATATATGAACCTCCCTCTATATTTAGCCCTGGTTTATCTAGCTCTGTTCTTATGAGAGATTCACTCCGTTTAAAGGTTTTTTTTCATATATTTATTGGTTATCATTGTTTTCTTATATGTTTGGTAGTTTCTTTACCACTTCCATGTATGTTACATATTAAACTGTTTATATCTACTATCTTTAAAAAACCTTATATGACAGGAGTAGTTTACACATTTTTTCTGCTTATTTATATTTTCGGTGTGGCTATCTGTACGTGGCACTAATGTGTTGCCTTCCCTTTTCTCTTGCATCGTTTACTACTATTTTCATTATTGTTGTTCTATTAATATTTTAATATATTCTTTAATAAATTAGTTATTTTTAGCTCTGGTGTCCATTTCTTTCTTTGGTTTCTGTATATGTGTTATGGCGGAGCATATGTGGTATTTGCCCTAAATAGTTGGTTTACACATATGTGGGGGTAAACCACTGTTTGGGCGCACCGCAGAGCTTGGAAGTGAAGGAGCGCCGTTTAACTTTTTCAATACAGAATTGGCTGGAATTGAGATCGGACGCCATGTCGCGTTTGGAGAGCCCCTGATGTGCCTAAACAGTGGAAACCCCCCACAAGTGACACCATTTTGGAAACTAGACCCCTTAAGGAACTTATCAAGATGTGTGGTGAGCACTTTAAACCCCCAAGTGCTTCACAGAAGTTTATAACGTAGAGCCGTGAAAATAAAAAATTGCATTTTTTCTACAAAAATGATTTTTTGCCCCCAAATTTTTATTTTCACAAGGGTAACAGGAGAAAATAGACGACAAAAATTGTTGTGCAATTTCTCCTGAGTTCGTCAATACCCCATATGTGGGGGCAAACCACTGTTTGGGCGCACCGCAGAGCTTGGAAGAGAAGGAGTGCCGTTTTACTTTTTCAATGTAGAATTGGCTGGAATTGAGATCGGACGCCATGTCGCGTTTGGAGAGCCCCTGGTGTGCCTAAACAGTAGAAACCCCCCACAAGTGACACCATTTTGGAAACTAGACCCCCCATGGAACTTATCTAGATTTGTGGTGAGAACTTTGAATGCCCAAGTGCTTCACAGAAGTTTATAATGCAGAGTCGTGAAAATAAAAATATTTTTTTTTCCACAAAAAAGATTTTTTAGCCCCCAAGTTTTTATTTTCACAAGGGTAACAGGAGAAATTGGACCCCAAAAGTTGTTGTCCAATTTATCCCAAGTATGTTGATGCCCCATATGTGGGGGTAAACCACTGTTTGGGCGCACGGCAGAGCTCGGAAGGGAAGGAGCGCCGTTTTGGAATGCAGACTTTGATAGAATGGTCAGTGGGCGTTATGTTGCGTTTGCAGAGCCCTGATGTACCTAAACAGTAGAAACCCCCTACAAGTGACCCCATTTTGGAAACTAGACCCCCCATGGAACTTATCTAGATTTGTGGTGAGAACTTTGAATGCCAAAGTGCTTCACAGAAGTTTAGAATGCAGAGTCGTGAAAATAAAAAATATTTTTTTTTCCACAAAAAAGATTTTGTAGCCCCCAAGTTTTTATTTTCACAAGGGTAACAGGATAAATTGGACCCCAAAATTTGTTGTCCAATTTATCCCGAGTACGCTGATGCCCCATATGTGGGGGTAACCCACTATTTGGGCGCACGGCAGAGCTCAGAAGGGAGGGAGCACCATTTGACTTTTTGAGCGCAAAATTGGCTGTCGTGTTTGGAGACCCCCTGATGTACTCAAACAGTGGAAACCCTCCAACCCTAACCCCAACCCGATCCATAATCCTAATCACAACCCTAACGATAATCACAACCCTAACCCCAAAACAACCCTAATGTCAACCCTAACCATAACCCTAATCAAAACCCTAAATCCAACACACCCCTAATCCTAATCTCAACCCTAACCTCAAACCTAACCCTGATCCCAATACACCCCTAATCCCAACCCTAACCTTAACCCTAATCCCAAACCTAACCCTAATCCCAAGCGTAACCCTAATGCCAACCCTAACCCTAATACCAACCCTAATCCAAACCCTAACCCTAATCCCAACTCTAACCCTAACTTTAGCCGCAACCTTAGCCCTAACTTTAGCACCAACCCTAGCCCTAACACTAACCCTAAATTTAGCCCCAACCCTAACCCTAGCCCTAACTTTAGCTCCAACCCTAACCCTAGCCCTAAGGCTACTTTCACACTTGCGTCGTTTGGCATCCATCGCAATCTGTCGTTTTGAACAAAAAATGGATCCTGCAAATGTGCCCACAGGATGCGTTTTTTGCCCATAGACTTGTATTGTCGACGGATCGCGACGGATGGCCACACGTTGCGTCCGTTGTGCACTGGATCAGTTGTGTTTTAGCGGACTGTCGGCACAAAAAAAGTTCAATGTAACGTTTTTTGTACGTCGCGTCTGCCATTTCCAACCGCGCATGCGTGGCTGTATCTCCACCCCCTCCTCCCCAGGACATAGACTGGGCAGCGGATGCATTGAAAAACTGCATCCGCTGCCCACATTGTGCACAATTTTCACAACGTGTGTCGGTATGTCGGGCCGACGCATTGCAACGGCCCCGTACTGATGCAAGTGTGAAAGAAGCCTAACCCTCAATTTAGCCCCAACCCTAATCCTATATTTAGCCCCAACCCTAACCCTATATTTAGCCCCAACCCTAACCCTATCCCTAACCCTAAATTTAGCCCCAACCCTAACCCTAAATTTAGCCCCAACCCTAACCCTAAATTTAGCCCCAACTCTAACCCTAACCCTAAATTTAGCCCCAACCCTAATCCTAAATTTAGCCCCAATCCTATCCCTAACCCTAACCCTAATTTTAGCCCCAACTGCTCTCTCCTGCCGGCCGGCAGATGGCGACAGATGGCGGGCGCACTGTGCATGCACCCGCCATTTTCTTTCCCAAAGAAGAAGCCGGCGGGCAGGAGAGGACGCAGGAGGACCCAGGGACACCAGTAAGTATAATAGGGTCCCTGAATCCTCCTATTTCTCTGCCCTCTGATGTGCGATCACATCAGAGGACAGAGAATTACACATCGCTTTTTTTTTGCGACCGCCGGTAAACTGTTAATTACCAGCGATCGCAAAACAGGGGTCGGTAAAAACCGACCCCGATCATGTTCTTTGGGGTCTCGGCTACCCCCGGCAGCCGAGACCCCAAAGATCCTCCAGGTGCCGGAAAAAGATGGCGGCGCCCATCGGGAGCCACGAGGAGCACCGGGGGAGACAGGTGAGTATTGGGGGGCTATCGGGGACTCCATTTCCCTGTCCTCTGATGTGCGATCACATCGAAGGACAGAGAAATTAAAAGGGAAATTGCGTTTTTGTTTTTTTTGCGATCGCAACTCGGGGGTCAGTGAACCCCCCCCCCCGAATCATGTTCTCTGCAATCGGGATAACCACAGGCTCGAAAGAATTGTTAAGAAAAGACCATTCAAAAATTTGGGGGAGATTCACAAAGATTGGACTGTTGATGGAGTCATTTCTTCAAGAGCCACCACACACAGATGTATCCAGGACATGGGCTACAAGTGTCACATTCTTTGTGTCAAGCCACTTATGTCCAATAGACAACTTCAGAGGGGGCCAAGGAGAAAAAATAACTGGACTATTGCTTAGTGGTCCAAGGTGTTGTTTTCAGATTAAAGTAAATTTTGCATTATATTTTTAAATCAAGGTACCAGAGTGTGGAGGAAGAGTGGAGAGGCACACGATCCAAGCTGCTTGAGGTCTAGTGTGAAGTTTCTATAATCATTGATGGTTTGTGGAGCCATGTCATCTGCTAGTGTCAGTCCACTGTGTTTTTCAAGACCAAAGCCAGCGCAGCGTCTACCAGGAAATTTTAGAGCCCTTCATGCTTCCCTCTGCCGACAAGCTTTTTGGAGATGGATATTTCATTCTCCAGCAGAACTTGGCACCTGTCCACACTGCCAATAGTACCAACACCTGGTTTAAAATCAAAGGTATCACTGTGCTTGATTGGCCAGCAAACTCGCCTGACCTTAAGCCCATAGAGATTCTATGGGGTATTGTTAAGAGGAAGATGAGAGACACCAGACCCAACAATGCAGATGAGTTGAAGGCTGCTATCACAGCAACCTGGGCTTCCATACCACTTCAGCAGTGAGACAGGCTGTTCGCTTTCATGCCACACCGCATTGATGCAGTAATTGATGGAAAAGGAGCCCTGACCAAGTATTGAGAGCGTTTACTGAACATAAATTTCAGTAGGCCAACATTTCAGATTTTTAAATAATTTTTCAAGCTGGTGTTATAAAGTATTCTAATTTACTGAGAAAATAACTTTTGGGTTTTCATTGGCTGTAAGCCATAATCATCAACATAAGCAGAAATAAACACTCAAAATAGATCACTGTTTGTAGTGACTCTATATAGTATCAATTTCACTTTATGCATTGAACAACTGAAATAAATTAACTTTTCTGATGATATTCTAATTTTGTGAGAAGCACCTGTAGGTTGAAAAAAGACACAGGTCTCTCAAGTTCAACCTTTCACCACTAGTTAGATATTCTCTATCACTAAATTATTTATAATCCACAATGCCATTTGAGAGAAACATACAGCCCTTTTTAAATGTTGTTATAGTGTCTGCCATTACTACTTCTTGTGGTCAGGCATTCCACAGTCTGATTGATGTAATTGTAGAGAACTCTTTCCTATTTAGATGCGCAATTCATCCCCACATAGTGAGTGATCCCAGGTCCTTTGTTAGAGTTTTGCAAGGAATAAATCATGTTTCAGCCTTTGTGGTGACCAAACATGTGTTTATACATTTAAGCTCTGAGTGACAAAGCCAATTTGGTACTTAATGACCAAGCCAAATTTTACAATTCTGACCACTGTTATTTTATGAAGTTATAGCTCTAGAACGCTTCAAAGTATCCCAGTGATTCTGAAACTTCATTGTACTTCATGTTAGTGGTAAAATTTATTCAATATAACTTTCGTTTATTTATGAAAAAAATGGAAATTTGGCAAAAATTTGGAAAATTTTGCAATTTTCAAACTTGTAATTTTTGTACTCTTAAAGGGAACCTGTCACCTGAATTTGGCGGGACTGGTTTTGGGTCATATGGGTGGAGTTTTCGGGTGTTTGATTCACCCTTTCCTTACCCGCTGGCTGCATGCTGGCTGCAATATTGGATTGAAGTTCATTCTCTGTCCTCCATAGTACACGCCTGCACAAGGCAAGATTGCTTTGCGCAGGCGTGTACTATGGAGGACAGAGAATGAACTTCAATCCAATATTGCAGCCAGCATACAGCCAGCGGGTAAGGAAAGGGTGAATCAAACACCCGAAAACTCCGCCCATATGACCCAAAACCAGTCCCGCCAAATTCAGGTGACAGAGTCCCTTTAAATCAGAGAGTGGTGTCACACAAAAAGGTTAATAAATAAAATTTCCCACAAGTCAAATTTACATCAGCACAATTTTTGAAACATAATTTTTTTGTTAGGACGTTATAAGAGTTAAAAGTTGACCAGCAATTTCTAATTTTTACGACAAAATTTACAAAACCATTTTTTTAAGGACCGCCTCACATTTGAAGTAATATAACAGAAAATACCCAACTAAAGCAATGTGGACGGAAAAAATTAACATTTTACTTTTTTCACCAAAAATTTAATTTGGAATCTATTTTTTTAATTTTCACAGGGGTGTCAGGAAAAAATGGACCACAAAATTTGTTGTGCAATTTCTCCTGAGTACGACAATACCATGTATGTGGGGGAAAGCCACTGTTTGGGTGCATGGCAGTGCTCAGAAGGGAGGGAGCACCATTTGACTTTTTGAACGCAAAATTGGCTGGAATCAATGGTTGACGCCATGTCACGTTTGGAGACCCGCTGATGTACCTAAACAGTGGAACCCCCCAATACTAACTCCGACCCTAAGCCCAACATACCCCTAATCCTAATCCCAACCCTAACAATAACCCTAACCACAACCCTAACTCCAACACACCCCTAACCCTAATCCCAACCCTAACCATAACCCTAACCACAAACCTTACCCTAACACACCCTTAAAACTAATCCCAACCCTAACTGTAATCTCAAACATAACCACAACCCCATTTCTCTCTTCTCTGATTTAATTTCTCTCTCCCAGAGGAGAGAGAAATTAAATGGGAAATCTGACCTTTTTTTGCGGTTGCCGTTATTCCATTAATAACGGTGATCACAACACTGGGATCAGTAAAAACTGACCCGAATCATGTTCTGACTCTGGGGGGTGCTATACCCTTATTTCTCAGCACTGTTAAAAAGCAGCACTGAGGAATAAGTACCCTTCACTGCTGCTGCCGTTAAAAGGTGCATAGGCGGTTGTTAAGGGGTTAAATTAGCTAGCCTCTGAGGCGTCTTTTTTCTAAATTAATCAAGTACAACTTTTTACCTTAACCTTATAGGAGAGGCCTCCATCCCATGTAATAATTTTCAATGATTGTTTGTTTCCTGTCCCTTAACAAGTTGTTTTTTGGCCATGTGTATATAGTTTTCCCTTGCCTCAATGACTGAAGCTTCACTACAAGGCTGCTATATGGTACAGTATAAAATGTATTTGCAAAGTTCAGATATATTACATCAACCTCATTACCAACATCCAGATTTTGGTTAGACACAACATATCTTTCATGAATCCATACTGGTTTTCAGCTATTTATATTATTCTCTGCAATATAATTTTGTTTGTCATGTCTTATCTTTTATAATGCCTTAAAAAAATTTCCACAAACTTATTGGTCAGATAGTAGTCTGGATCCATCTGTTTACCTTTCTTAAATATCAGTACCAAGTCAGACATACTTCAACCTTGTGGCACCAACCATGTTACATGAGAGTCAGTGAAAATAAGATAGAGCGGTTTGGTATTTAGCGAGCTCAACTCCCTCAATATCCATGGATGAATGCCATCTAGGCCAGGGGATTTGTCAATATTAAATTTGCTCAGACGCAGATGTACTTCTCCTTGTGTTAATTTAACTATGTACTTGCCTTCTGAATCATACTTGGCACATTGCTGAATACGAATGAAAAGTGCATGTTTAATATCACAGGTTCTGTTTGTCCTCTATATTTATATTGCAACGATCACCTTATAAAAAGAGCCGATACTATCAGATTTTTTCTTTTTAGCATTAATGTATTTATAAAAAAATGTTGGACTTATTTTAAAGTTGGCGATATTTTTTTCTGAAGATAACTTTGCTAGCTTGATTTTTTTTTTACATTTCCTATTGAAATCTTTATATTCCTGTAATTCTATTTTTGACTCCTTGACCTTCAAGGTTTTTAATGTCCTTAGTTTTTTTCTTTATTACTTTCTACTGCCATATTTATCCATAATGGTTTCTTTTTATTCTTGGACATTTTACTACCAGAAAGTATAGGTGTGACAACACAATATTTAATGTTAATTATCCAGATGTAAATTCAGTAAGTCAAGATACATACCTTATTATCTTTAAATTGACTTTTGAATTTATGTGTCTTTATTTGGATGGTCAAGAGCCATAGACTATTGTTCGTATAAACCTGAATGTGACTTTGGAGTCGCTGTTTGTTGCAACATATTGTGTTGTTATCTTGGATGACAGAGATACAGGGTAATTGAACAATATTTGTTTGATAATATGTTGATTGAACATTGTGTGGGACCCTGTGAATTGTTGACCTGCAGAGCGTAGAATGAAAAACTATGCAGATTGATTAAATACTCAAACAATGCAAGTTAATCTTATCACAACTTCATCTTGACCTCTGGATGATGTCTTGAATTACTATATAAAGTGGATATGCCTCTGTAACAAGAGATCTAGAGATCCAAAAGAACCAGAGGCTCTTTACAAAACCATAGGCAGGAACTCTCTACAAGACAGAAGCTAGGACATCATGGATCCATCATGAGGGGCACAGATTTGACATTCTACAGGATACCAGCTTAGGGAGCCATGGCACCAGCTAAAAGAATACAGACCTGCTCTATTGATCATCACTGTACCCATGGATACATTTTGGGAAGCCAGGATTGGGACTCACCAGTCACCTGAGCTCTATCGATACATTTGGAAAAGCTAGGATTGGGACCCACTGGTTACCTGGCTTCATGGAGATATTTGGAGAAGCCAGTTTGTGATCCTCCAGTCACCTGGCCCCGTACCTCAATGGACTGTCAGCTTCCTAAGCTTGTCATTACCTCCTCTCTGTGAGTGCCAGATGTGGGGGTAGTCGACCCTGGATGTCGCAGCTGTTTTAATCTTGGTGAGTCAGTGGGAGGGTGGGACCATCTTGGGTATTTTGCTGAGGCTCTTCTATGTGTTACTGTCTGTTTTGTGGTTCAATAAAGTATTCTCACACTGTTTTACCCTCAGACTGTGTTGTCTCAGTAATATTATGACCAAGGTAAAAGGAGATTCGGAGTTTAGTTGGATGATTTCTGGTCCATGCGGCCTTGAGCAAGTGGACAAGACCACCTGCTGACCCCCAAGTCTCCATAATAGGTTTTCTACAGGATTCTCGTAATGTATCTTTAAAGCAAACCTGTCATCAGGATTTTCCTAAGTAAACTAAAGGCATTGTCAGGTTGGTGTCTTTACACTGATTAAAATGATACCTGGGTTGATGAAATCCGTCTTGTGGTTGTTGTTTAATCTGTAATTGTGGTTTACAGTTAATGAGATTCTCGTTCTTCGGGGCGGGCCTGTGTGTGTGGGAGGGTCTTTTTGTGGTGCTCTGTTCTCTTATTCATCCTTATGAGCTTAAATGACAGGTCACTGAACCTTCAGTGACCTGCCTCATGTTCTAAATACTGCGCTTATGCAGTTCATATTGTGGTCTTTAAAGAAAAAGGAACCACAGCAAAATGGCACCAGCAGCGCGTGGGAAGTAGCATCTATCACACCCCCTCCAGATATTAAAATATGCTGTGAGGTAGTTTATTAACTATTCGAGTGCTTTTCAGCAATTAATACAAAATGGCATGACAGGAAGGAAAAATGTTATTTTTACCCCCTGAACGTTGCTAACTTCTGAACAGGCTGCTATAGCCGACATACTCTAAGGCCGTTATTTAGCAATGAATTGCCACAGCAAACAGCACGACCACACAATCATAATCTCAGGGTGCCAATGGGGTTACAGAGGGAACCGCACACTCTGATTTAGAACCATTTAGATGATGTAGTCATTATTGATAGCAGCATCTAAGGTGTCAAAAAGCCATGGTTGGTGCCAACACCAATCAAGGCTGATACCTCAAGGTGTCAGCTATAGTATGCAGCACCAGTTAGGAGATGCTATTGTCTGACATGTGAGGTCAGTAAAAAAACGCATTGGTGGTCACTGAAGGGTTATATGTTTCTCATAAAAGCTAGGAAACTAAATTTCATTTGCTTGCAAAGCCCCATTCAGATGTATGATCTTTTTTTTTATCATACAAACTTTTGTTTTTATTGTGCTAGATACATTTTTGGTCTGTGTATCAGTTTTTACAATCCTATGACATCCATTTTTCTCATATGAAAAAAGAAAAATTATAGAAAATGTTAAAGCTTTTTCTATCAACTGCTCATTAAAAATGAACAGCACTTCAATGTCATCCACATTCTATTTGTTTCTTTTTTTCACAAGCCTATCCACTTCTAGCAAGCTAATTCTTCTCTTTTCACTACACTACACTACACTACACTCATGAGTCATTTCCGTCTTCATCTTCTCCTCCCCCTGACAGGGACTTTGCAGTGATGGAGAATTGTAGTTCTACTGTTAACTCATGCAGGGAAAAGACACTTCCTATTTTTACATAGAGCTGTGAAGGATTCAGCTAGTAAGTTTTAATCACATAATGTGCTAAGCCTAATAGAAAAGAGAAGAATTAACTGACTAGAAGGGCAAAATGAGCAATTGTAAGTACACAGTGCTATATAATGATGACTGCAATATATAAAGAGGATAAATATTTTTGAGGACTTCTAATTTAAATGGGTACGTTTGGTCTCCAAATTGGGTAAAAATAGACATTTCTCCATTTTTATTTGCAGACTATTGGTCTGCAAAAACACATAACATGAATATGTCCAAAGATTATAATGAGTGTATGCTTTGTCTTTGAATTAAAATGGATAGAATATGTAGGAGAATCACGGATGTCAGAATGAGGCCTATATGAGATTGCATCATTGCTTAAACAAATAACAGCTAATGTCTAATCCTGAAGAAGCCCTATAAAGCATTACCATTGATCATTGTCTGTAACAGGATGAATCATGAATTCGTATTGACTTGTCAGCTGGCCTTTTCATATATTGACATAATCTGTTTGCAGTGAATGATTTAATAAGTAAATTAGTAGGCAGAACAATATGTTAAGTCTTCCTCGTTATGACCATTACTTTAGTTTGGAGGAATGTGACCTCACATTTATTTTGATTATAAAATAACTTTGTTGATGGGATTGAAACTTAAAAGTGTTACTGCAAAAATGACATTATATGTACCTAAAAAGTTTCTATATGTAGCAATGCTCCTCTGTTCTTTACATCAGTATGAAGCCCAGAAGTCAGACTTCTACTGTTTAATTTACATTCTTTTTGACTTTGATTTTGGAAAAAATAAAATACTTAAAAATATATCCTAACAATAATATTAAGAATTATTATTATTCCTTTTGCATTGCATAGATTAGAGATGAGATGAGCGAACCCAAATTGTAAGGTTCAGCAAACTTTTATGCTGTGAGCACTTCCAGAGCCTATGTGACCAGGCCTGTTTAACAGCTGGATCATGGGTGGCGCCACCATTCTGATTTGATTACCATAGGGACAGGATGCCGCTCAAGT
Source organism: Ranitomeya imitator (assembly GCF_032444005.1). Classification (NCBI taxonomy): domain Eukaryota; kingdom Metazoa; phylum Chordata; class Amphibia; order Anura; family Dendrobatidae; genus Ranitomeya; species Ranitomeya imitator. The sequence goes on along the minus strand of NC_091282.1, from coordinate 279,632,695 downwards.
GAGGGACAATGTTAGGTTCTGTGTGTTTACTCTGCCAAAAAGTCTGTGTGTGTACTCTGCACCCATCTCTGTCCCTCAAACAGAAAAGTTTCAGAACAGCCTGCTGCTATTTTACCCTGGCTGTGCTGAGGTTGGTAGTGCCGGTGTTTCGCTGACTGGATAAGGAAGCAGTGGAGGAAGAGGAGTAGGAGGCAACCTGGACAGAGAAACATCCAGCAATCCTCGGAGGTGGTAGGACATGCGCTAAAATGCTTTCTGCCTCAGTCCCAGTCACCAGTACATTTATCCAGTGAGTAGTTAGGGAAATATAAAGTCCCTGCCCATGCTTACTGGTACACGTATCAATGATTATGTGGACCATGGCAATGATGGCTTTGTGCAGTGCACACATGAATTTCTATGCAACATGTTTGTGTAGGGCAGTGATGGCCCTGGAAGTGTATTGTTACTTTTTTTAACTAACTTGTAAGCATGAGGAAGAGGCCAAGACTGCAGCAGAAGATTGAGCAGGAGGAGGCTCAGATATTTCCTGGATTTTCAGGTGTGTACTCCACTGTAGATCGAGCTTTGCATTCAGATGTCTCGTCATAATGGTGGTGCTGAGGTTAAGAACATTTATGCCTCCTTCAGTCTCTGCAGGCACAGTGTGCAAACCACTCATGTCTTGTCAGGGAGCTCCTTTGAGTTAGCTTTGATGTGCTCTGCATTGTGGACAGTAGCACCTGACGTACTGGCTAAGGGCCAGCCACTGTGCTTTTGCAACCTGCTCCCTCTTTTTCTGGGCAGCTGGGGCAGCCACCACCTCTTCTTCCAAACTGCCCATGTCACTTGGATGGTCTTGAATCCATGTGGGGTCTAGGACCTCTGTAACACCCCTGGGTCCTGGGTGTTACAGTGACATTGCTTTTCACACAGGGAGAGAGATGTCACACTTGGAAGCAAGGGAAGATCTCTTCTATCAGGGGAACTGCCCTTGAGATATATTCTGGCTGAAGGGGAAGTGAGTGAGTAGTCTGTCAGGAGGACAGAGAAGAGAGCAGTCAGAAAGTGAGTGTCAGAAGGACTGATGGGGCCGTGCAGCCAGAGTTCCTCCAGCTCCTGGGAAAAGAGAACTAAGAAAGAAGAACAGTTTGTAGAGAGCGTGCAGGAGAGCAAAGCACAGGAGAGTGACATCTGGGAAGGATAGCTGTGACTGGGTTACCTCTCTGGCTGAGCGCAGACACCGGTAGCCGGAAGACCGAGGTTTTGTCAGACTCTAGGAGGCACTGCAGAAACCGGCAGGACAGCTGGATTACAAATCACCTGTCTGCCTTAATACCCAGAAGGCACAGTGGCACATAGAGCTCAGGTCACGATAGTGACCATGTAAAAGGGCTCAAGCCACCTGTCATACGGGTTTATGTCCCACCTTTATGGAGGACAGAGAGGAACTGTGAGGACCTTGCTAGAAGCCATAGGCAGTAAGGGACTACAATACCACCGCGCTATGAGGAAGGCTTTCATCTCCACCTGGTAGAGGGGACTCCGAACTTGCTTCCAAGCTGGCCGGACCCTGCCTATACCTGTGATCTGGTGCCCTGGACTGTGGATACCTGAAGTCTCTAGTAAACCAGGTAAAGACCCTTCAAACCTGTGTGCTCGTTCTTTACTGCACCACTCACCATCCTCATCCAAACACTGGGAGCCCTGGAGACCTACTTCACCTGCGGGAAGTTATACCATCTAGCTGCCATAACATCACCCCAGTGGACCCCTTTAAGCTGCGTCGGTCCCCTCTGATCAAATACCACAAGTGGCATCACAAACACAAACTTTATTACAAAACCCTTTAAGGACATTCCCTTTAACATGGGCGCCCAGGGCCATGGACCGGGCCACCGCCACTGTGACATCCCCTTTAAATACCGGACCCGGTACTGAGTACCCCACGGTCCTGGCAGGCGACTCACCTCATCATCCCCTATCGCATCATCTCACATCTCCAGTCTGTCCTGAACTCTGCTGCCCAACTAATCCACCTTTTTGCTCACTACTACTCCACTTCTGCCCTTTGTAAATCCCTTCATTGGCTCCCAATTCCAAAACGTATCCACTTCAAGCTACTAACTGTGACCTTCTAAGCCGTCCATAATTTGTCTCCACCATAGATCTCTGGACTAATCTCCCAATATTTCCCACCGCGTAATCTCCAGTCCTCCCAAGACCTCCTTCTCTCCTCCACAATCGTAAGTTCCTCATGCAATTGCCTGCAGGACTTCACCTGAGTATCTCCCATCCTCTGTAATTCTGTGCCACAACATGTCTGATTATATCCTAAGTGGAACTTAAAAATCCATCTCTTCAGAGCAGCTTAGCACCTGCAATGGCCCAGCTGCCACCTCACCACTAAAAGTTCTGCCACCTCATCAACCCCCAAAGTTACTGTCTCCTTTACCATTATCCTGTAGAATGGTAAGGCCACAGGGCAAGGGTCCTCTTCCCTCTGTACTTGTCTGTCACTATTAGTTTGTTCATTGTAATTTTTATTTGTGTTTTGAATGTAACCCCTCCTCATGTACAGCACCATGGAATCAATGGTGCTCTAAAATTAAATAATAATCCCCCACATGATCTTCCATCCAATCCTCACCCCTGCCCTCCTTGCGAATCTGCACACAGCAGAAAATTGCACCAGCTGGCACCTGTGTTTGGTCATCATCATCATCTGAAATATGCTGCAGTGGTCCACTGACCATTTCCACTACCCCTTCCACGTACTCATCCTGAAATAGAACAAGTGGTTACAGGTTGTGCACTCAATCTTTTCACTTGTGTGGCAGGACCAGGTGGATGGCCAATGGAACCACAACCAGTGGTATCATCAAAAAGCCGAAGTGACTGCTGCATGATTTGTGGTTCAGGCTGCTTGCTTGATTTGCAAGGGGGTGAGGTGGAAGACAAATGCCCATGGGCTGCAGGTGCCAACTTTGCAATTTCAGCAGGTGACTGGGTGGAAAACAAAGAAAAGGAACTGAAGGCATCTCAGCCATCTCAGCCATCCAATCTAAAACCACCTCAACTCATTTTGGCTTAACCATTCATCCAGCGGAACTCGGGCCTACGAAATTATGCAGAACGTCCTATTGCATACGTGCACCAGAGGAAGATGTTTCATTTGAGTGGATAGCAGGCCCAGATCGATCATGTCCTCTCTCCCTGCAGCAGCTACACCACCTCCAGCGGCAACATGGCCACGTCCCTATTTGATTCTCTCCTTATTCTTTGCACACAAAAAAGTGCAGAGTATTACACTGCCTGTATGCAGAGAGAGAGGGGCAGCAGATATTACAATGCCTGTATGCAGAGTGCTCACACAGAGCCTGTTTTCAGCGTACCCCTAAAAAGATAAATAAACACAAAAGACAAAAATTGTGTTGGCTACCTCCTCCTCTTCCGCCTCTTGCACATCCACTTACTCCTCAACCTCCTTCTCCACTTGGACCTCTGCTTCCTGATTCTAGATTGCTATTTTTTTAATGCCATGTTATTTTAAGTCATTTTCCTATCCACATTTGTTTGCAGGTCAATTGTTCTGCTCTTACCCCCATTTTGCTTCCTTTTGCAGACCATTAGCCCTTACTCTGACCATTTTACAGCCATGTTAAAGTAACGAACTTTGGGTCAACATTGACTTCTATTGGGTTCGGGCTCAAGCTTGGGGTCAAGTTCGGATGCCGAACCGAACTATGAACTACAGTTAGGCTAAATCCGACTAATCTTAATGTTCCGTTCATCCCTAGTATAAAGCTATAATGATGCACTCATTGAATTCCATGGTGCCCTATTTTCCCCGCATGCTTCTTATTACAAAACAAATTAAGATTTGATCCATTAGATTTCGTATTATATTCAAATTTGTGGAATTCTTTGCAGCTATTTCTGTGAGGGGTTTGTAGAAATGCATGCACATGATGTAGAAATAACCCTATTCACAAATATGGATCAGTTTTTCATTTGAAAAAATGTATCTGACATGTGAGCATATCCTTACAGATGTAGTCTTCTTCTTTAGCAGCAATCCTCATTATACTGCACAGCATCACAAAAGTCACGGCAGTTCACAAGTTAATCACTATATTTCCTGAGGGGCTATATGACTGTTGATTTCCTTTATTGCATCTTAAGAAAAGTATGATCCTTCACTATCTGCGCTGTGCTGAAGTTCAATTGTAGCAAAAAGGTTGTTGCTCAGGCTATCTATGTTTGTGTATTCTCCACCTATCTCACAACATAGAAAAGCGCATGTTTTCTGGCCGATGATCACAACATAGGACTGTCTTTACTGTGTCACATTTCATTTGTTCCTCCATTGCCTGCCACCTCTTGGTACAATAGAATACATCTGAGTTAATTACATACACCACTTACATTGGAGAGAATCGTGTAAAATTTGTGTTTTTTTCAGCTTTTCAAATGAAGAAAAAAAGCACAGTGTTAAGCAAGTACTGTAATCCCATAAAACTTAGTTAATTTAGCAACAAGTCAATAAGACAGCTGCACGCATTTTATGCCGTTGAAGAGATTAATCAGAAAGCAGACAGTTGTGATGGTGATATTCACAAGTCTACACATACACTATGAGAAAGATTATTAAATTGGTTGAGACAGGTGTACTGAGGCACTTGTCTTCCTTTACGCACAGCGCACTACATGAAAGTGCGGGTCCTGGATGTGTATGTGTGAACTTGGACTGGGAGGGCATGATGTCCGTGCAGGCTGCATGTAGCTTGTGGTGTGCACTGGCCAGAATCATAGGGTTTACAGTTCAATAAAGGAAACCGTCATGCAAATATTGAGTCTTTACTGAACGATAACTTGATAACGATTATGTACAAGTGATGTGGGAGCTCTTTACAAATAGAAGTGAACGCCTGCCCCCTGCATCACCTGAACCACCATTGGTTCTCGTGCAAGAGAAAGTGGCTCCCAGGGACCTTCTAATTCCCTAGTGGGAGTAGCCCTGATTCTAGACACCTTTATGACCCTCTACCAGAACTGCTCATTTGAAAAGAAGGGCTCATCTTGCTCTCTGCCTTCACAGATCACAAGAACGTCATACCCAGGGCCGTATTTAGAGTTTCTGCTGCCCTAGGCACTTTAGTGCTGCCATTGGTGAGTATGACACTATCGGCATTGACTTTGGCAAAAATCGCTGATGTGAAAGTGGCCTTTTGCAGAAGATCCAGCAGTTTTCTGCATCTGCCGCGTAACGGATCACTTACGGCAACAGTGCATTCGGCCTCATTCACTCCCTATGGGACTTGCGGACATGTGCGGCACTTGCAGTTTTGCCACGATCCGGCAAATGCGGTACTTGCAGCAATGGGAAAAAAACGCTGATAGCAGTGTTTTTTTGTCTCACCGCAAGTGCAAAACCACAAGTGCCGCACATGTCCGCAAGTAGCCATCACTACCTGTCCCTGCACCTTGCTAGCTCATCCCTAACCTAAAACTACACTATAAAGTTTTATAAAAACATTTTATTAACTGACATATTCCTAGGATAATGAGGGCTCCAGGCTACAGTGTAGACTGGGACGGGCAGTCTCCAGGTCTCCATTCTCTCTCTGTGCACTGTCTCGGTCCCTTCCTCACTGCCTCACTGCATGTGCACAGACATCCCTCAACTAGACCCAGTAATCACTGCTCGCAGTAGCATACCGGCACAGGTGTATCTAGATTTTCTGGCACCCGGGGCAAGAATTCATTTTGGCACCCCCCGCCTCCAAGGACATATGCGATTTGCACATGTAGTCATGTACTGACGAGCTCCTCTCCCTAAAGGTACCGTCACACTTAGCGACGCTTCAGCGATACCGACAACGATCCGGATCGCTGCAGCGTTGCTGTTTGGTCGCTGGAGAGCTGTCACACAGACCGCTCTCCAGCGACCAACGATGCCGGTAACCAGGGTAAACATCGGGTAACTAAGCGCAGGGCCGCGCTTAGTAACCCGATGTTTACCCTGGTTACCAGCGTAAAAGTAAAAAAAAAAAACACTACATACTTACCTTCCGCTGTCTGTCCCTCGGCGCTGTGCTTTCCTGCACTGACTGTGAGCACAGCGGCCGGAAAGCAGAGCGGTGACGTCACCGCTCTGCTTTCCGGTCGCTGTGCTTACACAGGGCAGAGAAGCAGAGCGCCGAGGGACAGACACCGGAATGTAAGTATGTAGTGTTTTTTTTTTTTTTTACTTTTACGCTGGTAACCAGGGTAAACATCGGGTTACTAAGCGCGGCCCTGCGCTTAGTAACCCGATGTTTACCCTGGTTACCAGCGAAGACATCGCTGAATCGGCGTCACCCACGCCGATTCAGCGATATCAGCAGGAAGTCCAGCGACAAAATAAAGTGCTGGACTTTCTGCAGCGACCAACGACATCACAGCAGGATTCTGATCGCTGCTGTGTGTCAAACTGAACGATATCGCTAGCCAGGACGCTGCAACGTCACGGATCGCTAGCGATATCGTTTAGTGTGACGGTACCTTAATGCTCTCAATGTTCAGTGAAAAACTGAGAGAAGCAGAAGAGAAGCTCGTTGTCACAGGACCACAAGTATGAAAATCACACATGAGTGAAATGACCATGTGATGACTACTGTAACCTGCAGAACTGAGTCCTGTCATCGCAGTGTTCTGAATTCTCACAACTAATGCACTGCACACTTTTAGGATTCTCCCTTGCCGGTGGACAGTCATGTCAGCACAAGCATGCGATTTGTATACTTCTGGCGACATTCCGACTAGACGTGCCCGGCCTCGCTCAGTTCATTTTCATTGACGGAGGCCACATACGTCTAGTCAGCATGTGACTGCATGTATGTAAATTGCCAGCACGAGAGAATCCTGACAGCGTGCAGAGCACACTGTAAAAATTCAGAAGTCTGCAGTCACAAAGAATGACTGCAGACTCATTACAAACCTGGACACTCCCATTAATGCGCCTAACAAATAAAAACATGAGAGTTAGTTAGTATCACAAATAGCATTTATATCCAGGTACCTTATAGATGATGTCGTCTCTGGAGCCGTTTTTCTTTTCTTCATCTTGTCTAGACCCCATGATGAGTTCACAGCTCATCTCTGCAGATTTCCATCTTCTCTGCTCTTTTGCAGAAAATCTCCACATGATGCCCTTAAAGATACAAGTGTCATTATAATGCTCCTGAATAAAAAATTGCCCCTCACTATATTGTCTGCACAAAATATGACCCCCACATTGTCCCTCTTATGGTATATGCTCTTCACACTGACCTTTCCATACCGGCCCCCTCTTCACACTGTCCTCTCACACTGTGTCCCCTCTATAGGGCCCAGTATTTATACTGTATTCTCTCATCACACTCCCCCTCCTTGCTATACTGTCCCCTCCTGGCTGTGCCCCTACACTGTCACCCCATGCTATGCCCCCACTACCCAGTTTCTATTCTGTGCCCACTCACTTTTCTCCCCCATACTGTCTCCTCACATTATTCCTCTCCCTCCTCATACTGTCTCCTCTCACATCCCTCCTGTTCACCATACTGTTTCATATATTTACCCCCTCCCTTTCTATACTGCCTGCTCACCTGACTCCTCATTCTGTGTCTGCACACATCCCATCACCCTCACTCCCCTTACTCTGTCCACATATATTTTTCCCATCTCTACTCATACTGTGTCCACATACATTCCACCGTTCACTCCTCATACTGTCTGCACCCATCCCCCCATACTCCCATACTGTTTCCTCATACATGCCCCCCATTGCCCAGTATTGTTTCCTCATAGATGCCCCCCATTCTCCATACTGTTTTCTCATACATGCCCCCATTCCCCAGTACTGTTTCCTCATACATGCCTCTCATTCCCCGTACTGTTTCCTCATACATGCCCCCCATTCCCCATACTGTTTCCTCATACATGCCCCCCCTTGCCCAGTACTGTTTCCTCATACATGCCCCCCATTCCCCATACTTTTTCCTCACACATGCCCCCATTCCCCCATAATGTTTCCTCATACATGCCCCCAAATGCCCAGTACTGTTTCCTCATACATGCCCCCCCTTGCCCAGTACTGTTTCCTCATACATGCCCCCCATTCCCCATACTTTTTCCTCATACATGCCCCCATTTCCCCGTACTGTTTCCTCATACATGCCCCCCATTGCCCAGTACTGTTTCCTCATACATGCCCCCCATTCCCCATACTGTTTCCTCATACATGCCCCCATTCCCCAGTACCGTTTCCTCATACATGCCTCTCATTCCCCGTACTATTTCCTCATACATGCCCCCCATTCCCCCATACTGTTTCCTCAAACATGTCCCCCATTGCCCAGTACTGTTTCCTCATACATGCCCCCATTCCCCATACTGTTTCCTCATACATGCCCCCATTCCCCCGTACTGTTTCCTCATACATGCCCCCCATTGCGCAGTACTGTTTCCTCATACATGCCCCCCATTCCACATACTGTTTCCTCATACATGCCCCCATTCCCCAGTACTGTTTCCTCATACATGCCTCTCATACCCCGTACTATTTCCTCATACATGCCCCCCCATTCCCCCATACTGTTTCCTCAAACATGTCCCCCATTGCCCAGTACTGTTTCCTCATACATGCCCCTATTCCCCATACTGTTTCCTCATACATGCCCCCATTCCCCCGTACTGTTTCCTCATACATGCCCCCCATTGCGCAGTACTGTTTCCTCATACATGCCCCCCATTCCCCATACTGTTTCCTCATACATGCCCCCATTCCCCCGTACTGTTTCCTCATACATGCCCCCATTGCCCATTACTGTTTCCTCATACATGCCCCCCATTCCCCATACTGTTTTCTGGTACATGCCCCCATTCCCCAGTACTGTTTCCTCATACATGCCCCCCATTCCCCATACTGTTTCTTCATACATGCCCCCCCTTGCCCAGTACTGTTTCCTCATACATGCCCCCCATTCCCCATACTTTTTCCTCATACATGCCCCCATTCCCCCGTAATGTTTCCTCATACATGCCCCCAATGCCCAGTACTGTTTCCTCATACATGCCCCCCCTTGCCCAGTACTGTTTCCTCATACATGCCCCCCATTCCCCATACTTTTTCCTCATACATGCCACCATTCCCCCGTAATGATTCCTCATACATGTCCCCCAATGCCCAGTACTGTTTCCTCATACATGCCCCCATTCCCCCGTACTGTTTCCTCATACATGCCCCCCATTGCGCAGTACTGTTTCCTCATACATGCCCCCCATTCCCCATACTGTTTCCTCATACATGCCCCCATTCCCCCGTACTGTTTCCTCATACATGCCCCCATTGCCCATTACTGTTTCCTCATACATGCCCCCCATTCCCCATACTGTTTTCTGGTACATGCCCCCATTCCCCAGTACTGTTTCCTCATACATGCCCCCCATTCCCCATACTGTTTCTTCATACATGCCCCCCCTTGCCCAGTACTGTTTCCTCATACATGCCCCCCATTCCCCATACTTTTTCCTCATACATGCCCCCATTCCCCCGTAATGTTTCCTCATACATGCCCCCAATGCCCAGTACTGTTTCCTCATACATGCCCCCCCTTGCCCAGTACTGTTTCCTCATACATGCCCCCCATTCCCCATACTTTTTCCTCATACATGCCCCCATTCCCCCGTAATGTTTCCTCATACATGTCCCCCAATGCCCAGTACTGTTTCCTCATACATGCCCCCCCTTGCCCAGTACTGTTTCCTCATACATGCCCCCCATTCCCCATACTGTTTCCTCATACATGCCCCCATTCCCCAGTACTGTTTCCTCATACATGCCCCCCATTGCGCAGTACTGTTTCCTCATACATGCCCCCCATTCCACATACTGTTTCCTCATACATGCCCCCATTCCCCAGTACTGTTTAATCATACATGCCTCTCATACCCCGTACTATTTCCTCATACATGCCCCCCCATTCCCCCATACTGTTTCCTCAAACATGTCCCCCATTGCCCAGTACTGTTTCCTCATACATGCCCCCATTCCCCATACTGTTTCCTCATACATGCCCCCATTCCCCCGTACTGTTTCCTCATACATGCCCCCCATTGCACAGTACTGTTTCCTCATACATGCCCCCCATTCTCCATACTGTTTCATCATACATGCCCCCATTCCCCCGTACTGTTTCCTCATACATGCCCCCATTGCCCATTACTGTTTCCTCATACATGCCCCCCATTCCCCATACTGTTTTCTGGTACATGCCACCATTGCCCAGTACTGTTTCCTCATACATGCCCCCCATTCCCCATACTGTTTCCTCATACATGCCCATATTCCCCCATTCTGTTACTGTTTCCTCATGCATGCCCCATTCCCCAGTACTGTTTGCTCATACATGCCACCATTCCCCCGTACTGTTTCCTCATACATGCTCCCATTCCCCCATACTGTTTCCCCATCTCCCACTTTGCTCTTCATTTTGTGTCCTCAAATCTCCCACACACATTAAATCCCTCCATCCCCACTCCAATTCTCCCCACACATAATAAATCCCTCCATCCCCACTCCAATTCTCCTCCCCTCCGTGCACTTAATCTTCGGTGTCTTCTGCTCCACTGGAGCACTTGCCACTAGGGTTGAGCGAAACGGGTCGAACATTTTCAAAAGTCGCCGACTTTTGGCTAAGTCGGGGTTTCATGAAACCCGATCCGACCCCTGTGCGGGGTCGGCCATGCGGTACGCGACTTTCGCGCCAAAGTCGCGTTTCAATGACGCGAAAAGCGCCATTTCTCAGCCAATGAAGGTAAACGCAGAGTGTGGGCAGCGTGATGACATAGGTCCTGGTCCCCACCATCTTAGAGAAGGGCATTGCAGTGATTGGCTTGCTGTCTGCGACGTCACAGGGGCTATAAAGAGGCGTTCCCGCCGACCGCCATCTTACTGCTGCTGATCTGAGCTTAGGGAGAGGTTGCTGCCGCTTTGTCAGAAGCAGGGATAGCGTTAGGCAGGGTCCATTAACCACAAAACCGCTTGTGCTGCAGCGATTTGCACTGTCCAACACCACCCTCGGTGTGCAGGGACAGTGGAAGTTTTTTTTTTTTTTTTTTTCCCCTCAGCGCTGTAGCTCATTGGGCTGCCCTAGAAGGCTCCCTGATAGCTGCATTGCTGTGTGTACGCCGCTGTGCAAACCAACTGCTTTTTTCAAAGCACAAATCCTCTTGTTCCTTCCTTTCTGCACAGCTATCTTTTTTGTTTGTCCACACTTTTTATTTCATTTGTGCATCAGTCCACTCCTTATTGCTGCCTGCCATACCTGGCTGAGATTACTGCAGGCAGGGAGATAGTAGCTGCCTGCCATACCTGGCTGAGATTACTGCAGGCAGGGAGATAGTAATTGTAGGACATTCCCTGTTTTTTTTTTTGTTTTTTTTTTGGTGGGAGATTAAGATTGGCAATTTGGCATTTCTGCTAGAGTGCCATCCCTGTGTGTGCCATCTCTCTCACATAGTGGGCCATAGAAAGCCTTTTCATTTTTCTGTATTTTTTTTTGTGGGGTGTATAAATTCTCCCTGATAAAAATACAGTGGGAGATTAATATTGGCCTTTGGGCTTGTGTGCCAGTCCTGAGTGTGCCATCTCTCTCACAAATAGTGGGCCATAGAAAGCCTATTTTATTTTTTTTGGGGTTTTATAAATTCTCCCTGAAAAAAAGGGAGATTAATATTGGCCTCTGGGCTTGTGTGCCAGTCCTGAGCGTGCCATCTGTGCCAGCCCTGAGCGTGCCATCTCTCTCACAAATAGTGGGCCATAGAAAGCCTATTTATTTTTTTTTTTGGTTTTATAAATTCTCCCTGAAAAAAAGGGAGATTAATATTGGCCTCTGGGCTTGTGTGCCAGTCCTGAGCGTGCCATCTGTGCCAGCCCTGAGCGTGCCATCTCTCTCACAAATAGTGGGCCATAGAAAGCCTATTTAATTTTTTTTTTTGTTTTATAAATTTTCCCTGAAAAAAGGGAGATTAATATTGGCCTCTGGGCTTGTGTGCCAGTCCTGAGCGTGCCATCTGTGCCAGCCCTGAGCGTGCCATCTCTCTCACAAATAGTGGGCCATAGAAAGCCTATTTAATTTTTTTTTTTGTTTTATAAATTTTCCCTGAAAAAAGGGAGATTAATATTGGCCTCTGGGCTTGTGTGCCAGTTGTGAGCGTGCCATCTGTGCCAGTCCTGAGCGTGCCATCTCTCTCACAAATAGTGGGCCATAGAAAGCCTATTTAAATTTTTTTTTGGTTTTATAAATTCTCCCAGAAAAAAAGGGAGATTAATATTGGCCTCTGGGCTTCTGTGCCAGTCCTGAGCGTGCCATCTGTGCCAGTCCTGAGCGTCCCATCTCTCTCACAAATAGTGGGCCATAGAAAGCCTATTTTATTTTTTTTGGGGGTTTTATAAATTCTCCCTGAAAAAAAGGGAGATTAATATTGGCCTCTGGGCTTGTGTGCCAGTCCTGAGCGTGCCATCTGTGCCAGCCCTGAGCGTGCCATCTCTCTCACAAATAGTGGGCCATAGAAAGCCTATTTATTTTTTTTTTTTGTTTTATAAATTTTCCCTGAAAAAAGGGAGATTAATATTGGCCTCTGGGCTTGTGTGCCAGTTGTGAGCGTGCCATCTGTGCCAGTCCTGAGCGTGCCATCTCTCTCACAAATAGTGGGCCATAGAAAGCCTATTTAAATTTTTTTTTGGTTTTATAAATTCTCCCAGAAAAAAAGGGAGATTAATATTGGCCTCTGGGCTTCTGTGCCAGTCCTGAGCGTGCCATCTGTGCCAGTCCTGAGCGTCCCATCTCTCTCACAAATAGTGGGCCATAGAAAGCCTATTTTATTTTTTTTGGGGGTTTTATAAATTCTCCCTGAAAAAAAGGGAGATTAATATTGGCCTCTGGGCTTGTGTGCCAGTCCTGAGCGTGCCATCTGTGCCAGCCCTGAGCGTGCCATCTCTCTCACAAATAGTGGGCCATAGAAAGCCTATTTATTTTTTTTTTTGTTTTATAAATTTTCCCTGAAAAAAGGGAGATTAATATTGGCCTCTGGGCTTGTGTGCCAGTTGTGAGCGTGCCATCTGTGCCAGTCCTGAGCGTGCCATCTCTCTCACAAATAGTGGGCCATAGAAAGCCTATTTAAATTTTTTTTTGGTTTTATAAATTCTACCAGAAAAAAAGGGAGATTAATATTGGCCTCTGGGCTTCTGTGCCAGTCCTGAGCGTGCCATCTGTGCCAGTCCTGAGCGTCCCATCTCTCTCACAAATAGTGGGCCATAGAAAGCCTATTTTTTTTTTTTTTTGGGTTTTAGAAATTCTCCCTGGAAAAAAAAAGGGAGATTAATATTGCCCTTTGGGCTTGTGTGCCAGTACTAAGCGTTCCATCTCTCTCTCTCTCTCTCTCAGTCAGTGGGCCATAGAACGCCTATTTTTGGTTTTATTTGTTTTCTAAATTCTCCCTGAAAAAATCATTTTATTTTATTTGGTTTCTAAATTCTTCCTGATAAAATCACATTTTTTTTATTATTTTTTTTTCTAAAGTCTCCCTGAAAAAAAAAAAAAAAAACAGTGGGAGATTAATATTGGCCTTTCTGCTTGTGTGCCAGTCTTGACTCCTGGGTGCGTCATCTCTCAGTCAGTGGGCCATAGAACGCCTATTTTTGGTTTTATTTGTTTTCTAAATTCTCCCTGAAAAAATCATTTTATTTTATTTGGTTTCTAAATTCTTCCTGATAAAATCACATTTTTTTTATTATTTTTTTTTCTAAAGTCTCCCTGAAAAAAAAAAAAAAAAACAGTGGGAGATTAATATTGGCCTTTCTGCTTGTGTGCCAGTCTTGACTCCTGGGTGCGTCATCTCTCAGTCAGTGGGCCATAGAACGCCTATTTTTGGTTTTATTTGTTTTCTAAATTCTCCCTGAAAAAATCATTTTATTTTATTTGGTTTCTAAATTCTTCCTGATAAAATCACATTTTTTTTATTATTTTTTTTTCTAAAGTCTCCCTGAAAAAAAAAAAAAAAAAACAGTGGGAGATTAATATTGGCCTTTCTGCTTGTGTGCCAGTCTTGACTCCTGGGTGCGTCATCTCTCAGTCAGTGGGCCATAGAACGCCTATTTTTGGTTTTATTTGTTTTATAAATTCTCCCAGAAAAAATCATTTTATTTTATTTGGTTTCTAAATTCTTCCTGATAAAATCATATTTTTTTTATTATTTTTTTTTCTAAAGTCTCCCTGAAAAAAAAAAAAAAAAAACAACCAAAAAAAACAGTGGGAGATTAATATTGGCCTTTCTGCTTGTGTGCCAGTCTTGACTCCTGGGTGTGCCATCTCTCTCTCTCTCTCTCTCTCTCTCTCTCTCTCTCTCTCCAATTGTGGTCCATAGAAAGCCTATATTTTTTTTCCTTGATTTGGGTTCTAAAATCTACCAGAGAAAATAACTACATCAATCATTGGTAGAAAAATATTGGCCTCTGGGTTTGTGTGCCACTCCTGACTCCTGTGTGCGTCATCTCTCAGTCAGTGGGCCATAGAACGCCTATTTTTGGTTTTATTTGTTTTATAAATTCTCCCTGAAAAAATCATTTTATTTTATTTGGTTTCTAAATTCTTCCTGATAAAATCATATTTTTTTTATTATTTTTTTTTCTAAAGTCTCCCTGAAAAAAAAAAAAAAAAAAAAAAAAAAAAAAAAACAGTGGGAGATTAATATTGGCCTTTCTGCTTGTGTGCCAGTCTTGACTCCTGGGTGTGCCATCTCTCTCTCTCTCTCTCTCTCTCTCCAATTGTGGTCCATAGAAAGCCTACATTTTTTTTCCTTGATTTGGGTTCCAAAATCTACCAGAGAAAATAACTCCATCAATCATTGGTAGAAAAATATTGGCCTCTGGGCTTGTGTGCCACTCCTGATTCCTGTGTGCGTCATCTCTCACTCAGTGGCCCATAGAAAGCATATAGTTTGTTACATTTGTTTTCTAAATTCTCCCTGCAAAAATCTTTTTTTTTTTTTTGGGGGGGTTTCTAAAGTGTTCCTGAAAAAAATAAAAATAAAAAAAAAATAATAGTGTGACATTAATATTAACATTTGTGCTTCAGTGACAGTCCTGCGTGTGGGGCATCTCTCTAATTTGCAGCCACCAAAAAAAGAGTGTGTAACATTGGGCCTGATTTTCGCTGTGGTCTCACCAACCTGTAAAGGGGTAGCTAAATCATACTGAAGTTATAGCTCACCGTGTAAGTTGTGTGACTGCAACAAATAACGTTAGTTTGGTTACGTTTTTAAAACAATGAGGAAGTCTAGTGGAAGAGGTCGTGGCCGGGGGCGTTCATTGTCAGCTGGTAATGAGGGTAGTGGTAGTGGTGGAGCATCAGGTGGTCGTGGGGGAAAAAATATTGCACCTAAGTCTGGAGCTGTGGAGCCAGGTTCGTCGTCCGGCTACACAAGGCCTCGAACGCTCCCTTTTCTGGGATTAGGAAAACCGCTTTTAAAGCCGGAGCACCAAGAGCAAGTTTTGGCTTATCTTGCTGACTCAGCCTCTAGCTCTTTTGCCTCATCTCGTGAAACTGGTAAAAGTAAAAGCAGCGCGTCGTTAGTGGATGTTCACGGTCAGGGACAAGTCACTTCCTTGTCCTCTTCAGCAAAAACAACAACAGAGAAGAATGCAGCAGGCGACACAACGGGTTACTCCATGGAGCTCTTTACACATACCGTCCCTGGCTTAGAAAGTGAAGCAGTTAACAGTCCATGCCCATTACAAATTGAATCTGACATGGAGTGCACTGACGCACAGCCACAGCCAGACTACTATGCTGGTCCTTTGACTCAGACCACAACATTGCCCTCGCAGGGTGCTGATCAAGAATCAGACCCTGATGAGACTATGTTGCCCCATCACGAACGCTATACCACCGAACGACACGGTGACACAGACGAAGTTGCGCAGGAGGTACAAGAAGAGTTATTAGATGACCCAGTTCTTGACCCCGATTGGCAGCCATTGGGGGAACAGGGTGCAGGCGGCAGCAGTTCTGAAGCAGAGGAGGAGGAGGGGCCGCAGCAGGCATCAACATCGCCACAGGTTCCATCTGCCGGGCCCGTATCTTGCCCAAAACGCGTGGCAAAGCCAAAACCTGGTGGAGGACAGCGTGGCCATCCGGTTAAAGCTCAGTCTGCAATGCCTGAAAAGGTATCCGATGCTAGAAAGAGTGCAGTCTGGCATTTTTTTAAACAACATCCAATTGATCAGCGCAAAGTCATCTGTCAAAAATGTTCTACTTCCTTAAGCAGAGGTCAGAATCTGAAAAGTCTCAATACTAGTTGCATGCATAGACATTTAACCACCATGCATTTGAAAGCTTGGACTAACTACCAAACGTCCCTTAAGGTTGTTGCACCCTCGGCCAATGAAGCTAGTCATCAACGCAACATCCCTTCCGGCAGTGTAGGACCACCATTTAGCGCACCACCTGCTGTATCTGTGCAGGTATCTTTGCCAGGCCAAAGCAGTCAGGGTCAGGGAATCACCAGTTTCGTAGTAGGAAACACTGCATCTAGGGCACCGGCGGCAACAATACCATCTCCCACCGTCTCTCAGTCTGCCATGTCCACCGGCACCCCCGCTAGTTCCACGATCTCCAGCTCTCCAGTCCAGCTCACCCTACATGAGACTATGGTTAGAAAAAGGAAATACTTAGCCTCGCATCCGCGTACACAGGGTTTGAACGCCCACATAGCTAGACTAATCTCGTTAGAGATGATGCCCTACCGGTTAGTTGAAAGCGAAGCTTTCAAAGACCTGATGGACTACGCTGTACCACGCTACGAGCTACCCAGTCGACACTTTTTTTCCAGAAAAGCCATCCCAGCCCTCCACCAGCATGTTAAAGAGCGCATCGTCCATGCACTCAGGCAATCTGTGAGCACAAAGGTGCACCTGACAACAGATGCATGGACCAGTAGGCATGGCCAGGGACGTTACGTGTCCATCACGGCACACTGGGTAAATGTGGTGGATTCAGGGTCCACAGGGGACAGCAAGTTTGGGACAGTTCTGCCTAGCCCACGGTCTAGTAAACAGTTGTCTGTAGCCGTTCGCACCCCCTCCTCCTCCTCCTCCTCGTCCTCCTGCAGAAGCAAGAGCTCGTCCACAGACCGCAGTCGCACAAACACTCCATCCGCACCTGCCACTGTTGCACACCAGGTCTCCCATTATGGGGCAGCTACTGGCATACGTCAGCAGGCTGTATTGGCTATGAAGTGTTTGGGCGACAATAGACACACCGCGGAAGTTCTGTCCGAGTTCTTGCAGCAAGAAACGCAGTCGTGGCTGGGCACTGTAGATCTTGAGGCAGGCAAGGTAGTGAGTGATAACGGAAGGAATTTCATGGCTGCCATCTCCCTTTCCCAACTGAAACACATTCCTTGCCTGGCTCACACCTTAAACCTGGTGGTGCAGTGCTTCCTGAAAAGTTATCCGGGGTTATCCGACCTGCTCCTCAAAGTGCGTGGACTTTGCGCACATATCCGCCGTTCGCCTGTACACTCCAGCCGTATGCAGACCTATCAGCGTTCTTTGAACCTTCCCCAGCATCGCCTAATCATAGACGTTGCAACAAGGTGGAACTCAACACTGCACATGCTTCAGAGACTGTGCGAACAGAGGCGGGCTGTTATGTTTTTGTGGGAGGATACACATACACGGGCAGGCAGTAGGATGGCAGACATGGAGTTGTCAGGTGTGCAGTGGTCGAAGATTCAAGACATGTGTCAAGTCCTTCAGTGTTTTGAGGAATGCACACGGCTGGTTAGTGCAGACAACGCCATAATAAGCATGAGCATCCCCCTAATGCGTCTGCTGATGCAAAGTTTGACGCACATAAAGGATCAGGCGTCTGCACCAGAGGAAGAGGAAAGCCTTGATGACAGTCAGCGATTGTCTGGTCAGGGCAGTGTACATGACGAGGTAACGGGCGAAGAGGAGGTGGAGGATGAGGAGGATGATGGGGATGAGTATATTTTTAATGAGGAAGCTTTCCCGGGGGCACGGGAAATTGGTGGCGTGGCAAGGCCGGGTTCTGGTTTTTTGAGGGACACAAGTGACGTAGATTTGCCTGCAACTGCCCCTCAACCAAGCACAACCGCAGATTTGACAACGGGAACTTTGGCCCACATGGCGGATTATGCCTTGCGTATCCTCAAAAGGGACACACGCATTACAAAAATGATGAACGATGACGATTACTGGTTGGCCTGCCTCCTTGATCCTCGCTATAAAGGCAAATTGCAAAATATTATGCCACATGAGAACTTGGAACTAATATTAGCAACAAAACAATCAACTCTTGTTGACCGTTTGCTTCTGGCATTCCCTGCACACAGCGCCCGTGATCGTTCTCACACGAGCTCCAGGGGCCAGCAGACCAGAGGTGTTAGAGGGGCAGAAATCAGAAGTGGCGTTGGCCAGAGGGGTTTTCTGACCAGGTTGTGGAGTGATTTTTCTATGACCGCAGACAGGACAGGTACTGCAGCATCAATTCAAAGTGACAGGAGACAACATTTGTCCAGTATGGTTACAAACTATTTTTCATCCCTTATCGACGTTCTCCCTCAACCGTCATTCCCATTTGATTACTGGGCATCCAAATTAGACACCTGGCCAGAATTGGCAGAATATGCATTGCAGGAGCTTGCTTGCCCGGCAGCTAGTGTCCTATCAGAAAGAGTATTCAGTGCTGCAGGTTCAATACTAACAGAAAAAAGGACTCGTCTGGCTACCCAAAATGTAGATGATCTAACCTTCATTAAAATGAACCACAACTGGATTTCAAAATCTTTTGCCCCACCCTGCCCGGCTGACACCTAGCTTTCCTATGAAAAGGTCTTGCCTGTGGACTATTCTGAATGACTTTTCCAATCTCGTAATTTTCTTCACCTGATTGTCCAGCATACGACATGTTTCCACCTCACGAAATGGCCAAACTCCCCACACGGGGCCGTGCTATCGCCACTTTGCGCTTGGACCCTTGAGAGTGCTGTTTGTCTGAAGAGGTGGGTGTGGCCGCTTTTGGTCGACGGCACTGCCACTGGGTCCCTCATAGTACAATAAAGTGTCTCTGGCGGTGGTGGTGCGCACCCAACGTCAGACACACCGTTGTAATATGAGGGGCCCTGTGCCTGTAACGCCGGCCACAAGACAGTTCCCCCCCCCAGCTCAAACAGTGCTCTACCACTAGCAAAATTATCTCTCACAGCTTCACCAATGTGTAGTCTAGGCGCTGACATCCTTCAATGCCTGGCACTGACAATACCATTGTTTTGACATTTTTGTTATGTTAGGCCTTCGAAGCCTGTCTGCGGTCCCTTCTTTCTACAACTACTACACTGACCAGGCCACTGCTGGCCGTGTTACCCTGGAACCAATTTAAAAGTGCCTACAGTCAGCCCAATTTTGTTATGTTAGGCCTTGGAAGCCTGTCTGCGGTCACTCCTTCCACTAGACTTCCACTGACCAGACCACTGCTGCCCGTGTACCCCTGGAACCAATTTAAAAGTGCCTACAGCCAGCCCAAGTTTGTTATGTTAGGCCTTGGAAGCCTGTCTGCGGTCACTCCTTCCACTAGGCCTCCACTGAGCACACCACTGCTGTCCGTGTACCCCTGGAACCAATTTAAAATTGCCTACAGCCATGTGTTATTATTTTAGGTCTTCGATGCCTGTCTGCGGTCACTCCTTCCACTAGGCCTCCACTGACCACACCACTGCTGTCCGTGTACCCCTGGAACCAATTTAAAATTGCCTACAGCCAGCCCAATTTTTTTATTTTAGGCCTTCGATGCCTGTCTGCGGTCCATTCTTTCAACTACTACTACACTGACCAGGTCACTGCTGCCCGTGTACCCCTGGAACCAATTTAAAATTGCCTACAGCCATGTGTTATTATTTTAGGCCTTCGATGCCTGTCTGCGGTCACTCCTTCCACTAGGCCTCCACTGAGCACACCACTGCTGTCCGTGTACCCCTGGAACCAATTTAAAATTGCCTACAGCCAGCCCAATTTTTTTATTTTAGGCCTTCGATGCCTGTCTGCGGTCCATTCTTTCAACTACTACTACACTGACCAGGTCACTGCTGCCCGTGTACCCCTGGAACCAATTTAAAATTGCCTACAGCCATGTGTTATTATTTTAGGCCTTCGATGCCTGTCTGCGGTCACTCCTTCCACTAGGCCTCCACTGACCACACCACTGCTGTCCGTGTACCCCTGGAACCAATTTAAAATTGCCTACAGCCATGTGTTATTATTTTAGGCCTTCGATGCCTGTCTGCGGTCACTCCTTCCACTAGGCCTCCACTGACCACACCACTGCTGCCCGTGTACCCCTGGAACCAATTTAAAATTGCCTACAGCCAGCCCAATTTTTTTATTTTAGGCCTTCGATGCCTGTCTGCGGTCCATTCTTTCAACTACTACTACACTGACCAGGTCACTGCTGCCCGTGTACCCCTGGAACCAATTTAAAATTGCCTACAGCCATGTGTTATTATTTTAGGCCTTCGATGCCTGTCTGCGGTCACTCCTTCCACTAGGCCTCCACTGACCACACCACTGCTGTCCGTGTACCCCTGGAACCAATTTAAAATTGCCTACAGCCATGTGTTTTTATTTTAGGCCTTCGATGCCTGTCTGCGGTCCATTCTTTCAACTACTACTACACTGACCAGGGCACTGCTGGCCGTGTACCCCTGGAACCAACATCAGAAAATATAAAAATAAGTATTTTGCTTATAAAAAAGAAAATACTGGTGAGATATCAAATGCAGACATTTTAACATTAAAAACAAACACACAACTAAAATCTGGTACAGTACTAAAAATGGCCACCAGCTACAATTACTTTCTCCTGCAAGTAGTTAACTGAAAGTTTTTTTAAATTGAAAACACACATATGGCATCCACCGAGTGTTGTCCTGTCGCGTCTTCTTTATATTATTGCCGAGAAGATGCAAAATAATGAAAATAATAAAATCATTAATTACCAAAATAATAGAGAAAGTCAACACCACATTGCAAATAAACATTCATTCCAAATAAAGAAGCAGGGCGCGTCCGAGGGTGAGTATATACCTAATAAGAATCTAATCACCCTCGGACGCGCAATGCTTATTTCCAACAGCCTTCCTTCCTAAGAATCAGCCCTTCCGTCGTGTAGAGAGACGTTGTGTTACACTCCAAGGTGTTCCCCAGGTTGCCTTTCCTGAGCTTCGATCTTCCGGCTCTCGTTTAGTAGTTCTTGGAAACTACACTGCATTAGGCCTTCAAATTGGGTATGGGGTGTAGAGAGAGGGTGTGTTACACTCCAAGGTGTTCCCCAGGTTGCCTTTCCTGAGCTTCGATATTCCGGCTCTCGTTTAGTAGTTGTTGGAAACTACACTGCATTAGGCCTTCAAATTGGGTATGGGGTGTAGAGAGAGGGTGTGTTACACTCCAAGGTGTTCCCCAGGTTGCCTTTCCTGAGCTTCGAAATTCCGGCTCTCGTTTAGTAGTTGTTGGAAACTACACTGCATTAGGCCTACAAATTTGGTATGGGGGAAACATTGGCGCATCTGCGGTCCCTCCTTCCTCTAGGCCTCCACTGACCTGTCTACTGCTGCCCGTGTTCCCCTGGAACCAATTTTAAATTGCCTACAGGCAGCCCAATTTATTATGTTAGGGCTTCGAAGCCTGTCTGCGGTCCCTCCTTCCACTAGGCCTCCACTGACCTGTCTACTGCTGCCCGTGTACCCCTTGAACCAACATCATAAAATAAAAAAAAAAGGATTTTGCTTATAAAAAAGAAAATACTGGTGAGATATCAAATGCAGACATTTTGACATTAAAAACAAACAAACAGCTAAAATCTGGTACAGTACTAAAAATGGCCACCAGCTACAATTACTTTCTCCTGCAAGTAGTTAACTGAAAGGTTTTTTAAATTGAAAACACACATATGGCATCCACCGAGTGTTGTCCTGTCGCGTCTTCTTTATATTATTGCCGAGAAGATGCAAAATAATGAAAATAATAAAATCATTAATTACCAAAATAATAGAGAAAGTCAACACCACATTGCAAATAAACATTCATTCCAAATAAAGAAGCAGGGCGCGTCCGAGGGTGAGTATATACCTAATAAGAATCTAATCACCCTCGGACGCGCAATGCTTATTTCCAACAGCCTTCCTTCCTAAGAATCATCCCTTCCGTGGTGTAGAGAGACGTTGTGTTACACTCCAAGGTGTTCCCCAGGTTGCCTTTCCTGAGCTTCGATCTACCGGCTCTCGTTTAGTAGTTGTTGGATACTACGCTGCATTAGGCCTTCAAATTGGGTATGGGGTGTAGAGAGATGGTGTGTTCCACTCCAAGGTGTTCCCCAGGTTGCCTTTCCTGAGCTTCGATCTTCCGGCTCTCGTTTAGTAGTTCTTGGAAACTACACTGCATTAGGCCTTCAAATTGGGTATGGGGTGTAGAGAGAGGGTGTGTTACACTCCAAGGTGTTCCCCAGGTTGCCTTTCCTGAGCTTCGATATTCCGGCTCTCGTTTAGTAGTTATCGGAAACTACGCTGCATTAGGCCTACAAATTGGGTATGGGGTGTAGAGAGAGGGTGTGTTACACTCCAAGGTGTTCCCCAGGTTGCCTTTCCTGAGCTTCGATATTCCGGCTCTCGTTTAGTAGTTGTCGGAAACTACGCTGCATTAGGCCTACAAATTGGGTATGGGGTGTAGAGAGAGGGTTTGTTACACTCCAAGGTGTTCCCCAGGTTGCCTTTCCTGAGCTTCGATCTTCCGGCTCTCGTTTAGTAGTTGTTGGAAACTACGCTGCATTAGGCCTTCAAATTGGGTATGGGGTGTAGCGAGAGGGTGTGTTACACTCCAAGGTGTTCCCCAGGTTGCCTTTCCTGAGCTTCGATCTTCCGGCTCTCGTTTAGTAGTTCTTGGAAACTACACTGCATTAGACCTTCAAATTGGGTATGGGGTGTAGAGAGAGGGTGTGTTACACTCTAAGGTGTTCCCCAGGTTTCCTTGCCATTGCTTCGGTCTTCCGACTCTCGTTTAGTAGTTGTAGAAAAGTACACTGCATTAGGCCATACAAAATGGGTATGGGGTGGAGAGAGATGGTGTGTTACACTCCAAGGTGTTCCCCAGGTTGCCTTTCCTGAGCTTCTATCTTCAGGCTCTCATTAAATTGTGGTTAAATGGAACAACTGCATTTGGCGTACTAGTTGGTTTGGGGCCTACTATCGGTGTCTGCCACTCCTTGCTGTTCTCCTCCACTGAACAAAGCTGTGCCGCCTGTTTACTACGGTTGCCAATTTTGAACTGCATTTCGACTACTTACTGATTTGGCCCTACTCTCTGTGTCAGCCTCTCATTCCAGTTGTCCTCCACTGCAATGCCCCCTGGTTATTCCTGTGTTACCAATTTTGAACTGCATTTAGCCCACTTTCTTCTTTGGGCCTATATCTGTGTTTCCACTTCATCGTGCCCATTGCCCAGCCAGTGATAGATGAGTCTGCTGGTACATTGACCCATAACGCAACATTCCCCGTGCACGCTACACAACAACATTGTGACCCTGCTGAAAGTCAGGTTGCTCTTCCCGCATACCATACCACCTTACACGGGGACAAAGAGGAAGGTGCAGATGAAAGTGCAGGTTCCTTCATCAGGTGGGGGGAGGAATACTAGTTGGCGACGTCACTGGCACAGGGCCTCTCATAGTACGCAAAAGTGTTGCTGCCGGTGGGAGGCGCCCCCGCCGTGCAAACACACCGCTGTACTTTGAGGGGCCCTGTGCCAGTGCCAATGCCAACGAGTGGGCCCCCCCTGCTTGCTCAGGTTCACAGCACTTGCAAAGTTGAAATACTTACCTCTCCCTGCTCCACTGCCGTGACGTGGTCCAGATTTCCTGGGCCCACTAATTACTTGAACCAGCCCTACCCCCCACAACTTTAGCCAAATGACCCCCAATTTCAAATGCCTTCCAATTATTATAAGGTAAATTACGCTTGACAAGCTTCATTAAGAAGAATGGATGGTTTTGACATTAAAATGGGCACTCTAGGTGTTTTCCTGGCCCCCACTCACTGCCGACTATGCTGCCCCATTGACTTGCATTGGGTTTCGTGTTTCGGTCGATCCCGACTTTACGTCATAATCGGCCGATTTCACTCGACCCGACTTTGGACATAGTCGGGTTTCGCAAAACCCGGCTCGACTCTAAAAAGGTCAAGGTCGCTCAACTCTACTTGCCACCAGTGTACGCCTCTGCAGCACAAGTGAGCGACATCAGCTGCGTGATCACATAATCTGATCACGCTGCTCATGTCGCTCTAACCCGGCAGTCAGAGCCTCAATTGTACTCAGTTCTGTAAGATGCGAGTACAATTGATCCCTGGGCAGGGGCGGACATTGACAGCTTGGGGTGTTGTGAATTCTGTTGTCGAACTCCCTCCTGTGGTCGTGAATGGTACTTCGGCGAGTTCTGTCCATGCACTCCCTCTGGTGGTTGTGAGTGGAGCTGCTGCTTCTGAGGTTCCTTACACAGGTGACGTGGTTTATCCTTTGGTTGGCTGCTCTATTTAACTCCACTCAGATCGTTACTCCATGCCAGCTGTCAATGTTCCTGCATTGGTTCAGTTCGCTCTTGGATCTTTCTGGTGACCTGTCTACTCCAGCAGAAGCTAAGTTCCTGCTAGTTATTATTTGTTCATTGTTTCCTTGTCCAGCTGGATATCATGATTTTGCCTTGCTAGCTGGAAGCTCTGGGATGCAGAGTGGCATCTCCGCACCGTTAGTCGGTGCGGAGGTCTTTTTGCACACTCTGCGTGGTCTTTTGTAGTTTTTTGTGCTGACCGCAAAGATACCTTTCCTATCCTCTGTCTGTTTAGTAAGTCTGGCCTCCCTTTGCTGAAACCTGTTTCATTTCTGCGTTTGTGATTTTCATCTTTACTCACAGTCAATATATGTGGGGGGCTGCCTTTTCCTTTGGGGAATTTCTCTGAGGCAAGGTAGGCTTTATTTTCTATCTCTAGGACTAGCTAGCTCTTAGGCTGTGAAGAGGCGTCTAGGGAGTGTCAGGAACGCTCCACGGCTATTTCTAGTTGTTGTGATAGGATTAGGGGTTGCAGTCAGCAGAGCTCCCACTTCCCAGAGCTTGTTCTGTGTTAGTTTAACCATCAGGTCGTTCCGGGTGCTCCTAACCACCAGGTCCATAACATTGGGGCCCCTGTGCAAGAACTGCATCTGGGCCCCCCTCCTTTTATGGCGACAAAGCTATATATATAGCCACACACACATACATGTGTATATATTACATACCATATATACTCGAGTATAAGCTGACCCAAGTATAAGCCAAGGCACTTAATTTTGCCACAAAAACTGGGTAAGATTATTGACTCGAGTATAAGCCGGGTATCTATTGTCCCCTCATCCCTATCCCTGTATGTGTGGTTCCCCCCCTGTCCTGTCCTGCTTTGTGTGGCTCCCCTGTTGTATGCATTGCTCGGCTCCCCATCCCATCTTGTATGCATGGCTCCCCGGTCTCTCTTGTATGCATCGCTTGGCTCCCCCCGTCCCATCTTGTATGCATGGCTTGGCTCCCCCGGTCCTATCTTGTATGTATGGCTCTGCTCCCTCCATCCCATCTTGAATGTATGGCTCTGCTCCCCCCATCCCATCTTGTATGTATGGCTCTGCTCCCCCATCACATCTTGTATGTATGGCTCTGCTCACATGTCCCATCTTGTATGTATGGCTCTGCTGCCCCCCGTCCCATCTTGTATGCATGGCTCGGCTCCCTGTCCCATCTTGTATGCAGTATGCATGGCTTGGCTCCCCCGTCCCATCTTGTATGCATGGCTCTGCTCCCCCCATCCCATCTTGTATGCATGGCTCTGCTCCTCCGTCCTATCTTGTAGGCATGGCTCTGCTTCCCCATCCCATCTTGTATGCATGGCTCTGCTCCCCCTGTCCCATCTTGTATGCATGGCTCTGCTCCTCCCATCCCATCTTGTATGCATGGCTCTGCTCCCCCTGTCCCATCTTGTATGTATGTGGATCGCCCCCCAAGGGCTGTGGGGTACTCGGTACTGGGTCCTGCGGTTCACAGGGGGATGTCACGGTGGCTGACCCGGTCCGTGGACCTGGGACATCCGTGTAAAAGGGAAAGGTCTTTAAGGGGAATGTTCATGACGCCACCTGTGGAATTCGGTCAGGGTGACCGATGCTGCTTTAAGGGGTCCGCTGGGGTGATGTTATGGCAGCTAGATGGTATACCTTCCCACAGGTGAAGTGTATCCCCAGGGCTTCCCGGTGTGTAGATGGTGAATGATGAATGGCGCAGTGAAGAACGAGGGCACAGGGTTGCAGTCTCTTTACCTTTACTGAAGACTTCAGCATCCACAGTCCAGGGCACCAGATCACAGGGCAGGCAGAGTCCGGCCGGTTTGGAGGCAAGTCCAGAGTCCCCTTATCCAGGTGGAAATCAGTAGCCTTCCTTTGCACTGTGGTGGTGTAGTCCCTTACTGCCTATGGCTTCACATAAGGGTCTCACAAATTCAATGTTTTGCTCTCTCTGTCCCCCATATAGGATAGGACAATACCCGTATGACTGGTGACTTGAGCCTGTTTATAGGGTCTCTTAGGTAACCCAGCTCTGTAGGTGTCACCGTGCCTCCTGGGTGTAAGTGCGGACAGGTAACTTGCACTTAGCTGTCCTGCCGGTCTCTGAAATAAGGTGTAGAGGTCCTTACTCCCTCAGTATTCCAGCTATCGGGATTTTGTGCCTCAGAAGGAGACAGCTTGAGCGGGGCTGGTCCCCTTCTGGTATCCTCTCTTTTGCTTCGACTTCCTTCACGCTCGCTGCAATACAGTTCTGCCTTTGAGTGTCTCTTTCTGGGAGCTGCAGTTCTGAGGGCATGCACAGCTCCTTTAACCTTCCATCCTCCTCAGACTCTGGTCTGGAACTAACAGAACTCCTGTCTGGTGCTCTGCCAGGAACTGAACTCCTGTCTGGAACTGACTAACTTTCCCTACAGACTACCAGTTATATATATGTGGGGAGTGACCTAATAAATAGGATTAGAAGCTCCCCCTGTTGGCCTGGAGTGTGAAATGTATTGCATGTTTGTGATACCTGGATGCAGTTATCCTTCTTTGCCTCCAAACGTAGCATCACTCTCCCCGAGAGGAAAGCAATACCTCTGTGATGACCAGGACCCTGGGGATTCGCATATGGCTCTGCTCCCCCAGTCCCATCTTGTATGTATGGCTCTGCTCCCCTTCCTATCTTGTATGTATGGCTCTGCTCCCCCATCCCATCTTGTATGTCTGGCTCTGCTCCCCGTCCCATCTTGTATGTATGGCTCTGCTCCCCCCAGTCCCATCTTGTATGTATGGCTCTGCTCCCACCATCCCATCTTGTATGTATGGCTCTGCTCTCCCTGTCCCATCTTGTATGTATGGCTCTGCTTCCCCCATCCTATCTTGTATGCATGGCTCCCCCATCCATCCCCCGTCCTCCTCCATCCTCCTCCATCCTCCTCTGTCCTCTCCCGATCCTCCTCTGTCCTCCCTTGTTCTCCCGTCCTCCTCCTCCCTCCCCTGTCAAACTCACCTTTCTCCTCCACCGAAAGTCCCTGCATCTCTGTCCCGGCGCAGCAGCTTCTTCCTGTGTGAGCGGTCACGTGGTACCGCTCATTAAGGTCATGAATATGCATCCATATTCATCACTTTAATGAGTGGTACCATGCGACCACTCACACAGGAAGAAGCTGCAGCACCGGCAAAGAGATGCAGGGACTTTCAGCGCGTAGGAGAAAGGTGAGTATTATGTCTGCAAGGAGGGAGGTGTGCAGGTGGGCGGGCGGGATGTGACCCCGGACATTAATTTAAAAAAAAAAACAACTTGCTCAGATGCCGCCCCCCGTTTCCTGGCGCCCTAGGCACATGCCCTCAAGTGCCTAGTGGCAAATACGGCCCTGGTCATACCATCGATAGTGACTTTCTATTTTTAGGAAGATAACCCTAGTACAGGCTGCAAGCCTTCAGGGTAGATTCTTAGTCTTGACCACAGTGTGGTCAAAAATATTATGGCGGGTTCGAAATTCCTCTATTAACCCCTGTCTTCACTGTGGGTCATAGCTAACGACCTCTCCCCAGAAAGTCAGTCCTCGGTCCCACCAGTATAGCTCCGGTTCAGGTTCTGGCCCATCTCCTCCTCTCTTCCATCCAACCCAGGGCTTGTAAGTCGCTTACCAGATGCTCTTCCTCTGGTCACACCTTACTAAGCGGGCCTTCTTCCACCTTACTCTGCGACGACTGTCACTCCCCTGTTGTGGGCTGCTGGTTTTGGTTGTAGCATTCCCCTCTGTAGGCTTGCCCGCTTCACGCCATTCTGTCTCTCTCACAGTCAGGATCGGTGGGTTCATCTCATCATGGCGCACCACTGACTGCCAACTGCCTTTGCCATCTTAGACTGGTACACAGTCTCCATTTTGCCCGTCACTCAAATCTTCTGTGCATTGTGTTACTCTCTCAGATGCAAGACTCAATCTTGCTGACTACAACAAATATAGCATGGCACGGGGCGGTAGCTGTTGTGAATTCCGCTCTTGGGCTCCCTCCGGTGGTTGTAAGTGGCACTTTTGTGAGTTCTGCTCTTGAGCTCCCTCCGGTGGTTTTAAGTGGTATGGCTTCTCCTTGGATTTAGCAGTCTGCAGCTGCTTCCACTGATTGTCTTTTTGCTCGGCTATTTATGCCTGGCTCTTCCCTTCAGCCAGTGCCACTTGTCAATGGTTCCTGGTTGGATTCACATCTCTCTTGGATTTCCCTGATATCCTGACCAGTTCAGCAAAGTTAAGTCCTTGCTTTGCTCTTTTCTGTCCACATGTTGTGGACTTATTCGTTCTGTGCATTCTATGTTTTGTCTAGCTTGTCAGTATGGATTAATTCAGTTAAGCTGGAAGCTCTGGGAAGCAGATTTACCCTCCACACCTTTAGTCAGGTGTGGAGATTTTTGTAAACTCTGTGTGGATTATTGTAGTTTTTAATACTGACCGCACAGTATTCTATCCTGTCCTATCTATCTAGCTAGACTGGCCTCCTGTGCTACATCCTGGTTTCATTCTGTGTATGTCCTTTCCCTCTCCACTCACAGTCATTACTTGTGGGGGGCTATCTATCCTTTGGGGATTTTCTCTGAGGCAAGATAGTTTTCCTGTTTCTATCTTTAGGGGTAGTTAGTTCTCATGCTGTGACGAGGTGCCTAGGGAGTGACAGGAGCATCCCACGGCTACTTTTAGTGTTGTGTTGAGCTTAGGGACTGCGGTCAGTACAGGTACCACCTCCTTCAGAGCTCGTCCCATGTTGCTCCTAAACCACCAGTTTATAACAGTACAAGTGGCCAAAAGTGAATTAAATGCATCTCAAAAGAAGGAAAAAAAATTCTGAGCCATTTTTTTTTCTGTGCTCTGTTTTGTCTTTTTTTTCCTCTTGATCTCTGGGTGGTTCAGGATTTATGCTCTGGCATGGATGTTCAGGGTTTGTTTTCTCGTGTGGATCAACTTGCTGCAAGAGTACAGAGTATCCAAGATTATGTTGTCCAGACTCCGGCTTTGGAGCCTAAAATTCCTACTCCTGATTTGTTTTTTGGGGACAGATCCAAGTTTTTGAACTTTAAAAATAACTGCAAATTGTTTTTTGCTTTGAAACCCCGTTCTTCTGGTGATCCCATTCAGCAAGTTAAAATCATCATATCCTTGCTGCGTGGTGACCCTCAGGACTGGGCATTCTCCCTTGAATCAGGGGATCCGGCATTGCTGAATGTAGACGCATTTTTTCAAGCGCTCGGATTATTGTATGACGAACCTAATTCTGTGGATCATGCAGAAAAAACCGTGTTGGCCCTGTGTCAAGGTCAGGAAGCGGCAGAATTATACTGCCAGAAATTTAGGAAATGGTCTGTGCTCACTAAATGGAATGAGGATGCTCTGGCTGCTATTTTCAGAAAAGGTCTTTCTGAAGCCCTTAAAGATGTTATGGTGGGCTTCCCTACGCCTGCTGGTTTGAGCGAATCTATGTCTCTAGCCATTCAGATTGATCGGCGTCTGCGCGAGCGCAAAGCTGTGCACCATATGGCAGTGTCCTCTGAGCAGAGTCCTGAGCCTATGCAATGTGATAGGATTTTGACTAGAACAGAACGGCAGGAATTCGGACGTCAGAATAGGCTGTGTTTTTACTGTGGTGATTCTGCTCATGTTATTTCTGATTGCCCTAAGCGTACTAGGAGGGTCGCTAGGTCTGTTACCATCAGTACTGTACAGCCTAAATTTCTTTTATCTGTGACCCCGATTTGCTCATTGTCGTCCTTTTCTGTCATAGCATTTGTGGATTCAGGCGCTGCCCTGAACTTAATGGACTTAGAATTCGCCAGGCGCTGTGGTTTTTCCTTGCAGCCTTTGCAGAGCCCTATTCCTTTGAGGGGCATTGATGCTACACCATTGGCCAAGGATAAACCTCAGTACTGGACGCAGATGACCATGTACATGGCTCCAGCACATCAGGAAGATTGCCATTTTCTGGTGTTGCATAACCTGCATGATGTTGTTGTACTGGGTTTTCCATGGTTACAGGAACATAATCCGGTGCTGGATTGGAAAACTATGTCTGTGACTAGTTGGGGTTGTCAAGGGGTACATAGTGACATTCCTTTGATGTCAATTTCCTCTTCCCCCTCTTCTGAGGTCCCTGAGTTTTTGTCGGATTTCCAGGATGTATTTGATGAGCCCAAGTCCAGTTCCCTTCCTCCACATAGGGACTGTGATTGTGCTATTAACTTGATTCCAGGTTGTAAGTTCCCTAAGGGCTGACTTTTCAATCTGTCTGTGCCAGAGCATGCCGCCATGCGGAGCTATGTTAAGGAATCTTTGGAGAAGGGGCATATTCGGCCGTCTTCGTCACCATTGGGAGCGGGTTTCTTTTTTGTTGCTAAGAAGGATGGCTCCTTGAGACCCTGTATAGACTATCGTCTTCTTAATAAGATCACAGTCAAATTCCAATACCCCTTGCCTTTGCTTTCTGATTTGTTTGCTCAGATTAAGGGGGCTAGTTGGTTTACTAAGATTGACCTCCGAGGGGCATATAATCTTGTTCGTATTAAACAGGGTGACGAATGGAAAACTGCATTTAATACGCCCGAAGGCCATTTTGAATACCTCGTGATGCCATTCGGGCTCTCTAATGCTCCATCTGTGTTCCAATCTTTCATGCATGATATTTTCCGCAATTATCTTGATAAATTCATGGTTGTATATTTGGATGATATTTAGATTTTTTCCGATGATTGGGAGTCTCATGTGAAGCAGGTCAGGATGGTATTCCAGATCCTTCGTGATAATGCTTCATTTGTGAAGGGGTTTAAGTGCCTATTCGGAGTTCAGAAGGTCTCTTTTTTGGGTTTTATTTTTTCTCCCTCGTCTATGGAAATGGATCCTGTTAAGGTCCAAGCTATTCATGACTGGATTCAACCCACATCTGTGAAGAGCCTTCAAAAATTTTTGGGCTTTGCTAATTTTTATCGCCGTTTCATTGCCAACTTTTCCAGTGTGGTTAAGCCCCTTACTGATTTGAAGAAGAAAGGCGCTGATGTGATGAATTGGTCCTCTGCGGATGTTGAGGCCTTTTCGGGAGTTATGAGCTCACCTGGTTTGGTGGATTCTCTAAGCCATGGGTCATTGTGAGCAGCCTGGACCAGAGGTAATAGAGAAGCAGAATGGGTTTTGATGGTCTGCATGTGGTCAGCACGGACCAGAACAGCAGAATAGAAGACAGATAAATGGAAATGGAACCAGGTGGGTAGGAATAGGTGTGCAGATGCACACAGGAACAGCAGATTTAAAGACTATCTGGAACTTGCAGCAGATAAATGGTTAATTGCAGATACACAGTAACATAGTAACATAGTAACATAGTTAGTAAGGCCGAAAAAAGACATTTGTCCATCCAGTTCAGCCTATATTCCATCATAATAAATACCCAGATCTACGTCCTTCTACAGAACCTAATAATTGTATGATACAATATTGTTCTGCTCCAGGAAGACATCCAGGCCTCTCTTGAACCCCTCGACTGAGTTCGCCATCACCACCTCCTCAGGCAAGCAATTCCAGATTCTCACTGCCCTAACAGTAAAGAATCCTCTTCTATGTTGGTGGAAAAACCTTCTCTCCTCCAGACGCAAAGAATGCCCCCTTGTGCCCGTCACCTTCCTTGGTATAAACAGATCCTCAGCGAGATATTTGTATTGTCCCCTTATATACTTATACATGGTTATTAGATCGCCCCTCAGTCGTCTTTTTTCTAGACTAAATAATCCTAATTTCGCTAATCTATCTGGGTATTGTAGTTCTCCCATCCCCTTTATTAATTTTGTTGCCCTCCTTTGTACTCTCTCTAGTTCCATTATATCCTTCCTGAGCACCGGTGCCCAAAACTGGACACAGTACTCCATGTGCGGTCTAACTAGGGATTTGTACAGAGGCAGTATAATGCTCTCATCATGTGTATCCAGACCTCTTTTAATGCACCCCATGATCCTGTTTGCCTTGGCAGCTGCTGCCTGGCACTGGCTGCTCCAGGTAAGTTTATCATTAACTAGGATCCCCAAGTCCTTCTCCCTGTCAGATTTACCCAGTGGTTTCCCGTTCAGTGTGTAATGGTGATATTGATTCCCTCTTCCCATGTGTATAACCTTACATTTATCATTGTTAAACCTCATCTGCCACCTTTCAGCCCAAGTTTCCAACTTATCCAGATCCATCTGTAGCAGAATACTATCTTCTCTTGTATTAACTGCTTTACATAGTTTTGTATCATCTGCAAATATCGATATTTTACTGTGTAAACCTTCTACCAGATCATTAATGAATATGTTGAAGAGAACAGGTCCCAATACCGACCCCTGCGGTACCCCACTGGTCACAGCGACCCAGTTAGAGACTATACCATTTATAACCACCCTCTGCTTTCTATCACTAAGCCAGTTACTAACCCATTTACACACATTTTCCCCCAGACCAAGCATTCTCATTTTGTGTACCAACCTCTTGTGCGGCACGGTATCAAACGCTTTGGAAAAATCGAGATATACCACGTCCAATGACTCACCGTGGTCCAGCCTATAGCTTACCTCTTCATAAAAACTGATTAGATTGGTTTGACAGGAGCGATTTCTCATAAACCCATGCTGATATGGAGTTAAACAGTTATTCTCATTGAGATAATCCAGAATAACATCCCTCAGAAACCCTTCAAATATTTTACCAACAATAGAGGTTAGACTTACTGGCCTATAATTTCCAGGTTCACTTTTAGAGCCCTTTTTGAATATTGGCACCACATTTGCTATGCGCCAGTCCTGCGGAACAGACCCTGTCGCTATAGAGTCACTAAAAATAAGAAATAATGGTTTATCTATTACATTACTTAGTTCTCTTAGTACTCGTGGGTGTATGCCATCCGGACCCGGAGATTTATCTATTTTAATCTTATTTAGCCGGTTTCGCACCTCTTCTTGGGTTAGATTGGTGACCCTTAATATAGGGTTTCCATTGTTTCTTGGGATTTCACCTAGCATTTCATTTTCCACCGTGAATACCGTGGAGAAGAAGGTGTTTAATATGTTAGCTTTTTCCTCGTCATCTACAACCATTCTTTCCTCACTATTTTTTAAGGGGCCTACATTTTCAGTTTTTATTCTTTTACTATTGATATAGTTGAAGAACAGTTTGGGATTAGTTTTACTCTCCTTAGCAATGTGCTTCTCTGTTTCCTTTTTGGCAGCTTTAATTAGTTTTTTAGATAAAGTATTTTTCTCCCTATAGTTTTTTAGAGCTTCAATGGTGCCATCCTGCTTTAGTAGTGCAAATGCTTTCTTTTTACTGTTAATTGCCTGTCTTACTTCTTTGTTTAGCCACATTGGGTTTTTCCTATTTCTAGTCCTTTTATTCCCACAAGGTATAAACCGCTTACACTGCCTATTTAGGATGTTCTTAAACATTTCCCATTTATTATCTGTATTCTTATTTCTGAGGATATTGTCCCAGTCTACCAGATTAAGGGCATCTCTAAGCTGGTCAAACTTTGCCTTCCTAAAGTTCAATGTTTTTGTGACTCCCTGACAAGTCCCCCTAGTGAAAGACAGGTGAAACTGCACAATATTGTGGTCGCTATTTCCTAAATGCCCAACCACCTGCAGATTTGTTATTCTGTCAGGTCTATTAGATAGTATTAGGTCTAAAAGTGCTGCTCCTCTGGTTGGATTCTGCACCAATTGTGAAAGATAATTTTTCTTGGTTATTAGCAGAAACCTGTTGCCTTTATGGGTTTCACAGGTTTCTGTTTCCCAGTTAATATCCGGGTAGTTAAAGTCCCCCATAACCAGGACCTCATTATGGGTTGCAGCTTCATCTATCTGCTTTAGAAGTAGACTTTCCATGGTTTCTGTTATATTTGGGGGTTTGTAACAGACCCCAATGAGAATTTTGTTACCATTTTTCCCTCCATGAATTTCAACCCATATGGACTCGACATCCTCATTCCCTTCGCTAATATCCTCCCTTAAAGTGGACTTTAGACAAGACTTTACATAGAGACAAACCCCTCCTCCTCTCCGATTTTTACGATCCTTTCTAAACAGACTGTAACCCTGTAAGTTAACTGCCCAGTCATAGCTTTCA
Organism: Ranitomeya imitator; assembly: GCF_032444005.1. Lineage (NCBI taxonomy): Eukaryota > Metazoa > Chordata > Amphibia > Anura > Dendrobatidae > Ranitomeya > Ranitomeya imitator. The sequence goes on along the minus strand of NC_091282.1, from coordinate 279,597,877 downwards.
TCTAACCATGTCTCGGTTATTCCCACTATGTCAAAGTTACCTGTAGATATTTCTGCTTCTAGTTCTTCCATCTTGTTTGTCAGGCTTCTGGCGTTTGCGAGCATGCAGTATATGCATAGTATTTGCTAAGATTAATCACCAGCACCTGCAGCAGCAGCTTTGAGAGTGCAGTAAGTACCAGGATGCACAGAACTGAACAAAGAAGAAGTTGCCTCGTTGTCCACTGCACTGTGTGATGCAGCTGCAGTGCAGTTTAACGCAGCATCCACCAGGGGGTGCTGGTGAGGGAAGTGAGGCAGCACACTCACAGCATAACAACACTGAGCAGCCACATAGGTGTCACTGGTAACGAAAGAGTGGTCAGACGAGCAGAGTCAGAAACTGTCAGCAGCAGAAGCACCAGAGGTCACAGAATGCACGAAGTCAGAGACAAGCCAGAAGTCAGAGTCAAACGGGAGCGCGGTATCCAAAATGTGAGACGTAAGACGAAGTCGGGATACAAGCCAGAAGTCAAAGCCGATCGAAAACTAGGTATCAGATACTGAAAGCAAGAGGCGGGGTTCAGAGATCAGGCCGAGTCATACACTGAAAAGAAACCACCAGACAAACACTACGTCAGGGATGAGGAACAGGTCTCACACAAATATGGGAAGTCCGAGGCAGAAGGATCACCAGAGTATACAAATCAGCTGCTCTAGCCTGGAAGCATGAACTATCATTGACGCTGGCCAGCAGACTGCAGAGGACTGAAAAAGCCCAGCCAGCTCCAAAATGAGGTAGAGGGTGTTAACCCCTGCATGACCAGTCCAGAGTGGGAATAACAGAAAACAAACTCCGGACTGGATCATGACACATTGCTTGTTATTCAACAATATGCAAACTTCTGCCTGAATACTGTGGAAGCTGAAAACTATGTTTCCTGAACAGTCAAATAAAATATGGCTGCTTGAGCAGGCCTTTAAACACCTTGGGTGATAATGTCAAGCTTGGTTGCCAGTGTACCATAATAATCTAGCAAGGTTTTTCACAAAGGGAGCTGGCCATAGCATAAATGAGGGAAAGAAGGCCTGTCGCTGGAGCTGGAAAAGATAACAGCAAAGCCTATAAGATTTACAGTCTTAAGGAAAAGCAGCATTAGTCCAAGTGGTCCAGTTGTTGAGGCAGCTGTATGAAATTTACAGTCACGCTTGTAAAGTTTTTAGAATTGAGAGTCCTCAGTGGTAAAGTCCTCAGCTTGTAAAGATATGAGATATGCAGCTCTTGGTTACGATTCACCACTCAGTGTGTCTTCGATGAAATGAGTGACAGCTCTGTTTTCCTGTCTAGTACAGGGTCATGCTGAGCTGTCAGTATTTTGATAGACAGCTCAGTCATCCAAACAAGACTAGGAGGTGCTGAGCTTCCTTCCGGTGTTCCCTGTTCTAAGTGACTACCAAGCTATTCAGTTAACTTTTCAGTCCCAGATCTTTGCCAGTCTAAGCATTTGCTCGGTGATGCATGTTTGCTTTGTATTCCTGTGCTCTGTTTGTTGATCTGTTGCTGCCTAACCTTGGACCTTGGTCTGCTCATCCATTTGCATAGCCCTTTTGCTCTAAACCGCTATCTTCCAGGTATTCTGATCTCGGACGATGACCTGAATACACCTTAACTTTCCCCTTTAGTTCACGAAGTGCTCTTTTGGTATCTGACCTTGGAACTTTGGATTAACCTGCATTACAGCTTGTCCGTGAGTAGTGACTAGTGGCACAGAATAGTATCTTATGGATGTCCATAGTTAAAAGTACATGATATATTTGTTTTAAATAAAAATCGCCAGAATTTCTCATATCAATATTGAACACATTGCACAGACATTAACCTAAAAATGATTCATTTAGTAAGGAACAAAAAAACCTTTTGTACAATTTTTGGGTTAATAGAAATGTTTATCATATTTCTGTGTTCTTTACATATTAGATATCTTTACTAGACTTTGCCACACTCAAAATGTTGTTATATTGTCAGCAGGCAACCCTTGAACTTCACAATGAGGGTCTACTTGGTTGTGATCATTACAAAGGAAAAAGGAAACACCTCACAGTAGGGTCAAATGATAAACACAAATACAAAAGTAAATGTAAGAGATTGTTTATTATTAATGTAGGGAACAAACAGAGGGGAAGGAAATTACCGTATATACTCGAGTATAAGCCGAGATTTTCAGCCCAAATTTTTGGGCTGAAAGTGCCCCTCTCGGCTTATACTTGAGTCACGGTCGGCGGTGGGGTCGGCGGGTGAGGGGGAGAGGGCGCTGAGGCATACTTACCTAGTCCCGACGATCCTGGCGCTCCCCCTGCCGTCCCACGGTCTTCGGTGCCGCAGCTCTTCCCCTCTTCAGCGGTCATGTGGGACCGCTCATTAGAAAAATGAATATGGACTCCACTCCCATAGGGGTGGAGCCACATATTCATTTCTCTAATCAGCGGTAACGGTGACCGCTGATAGAGGAAGAGGCTGCGGCACCGAAGACCAGCTGTCTGGGGGAAGGAGCGGGACGCTGCTCCATCTTCCCGGCGTCTCTGCGCTCTGACTGTTCAGGTCAGAGGGCGCAATGACGCATATAGTGTGCACGCCGCCCTCTGCCTGATCAGTCAGTGTGGAGAGACGCCGGGACCGGACGCTGGGAGCTGCAAGCAAGAGAGGTGAGTATGGCATTTTTTTATTTTTTATTGCAGCAGCAGCAGCAGCAATGGCACTGATTTCTATGGTACATCAATGGGGCAATAATGAACGGTGCAGAGCACTATATGGCACAGCTATGGGGCAATAATGAACGGTGCAGAGCACTATATGGCACAGCTATGGGGCAATAATGAACGGTGCAGAGCACTATATGGCACAGCTATGGGGCAATAATGAACGGTGCAGAGCACTATATGGCACAGCTATGGGGCAATAATGAACGGTGCAGAGCACTATATGGCACAGCTATGGGGCAATAATGAACGGTGCAGAGCACTATATGGCACAGCTATGGGGCAATAATGAACGGTGCAGAGCACTATATGGCACAGCTATGGGGCAATAATGAACGGTGCAGAGCACTATATGGCACAGCTATGGGGCAATAATGAATGGTGCAGAGCATTGTATATGGAGCATCTATGGGGCAATATTGAACTGTATGGAGCATTATATGGGGCTCCTGATTCAATATGGATATTTAAAAACACTTAACCTACTGATGTCTCAATTTTACTTTTATTGGTATCTATTTGTATTTTTGACATTAACCGGTAGCTGCTCCATTTTCCACCCTAGGCTTATACTCGAGTCAATAAGTTTTCCCAGTTTTTTGTGGCAAAATTAGGGGGGTCGGCTTATACTCGGGTCGGCTTATACTCGAGTATATACAGTAGCAATAAGGTACTGATCACACACACTCAGGGGGACTTGTTCCGAAATGCGCGTCGGTGCGTGTGTCTGCTCATAGGCACACCACCATAAAGGTAACCATCCTCTTGGGTCACTATTTATCCTGCTCTTAGTATCAAATTGTGCTTCCTATTTAGTATAGAGTCTTCTCTACCCAATACTCTGGCTATCATTGGCACAATTATGGTCTTGCTTTAATACATTTATCCTGGTTATACTGCAGCGCTGTTTTATTTTTGCTCCCTGGTTATTAGGCTTTGAGATAATTGGATCCCGTTGTGCCACAATTTTGATATACATGCACATTTACTATATTCTTTAGTATACCCCTTTTTTCCTTGGTGACACTACTCCTATATTGGTTACCTGTCTTTCACCTTAAAGCATTTGCTTTTTATTATACAACTGATACATATACAACCGTCCCATGTATTGTGCACTAGTATACTTTCCATTTGACTTGACACACTACATTTGCTAGTACATTGATACACAGATATTCACATATCCGCCATATAGTACACTTGGTGCTCTTACCTATACAAATGTGTTGTACGCTATTTTGAAGTGCTATCTGTGTGCGCAAATCGTATATGTTTACGTTATAGGTGCACAGTCATTTTTGTATTTACCACTCATTAGCTTCTATGTACTTATTTCCATTCGTGTGCATAATCAGGCTATACCAACATTGTATCCAGTTGTTTTGATGTATTTGGTGTATTCTATGGGAAGATACACACTATGTGTGATCAGTACCTTATTGCCAATTTCCTTCCCCTCTGTTTGTTCCCTACATTAAACTAGATATGCTTAATTTTTTGCTATATATGTTGCTTGTGAAGTGTGTAACTCTTAATATTGGTTGTGATCATACCTTGGCATCCCTAATAACTGCGCTTCTGCCTGTCAAAAAGGCTTAACCCTGCTGTTTTGTTCGCATTTACTATACACTTGTAGTGTTCCGGGTCACTATGACCCGGCTTATTAAACCTTGATTTTAGACACTCTAACTCCATTTTTTTTATACTTTTTGCTTAAAAGACTGTTCGTGAACATGTTTGGTAGTAAAAAAAAAAAAAGAAAAATGAACTAGAAATCTTTTTTTTTGTTTTTATTCTGAAAAAACAGATCAATGAGTAAAACGAAAATAGAAAACTACACATATTTTGTAATAAAAAAAAACCTTTGTAAGTAAACAATAATAATAAAGTCTGAGAAAAAAACAGCTTCAAAAACAATAAGAGCTTCTACACTACATCAAAGCATAGTAACATAGTAACATAGTAACATAGTTAGTAAGGCCGAAAAAAGACATTTGTCCATCCAGTTCAGCCTATATTCCATCATAATAAATACCCAGATCTACGTCCTTCTACAGAACCTAATAATTGTATGATACAATATTGTTCTGCTCCAGGAAGACATCCAGGCCTCTCTTGAACCCCTCAACTGAGTTCGCCATCACCACCTCCTCAGGCAAGCAATTCCAGATTCTCACTGCCCTAACAGTAAAGAATCCTCTTCTATGTTGGTGGAAAAACCTTCTCTCCTCCAGACGCAAAGAATGCCCCCTTGTGCCCGTCACCTTCCTTGGTATAAACAGATCCTCAGCGAGATATTTGTATTGTCCCCTTATATACTTATACATGGTTATTAGATCGCCCCTCAGTCGTCTTTTTTCTAGACTAAATAATCCTAATTTCGCTAATCTATCTGGGTATTGTAGTTCTCCCATCCCCTTTATTAATTTTGTTGCCCTCCTTTGTACTCTCTCTAGTTCCATTATATCCTTCCTGAGCACCGGTGCCCAAAACTGGACACAGTACTCCATGTGCGGTCTAACTAGGGATTTGTACAGAGGCAGTATAATGCTCTCATCATGTGTATCCAGACCTCTTTTAATGCACCCCATGATCCTGTTTGCCTTGGCAGCTGCTGCCTGGCACTGGCTGCTCCAGGTAAGTTTATCATTAACTAGGATCCCCAAGTCCTTCTCCCTGTCAGATTTACCCAGTGGTTTCCCGTTCAGTGTGTAATGGTGATATTGATTCCCTCTTCCCATGTGTATAACCTTACATTTATCATTGTTAAACCTCATCTGCCACCTTTCAGCCCAAGTTTCCAACTTATCCAGATCCATCTGTAGCAGAATACTATCTTCTCTTGTATTAACTGCTTTACATAGTTTTGTATCATCTGCAAATATCGATATTTTACTGTGTAAACCTTCTACCAGATCATTAATGAATATGTTGAAGAGAACAGGTCCCAATACTGACCCCTGCGGTACCCCACTGGTCACAGCGACCCAGTTAGAGACTATACCATTTATAACCACCCTCTGCTTTCTATCACTAAGCCAGTTACTAACCCATTTACACACATTTTCCCCCAGACCAAGCATTCTCATTTTGTGTACCAACCTCTTGTGCGGCACGGTATCAAACGCTTTGGAAAAATCGAGATATACCACGTCCAATGACTCGCCGTGGTCCAGTCTATAGCTTACCTCTTCATAAAAACTGATTAGATTGGTTTGACAGGAGCGATTTCTCATAAACCCATGCTGATATGGAGTTAAACAGTTATTCTCATTGAGATAATCCAGAATAACATCCCTCAGAAACCCTTCAAATATTTTACCAACAATAGAGGTTAGACTTACTGGCCTATAATTTCCAGGTTCGCTTTTAGAGCCCTTTTTGAATATTGGCACCACATTTGCTATGCGCCAATCCTGCGGAACAGACCCTGTCTCTATAGAGTCCCTAAAAATAAGAAATAATGGTTTATCTATTACATTACTTAGTTCTCTTAGTACTCGTGGGTGTATGCCATCCGGACCCGGAGATTTATCTATTTTAATCTTATTTAGCCGGTTTCGCACCTCTTCTTGGGTTAGATTGGTGACCCTTAATATAGGGTTTTCATTGTTTCTTGGGATTTCACCTAGCATTTCATTTTCCACCGTGAATACCGTGGAGAAGAAGGTGTTTAATATGTTAGCTTTTTCCTCGTCATCTACAACCATTCTTTCCTCACTATTTTTTAAGGGGCCTACATTTTCAGTTTTTATTCTTTTACTATTGATATAGTTGAAGAACAGTTTGGGATTAGTTTTACTCTCCTTAGCAATGTGCTTCTCTGTTTCCTTTTTGGCAGCTTTAATTAGTTTTTTAGATAAAGTATTTTTCTCCCTATAGTTTTTTAGAGCTTCAATGGTGCCATCCTGCTTTATTAGTGCAAATGCTTTCTTTTTACTGTTAATTGCCTGTCTTACTTCTTTGTTTAGCCACATTGGGTTTTTCCTATTTCTAGTCCTTTTATTCCCACAAGGTATAAACCGCTTACACTGCCTATTTAGGATGTTCTTAAACATTTCCCATTTATTATCTGTATTCTCATTTCTGAGGATATTGTCCCAGTCTACCAGATTAAGGGCATCTCTAAGCTGTTCAAACTTTGCCTTCCTAAAGTTCAATGTTTTTGTGACTCCCTGACAAGTCCCCCTAGTGAAAGACAGGTGAAACTGCACAATATTGTGGTCGCTATTTCCTAAATGCCCAACCACCTGCAGATTTGTTGTTCTGTCAGGTCTATTAGATAGTATTAGGTCTAAAAGTGCTGCTCCTCTGGTTGGATTCTGCACCAATTGTGAAAGATAATTTTTCTTGGTTATTAGCAGAAACCTGTTGCCTTTATGGGTTTCACAGGTTTCTGTTTCCCAGTTAATATCCGGGTAGTTAAAGTCCCCCATAACCAGGACCTCATTATGGGTTGCAGCTTCATCTATCTGCTTTAGAAGTAGACTTTCCATGCTTTCTGTTATATTTGGGGGTTTGTAACAGACCCCAATGAGAATTTTGTTACCATTTTTCCCTCCATGAATTTCAACCCATATGGACTCGACATCCTCATTCCCTTCGCTAATATCCTCCCTTAAAGTGGACTTTAGACAAGACTTTACATAGAGACAAACCCCTCCTCCTCTCCGATTTTTACGATCCTTTCTAAACAGACTGTAACCCTGTAAGTTAACTGCCCAGTCATAGCTTTCATCTAACCATGTCTCGGTTATTCCCACTATGTCAAAGTTACCTGTAGATATTTCTGCTTCTAGTTCTTCCATCTTGTTTGTCAGGCTTCTGGCGTTTGCGAGCATGCAGTTTAGAGGATTTTGTTTTGTTCCAATCTCCTCACTGTGGATTGTTTTAGAAATGTTCTTACCTCCCTTCTGAGTATGTTTTCCTGGGTCGTCTTTGTTCGAGTCTAATGTTTTTCTTCCCGTCCCCTCTTCTTCTAGTTTAACGCCCTCCTGATGAGTGTAGCGAGTCTTCTGGCGAATGTGTGTTTCCCAGGTTTGTTGAGGTGTAGTCCGTCTCTGGCGAGGAGTCCATCATACCAGTAATTCACACCGTGGTCCAGGAATCCAAATCCTTGTTGTCTGCACCATCATCTTAGCCAGTTGTTTGCATCAAGGATCCTGTTCCATCTCCTGGTGCCATGCCCGTCTACTGGAAGGATAGAAGAAAAAACTACCTGTGCATCCAGTTCCTTTACTTTCTTCCCCAACTCTTCAAAGTCCTTGCAGATTGTCGGTAGGTCCTTCCTTGCCGTGTCATTGGTGCCAACATGTATCAGAAGAAATGGGTGGACGTCCTTGGAGCTGAAGAGCTTTGGTATCCTATCGGTCACATCCTTGATCATCGCACCTGGAAGGCAGCTTACTTCTCTTGCAGTTATGTCCGGTCTGCAGATGGCTGCTTCGGTGCCTCTCAGTAGTGAGTCTCCCACCACCACCACTCTTCGTTGCTTCTTGCTCAATATCCAGCAATCTATCATGCTAAGTGTAGAGCAGTGTATCACACAGTAATAACACTAATTACATGTAATAAAATAAAATAAAAGTATTCCTTTACAATATACAATCTATCAATAGAATTGATTAGTAAAAGCATAACAAGCAACATACCTGTAGAAAACTGATACTGATACTGCCTGGAACAGAGATATCCTGGAACAGAGGTATGTACACAGCTGCTCTCCAAAGAAACTGAAAGGTAACATGTCTGGGCTAGCATATGTGTACAGATAAGAGCAGAGAAGATAAGAACCCTTCTGAAAACAAGCAGATAAGCCAGGAAGACAGACTTACTTTACAAAAAAAAAACGTCTTAGACAGCGCGTTCTGAGCAGTCCGTTCTGCGCATAATATACACGTGTAGTGCACACCTAGTGATCTCTCCGGATGCACTCTACATTTTAGAATAGACTGCGCACCAAAAATAATCAATATAAAGCCATTTTTATGGTGCGCAGATCTCAATGCATACCCCCGGTAGAGCGTGTGTACGACCCCATTGAAATAATTTAGGAAATAAATCAATTGATATACAATAGTAGATGCAATAAATAGACCCAACTGAGGTTATAACTCCTTTATTTCACTGAAAATATGGCCTCACAGCTGTAAAAAACGATGTCGGGTCACTATGACCCGAACACAACAAGTGTAACTTTTTGCATGTAGCAAAAAGTACCGTATATACTCGAGTATAAGCCGACCCGAGTATAAGCCGACCCCCCTAATTTTGCCACAAAAAACTGGGAAAACTTATTGACTCGAGTATAAGCCTAGGGTGGAAATGCAGCATTTACCGGTGAATTTCAAAAATAAAAATAGATCATTATTTCCCCATAGCTGTGCCATATAGTGCTCTGCACCGTTTATTTTGTCCCATAGCTGTGCCCCATATAGTGCTCTGCAAAGTTCATTTTGTCCCATAGCTGTGCCCCATACTGTGCTCTGCACCATTCATTATTGCCCCATATCTGTGCCCCATATATGCTCTACACCGTTCATTATTGCCCCATATCTGTGCCCCATATATGCTCTGCACCGTTCATTATTGTCCCATAGCTGTGCCCCATACTGTGCTCTGCACCGTTCATTTTGTCCCATATCTGTGCCCCATATACAATGCTTTGCACCGTTCATTTTGTCCCATAGCTCTGCCCCATACAGTGCTCTGCACCGTTCATTATTGTCCCATATCTGTGCCCCATATATGCTCTGCACCGTTCATTATTGTCCCATATCTGTGCCCCATATATGCTCTGCACCGTTCATTATTGTCCCATATTTCTGCCCCATACAGTGCTCTGCACCGTTCATTATTGTCCCATATCTCTGCCCCATACAGTGCTCTGCACCGTTCATTATTGCCCCATATCTGTGCCCCATATATGCTCTGCACCGTTCATTTTGTCCCATAGATGCTCCACATAAATCTGTGCCGCTGCTGCTGCTGCTGCAATAAAAAAAAAAAAAAACACATACTCACCTCTCTTGCTTGCAGCTCCCAGCGTCCGGTCCTGGCGCCTCAATCTTCCCGGCGTCTCTGCTCTGACTGATCAGGCAGAGGGTGCCGCGCACACTATATGCGTCATTGCGCCCTCTGACCTGAACAGTCAGAGCGCAGACGCCGGGAAGATGGAGGCGCCGGGAAGATGGAGCGACGCCCGGCAGCTGGAACGCGGACAGGTGAATATAAAATACTTACCTGGTCCCAGCGATCCTGACGCTCCCTCTGCCTGTCACAGCTGGTCTTCGGTGCCGCAGCCTCTTTCTCTATCAGCGGTCACCGGCACCGCTGATTAGAGAAATGATTACGCGGCTCCACCCCTATGGGAGGTGGAGCCGCCTATTCATTTTTCTAATGAGCGGTCCCACGTGACCGCTGAAGAGGGGAAGAACTGCAGCACCGAAGACCGTGGGACGGCAGGGACAGCGCCAGGATCGCTGGGACTAGGTAAGTATACCTCAGAGCCCTCTCCCCCTCACCCGCCGACCCTGCCACCCACCTTGACTCGAGTATAAGCCGAGAGGGGCACTTTCAGCCCAAAAATTTGGGCTGAAAATCTCGGCTTATACTCGAGTATATACGGTAAACGGAAAAAAAAAATACTCATAAGTAGGTCCCCACAAATGAGGAAAAGTCAAGGAGTCTCAAGTTTTAGAGACTTACAGAAAAAAATCTACAGGGCCGCGAAAAGTCTGTTCGGGTCACGATGACCCGAACAGAACATCAGGGTTAATACTGAGTATTCTGTGCTCTGGTATTGATGTAAAGTGACTGTTTTTATCCTAAGCTATAATGATGGCTGTTCGAAAAATGACTGGCATTGTGGAATATGTTTAAATGAAAAGTTTATGTGATTAGAGACACCTACATTTTCCAATTTTGGTGTCTATTATCTAGGATATAAATATCTCTGTAATGTAGAGCTCTGGCTATTTTAAATAAATACTATATCATTCTGATTAAAATAAGTGACAACTTAATGTGCTGACAGCAATTAGTTAAAATTCCTGTTCTTTTAAATGACAGTGAATAATGACTATAACCGTCTCTCTGCTATTGTTTGACCCTGAAACATCATAACACTAAAACTTTTATTGCTAGTTTAATCCAGAGCACCAGTAAGATGCATAATTGGCAAGAGACACATTTATTCTTATTTATTTTTAGTGTTTAGCGCTCAACCTTCACATAAAATTAACATTCCTAAACGTTTCTCCTGGGAAGGGTTTCCCTTACTCTGGGATGCATTCCCGTTTTTGGTGACAATCACAGAAGGGGGAACAGATTGCTCTGTCACAAGGGTAACTGAGCTTTATACAATAAGCCATGCTATTGCCACATGTATGAGTTCTAAGGCCGGCCACAGACATCAGATGTCTGGTCATAGCACTTGTTTGGCCGACAGCTATCTTTCATATATGAGCTTGGTTTAGCCAAGTATTCAAGTGTTTGTGATTCTGGCAGGACTGGACTTCAATCCAATGTATGTTAGGGCCTCTCAACTCTCCGCTGATTATTTGAGGAGAAAAGGATCAGCCAATTTAAATTTAAAGGGAACCTGTCGCGTAAAAAAAATGCTATTATCCTGCAGATATGGTGTAAATCTGCAAATTAATAGTGTTCTAAAACTATGCAGTTGCCACAATGGAATCTTGGCTCCCAGGAGGACATTAACTTTATTCCGGGCGACAGCCTTGGGCTTTCAGTCATAGAGGTGCATCCAGATCAGATTCAGTCACCGCTCAGTATAGAGTGCATGGTGGCTGTAACCATGTCCCGCTACATACTGACAGCTGGCTCAGCTCTGATGCACTGCTGAGGTGTCTGTTAGTCAGTTCTGGAGGATGGTTCAGACGCTGATCACTATGTACTGAGCAGTGACTGAAGCCGCACCAGCCACGACTCCATGGCTGAAAGCCGGAGGCTGCTGGCCAGCATCCAAATTCCAATGCATCAGTCCGGCAATGTTAGAACACTATTAACCTGCAGATTATACCCATATCTGCAGGTTAATAGCGCTTTTTTTACATGAAAGGTTGGCATTAAATGCACAATATTTTTTTCTCCTACTGTTAACATCCAAACACATGTACTCCTCCAAACAAAGCGTGAATGTGCATGGGAGATTGGGAGAGATAGAAGATGGCTAAACTAGTATTTGAAGTAGTAGTAGTAGTACAACGAGCCGATCGCTGCAGCGTCGCTGTTTAGGTCGCTGTAGAGACGTCAAACACTGCAACACCAGAACGATGCAGGAGCGATCCAGTGACGTAACGGCGACTCACTTATCGTTCTCGCTGGTTGTTAGCTCCATGTAAAACATTGCTGGCATCGTTGCTTTTGATGTCAAACATGACGATACACGCCGACCTGACGACGAAATAAAGTTCTGGACTTCTAGCTCCGACCAACGATGGCACAGCGGGATCCAGATCGCTGCTGCGTGTCAAACACAACGAGATCGCTATCCAGGACGCTGCAACGTCACGGATTGTTGTCGTTCTCGTTGCAAAGTTGCTGAGTGTGACGGTACCTTTAACCCCCTTATCGTAGTCAGTCTGTATAACTGTCAATCCCATTGAGCATTTGACTACTCTCATTCCACTTCAACTACACAGCATCTATCTGATGAAGGTCCATGCGGACCGAAACATCATCTACTAGCTGCTGATCTATGGACTCGTACGGATTGGAACTCTACTCATACAGTTCATCCATTTACTCTGGAGTGCTGCTTATGTTTTTTCTAAACTAGTGTTTGACTGACAGCTACCTGATGGTTATGTCCAGTTTATGGGCTCATATACTGTACATATATGTAATATGGCCTTGCACAAGGTCTGAGTTGTTCTTTTACCGTATATGCCTACGACTTCAAATTTTCTCCATTTTAATTCTGCAACAAGACAAATATAGGATTATCTCCAGAAATAGCAGCACAATTATATGGATGTCAGTGATTCTATTTGGAAATTGCTTGGTGAGACAGATGCATCAAATATATTGAAAATTCACAAGGTTGCTTGCAATAACCTGCCCATCTACTGCCTTGTAAATCTTCACAGCAGGTTCACATATAATCATGGCCGCAAATGTTGGCATCCTTGACATTGTTCCAGAAAGTAAAGTATTTCTTCCAGAAAATTATTGCAATTCCGCATATTTTGTTATACACATGTTTATTTCCTTTTTTTTGGTCGCTGATCACCCGCTGTCATCGCTGGATCGGCGTGTGTGACGCCGATCCAGCGATGTGTTCACTGGTAACCAGGGTAAATATCGGGTTGCTAAGCGCAGGGCCGCGCTTAGTAACCCGATGTTTACCCTGGTTACCATTGTAAAAATTAAAAAAAACAAACAGTACATACTCACATTCCGGTGTCTGTCACGTCCCCCGGCGTTAGCTTCCCACACTAACTGCCAGCGCCGGCCGGCCGTAAAGCAGAGCACGGCGGTGACGTCACTGCTGTGCTCTGCTTTACGGCCGGCCGGCGCTGACACAGTGCAGGGAAGCTGACTCCGGGGGACGTGACAGACACCGGAATGTAAGTATATACTGTTTGTTTTTTTAAACTTTTACAATGGTAACCAGGGTAAACATCAGGTTTCTAAGCACGGCCCTGCACTTAGAAACCCGATGTTTACCCTGGTTACCCGGGGACTTCGGCATCGTTGGTTGCTGGAGAGCTGTCTGTGTGACAGCTCTCCAGCGACCACACAACGACCTAAACAGCGACGCTGCAGCGATCGGCATCGTTGTCTATATCGCTGCAGCGTCGCTAAATGTGACGGTACCTTTACATACAGGGTTATAGATATCGTTTACAGTAAACAGGTTTACAGTGACAGACTGGTACAGAGGGGAGAGGACCCTGTCCTTGCGGAGTTACATTCTTTGTGGTGAAAACCTACTGTTTGGGTACATGGCAGGGATCAGAATGGAAGGAGCGGCATTTGACTTATGGAACACAAAATTGGCTGGAATAGATTAAGGACACCATGGTGCATTTGTCAAACCCCCTGATGTGCCTAAACAATGGAAACCACCCACACGTGACACCTATTTGTAAACTACACCCCTCAAGGAATGCATCTTGAGGTGCGGGAGCACCTTGAACCCACGGGTGCTTCAAAAAATTTTATAATGTTGAATCATGAAAATAAAAAATCTAATTTTTCCCACAAAAATTTTACCTTAGCACCAAATTTTGGATTTTTTCAAAGGTAAATTTCTCAATTTCTGCTGAGTATGCCAATATCTCATATGGTGAAAAACTACTGTTTGGGCTCAGGGAAGAGCTGGGAAGGGAAGTAGCTGCATTAGACTTTTGACGTCCAAAATTGTCTGGAATCGATAGAGGACACCAAGTTTTGTTTGCAGAGTCCCTAATGTGCCTATCTAGTGGAATCTCTCCACAAGTGACCCTATATTGGAACCTGCACCCCTCAAGGTATATACTGTCATGATACCCGGGTATTAATGCTGCAGGGGAAACTGCACCCAGCAGCAACGGAGCTGGACCAGAAACCGAGTAACTAACATGAACACCAACGGGACCTTTCACATGAGACAGTGACCAGGTAAAGCAAAAGGACCTACGATCATGTGACAGAGTGGGAGGCAATCAGGGGGCAGAGCCGGACACCTGGGAAACAGAGAAGGGACAAGCATAAAAGAATAGTGAATCAAACAGAGGTCTTAGCCAGGAGATTACAAGATACTAACAGGGAGAGTCAAAGAATAGTCAGAAGCCAAGCCAGAAGTCAATAATCCAGGAAAACGAATTAAGCAGGTGACAGCAAGACACAAAGCAAGCCAGCACACACTTCAGAGGTCAAGCATACAGACTGCAGAAAAACCTATAGCTGACAAGGATACCAGGTTAGGAGCGAGTATAAATAGCCCTCCCATCTTGAAAGAGAGGCTAAAAACATTAACCCTGAGAGTACAGGAAATAACCTTGTCTGTTGTGGATTCTGTTTTTGGGCTCCCTCTGGTGGTTACTGATGGTACTGAGTGACTTGTGTTTTCTGCGGTCTCTGGTGTCCACCTGTTCTATCAGGATATGGGAGTTTCCTATTTAACCTGGCTTTCTTGTCATTTCCTCGCCGGCTATCAATGTAATCAGTGTGTCTTGTTACCTCTGCTTCCCGCTTCTGTTAATCTTCAGGACAAGCTAAGTTTTTGATTTTCCTGTTCCACGTTTTGCTTAATTTTTGTCTTAGTCCAGCTTGCAGATATGTGATTCCTTTTTGCTGGTTGCTCTAGTGGGCTGATATTACTCCTCATGTTCCATGAGTTGGCACATGAGTTCAAGTAATTTCAGGATGTTTTTTTGTAGGGTTTTTCGCTGACCGCGCAG
This sequence comes from Ranitomeya imitator, assembly GCF_032444005.1. Taxonomy (NCBI): domain Eukaryota; kingdom Metazoa; phylum Chordata; class Amphibia; order Anura; family Dendrobatidae; genus Ranitomeya; species Ranitomeya imitator. The sequence goes on along the minus strand of NC_091282.1, from coordinate 279,582,732 downwards.
TTCACTTTTGTATCCTCTGCTATCTAGCTTTAGCAGGCCTCATTTTGCTGAATCTGTTTTCATAACTACGTATGTGCTTTCCTCTCATTTCACCGTCATTACATGTGGGGGGCTGCTATTTCTGTGGGGTGTTCTCTGGAGGCAAGAGAGGTCTGTGTATCTTCTAATAGGGGAAGTTAGTCCTTCGGCTGGAGCGAGACGTCTAGGATCATCGTAGGCACGTTCCCCGGCTACAGCTAGTTGTGTGTTTAGGTTCAGGATCGCGGTCAGCTCAGTTTCCATCACCCTAGAGCTTGTTTTGTTTTTTGTGCTTGTCCTTTTGTGATCCCCTGCCATTGGGATCATGACAGTATAGCCGGCCCAAAAGTGTATCGTATTGGCTGAAGTAGGAGGAAAAGTAGTCTGAGGAAGTTTTTTTTTTTTTTTTTCCCTCAGAGTTTGCTGCCTAGCATTAATTGCAGCCTGGCTGCGTCTTACCTCCTCTTAATCCTTGAATGGCTCTGACCTCAGGTGTTTATCATGGACGTCCAGAGTTTGGCTTCCAGCCTGAATAATCTTGCTGCTAAGGTTCAAAATATACAAGATTTTGTTGTACATGCTCCTATGTCTGAACCTAGAATTCCTATCCCAGAGTTTTTTTCTGGAGATAGATCTAGTTTTCTGAATTTTAGGAACAATTGCAAGTTGTTTCTTTCTTTGAAATCTCGCTCCTCTGGAGACCCTGCTCAGCAAGTCAAAATTGTTATATCTTTCCTGCGGGGTGACCCTCAGAATTGGGCATTTGCATTGGCACCAGGGGATCCTGCGTTGCTCAATGTGGATGCGTTTTTTCTGGCATTGGGTTTGCTCTATGAGGAATCTAACCTAGAGATTCAGGCTGAAAAAGCTTTATTGGCTCTCTCTCAGGGGCAAGAGGAAGCAGAAATATATTGTCAGAAATTTCGGAAATGGTCGGTGCTTACTCAGTGGAATGAGTGCGCCCTGGCCGCAAGATTCAGAGATGGCCTTTCTGAGGCCATTAAAGATGTTATGGTGGGGTTCCCTGCGCCTACAGGTCTGAATGAGTCTATGACTATGGCTATTCAGATTGATCGGCGTTTATGGGAGCGCAAACCTGTGCACCATTTGGCGGTGTCTTCTGAACAGGCACCTGAGACAATGCAATGTGATAGAATTCAGTCCAGAAGTGAACGGCAAAACTATAGGCGGAAAAATGGGTTGTGTTTTTATTGTGGTGATTCAGCTCATGTTATATCAGCATGCTCTAAACGCACAAAAAAGGTTGATAAGTCTGTTGCCATTAGTACTTTACAGTCTAAGTTCATTCTGTCTGTGACTCTGATTTGTTCATTATCAGCCATTTCCGTCGATGCCTATGTGGATTCAGGCGCTGCCCTGAGTCTTATGGATTGGTCATTTGCCAACCGCTAGAGTTGAGCGACCTTGACCTTTTTAGAGTCGAGCCGGGTTTTGCGAAACCCGACTATGTCCAAAGTCGGGTCGAGTGAAATCGGCCGATTATGACGTAAAGTCGGGATCGACCGAAACACGAAACCCAATGCAAGTCAATGGGGCAGCATAGTCGGCAGTGAGTGGGGGCCAGGAAAACACCTAGAGTGCCCATTTTAATGTCAAAACCATCCATTCTTCTTAATGAAGCTTGTCAAGCGTAATTTACCTTAAAATAATTGGAAGGCATTTGAAATTGGGGGTCATTTGGCTAAAGTTGTGGGGGGTAGGGCTGGTTCAAGTAATTAGTGGGCCCAGTAAATCTGGACCACGTCACGGCAGTGGAGCAGGGAGAGGTAAGTATTTCAACTTTGCAAGTGCTGTGATCCTGAGCAAGCAGGGGGGGCCCACTCGTTGGCATTGGCACTGGCACAGGGCCCCTCAAAGTACAGCGGTGTGTTTGCACGGCGGGGGCGCCTCCCACCGGCAGCAACACTTTTGCGTACTATGAGAGGCCCTGTGCCAGTGACGTCGCCAACTAGTATTCCTCCCCCCACCTGATGAAGGAACCTGCACTTTCATCTGCACCTTCCTCTTTGTCCCCGTGTAAGGTGGTATGGTATGCGGGAAGAGCAACCTGACTTTCAGCAGGGTCACAATGTTGTTGTGTAGCGTGCACGGGGAATGTTGCGTTATGGGTCAATGTACCAGCAGACTCATCTATCACTGGCTGGGCAATGGGCACGATGAAGTGGAAACACAGATATAGGCCCAAAGAATAAAGTGGGCTAAATGCAGTTCAAAATTGGTAACACAGGAATAACCAGGGGGCATTGCAGTGGAGGACAACTGGAATGAGAGGCTGACACAGAGAGTAGGGCCAAATCAGTAAGTAGTCGAAATGCAGTTCAAAATTGGCAACCGTAGTAAACAGGCGGCACAGCTTTGTTCAGTGGAGGAGAACAGCAAGGAGTGGCAGACACCGATAGTAGGCCCCAACCCAACTAGTAGGCCAAATGCAGTCTAACATTAACAACTACTTAACGAGAGGCTGAAAATGGAATTTCAGGACAGGAAACCAGGAGAACAGCAAGGAGTGGCAGACACCGATAGTAGGCCCCAAACCAACTAGTACGCCAAATGCAGTTGTTCCATTTAACCACAATTTAATGAGAGCCTGAAGATAGAAGCTCAGGAAAGGCAACCTGGGGAACACCTTGGAGTGTAACACACCATCTCTCTCCACCCCATACCCATTTTGTAGGCCTAATGCAGTGTAGTTTTCTACAACTACTAAACGAGAGTCGGAAGATCGAAGCAATGGCGAGGAAACCTGGAGAACACCTTGGAGTGTAACACACCATCTCTCTCCACCCCATTCCCCATTTTTTAGGCCTAATGCAGCCTACTTTCCGACACCTACTAAACGAGAGCATGAAGATCGAAGCTCAGGAAAGGCAACCTGGGGAACACCTTGGAGTGTAACAGCAACCTCTCTCTACACCACGGAAGGGCTGATTCTTAGGAAGGAAGGCTGTTGTAAATAAGCATTGCGCGTCCGAGGGTGATTATATTCTTATTCGGTATCTACTCACCCTCGGACGCGCCATGCTTCTTGATTTGTAATTAATGTTTATTTGCAATGTGCTTTTGACTTACTCAATTATTTTTTTAATTATTGATTTTATTAAATTAATAGTTTAACATCTTATTGGAAATAATTTAAAGGAGACGCGACAGGACAACACTCGGTGGATGCCATATCTGTGTTAACAACTCCAAAAAACTTTCAGTTAACTTCTTGCAGGAGAAAGAAATTGTAGCTGTTGGACCTTTGTAGTACAGTTCCAGATATTTGTTGTGTGTTTGTTTTGATTGTTAAAATGTCTGCATTTGAGATCTCAACACGATCTTATTTTTTATAATCAAATTAATTTTTTAAATATTTTATTAGGTTGGTTCAAGGGGTACACGGGCCGCAGTAGACAGGTCAGTGGAGGCCTAGTGGAAGGAGGGACCGCAGATGCGCCACTGTTTCACCCATACACAATTAGTAGGCCTAATGCAGCGTAGTTTCCAACAGCTACTAAACGAGAGCCGGAAGATCGAAGCTCAGGAAAGGCAACCTGGGGAACACCTTGGAGTGTAACAACAACCTCTCTCTACACCACGGAAGGGCTGATTCTTAGGAAGGAAGGCTGTTGTAAATAAGCATTGCGCGTCCGAGGGTGATTATATTCTTATTCGGTATCTACTCACCCTCGGACGCGCCATGCTTCTTGATTTGTAATTAATGTTTATTTGCAATGTGCTTTTGACTTACTCAATTATTTTTTTAATTATTGATTTTATTAAATTAATAGTTTAACATCTTATTGGAAATAATTTAAAGGAGACGCGACAGGACAACACTCGGTGGATGCCATATCTGTGTTAACAACTCCAAAAAACTTTCAGTTAACTTCTTGCAGGAGAAAGAAATTGTAGCTGTTGGACCTTTGTAGTACAGTTCCAGATATTTGTTGTGTGTTTGTTTTGATTGTTAAAATGTCTGCATTTGAGATCTCAACACGATCTTATTTTTTATAATCAAATTAATTTTTTAAATATTTTATTAGGTTGGTTCAAGGGGTACACGGGCCGCAGTAGACAGGTCAGTGGAGGCCTAGTGGAAGGAGGGACCGCAGATGCGCCACTGTTTCACCCATACACAATTAGTAGGCCTAATGCAGCGTAGTTTCCAACAGCTACTAAACGAGAGCCGGAAGATCGAAGCTCAGGAAAGGCAACCTGGGGAACACCTTGGAGTGTAACAACAACCTCTCTCTACACCACGGAAGGGCTGATTCTTAGGAAGGAAGGCTGTTGTAAATAAGCATTGCGCGCCCGAGGGTGATTATATTCTTATTCGGTATCTACTCACCCTCGGACGCGCCATGCTTCTTGATTTGTAATTAATGTTTATTTGCAATGTGCTTTTGACTTACTCAATTATTTTTTTAATTATTGATTTTATTAAATTAATAGTTTAACATCTTATTGGAAATAATTTAAAGGAGACGCGACAGGACAACACTCGGTGGATGCCATATCTGTGTTAACAACTCCAAAAAACTTTCAGTTAACTTCTTGCAGGAGAAAGAAATTGTAGCTGTTGGACCTTTGTAGTACAGTTCCAGATATTTGTTGTGTGTTTGTTTTGATTGTTAAAATGTCTGCATTTGAGATCTCAACACGATCTTATTTTTTATAATCAAATTAATTTTTTAAATATTTTATTAGGTTGGTTCAAGGGGTACACAGGCCGCAGTAGACAGGTCAGTGGAGGCCTAGTGGAAGGAGGGACCGCAGATGCGCCACTGTTTCACCCATACACAATTAGTAGGCCTAATGCAGCGTAGTTTCCAACAGCTACTAAACGAGAGCCGGAAGATCGAAGCTCAGGAAAGGCAACCTGGGGAACACCTTGGAGTGTAACAACAACCTCTCTCTACACCACGGAAGGGCTGATTCTTAGGAAGGAAGGCTGTTGTAAATAAGCATTGCGCGTCCGAGGGTGATTATATTCTTATTCGGTATCTACTCACCCTCGGACGCGCCATGCTTCTTGATTTGTAATTAATGTTTATTTGCAATGTGCTTTTGACTTACTCAATTATTTTTTTAATTATTGATTTTATTAAATTAATAGTTTAACATCTTATTGGAAATAATTTAAAGGAGACGCGACAGGACAACACTCGGTGGATGCCATATCTGTGTTAACAACTCCAAAAAACTTTCAGTTAACTTCTTGCAGGAGAAAGAAATTGTAGCTGTTGGACCTTTGTAGTACAGTTCCAGATATTTGTTGTGTGTTTGTTTTGATTGTTAAAATGTCTGCATTTGAGATCTCAACACGATCTTATTTTTTATAATCAAATTAATTTTTTAAATATTTTATTAGGTTGGTTCAAGGGGTACACGGGCCGCAGTAGACAGGTCAGTGGAGGCCTAGTGGAAGGAGGGACCGCAGACAGGCATCGAAGGCCTAAAATAATCACACATGGCTGTAGGCAATTTTAAATTGGTTCCAGGGGTACACGGGCAGCAGTGGTGTGGTCAGTGGAGGCCTAGTGGAAGGAGTGACCACAGACAGGCATCGAAGGCCTAAAATATTAACACATGGCTGTAGGCAATTTTAAATTGGTTCCAGGGGTACTTGGGCAGCAGTGCCCTGGTCAGTGTAGTAGTAGTTGAAAGAATGGACCGCAGACAGGCATCGAAGGCCTAAAATAAAAAAATTGGGCTGGCTGTAGGCAATTTTAAATTGGTTCCAGGGTTACACGGGCAGCAGTGGTGTGGTCAGTGGAGGCCTAGTGGAAGGAGTGACCGCAGACAGGCATCGAAGGCCTAAAATAATAACACATGGCTGTAGGCAATTTTAAATTGGTTCCAGGGTTACACGGGCAGCAGTGGTGTGGTCAGTGGAGGCCTAGTGGAAGGAGTGACCGCAGACAGGCATCGAAGGCCTAAAATAATCACACATGGCTGTAGGCAATTTTAAATTGGTTCCAGGGGTACACGGGCAGCAGTGGTGTGGTCAGTGGAGGCCTAGTGGAAGGAGTGACCACAGACAGGCATCGAAGGCCTAAAATATTAACACATGGCTGTAGGCAATTTTAAATTGGTTCCAGGGGTACTTGGGCAGCAGTGCCCTGGTCAGTGTAGTAGTAGTTGAAAGAATGGACCGCAGACAGGCATCGAAGGCCTAAAATAAAAAAATTGGGCTGGCTGTAGGCAATTTTAAATTGGTTCCAGGGGTACACGGGCAGCAGTGGTGTGGTCAGTGGAGGCCTAGTGGAAGGAGTGACCGCAGACAGGCATCGAAGGCCTAAAATAATAACACATGGCTGTAGGCAATTTTAAATTGGTTCCAGGGTTACACGGGCAGCAGTGGTGTGGTCAGTGGAGGCCTAGTGGAAGGAGTGACCGCAGACAGGCATCGAAGGCCTAAAATAATCACACATGGCTGTAGGCAATTTTAAATTGGTTCCAGGGGTACACGGGCAGCAGTGGTGTGGTCAGTGGAGGCCTAGTGGAAGGAGTGACCACAGACAGGCATCGAAGGCCTAAAATATTAACACATGGCTGTAGGCAATTTTAAATTGGTTCCAGGGGTACTTGGGCAGCAGTGCCCTGGTCAGTGTAGTAGTAGTTGAAAGAATGGACCGCAGACAGGCATCGAAGGCCTAAAATAAAAAAATTGGGCTGGCTGTAGGCAATTTTAAATTGGTTCCAGGGGTACACGGGCAGCAGTGGTGTGGTCAGTGGAGGCCTAGTGGAAGGAGTGACCGCAGACAGGCATCGAAGGCCTAAAATAATAACACATGGCTGTAGGCAATTTTAAATTGGTTCCAGGGTTACACGGGCAGCAGTGGTGTGGTCAGTGGAGGCCTAGTGGAAGGAGTGACCGCAGACAGGCATCGAAGGCCTAAAATAATCACACATGGCTGTAGGCAATTTTAAATTGGTTCCAGGGGTACACGGGCAGCAGTGGTGTGGTCAGTGGAGGCCTAGTGGAAGGAGTGACCACAGACAGGCATCGAAGGCCTAAAATATTAACACATGGCTGTAGGCAATTTTAAATTGGTTCCAGGGGTACACGGGCAGCAGTGGTCTGGTCAGTGGAAGTCTAGTGGAAGGAGTGACCGCAGACAGGCTTCCAAGGCCTAACATAACAAAATTGGGCTGGCTGTAGGCACTTTAAATTGGTTCCAGGGGTACATGGGCAGCAGTGGTCTGGTCAGTGGAAGTCTAGTGGAAGGAGTGACCGCAGACAGGCTTCCAAGGCCTAACATAACAAAATTGGGCTGGCTGTAGGCACTTTAAATTGGTTCCAGGGGTACATGGGCAGCAGTGTATGGTCAGTGGAAGTCTAGTGGAAGGAGTGACGGCAGACAGTCTTCGAAGGCCTAACATAACAAAATTGGGCTGGCTGTAGGCACTTTAAATTGGTTCCAGGGGTACATGGGCAGCAGTGTATGGTCAGTGGAAGTCTAGTGGAAGGAGTGACCGCAGACAGGCTTCGAAGGCCTAACATAACAAAAATGTCAAAACAATGGTATTGTCAGTGCCAGGCATTGAAGGATGTCAGCGCCTAGACTACACATTGGTGAAGCTGTGAGAGATAATTTTGCTAGTGGTAGAGCACTGTTTGAGCTGGGGGGGGGGAACTGGCTTGTGGCCGGCGGTACAGGCACAGGGCCCCTCATATTACAACGGTGAGTCTGACGTTGGGTGCGCACCACCACCGCCAGAGACACTTTATTGTACTATGAGGGACCCAGTGGCAGTGCCGTCGACCAAAAGCGGCCACACCCACCTCTTCAGACAAACAGCACTCTCAAGGGTCCAAGCGCAAAGTGGCGATAGCACGACCCCGTGTGGGGAGTTTGGCCATTTCGTGAGGTGGAAACATGTCGTATGCTGGACAATCAGGTGAAGAAAATTACGAGATTGGAAAAGTCATTCAGAATAGTCCACAGGCAAGACCTTTTCATAGGAAAGCTAGGTGTCAGCCGGGCAGGGTGGGGCAAAAGATTTTGAAATCCAGTTGTGGTTCATTTTAATGAAGGTTAGATCATCTACATTTTGGGTAGCCAGACGAGTCCTTTTTTCTGTTAGTATTGAACCTGCAGCACTGAATACTCTTTCTGATAGGACACTAGCTGCCGGGCAAGCAAGCTCCTGCAATGCATATTCTGCCAATTCTGGCCAGGTGTCTAATTTGGATGCCCAGTAATCAAATGGGAATGACGGTTGAGGGAGAACGTCGATAAGGGATGAAAAATAGTTTGTAACCATACTGGACAAATGTTGTCTCCTGTCACTTTGAATTGATGCTGCAGTACCTGTCCTGTCTGCGGTCATAGAAAAATCACTCCACAACCTGGTCAGAAAACCCCTCTGGCCAACGCCACTTCTGATTTCTGCCCCTCTAACACCTCTGGTCTGCTGGCCCCTGGAGCTCGTGTGAGAACGATCACGGGCGCTGTGTGCAGGGAATGCCAGAAGCAAACGGTCAACAAGAGTTGATTGTTTTGTTGCTAATATTAGTTCCAAGTTCTCATGTGGCATAATATTTTGCAATTTGCCTTTATAGCGAGGATCAAGGAGGCAGGCCAACCAGTAATCGTCATCGTTCATCATTTTTGTAATGCGTGTGTCCCTTTTGAGGATACGCAAGGCATAATCCGCCATGTGGGCCAAAGTTCCCATTGTCAAATCTGCGGTTGTGCTTGGTTGAGGGGCAGTTGCAGGCAAATCTACGTCACTTGTGTCCCTCAAAAAACCAGAACCCGGCCTTGCCACGCCACCAATTTCCCGTGCCCCCGGGAAAGCTTCCTCATTAAAAATATACTCATCCCCATCATCCTCCTCATCCTCCACCTCCTCTTCGCCCGGTACCTCGTCATGTACACTGCCCTGACCAGACAATCGCTGACTGTCATCAAGGCTTTCCTCTTCCTCTGGTGCAGACGCCTGATCCTTTATGTGCGTCAAACTTTGCATCAGCAGACGCATTAGGGGGATGCTCATGCTTATTATGGCGTTGTCTGCACTAACCAGCCGTGTGCATTCCTCAAAACACTGAAGGACTTGACACATGTCTTGAATCTTCGACCACTGCACACCTGACAACTCCATGTCTGCCATCCTACTGCCTGCCCGTGTATGTGTATCCTCCCACAAAAACATAACAGCCCGCCTCTGTTCGCACAGTCTCTGAAGCATGTGCAGTGTTGAGTTCCACCTTGTTGCAACGTCTATGATTAGGCGATGCTGGGGAAGGTTCAAAGAACGCTGATAGGTCTGCATACGGCTGGAGTGTACAGGCGAACGGCGGATATGTGCGCAAAGTCCACGCACTTTGAGGAGCAGGTCGGATAACCCCGGATAACTTTTCAGGAAGCACTGCACCACCAGGTTTAAGGTGTGAGCCAGGCAAGGAATGTGTTTCAGTTGGGAAAGGGAGATGGCAGCCATGAAATTCCTTCCGTTATCACTCACTACCTTGCCTGCCTCAAGATCTACAGTGCCCAGCCACGACTGCGTTTCTTGCTGCAAGAACTCGGACAGAACTTCCGCGGTGTGTCTATTGTCGCCCAAACACTTCATAGCCAATACAGCCTGCTGACGTATGCCAGTAGCTGCCCCATAATGGGAGACCTGGTGTGCAACAGTGGCAGGTGCGGATGGAGTGTTTGTGCGACTGCGGTCTGTGGACAAGCTCTTGCTTCTGCAGGAGGACGAGGAGGAGGAGGAGGAGGAGGGGGTGCGAACGGCTACAGACAACTGTTTACTAGACCGTGGGCTAGGCAGAACTGTCCCAAACTTGCTGTCCCCTGTGGACCCTGAATCCACCACATTTACCCAGTGTGCCGTGATGGACACGTAACGTCCCTGGCCATGCCTACTGGTCCATGCATCTGTTGTCAGGTGCACCTTTGTGCTCACAGATTGCCTGAGTGCATGGACGATGCGCTCTTTAACATGCTGGTGGAGGGCTGGGATGGCTTTTCTGGAAAAAAAGTGTCGACTGGGTAGCTCGTAGCGTGGTACAGCGTAGTCCATCAGGTCTTTGAAAGCTTCGCTTTCAACTAACCGGTAGGGCATCATCTCTAACGAGATTAGTCTAGCTATGTGGGCGTTCAAACCCTGTGTACGCGGATGCGAGGCTAAGTACTTCCTTTTTCTAACCATAGTCTCATGTAGGGTGAGCTGGACTGGAGAGATGGAGATCGTGGAACTAGCGGGGGTGCCGGTGGACATGGCAGACTGAGAGACGGTGGGAGATGGTATTGTTGCCGCCGGTGCCCTAGATGCAGTGTTTCCTACTACGAAACTGGTGATTCCCTGACCCTGACTGCTTTGGCCTGGCAAAGATACCTGCACAGATACAGCAGGTGGTGCGCTAAATGGTGGTCCTACACTGCCGGAAGGGATGTTGCGTTGATGACTAGCTTCATTGGCCGAGGGTGCAACAACCTTAAGGGACGTTTGGTAGTTAGTCCAAGCTTTCAAATGCATGGTGGTTAAATGTCTATGCATGCAACTAGTATTGAGACTTTTCAGATTCTGACCTCTGCTTAAGGAAGTAGAACATTTTTGACAGATGACTTTGCGCTGATCAATTGGATGTTGTTTAAAAAAATGCCAGACTGCACTCTTTCTAGCATCGGATACCTTTTCAGGCATTGCAGACTGAGCTTTAACCGGATGGCCACGCTGTCCTCCACCAGGTTTTGGCTTTGCCACGCGTTTTGGGCAAGATACGGGCCCGGCAGATGGAACCTGTGGCGATGTTGATGCCTGCTGCGGCCCCTCCTCCTCCTCTGCTTCAGAACTGCTGCCGCCTGCACCCTGTTCCCCCAATGGCTGCCAATCGGGGTCAAGAACTGGGTCATCTAATAACTCTTCTTGTACCTCCTGCGCAACTTCGTCTGTGTCACCGTGTCGTTCGGTGGTATAGCGTTCGTGATGGGGCAACATAGTCTCATCAGGGTCTGATTCTTGATCAGCACCCTGCGAGGGCAATGTTGTGGTCTGAGTCAAAGGACCAGCATAGTAGTCTGGCTGTGGCTGTGCGTCAGTGCACTCCATGTCAGATTCAATTTGTAATGGGCATGGACTGTTAACTGCTTCACTTTCTAAGCCAGGGACGGTATGTGTAAAGAGCTCCATGGAGTAACCCGTTGTGTCGCCTGCTGCATTCTTCTCTGTTGTTGTTTTTGCTGAAGAGGACAAGGAAGTGACTTGTCCCTGACCGTGAACATCCACTAACGACGCGCTGCTTTTACTTTTACCAGTTTCACGAGAGGAGGCAAAAGAGCTAGAGGCTGAGTCAGCAAGATAAGCCAAAACTTGCTCTTGCTGCTCCGGCTTTAAAAGCGGTTTTCCTAATCCCAGAAAAGGGAGCGTTCGAGGCCTTGTGTAGCCGGACGACGAACCTGGCTCCACAGCTCCAGACTTAGGTGCAATATTTTTTTCCCCACGACCACCTGATGCTCCACCACTACCACTACCCTCATTACCAGCTGACAATGAACGCCCCCGGCCACGACCTCTTCCACTAGACTTCCTCATTGTTTTAAAAACGTAACCAAACTAACGTTATTTGTTGCAGTCACACAACTTACACGGTGAGCTATAACTTCAGTATGATTTAGCTACCCCTTTACAGGTTGGTGAGACCACCGCGAAAATCAGGCACAATGTTACACACTCTTTTTTTGGTGGCTGCAAATTAGAGAGATGCCCCACACGCAGGACTGTCACTGAAGCACAAATGTTAATATTAATGTCACACTATTATTTGTTTTTTATTTTTATTTTTTTCAGGAACACTTTAGAAACCCCCCCAAAAAAAAAAAATTGATTTTTGCAGGGAGAATTTAGAAAACAAATGTAACAAACTATATGCTTTCTATGGGCCACTGAGTGAGAGATGACGCACACAGGAATCAGGAGTGGCACACAAGCCCAGAGGCCAATATTTTTCTACCAATGATTGATGGAGTTATTTTCTCTGGTAGATTTTGGAACCCAAATCAAGGAAAAAAAATATAGGCTTTCTATGGACCACAATTGGAGAGAGAGAGAGAGAGAGAGAGAGAGAGATGGCACACCCAGGAGTCAAGACTGGCACACAAGCAGAAAGGCCAATATTAATCTCCCACTGTTTTTTTTTTTTTTTTTTTTTTTTCAGGGAGACTTTAGAAAAAAAAAAAATAAAAAAAATATGATTTTATCAGGAAGAATTTAGAAACCAAATAAAATAAAATGATTTTTTCAGGGAGAATTTAGAAAACAAATAAAACCAAAAATAGGCGTTCTATGGCCCACTGACTGAGAGATGACGCACACAGGAATCAGGAGTGGCACACAAGCCCAGAGGCCAATATTTTTCTACCAATGATTGATGGAGTTATTTTCTCTGGTAGATTTTGGAACCCAAATCAAGGAAAAAAAATATAGGCTTTCTATGGACCACAATTGGAGAGAGAGAGAGAGAGAGAGAGAGAGAGAGAGATGGCACACCCAGGAGTCAAGACTGGCACACAAGCAGAAAGGCCAATATTAATCTCCCACTGTTTTTTTTTTTTGTTTTTTTTTTTCAGGGAGACTTTAGAAAAAAAAATAATAAAAAAAATATGATTTTATCAGGAAGAATTTAGAAACCAAATAAAATAAAATGATTTTTTCAGGGAGAATTTAGAAAACAAATAAAACCAAAAATAGGCGTTCTATGGCCCACTGACTAAGAGAGAGAGAGAGAGATGGAACGCTTAGTACTCGCACACAAGCCCAAAGGGCAATATTAATCTCCCTTTTTTTTTCCAGGGAGAATTTCTAAAACCCCCCCCCAAAAAAAAATAGGCTTTCTATGGCCCACTATTTGTGAGAGAGATGGGACGCTCAGGACTGGCACAGATGGCACACTCAGGACTGGCACAGAAGCCCAGAGGCCAATATTAATCTCCCTTTTTTTCTGGGAGAATTTATAAAACCAAAAAAATATTTAAATAGGCTTTCTATGGCCCACTATTTGTGAGAGAGATGGCACGCTCAGGACTGGCACAGATGGCACGCTCACAACTGGCACACAAGCCCAGAGGCCAATATTAATCTCCCTTTTTTCAGGGAAAATTTATAAAACCAAAAAAAAAATTAAATAGGCTTTCTATGGCCCACTATTTGTGAGAGAGATGGCACGCTCAGGACTGGCACAGATGGCACGCTCACAACTGGCACACAAGCCCAGAGGCCAATATTAATCTCCCTTTTTTCAGGGAAAATTTATAAAACCAAAAAAAAAAATTAAATAGGCTTTCTATGGCCCACTATTTGTGAGAGAGATGGGACGCTCAGGACTGGCACAGATGGCACGCTCAGGACTGGCACAGAAGCCCAGAGGCCAATATTAATCTCCCTTTTTTTCTGGGAGAATTTATAAAACCAAAAAAATATTTAAATAGGCTTTCTATGGCCCACTATTTGTGAGAGAGATGGCACGCTCAGGACTGGCACAGATGGCACGCTCACAACTGGCACACAAGCCCAGAGGCCAATATTAATCTCCCTTTTTTCAGGGAAAATTTATAAAACCAAAAAAAAATTTAAATAGGCTTTCTATGGCCCACTATTTGTGAGAGAGATGGCACGCTCAGGACTGGCACAGATGGCACGCTCACAACTGGCACACAAGCCCAGAGGCCAATATTAATCTCCCTTTTTTCAGGGAAAATTTATAAAACCAAAAAAAAAATTAAATAGGCTTTCTATGGCCCACTATTTGTGAGAGAGATGGCACGCTCAGGACTGGCACAGATGGCACGCTCACAACTGGCACACAAGCCCAGAGGCCAATATTAATCTCCCTTTTTTCAGGGAAAATTTATAAAACCAAAAAAAAAATTAAATAGGCTTTCTATGGCCCACTATTTGTGAGAGAGATGGGACGCTCAGGACTGGCACAGATGGCACGCTCAGGACTGGCACAGAAGCCCAGAGGCCAATATTAATCTCCCTTTTTTTCTGGGAGAATTTATAAAACCAAAAAAATATTTAAATAGGCTTTCTATGGCCCACTATTTGTGAGAGAGATGGCACGCTCAGGACTGGCACAGATGGCACGCTCACAACTGGCACACAAGCCCAGAGGCCAATATTAATCTCCCTTTTTTCAGGGAAAATTTATAAAACCAAAAAAAAAATTAAATAGGCTTTCTATGGCCCACTATTTGTGAGAGAGATGGCACGCTCAGGACTGGCACAGATGGCACGCTCACAACTGGCACACAAGCCCAGAGGCCAATATTAATCTCCCTTTTTTTCTGGGAGAATTTATAAAACCAAAAAAATATTTAAATAGGCTTTCTATGGCCCACTATTTGTGAGAGAGATGGCACGCTCAGGACTGGCACAGATGGCACGCTCACAACTGGCACACAAGCCCAGAGGCCAATATTAATCTCCCTTTTTTCAGGGAAAATTTATAAAACCAAAAAAAAAATTAAATAGGCTTTCTATGGCCCACTATTTGTGAGAGAGATGGCACGCTCAGGACTGGCACAGATGGCACGCTCACAACTGGCATACAAGCCCAGAGGCCAATATTAATCTCCCTTTTTTCAGGGAAAATTTATAAAACCAAAAAAAAAATTAAATAGGCTTTCTATGGCCCACTATTTGTGAGAGAGATGGCACGCTCAGGACTGGCACAGATGGCACGCTCACAACTGGCACACAAGCCCAGAGGCCAATATTAATCTCCCTTTTTTCAGGGAAAATTTATAAAACCAAAAAAAAAATTAAATAGGCTTTCTATGGCCCACTATTTGTGAGAGAGATGGGACGCTCAGGACTGGCACAGATGGCACGCTCAGGACTGGCACAGAAGCCCAGAGGCCAATATTAATCTCCCTTTTTTTCAGGGAGAATTTATAAAACCCAAAAAAAAATAAAATAGGCTTTCTATGGCCCACTATTTGTGAGAGAGATGGCACACTCAGGACTGGCACACAAGCCCAAAGGCCAATATTAATCTCCCACTGTATTTTTATCAGGGAGAATTTATACACCCCACAAAAAAAAATACAGAAAAATGAAAAGGCTTTCTATGGCCCACTATGTGAGAGAGATGGCACACACAGGGATGGCACTCTAGCAGAAATGCCAAATTGCCAATCTTAATCTCCCACCAAAAAAAAAAAAAAAAAAAAACAGGGAATGTCCTACAATTACTATCTCCCTGCCTGCAGTAATCTCAGCCAGGTATGGCAGGCAGCTACTATCTCCCTGCCTGCAGTAATCTCAGCCAGGTATGGCAGGCAGCAATAAGGAGTGGACTGATGCACAAATGAAATAAAAAGTGTGGACAAACAAAAAAGATAGCTGTGCAGAAAGGAAGGAACAAGAGGATTTGTGCTTTGAAAAAAGCAGTTGGTTTGCACAGCGGCGTACACACAGCAATGCAGCTATCAGGGAGCCTTCTAGGGCAGCCCAATGAGCTACAGCGCTGAGGGGAAAAAAAAAAAAAAAAAACTTCCACTGTCCCTGCACACCGAGGGTGGTGTTGGACAGTGCAAATCGCTGCAGCACAAGCGGTTTTGTGGTTAATGGACCCTGCCTAACGCTATCCCTGCTTCTGACAAAGCGGCAGCAACCTCTCCCTAAGCTCAGATCAGCAGCAGTAAGATGGCGGTCGGCGGGAACGCCTCTTTATAGCCCCTGTGACGTTGCAGACAGCAAGCCAATCACTGCAATGCCCTTCTCTAAGATGGTGGGGACCAGGACCTATGTCATCACGCTGCCCACACTCTGCGTTTACCTTCATTGGCTGAGAAATGGCGCTTTTCGCGTCATTGAAACGCGACTTTGGCGCGAAAGTCGCGTACCGCATGGCCGACCCCGCACAGGGGTCGGATCGGGTTTCATGAAACCCCGACTTAGCCAAAAGTCGGCGACTTTTGAAAATGTTCGACCCGTTTCGCTCAACCCTACCAACCGCTGTGGGTTTAGTCTGGAGCCTCTGGAAGTCCCTATTCCTTTGAAAGGAATTGACTCTACACCTTTGGCTATGAACAAACCTCAGTACTGGACACAAGTGACCATGCGTATGACTCCCGTTCATCAGGAGGTGATTCGCTTCCTGTTACTGTATAATTTACATGATGTCTTAGTGCTTGGTCTGCCATGGTTACAAACTCATAACCCAGTCTTGGACTGGAAAACGATGTCTGTGTTAAGCTGGGGATGTCAGGGGGTTCATGATGATGCACCTCTGATTTCTATCGCTTCATCTACTCCTTCTGAGGTTCCTGTATTTTTGTCTGATTATCGGGATGTTTTTGAGGAGTCTAAGCTCAATTCGCTTCCTCCTCACAGGGATTGCGATTGTGCTATAGATTTGATTCCTGGCAGTAAATTTCCTAAAGGACGTTTGTTCAATCTGTCAGTGCCAGAGCATACTGCTATGAGGGATTATGTTAAGGAGTCCTTGGAAAAGGGACATATCCGTCCATCTTCGTCCCCTTTGGGAGCAGGTTTTTTTTTCGTGGCCAAAAAAGATGGTTCCTTGAGGCCTTGTATAGATTACCGTCTTTTGAATAAGATTACAGTCAAATATCAGTATCCTTTGCCATTGTTGACTGATTTGTTCGCTCGCATTAAGGGGGCTAAATGGTTCACTAAGATTGATCTTCGGGGTGCGTATAATCTTGTGCGGATAAAGCAGGGTGATGAGTGGAAAACCGCATTTAATATGCCTGAGGGCCATTTTGAGTATTTGGTGATGCCTTTTGGACTTTCTAATGCTCCTTCTGTCTTCCAGTCCTTTATGCACGATATTTTCCGTGAATATCTGGATAAATTTATGATTGTGTATTTGGATGATGTTTTGGTTTTTTCTGATGACTGGGAGTCCCATGTTCAGCAGGTCAGGAAGGTGTTTCAGGTCCTGCGGGCCAATTCTTTGTTTGTAAAAGGTTCAAAGTGTCTCTTTGGAGTCCAGAAGATCTCTTTTTTGGGGTATATTTTTTCCCCTTCTACTATTGAGATGGATCCCGTCAAGGTTCAGGCTATTTGTGACTGGACGCAGCATACATCTCTTAAGAGTCTACAGAAGTTCTTGGGCTTTGCTAATTTTTATCGTCGTTTCATAACTAATTTTTCTAGTGTTGTTAAGCCTTTGACGGATTTGACTAAGAAGGGTGCTGATGTTGCTGATTGGTCTCCTGCGGCTGTGGAGGCCTTTCAGGAACTTAAGCGCCGGTTTTCTTCTGCTCCTGTGTTGCGTCAGCCAGATGTTTCGCTTCCTTTTCAGGTTGAGGTTGATGCTTCAGAGATTGGAGCGGGGGCGGTTTTGTCGCAGAGAAGCTCCGATTGCTCAGTGATGAAGCTATGTGCGTTCTTTTCTAGAAAGTTTTCGCCCACTGAGCGGAATTATGATGTTGGTAATCGGGAGCTTTTGGCCATGAAGTGGGCATTTGAGGAGTGGCGTCATTGGCTTGAGGGTGCTAGACATCGTGTGGTGGTCTTGACTGATCACAAAAATCTGATTTACCTTGAGTCTGCCAAGCGTCTGAATCCTAGACAGGCTCGTTGGTCACTGTTTTTCTCCCGTTTCGATTTTGTGGTTTCATACCTGCCAGGTTCAAAGAATGTGAAGGCGGATGCTCTTTCTAGGAGTTTTGTGCCTGACTCCCCTGGAAATTCTGAGCCCACTGGTATCCTTAGGGATGGGGTGATTTTGTCGGCTGTCTCCCCAGACTTGCGACGTGCTTTGCAGGAGTTTCAGGCGGATAAACCTGATCGTTGTCCGCCTGAAAGACTGTTTGTTCCGGATAATTGGACCAGTAGAGTCATTTCCGAGGTCCATTCTTCTGCGTTGGCAGGTCATCCTGGAATATTTGGTACTAGACACTCGGTGGCCAGGTCTTTTTGGTGGCCTTCCTTGTCGAGGGATGTGCGTTCTTTTGTGCAGTCTTGTGAAGTTTGCGCTCGGGCTAAGCCTTGCTGTTCTCGGGCCAGTGGATTGTTGTCACCTTTGCCTATCCCGAAGAGGCCTTGGACGCACATTTCCATGGACTTTATTTCGGATCTCCCTGTCTCTCAAAAAATGTCCGTCATCTGGGTTGTGTGTGACCGCTTTTCTAAGATGGTTCATCTGGTACCCTTGCCTAAGTTACCTTCCTCCTCTGAGTTGGTCCCTCTGTTTTTTCAGAACGTGGTTCGTTTGCATGGGATTCCGGAGAACATCGTTTCTGACAGGGGATCCCAGTTTGTGTCTAGATTTTGGCGTACGTTCTGTGCTAATGGGCATTGATTTGTCCTTTTCGTCTGCATTCCATCCTCAGATGAATGGCCAGACGGAACGAACTAATCAGACCTTGGAAACTTATTTAAGGTGTTTTGTTTCTGCTGATCAGGATGACTGGGTTACCTTTTTGCCGCTTGCCGAATTTGCCCTTAATAATCGGGCTAGTTCTGCTACCTTGGTTTCTCCTTTCTTTTGTAATTCGGGGTTTCATCCTCGTTTTTCCTCTGGTCAGGTGGAGCCTTCTGATTGTCCTGGAGTGGACATGGTGGTGGATAGGTTGCATCAGATTTGGAGTCATGTGGTGGACAATTTGAAGTTGTCCCAGGAGAGGGCTCAGCAGTTTGCTAATCGCCGTCGCCGCGTGGGTCCTCGACTTCGTGTTGGGGACTTGGTGTGGTTGTCTTCTCGTTTTGTTCCTATGAAGGTCTCTTCTCCTAAGTTCAAGCCTCGGTTCATCGGTCCCTATAGGATCTTGGAAATTCTTAACCCTGTGTCGTTTCGTTTGGATCTCCCGGCATCGTTTGCTATTCATAATGTGTTCCATCGGTCGTTGTTGCGGAGGTATGAGGTACCTGTTGTTCCTTCGCTTGAACCTCCTGCTCCGATGCTGGTGGAGGGAGAATTGGAGTATGTTGTGGAGAAGATCTTGGATTCTCGTGTTTCCAGACGGAAACTCCAATATTTGGTCAAGTGGAAGGGTTATGGTCAGGAGGATAATTCTTGGGTGGTTGCCTCTGATGTTCATGCTGCTGATTTGGTTCGTGCATTTCATAGGGCTCATCCTGGTCGCCCTGGTGGTTCTCGTGAGGGTTCGGTGACCCCTCCTCAAGGGGGGGTACTGTTGTGGATTCTGTTTTTGGGCTCCCTCTGGTGGTTACTGATGGTACTGGGTGACTTGTGTTTTCTGCGGTCTCTGGTGTCCACCTGTTCTATCAGGATATGGGAGTTTCCTATTTAACCTGGCTTTCTTGTCATTTCCTCGCCGGCTATCAATGTAATCAGTGTGTCTTGTTACCTCTGCTTCCCGCTTCTGTTAATCTTCAGGACAAGCTAAGTTTTTGATTTTCCTGTTCCACGTTTTGCTTAATTTTTGTCTTAGTCCAGCTTGCAGATATGTGATTCCTTTTTGCTGGTTGCTCTAGTGGGCTGATATTACTCCTCATGTTCCATGAGTTGGCACATGAGTTCAAGTAATTTCAGGATGTTTTTTTGTAGGGTTTTTCGCTGACCGCGCAGTTCACTTTTGTATCCTCTGCTATCTAGCTTTAGCGGGCCTCATTTTGCTGAATCTGTTTTCATAACTACGTTTGTGCTTTCCTCTCATTTCACCGTCATTACATGTGGGGGGCTGCTATTTCTGTGGGGTGTTCTCTGGAGGCAAGAGAGGTCTGTGTTTCTTCTAATAGGGGAAGTTAGTCCTTCGGCTGGAGCGAGACGTCTAGGATCATCGTAGGCACGTTCCCCGGCTACAGCTAGTTGTGTGTTTAGGTTCAGGATCACGGTCAGCTCAGTTTCCATCACCCTAGAGCTTGTTTTGTTTTTTGTGCTTGTCCTTTTGTGATCCCCTGCCATTGGGATCATGACACTTGTCGTAACCATGACAGTACCCCCCCTTAAGGGGGGCCACTGGACCCCCAGGCTTCTCAGGGTACCTGGTATAAAAAGCCCGCACCAGTCGATCAGCATGCACAGAATTGGCCGGAACCCATGACCGATCCTCAATAGAATAACCCTTCCAATGTATTAAGTACTGAAGCCTTCAACGCATCCACCGTGAATCAATGATGCGCCCTACCTCATACTCCGGCTGACCCTCTACCAACACTGGCGGAACATTCGATGAGGAATCTTCTCTAACCTTCCCCACAGGTTTTAATAGGGACCTGTGAAAGACATTAGATATTTTGAAGGAGGATGGCAACTGTAATCTATAGGCCACCGGGTTGATCACCTCTAATATCTTGTATGGACCTATAAACCTGGGGCCCAACTTCATAGAGGGTACTTTAAGTTTGATGTTATGGGTAGACAACGACACCTTCTCCCCCACTGTCAGTGTAGAAGCTGACCCCTTCCTCCTGTCTGCAAAATGTTTGTACCTCCCTTGAGCTTTGGAGATATTACCCTGAACCTCCCTCCAAAGGGTTCTTAACTGTTGCACCAGACCCTCAGCACCAGGGCAACCAGAATCCATGCGGGAAAATTCTCCAAATTGTGGAACAAATCCTTAATTGACCTGAAAAGGACATTTGCCAGTAGACTGATTAATATGACAGTTGAATGCAAATTTTGCCATGGGTAAAACCTCACACCAGTCCTCCTGTCTGGAAGAGGCAAGGCATCTTAAAATTTGTTCCAACGACTGGTTGGTGCGTTCAGTCTGACCATTAGATTCCGAGTGATAAGCAGAAGAGAAAGACAATGTAACCCCCAACTTCTTAAAAAAAACTCTCCAAAATCTAGCAACAAATTGCACACTCCTGTCAGACACCACATTCACAGGGACCCCATGCAACCGAACTATATGCTGAATGAATAAACGAGCTAAGGTTTCAGCAGAAGGCAATGCAGATAACGGCACAAAGTGGGCTTGTTTCGCCCTTTGAAGGAGGAAGATTAGTGATAAAATCTATGGACAGGTGTGTCCAAGGTTTATCCGGAATTGGCAAAGGTACCAATTCCCCGGCCGGCCAGACCAGGGAGCTCTTAGAGCGAGCACACACCCCACAAGTATTCACAAATTTTTTAATATCAGTACCAATAGAAGGCCACCAAAAATTCCTAGCTACTGCCCTCCGGGTAGCTGCAATCCCATTGTGTGCACTCAACACAGAGTCATGAAATTGTTGCAGAAGTGTGAGACGAAAAGGATCGGGTACAAACAATTTGCCAGAGGGTTTATTCTTGGGAGCTTGTGACTGTGCTTCCAAAATGTCTCTCTGTAACTCAGATGAGATTTCAGCTACAACCACTCCAGGTTGAAGAATGGAGGAAGGAGATTCTGGAGGAGACACACAATCAAAACTTCGGGATAAGGCATCCGCCTTTACATTTTTAGATCCTGGCTGGAAAGTAATGGTAAAATGAAACCAAGAAAAAAAGTGCCCACCGAGCCTGTCTGGGGGTCAATCTCTCAGCAGACTTGATATAGGCCAAATTTTTATGATCAGTGATGACTGTAACGGGATGAACAGCCCCCTCCAAAAAATGCCTCCATTCTTCGAAGGCCAATTTAATTGCCAACAATTCCCTGTTGCCGACATCATAATTTCTCTCAGCCGAAGAGAATTTTTTAGAGAAAAAGGCACAGGGTTTAAGATTAGTTAGGGTGGACGGTCCCTGAGACAACACTGCCCCCACCCCCACCTCCGATGCGTCAACCTCTACGATAAAAGGTCTCAACGGATCGGGTTGCATCAACAATGGGGCTGAAATAAAACATTTCTTCAGTGTTTGGAAGGAATTTTTTGCGGCCTCGGCCAAATTTTTAACGTCCGTCCCTTTGAGTGTGAGGTCCATTAGGGGTTTCACTACCTGCGAAAACTCTTTAATGAACTTCCTATAATAGTTAGCGAAGCCCAGAAATCACTGCAACCCCTTCAGGTCATGAGGTTGCACCGAGTCAGAAATGGCCTGAACCTTCGCTGGGTCCATGCGGAACCAATCCCCAGATACAATGAATCCCAAAAAAGACAGTTCTTGCATAAAGAATGAGCACTTCTCCAGTTTTGCGTATAAATGGTTCTCCCTGAGTCTCACAAGAACTGTCCGAAGATGGTGTAAGTGAGACTGACTGTCCTCTGAGAATATCAAGATCTCATCCAGGTAAATGACAAAATAGCACCCAATCAGGTCAGAAAAAACATTAATAAAATTCTGGAACACAGCAGGGGCATTAATGAGACCAAAGGGCATAACCAAATTTTCAAATAAGCTCTCGGTAGTTAGAAATGCTGTTGTCCATTCATCTCCCTCTCGAATCCTTATCAGGTTATAAGCCCCTCGTAAGTCAAGCTTAGAAAACGATTTGGCCCCAGTGAGTTGATTACATAAATCAGGAATCAGAGGAAGAGGATACGTGTTTTTCGCAGTGATCTTATTCAGTTCCCAAAAGTCGAGGCACAGTCGCAAATCACCATCTTTTTTCTTCACAAAGAAAAACCCCTCTGCGACGCGTGAAACAGAAGGCCGAATATACCCCTTGCGGAGACTCTCAGTGAGGTACTCTTTCATGGCTTGGCGCTCGGGTCCAGACAAATTGTATAAAAGAGCCTTGGGTGATTTGGCTCCTGGGATTAAATTAATAGCACAATCACCGGGTCGATGTGGTGGAAGCACCTCGGCCTCACTTTCAGAAAACATGTCTTCAAAGTCTTTCAGGTACTTCGGAATACCCTCCAGACCGATAGAAGACACAGATACAGACTTTATCCGGTTAACAAAAGGTCCCAGGTTACAACACGGACCTTTACCCATACATCTTCATCGAGAAATCTCTCCCGCCACCCAATCAATGGCAGGATTATGGCGTTGCAGCCAGGGCATTCCCAGAACCAGTCCTGCAGGCAGATTATTCAATACAAAACAACTTAATTGCTCCACGTGAGTGGAACCCACTTTTAGAGAAATAACGTCAGTTTTGAAATAAATTTCATCCCGGGTCGAATCAACAGCCACAATTTTAACAGGGTTTTTCAACGTAACTGTTTCTATCTTATTACCCGTCACAACTTGGGCATCAATCAAATTAACGGAAGAACCGCAGTCAGCAAAAGCGGTGGTCACCACAGGACCACCAGCAAGTTCCAATTTCACCTGGAGCACAAGTTTTGTAAGCCAGAAAAAATGTACCTGGGAGTCTGGACAACCTCCTCGATTGTTGCCCAGACTCAGTCGTTTCTCAGATGGTTTCACAGAAGGGCAGGATGGACAGTTCCTTTTCCAGTTTCCAGAGTCTCCACAGTAAAAACACAGTTGATTGTCTCTGGGTTGTCTTCTCTCACTTTTAGAGACAGAGACTGACCCAATCTCCATGGGCTCAGATACAGGTGCAGCGTCACATAATTTAGAGAATAAGGAAGTCTCCTGTTGCATCATTCCTCCAGCGCGGAGTCTCCGGTCCATTTGAACTGCCTGTGTCATGGCGTCCTCCAGGGTATCAGGAGGAGGATGAAGTGCCAGAGCGTCCTTCAGACGGTCACACAGACCCATGCCGAACAAACCCCTCAGGGCTGCATCGCTCCAAGAAACTTCAGCTGCCCAGCGCCTAAACTCTGAGCAGAACCATTCAGAGGAGTGCTTCCCCTGTGTCACACTCATCACCATATCTTCTGCAAGATGCACTCTATCAGGCACATCATAAATGTGCCCCAGAGACTCAAAAAACAGGTTCACAGACATACGTTCAGGAGCAGAGAAAGAGAGAGAAAGCCCATTCCTGCGGGGACCCCCTTAATAAAGACATAACTACCCCTACCCTCTGCCTTTGATTTCCAGGTGCCCGGGGACGTAACTCAAAAAACAACTTACATCCCTCCTTAAAGACCCGAAACAATTTTTTATCCCCAGAAAAAGTGTTGGGTAATTTTACCAGCGGTTCGGGATCCGCTAAGAATACATCAGAGGGACCCCCCTCCCTGGACCGAAATGGAGCAGACACCTGTAAAGCACCTGCCACATCTCTCTGCACCTGTTGTTGCTAGTGGACCAGGGCTTGCTGTTCCTCGGACAGCTTCTGCTAAAGCTCAGAAAGCTCATTAACCTGTCCTGTGAGAACTTGTACCGGGTCCATGGTATACAAACACCACCCCCACAGCAGGGAGAAAACTATCAGGTCAGCTATAATGTCACGATACCCGGGTATTAATGCTGCAGGGGAAACTGCACCCAGCAGCAACGGAGCTGGACCAGAAACCGGGTAACTAACATGAACACCAATGGGACCTTTCACATGAGACCAGGTAAAGCAAAAGGACCTATGATCATGTGACAGAGTAGGAGGCGGTCAGGGGGCGGAGCCAGACACCAGGGAAACAGAGAAGGGACAAGCATAAAAGCATAGTGAAACAAACAGAGGTCTTAGCCAGGAGATTACAAGATACCAAAAGGGAGAGTCAGGGAATAGTCAGAAGCCAAGCCAGAAGTCAATAATCCAGGAAAACAAAGCAGGTGACAGCAAGACACAGCAAAACAGCCAGCAAACACTTCTGAGGTCAAGCATAAAGACTGCAGAAAAACCTATAGCTGACAAGGATACCAGGTTAGGAGCGAGTATAAATAGCCCTCCCATCTTGAAAGAGAGGCTAAGAACATTAACCCTGAGAGTACAGGACATAACCTTGTCCTAACCATGACATATACTTAAAGGTGTGGTGAGCACCTTGAACGCACAGGTGCTTCACAGAATATATCGATGAGCTGTGAAAATGTAAAAATAAATTTTTCTCTCAAAAATGTTATTGCCCCAAGGTTTCACAAAGCTAAGAGGAGATAATGGACCATATACTGTGTTGGGCAATTTCTCCTGAGTTCACCGGTACCTGATATGTGGTAGAAAACTACGTTGGAGCAGAACAATATTGTATCATACAATTATTAGGTTCTGTAGAAGGACGTAGATCTGGGTATTTATTATGATGGAATATAGGCTGAACTGGATGGACAAATGTCTTTTTTCGGCCTTACTAACTATGTTACTATGTTACTATGTTTTGAGCACACGGCAAGGCTTGGAAGGGAAGGAGTGCTAATTGAATTTTAGAGTGAAATTTCAGCTGGAATAGATTGCGGATGCCATGTCACATTTGAAGAGTCCCTAACATGCCAAAACACCAGAAACCCCCCACAAGTGACCCAATTTTAGAAACTACACCTCTTAATTTATCTAGGGGTGTAGTGATATTTTTTAACCCTCAGTTGATTCACAGAATTGTATAACATTGGGCTGAGTGAATGGAAAATTATAATTTTTTTCCACTAAAATGTTGCTTTGGCCCCAAGTTTCTTATATTGAAAAAGGATAAAAGGAAAAAATAACGGTACAATTTGTTATGCATTTTTTTTCTGAGAATGCCAGTACCAGATTCGCAGCAGTTTTCCATCAGGTTTACAGTACCATGTAAACCTATGGAAAACCAAATCCGCTGTTCACATGCTGCGGAAAATTCCCCGCTGAAACGCTGCGGTTTATTTTCTGCAGCATGTCATTTCTTTGTGCGGATTCCACAGCTTTTTACACTTTTTCCTCAAGAGGAATCCGCGGGTGTAAAAACGCAGGTGAAATCTGCATAAAAAACGCTGCAAATCTGTGGTAAATCCGCCGGTAAAACGCAGTGCGTTTTACCTGCGGATTTTTCAAAAACTGAGCGGAAAAATCTGCACAGAAATCCGCAACGTGGGCACATAGCCTTAGAGTTTAGATTTTGCTGAAGTGGTTTGAGGGTTCCATGTCACATTGGCAGATTCCCTGATGTACCAGAACAGTTTAACCCAGCATAAGTGATCCAGATTCACACACTATAACTCCCCAATTAATTCATCTAGGAATGTAGTGAGCATGTTGACATCCCATGTGCCTCACAGAATTTTATACCATTAGATGGTGAAGAAAAAATAATTTCATTTTTACCACTAAAATGTTCATTTATCCCCAAGTTTTTAATTTTTAAAAGGGTTATTAGGAAAAAATGGACTTCTCAGTCGGTTGTGCAATTTGTCTTGAGTGCAGCAATACCCTACATATAATCAGGAACTACTTTTCAGGCAGAGTGTGAAGCTCAGAAGGGAAGGATTTGTTTGAGAGTGCCATGAGCCAATGGAAGAGCCCCTGAGGTGCCAAAACAGCAGAACCCCCAAAATGTATCCCATTTTACAGACTACATCCCTCAATTAATTCTTCTAAAGATAAAGTGATCATATTGACAGCATTTTTAATACAAAACTGTTGTTTTAGTCCCAGAGTTTACATTTTCACATGGGAAAAAGGATGAAAATGGCATAAAAGTTTGCCACACAATTTCTGCTGAAAGTGGAAATACCCCATATGTGGCTTTACAGTACAGCTTAGAGACAAGGTGAGACCCGGAAGGGATGCAGCGCTATTTGACTCTTGGAGCACAGATTTTTCTAGAATAGTTTGCAGACTCCATATATCTCACCCCTAAGTGCCAGAAGCTCACAATTTCCCTGCAAGTGACCCCATTTTGAAAATGACAACTCTCTGGGAATTTATCTAAAGGTGTAGTGATCCTTTTTCCATCTAAATCTCCAATTGATGTGATTCAGATGAAACCCTTGATGGATCCAATCACTATAAAGAGTGAGTCTGGACTCCGTCTGGCCTATGTTCAGCAATGTTCTTCTTTTCAGAAATGCACAAACTGTGGCTCAACTGCGCTTTAATGCACGCTTAATAAAACAGACACCACAGGATCATAAGCCATATGGCATCCACAGTGCCTCCATCTGCCTCATTATAGAGCATCTTCCAATGGGGGTTCCGTCTGAATCACATTTTTCAGAGATTTACATGGAAACACCGGTGTAAGCACTCAACATCGAGTACAGGATAAATATGAACCGAGACTTACTGTGATTTTTGGGAGGCAGAATGAACAAATCAGCAGGTTAAAAATGGCCTTTATTTATTTTTTATTCCATTTCTTTTGCTGTAGAAGAGATTAGATGACTTTATTATTCGGGTCGGTGCTATTACAGCGATTACATATTTATATCTGAGTTTTTTATTTGACTATCACACACTAAAAAGACTCCATATTTTGAGAGCTATAATTTTTCCATATTTCTGCCTGATGTTCGTCCTTTGTAGTCGAAGATGACCATGGCTTCAGGGTTAGAAGAGAATTAGTAGTTATGGGTCCAGAGGTGGCTCATGAGGTCAATCTTGGCCCTAAAGCTTTGTCCACATAATTGACATAAGGAAGCAGATGAGGTCAGTACACCAGATTCTGCTTGTGCCTTGCGGATTGCACGCTTTCTTTTTGCCTTTAAGATTTCCAGTCTTCAGTTGCACGTGCTCCTGAGGTGATCCTGTCCCGCCAACCTGGACGATCCAGGGCTAGCTCTTCCCATTCATTGATGTTGACTTCCAAGTTTTTGAGAGATGCATTAAGGCAGTCTTTATAGTGCTTCTTCTGCCCCTCAACTCCTTGCTTTCCTTGGCACAGTTCTCTGTACAGCAGTTGTTTCGGTATTCAGCTGTCAGGCATTCTGACCACATGTTTAGCCCACTTTGCTTGGACTTTCAACAGGAGAGTGTAGATGGGATATTGTCTTACCACCTGATGTGGAGGAGTCTGCGGAGGCAACTCGTGAAAATGATAATGCTGTTTAGCATGCCAGCTGTAGACTGTCCAGGTCTCGCTAGCATAGAGAAGTGTGGTGAGGACCACCGCGCAGTAGACCTTCAACTTGGTGGCAAGGCTGAGTCCTCTTCGTTCCCAGACATTCTTACGCAGTCTCGCGAAAGCAGCACTGGCTTTGGCAATTCTGTTATTAACCTCTGCGTTTATGGTTACTTCACGAGAAAGTGTGCTGCCTTAGTAGGTGAAGTTATCGACTGCTTTGAGGATTTGTTCCTTCACCGTATTACGTGGCTCCTTGTATAGTTTCCCTGGAACAGATTGATACATGACTTCAGTTTTTCTAGTGTTGATCTTGAGACCAAAATTGTCGCAGTCTTGCGAAAAACAGTCCATTTCATGCTGCATCTGTTGTTCCGTGCT
The DNA here is from genome assembly GCF_032444005.1 of Ranitomeya imitator. Classification (NCBI taxonomy): domain Eukaryota; kingdom Metazoa; phylum Chordata; class Amphibia; order Anura; family Dendrobatidae; genus Ranitomeya; species Ranitomeya imitator. The sequence continues at coordinate 279,554,676 of NC_091282.1, read as the reverse complement.
AGCGTTAAGTGCACAGTCATCAGCAAATAATAGTTCACGGATAACAGTCTCATGCACCTTTTTAACCGACTTCAGGAGTTTTGGGTTGAATAATTTGCCATCAGTCCTGTACCTAATAGGAATAGCATACTGAACAGGGTTGGAGCAAGGACACAGCATTGTTTTACGACGTTTGTTACTGGGAAAGCCTCAGATTAATCTCCATTGTTCAGAACCTTCACCATCATGCCATCATGCTGGACAATTGAGATGAACTTGCTCGGGCAGCCGAATTTTGCCATGATGTTCCACAAGCCATCTCTACTGACTGTGTCAAAAGCCTTGGTCAAATCAACAAAAGTCTCATAAAGGTCACTGTATTGCTCCGAGCACTTTTCCTGAAGTTGACGTGCTGCAAAAACCATATTTACTGTTCCACATTTAGCACGGAAACCACACTGGCTTTCAGGTAGTAGGCCTTGCTCAAGGCAATGTAGAAGGCGGTTAAGCAACAGACGAGCCAATATCTTTCCTGCAGTGGACAGAAGGGAGATGCCTTAATTTGTTTTCACAAGATTGACGATTACCTTTCCTCTTGTATATATGAATCATACTGGCATCTTTCAGCTGTTGTGGAACCTGTTCCTTTTTCCACATATACTGGAATAGTTTGGTCACCGTTTGCATCAGAGCAGGGCCGCCAGCTTTATATACCTCAGCAGGTATAGCATCATTTACGGGTGCTTTTCCACAAGAAAGTTGTTCTACTACTTTCCTGACTTCATCTCCACTTGGAAGAACATCAAGGTCCTTGTTGATTTCTACCTGGAGCAGGCGAGCAATAGCCTCATCATTGATATTGGCAGGGCGATTGAGAATATTATTAAAGTGCTCAGCCCACCATTCCAAAATTTGTTTCTTTTCTGTCAGCACCTTAGTTCCATCTGCGTTAAGCAGAGATGAAGAGCTTAATGACTGGGGTCCATATACAGCTTTGGGCGCATTGTAGAAGCGTTTCTGGTCATGGGTATCTGCATAGCCCTGAATTTCATCAGCCTTCTTGCTAAACCAGTTATCCTGCATCTCGCGTAACTTGATTTGTACCTTTCTTTTTATGTTGATAAAGGCATCTTTCTTAGCTAGCGACGTGTGGTCATTTTGATACACCTTGTACCACTGATGTTTCTTTTCTAGAAGTGTCTTTATTTCCTCATCATTGTCATAAAACCAATCTTGATTATTTCTGGCTACTGATCCGAGATGCTCCAGGGCAGTATTGTAAACAGCATCTTTCAGAATCATCCACTGTTCCTCAACGCCAGTCTCCTCTGCCTGCAGTATATTTAACAGTCTGCCATCAAGGTCATTGGCAAATTCCCCTGCAATTCTTTTATTTTGCAGCTTATAGATATTCAGCCTCTTTGTAGTTTTTTGCTCTTGGGGTCTCCTCGCAGGCAGGATGTGGAGCCTGCACTTAGACACAATCAGGTGATGGTCAGTCCAGCAGTCTGCACCACACTTGACCTTCGTCACCTTCGTCACTCTAAAGTCTCATCCTTTTTTCTGGCAATGATGTAATCAATGAGATGCCAATTCCTCAAGCGTGGGTGCATCCATGATGTCTTCTTGCATGTGGGTAAACGGAATAGGGTGTTGGTGATGACAAGGTTATGTGTGGCACACATCTTGAGGAGCAGCAGGCCATTACTGTTACACTTGCTAGTGCCATGTCTCCCAATGACCCCTTCCCAGTTTTGATGGTCTGTTCTCACTCTGGCATTAAAGTCTCCAAGGGTAATAAGCTTGTCTGCCTGTGGGATTGCTGAAATAAGTGTGTCAAGTTCATCATAGAACTTATTTTTAATATCATCCGGGTTAGTCATAGTGGGAGCATAGGCACTGATCAGAGTTGCATGTTTCTTGTTTGTAAGTGGGACCTGAAAGGTCATCAGATGGTCATTGATGCCCTCCGGATGCCTGGTAAGTTTACGAACAAGATGAGTTTTGATAGCAAATCTCACGCCTGCTTTTCGTTTTTCAGTGTTGCCTCGACCACTCCAGAAATGCATATATCCACCATTATGCTCTGTCATTTGACCCTTGTCTGCCAGGCGTGTTTCGTTGAGAACTGCTATATCAACATTGTACCAAGCTAGCTCCCTAGCAACCAATGCTGTTCTTTTCTCTGGTCTGTCTGCTTTAGTATTATCCAGCAGAGTTCTCAAATTCCATGTGCCAAGGATGAGTACCATCATATCTGCGCTAGGCTGGCCAGGAGAAATGAAGCAGACTATGTTTGAGGCACCTTTTCTAGCCCGGTCCTCGATTGAGGTGAGCAGAGTGATCCCAAATAGGACTGCTCAGTCACCCAGGAGGCTGCCGAACTCCACTGCTGCTTCGGGTCCAGTAGGGAGCGACCATATGGCCTGGGCCGCCTGCGTGCAGGTTAGTGATTACAGCCTCCAGTGATTCCACACCTGCTGCTTGCCACTCTCCCATCACCAGAGGACTTTGGATACACAGTGGTTGAAGTCATGAGTTGCGCGTGACTTGGATTAAAGTGAGGAAGAGTTGTTCAGGTCGTCAACCTCACTCTCTCACCTGTACCTATCGAGCCCCAGTGGCAAGAAGTAGACGAGGCAACTGGAGATAGGTCAGGGTGCAGTGGATGACCAGCATTATCCTATATGTGCCTCTCTGTGTCCTCTCAGTGCTCCACAATTCTGTGCTGGGAATCGCTTGTCTGTCCGTTGAATGCTAAATGGTTATTCAGCATAGTCTGCCATATCCAGTCTTCACATGCATGGGTAGGCAAACCCTTGAAAATCACCACAGGTCTCAGAGAAACCCAACAGCTACCCTCACCTGGTTTGGCTCGCCTGCCAAGGTGGTGTTTCGGGGCTTTCTCGCTGCCACATGCTAGCAGCTACTTGGAGGTACAGGTGAGAGTTGAGCATCAGATGAGGACCAAAGATAGAAGAGCTGTCCAGAAAGGACACAGCATGCCCTCCACCAGAGGTGTTACCTCTATCTAGATACCCCAAACACCCCTACAGAGTCATGTAAGGGCTTGCTTTTTGTGGGACGAGTTGATGCTATTATTGGTACCATTTTCGGGCACATAACATTATTTGATCGCTTTCTGCTCTGCTGCTCTGATTTTGGGAGGCAGAATGAATGAAAAACAGCAATTTAGGAACTGTTTTATTTTTTATTTTTTTTAATGCCATTCACCATGTTGTAAAATTGATAAGACAGCTATATTCTTCTGGTCAGAACGATTACAGCAATACCATATTTTTATCTTTGTTCATGTTTTGCCGCTTTTCCACCATAAAAACTATTTTATAGAAATAAGAATTGTTTTTGCATTGCTTTATTCTGAGAGCTATAGCTTTTTTTTTTTCTCTGCTGACAGTGCTGTATGGTGGCTTGCTTTTTGAGGGACAAAATGCCATTTTCAGCTATACTATTTTTATTTACAATTGACTTTTTGATTGCGTTTTATTTCACTTTATGTTCACTGATTCAATGTAAAAGACTAGTTTTTTTTTTACACTTTTTTATTTATTTTTTATGGTGTTCACTAAAGGGGTTAACTAGTGAGACAGTTTTTTAGATCAAGTCGTTTCAGTTGCAATGATACCAAATATGTGTACTTGTTTTGTTTATTTTTTCTTTTTACATAAATATACTTATTTATGGGTATATCTTTTTCTTTCTTTAAATTAATTTGTGATTTTTTTAGAAATATTTCTACAATATTTTAAACTTTATTTTAAACTTTTTACTTTGTCACACTATAGTACTTTAACTTTCCTTACTCTGATCACTGGTATGATCCATTGAAATGCATTATACATATCAGTATTACACTGAGAAAAAGCCTCTTAGACCATGCTTGTGGCATGGTCTAAGCAGACCACTGCTCGCAGATCCGTAGGTCATCAAGACAACCTGGGGTCGCCATGATGACCATCGACACGCGCGAGGGAGCGCCAATTGGAAGGGAGAACAAGCTCCTCCCTGTACTAGCCTCCTGACTCTTGCAATCGATATCAATTGCAGCATCAAGCTGACAGGTACCTATGTCATTGGACAGGAACCCCTATCCGATAATAATGTAATGGTACGCCAAATGACGTGAAGAGGTTAAAGAAAATAACCACAAAATTAAAACACAGCTGTATTTAACTGACCTTTTTGTTTGCAGTGCTTTAAGAATAAAAAATAAATAAAATGTGTTATGAAGGCATTGTACTGCATATTTCACATATCAATCAACTCACAGTCAAGCTGACTCTGCAGGTCCACCACCTCCCTATCAGTTGAATCTTTGGATTATTTATTCACCTTGAATTTTTGCATTATTATTCCGAGTTAACTTTTCCTATTTTCAATACAAATCCTGCTTCCCTTCCTTCATCTTTTATAGGCCCTGGGGGACTGCGGACATTTCATACAGGGGCATATTCTTGCAAGGGTGAGCAGTCCTACTACTTTTGCTTTGTCTTATTTAGGTCCAATTGCTAAGATTCTTTGTTCACATGTTACTTTCAGGCACAATTGGACTTTCAAATATATTTTCTACCTCATGGAACTATTTAGCAGTACTTGATATTATTTCCACCATTATTCAATTAATGTCCAAGTAGTATGCTATTGTTTGCTTTTGGTGCAATCACCACTGACCACCATTAATTGTTTTTACTAATTTGTTATGTATTTTGCACCAAGACAGCACGCCTCTCCCAGTAGGACCTCATTATGCTATGGACGATTTCCTTCACCAATGCATCCTGATGAACCCTGTATTGTTCAACATCTTTATCAATGATTTAGATGAAGGATTTGATGGTACACTGATTAAATTTGCTGATGGCACAAAGCTAGGAGGGATAGCTAATAAGAGAGAGGATTCAAAAAGATATAAATAAACTGGAGCAGTGGGCAGCAACTAACAGAATGGTTTTTAACAAGGAAAAATGCAAAGTACTACATCTGTGCAATAAAAATGAAAAAAAAAAAGCATATACAGAATGGGAAGAATAGGGCTAAGCAACAGCACATGTGAAAAAGACTTGGGTATACTAATAGATCATAAACTGAACATGAGCAAAAAAGGCAAATGCAACTCTGGGATGTATTAACAGAAGCATAAAGTCTAGATCACGCAAAGTCATTATTGCCCTCTACTCCTCTTTGGTCAGACCTCATCTGGAATACGGTGCCAAGTTTTGGGCACCACATTTTAAAAAAGACATCAACAAACTGGAGGAAGTTCAGAGAAAAGCGACCAGAATGGTGACCGGTCTGCAAACCATGTCCTATGAGGAACGGTTACAGGATTTGGGAATGTTTAGCTTGCAAAAAAGAAGACTGAGAGGAGACTTAATAGCTGTCTACAAATATCTCAAGGGCTGTCACATTGTAGAAAAATCATCTTTATTCTTATTTGCGCAAGGAAAGACTAGAAGCAATGGGATGAAACTGAATGGGGGGAGACACAGATTAGACATCAGAAATTTTTTTTTGACAGTTAGGGTGATCAATGAGTGGAACAGGCTGCCATGAGAGGTGGTGAGTTCTCCTTCCATGGAAGTCTTCATACAGAAGCTGGACAGACATCTGTCTGGGATGATTTAGTGAATCCTGCTTTGAACAGGGGGTTGGACCAGATGACCCAGGAGGTCCCTTCCAATTCTACCATTCTATGATTCTATGATTTTATGAACCCGGCTCAAGGAAGGGAGAAACATGTAGAGGCATAACATTTGATCAGATACGTTAAAGCTTTACACATGACAGTGTTATGTTTATGAAGGATGGGCTGATTGAGTCCAAATAGGTGAATCTTTTCTATTTTTTAGTGCACCTTTAGTTTGTAATGCAATAATTTGCAAGGTGTTGCTATCTCCTTATTAAGGAATTCCTTTTTATCTTATAAGGGATGGTCTTTGTTATAAATTTGTATTCTATTGCTATATGTTTGCCTCGCCTGTGTCCCTAGGAACTAGATAGGTAAGGGAGGACTAGGAGGAGCCATCATGGAGCTGGGGAGCCACTATCGCTACACAAAAGGGTGCCAACCTCTGCTGGCGGGCAGGGGCTGGATATAGGATCAGTTTTTCACCAGTTTAATCTGACCATCTCTCTACTTGCAGAAATTTGTTTAAAGATAGAAGGAATTCCCAAAGATACAATCTTTATAGGAGTTGGTCTTTGGTACCTGTCATAGGATTATATGTGTTATCATCCCTCAAGATTTGCCACATTAATTGTAGATTCTGAATCTGTAGTCATATATGTGTATTAAGTTTTACTTTTTAGTGAATTGCAACATATGTTTGGTCATTCCACCCTGTTATGACGCAAGACAGGCAAGGGATAGATAGGGACAGCCGAAGTTGATTGGGTGCGTCACTTTCGTGACCCTAGGGTACCTACCTCCGTGGCGTAGGCAGAGCATAGGTAGTAGGGAGAGGCCATGCTTATAGGACTTATACAGGTACTTTGACCCAGTGGAGTTAGAACCCTATATAAAGTAAATGACTAGGATTCTAAGTTAGGTTTTTATCATATTCTGTTTGTTGTGTGATCACATAGGGTATTTTTTTTATAAATATTTAAAAAAAATTTTTTTTATATTATGTTAACTGTTTTCTCATATCCTCTAAATGCATCTTTTCAGGAAGTATGTTACACCTATAATAAAAATTGTCATTTTTTTAATATACTCTTCTTGTCCACCTTTTTTTGTAGTTGAGACACTCCATTCCACGTGTAGGTATCATGCATTCATTGGGTGTATTCCACACATAGTCCTTTGGGGGAATTATGCATCCCTTCACTAGACATTATGTTTGTGTTTGAATCAATTCTCTGCCCTTTTTGTTTGCAAGGCTTTACGAATAAAAAATAAATAAATTGTGTTATGCAGGAGTTGTACTGGAGTATATCACAGAACAATCAACTCACAGTCACACTGACTCTGCAGGTCTAGCACCTCCCTATAACTTCAATCTTTGGATTATTATCCACTTTGAATCTTTGGATTATTACTCTTTAACCCCTTCACCCCAAAGCCTGTTTTCACCTAAGTGACAGGGCCAATTTTTACAATTCTGACCACTGTCACTTTATGAGGTCATAACTCTGAAACGCTTCAACGGATCCTGGTGATTCTGACACTGTTTTCTCGTGACATATTGTACTTCATGATAGTGGTAAAACTTCTTCGATATGACTTGCATTTATTTGTGAAAAAAACAAAAATTTGTCGGAAATTATGAAAATTTAGCAATTTTCAAACTCTTAGTTTTTATGCCCTTAAATTAGAGAGTTATATCACATAATATAGTTAATAAACAACATTTCCCACATGTCTGCTTTACATCAGCACAATTTTGGAAACATAATTTTTTTTTGTTAGGACGTTATAAGGGTTAAAAGTTGACCAGCGATTTCTCATTTTTGCAACAAAACTTGCAAAACCATTTTTTTACGGACCACCTCACACTTGAAGTGACTTTGAGGGGTCTATATGACAGAAAATGCCCAAAAGTGACACCATTTTAAAAACTGCACCCCTCAAGGTACTCAAAACCACATTCAAAAAGTTTATTAACCCTTCAGGTGCTTCACAGGAATTTTTTGAATGTTTAAAAAAATTGAACATTTAACTTTTTTTTCACAAAATTTATACTTCAGGTCCAATTTGTTTCATTTTACCAAGGGTAACAGGAGAAATTGGACCACAAAAGTCGTTGTACAATTTGTCCTGAGTACGCCGATACCCCATATGTGGGGGTAAACCACTGTTTGGGCACATGGCAGAGCTCGGAAGGGAAGGAGCGCCATTTGACTTTTCAATGCAAGATTTGCTGGAATTGAGATCGGAGCCCATGTCACGATTGGAGAGCCCCTGATGTGCCTAAACAGTGGAAACCCCCACAAGTGACACCATTTTGGAAAGTAGACCCCCTAAGGAACTAATCTAGATGTGTGGTGAGCACTTTGAACCTCCAAGTGCTTCACAGAAGTTTATAATGTAGAGCCGTAAAAAAAAATTTATATTAATTTTCACAAAAAATGATCTTTTTGCCCCAAATTTTTTATTTTCCCAAGGGTAAAAGGATAAATTGGACCCCAAAAGTTGTTGTGCAATTTGTCCTGAGTACGTCGATACTTCATATATGGGGATAAACCACTGTTTGAGCGCATGGCAGAGCTCGGAAGGGAAAGAGTGCCATTTGACTTTTCAATGCAAAATTGGCTGGAATTGAGATAGGACGCCATGTCGCATTTGGAGAGCCCCTGACGTGCCTTAACAGTGGAAACCCCCCACAAGTGACCCCATTTTGGAAAGAAGACCCCCTAAGGAACTTATCTAGATGTGTGGTGAGCACTTTTAACCCCCAATTGTTTCACTAAAGTTTAGAATGTAGCATTGTGAAAATTAAAAAATCATTTTTTCTTTCCACAAAATGATGTTTTAGCCCGCAATTTTTTTTCCCCAAGGGTAACAGGAGAAATTGGACCACAAATGTTATTGTCCAATTTGTCCTGAGTACGCTGATACCCCACATGTGGGGGGGAACCACCGTTTGAGTGCATGGCAGAGCTCGGAAGGGAAGGAGCACCGTTTGAAATGCAGACTTAGATGGAATGGACTGCAGGTGTCATGTTGCATTTGCAGAGCCCCTGATGTACCTAAACAGTAGAAACCCACCACAAGTGACCCCATATTGGAAACTAGACCCCCCAAGGAACTTATCTAGATGTGTTGTGAGAGCTTTGAACCAACATGTGTTTCACTACAGTTTATAACGCAGAGCCGTGAAAATAAAAAATATTTTTTTTTCCACGAAAATGATATTTTATCCCCTATGTTTTTATTTTCCCAAGGGTAACAGGAGAAATTGCACCCCAAAAGTTGTTGTCCAACTTGTCCTGAGAACGCTGATACCCCATATGTTGGGGGGAACCACTGTTTGGGTGCACGGCAGAGCTCGAAAGGGAAGGAGCGCCATTTGAAATGCAGACTTAGATGGAATGGTCTGCAGGCGTCATGTTGCATTTGCAGAGTCCCTGATGTACCTAAACAGTAAGAAACCCCCCACAAGTGACCCCATATTGGAAACTAGACCCCCAAAGGAACTTATCTAGATGTGTTGTGAGAGCTTTGAACCAACAAGTGTTTCACTACAGTTTATAACGCAGAGCCGTGAAAATAAAAAATATTTTTTTTTCCACGAAAATGATATTTTATCCCCTATGTTTTTATTTTCCCAAGGGTAACAGGACAAATTGGACCCCAAAAGTTGTTGTCCAACTTGTCCTGAGAACGCTGATACCCCATATGTTGGGGGGAACCACTGTTTGGGCACACAGGAGAACTCGGAAGGGAAGGAGCCCTGTTTTACTTTTTCAAAGCAGAATTGGCTGGAATTGAGATCGGACGCCATGTCGTGTTTGGAGAGCCCCTGATGTGCCTAAACAGTGGAAACCCCCAATTATAACTGAAACCCTAACCCCAACCCTAACCCTAACCCTAACCCTAGCCCTAGCCCTAACCCTAACCCTAGCCCTAACCCTAGCCCTAATCCTAACCCTAGCCCTAACCCTAGCCCTAACCCTAGCACTAATGGGAAAATGGAAATAAATACATTTTTTTACATTTTATTATTTTTCCCTAACTAAGGGGGTGATGAAGGGGGGTTTGATTTACTTTTATAGCGTTTTTTTGGCGGATTTTTATGATTGGTAGCTGTCACACACTAAAAGACGCTTTTTATTGCAAAAAATAGTTTTTGCATCACCACATTTTGAGAGCTATAATTTATCCATATTTTGGCCCACAGAGTCATATGAGGTCTTGTTTTTTGCGGGACGAGTTGACGTTTTTATTGGTAACATTTTCGGGCAGATGACATTTTTTGATCGCTTTTTATTCCGATTTTTGGGAGGCGGAATGAACAAAAACCAGCTATTCCTGAATTTCTTTTAGGGGGGGCGTTTATACCGTTCCACGTGTGGTAAAATGGATAAAGCAGTTTTATTCTTCGGGTCAGTACAATTACAGCGATACCTCATTTATGTAATTTTTTTTATGTTTTGGCGCTTTTACACAATAAAAACTATTTTATATAAAAAAATAATTGTTTTTGCATCGCATTATTCTGAGAGCTATAACTTTTTTATTTTTCTGCTGATGATGCTGTATGGTGGCTTTTTTTTTGTGGGACAAGATGACGTTTTCAGCGGTACCATGGTTATTTATATCCGTCGTTTTGATCGCGTGTTATTCCACTTTTTGTTCGCCTGTATGATAATAAAGCGTTGTTTTTTGCCTTGTTTTTTTTTTTTTTTTTTTGCGGTGTTCACTGAAGGGGTTAACTAGTGGGATAGTTTTATAGAGCGGGTCGTTACGGATGCGGCGATAGCAAATATGTGTACATTTATTGTTTTTTTTTTTTTTTACATAAATAAATGGATTTATTGGGAAATGTTTTTTTTTTTTTATTTGGGGATTTTTTTTAATTTTTTTTTACACATTCAATTTTTTTTTTTTTTTACTTTCTAACATTGTCCCAGGGTGGGACATCTCTGTATTAGATCAGATCGTTGATCTGACACTGTGCATAGCACACTGTCAGATCAACGATCTGACAGGCAGCTTAGCTGGCTTTCCAGCGCCTGCTCTCAGCAGGCGCCGGCTAGCCAGGTCACTTCATGACCCGGAAGGAGTCCGGCGGCCATCTTGGATCCGGGGACTCCTTCCGGGTCACCGGAGCAACGCGATCTCATTGCGTTGCTCCGGTGGGAGAGCGCAGGGAGCCCCCGTCCCTGCGCGATCCCCCTCTATGCCGCTGTCACTACTGACAGCGGCATCAGAGGGGTTAAATGCCCGCGATCGGCGATAGCGCCGATCGTGGGCATTGCTGCGGGGTGTCAGCTGTCATATACAGCTGACACCCGCACCCGATCACCGCGGCGCTCAGCGCGAGACCGCGGTGATCGGTGCGCCGTACTAGTACTGCTGCTGGCACTAATGCAGTGCCGGCAGCGCAGTACTAGTACGGCGCATGTCACGAAGGGGTTAACTATTTTTCCTATTTTTAATGTTTTCAGCACTGCAGTAATACAACACAATCAGATTTAGGCCCTTCTATCCACCTCTGTAATGATGAGCTGTACACTTAGGACTTCCTTTCCCATGACTGAAAAATCCTAAAATGGCTGCTGCTTCCTTTCCCTTATCCTTTAAAGTTCCTGTGATTGGCTGAGCTAGAATATGTGATGTGATACCTGGAAATGAATTTAACATAAAAACTTGACTTATTGACTTAAAGGGGCATTCCCATCTCCAAGATCCTATCCCAATATGTAGTAGGTGTAATAATAATAATATTAGCAAATTCCGCCAACTAGAAATGTAGTATGGTTCTTCTGATTCACTATGTTGCTTACCCCCTGTGTGCAGGCATTGCAAGACCGTAGGTATCTATGGCTATGACCACTAACAGCTAACTATCTGTCACTATATGAGTGGTCGTAACCATTCGGCTTTAGCAGTAAGACAATAATTATTTTTTCTGATTACACATATCCTTTATATTGCCCACATCCACAGCACAAAATATTTTCAGATTTTAAATGAAATACCTTTGATGTAGATGGGAATACGAGCTGCATGTCAGACCTTATTAGTCAACATCAATACTTGACGTCATTAGTGCTTTTGTTGCTGAATGGATGAGAACGCCTGCAGCTAAATTTCAAAATCTAATGGAAAGACCTCCCAAGAGACTGGGAGCTGCAATAGAAGCAAAGGGGGATACGCTTCATTTTAAGGCCTATGACTTTTAAGTCAGATGTTCAAAGAGCACATTTGGGCCGTTTTCTGTCTATGTTGTGCAGCATTGCCTAGCTCATCCATAGGCATCATCTTATTTCAATATGCTTCTTAAAAATATAGATGAATCCATATGAAAATGTGGACATGAAACACAAAGGACAGCCAAATGAATGAGGAGATGGAAAAAATATATACATACACGTATTGTGAATGGTGTTTGTGCTCTGGAATGAGCCTGATTTATATTCCTAGTAAGGAGTTGGGAAAGTTTTACAATGAACTTTGCACACAGCAGCATACGTTCGCATTCTTGTCTATGTATTTTACAGCACCTCCGATTTCTCAGCCCAGAAGAATGAATGTACATTACAATACAGCTGCCCAGCCATTGTCCTGTGTTGTGTATTACATTCATTTCCTGCCTACTCAAAACAGAATTGTTAATTTGTGTGAGATGTGTTCTTGAACAGCTAATCATCAGCTGCGCTGCTCACATCTGCTCCATACTAGACACAGTATATACTCGTCCTATACTGCACTCATCTTGGCCCCATCTCCTGACAACCTAGATATCAACAAATGTTGAAATGTACTTTATAGGACAAGACCAACCAAAATGCATCATGCAAAAACAAAAAGGAGGCAACATAGTATGTCTGATTCTCCTTATGTGATGTACTCTTATGTTATTCAGAGTGAGCCTACATCCCAAAATGTAACACTTTGTGAGCACTCATACTAATGACATGCTGAAGGAAGTTGCTTACCTAAAAAGTTATTTCCACCATTGAAATTTGTTGGGAATGGATGATAATTTTCATTGTTGGGCATAACACTACATGGAAAGTTAATACCTCCAACACAATACCACCAGAAGAGTCGAACTAAAGAGTGGGCATAGAGGCAGCTTGTTGTTGGCCTCAGTGTCATAAAGGATGCAATAGCCACTCTTCCACACCACACTATTGTGACATTAAAAGGGGTGGAAACACTTCCATATTGGCTTGCATGATGCTACCAATTTGGTAAAGTCACCGAGGTAAGAAAGAGCACTGCCTTGTAGTGGCATAGTTGAGCTGCTTGATGTTGCACCACAATTGAGCAGAAGCAGGAGAACTGAAGGGCGTGTCAACCATTTTGTATTAATGGGGATGCGATCACCTACCATCTTGGAGTGTGTGCAGTTCAGGACCAATTTAGATAGTGCCTCAAAATGTCTGGTGAAAGCCTGCAAAAAAGGGTGTGCTCTCGCCAAGAAGCAAGGTGAAGAGAAGTCTTGAGTCAGTTTCTGTAGTTCTCATGGCCATGAAAATGGCAGAAACTGAAGAAACTCTGAGTGGTTGTCTCTCACCCTGTAGGTGTTGCCACTAAAGATCAGATCCTTCAGAGACCAATGAGGATTACAGAAATATCCACAGCAACAACCCAATATGAGTTTAAACTAGGCACGTGGCCTTGTAGAGGACATGGTCCCTACATAATCATACCTTTTGCCTTTAATTGTTACCTCCATTTACCATAAAATGTTCTATGTAGTCATTTTACCTAATCAACAAGCATTTTGTTTGATTGTTGGGTGACTGTCAACCTGTCTACATAGGCCATTAATCAGGAAGGGGCAAAACTAAATACCGTATTTTCCGGCGTATAAGACGACTGGGCGTATAAGACGGCCCCCTTAACTTTTCCAGTTAAAATATAAAATCTTCTTAAAAGTCGGGGGTGGTCTTATACGCTGTATGTCGTCTTATAGGGCCGGTGACTAATGTGCCTTTTTGGGGGGGAGTGATCCCGATGACGGAGGGGGCGTCTCACAGGAAAGTGTGAGTGGAGTATGCCCCATTATTTCACATTGTAGCTGCAGCCAGCATCAGCGTGGGGTGCTGGGGAGTGGCGGCGGCTGCTCCTCTTTGTGCCGTGTGGGTGCTGTGGGGCGGCGGCTCCTCTTCGTGCAGCGTCGGGGCTCTGTGCTGTGGGGTGGCAGCAGCGGCGTATCTTAACGCAGAGTCAGTCGGGGCTCCTCCGGCATCTCCTGAAAGCCCGGAGGCGCCGGCAGCTCCATTGCTGCGAAGTGGTGGCCTCCGGGAAAATGGCCGCTGGGGGCGGCGCATGCTCAGATTCAGATCTCGTCTTCCTGTCAAACCAATCTAATCAGTTTTTATGAAGTAAGCTATAGACTGGACCAAGGTGAGTCATTGGACATGGTTTTTTTTAATTTTTCCAAAGCGTTTGATACCGTGCCACACAAGAAGTTGGGACACAAAATGAGCATGCTGGATCTGGGGAAAATGTGTGTAAATGGGTAAGTAACTGGCTTAGTGATAGAAAACAGAGGGTGGTTAGGGCATGTTAGGTTAGGCTATGGGTTGAACTAGATGGACTTATGGTCTTCCTTCAACCTTAACCCCTTCATGACCTTGGGATTTTTCGTTTTTCCATGTTCGTTTTTCACTCCCCTCCTTCACGGAGCCATAACTTTTTTATTTTTCTGTCAATTTGGCCATGTGAGGGCTCATTTTTTGTGGGACGAGTTGTACTTTTGAAAGACATCATTGGTTTTAGCATGTCGTGTCCTAGAAAACGGGAAAAAAATTCCAAATGCAGTGAAATTGCAAAAAAAGTGCAGTCCCACACTTGTTTTTTGTTTGGCTTTTTTGCTAGGTTCACTAAATGCTAAAACTGACCTGAGAGTATGATTCTCCAGGTCATTACGAGTTCATAGACACCTAACATGACTAGGTTATTTTTTACCTAAGTGGTTAAAAAAAATTCCAAACTTTGCTAAAAAAAAATAAAAATTGCGCCATATTCCGATACTCGTAGCGTCTTCATTTTTCATGATCTGGGGTTGGTTGAGGGCTTATTTTTTGCATGCTGACCTGGCGTTTTTAAGGATAGCATAATGGTGCAGATACGATCTTTTGATCGCCCGTTATTACATTTTAATGCAATGTCGCGGCGACCAAAAAAAGTAATTCTGGCGTTTCAAATTTTTTTCTCGCTACGCTGTTTAGCGATCAGGTTAATGCTTTTTTTTATTGATAGATTGGACAACTCTGAACGCGGTGATACCAAATATGTGTAGGTTTGATTTTTTTAATTGATTTATTTTGATTGGGGCGAAAGGGGGGTGATTTAAATTTTTATATTTTTTTCACATTTGTTTTAACTTTTTTTTAATTTTTTGCCATGCTTCAATAGCCTCCATGGGAGGCTAGAAGCAGGCACAGCACAATCGGCTCTGCTACATAGCAGCGATCTGCTGTTCGCTGCTATGTAGCAGAAAATCAGGTGTGCTGTGAGCGCCGACCACAGGGTGGCGCTCACAGCTGCCGGGGATCTGTAACCATAGAGGTCTCAAGGACCTCTATGGTTACAAAACTGAAGCATCGCCGACCTCTGATCATGTGACGGGGGTCGGCGATGCCGTCATTTCCGGCCGCCCGGCCGGATGCGGTAGTTAAATGCCGCTCTCTGCTTTTGACAGCGGCATTTAACTAGTTAATAGGTGCGGGCAGATCGCGATTCTGCCCGCGCCTATTGCGGGCACATGTCAGCTGTTCAAAACAGCTGACATGTTCCGGCTTTGATGCGGGCTCACCGCCAGAGCCCGCATCAAAGAGGGGCTTCTGACCTCGGACGTACTATCCCGTCCGAGGTCAGAAAGGGGTTAATAACTATGTAACTATGTTATAAATTGTATATTCTCTAACTGGGTCGCTGTGACCAGTGGGGTACCGCATTGGTCGGTGTTGGAACCTCTTCTCTTCAACATATTCATTAATGATCTGTTAGAAGGTTTACACAGTAAAATATCGATATTTGCAGATGATACAAAACTATGTAAAGCAGTCAATACAAGAGAATATAGTATTCTGCTACAGATGGATCTCGATAAGTTGGAAACTTGGGCGAGAGATGGCAGATGCGGTTTAACAGTGATGAATGTAAGGTTATACACATGGGAAGAAGAAATCAATGTCACCATTACACACTGAATGGGGAAACCACTGGGTAAATCTGACAGGGAGAAGGACTTGGGGATCCTAGTTAATGAAAAACTTACCTGGAGCAGCCAGTGCCAGGCAGCGGCTGCCAAGGCAAACAGGATTATGGGGTGCATTAAAAGAGGTCTGGATACACATGATGAGAGCATTATACTGCCTCTGTACAAATCCCTGGTTAGACTGCACATAAAGTACTGTGTACAGTTTTGGGCACCGGTACTCAGGAAGGATATAATGGAACTAGAGAGAGTACAAAGGAGGGCAACAAAATAATAAAGGGGATGGGGGACCTCCAATACTCAGAGAGATTAGCAAAATTAGGATTATTTAGTCTAGAAAAAAAGACGACAGAGGGGCAATCTAATAACCATGTATAAGTATATAAGGGGACAAAACAATTATCTCTCCGGGGATCTGTTTATACCAAGGAAGGTGATGGTCACAAGGGGGCATTCTCTGCGTCTGGAGGAGAGAAGGTTTTTCCACCAACATAGCAGAGGATTCTTTACTGTTAGGGCAGTGTGAATCTGGAATTTCTTACCTGCGGCAAACTCAGTAGAGGGGTTCAAGAGAAGCCAGGATGTCTTTCTGGAGCGTAACAATATTGTATCTTACAGTTATTAGGGTCTTTAGAAGGACGGAGATCTGGGGATTTATTCTGACGGAACATAGGCTGAACTGGATGGACAAATGTCTTTTTTAGGCCTTGCTAACTATGTTACTGAGCTGTGAGTTCCACTCTCATATCCATATTCCCTCCAATATGGAAGCAACATTTCCTGATTGGGTTCCCACATGATTGGCCGCGGTAAGGGTGGGGTAAATGATACCTTTTCTCACCCCTGATGAAGTCACAATAGTGTCGGGTGTACAGGAGGCGGCATCCTGGCTCACACCTGAGGATTGCACCATGTGCAGGTTGTTCTGTGAGCATGTCTAACTTGCCCATAACCTTGGTTGGTAAAGTATTTAACAGGCTATTACCTGTTGGGAGTCTGGGACCATTTGGACATGTCTTATTTGACCTGAGCCTGCATTATTGATGTTAGGGGGCTTTTTCTATAGTCTCAGGATTTATGGTAATTTCCATCACAAAAGATGTAAATATTAGTGTAATTTTTGATGGAGACTTAATAATATTTCATCTTTACATCCCTATGTGCTCTCCACTTTGCATTTGGTGCCAATTCTGAATATTCCTGTGCAGTGGCGTAGGAAGAAGGGTGCGGGGGGGCGGGCCGCCCCGGGCGGCACAATGCAGGGGGAGGGCATCTAGCCCTGCTGGCACAAGCATCTTTTCAGGCAGTGCAGGCACATCGGGGTTAAGAACGCAGCCAGCGTGACATTGTTTGTGGGCGGAGAGTTCTCCTGCTCTGCTCTCCCGCCCGCCCCTCGCTGGCTGCTGAACTTATCAGGACAGGCAGATTCCGGAGGAGCTCCTTGCCACCCTGAGGTATTCTGACAGTCTGGGTGACCTGGGGCGGCCACAGCTGATATACTGTATATTATATACTTCAGCAGCCACCCAGGCCCCCAGCACCTGTCCTGTATATGTATATACTGTATCTGTACAGCCTGTATGACAGTATATATAATATATATACAGGACAGGTGCTGGGGGCCTGGGCGGCTGCTGAAGTATATACACTGCACAGTACCACTGCCCTGTATATATACACTGCACAGTACCACTGCCCTGTATATATACACTGCACAGTACCACTGCCCTGTATATATACACTGCACTGTACCACTGCCCTGTATATATACACTGCACAGTACCACTGCCCTGTATATATACACTGCACAGTACCACTGCCCTGTATATATACACTGCACAGTACCACTGCCCTGTATATATACACTGCACAGTACCACTGCCCTGTATATATACACTGCACAGTACCACTGCCCTGTATATATACACTGCACAGTACCACTGCCCTGTATATATACACTGCACAGTACCACTGCCCTGTATATATACACTGCACAGTACCACTGCCCTGTATATATACACTGCACAGTACCACTGCCCTGTATATATACACTGCACAGTACCACTGCCCTGTATATATACACTGCACAGTACCACTGCCCTGTATATATACACTGCACTGTACCACTGCCCTGTATATATACACTGCACAGTACCACTGCCCTGTATATATACACTGCACAGTACCACTGCCCTGTATATATACACTGCACAGTACCACTGCCCTGTATATATACACTGCACAGTACCACTGCCCTGTATATATACACTGCACAGTACCGCTCCTCCTGTCCTGTATATATACACTGCACAGTACCACTGCCCTGTATATATACACTGCACAGTACCACTGCCCTGTATATATACACTGCACAGTACTGCTCCTCCTGTCCTGTATATATACACTGCACAGTACCGCTCCTCCTGTATATATACACTGCACAGTACTGCTCCTCCTGTCCTGTATATATACACTGCACAGTACTGCTCCTCCTGTCCTGTATATATACAATGCACAGTACCGCTTCTCCTGTCCTGTATATATACACTGCACAGTACCACTCCTCCTGTCCTGTATATATACAATGCACAGTACCACTCCTCCTGTCCTGTATATATACACTGCACAGCACCATCACTCCCCTGTATATATACACTGCACAGTACCACTGCCCTGTATATATACACTGCACAGTACTGCTCCTCCTGTCCTGTATATATACACTGCACAGTACCGCTCCTCCTGTATATATACACTGCACAGTACTGCTCCTCCTGTCCTGTATATATACACTGCACAGTACTGCTCCTCCTGTCCTGTATATATACAATGCACAGTACCGCTTCTCCTGTCCTGTATATATACACTGCACAGTACCACTCCTCCTGTCCTGTATATATACACTGCACAGTACCACTCCTCCTGTCCTGTATATATACACTGCACAGTACCATCACTCCCCTGTATATATACACTGCACAGTACCATCACTCCCCTGTATATATACAATGCACAGTACCACTCCCCTCTATATATACTCCGCACAGTACCTCTCCCCTGTATATATACACCGCACAGTACCACTCCTCCTATCCTGTATATATACACTGTAGAATTTGCAATAGCTGTCACTCATGTTAGAAGTGAAATCTGGCATTGGACTATACCTAGATTTCTCTGCCGTATCTGGGCATCATGAATCGTGGTATGTGTTAAAGGGGCCCACTGAGACTCTTTTGCCCGGGGCCCTCAAAAACCTGGAGCCAGCCCTGGGGGTGGGTCACCGGGCCGCGGCCGGCGCTGCAGCTGTTTAACGCTATTGATGCGCCCGCACGTCAATAGTTAACAGCCGCCAGCCAATCTGAGGCTGGCAGCTGACGTCAGTCCCAGTGTGCATGTCGCCGGCGTCTGACATCATTGTCAGTCGCCGGCGAGTGCACGTTTCAGCTGTGTGGAGAGCAGGAGCGCGGTCAGGTAAGCAGAACTTGTTTTTTTTTGCAGTCCCGATCATGTGATGGTAACATTCACCGGCGAAACAATTTAACTTCTCCATCTGAGGTCTTATTCCTGCTGGGGGGGGGGGAGGGCGCCAAGCTCGGGCAGCATACAAGAATATGTGATCTTTCTTCTCTGTCTTATGGTATCTCTAACATGGTAGTGGCAAATATGGGGGATTAATCTGAAACGAATTGCAAGTTATTTGGAATTACAAGCTTGAAAAAATTGGCCTGAACTTCATTCGCATAGAGTCAATCACTATTGCTAAGCAAGTTTCCAAACATAAATGAATTGTTGCTAGAAAACAATAGACGGAATATATTATTATGTATATTTTGTAAACTTTTTTATTACTATATCATCTATCTATTCATCCATCCATCCATCAAGAGACACAATAATACATGTACCGTATTTTTCGGACTACAAGACGCACTTTTTCCCCCCCAAAAAATGGGGGGAAATGGGGGGTGCGTCTAATAGTCGAAATGCAGGCTTACCGTGGGGGCAGAGGTGCGGCGGCAGAGGTGCGGCGGCAGAGGAGGCGCAGTAAGCGGGGTCCCTTTCTCCGGTGAGGTGATGCAGCAGCCCGGTAAGCAGGAGAGCCGGGTGAATCCTGTTGTTAGCGGTGGTGGCGGCCATTTTCCTGATGCCGCGCGTGCGCAGATGGAGCCGCCGCGATCTGCACACGCGCTGCCTCCCGCGGCCATTTTCCTGAAGCCCCGGGAAGCAGAGCGCTCCATCTGCGCACGCGCGGCCTCAGGAAAATGGCCACTACCACCGCTAACAACAGGATTCACCCGGCTCTCCTGCTTACCGGGCTGCTGCATCACCTCACCGGAGAAAGGGACCCCGCTTACTGCGCCTCCTCTGCCGCTGCACCTCTGCCACCGCACCTCTTCTGCCACCGGAAGCCTGCATGGTAAGCCTGGGACCCCTCTCATGCCATACCTCTCACTGCACCTCCTGATCCCAGCACCTCCTGATCCCAGCACCTCCTGATCCCAGCACCTTCTCATCCCAGCACCTCCTGATCCCAGCACCTCCTGATCCCAGCACTTTCTCATCCCAGCACCTCCTGATCCCAGCACCTTCTCATCCAAGCACCTCCTGATCCCAGCACCTTCTCATCCCAGCACCTCCTGATCCCAGCACCTCCTGATCCCAGCACCTCCTGATCCCAGCACCTCCTGATCCCAGCACCTTCTCATCCCAGCACCTCCTGATCCCAGCACCTCCTCATCCCAGCACCTACTCATCCCAGCATCACCCCACCTCTGCCGACACCTTGCCTCCTGTGACCCTGCTCTGCCACCACCAGCCCTCAGGTAAGATGCTGTAAATTCGGACAATAAGACGGACCCCCATCTTATAAAAAATCTTTTTTTCTGCAATTTTCACCCCAAATGTGGGGTGTGCCTTATGGTCCGGTGCGTCTTATAGTCCGAAAAATACGGTAGGTAAATATTTAACTGAGATGCATAAAATACATTACATTGTAACTAGATGACGTTTCATGTGCACTTCTGTGCCTTTTCATATTCATGGGCTACAATATCATGACAAAACTGTGCTATCAGTATGACTGATGCCAGCAATGCTTTATAATGACTCTAGTAAGTGAATACCACCAGTGCCTGCCTTGGAGTATTTATTTTCTGTAAGGAAAGAAAATAAGGTTTTTGTTCATGAGTTGCACATATCCAATTATAATATTTGATAAGAGATTGATATTCTACTGGCTGCTCTTTCTTACTAAATGAATAAAAAAATATATACAAATTGAAATTATAATTGCAAAGCCATATCCTCAGGATAGTATTGGTGAATCAGCAATGTATCTTCCACAAACTAAAGTTATAGCAGCAACTAAAGTGTTAAAAAGGGTCCAACCAAAAAGCTGGGTCCCTGTCGCCTGGGGGATACAATTTTCAGAATGTAACATGCTGCCTGTAATGAGCGCATAGCTCAGCTTGCAAGTCCATTTGCTAGTTTAATAAAAATGGAAATTCCTGATGGTTCCTATTTGCCATTTTACATTTAAGGCAACATTAAATCCTGTTCTGTTTAGTGTTTTTTTTTTCATTTAAGGTAAGTAATATCAACTTAGAATTCATGAGGAATACATCTGTGGTGGCATAAAGAATATATAGTGCCTTCTTTAATGTACATTGGTCTTCCTCGTCCAGATTTATTGAATCATATCAGCAAAAGTGAGATGAAAAGGACTTTTACATATCAGAAAAGAGGTGACTTATTTTCTTTTTGTTGGGTTTGAAGAAAGTCTGTTGCAATACTGGCCTGAAAAAATGTTCAGAAAAAACTAAACAGAATCTTTCTATTCATTTCTATGAAAAAGAAAAGACTTGCTGGGCATATGTGCAGGCTCTTTGAGCGTCATTTAACCCCTTCCTGACATGTGCCGCACTAGTACTGTGCTGTGCGGGAACAGCAGTATTTGTACGGTGCACTGATCGCGTGACCTCATGCTGAGCGCCGTGGCAATCGCGTGCGGGTGTCAGTTATAGCACTGATCACAGGCATTTAACCCCTTTGATGCCGCTGTCAGTTTTGATAATGACATAGAGGGGCATCACGCAGGGAGGGGGGGCTCCCAGCATGCTTCCATCAGGACAACATGATGCGATTGCGTTGTCCTGATGGTCTCCATGGAGACCCACGTTTCCAAGATGGCCGCGGGGTCCTTCCGGGTTCTGCAGGGAAGGTGGCTTCCAGAGTAACTCTGCTGCCTTATTATTGTGAATGGATCCATTGGGGGTTTCATCTGTTACGCCTTTTGGAGATTTAGATGGAAACTCTGATGTAAGTGCTTAGCATAGAGTGCCGGATAAATTTGATCATAAAATGCTATGTAAAATATTCCCAATAAAAGCTTCAACTCAATCCACAAAAAAGCAAGGCCTCACTCAAGTCCGTCATCTGTTAATGGAAATATAGGGGCTTCCACGTTACTGGTAGCACAAAGACTCTGGAAAAGCTAAATGGCTCCTCACCCCAAAAGAAATTCAGCAAATTATCCGCCCCCAAATTCAAATGCCCCCTTCCCTTCTGGGTCCCATTGTACCTAAACCACATTTAGCGCCCCCATGTTTGTCATTTCTGTAGTGATGAGAGCCATCTTAATTTACAGGTGCATGTTTCCAGAAGAATGAGGTGGGCATAATGTACTGATCACTACAACAGCAGATTAGCAATGTTACTCACCAACATCCATTGCTGCTTGTTTCTGGAAAACACCCATGGAGTCAAAATCGTCACTACATCTGTAGATAAATTCCTAAAGGGTTATAATTTCCAAAATGGGGTCACTTGGAGGGGATTCTGCTTTTCTAGCACGTAGGTGCTCTTTATATGGAATCCGCAAACTATTCTAGGAAAATCTGTATTCCTCTGTCCCTCCCGAGTCTCTCCATATCGCTAAGTAGTACTGCACAGCCACATATGGGGTATTGCCACGTTCAGTAGAAATTGTGGGACACATTTTGGTGCCATTTTTACCCATTTCCCAGTATGAAAATGTAAAACGTGGGGCTAACACACAATCTTGGTGGTAAAAATATAAATTATTTTTTCTTCCCTTCTGAACTTTGCACTGTGCCTCAAAAGTAGCTTCCGGTGACACATGGGCTATCGGTAAACTCAAGAGAAATTGCACAACAAATTTTTGGGGTCCACTTTCTTCTGTTACCCTTATGAAAATACAAAATTTGGAGCTAAAAAAGATTTTTGCGGGAAATATGTGATTTTTTTTATTTTGACGGCTTAACATAAACTTCTGTGAAGCATCTGGGGCTCAAGGTGTTCAATTCACATCTAGATAAGTTCCCAAAAGGGTTTAGTTTCCAAAATATTGTCACTTTTTGAGGGTTTCCACTGTTTAGGCACATCAGAGGCTCTCCAAACATGACATGGCATCTGCTAATTACTCCAGCAAATTTTACATTCAAAAAGTCAAATGGCGCTTCTTCCCTTCCGAGCTTTGCCGTGTGCCCAAACAGTAGATTTCCCCCAACATATGGGGTATCGGCATGCTCTGGAGAAATTGCACAACAAATTTTATGGTCCATTTTCTCCTGTTACTCTTGCAAAAGTAAAAAAAAAAAAAAAAAGATCTAAAGGAAAAAGAAAAGTAAATGTTTATTTTTTCCTTCCACATTCCAAAAATTCCTGTGAAGCACCTGAAGGATTAATAAACTTCTTGAATGTGGTTTTGAGTACCTTGACAGGTGCAGTTTCTAGAATGGTGTCACTTTTGGATATTTTCTGTCATATAGGCCCCTCAAAGTCACTTCAATTGTAAGATGGTCCTAAAAATGGTTTTGTAAATTTTGTTAAAAAAATTCTAAATCGCTGGTCAACTTTTAACCCTTATAACTTCCTAACCAAAAAAAAAGTATGCTTCAGAAATTGTGCTGATATAAAGTAGACATGTGGAAAATTTTATTTATAAACTATTTTGTGTGACATGACTCTTTGATTTAAGGGCATAAAAATTGCTCAAGATGCTCAACACTTTACAATAGAACTCAACGAGAAGGCTAAAACTAACCATTGAAAATGCCCGTACGTCTTTTTGAGCGTTTTTTCAGTGTTTAAAAAAAAAATAGAATTTTTTTCATTGTTTACTGGATTTCTAAATTGTCCAGAAAATATCAGTAAAAAAAAAACTCTTAACCCCTTCCCGACCTTTGACGCCACGTAGGCGTCATGAAAGTCGGTGCCATTCCGACCCATGACGCCTATGCGGCATCATGGAAAGATCGCGTCCCTGCAGATCGGGTGAAAGGGTTAACTCCCATTTCACCCGATCTGCAGGGACAGGGGGAGTGGTAGTTTAGCCCAGGGGGGGTGGCTTCACCCCCTCGTGGCTACGATCGCTCTGATTGGCTGTTGAAAGTGAAACTGCCAATCAGAGCGATTTGTAATATTTCACCCATTATAACGGGTGAAATATTACAATCCAGCCATGGCCGATGCTGAAATATCATCGGCCATGGCTGGAAATACTAGTGTGCCCCCACCCCACCCCTCCGATCGCCCCCCCAGCCCTCCGATCTGGCCGGTACACTGCTCCGGCTCCCCTCCGTCCAGTGCTCCGCTCCCCCCCGTGCTCTTGTCCGCTCCCCCCGTGCTCCAATCACCCCCCCGTGCTCCAATCACCCCCCTGCACTCCGATCCACCCCCCCCGGTGCTCCGTTCCACCCCCCCGTGCTCCATTCCAGCCCCCCCGTGCTCCGTTCCACGCCCCCCGTGCTCCGTTCCACCCCTCCCGCACTCCGATTCCTCCCCCCGTGCTCCGATCCCCCCCCCCGTGGTCCCCTCCCACCCCATCATACTTACCGATCCAGCCGGGGTCCCGTCCGTCTTCTCCCTGGGCGCCGCCATCTTCCAAAATGGCGGGCGCATGCACAGTGCGCCCGCCGAATCTGCCGGCCGGCAGATTCGTTCCAAAGTGCATTTTGATCACTGAGATATAATCTATCTCAGTGATCAAAATAAAAAAAATAATAAATGACCCCCCCCCTTTGTCACCCCCATAGGTAGGGACAATAAAAAAATAAAGAAATTTTTTTTTTCCACTAATGTTAGAATAGGGTTAGTGTTAGGGGTAGGGTTAGGGGTAGGGTTAGGGTTAGGGGTAGGGTTAGGGCTAGGGTTAGGGTTAGGGCTAGGGGTAGGGTTAGGGTTAGGACTAGGGGTAGGGGTAGGGGTAGGGTTAGGGTTAGGGCTAGGGGTAGGGGTAGGGTTAGGGTTAGGGTTTCGGTATGTGCACACGTATTCTGGTCCTCTGCGGATTTTTCCGCTGCGGATTTGATAAATCCGCAGTGCTAAACCGCTGCGGATTTATGGCGGATTTACCGCGGTTTTTCTGCGCATTTCACTGCGGTTTTACAACTGCGATTTTCTATTTGAGCAGTTGTAAAACCGCTGCGGAATCCGCACAAAGTGACATGCTGCGGAATGTAAACCGCTGCGTTTCCGTGCAGTTTTTCCGCAGCATGGGCACAGCGATTTTTGTTTCCCGTAGGTTTACATTGAACTGTAAACTCATGGGAAACTGCTGCGGATCCGCAGCGTTTTCCGCAGCGTGTGCACATACCTTTAGAATTAGGCTATGTGCACACGGTGCGGATTTGGCTGCGGATTCGCAGCAGTGTTCCATCAGGTTTACAGTACCATGTAAACATATGGAAACCAAATCCGCTGTGCCCATGGTGCAGAAAATACCACGCGGAAACGCTGCGTTGTATTTTCCGCAGCATGTCAATTCTTTGTGCGGATTCCGCAGCGTTTTACACCTGTTCCTCAATAGGAATCCGCAGGTGAAATCCGCACAAAAAACACTGGAAATCCGCGGAAAATCCGCAGGTAAAACGCAGTGCCTTTTACCCGCGGATTTTTCAAAAATGGTGCGAAAATATCTCACACGAATCCGCAACGTGGGCACATAGCCTTAGGGTTAGGGTTGGAATTAGGGTTGTGGTTATGGTTAGGGGTGTGTTGGGGTTAGGGTTGTGGTTAGGGGTGTGTTGCGGTTAGGGTTGTGTTTAGGGTTATGGCTACAGTTGGGATTAGGGTTAGGGGTGTGTTGGGGTTAGTGTTGGAGGTAGAATTGAGGGGTTACCACTGTTTAGGCACATCAGGGGTCTCCAAACGCAACATGGCGCCACCATTGATTCCAGCCAATCTCGTATTCAAAAAGTCAAATGGTGCTCCCTCACTTCCGAGCCCTGACGTGTGCCCAAACAGTGGTTTACCCCCACATATGGGGTACCAGCATACTCAGGACAAACTGCGCAACAATTTCTGGGGTCCAATTTCTCCTGTTACCCTTGTGAATCAAAAAAAATGCTTGCTAAAACATAATTTTTGAGGAAAGAAAAATGATTTTTTATTTTCACGGCTCTGCGTTGTAAACGTCTGTGAAGCACTTGGGGGTTCAAAGTGCTCACCACATATCTAGATAAGTTCCTTGGGGGGTCTAATTTCTAAAATGGGGTCACTTGTGGGGGTTTCTACTGTTTAGGCACACCAGGGGCTCTGCAAACGCAACGTGACACCCGCAGACCATTCCATCAAAGTCTGCATTTCAAAAGTCACTACTTCCCTTCTGAGCCCCGACGTGTGCCCAAACAGTGGTTTACCCCCACTCATGGGGTATCAGCGTACTCAGGAGAAACTGGACAACAACTTTTGGGGTCCAATTTCTCCTGTAACCCTTGGGAAAATAAAAAATTCTGGGCTAAATAATTATTTTTGAGGAAAGAAAACGTATTTATTATTTTCACGGCTCTGCATTATAAACTTCTATGAAGCACTTGGGGGTCAAAGTGCTCACCACACATCTAGATAAGTTCCTTTCGGGGTCTAGTTTCCAAAATGGGGTTACTTGTGGGGGGTTTCTACTGTTTAGGCACATCAGGGGCTCTGCAAACGCAACGTGACGCCCGCAGAGCATTCCATCAAAGTCTGCATTTCAAAACGTCACTACTTCAATTCCAAGCCCCGGCATGTGCCCAAACAGTAGTTTACCCCCACATATGGGGTATCACCATACTCAGGAGAAACTGGACAACAAATATTGGGGTCAAATTTCTCCTGTTACCCTTGGGAAAATTAAAAAATTCTGGGCTAAATAATTATTTTTGAGGAAAGAAAACGTATTTATTATTTTCACGGCTCTGCATTATAAACTTCTATGAAGCGCTTGGGGGTTCAAAGTGCTCACCACACATCTAGATAAGTTCCTTTCGGGGTCTAGTTTCCAAAATGCGGTCACTTGTGGGGGGTTTCTACTGGTAAGCCACATCAGGGGCTCTGCAAACGCAACGTGACGCCCACAGAGCATTCCATCAAAGTCTGCATTTCAAAACGTCACTACTTCACTTCCGAGCCTCGGCATGTGCCCAAACAGTGGTTTACCCCCACATATGGGGTATCAGCGTACTCAGGAGAAACTGGACAACAACTTTTGGGGTCCAGTTTCTTCTGTAACCCTTGGGAAAATAAAAAATTCTGGGCTAAATAATTATTTTTGAGGAAAGAAAACGTATTTATTATTTTCACGGCTCTGCATTATAAACTTCTATGAAGCACTTGGGGGTTCAAAGTGCTCACCACACATCTAGATAAGTTCCTTTGGGGGTCTAGTTTCCAAAATGGGGTCACTTGTGGGGGGTTTCTACTGTTAAGCCACATCAGGGGCTCTGCAAACGCAACGTGACGCCCACAGAGCATTCCATCAAAGTCTGCATTTCAAAACGTCACTACTTCACTTCCGAGCCCCGGCATGTGCCCAAACAGTGATTTACCCCCACATATGGGGTATCAGCGTACTCAGGAGAAACTGGACAACAACTTTTGGGGTCAAATTTCTCCTGTTACCCTTGGGAAAATAAAAAATTGCAGGCTAAAAGATCATTTTTGAGAAAATAATTTTTATTTTTTTTTCATGGCTCTGCGTTATAAACTTCTGTGAAGCACTTGGGGGTTCAAAGTCCTCACCACACATCTAGATTAGTTCCTTTGGGGGTCTAGTTTCCAAAATGGTGTCATTTCTGGGGGATCTCCAATGTTTAGGCACACAGGGGCTCTCCAAACGTGACATGGTGTCCGCTAATGATTGGAGCTAATTTTCCATTTAAAAAGCCAAATGGCGTGCCATCCCTTCCGAGCCCTGCCGTGCGCCCAAACAGTGGTTTAACCCCACATATTGGGTATCTGCGTACTCAGGACAAACAGGACAACAATATTTGGGGTCCAATTTCTCCTATTATCCTTGGCAAAATAGGAAATTCCAGGCTAAAAAATCATTTTTGAGGAAAGAAAAATTATTTTTTATTTTCATGGCTCTGCGTTATAAACTTCTGTGAAGCACCTGGGGGTTTAAAGTGCTCAATATGCATCTAGATAAGTTCCTTGGGGGGTCTAGTTTCCAAAATGGGGTCACTTGTGGGGGAGCTCCAATGTTTAGGCACACAGGGGCTCTCCAAACGCGACATGGTGTCCGCTAACAATTGGAGCTAATTTTCCATTCAAAAAGTCAAATGGCGCGCCTTCCCTTCCGAGCCCTGCCGAGTGCCCAAACAGTGGTTTACCCCCACATATGAGGTATCGACGTACTCGGGAGAAATTGCCCAACAAATTTTATGATCCATTTTACCCTACTGCCCATGTGAAAATGAAAAAATTGAGGCGAAAAGAATTTTTTTGTGAAAAAAAAGTACTTTTTCATTTTTACAGATCAATTTGTGAAGCACCTGAGGGTTTAAAGTGCTCACTAGGCATCTAAATAAGTTCCTTGGGGGGTCTAGTTTCCAAAATGGGGTCACTTGTGGGGGAGCGCCAATGTTTAGGCACACAGGAGCTCTCCAAACGCGACATGGTGTCCGCTAACGATGGAAATAATTTTTCATTCAAAAAGTCAAATGGCGCTCCTTCCCTTCCGAGCCTTACCATGTGCCCAAACAGTGGTTTACCCCCACATGTGAGGTATTGGTGTACTCAGGAGAAATTGCCCAACACATTTTAGGATCCATTTTATCCTGTTGCCCATGTGAAAATGAAAAAATTGAGGCTAAAAGAATTTTTTTGTGAAAAAAAAGTACTTTTTAATTTTTACGGATTAATTTGTGAAGCACCTGGGGGTTCAAAGTGCTCACTATGCATCTAGATAAGTTCCTTGGGGCGTCTAGTTTCCAAAATGGGGTCACTTGTGGGGGAGCTCCAATTTTTAGGCACACGGGGGCTCTCCAAACGTGACATGGTGTCCGCTAAAGAGTGGAGCCAATTTTTGATTCAAAAAGTCAAATGGCGCTCCTTCCCTTCCAAGCCCTGCCGTGCGCCCAAACAGTGGTTTACCCCCACATATGAGGTATCAGCGTACTCAGGACAAATTGGACAACAACTTTCGTGGTTCAGTTTCTCCTTTTACCATTGGGAAAATAAAAAAATTGTTGCTAAAAGATAATTTTTGTGACTAAAAAGTTAAATGTTCATTTTTTCCTTCCATGTTGCTTCTGCTGCTGTGAAGCACCTGAAGGGTTAATAAACTTCTTGAATGTGGTTTTGAGTACCTTGAGGGGTGCAGTTTTTAGAATGGTGTCACTTTTGGGTATTTTCAGCCATATAGACCCCTCAAACTGACTTCAAATGTGAGGTGGTCCCTAAAAAAAATGGTTTTGTAAATTTCGTTGTAAAAATGACAAATCGCTGGTCAAATTTTAACCCTTATAACTTCCTAACAAAAAAAAATTTTGTTTCCAAAATTGTGCTGATGTAAAGTAAACATGTGGGAAATGTTATTTATTAACTATTTTGTGTCACATATCTCTCTGGTTTAACAGAATAAAAATTCAAAATGTGAAAATTGCGAAATTTTCAAAATTTTCGCCAAATTTCCGTTTTTATCACAAATAAACGCAGAATTTATTGACCTAAATTTACCACTAACATGAAGCCCAATATGTCACGAAAAAACAGTCTCAGAACCGCTAGGATCCGTTGAAGCGTTCCTGAGTTATTACCTCATAAAGGGACACTAGTCAGAATTGCAAAAAACGGCAAGGTCTTTAAGGTCAAAATAGGCTGGGTCATGAAGGGGTTAAAAAAGGTGAAAAACTGGTAAAAAAAAGGACACTGGAGGAAAGAAGTGTTGAAAAAGCACCTGGGAAACTTACCGAAAATTACTAAAAGACGCTTCAGGATGATAAAACGCCAGGTAAAAGAAGAGATTCTTAAAATGTTTTCTACTTATAAAATTGTTTTTTTTTTATTGCCTGAAGAAAATATTCTGTGCACATACCCTTATATTTCCCAAGAAATTCATTATAATCCTTTGTGAATTTCTTTCTAATTTGAAATTTTACGATATTCAGGTCTTTCATGTTTTCATACCTGTTTACTATGAATACCTAGAAATCAGTATATAACCATGGAGTCGATTTAGTTAATGAAAAAAACACTTAGGGCCAATTGTTTTTCTTATATCATCTCATAAGTAGTGTTGAGCATTCCGATACCGCAAGTATCGGGTATCGGCCGATATTTGCGGTATCGGAATTCCGATACCGAATTCCGATACTTCCCGCGTATCGGATACCGGAATCGGAAGTTCCCAGAATTCAAACTGAACGCAGCAGCCAATGAGGAATGATTGGAAGTGTGGGCACATCCTGTTTAGCATGGTGGGCATGTAAGTACTGGCAAGGCTTGGATTGGCTGCTGAAATGATGTCACTCTGCACTATAAAAAACGCTGCCGCCATTTTGCGCTCACTCTGCTGTGATTTCAGTTAGGGACAGGACGCTGTGTTCTAACTGAGGGCCAGTTGAGATAGCTAATTGCTTTATTTTCCTTTCCAAAGGCTAATATAGCAAAACGCTGTGTGTTCTTCACTGTTCACCTTGCTCTTGCCTTGCAGCGCTGTTTTAACAGCGTTCTGCAAGGTCTCTGTGTGTGTGTGTGTGTGCAGCTCACTCTGTAGTCTGTGTGCAGCCATATACCCGGTTGTATTCAGCTCAGGGGGGGTTCACACTGCCTCACACAGTTGTCCTTTTTTGCTCTTAGTGCAGCCTGCTGCACATTTTTTCTCAAATTTCCTATTAGTGTTTTTCAACCAGTCTCCAGCTCTATTGTGGAAAAACACTACATAGGATAACCTAGAGGGGGGTTTTTGGGCCTTGCAGCGCCGTTTACGGCTGTCTGCACGGTCTCCGTGTGAGCCCAGCTCGCCCTGTAGTCTGTGTGCAGCCATAGCCGGTTGGATTCAGCTCAGGGTTCGTTACTGGCTCATACCTTGAGAAAAATTTTACTTTTTTTCAAATAGTGCAGCCTGTTTAAAATTTGAAAAAAAAAAATTCCTATTAGTGTCTTTCCACTCGTATCCAGCTAAATAGTGGAAAAACACTATATAGGATAACCTAGAGGAGGGTTTTTTGGCCTTGCAGCGCCGTTTACGGCTGTCTGCACGGTCTCCGTGTGAGCCCAGCTCGCCCTGTAGTCTGTGTGCAGCCATAGCCGGTTGGATTCAGCTCAGGGTTCGTTACTGGCTCATACCTAGAGAAAAATTTTACTTTTTTTCAAATAGTGCAGCCTGTTTAAAATTTGAAAAACAAAAATTCCTATTAGTGTCTTTCCACTCGTATCCAGCTAAATAGTGGAAAAACACTATATAGGATAACCTAGAGGAGGGTTTTTTGGCCTTGCAGCGCCGTTTACGGCTGTCTGCACGGTCTCTGTGTGAGCGCAGCTCGCCCTGTAGTCTGTGTGCAGCCATAGCCGGTTGGATTCAGCTCAGGGTGCGTTACTGCCTCATACCTTGAAAAACAATTTCCTTTTTTTCAAATAGTGCAGCCAGTTTAAAATTTGAAAAAAAAAATTCCTATTAGTGTCTTTCCACTCGTATCCAGCTAAATAGTGGAAAAACACTATATAGGATAACCTAGAGGAGGTTTTTTTGGCCTTGCAGCGCCGTTTACGGCTGTCTGCACGGTCTCCGTGTGAGCCCAGCTCGCCCTGTAGTCTGTGTGCAGCCATAGCCGGTTGGATTCAGCTCAGGGTTCGTTACTGCCTCATACCTTGAGAAAAATTTTACTTTCTTTCAAATAGTGCAGCCTGTTTAAAATTTGAAAAAAAAAATTCCTATTAGTGTCTTTCCACTCGTATCCAGCTAAATAGTGGAAAAACACTATATAGGATAACCGAGAGGAGGGTTTTTTGGCCTTGCAGCGCCGTTTACGGCTGTCTACACGGTCTCCGTGTGATTTAAACTAGCTCTGTAGCCCGATCTGCACCAAAAAAAAAGTTAAGTTCACCAAACACAACTTAACACTTGTGTAGGCCACATTTGAAAAATAATAAAGTTTAGTCCACAATTTACAACATTAGTGTTTCTTACACCTGTTAGGAGGAGCATTGCAGGAATAAGCACACTAAGGCCTTAGTACTTTTCTGCTTATCTTTATCTGTCAACCAAGATGAAGAGGGCAGGGAGTAAGGCACGTGGGCGTGGGCGCGGAGCAGGAAGAGGAGCAGGGAGAGGACGTGGTGATTCTGTGCCTGCTGCGGGCGCCGGTGACTCGTCGTCACTCAGTTTCAGCAGGGAACAGTCCTTCATGCGCAGCTTTGTCGGAGAGCGCCGTGCACCGCTGCTACGTGAAGACCAAATTGAAGCCGTTGTCGGGTGGATGACAGCTAACGCCTCGGCATCGACTTCAGTTAGTGCCACATCCTCTCAGGCACAGAGCACTGGAGAGCAGCCATCTGTCTCTTCACCACCTGCCAAATTGGCCAGGCAGTCAGAGAGCCCAGGACAGGAGCCGTCTCTACTTCTGTTCTCTGAATCTCTTGGCTTGGAAACAGGGGGCCAGCCAAGCAGCATTGGAGAAATGGAAGAAGAGGCAGTGTGCAGTGATGCCCAAAAGCTTTATCTCTCTGACTCTGAAGAGGCAGGTGGGCCAGTGCCTCCGGTGACCACAGCGCAGTACGCATCTGATGATGAAACTCAGGTGCCGCTTTCTGATGCGTACTGTGCTGCCGAGACTACCCAGGAGGAGCAGTTGGTGGCAGAGGGTAGTGGAGATGATGAGGTCCTTGACCCATCGTGGCGTGAGGAACAGGAAGGTGGTGGGAGCAGCTCTGAGGAAGAGCTTCCCCTTACGGGCCAAAGAGGGAGAGGGAGGGGGAAGACTGCGGAGCCTGTAGCCTCCACTTTGGCACCCGTTAGGAGCCTGTCTCTTTCCAAAGCCAAAAAGGGCGCTCCCAAGACTTGCAGTGCCTGGTCCTTTTTTGACACAGTTGCAGATGACATTTGTTTTGTCAAATGCAAGCTGTGTCATCAGAAAGTAAAAAGAGGTAAAAGTGTCAGCAACCTCAATACCACAAATATGTGGAAACATGTGCGGAACAGGCACGCGGTGGAGTTACAGAAACACAGTGAAGACGTAGGCCAACCAACAGCGGCAGCTACCACCTCTTCATCTCGTGTTGCCTCTTCCTCCACTGTTGTCCAGAGACCTAGTGTAATTCCACCCACAGCACCACCTTCCCAGTCATCCTCACACTCCCAGTCTACTCTACAGCCATCGGTAGTCCAGGCATGGGAGAAAAGGCGGGCATTCTCGGCCAACCACCCCCGAGCACAGGCTCTGAATGCAGGCATTGCCAAACTGTTGTCCCTGGAAATGCTCTCGTTCAGGCTGGTGGAGACTGACAGCTTCCGTGACTTGATGGCATTGGCAGTCCCACAGTACAAGGTGCCCAGCCACTTTTACTTCAGCAGGCAGGCTGTCCCTGCCCTGCACAGGCATGTTGAGGCAAACATAAAACATGCGCTACTGAACGCCGTCAGTAGCAAGGTCCACCTCACCACCGATGCGTGGACCAGTCAGCATGGACAGGGGCGATATGTTTCCCTCACTGCCCATTGAGTTAATGTTGTTGAGCCAGGTACAGATCGTGCGAGTGGCGCAGGACGTGTCCTGCCCACTCCAAGGATTGCAGGAATCCAGTCTGTACGCATCGACTCCTCCTCTTACACCAGTTCCTCTGATTCCTCTCTGCAGGATCCGTCACAGTCCACCTCCACATGGACCCGTGAACGTTTACCTATGACCGACATGAGCACAGCCGTGGCCAAACGTCAGCAGGCCGTCTTGAAACTAGTTTCATTGGGGCATTGAAGCCACACAGCGCAGGAGCTCTGGAATGCCATCAAGCAGGAGAGCGATGTGTGGTTACTGCCAGCGAATCTCCAGCCAGGCATGGTAGTGTGTGACAATGGCCGAAATCTGGTGGCAGCTTTGGCCCTTGGCAACCTCACTCACATCCCATGTCTGGCACATGTGCTCAATTTGGTTGTGCAGAGTTTTCTGAGGGACTATCCGGATCTTGATGCCCTGCTGCACAAGGTCCGCCTAGAGTGTGCTCACTTGCGGCGTTCCAGCTTGGCCAGATCCCGCATTGCTGCTCTGCAGCGCCGATTCCGCCTTCCGGAACACCGCATCATATGTGACCTACCTACCCGGTGGAATTCCATGTTACATATGTTGGAGCGGTTGTGTGAGCAGCAGCAAGCAGTTATGGAGTACCAGCTGCATCAGGCGCAAAGAAGTCGCAGTCAGCGCCGATCAGACTTCACAACCACAGAGTGGGCCACTATGAAGGACGTCTGCCAGGTTTTGCGTCCTTTTGATTATTCCACGCGGATGGCAAGTGCAGATGATGCACTAGTCAGCATGACTGTCCCCCTTATCTGCCTGCTTCAGCAAACTTTGCAAGGGTTAAGGGATGATGTGGTGTTAGAGGTGGAGGATGAGGAGTCACCTTTTCCATCAGCTTCTGGAGAGTCAGCGCCACGTGGTTCCTCACAAAGGGGTACGCAGGGGCCAATTTGTGAGGAGGATGAGGAGGAGTCAATGGAGGAGGAAGAGCTCCGTCCAGAGGAGGGAGCGACACAATTGTCCAGTGGTCAGTGTGTACAGCGAGGGTGGGGTGATGACGAGCGGGCAGAGATCATGTCTCAAGCAGGGGACAGCGTTTCTGGGCCAGTTGGCACTCTGCAGCACATGGTGGATTTCATGCTGCAGTGCCTGAGAAACGACCGCCGCATCGACCACATTCTCAACATGCCTGATTATTGGGTGTTCACCCTCCTCGATCCTCGCTACCGGGACAACGTCCAAAACCTCATCCCTGCGTTGACCCGGGAGCGTAAATTGCGGGAGTACCACGACACACTGGTGAATTCCATCATCTTCTCCTGTCCAACTGAGAGGAGTGCTGCTAGTGCTTTACAAAGCAGCTCAGTGCGTCGAGGCAGTGGGGGAGGCTCTGCCCAAAGAGGGAGCAGAAGCAGTGCCTCTGCCCAAGGCAAGCCCAGTATGGCACAACTCTGGCACACTTTTGTGTGCCCGCCCCAAATGTCTACACCATCACCGGCGGCTCCAGTCAGCAGGAGGCAACGGTTCCGTCAGATGGTGACAGACTACATGGCTTGCCCTCTTACTGTACTCCCAGACGGCTCTTCCCCGTTCAAGTTTTGGGTCTCTAAGCTGGATACATGGCCAGAGCTAAGCCAGTATGCAATGGAGGTGCTGGCTTGCCCTGCGGCTAGTGTCTTATCGG
This sequence comes from Ranitomeya imitator, assembly GCF_032444005.1. Classification (NCBI taxonomy): domain Eukaryota; kingdom Metazoa; phylum Chordata; class Amphibia; order Anura; family Dendrobatidae; genus Ranitomeya; species Ranitomeya imitator. The sequence goes on along the minus strand of NC_091282.1, from coordinate 279,519,187 downwards.
AACGTGTCTTTAGTGCCGCAGGTGGTGTACTAACAGACCGTCGCATGCGACTATCCTCCGATAACGTTGACCGGCTTACTTTCCTGAAAATGAACCAGGCCTGGATCTCGCAGGAATTTGCCACTCCTCTGCCTGATTAAGTAATTGGGTGTCATCCAGGTCTCCTGCTGTGTTCATCTTTCTACCACCTGAACTGCTATTCCTGGGCTCCAACACCGCCAGTTGCGGCTCAGAAGTGCAGGCTGCACAGTAAAAACATACGACCCAGTGTTATTGGGTTTCAGTAACGTCAGCTGATCCCCAGCTGTGTAGCCGGCAATGTGTCCTGCGACCGCCACGCTGGCACAACAACCTAAATGTAAGGGAACCTGTCCCCCCCCCCCCTCCGTCGTTTGTTACTGAAAGAGCCATCTTGTGCAGCAGTAATGCTGCACAAGGAAAAGGTAGCTCTTTTTTTTTTAGCTCTTTGCACACGCAGAACTTAACACTTATAAAATGTGTTCACTGATACCGTTATACCGTCCCGGAGCTGGGACTTTCCTTCGTAATGTGACGCAGCACATCCGTCATTCCTACCCCCTTGGTGCCATGCGCTGCCTCCTCAGCGTTGTTTTAAGCTGTCACGGAGCCTGCGCTGTTCTGTTATCCCTTGGGCATGCCCTATTTGCGCTGCCTGTCTTCTGACATAATTTGGTGTCAGGCTGGCTGCGCCTGTGCGGCCGCGCTGCCCGAGATCCCGCCTCGCAGTGTCTTCTGATTGAGTCACACTGCGGGCCTGGGATCCATGGGCATGCGCAGTGCATATCTTCCCCTCGGGCTCTCGCTCATTTCCCTCCGCCTTCTTTAGACTGTGCGCCGTCAGCTGATCCCTAGCATGCCACGGCCGTGACACCGCACAGTCTGAAGAAGAGGGAAGGAGGGGAGTGAGAGTCGAGGTTATGCACTGTGCATGCCCATGGTTCCAAGGCCCGCAGTGGGATTACGTTAGACGAGACTGCGAGGTGGGATCGGGAGCAGCGTGGACGCACAGGCACTGACAGCCTGACACCAAATTATGTCAGAAGACAGGCAGCGCTAATTGGGCATGGCCAAGGGCTAACAGAACAGCGCAGGCTTCGTGACAGCTTAAAACAACGCTGAGGAGGCAGCGCACGGAATCAAGGGGATAGGAATGACAGCTGTGCTGTGTCCCATTACGAAGGAAATTCGCACCTCCGGAACGGTTTAACGGTATAAAGGGACACATTTTTAGTGTTTACTTCGGTGTTTGCAAGGAGCATAATTAAAAGAGCAACCTTTTCCTTTTGCATCCTTAGTGCTGCACAAGATGGCTCTTTCAGCTACAAACGTCTTGGGGGAGGGGGGGTTAAAGGTTTCCTTTCAACTTGCTCCAATTAGGCTTCGGCCTACACTCTGTTCCTCTGCTCCTCCTGCTGTCCCTGGGCTCTAACACCGCCAGTTGGTGCCTGGAAGTGCTGTGTGCACAGTCAACAGTCGCTCCTCTGTTATTGGGGTTCAATAACGTCAGCTGATCCCCAGCTGTGTGTGCGGCAATACCTCCAATCTGCTCCTCCTGCTGTCCCTGGGCTCTAACACCGCCAGTTGGTGCCTGGAAGTGCTGTGTGCACAGTCAACAGTCGCTCCTCTGTTATTGGGGTTCAGTAACATCAGCTGATCACCAGCTGTGTATCCGGCAACGTGTCATGCGACCGCCACGCTGGCACAACTAAAATGTAAGGGGACCTGTCCCCCCCCCCCTAGGCGTTTGTTACTGAAAGAGCCACCATGTGCAGCACTAATACTGCACAAGGGAAAGGTCGCTCTTGAAATTATGCTCCTTGCAAACGCTGAACTACACACTCATGTAATGTGTCCCCTCACACCGTCCAACCGTCCCGGAGGTGGGACTTTCCTTTGTAATGTGACGCAGCACAGCCGTCATTGCTACCCCCTTGGCACCGTGCGCTGCCTCCTTAGCGTTGTTTGATTCCGTCATGGACCCTGCGCTGTTATGTTATCCCTTGGCCATGCACAGTTTGCGCTGCCCGTCCTCTGACATCATTTGTTGTCGTCCTGGCTGTGCCTGTGCGTCCACGCTGCCCGAAATCACACCTCGCAGTGTCGTCTAATGTGATCCCACAGTGGGCCTGGTATCCATGGCCATGCGCAGTGCATATACTAGCCTCTCACTCCCCTTCTTCACGCTTCTACAGACTAGGCGGCGTCAGCTGATCCCTAATAGCATGCCACGGCCGTGACGCCGCACAGTCTGAAGAAGCAGGAAGGAGGTGAGTGAGAGGCGATGATATGCACTGCGCATGCCCATGGATCCCTGGCCCGCAGTGGGACTACATTAGATGACACTGCAAGGTTGGATCTCGGGCAGCTTGCACGCACAGGCACTGCCAGCCTGACACCTACATGATGTCAGAAGACGGGCACCGCTAACTGTGCATGGCCAAGGGATAACATTACAGCGCGGGCTCCGTGACAGAACCAAACAACGTTGAGGAGGTGGCGCCCGGCACCAAGGGGGTTGGAATGACGGCTGTGCTGTGTCACATTACAAAGGAAAGTCCCACTTCCGGGATGGTTTGACGGTGTGAGGGGACACATTATATGAGTGTGTACTTCAGCGTTTGCAAGGAGCATAATTTTCGGAGCCACCATTTTCCATGTGCAGTATTACTGCTGTACAAGATGGCTCTTTCAGCAACAAATGCCTGGGGAGGGGGGTTAAAGGTTCCCTTTCAACTTGCTCCACTGCAGGCTTCGGCCTACACTCTGCTCCTCTTTGATTCCCTGGGTTTCAACACTGTCAGTTGCCACCTGGAAGTGTTGTCTACACGGAAAAAACACTAGGTGATGTGTCAGTGGGGTTCAGCACCGCCAGCTGTTCCCCTGCTGTGTAGTCGGCAACGTGTCCAGCACAAGCCACGCTGGCACAACAGAACAAAAGCTGCCACCAGTGCAGGCTTCGGCCTACACTCTGCTCCTCTCCTCCTCCTGCTGACCCTGGGCTCAAACACCGCTAGTTTTTGCCCGGAAGTGCTAGCTGCACAGAGAAAAACACCAGCCAATGTGTTAGTGGGGTTCAGCAACGCCAGCTGTTCCCCTGCTGTGTAGCCGGCAACGTGACCTGCAAACGCCACGCAGGCACATGAACTGAAATTAAAGGGAACCTGGCCCCACCCCCCCAGGTGTTTCTATGTATAACAGCCACCTAGTACAGCAGTACTGCTGCATTTGTACAAGGTGGCTGACTTTTTCTCCTTGCCCACGTGGAACTCAACACGTACAAAATGTGTCTCATTGAGACCATTCCACTGTCCCTGAGGTTTGACTTTCCTTTCTAATGATACGCAGCACCCCCCTTGGTAGCGTTTCCCGTCTTTTGTCATCATGGTTAGCTGGCTGCGCCTGTGCATCCGCCCTGCTAGAAACAACGCCCCTCGTTGTCATATTTATTTTGTCAGCGAGGGTGTGGTTTATGGGCACGAGCAGTGCATATGTTCGCCTGTCTTAACTCATCTCCTTCCGCCTTCTTCAGACTGTGCGGCCTCCTGGCCGTGGTAGGCGATAAGGGATCAGCTGAGGCCGCCCAGTCTGGAGCAGGTGTAAGGACATGTGTAAGCGGCAAACCTATTTACTGCACAAGGCCACGAATCACAGCCACGCAGTGTGATTTTTTGAAAACACACTGTGGGTCTGGGATTCATGTCCATCGCTAACCGCAACGGCCGAAATGAAATGAGGTCAGAAGACAGGAAGCGCTCACAGCGCATGGCCAAGGGATCACAATAGCGCAGACTCCTGTACAGCAAATAACAACGCTCAGGAATCTGCGCCCAGTACCTAGGTGCAAATTTTGACACCTGTGCTGCGTCTCCTTAAAAAGACAAGTCACGCCTCCACAACTGTTTGACAGTATAATGGGCTAAATAGTGTACGTGTTTTAGTCAGCGTGTGCAAGGAGCAAAACAAATAGAGCAACCTTTTACTTGTGCAGCATTAATACTGCACAAGGTGTGGCTCTTGTACCTTGCAACACCTGAGGGGGGTTAAAGGTAACCTTTGAAATTGGTTCAACTAGGCTTCGGCCTACACTCTGCTCCTCTCCTGCTGACCCTGGGCTCAAACACCGCTAGTTTTTGCCCGGAACTGCTAGCTGCACAGAGAAAAACACCAGTCAATGTGTTAGTGAGGTTCAGCACCGCCAGCTGTTCCCCTGCTGTGTAGTCGGCATCGTGTCCAGCACAAGCCACGCTGGCACAACTGACCAAAAGCTGCCACCAGTGCAGGCTTCGGCCTACACTCTGCTCCTCTCCTCCTCCTGCTGACCCTGGGCTCAAACACCGCCAGTTTCTGCCCGGAAGTGCTAGCTGCACAGAGAAAAACACCAGCCAATGTGTTAGTGGGGTTCAGCACCGCCAGCTGTTCCCCTGCTGTGTAGTCGGCAACGTGTCCAGCACAAGCCACGCTGGCACAACAGAACAAAAGCTGCCACCAGTGCAGGCTTCGGCCTACACTCTGCTCCTCTCCTCCTCCTGCTGACCCTGGGCTCAAACACCGCTAGTTTTTGCCCGGAAGTGCTAGCTGCACAGAGAAAAACACCAGCCAATGTGTTAGTGGGGTTCAGCAACGCCAGCTGTTCCCCTGCTGTGTAGCCGGCAACGTGACCTGCAAACGCCACGCAGGCACATGAACTGAAATTAAAGGGAACCTGGCCCCACCCCCCCAGGTGTTTCTATGTATAACAGCCACCTAGTACAGCAGTACTGCTGCATTTGTACAAGGTGGCTGACTTTTTCTCCTTGCCCACGTGGAACTCAACACGTACAAAATGTGTCTCATTGAGACCATTCCACTGTCCCTGAGGTGTGACTTTCCTTTCTAATGATACGCAGCACCACCCTTGTTAGCGCTGCCCGTCTTTTGACATCATTGGTTAGCTGGCTGCGCCTGTGCGTCTGCCCTGCTTGAAACAACGCCCCTCGGTGTCTTATTTTTTAGAACAGCGAGGGTGTGATTGATGGGCATGTGCAGTGCTTATGTTTGCCTGTGTTCACTCATCTCCTTCCGCCTTCTTCAGACTGGGTGTCCTCATGGCCGCGGCAGGCGATAAGGGATCAGATGAGGCCGCCCAGTCTGAAGCAGGTGTAAGGACATGTGTGAGCGTCAAACATATTTACTGAACAAGGCCACGAATCCCAGTCACGCAGTGTGATTTTTTGAAAACACACTGTGGGTCTGGGATTCATGTCCATCGCTAACCGTAACGGCCGACATTAAATGAGGTCAGAAGACAGGAAGCGCTCACAGCGCATGGCCAAGGGATCCCAATAGCGCAGACTCCTGTACAGCAAATAACAACGCTCAGGAATCTGCGCACAGCAGCTAGGTGTAAATTTTGACACCTGTGCTGCATCTCCTTAAAAAGACTAGTAGTCACGCCTCCACTACTGTTTGACAGTATAATGGGCTAAATAGTGTACGTGTTTTATTCAGCGTGTGCAAGGAGCAAAATTAAATAGAGCAACCTTTGACTTGTGCATCATTAATGCTGTTCAAGGTGTGGCTCTTGTACCTTGCAACACCTGAGGGGGGGGTTAAAGGTAACCTTTGAAATTGGTTCAACTAGGCTTCGGCCTACACTCTGCTCCTCTACTCCTCCTGCTGACCCTGGGCTCAAACAACGCCAGTTTCTGCCCGGACATGCTAGCTGCACAGAGAAAAACACCAGTCAATGTGTTAGTGGGGTTCAGCAACGCCAGCTGTTCCCCTGCTGTGTAGTCGGCAACGTGTCCAGCACAAGCCACGCTGGCACAACAGAACAAAAGCTGCCACCAGTGCAGGCTTCGGCCTACACTTTGCTCCTCTCCTCCTCCTGCTGACTCTGGGCTCAAACAACGCCAGTTTCTGCCCGGACATTCTAGCTGCACAGAGAAAAACACCAGCCAATGTGTTAGTGGGGTTCAGCACCGCCAGCTGTTCCCCTGCTGTGTAGCTGGCAACGTGTCCTGCAAACGCCACGCAGGCACATGAACTGAAATTGAAGGGAGCCTGCCCCCCACCCCCAGGTGTTTCTATGTATAACAGCCACCTTGTACAGCAGTACTGCTGCATTTGTACAAGGTGGCTGACTTTTTGTCCTTGCCCACGTGGAACTCAAAACGTACAAAATGTGTCTCATTGAGACCATTCCACTGTCCCTGAGGTGTGACTTTCCTTTCTAATGATGCGCAGCACCCCCCTTGGTAGCGCTTCCCGTCTTCTGACATCATTGGTTGGCTTGTTGCGCCTGTGCGTCCGCCCTGCCTGAAACAATGCTCCTCGTTGTCTTATTTTGACTGCGAGGGTGTGATTGATGGGCACGAGCAGTGCATATCTTCACCTGTCTTAACTCATCTCCTTCCGCCTTCTTCAGACTGTGCAGCCTCATGGCCGCGGCATGCGAGAAGGGATCAGCAGAGGCCGCCCACTCTGAAGCAGGTGTGAGGACGTGTGTGAGCGGCCAAAATATTTACTGCTCAAGGCCACGAATCACAGCACCGCAGTGTGACTTTATGAAAAGGCACTGTGGGTCTGGGATTTATGGCCATCGTTAACCGCACCGGCCAACATGAAATGAGGTCATAAGACGGGCAGCTCTAACAGGGCATTGCCAAGGGATAACACAAGAGCGCAGACTCCTGTACAGCAAATAACAACGCTCAGGAAGCTGCGCCAAGCACCAAGGCGTTATTTGGGACACCTGTGCTGCGTCTCCTTAAAAAGCCAAGTCACGCATCCACTACAGTTTGACTGTAGAATGGGCTAAATTGTGTACGTCTTTCATTCAGCGTGTGCAAGTAGACAAATTAATACAGCAACCTTTCACTTGTGCAGCATTAATACTGCACAAGGTGTGTCTCTTGTACTTTGTAACACCTGAGGGGGGGTTAAAGGTTTCCTTTGAAATTGGTTCAAATAGGCTTCGGCCTACACTCTGCTCCTCTACTCCTCCTCCTGCTTCAACACGGGCTCTAACATCGCTAGTTTTTGACCGCAAGTGCTAGCTGCACAGAGAAAAACACACGCCATTGTGTTAGTGGGGTTCAGCAACGCCAGCTGTTCCCCCACTGTGTAGCCGGCAAAGTGTCCTGCAAACGCAACGCAGACACAAAGCTGCCTCCAGTGCAGGCTTCGGCCTACACTCTGCTCCCCCTGCTTACCCTTAGCTCCAACACCGCTAGTTGGGGCTCTAGGAAGACAATCTTTAATAGGCAACGCATCTGGGTTCCAGCACCGCCAGCTGGTTCTCAGCAGTGTTCTTGACACAGGTACTCCCTCGTGCCAAGCCTGGTTTCAGCACCGTCAGCTGTTTCCGGGTTGTGTCAAGCTCACTGAGACGCCTATGCTTGCCCCATCGTGGTGCGGTCGGGTTAGCCAACTCCAGGGTGCCTCCAGTTTAGGAGCTTCCTATGTGGGCTGCGTGAACTGGCAGTCAAGGCTGGTTCTGTAGTGCCAGTAGGCCCAGCTCCCCCTGTAGGACTGTTGGGGTTCGGTAACTGCGGCTGCCTCGCGGCCTAGCTGTTCTCTCCTCTCCTGTGGGCCTTGGGGTCCACCACCTGGTTCCAGCACCGTCAGCTGGTTCCGGGCCGAGCCTTTGGCTTAGGTGCCTCCTCCTGGGTATCCGAGTTCCGCCAACGTCAGGCGGTCCTTGGTAGTGCTTTTAAGCGCGGGCACCTACAGCTTAGTAACCGGGTTCCAGCACCGCCAGCTGGTCCTCGGTCGTGCCATTGGCTCTTGCACACTGGGGCAACGCATCTGGGTTCCAGCACCGCCAGCTGGTTCTCGGCAGTGTTCTTGACACAGGTACTCCCTCGTGCCAAGCCTGGTTTCAGCACCGCCAGCTGTTTCCGGGTTGTGTCAAGCTCACTGAGACGCCTATGCTTGCCCCGTCGTGGTGCGGTCGGGTTAGCCAACTCCAGGGTGCCTCCAGTTTAGGAGCTTCCTATGTGGGCTGCGTGAACTGGTAGTCAAGGCTGGTTCTGTAGTGCCAGTAGGCCCAGCTCCCCCTGTAGGACTGTTGGGGTTTGGTAACTGCGGCTGCCTCGCGGCCTAGCTGTTCTCTCCTCTCCTGTGGACCTTCAGGTCCACCACCTGGTTCCAGCACCGTCAGCTGGTTCCAGGCCGAGCCTTTGGCTTAGGTGCCTCCTCCTGGGTATCCGAGTTCCGCCAACGTCAGGCGGTCCTTGGTAGTGCTTTTAAGCGCGGGCACCTACAGCTTAGTAACCGGGTTCCAGCACCGCCAGCTGGTCCTCGGTCGTGCCATTGGCTCTTGCACACTGGGGCAACGCATCTGGGTTCCAGCACCGCCAGCTGGTTCTCGGCAGTGTTCTTGACACAGGTACTCCCTCGTGCCAAGCCTGGTTTCAGCACCGCCAGCTGTTTCCGGGTTGTGTCAAGCTCACTGAGACGCCTATGCTTGCCCCATCGTGGTGCGGTCGGGTTAGCCAACTCCAGGGTGCCTCCAGTTTAGGAGCTTCCTATGTGGGCTGCGTGAACTGGCAGTCAAGGCTGGTTCTGTAGTGCCAGTAGGCCCAGCTCCCCCTGTAGGACTGTTGGGGTTCGGTAACTGCGGCTGCCTCGCGGCCTAGCTGTTCTCTCCTCTCCTGTGGGCCTTGGGGTCCACCACCTGGTTCCAGCACCGTCAGCTGGTTCCGGGCCGAGCCTTTGGCTTAGGTGCCTCCTCCAGGGTATCCGAGTTCCGCCAACGTCAGGCGGTCCTTGGTAGTGCTTTTAAGCGCGGGCACCTACAGCTTAGTAACCGGGTTCCAGCACCGCCAGCTGGTCCTCGGTCGTGCCATTGGCTCTTGCACACTGGGGCAACGCATCTGGGTTCCAGCACCGCCAGCTGGTTCTCGGCAGTGTTCTTGTCACAGGTATTCCCTCGTGCCAAGCCTGGTTTCAGCACCGTCAGCTGTTTCCGGGTTGTGTCAAGCTCACTGAGACGCCTATGCTTGCCCCGTCGTGGTGCGGTCGGGTTAGCCAACTCCAGGGTGCCTCCAGTTTAGGAGCTTCCTATGTGGGCTGCATGAACTGGCAGTCAAGGCTGGTTCTGTAGTGCCAGTAGGCCCAGCTCCCCCTGTAGGACTGTTGGGGTTCGGTAACTGCGGCTGCCTCGCGGCCTAGCTGTTCTCTCCTCTCCTGTGGGCCTTGGGGTCCACCACCTGGTTCCAGCACCGTCAGCTGGTTCCGGGCCGAGCCTTTGGCTTAGGTGCCTCCTCCTGGGTATCCGAGTTCCGCCAACGTCAGGCGGTCCTTGGTAGTGCTTTTAAGCGCGGGCACCTACAGCTTAGTAACCGGATTCCAGCACCGCCAGCTGGTCCTCGGTCGTGCCATTGGCTCTTGCACACTGGGGCAACGCATCTGGGTTCCAGCACCGCCAGCTGGTTCTCGGCAGTGTTCTTGTCACAGGTACTCCCTCGTGCCAAGCCTGGTTTCAGCACCGTCAGCTGTTTCCGGGTTGTGTCAAGCTCACTGAGACGCCTATGCTTGCCCCGTCGTGGTGCGGTCGGGTTAGCCAACTCCAGGGTGCCTCCAGTTTAGGAGCTTCCTATGTGGGCTGCGTGAACTGGTAGTCAAGGCTGGTTCTGTAGTGCCAGTAGGCCCAGCTCCCCCTGTAGGACTGTTGGGGTTCGGTAACTGCGGCTGCCTCGCGGCCTAGCTGTTCTCTCCTCTCCTGTGGGCCTTGGGGTCCACCACCTGGTTCCAGCACCGTCAGCTGGTTCCGGGCTGAGCCTTTGGCTTAGGTGCCTCCTCCTGGGTATCCGAGTTCCGCCAACGTCAGGCGGTCCTTGGTAGTGCTTTTAAGCGCGGGCACCTACAGCTTAGTAACCGGGTTCCAGCACCGCCAGCTGGTCCTCGGTCGTGCCATTGGCTCTTGCACACTGGGGCAACGCATCTGGGTTCCAGCACCGCCAGCTGGTTCTCGGCAGTGTTCTTGACACAGGTACTCCCTCGTGCCAAGCCTGGTTTCAGCACCGCCAGCTGTTTCCGGGTTGTGTCAAGCTCACTGAGACGCCTATGCTTGCCCCGTCGTGGTGCGGTCGGGTTAGCCAACTCCAGGGTGCCTCCAGTTTAGGAGCTTCCTATGTGGGCTGCGTGAACTGGTAGTCAAGGCTGGTTCTGTAGTGCCAGTAGGCCCAGCTCCCCCTGTAGGACTGTTGGGGTTTGGTAACTGCGGCTGCCTCGCGGCCTAGCTGTTCTCTCCTCTCCTGTGGACCTTCAGGTCCACCACCTGGTTCCAGCACCGTCAGCTGGTTCCAGGCCGAGCCTTTGGCTTAGGTGCCTCCTCCTGGGTATCCGAGTTCCGCCAACGTCAGGCGGTCCTTGGTAGTGCTTTTAAGCGCGGGCACCTACAGCTTAGTAACCGGGTTCCAGCACCGCCAGCTGGTCCTCGGTCGTGCCATTGGCTCTTGCACACTGGGGCAACGCATCTGGGTTCCAGCACCGCCAGCTGGTTCTCGGCAGTGTTCTTGACACAGGTACTCCCTCGTGCCAAGCCTGGTTTCAGCACCGCCAGCTGTTTCCGGGTTGTGTCAAGCTCACTGAGACGCCTATGCTTGCCCCATCGTGGTGCGGTCGGGTTAGCCAACTCCAGGGTGCCTCCAGTTTAGGAGCTTCCTATGTGGGCTGCGTGAACTGGCAGTCAAGGCTGGTTCTGTAGTGCCAGTAGGCCCAGCTCCCCCTGTAGGACTGTTGGGGTTCGGTAACTGCGGCTGCCTCGCGGCCTAGCTGTTCTCTCCTCTCCTGTGGGCCTTGGGGCCCACCACCTGGTTCCAGCACCGTCAGCTGGTTCCGGGCCGAGCCTTTGGCTTAGGTGCCTCCTCCAGGGTATCCGAGTTCCGCCAACGTCAGGCGGTCCTTGGTAGTGCTTTTAAGCGCGGGCACCTACAGCTTAGTAACCGGGTTCCAGCACCGCCAGCTGGTCCTCGGTCGTGCCATTGGCTCTTGCACACTGGGGCAACGCATCTGGGTTCCAGCACCGCCAGCTGGTTCTCGGCAGTGTTCTTGTCACAGGTACTCCCTCGTGCCAAGCCTGGTTTCAGCACCGTCAGCTGTTTCCGGGTTGTGTCAAGCTCACTGAGACGCCTATGCTTGCCCCGTCGTGGTGCGGTCGGGTTAGCCAACTCCAGGGTGCCTCCAGTTTAGGAGCTTCCTATGTGGGCTGCGTGAACTGGTAGTCAAGGCTGGTTCTGTAGTGCCAGTAGGCCCAGCTCCGCCTGTAGGACTGTTGGGGTTCGGTAACTGCGGCTGCCTCGCGGCCTAGCTGTTCTCTCCTCTCCTGTGGGCCTTGGGGTCCACCACCTGGTTCCAGCACCGTCAGCTGGTTCCGGGCGGAGCGTTTGGCTTAGGTGCCTCCTCCTGGGTATCCGAGTTCCGCCAACGTCAGGCGGTCCTTGGTAGTGCTTTTAAGCGCGGGCACCTACAGCTTAGTAACCGGGTTCCAGCACCGCCAGCTGGTCCTCGGTCGTGCCATTGGCTCTTGCACACTGGGGCAACGCATCTGGGTTCCAGCACCGCCAGCTGGTTCTCGGCAGTGTTCTTGACACAGGTACTCCCTCGTGCCAAGCCTGGTTTCAGCACCGCCAGCTGTTTCCGGGTTGTGTCAAGCTCACTGAGACGCCTATGCTTGCCCCGTCGTGGTGCGGTCGGGTTAGCCAACTCCAGGGTGCCTCCAGTTTAGGAGCTTCCTATGTGGGCTGCATGAACTGGCAGTCAAGGCTGGTTCTGTAGTGCCAGTAGGCCCAGCTCCCCCTGTAGGACTGTTGGGGTTCGGTAACTGCGGCTGCCTCGCGGCCTAGCTGTTCTCTCCTCTCCTGTGGACCTTCAGGTCCACCACCTGGTTCCAGCACCGTCAGCTGGTTCCAGGCCGAGCCTTTGGCTTAGGTGCCTCCTCCTGGGTATCCGAGTTCCGCCAACGTCAGGCGGTCCTTGGTAGTGCTTTTAAGCGCGGGCACCTACAGCTTTATAACCGGGTTCCAGCACCGCCAGGTGGTCCTCGGTCGTGCCATTGGCTCTTGCACACTGGGGCAACGCATCTGGGTTCCAGCACCGCCAGCTGGTTCTCGGCAGTGTTCTTGTCACAGGTACTCCCTCGTGCCAAGCCTGGTTTCAGCACCGCCAGCTGTTTCCGGGTTGTGTCAAGCTCACTGAGACGCCTATGCTTGCCCCGTCGTGGTGCGGTCGGGTTAGCCAACTCCAGGGTGCCTCCAGTTTAGGAGCTTCCTATGTGGGCTGCGTGAACTGGTAGTCAAGGCTGGTTCTGTAGTGCCAGTAGGCCCAGCTCCCCCTGTAGGACTGTTGGGGTTCGGTAACTGCGGCTGCCTCGCGGCCTAGCTGTTCTCTCCTCTCCTGTGGACCTTCAGGTCCACCACCTGGTTCCAGCACCGTCAGCTGGTTCTCGGCAGTGTCTTTTGCTCTTGTACCTTCTGCTCCCCATCCTGGTTCCAGTACCGTCAGCTGGTTCCGGGCAGAGCCTTTGGCTTAGGTGCCTCCTTCTGGGTATCCAAGTTCCACCAACGTCAGGTGGTCCTTGGTAGTGCTTTCGGGCACGGGTACCTCCTGCTTAGTAACCGGGTTCCAGTAACGTCAGCTGGTCCTCGGTAGTTCCATTGGCTCTTGGACCTTCGGCTACCCATCCGGGTTCCAGTACCGTCAGCTGGTTCTCGGCAGTGTCTTTTGCTCTTGTACCTTCTGCTCCCCATCCTGGTTCCAGTACCGTCAGCTGGTTCCGGGCAGAGCCTTTGGCTTAGGTGCCTCCTTCTGGGTATCCGAGTTCCGCCAACGTCAGGCGGTCCTTGGTAGTGCTTTTTAGCACGGGTACCTCCTGCTTAGTAACCGGGTTCCAGTAACGTCAGCTGGTCCTCGGTAGTTCCATAGGCTCTTGAACCTTCGGGTAGCCATCCGAGTTCCAGTTCCATCAGCTGGTTCTTGGCATTTTCTCAGCCTTCTTGTACCTTCTGCTACATTTCCAAGTTGAAGACCCTAAAGTCGACGACCCGGAAAACCGCCCCGATGACGACGACGACGACGACCCCGAAGACCACCCCGATGACGACGACGACGACGGCGGAGACGACGACGGCTGAGACGACGACGGCGGAGATGACGACACTGGAGACGACGACCCTGGAGACGACGACATGGAAGACCGAGAAGCAGAAGAACAAGAGGCTGCAGAACAAAGAGCAGAAGAACATTAAGCATAAGACTTAATATCAGAGCAAAAGATATTATCTAAATTATATGCAGAAGAAGACTAAGCAGTGTATGGGGGTGAGTCCGTTCCTCCTCGTGGTGCCCCTGGATAAAGCCTGATGCTGCAGGCCAAACTGAACGCGGACAAATGTAACTTTTGTGACTGGCAGAACGGAAGGTGTAATCTTCCAACTTTTATAGATAACAACTACGGGAATGCCTGTCACAAATGAGAATATGATGAAGAAGTAGAATAGGAAGAATAATAACAGTGGAATAAAAAGAATATGTAGAATAGGAAGAATAATAATAGTTGAATAAAATGAATATGAAGAATGTAATAACAAAAAAAAATAGGTAGAAGATGAAGAAGAAGATGAATAAGGTGAAGAAGAAGTTGATGTCAAAGATGCTGATGATGATGAAGATGAAAGTGTGGGAAAAGTAAAAAAAAAAAGAAAAAAAAAGAAGGGGAAGGGCGTGGAATAGTGAAACATCAATATCTGACAAAATAAAAAAAAATGTACATACTCAATATCTTTTTCACTCCGAACGTCTTAAAAAAAAAAAAAAACATGCTATTCTATTTGATTGGGCTAAACCTCATTGCCTTTAATGTCTCCGCCACCTCCCACAATACATCCTACATTATTCTTAGTTGTTTTCCTTCATGTAGAATGAACCTACAAGGAAAGAAAGGGTTTATTTTAATTCCGATATTTTGGTCCCATTGACTTGCATTGGGATCGGGTATCGGTATCGGCGATATCCGATATTTTTTGAATATCGGCCGATCCTATCCGATACCGATACTTTCCGATATCGGAAGGTATCGCTCAACACTACTCATAAGGGTTTAGTGAAATGACATTTTATATGTGATAGATTCACTAATTCTTTCTCACCTCTCCAACATATGGGTGAATATGAAGGATGAATTTTGCTTACAAATTCCAGGGTGTTGTACTTTTTTAAATTGCAATTTATGAATTGCTTAATAGATATTTTCATCGTAGTTTAATACTTTGAATACAAAGAAGATTACCAGATTGGCAAAATATAGCAAAAAGTTGCAATTTTTTTGCATAAAAGAGGCAAGATAATATGTTGGCAATAAAAACTTGCACAAAAGCAATGATATATCCTCCCCTAAATGTTGGAGTACATAATAACTTCTTATTTTTTTCAAAGTTGTTACTTTACAGTCACTGCACATATTGTTTTAGATTAGAACATACGACCACAGAACATGACTATGACCACCTTCAACAGAAAGGTAAGCTTGTAATTATGCTTAATGAACAAAGTGATGTTACAGTACTGGGAGAATGCACAGACTAATGTCACAGTACAAAGAGAATGCATACAGTGATGCCACAGTACTAGGAGAATGCACACAGTGAGGTCACAGTACCAGAAAAATGCACACAGTGATGTCACAGTACTAGTTTAATGGACAAAGTCATGTCACTGTAGTAGTAGTAGTATAAAGAACACAGTGAAGTTACAACGCAGTGATGTTACAGTACCAGGAGAATGCACACAGTGACGTTACAGTACAAGGAGAATGCACACAGCTATGTCACAGTACTAGGAAAATACACACAGTGATGTCACTGTAATAGTAATGTACATAAAGCACACAGTGAAGTTACAGCTCAGTGATGTTACAGTACTAGGAGAATGCACACAATGATGTCACAGTCAAGGAGAATGCACACAATGATGTCACAGTCAAGGAGAATGCACACAATAATGTCACAGTATAAGGAGAATGCACACAGTGATGTCACAGTACTAGGAGAATGCACACAGTGATATCACAGTACTAGGAGAATGCACACAGTGATGTCATTGTAGTAGTGTAAACCATGCAGTGAAGTTACAGTACTAGCAGAATACACACAGTGATGTCACAGTACTAGAATAATGCATGTAGTGATGCCATACTACTATGAGAATGCAAACAGTGATGTCACAGTACTATGAGAATGCACACAGTGATGTCACACTACTAGGAGAATGGACACAGTGATGTCACGGTACTAGGAGAATGGACACAGTGATGTCACTGTAGTAGTATAAAGCACACACTGAAATTACAGTACAAGGAGAATGTACACAGTGATGTTCCAGTACAAGGAGAATGCACACAGTGATGTTCCAGTACTAGGAGAATGCACACAATGATGTCACAGTAGTAGGAGAATACACACAGTGATGTCACAGTACCATGGAAATGCCCACAGTGATTTCACAGTACTAGGAGAATGCACACAAATCATTGTCATTATATTAGTGTAAATCACGCAGTGAAGTTACAGTACTAGGAGAATGCACATAGTGATGTCACAGTACTAGAAGAATGCACATAGTGATGTCACAGTACTAGGAGAATGGACACAGCACAGTGATGTCACAGTACTAGAAAAATGCACACAGTGATGTCACAGTACTATGGGAATGGACAAAGGCATGTCACTGTAGTAGTAGTATAAAGCACACAGTGAAGTTACAGCGCAGTGATGTTACAGTACCGTGATGTTACAGTACCAGGAGAATGCACACAGTGAGATTGCAGTACTATGAGAATGCGCACAGTTATGTCACAGTACTGGGAAAATACACACAGTGATGTCACTGTAATAGTAATTTGAAGTTACAGCACAGTGATGTTACAGTACTAGGAGAATGCACACAATGATGTCACAGTCAAGGCGAATGCACACAATGTCACAGTACAAGGAGAATGCACACAGTGATGTCACAGTAATAGGAGAATGCACACAGTGATGTCACAGTACTAGGAGAATGCACACAGTGATGTCATTGTATTAGTGTAAACCACGCAGTGAAGTTGCAGTACTAGGAGAATACACACAGTGATGTCACAGTACTATGAGAATGCACACAGTTATGTCACAGTACTAGGAGAATACACAGTGATGTCACTGTAATAATAATGTAAAGCACACAGTGAAGTTACAGAGCAGTGATGCTACAGTGCTATGAGAATGCACACAGTGATGTCACAGTACTATGAGAATGGACACAATGATGTCACAGTACCAGGAGAATGGACACAGTAATGTCACTGTAATAGTAGTATAAAGCACAGTGAAGTTGCAGAACAAGGAGAATGCACACAGTGACGTTCCAGTACTAGGAGAATGCACACAATGATGTCACAGTAGTAGGAGAATGCATGCAGTGATGTCACAGTACTAAGAGAATGCACACAGTGATGTCACAGTACTAAGAGAATGCACACAGTTATGTCACAGTACTAGGAGAATACACAGTGATGTCACTGTAATTGTAAAGTAAAGCACACAGTGAAGTTACAGAGTAGTGATGTTATAGTACTAGAAAAATGCACACAGTGATGTCACAGTACTATGAGAATGGACACAGTGATGTTACAGTACTAGGAGAATGGACATAGTAATGTCACTGTAATAGTAGTGTAAAGCACAGTGAAGTTGCAGTACAAGGAGAATGCACACAGTGATATTCCAGTACTAGGAGAATGCACACAATGATGTCACAGTAGTAGGAGAATGCATGCAGTGATGTCACAGTACTAAGAGAATGCACACAGTGATGTCACAGTACTAAGAGAATGCACACAGTTATGTCACAGTACTAGGAGAATACACAGTGATGTCACTGTAATTGTAAAGTAAAGCACACAGTGAAGTTACAGAGTAGTGATGTTATAGTACTAGAAAAATGCACACAGTGATGTCACAGTACTATGAGAATGGACACAGTGATGTTACAGTACTAGGAGAATGGACATAGTAATGTCACTGTAATAGTAGTGTAAAGCACAGTGAAGTTGCAGTACAAGGAGAATGCACACAGTGATATTCCAGTACTAGGAGAATGCACACAATGATGTCACAGTAGTAGGAGAATACACACAGTGATGTCACAGTACTAAAAGAATGCACATAGTGATGTTAATGAAGTAGTATAAAGCACACAGTGAGGTTACATCGTAGTGATGTCACAGTGTAGAGATAATGGACACAGCAATGTCACAGTACAGCCACTTGGAATACAAAGGGTCTCTCTCCGGCAGTGAGGGTCTGTCAGTTCTCTCTCTGTGCCATTACTTATCATTAACGAGACACATTTTAGAGCTGTCAATCTCACAAGGAACAGGAATGTACATCAGCAGGAAATAGTCTGATTTATAGCCGGCACATTAAAAGCCTTGTCTCTCAATCCAATATGAAGGGCACAGGCCCTGATCTATACTGAGAAGACCCCTGGGACAGCCAAAACAGTGATTTAATTTAACAAATGGCATTGATTCAGAGTTTCTTACCACTTAGACTAGATTTGAACTGCTGACCTTCGGGACCTGGATCAATAAATTACCAATATTTTTTTAATGCTTTTAACTTACACAAATGACCTTTAGTTTAGTATAAAAGACCTTTGACCTCCTATACGGTACTTTTTGTGAAATGTTCTGCTATCCTGAACCATACTAATAAATTAATCACTTTTTTCCTATAACCTTTTTCTTTAAGAGTTAAGGATACTCTAGAAAACCATTGTAGTTCTGCGTCTCAGGCATGCTGTGTCTTTTATCTAGCCTCTCCTATCTTTCATGAGTCATTAATAACACTTTATGAACCATCTGCAAGCATACACTTTCCCGAGAGCGGAGAGAAGCCCAGAGGTTAATTAACCACAGGTAGGACAGTTAAGTTTTACTATTGCTCAGTGATACTGGAGGATTGTGTCCAGTTCAGTGAAATGATGAGAGATTTTTAATGTATTTGGATATAATAAGAAGAAAGTATCAGTCTTCTGCTGAAACGCAACCTTTTGTTAGCTATTAAAACTGTATCATGCCTTCATTGAATGTAAATTGAGTACAAATATTAACATATTCATTCTTTCCAACTGCCAGGAAATAACTATCGAGGATTTCCATTTTATCACTTTAGTATTTTTTTTTCATTCTTGATATACAGTGGGTACGGAAAGTATTCAGACCCCTTTAAATTTTTCACTCTTTGTTTCATTGCAGCCATTTGGTAAATTGAAAAAAGTTCATTTTTTCTCATTAATGTTCGCTCTGCACCCCATCTTGACTAAAAAAAACAGAAACATAGAGATTTTTGCACATTTATTAAAAAAAACCTTGAAATATCACATGGTCATAAGTATTCAGACCCTTTGCTCAGTATTGAGTAGAAGCACCCTTTTTTTAACAATACATTTTTATTGAAAGTTTACGTTTTACAAATAAGGTGATAGCAAATCTCAATACAGAGCTGTATTTGCAATATGCATAAGAGAGCATGTAAACGGTTAACAAACAAACAGACGAATTAACAATAGGGTAGGAGGCAAGGGAGGGGGGTATATTGTGTCCAGTTATCATTAATGATTCAATCAGAATCAGGGGGATCAAGGTTAGTTAGATGAAATACAGGTGTGGCAAAGGGGGTGTGGTTGGCGTACTTCGCCCAGGGAAGCCATATTTTCTCAAATTTACTGACTTTATCTGTAAGTATGGCAGATAATTTTTCGTTGATCATATACCAAGAAAGGTGTGTTTTAACTGCAGATAATTCTAAATTTGTTTTTTTCCATGCCAAAGCTATGGTTTGTTTGGCTGCCAGGAATATGAATGCAATGAGGGTTTGAGTGTGTTTAGGGATGTTGGTGATTCGTTTGTTGAGTAAGGCCTCCCAAGGTTTTTTTTTTAAGGTTTATATTTGTTGCACACTACCTAGGGGCGTGGCCTGAACGTCCATGTGAGCGGACGGGTGATAGAGCGCTCCCGCTGCTAACGCTGACATTATCCTTATAAGCCGCAGCTGAGCGGCGATTCAAGGCGCTTACCGGCTGCAGGAGAGTCCCGGGAGTACGGCGGTGTATAGAGGCGGCCCCGAGGTCAATAAATATGACCAGGAGGAGGCAAAGAGATGCAGGAGCCGGCGAGGCTGGGATCAGCCAAGATGGCGCCGACGCCAGAGAGAAGGCGGAGAAGGACAACGCGGCATGCCAGAAGAGAATGGCGGCGGCGGCAAAGCTCCAGCAGTTTGCTAGAGTGGAGGCCGCAGGGAACACAGGAAAAGCAGAGGAGGACGCCGGAGCAGACACAGACACAGAAGGAGAGGAGGAAAGCCCAGCAGAGGAGCAGGAGGTACAACAGGGGAGCAGGGATGGTGACATGGCGGTGGTAGTAGGGGGACCTGAAGATAAGGAGTCAGGAGCAGAGCCCACCCTTAGAGATGTCTTTGCACTGGTATCATCATGCAAACAATCCCTGACCCAGCAGATACAGGAGGTCAAGGGGGATACAGCCCAGATAAATGCAGCCCTGCAGAAGATTGACAAACGTGTGGGGGCTGTGGAGGAAAGAGTGAGCACTGCAGAAGACCATATAGTGCAGCTGCAGAAAGCGGAGAGGAAGTTTACTCAGGCAATATCGGAGCTGGCTGCAAAAAATGAGGATCTGGAGAATAGGTCCAGAAGAAATAACATTCGTATAGTGGCTATCCCAGAAAAAACTGAGGGGAGGAATCTCACGGAGTATATTGAAAGCTGGCTCCTTGAGACTTTTGGTGATGCAGCACTGACAAAAGTATTTGCGGTAGAAAGAGCCCACAGGGTCCCACCGAAACCACCTGTCCCTGGAGCAAGTCCCCGTACCATGCTTGCCAAAATCCTAAACTACAGAGACAGAGACATTATCCTGAGGAAGGCTAGAGACATGACGGATCTGACAATTGGAGGTCAAAGAATCGCTATTTACCCCGACTATTCGGCCCTGGTACAGAAACAACGGATGATGTTCACGGGTATCAAGAGACGGCTGAGAGAACTGGGAGTGCAATACTCCATGATGTTTCCGGCACGACTGAGAGTGGTAGCGTTGGATAAGATTCATTTTTTCCAGACGCCGGAGGACGCTACCCAGTGGATAGATCTTAACGCTAAAAAGCTTAAAGGGAAAGGAGATTGAAAATGTGGGGTGGGTTAGTCGGGAGGTATTTTAATTCTTTCAAAAAGGAGAAAAAGAGTTTGACTGACAGTACATTGATAATTGAAATGTGCAGGTTGGGTATTATTCAGGGAATGCACTGGGAGTGCTGATACGGCGGAGAAGTACGAGGGAGGAAGGGTGTGCAGCGTACTAAAGTTTATTTAGTTTCTTGTAGTTGTAATGTAATACAGGTTGAATTATATTGTTCTTCTAAGACTTGCGCCGAATTCTGTTATAAACGGTAGCGGGAGGCGGAAGGAGAAGGTTACGCTAACAAGAGTGTTCGCAATGGGTGATGGTGCCCCACTCTTGATAAGAAGCAGAATGTATAGTATTGGGGGGTGTGGGGGAGGGGGGAGTGGGGTAAGGGTGGGGAGGGAAGTTAGACAGCTCAGAATCGGGAGTAACGACATAATTAAAGATGATGAGTCACATAATAGGAGACCGCTTTAAGATATTGAGTTGGAATGTGAGAGGTCTGGCGGATGAGTCAAGAAGAGCTGCGAGCTTGCAGTATGCGAAGGATCAGCGGGCTTCTATGATATGCTTGTTAGAGACGCACTTGATACAGGAGAAAGTGGATGTACTGAATAGACGGTGGATACAGAAAGGGTATCATTCTACCTTTTCGACGTACTCAAGAGGGGTGTCAGTGTTGGTGCCGAAGGGAGTGCAGTATGAAGAGGTGAAAGTATGCGTGGATGCTGAGGGTCAGTATGTGGTGATACAATGTATATTGTATGGAGTGAGATTGTGTGTTGCGGCAATGTATATTCCACCTCTATATTCAAGTAAGAAGATCAGGGAGGTGTTGGAGAAGGTGGAACGATGGGAACCACTACCACTTTTAATTATTGGGGATTTGAACAATATCTGTGACGACTTTTGGGATAAAAATAAGAACACCCAGAACAGGTCGGAGGGGCACACTACAACATTTGGTACCTATGTGCGTGAAATAGGCATGATTGATCTATGGAGAGTTAGACATGTTGGGGAGAGAGGGTACTCGTGCTACTCGCCGGCTCATGCTACGCTATCCAGAATTGATATGGCGCTGGGTAACCGGCTGTTGGACACAATGGTGGGAGAGGTGCGTTATCTGTCGAGGGCCCTTTCGGATCACAGTCCAATTGAGGTGGAGGTTAGGTTGTTGGGGACACGGACCGCAAGTGGGAGAGAATGGAAGATCCATCCTAACTGGTTACAGAGTATTGACTTGGACGGTATAGGGAAGGAGGTGACGGAATTCTTTGCTTTAAATGATGGGAGTGCAGATGCTCTAACTGTTTGGGATGCAATGAAAGCGTTCCTGAGAGGGTTACTATTTAGAGACATTAGTAGGTGTAAGAGGAGGACTGTTATGCTGTGCTATCAGGCAACACAGTGTGCAGTAATCAGCGCACATACAGTGATATGGCAATAACCCAAAAACAATAGAACAAGCTCTGAGACGTGGAATCTCTGCAGACTGCAATACCTGAACCTATCCTCACACAACTAAAAGCAGCAGTGGATTGTGCCTAACACTACCTATGCAACTCGGCACTGCCTGAGGAGCTGACTAGCCTGAAGATAGAAATACAAGCCTGACTTGCCTCAGAGAAATACCCCAAAGGAATAGGCAGCCCCCCACATATAATGACTGTTAGCAAGATGAAAAGACAAAACGTAGGAATGAAATAGATTCAGCAAAGTGAGGCCCGATATTCTAGACAGAGCGAGGATAGCAAAGAGAACTATGCAGTCTACAAAAAACCCTAAAGCAGAACCACGCAAAGGGGGGCAAAAAGACCCACCGTGCCGAACTAACGGCACGGCGGTGCACCCTTTGCGTCTCAGAGCTTCCAGCAAAAGAGAATAGCACAGCTGGACAGAAAAAACGGAAACAAAAACAAAGTAACACTTATCTAGCAGAGCAGCAGGCCACAGGAAAGATGCAGTAGCTCAGATCCAACACTGGAACATTGACAAGGAGCAAGGAAGACAGACTCAGGTGGAGTTAAATAGCAAGGCAGCCAACGAGCTCACCAAAACACCTGAGGGAGGAAGCCCAGAGGCTGCAATACCACTTGTGACCACAGGAGTGAATTCAGCCACAGAATTCACAACAGTACCCCCCCCCCTTGAGGAGGGGTCACTGAACCCTCACCAGAACCCCCAGGCCGACCAGGATGAGCCACATGAAAGGCACGAACAAGATCTGGGGCATGGACATCAGAGGCAAAAACCCAGGAATTATCCTCCTGAGCATAACCCTTCCATTTGACCAGATACTGGAGTTTCCGTCTAGAGACACGAGAATCCAAAATTTTCTCCACAATATACTCCAATTCCCCCTCCACCAAAACCGGGGCAGGAGGCTCAACAGATGGAACCATAGGTGCCACGTATCTTCTCAACAACGACCTATGGAATACATTATGTATGGAAAAGGAGTCTGGGAGGGTCAGACGAAAAGACACCGGATTGAGAATCTCAGAAATCCTATACGGACCAATAAAACGAGGTTTAAATTTAGGAGAGGAAACCTTCATAGGAATATGACGAGAAGATAACCAAACCAGATCCCCAACACGAAGTCGGGGACCCACACGGCGTCTACGATTAGCGAAAAGCTGAGCCTTCTCCTGGGACAAGGTCAAATTGTCCACTACCTGAGTCCAGATCTGCTGCAACCTGTCCACCACAGAATCCACACCAGGACAGTCCGAAGACTCAACCTGTCCTGAAGAGAAACGAGGATGGAACCCAGAATTGCAGAAAAATGGAGAGACCAAGGTAGCCGAGCTGGCCCGATTATTAAGGGCGAACTCAGCCAACGGCAAAAATGACACCCAATCATCCTGGTCAGCAGAAACAAAACATCTCAGATATGTTTCCAAGGTCTGATTGGTTCGTTCGGTCTGGCCATTAGTCTGAGGATGGAAGGCCGAGGAAAAAGATAGGTCAATGCCCATCCTACCACAAAAGGCTCGCCAGAACCTCGAGACAAACTGGGAACCTCTGTCAGAAACAATATTCTCAGGAATGCCATGCAAACGAACCACATGCTGGAAGAACAAAGGCACCAAATCAGAGGAGGAAGGCAATTTAACCAAGGGCACCAGATGGACCATTTTAGAAAAGCGATCACAGACCACCCAAATGACCGACATCTTTTGAGAAACGGGAAGGTCAGAAACGAAATCCATCGAAATATGTGTCCAAGGCCTCTTCGGGACCGGCAAGGGCAAAAGCAACCCACTGGCACGTGAACAGCAGGGCTTAGCCCTAGCACAAATCCCACAGGACTGCACAAAAGCACGCACATCCCGTGACAGAGATGGCCACCAGAAGGATCTAGCCACTAACTCTCTGGTACCAAAGATTCCTGGATGACCAGCCAGCACCGAACAATGAAGTTCAGAGATAACTTTACTAGTCCACCTATCAGGGACGAACAGTTTCTCGGCTGGACAACGATCAGGTTTATTAGCCTGAAATTTCTGCAACACTCTCCGCAAATCAGGAGAGATGGCAGACACAATGACTCCTTCCTTGAGGATACTCGCCGGCTCAGATAACCCCGGAGAGTCGGGCACAAAACTCCTAGACAGAGCATCCGCCTTCACATTTTTAGAGCCCGAAAGGTACGAAATCACAAAATCAAAACGAGCAAAAAATAACGACCAACGGGCCTGTCTAGGATTCAAGCGCTTGGCAGACTCGAGATAAGTAAGATTCTTATGATCAGTCAATACCACCACGCGATGCTTAGCTCCCTCAAGCCAATGACGCCACTCCTCGAATGCCCACTTCATGGCCAGCAACTCTCGGTTGCCCACATCATAATTACGCTCAGCAGCAGAAAATTTCCTGGAAAAGAAAGCACATGGTTTCAACACTGAGCAACCAGAACCTCTCTGTGACAAAACCGCCCCTGCTCCAATCTCAGAAGCATCAACCTCGACCTGGAACGGAAGAGAAACATCTGGTTGACACAACACAGGGGCACAGCAAAAACGACGCTTCAACTCCTGAAAAGCTTCCACGGCAGCAGAAGACCAATTAACCAAATCAGCACCCTTCTTGGTCAAATCGGTCAATGGTCTGGCAATGCTAGAAAAATTACAGATGAAGCGACGATAAAAATTAGCAAAGCCCAGGAATTTCTGCAGACTTTTCAGAGATGTCGGCTGAGTCCAATCCTTGATGGCCTGGACCTTAACCGGATCCATCTCGATAGTAGAAGGGGAAAAGATGAACCCCAAAAATGAAACTTTCTGCACACCGAAGAGACACTTTGATCCCTTCACGAACAAGGAATTAGCACGCAGTACCTGGAAAACCATTCTGACTTGCTTCACATGAGACTCCCAATCATCAGAGAAGATCAAAATGTCATCCAAGTAAACAATCAGGAATTTATCCAGATACTCACGGAAAATGTCATGCATAAAAGACTGAAAAACAGATGGAGCATTGGCAAGTCCGAACGGCATCACCAGATACTCAAAATGACCCTCGGGCGTATTAAATGCCGTTTTCCATTCATCTCCCTGCCTGATTCTCACCAGATTATACGCACCATGAAGATCTATCTTAGTGAACCAACTAGCCCCCTTAATCCGAGCAAACAAGTCAGATATCAATGGCAAGGGATACTGAAACTTAACAGTGATCTTATTAAGAAGGCGGTAATCAATACACGGTCTTAGCGAACCATCCTTTTTGGCTACAAAAAAGAACCCTGCTCCCAATGGTGATGACGATGGGCGAATATGTCCCTTCTCCAGGGATTCTTTCACATAACTGCGCATAGCGGTGTGTTCAGGCACGGACAAATTAAATAAACGACCCTTAGGGAATTTACTACCAGGAATCAAATTGATAGCACAATCACAATTCCTATGCGGAGGTAGGGCATCAGACTTGGGCTCTTCAAATACATCCTGAAAGTCAGACAAGAACTCTGGGATGTCAGAAGGAATGGATGACGAAATAGACAAAAATGGAACATCACCATGTACTCCCTGACAACCCCAGCTGGTTACCGACATAGAGTTCCAATCTAATACTGGATTATGGGTTTGTAGCCATGGCAACCCCAACACGACCACATCATGCAGATTATGCAGTACCAGAAAGCGAATAACTTCCTGATGTGCAGGAGCCATGCACATGGTTAGCTGGGCCCAGTACTGAGGCTTATTCTTGGCCAAAGGTGTAGCATCAATTCCTCTCAACGGAATAGGACACCGCAAAGGCTCCAAGAAAAATCCACAACGTTTAGCATAATCCAAATCCATCAGATTCAGGGCAGCGCCTGAATCCACAAACGCCATGACAGAATACGATGACAAAGAGCATATCAAGGTAATGGACAGAAGGAATTTGGACTGTACAGTACCAATGACGGCAGAGCTATCGAACCGCCTAGTGCGCTTAGGACAATTAGAAATAGCATGAGTGGAATCGCCACAGTAGAAACACAGCCTGTTCAGACGTCTGTGTTCTTGCCGTTCAACTTTAGTCATAGTCCTGTCGCACTGCATAGGCTCAGGTTTACTCTCAGACAATACCGCCAGATGGTGCACAGATTTACGCTCGCGCAAGCGACGACCGATCTGAATGGCCAAGGACATAGACTCATTCAAACCAGCAGGCATAGGAAATCCCACCATGACATCCTTAAGAGCTTCAGAGAGACCCTTTCTGAACCAAGCCACCAGTGCAGATTCATTCCACAGAGTGAGTACTGACCACTTCCTAAATTTCTGACAATATACTTCTACATCATCCTGACCCTGGCATAAAGCCAGCAAATTTTTCTCAGCCTGATCCACTGAATTAGGCTCATCGTAAAGCAATCCAAGCGCCTGGAAAAACGCATCAATATTACTCAATGCAGGGTCTCCTGGCGCAAGAGAAAACGCCCAGTCCTGTGGGTCGCCGCGCAAAAAAGAAATAATAATCAAAACCTGTTGAATAGGATTACCAGAAGAATGAGGTTTCAAGGCCAGAAATAGCTTACAATTATTTTTGAAGCTCAGGAACTTAGTTCTGTCACCAAAAAACAAATCAGGAATAGGAATTCTTGGTTCTAGCATAGATTTCTGATCAATTGTATCTTGAATCTTTTGTACATTTATAACGAGATTATCCATTGAGGAGCACAGAGCCTGAATATCCATGTCCACAGCTGTGTCCTGAAGCACTCTAATGTCTAGGGGGAAAAAAAAAAAAAAACTGAAGACAGAGCTGAGGAAAAAAAAATGATGTCAGGACTTCTTTTTTCCCTCTATTGAGAATCATTGGTTTTGGCTCCTTGTACTGTTATGCTGTGCTATCAGGCAACACAGTGTGCAGTAATCAGCGCACATACAGTGATATGGCAATAACCCAAAAACAATAGAACAAGCTCTGAGACGTGGAATCTCTGCAGACTGCAATACCTGAACCTATCCTCACACAACTAAAAGCAGCAGTGGATTGCGCCTAACACTACCTATGCAACTCGGCACTGCCTGAGGAGCTGACTAGCCTGAAGATAGAAATACAAGCCTGACTTGCCTCAGAGAAATACCCCAAAGGAATAGGCAGCCCCCCACATATAATGACTGTTAGCAAGATGAAAAGACAAAACGTAGGAATGAAATAGATTCAGCAAAGTGAGGCCCGATATTCTAGACAGAGCGAGGATAGCAAAGAGAACTATGCAGTCTACAAAAAACCCTAAAGCAGAACCACGTAAAGGGGGGCAAAAAGACCCACCGTGCCGAACTAACGGCACGGCGGTGCACCCTTTGCGTCTCAGAGCTTCCAGCAAAAGAGAATAGCACAGCTGGACAGAAAAAACGGAAACAAAAACAAAGTAACACTTATCTAGCAGAGCAGCAGGCCACAGGAAAGATGCAGTAGCTCAGATCCAACACTGGAACATTGACAAGGAGCAAGGAAGACAGACTCAAGTGGAGTTAAATAGCAAGGCAGCCAACGAGCTCACCAAAACACCTGAGGGAGGAAGCCCAGAGGCTGCAATACCACTTGTGACCACAGGAGTGAATTCAGCCACAGAATTCACAACAGAGGACAAGGGAGGCGGAGAGGGTGGCGATGGAGGAGCTGAAAGCCGCAGAGGACGAGATGGTAGTGCTGGGGACTTCCGAAGCAGAGAAAAGGCTGAGAATAGCGCAAAATTGTATGGAAAAGATTCTGCTGGGAAAAGCTGAAAGGAAGCGGGAGTTTCAGAGGGTGGCTTATTTTCAGGAGGGAGAAACAGTGGGTCACATGCTATCGGTGGTAGTCGCGGCTCAGCGTAGTACCTCGTATGTACACTCGTTGGTTTCGGATGGGGGGAGCAGGGTATTTGAAACACCTGAAATTATAAAGGTCTTTGCGGACTTATATTCCTCCAGGGTCAATGAGTCAGCCGGAGATACGGAGACTTTCCTTGAGAGTCTGGGTCTTCCGAAATTGAGTGAGGAGGATAGGGTGAGCCTCGATGCCCCTATCACCGAGGAGGAACTGAGTCGGGCGCTGAAGTCTATGGCCAATGGGAAGGCACCTGGGGTCGATGGGTTACCAGCTGAAATCTATAAAAGTTTGGAGGAAGTGCTGATTCCTAGATTAAAGTTGGTACTGGAGGAGGCTGGACGCCAAGGGTATCTCCCAGCATCTATGAGGGAGGCCACTATAGTGGTTATTCCGAAGGAGGATAAGGATCTGGGGAAGCCTGAGTCATATCGCCCAATCTCTCTGTTAACCATCGATGTCAAGCTCTTGGCCAAGGTGTTAGCTACCCGTTTGTCCAGCGTCATTGCTAACCTTGTACATCCGGATCAGTCTGGTTTTATGCCTGACAGGTCTACAGCGGTTAATCTGCGGAGGCTGCATATGAACCTGCAGCTGAAGTCTGACAACTGTGGCCGAAGGGTTATTGCGTCCTTGGATGCCCATAAGGCGTTTGATAGTGTGGAGTGGGGATATCTCTGGCGGGTGTTGAAGTGTATGGGTATTGGTCCGCAATTTGTGACGTGGACTCAACTGTTATATTCACTACCAACAGCTAGAATTAGAGTGAATGGGGAACTCTCTCAGCCTATAAAGTTGGCCAGAGGTACGAGGCAGGGTTGCCCACTGTCGCCCCTTCTGTTTGCCTTAGCTGTGGAGCCACTGGCCTCCAAGATACGACAATCGGATGAGGTCCCTGGGTTCAGATAAGGGAGTGTTGAGGAGAAGATCGCGTTATATGCAGATGACATCTTACTGTTCCTGGCGGACCCTGATGAAGCCTTGAATGGGGCTATCGAGATCATTGGGAAATTTGGAGACTTGTCGGGACTGAGGATAAATTGGGATAAATCGGTCCTCTTTGAGGTGGATGGGGTGGAGGAGAGCAGAAGTGAGCCATTGGGAGAGGCGCGGCTTAAGGTGGCATCCCTTTTCAAATACCTGGGAATATGGATCTCGATGCCAGTTACAGAGTTTTTGTATAGGAATTTGACACCTCTCATGGGCGCCCTTAAAGCAAAAGTGGATGCGTGGAATAAATTGCACCTATCGGTGGTGGGTAGGGTTAATCTCATTAAAATGGTTCTGATGCCCAAATTACTTTACGTCCTACATAATGCGCCAGTTTGGATTCCACGTGGGAAATTCCGGCAGATTAGTGCTCTTTATAGAAGTCTGATATGGGGGAGGCGGTACCCACGTATTCGCCTGGAGACGCTTCAGCGACCCAAGGAAGATGGAGGATTGGCTTTAGCCAATCCTGAGTTATATTTTCTTGCAGCCCAGAGCCAGCATTTGAAGGGCTGGGCGCGGGAGGCGTCTGCCAGTGCGGTACAGCACTTGATGGAGAGGGTGACGGACCGACGACCGGTGGCGCAGTGTTTGGAGGATGGCACCTTGAAAGTATTGGGGAAATTATACCCAACTATGTTTTTGATACATAAATTATGGACCAGACTGCGACAGATTCGGGGGGTTACGGGACTGACTAAATTTACACCGATATGGCTTAATAATAATTTGGTTGAGTTTGCGGCCCTTGGAGTGCTGGCGGAGTGGCAGGCCAAAGGAATCCACTTGGTGGCTCAGATAGTTCAACAACGAGGATTAAAGTCCTTTTCGCAGCTGCAAGGGGAGTTTGGATTGAGACCGACTGGGGAGTATCAATATGCTCAGATGAAACATGCTTTTAAAGCTCAAAACAAGGGCGGTGGTATTGAGATCCAGGAGGACATAGTTCTGGAATACGTGTGTGGGGAAGGATCCACAAGGGGAGTCATTGCCACCCTTTATAAGGACCTTCTGCATGCATATTTGCTAGACTTCCCCCTAAAAGCGAGAGCGAAATGGGAAAGAGATTTAGGCCCAATGGAGGATGAAACCTGGGAGTCGGTGTTGGAGTGGGTTCCACGAGTGTCACTGAGCGAGCCGTATAGACTATCGCAGCTGTACATCTTGCACAGAGTCTATAAATCACCGGAAGTGTTGTGCAGAGCGGGGTTGCGTGCTGACTCTGAATGCCCGAGATGTAAGACTGAGAATGCAGGAATATACCACATGATGTGGACATGTCCAAGACTGGTTGCTTTCTGGTTGGTGGTAATGAGCCGTGTGGAAGGGGCGTATAAATGCAGAGTGCCGAGAGATCCGATAGTGTGTATACTGGGACATGTAGAGGAAATTAGAGTGGACAACACCTGGAAGATAGTAATAGCTAGGCTATTATATATGGCAAGGAAGGTAATAGCAAGGAACTGGATCAAGGAGGAACCGCCTACAAGGGGTGAATTTCTGAAATATGTTAAACATGGTCTCAATTTGGAAAAGGGGGTCTACAAAAGACGTGGGAAAATAGAAACGTTTGACAAAATGTGGTCTCCGTGGCTCGAGCTAGGATGAGTAGTTATGGGAAATGGGAGGATGAGGGCCTCTGAAAGGAAGAGAGTGCTAAAGGAACAAGCGGACATAAGTGAGTCAAATGGCTCAAAGAACCATCAATACTGGTAACAAAAGTATAAATGGGTATGAGCTGTCAGGGGAGGGGGAGGTTCGGGATTTGTTGGGATTTTTGGGGATTTGGAAAATGTAAAAATTTTGTAAAATAATGGAAAAATGCATAAATTGTATTGTTCATATTCGACTTTAATAAAAACCTATTAAATGAAAAAAAAAGGTTTATATTTGTTATAGAGGAAACCAAATGGTAGATTCTGATCCAAAGTCTACGTACGGTCGGGCATAGCCACCATGTATGGAACATATCTCCTGTGGAGTTGCACCCTCTAAAGCAATTTGGAGAGTAGATGGCGACGGCCTTAGCCACTCTGGCTGGGGTCAGGTACCATCGGGTTAACACCTTATAGTTAGTTCCCAGCATAAGGGTATTTAATATTCCTCCAGTAGAGGAGGACCAAATTTGGGACCACTCCGAATCTGTCAAGGTGGAACCAATGTCGGACTCCCAGCGAGAAGTGTATTTTAAGCAGCGCCTATGAGAGGAGGAGTTGATATGCGAGTAGAGGAGAGATATAGTACCTGGAGCATGTGGATTTTGATGGCATTTTTGTT
The DNA here is from genome assembly GCF_032444005.1 of Ranitomeya imitator. Taxonomy (NCBI): domain Eukaryota; kingdom Metazoa; phylum Chordata; class Amphibia; order Anura; family Dendrobatidae; genus Ranitomeya; species Ranitomeya imitator. The sequence continues at coordinate 279,488,358 of NC_091282.1, read as the reverse complement.
CGAAGGGAGTAAAGGAGTAGGAAAAGGTATAATTTTTTAGTAATGAGTTGACAAAGGTTTTAAGTTGTAGATAGCGAAATACCTCTCCACGGGGGAAATCATATTTTTCACTCAGGACCGAGAATGGAATAATCCCGTTGACGTTAAAAAGATGGTGGACTCTGGGGTCTCCCTGCAGAGACCCAGACACGAAAGTTCCTAAGGGATTCCATGCCTGGGGGAAACTGGAAAGTGCCCCAAAGGGGGGCAAGGGATAAAAATGGTGAGATTAGCTGCGAGGAATATTTCAACGAGTCCCAAATCCTAAGAGAGTGCGTTATAATAGGATTCGAGATGTGTTTACGCTGGGCTGGGAGAATCCATAATAGTGTGTCGAGGGTACCTGAGTGAAATTCAGGGGCCTCTAGAGATAGCCACAGTGGGGGTTCAGAGTAGGCATGACATAGGGTCAGTTGCCCCAATTGGGCTGCATGGTAATATTTAGAAAGATTGGGAACTCCCAAGCCTCCTTTCAAACGGTGAAGGTAGAGGGTAGCTCTATTAACCCTGGGGAGGCAACCTCTCCAAACAAAAGCATCTACTAATCGTTGGGCTATTTTGAGGTAGTGTGAAGGGACAGGGATTGGCAAGACACAAAATAAGTAAAGTAATTTGGGGAGAATGGTCATCTTTAGTGCACATACCCGGCCGAGCCAGGAGAGATGTAGCTTCTCCCATGACTGAAGTAGTAGATGGAGTTTGTGGAGCATGTGAGGATAATTGGCTGCATAAAGGGAGTCTAAACTGGCAGTCAGTTTCACCCCTAGGTAATCCAGATGGTTAGCGGCCCATTGAAACGGAAAGTCGTGTTGGGAGTGGAAGCACCCTTTTGAGCTAGTACAGCCATGAGTCTTCTTACGAATGATGCAACAAGTTTTTCACACCTGGATTTGGGGATCCTCTGCCATTCTTCCTTGCAGATCCTCTCCAGTTCCGTCAGGTTGGATGGTGAATATTGGTGGACAGTCATTTTCAGGTCTCCCCAGGGATACTCAATTGGATTTAGGTCATGGCTCTGGCTGGGCCAGAGTTGTTCTGAAGCCACTTCTGTGTTATTTTAGCTGTGTGCTTAGGGTCATTGTCTTGTTGGAAGATGAACCGTCGGCCAAGTCTGAAGTCCAGAGCACTCTGGAAGAGGTTTTCATCCAGGATATCTCTGTACTTGGCTGCATTCTTGTTTCCATCAATGGCATCCATTCGTCCTGTCCCTGCAGCTGAAAAAAACCCATAGCATGATTGTCACGCCGTTTACGGCGTTAAAGGGGCAGGACAGCGTATTGGAACCCGCACCTGTCCCTGCCACTACAAGGGACCCTGACTTTCCCTTATCTCGGGGGTACCTATGAAGGTTAGGAGGCCCGAGCCGCCAGCCTATCCCTGTCTCCTGTGCAGACCCTATAAGTGACCCCCTCTCTCACCCAAGAGAGGTAGACTGCACCAGAGTAAAAATATCACCAAAACAGAAAAGGAAAAGGAAAACAACTTAGCTTAATGCTGCAAGGCACAGCACAGCAGGAAGAAATACCAGATGAAATGGACACAGCAGTAGAACAACAGTTCCCAGCTAGCTCCTACTCCTGGCTTGGTCGCTGAAGAATGAACTAACACCGACAGTCAGCTGATGAACCAGGTGACCTTTTAAAGGATGGAGGGAGTGGTCACCAAAACATCATCTGAGCCAGAAGCAATGCAATAACATGAGCGGTCACCAGAGGGGGAAAAACTGCATTAACCCCCGATGGCCAAAAAAGAAAAAAGTATTAAACTAAAGCAAACCAGATCTGCCACAAATCCAAAATTGGATCGTGACAATGATGCTGCCACCACCATGTTTCTCTGTTGGGATTGTAATGGGCAGGTGATGAGCAGTGCCTGGTTTTCTCCACATATACCACTTAGAAATATCACCAAAAAGGTCTATCTTCGTCTCATCAGGCCAGACAGTTTTATTTTCACATAGTCTGGGAGTCCTTCATTTGCTTTTTTTTTTTTTAGCAAACTCTATGCGGGCTTTCATATGTCTTGCACTGAGGAGAGCCTTCCGTCAGCCACTCTGCCATAAAGGCCCGACTGGTGGAGGGCTGCAGTGATAGTTGACTTTGTAGAACTTTCTCCCATCTCCCTCCTGCATCTGTGGAGCTTAGCCATAGTGATCTTGGGGTTCCTCTTTACCTCTTTCACCAAGGCTCTTTTCCCATGATTGCCAAGTTTGGCTGGACGGCCTGGTCTAGGAAGGTTTCTGGTGGTCCCAAACTTTTTCAATTTAAGGATTATGGAGGCCACTGTGCTCTTAGGAACCTTGAGTACTGCAGAAATTCTTTTGTAACCTTGGCCAGATCTGTGCCTTGCCACAATTCTGTCTCTGAACTCATTGGCCAGTTCCTTTGACCTCATGATTCTCATTTCGTCTGACATGCACTGTGAGCTGTGAGGTCTTATATAGACAAGTGTGTGCCTTTCCAAATCAAGTCCTACTAGTTTAAGGCTGGTTTCACATTTGCGTTTCTTGCCGCTGCGTTTTAGCGCAAAAAAAAGCATGCGTTTTTTCCTATACTTAACATTAAAAAGCATGCGTTTTCTTCATGCGTTTTGCCGCGTTTGACGACGCATGCGTCATTTCTATGCTTGCGTTTTGTTGTGGAAATGCAACATGTAGTAATTTCTAGAGGCGTTTTTTTGCAGCAAAAAAAGTATTGCTGTCTATGTAAACGCATAGTGGATGCTTTCCTGAAACGGAAAGTACTTGCAAGCAGCATAATACAAAGAATAGCAGGTTTACCCAGAATCCTTTGCAGTAGGCGGAGCTATGCAAATCATCTCTTTCCACCCCAGTCTAATCCACAGCGCTTGGAACCGCCAAGCGTGCAATGCTGCGGATTATTTTCTAAATTTACACAGCCAACCAATTCCTACCTGTGGACACGTGTTTCGGGCTTTAGGCTCTCATCAGCACAGGGCTGGAATTGGTTGGCTGTATGGAGTGGGGCTCGGTGAGCAAGCGATACATATATGCTAGCCACCTTAGGGAGAGACCCAAGTTGGGCTAAATGTAGCGGGACGAAAGAGACCGAAAAGCCCTCTACTTAAAGGAAATACATAGTGGATGCTTTCCTGAAACGGAAAGTACTTGCAAGCAGCATAATACAAAGAATAGCAGGTTTACCCAGAATCCTTTGCAGTAGGCGGAGCTATGCAAATCATCTCTTTCCACCCCAGTCTAATCCACAGCGCTTGGAACCGCCAAGCGTGCAATGCTGCGGATTATTTTCTAAATTTACACAGCCAACCAATTCCTACCTGTGGACACGTGTTTCGGGCTTTAGGCCCTCATCAGCACAGGGCTGGAATTGGTTGGCTGTATGGAGTGGGGCTCGGTGAGCAAGCGATACATATATGCTAGCCACCTTAGGGAGAGACCCAAGTTGGGCTAAATGTAGCGGGACGAAAGAGACCGAAAAGCCCTCTACTTAAAGGAAATACATAGTGGATGCTTTCCTGAAACGGAAAGTACTTGCAAGCAGCATAATACAAAGAATAGCAGGTTTACCCAGAATCCTTTGCAGTAGGCGGAGCTATGCAAATCATCTCTTTCCACCCCAGTCTAATCCACAGCGCTTGGAACCGCCAAGCGTGCAATGCTGCGGATTATTTTCTAAATTTACACAGCCAACCAATTCCTACCTGTGGACACGTGTTTCGGGCTTTAGGCCCTCATCAGCACAGGGCTGGAATTGGTTGGCTGTATGGAGTGGGGCTCGGTGAGCAAGCGATACATATATGCTAGCCACCTTAGGGAGAGACCCAAGTTGGGCTAAATGTAGCGGGACGAAAGAGACCGAAAAGCCCTCTACTTAAAGGAAATACATAGTGGATGCTTTCCTGAAACGGAAAGTACTTGCAAGCAGCATAATACAAAGAATAGCAGGTTTACCCAGAATCCTTTGCAGTAGGCGGAGCTATGCAAATCATATTGGTTGGCTGTGTAAATTTAGAAAATAATCCACAGCATTGCACGCTTGGCGGTTCCAAGCGCTGTGGATTAGACTGGGGTGGAAAGAGATGATTTGCATAGCTCCGCCTACTGCAAAGGATTCTGGGTAAACCTGCTATTCTTTGTATTATGCTGCTTGCAAGTACTTTCCGTTTCAGGAAAGCATCCACTATGTATTTCCTTTAAGTAGAGGGCTTTTCGGTCTCTTTCGTCCCGCTACATTTAGCCCAACTTGGGTCTCTCCCTAAGGTGGCTAGCATATATGTATCGCTTGCTCACCGAGCCCCACTCCATACAGCCAACCAATTCCAGCCCTGTGCTGATGAGGGCCTAAAGCCCGAAACACGTGTCCACAGGTAGGAATTGGTTGGCTGTGTAAATTTAGAAAATAATCCGCAGCATTGCACGCTTGGCGGTTCCAAGCGCTGTGGATTAGACTGGGGTGGAAAGAGATGATTTGCATAGCTCCGCCTACTGCAAAGGATTCTGGGTAAACCTGCTATTCTTTGTATTATGCTGCTTGCAAGTACTTTCCGTTTCAGGAAAGCATCCACTATGTATTTCCTTTAAGTAGAGGGCTTTTCGGTCTCTTTCGTCCCGCTACATTTAGCCCAACTTGGGTCTCTCCCTAAGGTGGCTAGCATATATATATGTAAACGCATGCGTTTTTAAGCACATGCGTTTGCTTGCGTTTTTAAATGCATGCGTTTCAATAGAAAAAAACAAGAATACACACTGATAAGCCACCCCCCACCATAAAGGTGATAAAGCGATCCAAACCCTAACCGTAACCCTAGGGATCCTAACCCTAACCCTAGGGATCCTAACCCTAACCCTAGGGATCCTAACCCTAACCCTAGCTATTTCTGTTTATAGTGGGTTTTCTAGTTGATTTTGATGATTGGCAGCTGTCACACACTTCTCATCATGCGTTTAAAAAACGCAAACGCAGGAAAAAATGCATGTAAACGCATCAAAGCGCCGCTTTTTTTACCACATGCAAAAACGTATGCGTCTAAAAAACGCAGCGTTTGCACGCGTTTACATGCGTTTTTTTCACCACCTGCGTTTGCGTTTTAAATGCTGCGTTTTTAAACGCAAATGTGAAACTAGCCTAATTAAACACAGCTGGACTCCAATGAAGGAGTAGAACCATCTCAAGGAGGATCACAAGGAAATTGACAGCATGTGACTTAAATATGAGTGTCTGAGCAAAGGGTCTGAATACTTATGACCATGTGATATTTCAGTTTTTCTTTTTTATTAAATTTGCAAAAATTTCTACATTTCGTTTTTTTCAGTCAAGATGTAGTGCAGAGTGTACATTAATGAGAAAAAATGAACTTTTTTGAATTTACCAAATGGCTGCAATGAAACAAAGAGTGAAAAATTTAAAGGGGTCTGAAAGCTTTCCGTACCCACTGTATATTATATATATATATATTTATTTCTTGATTTGCTTTTTATGTAAAACCATCTTCCATCTTTCATTATGACGTACATTATAACACATTTATAAGTGATATCAAGCACAAACAGCAAAAACTATGTAGAATACAATTCGGAGAGTAATGGGAGATGTATAAACACAATGCACAAGGGTAGGTATCATTTCGGGGTATATGGTTAATGGTGGCTTTAAACATAGAACAGATGTCAGTCGAATGACAGCTTGACTGACAGCTAGAGTTGAGCGACTTTTAGTTTTTTAGGGTCGAGTCGGGTTTCGCGAAACCCGACTATCTCAACAGCCGAGTCGAGTGGAATCGGCCGATTATCGCGAAAAGTCGGGGATCGACCGAAACACGAAACCCAATGCAAGTCAATGGGGGAGCATAGTCGGCAGTGAGTGGAGGCCAGGAAAACATGTACAGTGCCCATTTTAATGGCAAAAACATCCATTCTTGTTACTGAAGCTTGTCAATCTTAATTTACCTTATAATAATAGTAAGGCATTGGAAATTGGGGGTCATTTGGCTAAAGTTGTGGGGGTAGGGCTGGTTCAAGTATTTAGTGGGCCCAGGAAATCTGGACCACGTCAAGGCAGTGGAGCAGGGAGAGGTAAGTATTTCAACTTTGCAAGTGCTGTGATCCTGAGCAAGCAGGGGGGGCCCACTCGTCGGCATTGGCACTGGCACAGGGCCCCTCAAAGTATGGCGGTGTGTTTGCACGGCGGGGGCGCCTCCCACCGGCAGTGACACTTTTGCGTACTATGAGGGACCCTGTGCCAGTGACGTCGCCAACGATTATTCCTCCCCGCACCTGATGAAGGAACCTGCACTTTCATCTGCACCTTCCTCTTTGTCCCCGTGTAAGGTGGTATGGTATGCGGGAAGAGGAACCTGACTTTCAGCAGGGTCACAATCTTGCTGTGTAGCGTGCACGGGGAATGCTGCGTTATGGGTCAATGTACCAGCAGACTCATATATCACTGGCTGGGCAATGGGCAGGATGAGGAGGAGACACAGATATAGGCCCAAAGAATAAAGTGGGCTAAATGCAGTTCAAAATTGGTAACAGGACTAACCAGGGGGCATTGCAGTGGAGGACAACTGTAATGAGAGGCTGACACAGAGAGTAGGCCCAAATCAGTAAGTAGTCTAAATGCAGTTCAAAATTGGCAACAGTAGCAAACAGGCGGCAAAGCTTTGTTCAGTGGAGAACAGCAAGGAGCGGCAGACACCGATAGTAGGCCCCAACCCAACTAGTAGGCCAAATGCAGTCTAACATTAACAACTACTTAACGAGAGCCTGAAAATGGAATTTCAGGACAGGAAACCAGGAGAACAGCAAGGAGCGGCAGACACTGTTAGTAGGCCCCAACACAACTAGTAGGCCAAATGCAGTTGTTCCATTTAACAACTATTTAACAAGAGCCTGAAGATAGAAGCTCAGGAAAGGCAACCTGGAGAACACCTTGGAGCGGAAGACACCGTCTCTACAACCCAGACCCAACTTGTAGGCCTAATGCAGTGTTGTTTCAACAACTACTTAACGAGAGCTAGAAGATCGAAGCTATGGAGAGGCAACCTGGAGAATACCTTGGAGCGGCAGACACCGTCTCTACAACCCAGACCCAACTTGTAAGCCTAATGCAGTGTTGTTTCAACAACTACTGAACGAGAGCTAGAAGATCGAAGCTATGGAGAGGCAACCTGGAGAACACCTTGGAGCGGCAGACACCATCTCTACAACCCAGACCCAACTTGTAGGCCTAATGCAGTGTTGTTTCAACAAATACTGAACAAGAGCTAGAAGATCAAAGCTATGGAGAGGCAACCTGGAGAACACCTTGGAGCGGCAGACACCGTCTCTACAACCCAGACCCAACTTGTAGGCCTAATGCAGTGTTGTTTCAACAACTACTGAACGAGAGCTGGAAGATCGAAGCTATGGAGAGGCAACCTGGAGAACACCTTGGAGCGGCAGACACCGTCTCTACAACTCAGACCCAACTTGTAGGCCTAATGCAGTGTTGTTTCAACAACTACTTAACGAGAGCAAGAAGATCGAAGCTATGGAGAGGCAACCTGGAGAACACCTTGGAGCAGCAGACACCAACTCTACAACCCAGACCCAACTTGTAGGCCTAATGCAGTGTTGTTTCAACAACTACTTAACGAGGGCAAGAAGATCGAAGCTATGGAGAGGCAACCTGGAGAACACCTTGGAGCAGCAGACACCGTCTCTACAACCCAGACCCAACTTGTAGGCCTAATGCAGTGTTGTTTCAACAACTACTTAACGAGAGCTAGAAGATCGAAGCTATGGAGAGGCAACCTGGAGAACACCTTGGAGCGGAAGACACCGTCTCTACAACCCAGACCCAACTTGTAGGCCTAATGCAGTGTTGTTTCAACAACTACTTAACGAGAGCAAGAAGATCGAAGCTATGGAGAGGCAACCTGGAGAACACCTTGGAGCGGCAGACACCGTCTGCCAAACCAGGGATTCAAGCTTCAGGAGGCTAATTTGCATATTCCAGGTGCCTTCTGGGAGAAGCGAAGTCTCCCTAAGCTAGAAGATCGTTGGGTACAGCCGGGACCAGCTGCTTCGAAAGCATCACCAAACCGCGCGCCTTACAGCGCGCGAATTTTTGCCTGTAGGACATTATTGCAAGAGAGCTTGGCTGAGTAGATTACACAAGAAGGAAAACACACAGCAAGTCAGCAGGATCTAGGAGCAACATGGCAGATGTGACAACCTACATGGTGAGCTGCAGCATGTGCTACATGTTCACAGATCGACCAGAAGAAGAATCCAATTTCACCTGTCAGAAGTTTAGACTAGTGGCCCTTTTAGAAGAAAAGGTGCGGGGTCTGGAAGAAAGAATAGCAACTTTGAAACTCATCAAAGAGAATGAAGACTTTCTAGACAGAACAGAAGCATCTCTACTGGTCACAGAAGGTGCAAAAAGTGTCAGAGAACCTCCAAAAGCAGATGAGTGGAAGCATGTGACCAAAAGAAGCAAGAAGACCATGGAGAAATCACCAACCACACAACTGAAGAACCGATATCAAATCTTTGTAGAGGATGAAGATGGCACACCTAAGAATGAAGCAATACCAGCAAGCAAAAAAGAAAAGGGCACACAGCAACAAGTGGCAGCAAAAAGTACAGCCAAGAAGCAACGAAGAGTGGTGGTGGTGGGAGACTCACTACTGAGAGGCACAGAAGCAGCCATCTGCAGACCGGACATAACTGCAAGAGAAGTATGCTGCCTTCCAGGTTCGATGATCAAGGATGTGACCGATAGGATACCAAAGCTCTTCAGCTCCAAGGACGTCCACCCATTTCTTCTGATACATGTTGGCACCAATGACACGGCAAGGAAGGACCTACCGACAATCTGCAAGGACTTTGAAGAGTTGGGGAAGAAAGTAAAGGAACTGGATGCACAGGTAGTTTTTTCTTCTATCCTTCCAGTAGATGGGCATGGCACCAGGAGATGGAACAGGATCCTTGATGCAAACAACTGGCTAAGACGATGGTGCAGACAACAAGGATTTGGATTCCTGGACCACGGTGTGAATTACTGGTATGATGGACTCCTCGCCAGAGACGGACTACACCTCAACAAACCTGGGAAACACACATTCGCCAGAAGACTCGCTACACTCATCAGGAGGGCGTTAAACTAGAAGAAGAGGGGACGGGAAGAAAAACATTAGACTCGAACAAAGACGACCCAGGAAAACATACTCAGAAGGGAGGTAAGAACATTTCTAAAACAATCCACAGTGAGGAGATTGGAACAAAACAAAATCCTCTAAACTGCATGCTCGCAAACGCCAGAAGCCTGACAAACAAGATGGAAGAACTAGAAGCAGAAATATCTACAGGTAACTTTGACATAGTGGGAATAACCGAGACATGGTTAGATGAAAGCTATGACTGGGCAGTTAACTTACAGGGTTACAGTCTGTTTAGAAAGGATCGTAAAAATCGGAGAGGAGGAGGGGTTTGTCTCTATGTAAAGTCTTGTCTAAAGTCCACTTTAAGGGAGGATATTAGCGAAGGGAATGAGGATGTCGAGTCCATATGGGTTGAAATTCATGGAGGGAAAAATGGTAACAAAATTCTCATTGGGGTCTGTTACAAACCCCCAAATATAACAGAAAGCATGGAAAGTCTACTTCTAAAGCAGATAGATGAAGCTGCAACCCATAATGAGGTCCTGGTTATGGGGGACTTTAACTACCCGGATATTAACTGGGAAACAGAAACCTGTGAAACCCATAAAGGCAACAGGTTTCTGCTAATAACCAAGACAAATTATCTTTCACAATTGGTGCAGAATCCAACCAGAGGAGCAGCACTTTTAGACCTAATACTATCTAATAGACCTGACAGAATAACAAATCTGCAGGTGGTTGGGCATTTAGGAAATAGCGACCACAATATTGTGCAGTTTCACCTGTCTTTCACTAGGGGGACTTGTCAGGGAGTCACAGAAACATTGAACTTTAGGAAGGCAAAGTTTGAACAGCTTAGAGATGCCCTTAATCTGGTAGACTGGGACAATATCCTCAGAAATGAGAATACAGACAATAAATGGGAAATGTTTAAGAACATCCTAAATAGGCAGTGTAAGCGGTTTATACCTTGTGGGAATAAAAGGACTAGAAATAGGAAAAACCCAATGTGGCTAAACAAAGAAGTAAGACAGGCAATTAACAGTAAAAAGAAAGCATTTGCACTACTAAAGCAGGATGGCACCATTGAAGCTCTAAAAAACTATAGGGAGAAAAATACTTTATCTAAAAAACTAATTAAAGCTGCCAAAAAGGAAACAGAGAAGCACATTGCTAAGGAGAGTAAAACTAATCCCAAACTGTTCTTCAACTATATCAATAGTAAAAGAATAAAAACTGAAAATGTAGGCCCCTTAAAAAATAGTGAGGAAAGAATGGTTGTAGATGACGAGGAAAAAGCTAACATATTAAACACCTTCTTCTCCACGGTATTCACGGTGGAAAATGAAATGCTAGGTGAAATCCCAAGAAACAATGAAAACCCTATATTAAGAGTCACCAATCTAACCCAAGAAGATGTGCGAAACCGGCTAAATAAGATTAAAATAGATAAATCTCCGGGTCCGGATGGCATACACCCACGAGTACTAAGAGAACTAAGTAATGTAATAGATAAACCATTATTTCTTATTTTTAGTGACTCTATAGCGACAGGGTCTGTTCCGCAGGACTGGCGCATAGCAAATGTGGTGCCAATATTCAAAAAGGGCTCTAAAAGTGAACCTGGAAATTATAGGCCAGTAAGTCTAACCTCTATTGTTGGTAAAATATTTGAAGGGTTTCTGAGGGATGTTATTCTGGATTATCTCAATGAGAATAACTGTTTAACTCCATATCAGCATGGGTTTATGAGAAATCGCTCCTGTCAAACCAATCTAATCAGTTTTTATGAAGAGGTAAGCTATAGACTGGACCACGGTGAGTCATTGGACGTGGTATATCTCGATTTTTCCAAAGCGTTTGATACCGTGCCGCACAAGAGGTTGGTACACAAAATGAGAATGCTTGGTCTGGGGGAAAATGTGTGTAAATGGGTTAGTAACTGGCTTAGTGATAGAAAGCAGAGGGTGGTTATAAATGGTATAGTCTCTAACTGGGTCGCTGTGACCAGTGGGGTACCGCAGGGGTCAGTATTGGGACCTGTTCTCTTCAACATATTCATTAATGATCTGGTAGAAGGTTTACACAGTAAAATATCGATATTTGCAGATGATACAAAACTATGTAAAGCAGTTAATACAAGAGAAGATAGTATTCTGCTACAGATGGATCTGGATAAGTTGGAAACTTGGGCTGAAAGGTGGCAGATGAGGTTTAACAATGATAAATGTAAGGTTATACACATGGGAAGAGGGAATCAATATCACCATTACACACTGAACGGGAAACCACTGGGTAAATCTGACAGGGAGAAGGACTTGGGGATCCTAGTTAATGATAAACTTACCTGGAGCAGCCAGTGCCAGGCAGCAGCTGCCAAGGCAAACAGGATCATGGGGTGCATTAAAAGAGGTCTGGATACACATGATGAGAGCATTATACTGCCTCTGTACAAATCCCTAGTTAGACCGCACATGGAGTACTGTGTCCAGTTTTGGGCACCGGTGCTCAGGAAGGATATAATGGAACTAGAGAGAGTACAAAGGAGGGCAACAAAATTAATAAAGGGGATGGGAGAACTACAATACCCAGATAGATTAGCGAAATTAGGATTATTTAGTCTAGAAAAAAGACGACTGAGGGGCGATCTAATAACCATGTATAAGTATATAAGGGGACAATACAAATATCTCGCTGAGGATCTGTTTATACCAAGGAAGGTTACGGGCACAAGGGGGCATTCTTTGCGTCTGGAGGAGAGAAGGTTTTTCCACCAACATAGAAGAGGATTCTTTACTGTTAGGGCAGTGAGAATCTGGAATTGCTTGCCTGAGGAGGTGGTGATGGCGAACTCAGTCGAGGGGTTCAAGAGAGGCCTGGATGTCTTCCTGGAGCAGAACAATATGGTATCATACAATTATTAGGTTCTGTAGAAGGACGTAGATCTGGGGATTTATTATGATGGAATATAGGCTGAACTGGATGGACAAATGTCTTTTTTCGGCCTTACTAACTATGTTACTATGTTACTATGTTACTATGTCTCTACAACCCAGACCCAACTTGTAGGCCTAATGCAGTGTTGTTTCAACAACTACTTAACGAGAGCAAGAAGATCGAAGCTATGGAGAGGCAACCTGGAGAACACCTTGGAGCGGCAGACACCAACTCTACAACCCAGACCCAACTTGTAGGCCTAATGCAGTGTTGTTTCAACAACTACTTAACGAGAGCTAGAAGATCGAAGCTATGGAGAGGCAACCTGGAGAACACCTTGGAGCGGCAGACACCGTTAGTAGGCCCTACCAAAGTAGTAGCCCCAATGCAGTTTTCAAATTCCTATAGGCTGAAAAACAGACTATTGACGCTCAGCTTCTTTCAGAGGAGGACAGCTGTATTGAGTGGCGCAGACAGACACAGGTAGTAGGCCTTAAACAAAAAATTGGGCTCAATGCAGTTTAAAAAAAGGTTACAGGGGTACACAGGCAGCATTGCTCTGGTCAGTGGAGGACAATTTCAATTATGGACCGCAGACAGACTTAGTACGCCTACAATTAAAAAAAGGATGCTCTATGCAATTTAAAATAGGTTCCAGGGGTACACGGGCAGCATTGGTCTGGTCAGTGGAGGACTATTGGAAGGAGGGACCGCAGACAGGCTTAGTAGGCCTAACATAACAAAAGTAGGCTGTAGGCACTTTAAAATAGCTTCCAGGGGTACACGGGCAGCATTGGTCTGGTCAGTGGAGGACTATTCGAAGGAGGGACCGCAGACAGGCTTAGTAGGCCTAACATAACAAAAGTAGGCTGTAGGCACTTTAAAATAGGTTCCAGGGGTACACGGGCAGCAGTGGTCTGGTCAGTGAAGGACTATTGGAAGGAGGGACCGCAGACAGGCTTAGTAGGCCTAACATAACAAAAGTAGGCTGTAGGCACTTTAAAATAGCTTCCAGGGGTACACGGGCAGCAGTGGTCTGGTCAGTGAAGGACTATTGGAAGGAGGGACCGCAGACAGGCTTAGTAGGCCTAACATAACAAAAGTTGGCTGTAGGCACTTTAAAATAGCTTCCAGGGGTACACGGGCAGCAGTGGTGTGGTCAGTGGAGGACTATTGGAAGGAGCGACTGCAGACAGGCTTAGTAGGCCTAACATAACAAAAGTAGGCTGTAGGCACTTTAAAATAGGTTCCAGGGGTACACGGGCAGCATTGGTCTGGTCAGTGGAGGACTATTGGAAGGAGGGACCGCAGACAGGCTTAGTAGGCCTAACATAACAAAAGTAGGCTGTAGGCACTTTAAAATAGGTTCCAGGGGTACACGGACAGCAGTGGTGTGGTCAGTGGAGGAGTATTGGAAGGAGGGACCACAGACAGGCTTAGTAGGCCTAACATAACAAAAGTAGGCTGTAGGCACTTTAAAATAAGTTCCAGGGGTACACGGGCAGCATTGGTCTGGTCAGTGGAGGACTATTGGAAGGAGGGACCGCAGACAGGCTTAGTAGGCCTAACATAACAAAAGTAGGCTGTAGGCACTTTAAAATAGGTTCCAGGGGTACACGGACAGCAGTGGTGTGGTCAGTGGAGGAGTATTGGTTAGAGGGACCACAGACAGGCTTAGTAGGCCTAACATAACAAAAGTAGGCTGTAGGCACTTTAAAATAGGTTCCAGGGGTACACGGGCAGCATTGGTCTGGTCAGTAGAGGACTATTGGAAGGAGGGACCGCAGACAGGCTTAGTAGGCCTAACATAACAAAAGTAGGCTGTAGGCACTTTAAAATAGGTTCCAGGGGTACACGGACAGCAGTGGTGTGGTCAGTGGAGGAGTATTGGAAGGAGGGACCGCAGACAGGCTTAGTAGGCCTAACATAACAAAAGTTGGCTGTAGGCACTTTAAAATAGCTTCCAGGGGTACACGGGCAGCAGTGGTGTGGTCAGTAGAGGACTATTGGAAGGAGGGACCGCAGACAGGCTTAGTAGGCCTAACATAACAAAAGTAGGCTGTAGGCACTTTAAAATAGGATCCAGGGGTACACGGGCAGCATTGGTCTGGTCAGTGGAGGACTATTGGAAGGAGGGACCGCAGACAGCCTTAGTAGGCCTAACATAACAAAAGTAGGCTGTAGGCACATTAAAATAAGTTCCAGGGGTACACGGGCAGCATTGGTCTGGTCAGTGGAGGACTATTGGAAGGAGGGACCGCAGACAGGCTTAGTAGGCCTAACATAACAAAAGTAGGCTGTAGGCACTTTAAAATAGGTTCCAGGGGTACACGGGCAGCAGTGGTCTGGTCAGTGAAGGACTATTGGAAGGAGGGACCGCAGACAGGCTTAGTAGGCCTAACATAACAAAAGTAGGCTGTAGGCACTTTAAAATAGGTTCCAGGGGTACACGGGCAGCAGTGGTGTGGTCAGAAGAGGAGTATTGGAAGGAGGGACCGCAGACAGGCTTAGTAGGCCTAACAACAAAAGTTGGCTGTAGGCACTTTAAAATAGCTTCCAGGGGTACACGGGCAGCAGTGGTGTGGTCAGTGGAGGAGTATTGGAAGGAGGGACCGCAGACAGGCTTAGTAGGCCTAACATAACAAAAGTTGGCTGTAGGCACTTTAAAATAGCTTCCAGGGGTACACGGGCATCAGTGGTGTGGTCATTGGAGGACTATTGGAAGGAGGGACCGCAGACAGGCTTAGTAGGCCTAACATAATAAAAGTAGGCTGTAGGCACTTTAAAATAGGTTCCAGGGGTACACGGGCAGCATTGGTCTGGTCAGTGGAGGACTATTCGAAGGAAGGACCGCAGACAGGCTTAGTAGGCCTAACATAACAAAAGTAGGCTGTAGGCACTTTAAAATAGGTTCCAGGGGTACACGGGCAGCATTGGTCTGGTCAGTGGAGGACTATTGGAAGGACGGACCGCAGACAGGCTTAGTAGGCCTAACATAACAAAAGTAGGCTGTAAGCACTTTAAAATAGCTTCCAGGGGTACACGGGCAGCAGTGGTCTGGTCAGTGGAGGACTATTGGAAGGAGGGACCGCAGACAGGCTTAGTAGGCCTAACATAACAAAAGTAGGCTCTATGCACTTGGAATTATCTTGCAGGGGTACACAGGCAGCATTGGTGTTATCAGCGGTTGTAATGAGTGTCTGACAGTTAGTACTCCCAAAAAATAAATAGATGTTAATGTCTCGCAATACAACAAAACTAAAAAACAAAAGGGTGGCATACTTAGGTACAGGGGTGGGCTCCTCTGCTGTGTTTCTGACCTAGCAATTTGGCGCAAAGTATTTACTGGTGTAAATATAGGACACTGCCCCAGACTATTTTAAGTAGCATCATACATGTCAACACATTGGTATTGTCAGTGCCAGGCATTGAAGGATGTCAGCGCATAGACTAAACATTGGTGGAGCTGTGAGAGATAATTTTGCAAATCGTAGAGCACTGTTTGAGCTGGGGGGGAAACTGTCTTTTGGCCGGCGGTACAGGCCCAGGGCCCCTCATGTTACAACGGTGTGTCTGACGTTGGTTGCGCGCCACCACCGCCAGAGACACTTTATTGTACTAAGAGGGACCCAGTGGCAGTGCCGTCGACCAAAAGCGTGCACACCCACCTCTTCAGACAAACGGCACTCTCACGGGTGCTTGCGCCAAGTGGCGAGACCACGGCCCCGTGGGGGGAGTTTGGCCACTTAGGGAGGTGTAAACATGTTGTATGCTGGACAAACAGCTGCTGCAAATTACGAGATTGGAAAACTCAGTCAGAGCAGTCAAGAAGCAAGACCTTTTCATTGGAAAGCTAGGTGTCAGCCGGAAAAGGTGGGGCAAAATAATTCGAAATCCAGTAGTGGTTCATTTTAATGAAGGTTAGATCATCAACATTTTGGGTAGCCAGACGAGTCCTTTTTTCGGTTAATATTGAACCAGCAGCACTGAATACTCTTTCTGATAGCACACTAGCTGCTGGGCAAGCAAGCTCCTGCAATGCATATTCTGCCAATTCTGGCCAGGTGTCTAATTTGGATGCCCAGTAATCAAATGGGAATGACGGTTGAGGGAGAACATCGATAAGGGATGAAAAATAGTTAGTAACCATACTGGACAAATGTTGTCTCCTGTCACTTTGAATTCATGCTGCAGTACCTGTCCTGTCTGCGGTCATAGCAAAATCACTCCACAACCTGGTCAGAAAACCCCTCTGGCCAACGCCACTTCTGATTTGTGCACCTCTAACACCTCTGGTCTGCTGCCCCATGCAGCTCGTGTGAGAACCATCACCGACGCTGTGTGCTGGGAATGCCTGAATCAAACGGTCAACAAGAGTTGATTGTTTGGTTGCTAATATTTGTTCCAAGTTCTCATGTGGCATAATATTTTGCAATTTGCCTTTATAGCGAGGATCAAGGAGGCAGGCCAACCAGTAATCGTCATCGGTCATCATTTTAATGATGCGTGTGTCCCTTTTGAGGATACGTAAGGCATAATCCGCCATGTGGGCCAAAGTTCCAGTTGTCAAATCTGCGGTTGTGCTGGGTTGAGGGGCAGTTACAGGCAAATCTACGTCACTTGTGTCCCTCAAAAAACCAGAACCTGGCCTTGCCACGCCACCAATTTCCAGTGGCCCCGGAGAAGCTTCCTCAGTAAAAAAATATTCATCCCCATCATCCTCCTCATCCTCCTCCTCCTGTTCGCCCGCTACCTTGTCCTGTACACTGCCCTGACCAGACAATGGCTGACTGTCATCAAGGCTTTCCTCGTCCTCTGCTGCAGACGCCTGCTCCTTTATGTGCGTCAAACTTTGCATCAGCAGACGCATTAGGGGGATGCTCATGCTTATTATGGCGTTGTCTGCACTTACCAGCCGTGTGCGTTCCTCAAAACACTGAAGGACTTGACACATGTCTTGTACCTTCGACCACTGCACACCTGACAACTCCATGTCTGCCATCCTACTGCCTGCCCGTGTATGTGTATCCTCCCACAAATACATAACAGCACGCCTCTGTTCGCACAGTCTCTGAAGCATGTGCAGTGTTGAGTTCCACCTTGTTGCAACGTCGATGATTAGGCGATGCTGGGGAAGGTTCAAAGACCGCTGATAGGTCTGCATATGGCTGGAGTGTACGGGCGAACAGCGGATATGCGAGCAAAGTCCGCGCACTTTGAGGAGCAGGTTGGATAACCCCGGATAACTTTTCAGGAAGCACTGCACCACCAGGTTTAAGGTGTGAGCCAGGCAAGGAATGTGTTTCAGTTGGGAAAGGGCAATGGCAGCCATGAAATTCCTTCCGTTATCACTCACTACCTTGCCTGCCTCAAGATCTACAGTGCCCAGCCACGACTGCGTTTCTTTCTGCAAGAACTCTGACAGAACTTCCGCGGTGTGTCCCCCAAAAAAATACAGACACTAGGCTTTCTGTGGCCCACAATTTGAGAGAGATGGCACACACGACTGGCACAGAAGCACAAACGCCAATATTAATCTCCCACTATTTATTTTTTTTCAGGGAGAATTTAAAAACAAACAAAAAAAAAAAACAGACACTAGGCTTTCTGTGGCCCACAATTTGAGAGAGATGGCACACACGACTGGCACAGAAGCACAAACGCCAATATTAATCTCCCACTATTTATTTTTTTTCAGGGAGAATTTAAAAACAAACAAAAAAAAAAACCAGACACTAGGCTTTCTGTGGCCCACAATTTGAGAGAGATGGCACACACGACTGGCACAGAAGCACAAATGCCAATATTAATCTCCCACTATTTATTTTTTTCAGGGAGAATTTAAACCCCCCCCCAAAAAAAAAAACAGACACTAGGCTTTCTGTGGCCCACAATTTGAGAGAGATGACACACACGACTTACACTCAAGCACAAATGCCAATATTAATCTCCCACTATTTATTTTTTTTCAGGGAGAATTTAAAAACCAAAATGAAAAAAAACAGACACTAGGCTTTCTGTGGCCAACAATTTGAGAGAGATGGCACACACGACTGGCACTGAAGCACAAATGCCAATATTAATCACCCACTATTTATTTTTTTCAGGGAGAATTTAAAAACCAAAATAAAAAAAAACAGACACTAGGCTTTCTGTGGCCCACAATTTGAGAGAGATGGCACACACACACACGACTAGCACTCAAGCACAAATGCCAATATTAATCTCCCACTATTTATTTCTTTTCGGGGAGAATTTAAAAACCAAAAAAAAAAAAAAAAACAGACACTACGCTTTCTGTGGCCTACAATTTGAGAGAGATGGCACACACGACTGGCACTCAAGCACAAATGCCAATATTAATCTCCCACTATTTATTTTTTTTCAGGGAGAATTTAAACCCCCCCCAAAAAAAAAACAGACACTAGGCTTTCTGTGGCCCACAATTTGAGAGAGATGGCACACACGACTGGCACTCAAGCACAAATGCCAATATTAATCTCCCACTATTTATTTTTTTTCAGGGAGAATTTAAACCCCCCCCCAAAAAAAAACAGACACTAGGCTTTCTGTTGCCCACAATTTGAGAGAGATGGAACACACACACACGAGTGGCACTCAAGCACAAATGCCAATATTAATCTCCCACTATTTATTTTTATTCAGGGAGAATTTAAAAAACAAAAAAAAAACAAACAGAAACTAGGCTTTCTGTGGCCCACAATTTGAGAGAGATGGCACACATGACTGGCACTGAAGCACAAATGCTAATATTAATCTCCCACTATTTCTTTTTTTTCAGGGAGAATTTAAAAACAAAACAAAAAAAAAAAAACAGACACTAGGCTTTCTGTGGCTAACAATTTGAGAAAGATGGCACACACGACTGGCACTGAAGCACAAATGCCAATATTAATCTCCCACTATTTATTTTTTTTCAGGGAGAATTTAAAAACCAAAATAAAAAAAAACAGACACTAGGCTTTCTGTGGCCCACAATTTGAGAGAGATGGCACACACGACTGGCACTCAAGCACAAATGCCAATATTAATCTCCCACTATTTATTTTTTTTCAGGGAGAATTTAAAAACCAAAATAAAAAAAAAACCAGACACTAGGCTTTCTGTGGCCCACAATTTGAGAGAGATGGCACACACGACTGGCACAGAAGCACAAATGCCAATATTAATCTCCCACTATTTATTTTTTTCAGGGAGAATTTAAACCCCCCCCAAAAAAAAACAGACACTAGGCTTTCTGTGGCCCACAATTTGAGAGAGATGGCACACACGACTTACACTCAAGCACAAATGCCAATATTAATCTCCCACTATTTATTTTTTTTCAGGGAGAATTTAAAAACCAAAATAAAAAAAAACAGACACTAGGCTTTCTGTGGCCAACAATTTGAGAGAGATGGCACACACGACTGGCACTGAAGCACAAACGCCAATATTAATCTCCCACTATTTATTTTTTTTCAGGGAGAATTTAAAAACCAAAAAAAAAAAACAGAAACTAGGCTTTCTGTGGCCCACAATTTGAGAGAGATGGCACACATGACTGGCACTGAAGCACAAATGCCAATATTAATCTCCCACTATTTCTTTTTTTTCAGGGAGAATTTAAAAACCAAAAAAAAAAAACAGACACTAGGCTTTCTGTGGCCCACAATTTGAGAGAGATGGCACACACGACTGGCACAGAAGCACAAATGCCAATATTAATCTCCCACTATTTATTTTTTTTCAGGGAGAACTTAAAAACCAAAATAAAAAAAAACAGACACTAGGCTTTCTGTGGCCCACAATTTGAGAGAGATGGCACACACGACTGGCACAGAAGCACAAATGCCAATATTAATCTCCCACTATTTATTTTTTTTCAGGGAGAATTTAAAAACCAAAATAAAAAAAAACCAGACACTAGACTTTCTGTGGCCCACAATTTGAGAGAGATGGCACACACGACTGGCACTGAAGCACAAATGCCAATACTAATCTCCCACTATTTTTTTTTTTATTTCTGGGAGAATTGGCAAGAAATCAGGCCCACTGTTAGACTGTATGTTTTCTGTGCCAGAAAATGAGGCACAGATGCCACACACAGGACTGCCACTGATGCAGATTTGCCAATTTTAATCTGCACCCCTTTTTTTTATTCAGGGATACTAGTGAATAAATCTGGGCCACTGTATTAGAGTATATTTTCTGTGGCAGAAAGTGGCTTGAACAGATGTAATGAAAAAATAAAAAATAAAAAAGGGACTGTCCTACAATTACTATCTCCCTGCAGTAATCTCAGCAAAGTATGGCAGGCAGCAATAACAAGGAGTGGACTGCTGCACAAATTAAATAAAAAGTGTGGACAAACAAACAAGATAGCTGTGCAGAAAGGAAGGAACAACAGGATTTGTGCTTTGAAAAAAGCAGTTGGTTTGCACAGTGGTGTACAAACAGCAATGCAGCTATCAGGGAGCCTTCTAGGGCAGCCCAATGAGCTACAGCGCTGAGGAAAAAAAATGTAGCCTCCACTGTCCCTGCAAACAAAAGGTGGTGTTGGACAGTGGAAATCGCTACAGCACAAGCGGTTTGGGGGTTAATGGACCCTGCCTAACGCTATCCCTGCTTCTGACGAAGCGGCAGCAACCTCTCCCTATGCTCAGATCAGCAGCAGTAAGGTGGCGGTCGGCGGGAACGCCCCTTTATAGCCCCTGTGACGCCGCAGACAGCAAGCCAATCACTGCAATGCCCTTCTCTAAGATGGTGGGGACTGAGACCTATGTCATCATGCTGCCCACACTCTGCGGTTACCTTCATTGGCTGAGAAATGGCGCTTTTCGCGTCATTGAAACGCGACTTTGGTGCGAAAGTCACGTACCGCATGGCCGACCCCACACAGGGATCGGGTCAGGTTTCATGAAACCCGACTGTGCCAAAAGTCGGCGACTTTTGAAAATGAACGATCCGTTTCGCTCAACCCTACTGACAGCTACAGTACTGGACAGAAGTTTGGACACAACTATTCATGCAATGGTTTTCCTCTACCTCATTGGAATGTGCACTTTGTAGATTTAGACTGAAGGCAGCAAAACTACAAAGTCACACCTATGGAAATAAGCATTAAAGAAACACATGTGAAACAAACTAGAATGTGTGTTAAGCCTCAGATTTCTCAAAGTACCCCTTAATACTCTGATGACAGCTTTACACACCCTTGGCATTTTTTCAAACATGTTTATCAGGTAGTCTAGAATGACTTTGCTGAGCACTTTTTGGCTTATTTGCCTTCACGCTGCAGTCCAATTCATTTCAAACCATCTCAATTGGGTTGATATCAGCTGATTGTGGAGGTCTTGTCATCTGAAACAGCACTACATAACTATCCTCTTTGGTTACTTAGCCCTTACATATCCTAGCAGTTGGTTTTCTGCCATTGTCCTGTTGAAATCCAGGTCCCACTACATGCAAATCAAATGAGATTGCATGTTATTATAGAATGCTGTGGTAGCCATCTTGGGTAAGTGTGCCTTGAATTCATGTCAAGTACAACACATATAGACACCATCAGCTTATCTTCTCATTAATTTCCATGTGGGTGGAAGCAAAAAGCTCAAACTTTGACGGATTGCACCACAGTACAGATTTCCATACATCTTATGTTCAGTCCTTGTCTTGCTTGAACTTAAAAAAGTCTCTTCGTCTTGTTGGTGGTGCTCAGTAGTGGTTTCTTTGCAGCAATATGATCATAAAGACCTCCTTCTTGCCTGAATATTTAATGCATCATAGCCTTATGAAGGCTAATATCTCAGATGCTGTCAATTTTCAGTTTTGGACTCTGGCTACACTGATGGCCTTCCACCCCTGGTGTGGTCATCGCTATTGATGGTTTTTGTGACTGCACTTGAGGATACCTTCAAATTTCTTGCAATTTTCCAGATTGACCAACTTTCATGACTGTTTTCATGACTGTTGTTTCTCTGTACTGGTTTGCATGTTTCTTGCCATATTTTTGGCTTAGAAAAGTTGTGGAGCAGGGGTCAGCACTGTAAGGAACTGTGCACCAACACCTGAAGATCGCAAACACTTTCTAAAAGCAGGCGATTCCATAAATGAACTCTTGACAAGGCATATCTGTTTATTGGAAGACACTCTAGGGAACTACATGATGAAGGTGTTTGAGAGAATGCCAAGGGTGCATAAAGCTATCATTAGAGGAAAAGGAGATAAATTGAGGAATATGAGGTTTAACACACATTCTGGTTTGTTCTACAAATGTTTGTATGGTTCTTGTTTCCTTATGTGATCCTTCATGCTCTTAGTGACTTCAGTTTCAATCTATCTTGTGTACATTCGAATTAGGAAAACCACTGTATGAACACGTTTGTCCAAGCATTTGACCATTACTGTATGTACCAGTATTACCTAAACTTTGGCTTTGCCAAGCGAACATGCAATTTCAATAGAGTACCAGGTTTTTAATAAGCAGCTGCAAGACCCAGCTAATCTCTCAGTGATCAAAGGATCCAATAAATTTAAACCGAACCAGCTAAACTCTAATTTCACTAATCAGGGCCGGCGTCAGCACTCGGTGCACCCGGGCAAGGGCCGGGGCCCTGTCGAGAGGGGGGCCCACTCTCGCTTATAGCTTGTTTACTATTATCGTTAGGAAATGCCAGATTATACAAATTTCCCAGCTTTATAAAAACACAGCCTACTCTAACCTTGAGACAAAAAACGGCAGCTGTGGGTTCTTCTAAGCAGCTGCCTAGCATTCTAAAAATGGAAATGGTGGCGGTGTTCTGTCCCCACATGAGGCAAATGAAAGTGTGGTTGACTATTAACCCCTTCATGACCCAGCCTATTTTGACCTTAAAGACCTTGCCGTTTTTTGCAATTCTGACCAGTGTCCCTTTATGAGGTAATAACTCAGGAACGCTTCAATGGATCCTAGCGGTTCTGAGATTGTTTTTTCGTGACATATTGGCCTTCATGTTAGTGGTAAATTTAGGTCAATAAATTCTGTGTTTATTTGTGATAAAAACGGAAATTTGGCGAAAATTTTGAAAATTTCGCAATTTTCACATTTTGAATTTTTATTCTGTTAAACCAGAGAGTTATGTGACACAAAATAGTTAATAAATAACATTTCCCACACGTCTACTTTACATCAGCACAATTTTGGAAACAAAATTTTTTTTTGCTAGGAAGTCATAAGGGTTAAAATTTCACCAGCGATTTCTCATTTTTACAACGAAATTTACAAAACCATTTTTTTTAGGGACCACCTCACATTTGAAGTCAGTTTGAGGGGTCTATATGGCTGAAAATACCCAAAAGTGACACCATTCTAAAAACTGCACCCCTCAAGGTGCACAAAACCACATTCAAGAAGTTTATTAACCCTTCAGGTGCTTCACAGCAGCAGAAGCAACATGGAAGGGAAAAATGAACATTTAACTTTTTAGTCACAAAGATGATTTTTCAGCAACAATTTTTTTATTTTCCCAATGGTAAAAGGAGAAACTGAACCACGAAAGTTGTTGTCCAATTTGTCCTGAGTACGCTGATAACTCATATGTGGGGGTAAACCACTGTTTGGGCGCACGGCAGGGCTTGGAAGGGAAGGAGCGCCATTTGACTTTTTGAATGAAAAATTGGCTGCACTCTTTAGCGGACACCATGTCAGGTTTGGAGAGCCCCCGTGTGCCTAAAAATTGGAGCTCCCCCACAAGTGACCCCATTTTGGAAACTAGACGCCCCAAAGAACTTATCTACATGCATAGTGAGCCCTTTAAACCCCCAGGTGCTTCACAAATTGATCCGTAAAAATGAAAAAGTACTTTTTTTTCACAAACAAATTCTTTTAGCATCAATTTTTTCATTTTCACATGGACAACAGGATAAAATGGATCCTAAAATTTGTTGGGCAATTTCTCCTGAGTACACTGATACCTCACATGTGGAGGTAAACCACTGTTTGGGCACATGGTAAGGCTCGGGAGGGAAGGAGCGCCATTTGACTTTTTGAATGAAAAATTATCTCCATCGTTAGCGGACACCATGTCGCGTTTGGAGAGACCCTGTGTGCCTAAACATTGGAGCTCCCCCACAAGTGACCCCATTTTGGAAACTGGACCCCCCAAGGAACTTATGTAGATGCCTAGTGAGCACTTTAAACCCTCAGGTGCTTCACAAATTGATCCGTAAAAATGAAAAAGTACTTTTTTTTCACAAAAAATTTCTTTTCGCCTCAATTTTTTCATTTTCACATGGGCAATAGGATAAAATGGATCTTAAAATTTGTTGAGCAATTTCTCCCGAGTACGCCGATACCTCATATGTGGGGGTAAACCACTGTTTGGGCACACGGCAGGGCTCGGAAGGGAAGGCGCGCCTTTTGACTTTTTGAATGGAAAATTAGCTCCAATTGTTAGCGGACACCATGTCGCGTTTGGAGAGCCCCTGTGTGCCTATGCATTGGAGCTCCCCCACAAGTGACCCCATTTTGGAAACTAGACCCCCCAAGGAACTTATCTAGATGCATACTGAGCACTTTAAACCCCAAGGTGCTTCACAGAAGTTTATAATGCAGAGCCATGAAAATAAAAAATAATTTTTCTTTTCTCAAAAATGATATTTTAGCCTGGAATTTCCTATTTTGCCAATGGTAATAGGAGAAATTGGACCACAAATGTTGTTGTACAGTTTGTCCTGAGTACGCTGATACCCCATATGTGGGGGTAAACCACTGTTTGGGCGCACGGCAGGGCTCAGAAGGGAAGGCACGCCATTTGGCTTTTTAAATGGAAAATTAGCTCCAATCATTAGCGGACACCATGTCGCGTTTGGAGAGCCCCTGTGTGCCTAAACATTGGAGATCCCCCACAAATGACCCCATTTTGGAAACTAGACCCCCAAAGGAACTAATCTAGATGTGTGGTGAGCACTTTGAACCCTCAAATGCTTCACAGAAGTTTATAACGCAGAGCCATGAAAATTAAAAAAAAAATTTCTTTTCTCAAAAATGATTTTTTAGCCCGCAATTTTTTATTTTCCCAAGGGTAACAGGAGAAATTTGACCCCAAAAGTTATTGTCCAGTTCTCCTGAGTACGCTGATACCCCATATGTGGGGGTAAACCACTGTTTAGGCACATGCTGTGGCTCGGAAGTGAAGTAGTGACGTTTTGAAATGCAGACTTTGATGGAATGCTCTGCGGGCGTCACTTTGCATTTGCAGAGCCCCTGATGTGGCTAAACAGTAGAAACCCCCCACAAGTGACCCCATTTTGGAAACTAGACCCCGAAAGGAACTTATCTAGATGTGAGGTGAGCACTTTGAACCCCCAAGTGCTTCACAGAAGTTCATAACACAGAGCAGTGAAAATAATAAATACGTTTTCTTTCCTCAAAAATAATAATTTAGCCCAGAATTTTTTATTTTCCCAAGGGTTACAGGAGAAATTGGACCCTAAAAGTTGTTGTCCAGTTTCTTCTGAGTATGCTGATACCCCATGTGTGGGGGTAAACCACTGTTTGGGCACACGTTGGGGCTCAGAAGGGAAGTAGTGACTTTTGAAATGCAGACTTTGATGGAATGGTCTGCGGACGTCACGTTGCGTTTGCAGAGCCCCTGGTGTGCCTAAACAGTAGAAACCCCCCACAAGTGACCCCATTTTGGAAACTAGACCCCCAAAGGAAGTTATCTAGATATGTGGTGAGCACTTTGAACCCCCAAGTGCTTCACAGACGTTTACAACGCAGAGCCGTGAAAATAAAAAATAATTTTTCTTTCCTCAAAAATGATGTTTTAGCAAGCATTTTTTTTATTTTCACAAGGGTAACAGGAGAAATTGGACCCCAGTAATTGTTGCGCAGTTTGTCCTGAGTATGCTGGTACCCCATATGTGGGGGTAAACCACTGTTTGGGCACACGTCTGGGCTCGGAAGTGAGGGAGCACCATTTGACTTTTTGAATACAAGATTGGCTGGAATCAATGGTGGCGCCATGTTGCGTTTGGAGACCCCTGATGTGCCTAAACAGTGGTAACCCCTCAATTCTACCTCCAACACTAACCCCAACACACTCCTAACCCTAATCCCAACTGTAGCCATAACCCTAATCACAACCCTAACCGCCACACACCCCTAACCACAACCCTAACCTCAACACACCCCTAACCCTAACCACAACCCTAATTCCAACCCTAACCCTAAGGCTATGTGCCCACGTTGCGGATTCGTGTGAGATTTTTCATCATCATTTTTGAAAAATCCGCGGGTAAAGGGCACTGCGTTTTACCTGCGGATGTACTGTGGATTTCCAGTGTTTTTTGTGCGGATTTCACCTGTGGATTCCTATTGAGGAACAGGTGTAAAACGCTGCGGAATCCGCACAAAGAATTGACCTGCTGCGGAAAATACAACGCAGCGTTTCCGCGTGGTATTTTCCGCACCATGGGCACAGCGGATTTCGTTTTCCATATGTTTACATGGAACTGTAAACCTGATGGAACACTGCTGCGAATCCGCAGCGGCCAATCCGCTGCGGATCCGCAGCCAAATCCGCACCGTGTACACATAGCCTAATTCTAAAGGTATGTGCACATGCTGCGGAAAAAGCTGCGGATCCGCAGCAGTTTCCGATGAGTTTACAGTTCAATGTAAACCTTTGGGAAACAAAAATCGCTGTACACATGCTGCAGAAAAACTGCACGGAAACGCAGTGGTTTACATTCCGCAGCATGTCACTTCTTTCTGCGGATTCCGCAGCGGCTTTACAACTGCTCCAATAGAAAATCGCAGTTGTAAAACCGCAGTGAAATGCACAGAAAAACCGCGGTAAATCCGCGATAAATCCACAGAGGTTTAGCACTGCGGATTTATCAAATCCGCAGCGGAAAAATCCGCAGAGGAACAGAATACGTGTGCACATACCGAAACCCTAACCCTAGCCCTAACCCTACCCCTAACCCTAACCCTAACCCTACCCCTAACCCTAACCCTACCCCTAACCCTACCCCTAACCCTAACCCTAGTTCTTACCCCAACCTTAGTGGAAAAAAAAAATTATTATTTTTTTTTTATTGTCCCTACCTATGGGGGTGACAAAGGGGGGGGGCATTTACTATTTTTTTTATTTTGATCACCGAGATAGGTTATATCTCAGTGATCAAAACTCACTTCGGAACGAATCTGCCGGTCGGCAGATTCGGCGGGCGCACTACACATGCGCCCGCCATTTTGGAAGATGGCGGCGCCCAGGAAAGAAGACGGACGGATCCCGGGAGGCTAGGTAAGTATAAGGGAGAGGGGGGGGGAAAGATCAGGGCACGGGGGGGCGTCGGAGCACGGGGGGGCGTCGGAGCACGGGGGGGTGGATCAGAGCATGGGGGGGTGGATCGGAACACGGGGGGTGGATTGGAGCACGGGGTGGGGGATCGCTGTGCAGCAGGGTGGATCGGAGCACGGGGGGGGATCGCTGTGCGGGGGGTGATCGGAGTGCGGGGGGTTTGATTGGAGCACGGGGGGTGTGATTGGAGCACGGGGGGAGCGGACAGGAGGACGGGGGAGCGGAGCACAGGACGGAGGGGAGCGCTGCACAGATCGGAGGGCTGGGGGGGTGATCGGTGGGGTGCGGTGGGTGCACATAAGTGTTTCCAGCCATGGCCGATGATATTGCAGTATCGGCCATGGCTGGATTGTAATATTTCAACAGTTTTTTAGGTGAAATATTACAAATCGCTGATTGGCAGTTTCACTTTCAACAGCCAATCAGAGCGATCGTAGCCACGGGGGGGTGAAGCCACCCCCCCTGGGCTAAACTACCACTCCCCCTGTCCCTGCAGATCGGGTGAAATGGGAGTTAACCCTTTCACCCGATCTGCAGGGACGCGATCTTTCTGTGACACAGCATATGCGTCACAGGTCGGATTGGCACCGACTTTCATGACGCATACGCTGTGTCACAGGTCGGGAAGGGGTTAAGGGTTGTGAGAGAGAATCCTCGATATGAGGCAGACAGGGCCAATGCTGTTCAGCGTCCGGAGAGATAATGCACACCAGGGATTGTGCAATCCAGACTTGTTTATTTGTAAATCTGGACATACAGTGTGCTTTCTCCAGAAATGCAGGTGTAGACAAGGTACAGTAAGATGCAGCACCAAGTATGACAGCAAGTGTGAGCAGCAAGAGTGAACAGCAAGAGGTCAAAAGACTGATGCCTTCCTAAGCCCGGTTCAAGCGTGTCCTCTCAAAACAGCAAGTAAACTGAAAATGAAATGGCTGCCAGAGGAAGAGAAGACTTGACCCCTGAACCGGAAGTGAAAGACATGCCCCCAAGAACTAATGAATAACAAGCTGCCATACGGAAAAAGGCCAGCAGCAGAGTGAAATATAACAACATACATGGAACAGCACAGGCGGCCACAAAGCAGGAGAAGGATATAAGAAGATAGCAAAGCGTTTTCAAGTTGCCCTTTCCTCGGCACTAAATGTAATTAAGAAATCGCAGTTAACAGGAACAGTGGAGGTCAAGATAATGTCTGAAGGACCAAGCAAAATTTCAGTGAGAGCTGCTCATCGGATTGCTTCAGAGGCAATCCAGAACCCTCTCTTGACTGCAAAAGACCTTCAACAGGTTGACTCCACGTCAGTCGAAGGGCCACAACAGGACCGTCCAGGTCGACGGTCTCACAGTGCTTTCAGGACGACTCCACTCCCAGGAGTCTCCAACACTGACCGTCCAGGTCCTACAACACACAGGCTACTCAGTGCCAAAGCCCAACCATGTGCTATTAAGGAATTTCCAGGATTTCCAACACAGGCTTCCAGGGCCTTGCACTTGGACCATTCAGATCCAAACACAGGAACAAACGGATCCATACACAGGAACATGTGACTCATACCCTGGCCACATTATATACCTTTTAACCACTCCCCTGGGTGGGAGTGTGGATGTGTGGCTAGTTTGTCCCGCCCATCTCACATAATTAGCCTAGTAAGTCTCCCTTCATAACTATACAAACTCTTGAGGGACTACAGGTCCCAGAACAACAACATTGCATCAGACTTACCACGCAGACTCCTTCTGCGACACATATCAGCCATTCACAACTCTGCCAGTCACTGTTTCATCACATTTATGCCTCCAAGCGCATCTTGAAGTGCACACATAGCGCCCCCTGGCTGTAACACTGGTCTTTGCACCACAATATATATATATATATATATCGACTCTCCACTCTACTCTCAAGATTGCATCTCACCACCTGTGCACTTGACCCGATCCCATCCCACTTCATCCCAAACCTCGCCACAGTCTTCATCCCAACCCTAACCCATCTCTTCAAGCTATCACTAACAACTAGGGTTGAGCGACCTTGACCTTTTTAGAGTCGAGTCGTGTTTCGCGAAACCCGACTATCTTAGAAGTCGAGTCGAGTGGAATCGGCCGATTATGGCGAAAAGTCGGGTATCGCTCGAAACACGAAACCCAATGCAAGTCAATGGGGGAGCATAGTCGGCAGTGAGTGGAGGCCAGGAAAACACCTACACTGCCCATTTTAATGGCAAAAACATCCATTCTTGTTACAGAAGCTTGTCAATCGTAATTTAGCTTATAATAATTGGAAGGCATTTGAAATTGGGGGTCATTTGGCTAAAGTTGTGGGGGGTAGGGCTGGTTCAAGTAATTAGTGGGCCCAGTAAATCTGGACCACGTCACGGCAGTGGAGCAGGGAGAGGTAAGTATTTCAACTTTGCAAGTGCTGTGATCCTGAGCAAGCAGGGGGGGCCCACTCGTTGGCATTGGCACTGGCACAGGGCCCCTCAAAGTACAGCGGTGTGTTTGCATGGCGGGGGCGCCTCCCACCGGCAGCAACACTTTTGCGTACTATGAGAGGCCCTGTGCCAGTGACGTCGACAACTAGTATTCCTCCCCCCACCTGATGAAGGAACCTGCACTTTCATCTGCACCTTCCTCTTTGTCCCCGTGTAAGGTGGTATGGTATGCGGGAAGAGGAACCTGACTTTCAGCAGGGTCACAATCTTGCTGTGTAGCGTGCACGGGGAATTTTGCGTTATGGGTCAATGTACCAGCAGACTCATCTATCACTGGCTGGGCAATGGGCAGGATGAGGAGGAAACACAGATATAGGCCCAAAGAATAAAGTTGGCTAAATGCAGTTCAAAATTGGTAACACAGGACTAACCAGCGGGCATTGCAGTGGAGGACAACTGGAATGAGAGGCTGACACAGAGAGTAGGCCCAAATCAGTAAGTAGTCGAAATGCAGTTCAAAAT
This sequence comes from Ranitomeya imitator, assembly GCF_032444005.1. Classification (NCBI taxonomy): domain Eukaryota; kingdom Metazoa; phylum Chordata; class Amphibia; order Anura; family Dendrobatidae; genus Ranitomeya; species Ranitomeya imitator. The sequence continues at coordinate 279,457,952 of NC_091282.1, read as the reverse complement.
TGGCAACCGTAGTAAATAGGCGGCACAGCTTTGTTCAGTGGAGGAGAACAGCAAGGAGTGGCAGACACCGATAGTAGGCCCCAACCGAACTAGTAGGCCAAATGCAGTCTAACATTAACAACTACTTAACGAGAGCCTGAAAATGGAATTTCAGGACAGGAAACCAGGAGAACAGCAAGGAGTGGCAGACACCGATAGTAGACCCCAAACCAACTAGTACGCCAAATGCAGTTGTTCCATTTAACCACAATTCAATGAGAGCCTGAAGATAGAAGCTCAAAAAAGGCAACCTGGAGAACACATTGGAGTGTAACACACCATCTCTCTACACCCCATACCCAATTTGTAGGCCTAATGCAGTGTAGTTTCCAACAACTACTAAACGAGAGCCAGAAGATCGAAGCTCAGGAAAGGCAACCTGGAGAACACCTTGGAGTGGAACACACCATCTCTCTACACCCCATACCCAATTTGTAGGCCTAATGCAGTGTAGTTTTCTACAACTACTAAACGAGAGTCGGAAGACCGAAGCAATGGAGAGGAAACCTGGGGAACACCTTGGAGTGGAACACACCATCTCTCTACACCCCATATCCAATTTGTAGGCCTAATGCAGCGTAGTTTCCAACAACTGCTAAACGAGAGCATGAAGATCGAAGCAATGGAGAGGAAACCTGGGGAACACCTTGGAGTGGAACACACCATCTCTCTACACCCCATACCCAATTTGTAGGCCTAATGCAGTGTAGTTTCCAACAACTACTAAACGAGAGCCAGAAGATCGAAGCTCAGGAAAGGCAACCTGGAGAACACCTTGGAGTGGAACACACCATCTCTCTACACCCCATACCCAATTTGTAGGCCTAATGCAGTGTAGTTTCCAACAACTACTAAACGAGAGCATGAAGATCGAAGCAATGGAGAGGAAACCTGGGGAACACCTTGGAGTGGAACACACCATCTCTCTACACCCCATACCCAATTTGTAGGCCTAATGCAGTGTAGTTTTCTACAACTACTAAACGAGAGTCGGAAGACCGAAGCAATGTGGACGAAACCTGGGGAACACCTTGGAGTGGAACACACCATCTCTCTACACCCCATACCCAATTTGTAGGCCTAATGCAGTGTAGTTTCCAACAACTACTAAACGAGAGCCAGAAGATCGAAGCTCAGGAAAGGCAACCTGGAGAACACCTTGGAGTGGAACACACCATCTCTCTACACCCCATACCCAATTTGTAGGCCTAATGCAGTGTAGTTTTCTACAACTACTAAACGAGAGTCGGAAGACCGAAGCAATGGAGAGGAAACCTGGGGAACACCTTGGAGTGGAACACACCATCTCTCTACACCCCATACCCAATTTGTAGGCCTAATGCAGCGTAGTTTCCAACAACTACTAAACGAGAGCATGAAGATCGAAGCAATGGAGAGGAAACCTGGGGAACACCTTGGAGTAGAACACACCATCTCTCTACACCCCATACCCAATTTGTAGGCCTAATGCAGTGTAGTTTTCTACAACTACTAAACGAGAGTCGGAAGACCGAAGCAATGTGGACGAAACCTGGGGAACACCTTGGAGTGGAACACACCATCTCTCTACACCCCATACCCAATTTGTAGGCCTAATGCAGTGTAGTTTCCAACAACTACTAAACGAGAGCCAGAAGATCGAAGCTCAGGAAAGGCAACCTGGAGAACACCTTGGAGTGGAACACACCATCTCTCTACACCCCATACCCAATTTGTAGGCCTAATGCAGTGTAGTTTTCTACAACTACTAAACGAGAGTCGGAAGACCGAAGCAATGGAGAGGAAACCTGGGGAACACCTTGGAGTGGAACACACCATCTCTCTACACCCCATACCCAATTTGTAGGCCTAATGCAGCGTAGTTTCCAACAACTACTAAACGAGAGCATAAAGATCGAAGCAATGGAGAGGAAACCTGGGGAACACCTTGGAGTGGAACACACCATCTCTCTACACGCCATACCCAATTTGTAGGCCTAATGCAGTGTAGTTTTCTACAACTACTAAACGAGAGTCGGAAGACCGAAGCAATGGAGAGGAAACCTGGGGAACACCTTGGAGTGGAACACACCATCTCTCTACACCCCATACCCAATTTGTAGGCCTAATGCAGTGTAGTTTCCAACAACTACTAAACGAGAGCATGAAGATCGAAGCAATGGAGAGGAAACCTGGGGAACACCTTGGAGTGGAACACACCATCTCTCTACACCCCATACCCAATTTGTAGGCCTAATGCAGCGTAGTTTCCAACAACTACTAAACGAGAGCCAGAAGATCGAAGCTCAGGAAAGGCAACCTGGAGAACACCTTGGAGTGGAACACACCATCTCTCTACACCCCATACCCAATTTGTAGGCCTAATGCAGTGTAGTTTTCTACAACTACTAAACGAGAGTCGGAAGACCGAAGCAATGGAGAGGAAACCTGGGGAACACCTTGGAGTGGAACACACCATCTCTCTACACCCCATACCCAATTTGTAGGCCTAATGCAGTGTAGTTTCCAACAACTACTAAATGAGAGCATGAAGATCGAAGCAATGGAGAGGAAACCTGGGGAACACCTTGGAGTGGAACACACCATCTCTCTACACCCCATACCCAATTTGTAGGCCTAATGCAGTGTAGTTTCCAACAACTACTAAACGAGAGCATGAAGATCGAAGCAATGGAGAGGAAACCTGGGGAACACCTAGGAGTGGAACACACCATCTCTCTACACCCCATACCCAATTTGTAGGCCTAATGCAGTGTAGTTTCCAACAACTACTAAACGAGAGCATTAAGATCGAAGCAATGGCGAGGAAACCTGGGGCACACCTTGGGGAGGCAGACACCGTTAGTAGGCCCTACCAAAGTTGTACCCCCAATGCAGTTTTAAAATTCCTAGAGGCTGAAAACAAGACTATTGACGCTCAGCTTTTTTCAAAGGAACACAGCTGAATTGAGTGGCGCAGACAGACACAGGTAGTAGGACTTAAACCAAAAATGTGGCTCACTGCAGCTTAAAAAAGTTACAGGGGTACACAAGCAGCAGTGCTCTGGGCAGTGGAGGACAATTTCAATAGTGGACCGCAGACAGACTTTGTACGCCTACTATTAAAAAAAGGATGCTCTATGCAATTAAAAATAGGTTCCAGGGGTCCACGGGCAGCAGTGGTGTGGTCAGTGGACGAGTATTGGAAGGAGGGACCGCAGACAGGCGTAGTAGGCCTAACATAACAAAATTAGGCTGTAGACACTGTAAAATTGGTTCCAGGGGTACACGGGCAGCAGTGGTGTGGTCAGCGGAGGAAAATTGGAATTAGGGACTGCAGACAGACTTTGTAGGCTGTCCCCTGTGGACCATGCATCCAACACATTAACCCAGTGCGCCGTAATGGACACGTAACTTTTTGTGGACATGCCTACTGGTCCATGCGTCTCTTGTCAGGTGCACCTTTCTACTGTTTGATTGCCTGAGTGCTATGACAATGCAGACTTTTTCATGCCGCTGGAGGGCTGGGATGGCTTTTCTCGCAAAAGAAATGTCGACTGGGTAGCTTGAACCGTTGCACAGCGTAGTTCATCTGGGCTTTCTAAATATAAAACAAAGAAAAAAAGGAGGCTACATGCACTTTCAGCTGGGTTCCAGGGGTACACGGCCAGCATTGGTCTGGTCAGTGGAGGCCTAGTGGAAGGAGTGACCGCAAACAGGCATCGAAGGCCTAACATAATAACAGATGGCTGTAGGCAATTTTAAATTGGTTCCAGGGGAACACGGGCAGCAGTGGCCTGGTCAGTGTAGTAGTAGTAGAAAGAACGGACCGCAGACAGGCATCGAAGGCCTAAAATAAAAAAATTGGGCTGGCTGCAGGCAATTTTAAATTGGTTCCAGGGGTACACGGGCAGCAGTGGTGTGGTCAGTGGAGGCCTAGTGGAAGGAGTGACCGCAGACAGGCATCGAAGGCCTAACATAATAACACATGGCTGTAGGCAATTTTAAATTGGTTCCATGGGTACACGGGCAGCAGTGGTGTGGTCAGTGGAGGCCTAGTGGAAGGAGTGACCGCAAACAGGCATCGAAGGCCTAACATAATAACAGATGGCTGTAGGCAATTTTAAATTGGTTCCAGGGGAACATGGGCAGCAGTGGCCTGGTCAGTGTAGTAGTAGTAGAAAGAACGGACCGCAGACAGGCATCGAAGGCCTAAAATAAAAAAATTGGGCTGGCTGTAGGCAATTTTAAATTGGTTCCAGGGGTACACGGGCAGCAGTGGTGTGGTCAGTGGAGGCCTAGTGGAAGGAGTGACCGCAGACAGGCATCGAAGGCCTAACATAATAACACATGGCTGTAGGCAATTTTAAATTGGTTCCAGGGGAACACGGGCAGCAGTGGCCTGGTCAGTGTAGTAGTAGTAGAAAGAACGGACCGCAGACAGGCTTCGAAGGCCTAACATAAAAAAATTGGGCTGGCTGTAGGCAATTTTAAATTGGTTCCAGGGGTACACGGGCAGCAGTGGTGTGGTCAGTGGAGGCCTAGTGGAAGGAGGGACCGCAGACAGGCTTCGAAGGCCTAACATAAAAAAATAGGGCTGTTGGCAATTTAAAATTGGTTCCAGGGGTACACGGGCAGCAGTACAATGGTCAGTGGAGGCCTAGTGGAAGGAGGAACCGAAGACAGGCTTCGAAGGCCTAACATAACAAAAATGTCAATACAATGGTATTGTCAGTGCCAGGCATTGAAGGATGTCAGCGCATAGACAAAACATTGGTGGAGCTGTGAGAGATAATTTTGCAAGTGGTAGAGCACTGTTTGAGCTGGGGGGGGGGGAACTGTCTTGTGGCCGGCGGTACAGGCCCAGGGCCCCTCATATTACAACGGTGTGTCTGACGTTGGGTGCGCACCACCACCGCCAGAGACACTTTATTGTACTATGAGGGACCCAGTGGCAGTGCCGTCGACCAAAAGCGGGCACACCCACCTCTTCAGACAAACAGCAATCTCACGGGTGCTGGCGCCAAGTGGCGATACCACGGCCCCGTGTGGGGAGTTTGGCCATTTAGTGAGGTGTAAACATGTCGTATGCTGGACAATCAGGTGCAGAAAATTACGAGATTGGAAAAGTCATTCAGAATATTCCACAGGCAAGACCTTTTCATAGGAAAGCTAGGTGTCAGCCGGGCAAGGTGGGGCAAAAGATTTCGAAATCCAGTTGTGGTTCATTTTAATGAAGGTTAGATCATTTACTTTTTGGGTAGCCAGACGAGTCCTTTTTTCTGTTAGTATTGAACCTGCAGCACTGAATACTCTTTCTGATAGGACACTAGCTGCCGGGCAAGCAAGCTCCTGCAATGCATATTCTGCCAATTCTGGCCAGGTGTCTAATTTGGATGCCCAGTAATCAAATGGGAATGACGGTTGAGGGAGAACGTCGATAAGGGATGAAAAATAGTTTGTAACCATACTGGACAAATGTTGTCTCCTGTCACTTTGAATTGATGCTGCAGTACCTGTCCTGTCTGCGGTCATAGCAAAATCACTCCACAACCTGGTCAGAAAACCCCTCTGGCCAACGCCACTTCTGATTTCTGCCCCTCTAACACCTCTGGTCTGCTGGCCCCTGCAGCTCGTGTGAGAACGATCACGGGCGCTGTGTGCAGGGAATGCCAGAAGCAAACGGTCAACAAGAGTTGATTGTTTGGTTGCTAATATTATTTCCAAGTTGTCATGTGGCATTATATTTTGCAATTTGCCTTTATAGCGAGGATCAAGGAGGCAGGCCAACCAGTAATCGTTATCGTTCATCATTTTAGTAATGCGTGTGTCCCTTTTGAGGATACGTAAGGCATAATCCGCCATGTGGGCCAAAGTTCCAGTTCTCAAATCTGCGGTTGTGCTTGGTTGAGGGGCAGTTTCAGGCAAATCCACGTCACTTGTGTCCCTCCAAAAACCAGAACCCGGCCTTGCCGCGCCAACAATTTCCAGTGGCCCCGGAAAAGCTTCCTCATTAAAAATATAATCATCCCCATCATCCTCCTCGTCCTCCTCCTCCTCTTCGCCCGCTACCTCGTCCTGTACACTGCCCTGGCCAGACAATGGCTGACTGTCATCAAGGCTTTCCTCTTCCTCAGCTGCAGACGCCTGATCCTTTATGTGCGTCAAACTTTGCATCAGCAGACGCATTAGGGGGATGCTCATGCTTATTTATGGCGTTGTCTGCACTAACCAGCCGTGTGCATTCCTCAAAACACTGAAGGACTTGACACATGTCTTAAATCTTTGACCACTGCACACCTGACAACTCCATGTCTGCCATCCTACTGCCTGCCCATGTATGTGTATCCTCCCACAAAAACATAACAGCCCGCCTCTGTTCGCACAGTCTCTGAAGCATGTGCAGTGTTGAGTTCCACCTTGTTGCAACGTCTATGATTAGGCGATGCTGGGGAAGGTTCAAAGAACGCTGATAGGTCTGCATACGGCTGGAGTGTACGGGCGAACGGCGGATATGTGAGCAAAGTCCACGCACTTTGAGGAGCAGGTCGGATAACCCCGGATAACTTTTCAGGAAGCACTGCACCACCAGGTTTAAGGTGTGAGCCAGGCAAGGAATGTGTTTCAGTTGGGAAAGGGAGATGGCAGCCATGAAATTCCTTCCGTTATCACTCACTACCTTGCCTGCCTCAAGATCTACAGTGCCCAGCCACGACTGCGTTTCTTTCTGCAAGAACTCGGACAGAACTTCCGCGGTGTGTCTGTTGTCGCCCAAACACTTCATAGCCAATACAGCCTCCCTGACGTTTGCCAGTAGCTGCCCCATAATGGGAGACCTGGTGTGCAACAGTGGCAGCTGCGGATGGAGTGGTTGTGCGACTGCGGTCTGTGGACGAGCTCTCGCTTCTGCAGGAGGACGAAGAGGAGGAGGAGGGGGTGCGAACGGCTACAGCCAATTGTTTCCTAGACCGTGGGCTAGGCAGAACTGTCCCAAACTTGCTGTCCCCTGTGGACCCTGCATCCACAACATTCACCCAGTGTGCCGTGATGGACACGTAACGTCCCTGGCCATGCCTACTGGTCCATGCATCTGTTGTCAGGTGCACCTTTGTGCTCACAGATTGCCTGAGTGCATGGATGATGCGCTCTTTAACATGCTGGTGGAGGGCTGGGATGGCTTTTCTGGAAAAAAAGTGTCGACTGGGTAGCTCGTAGCGTGGTACAGCGTAGTCCATCAGGGCTTTGAAAGCTTCGCTTTCAACTAACCGGTAGGGCATCATCTCTAACGAGATTAGTCTAGCTTTGTGGGCGTTCAAACCCTGTGTATGCGGATGCGAGGCTAAGTACTTCCTTTTTCTAACCATAGTCTCATGTAGGGTGAGCTGGACTGGAGAGCTGGAGATCGTGGAACTAGCGGGGGTGCCGGTGGACATGGCAGACTGAGAGACGATGGGAGATGGTATTGTTGCCGCCGGTGCCCTAGATGCAGTGTTTCCTACTACGAAACTGGTGATTTCCTGACCCTAACTGCTTTGGCCTGGCAAAGAAACCTGCACAGATACTGCAGGTGGTGCGGAAAATGGTGGCCCTACACTGCCGGAAGGGATGTTGCGTTGATGACTAGCTTCATTGGCCGAGGGTGCTACAACCTTAAGGGACGTTTGGTAGTTAGTCCAAGCTTGCAAATGCATGGTGGTTAAATGTCTATGCATGCAACTTGTATTGAGACTTTTCAGATTCTGCCCTCTGCTTAAGGTAGTTGAACATTTTTGACAGATGACTTTGCGCTGATCAATTGGATGTTGTTTAAAAAAATGCCAGACTGCACACTTTCTAGCATCGGATACCTTTTCAGGCATTGCAGACTGAGCTTTAACCGGATGGCCACGCTGTCCTCCAACAGGTTTTGGCTTTGCCATGCGTTTTGGGCAAGATACGGGCCCGGCAGATGGAACCTGTTGCGATGTTGATGCCTGCTGCGGCCCCTCCTCCTCCGCTTCAGAACTGCTGCCGCCTGCACCCTGTTCCCCCAATGGCTGCCAATCGGGGTCAAGAACTGGGTCATCTATTACCTCTTCTTGTAGCTCGTGTGCAACTTTGTCTGTGTCACCGTGTCGGTCGGTGGTATAGCGTTCGTGATGGGGCAACATAGTCTCATCAGGGTCTGATTCTTGATCATTACCCTGCGAGGGCAATGTTGTGGTCTGAGTCAAAGGACCAGCATAGTAGTCTGGCTGTGGCTGTGCATCAGTGCACTCCATGTCAGATTCAACTTGTAATGGGCATGGACTGTTAACTGCTTCACTTTCTAAGCCAGGGACGGTATGTGTAAAGAGCTCCATGGAGTAACCCGTTGTGTCGCCTGCTGCATTCTTCTCTGTTGTTGTTTTTGCTGAAGAGGACAAGGAAGCGACTTGTCCCTGACCGTGAACATCCACTAACGACGCGCTGCTTTTACATTTACCAGTTTCACGAGAGGAGGCAAAAGAGCTAGAGGCTGAGTCAGCAAGATAAGCCAAAACTTGCTCTTGCTGCTCCGGCTTTAAAAGCGGTTTTCCTACTCCCAGAAAAAGGAGCGTTCGAGGCCTTGTGTAGCCAGACGACGAACCTGGCTCCACAGCTCCAGACTTAGGTGCAATATTTTTTTTCCCACGACCACTTGATGCTCCACCACTACCACTACCCTCATTACCAGCTGACAATGAACGCCCCCGGCCACGACCTCTTCCACCAGACTTCCTCATTGTTTTAAAAACATAACCAAACTAACGGTATTTGTTGCTGTCACACAACTTACACGGTGAGCTATAACTTCAGTATGATTTAGCTACAACTTTACAGGTGGGTGAGACCACAACGAAAATCAGACACAATGTTATACACTCTGTTTTTGGTGGCACCAAATGAGAGAGATGCCACACACGCAGGACTGTCACTGAAGCACAAATGTAAATATTAATCTCCCACTGTTTTTTTTTATTTATTTTTTTTTTTTTCAGGGAGACTTTAGAAACAAAATAAAATAAAATGATTTTTTCAGGAAGAATTTAGAAACCAAATAACATAAAATGATTTTTCCAATGACAATTTAGAAACCAAATAAAAAAAAAAAAAAAGGCTTTCTATGCCCCACTGAGTGAGAGATGCCACACACAGGAGTCAGGAGTGGCACACTAGCCCAGAGGCCAATATTTTTCTCCCAATGATTGATGTAGTGATTTTTTCAGGTAGATTTTGGAACCCAAATCAAGCAAAAAAAATAATAGGCTTTCTATGGCCCACAATTGGAGAGAGAGAGAGAGATGGCACACCCAGGAGTCAAGACTGGCACACAAGCAGAAAGGGCAATATTAATCTCCCACTGATTTTTTTTTTCAGGGAGACTTTAGAAAAAAAAATAATAGAATAAAATGATTTTTTCAGGAAGAATTTAGAAACCAAATCAACCAAAAAAATAAATAGGCTTTCTATGGCCCACTATTTGTGAGAGAAATGGCACGCTCAGGACTGGCACACAAGCCCAGAGGCCAATATTAATCTCCCACTTTTTTTTTTTTTTTTCAGGGAAAATTTATAAACCCAATAAAAAAAATAATAAATAGGCTTTCTATGGCCCACTATCTGAGAGAGAGAGATGGCACGCTTACGACTGGCACACAAGCCCAAAGGCCAATATTAATCTCCCTTTTTTTTCAGGGAGAATTTATAAAACCAAAAAAAAATTAATAAATAGGCTTTCTATGGCCCACTATTTGTGAGAGAGATGGCACGCTTAGGACTGGCACACAAGCCCAAAGGCCAATATTAATCTCCCACTGATTGATTTATTGATTTTTTCTGGTAGAATTTAGAACCCAAATAAAGCAAAAAAAAAAAATAGGCTTTCTATGGCCCACTGAGTGAGTGATGATGCACACAGGAGTCAGGAGTGGCACACAAGCCCAGAGGCCAATATTGTTCTCCCAATGATTGATGTAGTGATTTTTTCAGGTAGATTTTGGAACCCAAATCAAGCAAAAAAATAAATAGGCTTTCTATGGCCCACTGAGTGAGAGATGGCACAGACAGGGATGGCACTCTAGCAGAAATGCCAATCTTAATCTCCCAAAAAAAAAAAAAAAAAGGAACTGTCCTTCAATTACTATCTCCCTGCAGTAATCTCAGCCAGGTATGGCAGGCAGCAATAAGGAGTGGACTGATGCACAAATTAAATAAAAAGTGTGTACAAACAAAAAAGATAGCTGTGCAGAAAGGAAGGAACAAGAGGATTTGTGCTTTGAAAAAAGCAGTTGGTTTGCACAGCGGCGTACACACAGCAATGCAGCTATCAGGGAGCCTTCTAGGGCAGCCCAATGAGCTACAGCGCTGAGAAAAAAAAAAATGTAGCTTCCACTGTCCCTGCACACCGAAGGTGGTGGTGGACAGTGCAAATCGCTACAGCACAAGCGGTTTGGTGGTTAATGGACCCTGCCTAACGCTATCCCTGCTTCTGACGAAGCGGCAGCAACCTCTCCCTAAGCTCAGATCAGCAGCAGTAAGATGGCGGTTGGCGGGAACGCCCCTTTATAGCCCCTGTGACACCGCAGACAGCAAGCCAATCACTGCAATGCCCTTCTCTAAGATGGTGGGGACCAGGACCTATGTCATCACGCTGCCCACACTCTGCGTTTACCTTCATTGGCTGAGAAATGGCGCTTTTCGCGTCATTGAAACGCGACTTTGGCGCAAAAGTCGCGTACCGCATGGCCGACCCCGCACAGGGGTCGGATCGGGTTTCATGAAACCCGACTTTGCCAAAAGTCGGCGACTTTTGAAAATGAACGACCCGTTTCGCTCAACCCTACTAACAACTGGTGTTTTTCCCTCAAGCTTTAAACATGCCCCAATCACACTTATCCTCAAAAAGCCCTCTCTTGACAAATCCTCTGTCCTCCCATCTATCTTCCTTCTCCCTCTTCGACCGCTTACAATCAGGCTTCCGGTCACACCATTCCACTGAAACTGCCTTAGCTAAGGTCAACAATGACCTATTAACCACCAAGAGCAAGCGACACTACTCTATCCTCTTCCTACTGGCCCTGTCCTCTGCCTTTGACACAGTGGACCATTCCCTGTTGCTGCAGACCCTCTCATCCCTTGGCATCACAGACTTGGCCTTATCCTGGATCTCATCATACCTAACTGACTGGATATTCAGTGTCTCCCACTCACACACCACCTCCTCACCTCGCCCCTATCTGTCGGAGTCCCGCAAGGTTCAGTTCTAGGGCCCCTGCTCTTCTCCATCTACACCTTTGGCCTGGGACAGCTCATAGAATCTCACGGCTTTCAGTATCATCTCTATGCTGATGACACACAGATTTACATCTCTGGACCAGATATCACCACCCTACTAACCAGAATCCCTCAATGTCTGTCCGCTATTTCATCCTTCTTGTCACCTAGATTTCTAAAACTTAACATGGACAAAACAGAATTCATCATCTTTCCCCCATCTCATGTGACCCCCCCAACGAACCTATCCATTACAGTAAACGGCTGCCCACTCTCTCCAGTCCCACAAGCTCGCTGTCTTGGGGTAATCCTTGACACTGATCTCTCCTTCAAACCACATATCCAAGCCCTTTCCACTTCCTGCCACCTTCAACTCAAAAATATTTCACGGATCCGTACATTCCTAAACCAAGAATCTGCAAAAACCCTAGTCCATGCCCTCATCATCTCCCGCCTCTATTACTGTAACCTCCTGCTCTGTGGCCTCCCCTCTAACACTCTCACACCCCTCCAATCTATTCTAAACTCTGCTGCCCGACTAATCCACCTGTCCCCCCCGCTATTCCCCAGCCTCTCCCCTTTGTCAATCCCTTCACTGGCTCCCCATTACCCAGAGACTCCAGTACAAAAGCCTAACCATGACATACAAAGCCATCCACAACCTGTCTCCTCCATACATCTGTGACCTCATCTCCCGGTACTTTCCTGCACGCAACCTCTGATCCTCACAAGATCTTCTTCTCTACTCCCCTCTTATATCCTCTTCCCACAATCGCATACAAGATTTCTCTCACATATCACCCCTACTCTGGAACTCTACCACAACACATCAGACTCTCGCCTACCATCTAAACCTTCAAAAAGAACCTGAAGACCCACCTCTTCCGACAATCTTACAACCTGCAGTAACCACCGATCGACCAAACCGCTGCACGACCAGCTCTACCCTCACCTACTGTATCCTCACCCATCCCTTGTAGATTGTGAGCCCTCGCGGGCAGGGTCCTCTCTCCTCTTGTACCAGTTGTGACTTGTATTGTTCAAGATTATTGTACTTGTTTTTATTATACCCCTCCTCACATGTAAAGCGCCATGGAATAAATGGCGCTATAATAATAAATATTAATAATAATATATATGTACTGTATATCTTTTGCTTAAAATAGAAAGGAAATGTGTCATCTTTAACTTTTTAACTCTTTAACATTTTAGAGGTCATTTAATCTTCAACTTTCTTATCTGTTCACAATAACAGTAATTTTGACCAGGGCTGCCCAAAACTTTTACAGGAAGTAGGTTTTAGTAAAAGTGATTTCTGATTGAATTTGCTGCATCTTCTAATCAATCAGGTCCACATTTATTATGTATTCCTTGTGGGAATATAAATGTCCTAGTTACCTTTAACTGCTGATGGAATGTTTCTCCCAAAGCCAATACATCGCAGGTTGAATTAAAATGAAGACATACAAAATAATTTTAATATAAGGAAAGAATATATATCTGTCTTGGTGTGAATTCTATGGGGATGCTGTCATGCTGCTGCAGTGCAGTACAGTGCAACCTCCACCAGGGGGTGCTTGAGAGGGAAGTGAGACTGCACACACAGAGCAGCAGCACAGATGCCACCAAGTGGTGAGAGAGTGGTCAGACAAGCCGAGTCAAAGCACGAGATAGCACGACAGTACAAAAGGATTAGACAGAATGGATAGTCAGGATGTAGCAAGAGATCAGTAAACCAGAACGGGCTAAATACGGTACAATAGGGACAAACAGTAATGGAGTCAATAGCCAAGCCAGGAGGTCAGAACTGGAGAAGACAATAGTACCAAAGGCAGAAGCGAGTCCGAATACGAGCCAAGACCAAAACCAGAGAATCGAGCCAAAAAACTGGGAAACACTGGGAAAAGGGCAGACAGAGGGAGCCAACAGACACGGGGCAAGTCAGGGATTACAACAGGACAGATCAAGAGCTACCAGAGTCAGGTTCACACGCCAAAGGCAGAACTATAGCTGACACCGCCAGCAGGATACCTCCGAGCTAAATAGCACACCTGAACCCAGAATGAGGCAGAGCAAAGTTAACCCCTGACATGATCCGCCCGGAAAAAAGGGAAGACAGGATTAAACCCTGGAACCGATCATGACAGATGCTTTGACTGTCATTAAACTAGTATTGAGGGCATTGGGAGTTACTACTGTGGGTGTGAAGGTGGTAATTGGATTTCACTGTTCGGGGGGTTCTAGATATGGCTTGCAACCCTTTCTCAGAGCTAAATGTGGCTCTTGATGTAAGAAAGGTTGGAGACCCTGACTGAGAGAATCTACCTGCCTAGTTTAGCCCATAACACATGGCATACTAATTATCTACTATATGAGGGGCGTTCATTAAAGTTTTTCAATTGACCCACTTCTATTAATCACAGGATGCTGAAACAGCACATGTGTAATGATATAAGTCTATATAGGTTACATGTCAATTTGCAACTCAGAACTGATAATGGTCTTGACTTTAAAGGTGCTGAAGTGGTGTGAGGTTTGATAATGGACCCAGTGGAATACAGAGCAGTCATCAAGTTCCTTTACTTGAAAGACCGCACACCAAAGGAGACGTTCGATGAGATGAAAGAGGTTTAATGCTTATGATTCCCCATCATATCATATGATGTAGTCAAGAACTGGCATCGTCAAGTCAAATGTGGTTGGACTGTGGTGCAAACAGCTCCAATTCCAGGCCGACCCCACTCTGCTATTGATGAACACACCATCCTGTAAGTGGAGGTTGCCATTTTGGAAAATTGCCACGTAATCACTTGCCACCTAGGCCGAAATGTCAAGATTAGTGTGGGGTCAGTGGAAAAAATCATCCAATACCATCGTCAAGTGCATAAGGTATCCACTCGCTGGGTTCCCCGGCTGCTAACACTTTTCCAGAAGCAGGAACAAGTTGAATGCTCTCAGGCTCTGTTGACGAAGTGCCATGGAAACCAGGAGGACTTTTTCAACAGACTGATCACACAGGATGAAAGCTGGGTCCATCACTATGATCCTGAGTCTAAAGTCCAGTAGATGCAATGGAAGCATTATAACTCACCGCCTCCAAAGAAAGCACGTGCCCAACCCTTGGCAGGCCAGGTCATGCTCACAGTATTGATGGATTTCTGTTATGGACCTGGTGGTTAGGAGCACCAGGAACGACCTGATGGTTAAACTAACACAGGACAAGCTCTGGGAAGTGGGAGCTCTGCTGACCGCAACCCCTAATCCTATCACACACACTAGAAATAGCCGTGGAGCGTACCTAACTCTGCCTAGACGCCTCTTCACAGCCTAAGAGCTAACTAGCCCTAGAGATAGAAAATAAAGCCTACCTTGCCTCAGAGAAATTCCCCAAAGGAAAAGGCAGCCCCCCACATATATTGACTGTGAGTTAAGATGAAAGTCACAAACACAGAAATTAAACAGGCTTCAGCAAAGGAGGCCAGACTAACTAAACAGACTGAGGATAGGAAAGGTATCTTTGCGGTCAGCACAAAAAACTACAAAAAGACCACGCAGAGTGTGCAAAAAGACCTCCGCACCGACTCACGGTGCGGAGGTACCACTCTGCATCCCAGAGCTTCCAGCTAGCAAGACAAAATCATGATAGCAAGCTGGACAAGAAAACAATGAACAAATAATTAACTAGCAGGGACTTAGCTTCTGCTGGAGTAGACAGGTCACAAGAAAGATCCAAGAGCGAAATGAACCAGTACAAGAATATTGACAGCTGGCATGGAGTAACGATCTGAGTGGAGTTAAATAGAGCAGCCAGCCAAAGAATAAACTAAGTCACCTGTGGAAGGAACCTCAGAAGCAGCAGCTCCACTCACAGCCACCAGAGGGAGTCCATGGACAGAACTCGCCGAAGTACCATTCATGACCACAGGAGGGAGTTCGATAACAGAATTCACAACAGATTTCCTGACAAAGTGTACCATGATCACTGGGGCATACTATGCTTCACTGCTGCGGAAGTTATGGGAGGCCATCAAAATCTAGAGATGTGGCATGTTCACCAAAGGTGTCAACCATCTGCAAGACAATGTGCTAGTTCACAACTCACTTGTTGCCTAAATGGAAGCATGCTCCTGTTGCTTTGAAATTCTACCGCATCCACCTTGTTCACCTGACCTCGCACCATCGGACTTCCATCTCTTTCCAAAAATGACATTATTTTTGAAGGGCAAGCATTTTCCTGATGATGAGACTCTGATTTCTGATGTCACAACTTGGGTTTTTGGAGCAACCTGTTGACTTCTACAAGCGTGATGTTTACAGTTGCTTAAAGAGATGGGAGAAGTGTGTGTCCCTAGGTGACACCTAAGTAGAGAAGGACTAAGAGCTGTGCCAAGTTTCATTGTTCTCAGTCCATAGGAAATGGGTCAGGGGAAATCTTTAATGAACACCCCTCGTACATATTCCATGTACAGTTTTGTTACTGCTTAATGTACAGGCTCCATTCATATAATGAGCTTTCTAAAATGACTTTATGTAAACTGTACAGATACATAGGTCGTCACTCTGTGGACCCTTATACAAAGTAATATGGCTATTTATGGCAGATGATAAAATGTGTATATTGACTTTTTAAAAGTTATCTGTGAAAAAGGGACAGTTTTCAGAAAATATATATCCAGAAAAAAATCCCATATTGCTGGATCATGCTGATATATCAGATGGCAGACATATTAAAGCTTATATGGAGTAGTCAGGATTTTATAAACCTTTATAAAACTATAATTTGAAGACACTGTTTAAAAAAGGCTAGTTCCCCATTCAGACCATCTCTTTGGAGGGTCTGGTATACTTGTGTATCACAGCCCATTAATTTCCATAGGCACAGTAAAATTCTACATTTCCTCTGTGGTGGGAATGCAGATGAACTCAACATGTTGGGGATCACAACAACCAGGCCCCTTGTTATTACCTTGTACACAACCCCTTCAAAATGCCATTACATGAACTGTCAAACCACATTCGCTACATTTTCAGTTTAGGAATACACAACATTTGCCTATTATCGACTTCAATCCTATTTGTCATAAAGGTGCTATGAAGTAAAAAAAAAAAAGTATTGAAATGAAAGCACTATGACAGACAGAAATGATTTTCCTCCATTTAATTTTTAACCTTACCACGTGGATTGTATTTATTCCCAGGTCCCTTGTAGTCATTTTCTTACCAGATGAGTGCTATAGCGAACAAATCACCCAAATTTAGGAAAGCAAAGAATACTTTAAAAATTGACAGAATCTCATTTCAAATGCCTTAATATAAACAAGGAAACTACTCATCTCTAACAAATCACATTTCAGGCAATCTGAGAAAAAGCATTTCCTTCAAAGGCAAAGCGTTTTCCGGAGTCTAGGAAAACAAGGCTATTAGACAGTTTTCGCTTGCCAGTGAAAGGGTTAAATTTCAGGGATTTAATCAAACATAGTCCTCTGACAGGAGATGCAAATGCTCTCTGCATCTCAACAAAAGAATTATACTGAAGAGTGGCGGCTATAATAAAACAATGCTGTGGCCTCAGATATACTGTTCTTACTTATACAATGAGAAGCTGCATTAAGTAGTACGTTTCTGCAGGCAGAAATAAAGGCATTGGACAACGCAGAGGAAGCATCTCTTAATTCTCTGAGCCACAGGAAGCAGGGGTCCTGGTTGCTCAATAACCTTGTGATGCCCCCGAGGTCAGGAAGTCAGGCTTTGGGAGAAAAAAAAAGAAAAATGACATCAGTCAACTAACATTTGTACTCGCCGTAGAGCTGCTGTCTACCTGTATAAAAATCCCATGGTAGTAGCTTTTTTGATTTCTTTAAACATGCAAAGTTGTTAAGATTAAGAAAAGATTCCGTGATTAATCTTTTGCGCTTCCTTTTTTCTGCCTTTCTTCTACAAGTCAAAACTTATTCATATTTGTTCCATCAAAATTGTCATATGCCCCACATCACCTCCTGACAAAACGTGCGTCAGGGTAGTGGGCAGTGTGTTCTGTCTTTAGTCCATTAAATATTACTTGTGGTGGGTATTGGTACTTTTGCACTGCTGAATTTTGCTAGGAGCAATTTTGAGTTATCATCTTTGAACTCAATGGTTTGTAATATACTTATCATGTCACTTATTTTTATAATCATGATTTGAGTTTCTTTATTATATTCCTCTTTATTATATTTGTATATACATTGTACCCTTACTGTTTCCTTACTGATTGATTGTCGCATTATACATTTTATTGACTTACCACACTGCCAATTTGTTCTGGATTTTATGGGGTGTTTTTAATTTTTTTCTTTAAGTAGTTGTTTATATGTTTGTTTAAGTAGTTGTATATTTATTTGTTTGTAATTACTAAAATTTGAATATATTTACATATGTGGATTTAGGTTTTAGGTTTTTCTTATTTTTGGGGTATTCTTTAAATGTCCTCTTAATTTTGGTAGTTATTAGGTTGGGTCTGTGTGTCCATTTTTGGTTACCATGTGAGAGCTTAATTGTCGAAGAATGACAGTTTTTAATGGCACCATTAATTTTATCCTACAATGTACTGAAAAATGGGAAGCAATTTCCAACTGCTGTGAAATGGCCAAAAAACCTCTAATTTCCTCCATTGTTTTTACATTTTGCTAAACGAATTGGCAGCACAATTCTCCAGGTAGGTTTAATTATGGTGATACCAAACTTTTATAGTTTGTTTCATTAATGGTGAAATATTTTTTAGAAATTAGTAATTAAAAAGATCTAGTTTGTCTTGCCATTTTCTGAGACTTGTGACTTTTTTTCTTGTGTCTATGGATCTGTATGAGGGCTTGATATTTGTTTCTCAAACTGAGCTTTTTATATAATTTTTGGGTGCCTACGATGTTTTGATCGCTTCTTATAACATTTTTAGGGTCAGGTACAGTAAAAAATATTCAATTCAGAGATAACATTTTTTGTTTCTTTACAGCGTTTACTACATGAGTTAAATAATTTTATATTTTGATGGGACGTCAAATGACTTTTTTTGTACCCAGCAATACTAAGTATGTTTTTTTTCAGTACCTTATTTTTTAAAGAGGGAAATATGGTGCAAGTCAAATTTCTATTTTGTATTTTTCATTTTTTTTGTCCTTTTAGGCTTCTTTTACACTTGCCGCGATTTTGCGGCCCGTTTTTGCGGCCCCAATAGATTTCTATGGGGCCGCAAAAATGGGCTGAAATAATTCAACGGCGCGCCGTGCGCAGTATGACCGTGATTGCCATATTTATGGCCGTGAAAAAAGATCAAGCCTGCTCAATCTTTTTCACAGCTTACGGAGATGGCCCCCATTGCAAATCAATGGGGCCGCAAAAACAATGGAAGGTCGTTTTTGCAGTGGGTTGTGACTTCCGGTTTTGCAGACCTCCGTTTTTTTCCCAATACTTTTGCTATAGTATTGGGAACCCGAAAAATGGAGATCCGTTTTTTTACTGTCCGTTACTGCGGCAGACTGTGAGAATTGCTGCAATACGGCCCGCAATAACGGGCTGCAAAAAACCCGGCAAGTGTAAAAGTAGCCTTAGGGTCATGTTTTATATAATGGAGAACAACTGTATTGCAATATAGAGCTAAAATCACAGTCCCCTATTAAAGGGAACCTGTCACCCCGTTTTTTCAAGATGAGCTAAAAATAGCGTTAAATAGGGGCAGAGCTGTGCTTTACATTAGTGTATTTTGTGAGCCATTATTCCCCACCTATGCTGCCGAAATACCTTTGTAAATTCGCCGTTTTGGGCTGTCACTCACGCTGGTCTGGTCAGGTGGGCGTGGTGACAGCGCTGTTTCTCCCCCAGATCTCCGTTGGTGGCGTAGTGGTGTGCGCATGTCCAACTGGCAAATCCACTGCACAGCTTGAAGTAAAAGAGCACGATCTGCGCTATTCAGCCGTTTATCAGTGGGCGCGGCCATCTTCCTGAGGCCGCGCGTGCGCAGATGGTTCTTCTCGGCTTCCCGGGGCTTCAGGAAAATTGCCGCGGGATGCCGCACGTGCGCAGATGGCGATCTCGGCGGCCATTTTCCTGAAGCCGAGTTCGCATCTCGGCTGCAGGAAAATGGCCGCCGCGATCGCCATCTGTGCACGCGCGGCATCCCGCGGCCATTTTCCTGAAGCTCCGGGAAGCCGAGAAGAACCATCTGCGCACGCGCGGCCTCAGGAAGATGGCCGCGCCCACCGATAAACGGCTGAATAGCGCAGATGGCGTTCTTTTACTTCAAGCTGCGCAGTGGATTCGCCAGTTGGACATACGCACACCACTATGCCACCAATGGAGATCTGGGGGAGAAACAGCGCTGTCACCACGCCCACCTGACCAGACCAGCGTGAGTGACAGCCCAAAACGGCGACTTTACAAAGGTATTTCGGCAGCATAGGTGGGGAATAATGGCTCACAAAATACACTAATGTAAAGCACAGCTCTGCCCCTATTTAACGCTATTTTTAGCTCATCTTGAAAAAACGGGGTGACAGGTTCCCTTTAAGCATCCTTTATGTCTAGTCTTCACAGGGGTACCAACATGGCAGAAAATTATAATTCATTTATGTCATTATTAGCTTTCCTTTGTCAATGTAAGACTAATTAATAGGATTTATGAATAATTTGATAAGTTCTATTGCATTTTGTATTTCTCAATTTCAAATAGAACAGTGGAGCATTACGTGCGCCATAAGCTGTTAATTTACCAACTCATACTTTCCCTCCCTCTTCACTACTAACAGGAGAAGATGTTGGCTATGGCTCAGTCTTATTACTTGCCCCATTAATTCCACATCTCCAGAGTTGGTGCAAACTACAATGCCATATGTGACGGTCTTATGCTATATACGCTATATGAATAATGTAATAGGGTTTAGCATGATATTCCTGATTCATGTTTTCTTGCCACTACTATTCCATTCCAAAGGTCGGAGTAAGACTCTTGGCAAGGTAATCAGCACTAATCCATCAAAAAGAATGAGAGCAATCCAAGCGAGGCCCCTTGTCCATTTGCCACATTAAACTACATGGACTGTCTTTTGTAGGCATGTCGTTGAAATATAGTACGGTATATAATTTTTTAGCAAAATATATGTAGAAATTCCTTGACTTCTTCCACATATACCCAAATAATGCTGTATTATTTGCATTCTTATTACAAGGAGTTTGGGGACATTGCATGACAATGGCACATGTTACTTCAAGGTACAACTGTACAGGGGTCTCAGTCTAATATTTTGGGGAGTGCAACATGTTTTGTCTATAAGATCATACAGACAAAGAGTGTAATGCGTCCCCTTTCTCCATGTGTGACTTTTATAATAGCAAAAGATTCAGAATCAACCTGGCAAAATTATACGGAAAAATTGAAGCCTATCTTTATCAGGATCTCAATGTCTAAAATGTTTTTTTTTAAAAAAAAAGCTGTATTTGCATAACGTTATAGCACATCCATTAATAATATGTAAAATATGCTATGATACTTTCCTCTACTTTTTGGCCATTTTACCTCAAACCTTTGCTTTTGAATTACATTTACCATGTAGAAAATCTGACAGGATTTTTTGCCTGTCCATAAAACAAACTTCATTAGAAGACTAATGCCTCAAGTTCTGATAAACTTCCTGCAAAGATCTTTTGAAGGTATTTCAATGCTCAGAAGTGAATTATATAATTTCTCATATTGGGACCAAGAGAAGTAAACACATTTGTCATGTGTACTTTCCAAGATGCATAATTCTTCTTTCTTTCAACACTTCAAACGCTGGATGATTTGGGACTTCAGCTCCTGTAGGAAAGTGACTTTCGTGATATACAGGTCTCTATGGGTGAACATTTAGCTTTTTTGTTCCGTTTTAATCATGGGCTTATACTATACAAGTAATTCCTGATGGGAACGACATAAACATTTTGGAAAAATTAAATTGAAAGTGACCCCTGAATGCATTAAAAGGATCATTGAATAAACTTAGCAAACACTTGACAGTTAACTCTCTCCAAAATACCCCCTCTTTAAGATGACACTCCTGTATCCAGACCAAATTGCCTGCTCTGATTTTCACAGGATTGTGACCATCTTCTTTGAGAGGACCCGTGGTCATTCACTATGTTTTTTACGTTATATCACGTCCATGAATCTGTTCTCTAAGTGGATTTAGCAGCACTCCTTCGTATGTTCATCAGTATGGGTGCCATGCGGGCAGATGTCCTGGGTTGATACACATTGTGCATACCAGAATAATGGGGCAGATTTACTAAGGGTCCATTTATACAGAATGATAATCAGGAATAATTGTTCCTAGGAAAGCTACATTCCCAATTTTCAAATTGTCTAAACAGGTTGGTAATCACCCATCAAGAGCCCAAAATGTATGGTCATTTGCTCAGGCGCTATTTGAGTAAGCTTAAAAAGGATTTTCAGCAACACATCGTTCTATGTAACATGACATGTGTGCAAATAAGTGCAGACAGCCTCCATAGACAGGCTAATCAATCGCCAATCAGTTTCATAAAGGTGCATTTCTTAAGGCTGCATTTAAACAGGCTGACCAATCAGCAGTTGATTAATATCCTGTTTTGACAGGCCGACTGCTCCTTCATGCTCACAAAATTATCATTAATAGATTATTATATGTTCATAGAATTTCATATAATCGGCAGCACATGTCCTGTTTGCAAACTATAATGTGCTGCTGAGAACGATGATTTTTTAAAGTTTGCTTAAGGAAGCAATCAAAATAAAATATTCTTAAGGAATCATCACAATTTTTCTCCTCTTAATATATTGCAATCATCATATTATACAGAACTGTGTACTTACAATTGCTTATTTTGTCTTTCTACCCAGCTAAGCCTTCTCTCCTTCATTAGATCTGTGACATCATGTGATTAAAAATAGACTAGCTCTATGTAGGAACAGGAAGTCTACTTTCTCTGTATGACTTATCAGTCATTGCACAAGTCCCAGGAAGGGGGAGGAGCAGAGCAGCTGGGTCAGGAAATGAGGGGGATGAGAAATGCAGGGACAAGAGACTTCCTGTTTCTAAATAGAGCAGAGAAAAGAAAAGAATTATCTGAGTAGAAAGGCAAAATGAGCAATTGTAAGTAGAGATATGCAAACCCGAACAGGAATGTTCGACATCCATACCGAACACCTACTGTTCAGGCATGGACACCGAACACGAACTTCACCAGGAAGTCCAACTACTGTTTCGGTTCAGCTGCCCGAACACTGGGTGTTTGTCACGCTATCATGTGCAAGCAAACACTGCTTCTGATCGGGGGGTGAAATCATCATTGCCGTCAGAGAGCCATGGTTCTCACAGTGTCAAAAGACAGTGTGAGCGCTCAGCTGTGATTGGAGGTATAAAGTTTACCTCCGGTCACTGGTGTCAGCTGATGGGACTAGTGCTCCCATCAGCCATCCGCCTGCTACCGCCAATAACAGTGAGAGGAGGAGCGGCTGATGGGAGTATTCATTAGCCAGCTCCTGCATTGTAAACAAATAATTTAAAAAAATGGCATGGGTTCCCCTGTATTTTTGATAATCAGCCAGGTAAAACTCACAGCTGGGTGCTATAGCCCTCAGTTGTGAGCTTCAGCAAGGCTGGTTATCAAGAATAGAGGTGTCACCACACCGTATTTTTTAATTATTTAACCCCTTAGTGACAGAGCCAATTTGGTACTTAATGACCGAGCCAATTTTTGCAATTCTGACCACTGTCACTTTATGAGGTTATAACTCTGGAACGCTTCAACGGATCCCGCTGATTCTGAGATTGTTTTTTCGTGACATATTGTACTTCATGTTAGTGGTAACATTTCTTCGATATTACTTGCGATTATTTATGAAAAAAACGGAAATATGGCGAAAATTTTTAAAATTTTGCAATTTTCAAATTTTGTATTTTTATGCCCTTAAATCAGAGAGATATGTCACGAAAAATAGTTAATAAATAACATTTCCCACATGTCTACTTTACATCAGCACAATTTTGGAAACAAAATTTTTTTTTGTTAGGGAGTTATAAGGGTTAAAAGTTGACCAGCAATTTCTCATTTTTACAACACCATTTTTTTTTTAGGGACCACATCACATTTGAAGTCATTTTGAGGGGTCTATATGATAGAAAATAATGAAGTGTGACACCATTCTAAAAACTACACCCCTCAAGGTTCTCAAAACCACATTCAAGAAGTTTATTAACCCTTTACGTGCTTCACAGGAACTGAAACAATGTGGAAGGAAAAAATGAACATTTAACTTTTTTTTGCAAACATCTTAATTCAGAACCATTTTTTTTATTTTCACAAGTGTAAAAACAGAAATGTAACCATAAATTTTGTTATGCATTTTCTCCTGAATACTCCAATACCCCATATGTGGGGGTAAACCACTGTTAGGGCGCACCGCAGAACTTAGAAGTGAAGGAGCGCCGTTTTACTTTTTCAATGTTGAATTGGCTGGAATTGAGATTGGATGCCATGTCGCGTTTGGAGAGCCCCTGATGTGCCTAAACAGTGGAAACCCCCCACAAGTGACACCATTTTGGAAACTAGACCCCTTAAGGAACTTATCTAGATGTGTGGT
Source organism: Ranitomeya imitator (assembly GCF_032444005.1). Taxonomy (NCBI): domain Eukaryota; kingdom Metazoa; phylum Chordata; class Amphibia; order Anura; family Dendrobatidae; genus Ranitomeya; species Ranitomeya imitator. Next base: position 279,434,035 of record NC_091282.1, on the reverse strand, counting down.
GAGCACTTTGAACCCCCAAGTGCTTCACAGAAGTTTATAACGTAGAGCCGTGAAAATAAAAAAATCGCTTTTGTTTACACAAAAATGATCTTTTTGCCCACAAATTCTTATTTTCACAAGGGTAACAGGAGAAATTAGACCACAAAAGTTGTTGTGCGATTTCTCCTGAATACGTCGATACCCCATATGTGAGGGTAAACCACTGTTTGGGCGCACCGCAGAGCTTGGAAGTGAAGGAGCGCCGTTTTACTTTTTCAATGTAGAATTGGCTGGAATTGAGATTGGACGCCATGTCGCGTTTGGAGAGCCCCTGATGTGCCTAAACAGTGGAAACCCCCCACAAGTGACACCATTTTGGAAACTAGACCCCTTAAGGAACTTATCTAGATGTGTGGCGAGCACTTTGAACCCCCATGTGCTTCACAGAAGTTTATAACGTAGAGCCGTGAAAAAAAAAAATCGCATTTTTTCTACAAAAATGATCTTTTTGCCCACAAATTTTTATTTTCACAAGGGTAACAGGAGAAATTAGACCACAAAAGTTGTTGTGCAATTTCTCCTGAGTACGTCGATACCCAATATGTGGGGGTAAACCACTGTTTGGGCGCACGGCAGAGCTTGGAAGAGAAGGAGTGCCGTTTTACTTTTTCAATGTAGAATTGGCTGGAATTGAGATCGGACGCCATGTCGCGTTTGGAGAGCCCCTGATGTGCCTAAACAGTAGAAATCCCCCACAAGTGACCCCATTTTGGAAACTAGACCCCCCATGGAACTTATCTAGATGTGTGGTGAGAACCTTGAATGCCCAAGTGCTTCACAGAAGTTTATAATGCAGAGCCGTGAAAATAAAAAATATTTTTTTTCCACAAAAAAGATATTGTAGCCCCCAAGTTTTTATTTTTACAAGGGTAACAAGAGAAATTGGACCCCAAAAGTTGTTGTCCAATTTGTCTTGAGTATGCTGGTACCCCATATGTGGGGGTAAACCACTGTTTGGGCGCACGGCAGAGCTCGGAAGGAAGGAGCGCCGTTTTGGAATGCAGACTTTGATAGAATGGTCTGCGGGTATTATGTTGCATTTGCAGAGCCCCTGATGTACCTAACCAGTAGAAACCCTCCACAAGTGACCCCATTTTGGAAACTAGACCCCCAAGGAACTTATCTAGATGTGTGGTGAGAACTTTGAATGCCCAAGTGCTTCACAGAAGTTTAGAATGCAGAGTCGTGAAAATAAAAAATATTTTTTTTTTCACAAAAAAGATTTTGTAGCCCCCAAGTTTTTATTTTCACAAGGGTAACAGGAGAAATTGGACTGCAATAGTTGTTGTCCAATTTATCCCGAGTACGCTAATGTGCCATATGTGGGGGTAAACCACTGTTTGGGCGCACGGCAGAGCTCGGAAGGGAAGGAGCGCCTTTTTGGAATGCAGACTTTGATAGAATGGTCTGTGGGCATTATGTTGCGATTGCAGAGCCCCTGATATACCTAAACTGTAGTAACCCCCCACAAGTGACCCCATTTTGGAAACTAGACCCCCCAAGGAACTTATCTAGATGTGTGGTGAGAACTTTGAATGCCCAAGTGCTTCACAGAAGTTTAGAATGCAGAGTCGTGAAAATAAAAAATATTTTTTTTTTTCACAAAAAAGATTTTGTAGCCCCCAAGTTTTTATTTTCACAAGGGTAACAAGAGAAATTGGACCCCAGAAGTTGTTGTCCAATTTATCCCGAGTACGCTGATGCCCCATATGTGGGGGTAACCCACTGTTTGGGCGCACGGCAGAGCTCAGAAGGGAGGGAGCACCATTTGACTTTTTGAGCGCAAAATTGGCTGTCGTGTTTGGAGACCCCCTGATGTACCTAAACAGTGGAAACCCCCCAATTCTAGCTCCAACCCCTAACCCTAATCCCAACCTGATCCATAATCCTAATCACTAACCCTAACCATAATCACAACCCTTACCCCAAAACAACCCTAATGTCAACCCTAACCATAACCCTAATCAAAACCCTAAATCCAACACACCCCTAATCCTAATCTCAACCCTAACCTCAAACCTAACCCTAATCCCAATACACCCCTAATCACAACCCTAACCTTAACCCTAATCCCAAACCTAACCCTAATCCCAAGCGTAACCCTAATGCCAACCCTAACCCTAATACCAACCCTAATCCAAACCCTAAACCTAATCCCAGCTCTAACCCTAACTTTAGCCCCAACCCTAGCCCTAACTTTAGCCCCAACCCTAACCCTAGCCCTAAGGCTACTTTCACACTTGCGTTGTTTGGCATTCCGTCGCAATCCGTCGTTTTGGACAAGAAACGGATCCTGCAAATGTGCCCGCAAGATGCGTTTTTTGCCCATAGTATTGCCGACGGATCGTGACGGATGGCCACACGTCGCGTCCGTCGTGCACTGGATCAGTTGTGTTTTGGCGGAGCGTCGGCACAAAAAAACGTTCAATGAAACGTTTTTTTGTACGTCGCATCCGCCATTTCTGACCGCGCATGCGTGGCCGTAACTCCGCCCCCTCCTCCCCAGGACATAGATTGGGCAGCGGATGCGTTGAAAAACTACAGCTGCTGCCCACGTTGTGCACAATTTTCACAACGTGCGTCGGTATGTCGGGCCGACGCATTGCGACGGCCCCGTACCGACGTAAGTGTGAAAGAAGCCTAACCCTAAATTTAGCCCCAACCCTAACCCTAAATTTAGCCCCAACCCTAACCCTAAATTTAGCCCCAACCCTAGCCCTAACCCTACCCCTACCCCTACCCCTAACCCTACCCCTAACCTAACCCTACCCCTAACCCTACCCCTAACCCTAACCTAACCCTACCCCTAACCCTAACCTAACCCTACCCCTAACCTAACCCTAGCCGTAACCCTACCCCTAACCCTAACCTAACCCTACCCCTAACCTAACCCTAGCCGTAACCCTACCCCTAACCTAACCCTAGCCCTAACCCTACCCCTACCCTAACCCTACCCCTAACCCTAACCCTACCCCTAACCCTACCCCTAACCTAACCCTAGCCCTAACCCTAACCCTACCCCTACCCTACCCCTAACCCTACCCCTAACCCTAACCCTACCCCTACCCCTACCCCTAACCCTAACCCTACCCCTAACCCTAACCCTAATTTTAGCCCTAACCGCTGTTCTCCTGCCGGCCGGCAGATGGAGACAGATGGCGGGCGCACTGGGCATGCGTCCGCCATGTTCTTCTGCCGGCGGCCAGGAGGAGCAGCAAGAGGATCCAGGGACCTAGGTGAGTATGCTAGGGTCCCCGAATCCCCCTATTTCTCTGTCCTCTGATGTGCGATCACATCAGAGGACAGAGAATTACACTTTACTTTTTTTTTTTTTTGCGGTCGCCGGTAAACAGTTAATTACCGGCGATCGCAAAACAGGGGTCGCTAAAACCGACCCCCGATCATGCTCTTTGGGGTCTCGGCTACCCCAGGCAGCCGAGACCCCAAAGATTCTCCCGGTGCCGGCCGGCGGGCGCACTGCGCATGCGCCCGCCATTTTGAAGATGGCGGCGCCCACCGGAAGACACGAGGAGCATCGGGGGAGCTAGGTGAGTATTGGGGGGCCACCTGGGACCCCTTTTCTCTGTCCTCCGATGTGCGATCACATCGGAGGACAGAGAAATTAAAAAGAGATCGCTTTTTTTTTTTTTTTTTTTTTTGCGATCGCCGGTAAACGGTTAATTACCGGCGATCGCAAATGCGGGGAGGGTTAAAAACCCCCCGAATCATGTTCTCTGGGGTCTCGGCTACCCTCGGCAGCCGAGACCCCGGAGAAAATCGGCCTGTGGGGGGCGCTATACACTTTTTCCACAGCGCCGTTAATTAACGGCGCTGTGGTTTAAGTACCCTTAGCGGCCGCCGTTAAAAGGCGTATCGGCGGTCGCTAAGGGGTTAAATAAATAATTTTAAAAAATGGTGTGGGGTCCCCCCATTTTTGACAACCAGCCTTGCTAAAGCAGACAGCTGGGGGTAGCAGGTATTCTGAGGCTGGTAAGGAGCCATGGATATTGGCCCCCCAGCCTAAAAATAGCAGCCCACAGCCACCCTGAAATTGGCGCATCTATAAATTGCGACAATTCTGGCGCTTTGTATGGCTCTTCCCACTTGCCCTGTAGCGGTGGCAAGTGAGGTTAATATTCGTGGAGTTGATGTCACCTTTGTATTGTCTGGTGACATCAAGCCCATGGATTAGTAATGGAGAGGTGTCTATAAGATACCTATCCATTACTAATACTATAGTTGTATGGTAAATAAACACACAGCTAGAATAAAGTATCTTATTTGCATTAAAGCAAAACACACATTTAATTTTTTATTTAAAAATAACAAACACAGTTATACTCACCTAACACCTAATTCCACAATAAACAACAATATCCCTCATCTATTCTTCTTTCTGTCCCACACCATAAATCTTGTCAGGGGGATAAACAGTTTTCAACCTGGATGGTGCCAAGATGCGACCATCCAGGCTGAAAACCACTGGTGTCTGAACTGCTGCGAGAGCAGCCTCAGTGACTGGCGGTGAAATCATCGAGGCTACCTCCGGTCACTGAGGCTGCGTTCCCAGCCGGGCTGAACTGTGGGGTCTTCGGAGAGATCTCTGCTAGCATATGTTTTTGCTGCGATGTCATGCATATGACAGCATGGCAAACACTGGATGTTCAGGCCCCCCATTCAAGTGAATGGGGTAGGGGTTCGGGTCTGGGTACTGTCCTGGTACCCAAACCCGAACTGTTTGGCCGAACCCACCGGACCCGAACATCCAGGTGTCCGCCCACCTCTACTTGTAAGTACACAGTGCTGTGTAATATGATGACGGCAATATACACTGCTCAAAAAAATAAAGGGAACACTTAAACAACAGAATATAACTCCAAGTAAATCAAACTTCTGTGAAATCAAACTGTCCACTTAGGAAGCAACACTGTTTGACAATCAATTTCGCATGCTGTTGTGCAAATGGAATAGACAACAGATGGAAATTATTGGCATTTATCAAGACACACTCAATAAATGAGTGGTTCTGCAGGTGGGGACCACAGACCACATCTCAGTACCAATGCTTTCTGGCTGATATTTTGGTCACTTTTGAATGTTGGTTGTGCTTTCACACTCGTGGTAGCATGAGACCGACTCTACAACCCACACAAGTGGCTCAGGTAGTGCAGCTCATCCAGGATGGCACATCATTGCGTGCTGTGGCAAGAAGTTTTGCTGTATCTGTCAGTATAGTGTCCAGAGGCTGGAGGCGCTACCAGGAAACAAGCCAGTACACCAGGAGATGTGGAGGAGGCCATAGGAGGGCAACAACCCAGCAGCAGGACCGCTACCTCAGCCTTTGTGCAAGGAGGAACAGGAGGAGCACTGCCAGAGCACTGAAAAATGACCTCCAGCAGGCCACAAATGTGCATGTGTCTGCACAAATGGTAAGAAACCGACTCCATGAGGATGATCTGAGTGCCCGATGTCCACATATGGGGGCTCACAGCCCAACACCATGCAGGATGCTTGGCATTTGCCACAGAACACCAGGATTGGCAAATTCACCACTGGCACACTGTGCTCTTCACAGATGAAAGCAGGTTCACACTGAGCACATGTGACAGACATGTCAGAGTCTGAAGACACCATGGAGAGTGATCTGCTGCCTGGAACATCCTTCAGCATGGCCGGTTCGGCAGTAATGGTGTGGGATGGCATTTCTTTGGAGGGCCGCACAGCCCTCCATGTGCTTGCCAGAGGTAGCCTGACTGCCATTAGGTACCGAGATGAGATCTTCAGACCCCTTGTGAGACCATATGCTGGTGCGGTTGGCCCTGGGTTCCTCCTAATTCAGGACAATGCCAGACCTCATGTGGCTGGAGTGTGTCAGCAGTTCCTGCAAGATTAAGGCATTGAAGCTATGGACTGGCCCGCCCGTTCCCCAGGCCTGAATCCAATTGAACACATATGGGACATCATGTCTCGCACCATCCAGCAACTTCATGTTTCACGACAGACTGTCCAGGAGTTGGCGGATGCTTTAGTCCAGGTCTGGGAGGTGATCCCTCAGGAGACCATCCACTGCCTCATCAGGAGAATACCCAGGCATTGTTGGGAGGTCATACAGGCATGTGGAGGCCACACACACTACTGAGCATCATTTACTTGTCTTGAGGCATTTCCACTGAAGTTGGATCAGCATGTAACTTCATTTTCCACTTTGATTTTGAGCATCATTCCAACTCCAGACCTCTGTGGGATATTAGTTGTGATTTATGTTGTTAATGTTTAGGTTTTATTGTTCTCAAAACATTCCCCTATGTAATGAATAAAGATTTACAACTGGAATATTCAGTGATATCTAGGATGTGGGATTTTAGTGTTCCCTTTATTTTTTTGAGCAGCGTATTAAGAGAATAAACACTTTGATGATTAATATCACCTGATGAATGAGCATTCACAATTATTGGCATGTCTACAAGTGAAAGAAGGAATATAAACCAGCTCACCTGTGATGCATAAACCAATCTTCGGGAGCACGGACCCGCTGTGTCCAAGCGTATAAAGTCCAAAAAAAGAAGAGAATCTCCAGCTTCACCGAATCCGTAAAATATGTCATGATTAAGGGAGCTTAGTCTCCAGAAATGCGTTAAGATTCTTACACATATGGTTTGTGCTGAAGTCTGTATCCTCTATGTTTAAAGATTGTGAATAAAGAAATTTTTTTTTTACTGATTCGGTGAAGCTGGACATTCTCTTCTTTTTATGTCTACAAGTGCCCCTGGTTCAAATTGGGACAGAATGCTAGCACACATGCTTTGTGCAACTTAAGACAATTTTTCTGCTACAAAGACACAGGCTCCTGCATAATGCTATCAGGAGAAATTTGGACTTAGGCTTCATTCAGGCTATATTCACACATGTGACATATCCTTGTCCATTTTTTCTCAAACCGTGCATGGACCTACAGAATTTCATTAATCCATAAACACATCATTTAAAAATTGGATCTACGTCCCCAAGCCGTGAAACTAAGAGCATGTCCTATTCCCTTATGTTCTGAAGACCAGACTCAGCCATTAAAGCCTAGGCGGATCTGCATAAAACAGGTGACACACTGATGACAGACTTTGTTTGTCAGAGTTCCATCTGAGTTTCATCCGTTTTTCACTTTTACACTGTTAAGAGTCAATGGATTTAAAAGTGGCATACATTTTGATGAGTTAGATCGCCATTCCCATTTTGGCAAAGATAGTTGGGACTAGCATAAAAACACCTACAGTTCCAACATTTTGGAGAGATTTGAAAGTGTCTTACCCCAGAAAACATTTTGGTGTTTAATGTAAAATTACATTATTTTATATCTTGATAGATCAACTAATCTATGACGATTTGTGATATGTCTATTTTTAACATTGTTTAATTTCTTTGTTTTGAAGGTGGTAAAGGATGATTTAAATTGAGCTCAGCAGCAATGGCATCATATAATTGAGATTGTCAGAGATTGAAAGCAGCATTTAAATGTTTAAATTACATAAATTGAATTAGGCTTTAGTTAGGAAGATGCTGCAATTTGAAGCAGATGTTGCTATGTAACACAGCTGGCATCTGCCTAGTAGAATCCTATGATGACAATTTTACGTCATAAGTTATTAAGGGGTTCATAATGAAAACTTGTTGGCATGACTAGAGGCTCCTTTTCTGGTTTTATGGTTTTACTGCAACATGGAATAAAAGTGATGTTTTATTGGAAATCCCTACATTGCTGGATCTTCTATTTTCTCTACATTGTGGACTATATTAGGCTAGGTTCACATTAGCATTTGAGTCAGCAGCATATGATCCGCATACGCAAATGCATACAAAAACGCATGCAAACGCATTCATACCCAGCATTTTTATGCATGCGTTTGCATTGTTTATGCGCATGCGTTCAATATTTCCAATGTTTTCCAGTAGCTTTTCCTTGACATCAGACCAATGGGTGTGTCTTATGGGATTTATATATATATATATATATATATATATATATATATATATATATATATAGACACACTGCACTGAGGAAATCCTCGTCTTTGGCTACTGTATCCAGCTGCAAGATGGATCTTGTGGAAAATTTAACCATGAGCACTACTAGAGAAGGGGTGCTAAGAACAGGTTCCCAAACCATATAGATTAATAGTAAGAGACCTAGCACTCAACTTTAGGTAAGATACAGCAGGAAAAATTTATTGTAGTAAATACAGGAAAACGTTTCGGTCAATTGTGACCTTCATCAGTTGCTACAATAACACAGACATTTGTGTCAGTATAAGGAAAAAATGACAAACAAAATAATAACAATAACAAAAGTATATACAAAGAACATAGCAAACAATATAAGGTCATAATGTCACATAACAATATATTGGCAGAGCTAGGAATCAAGCACAATACTAATTCTAATCTCTATTATTGAGTCTATAATCAAGACAAAGTGAAGAAGTGCCCGAATAGGTCAAAAAGGGACATACCAGGAGGTTATTAAATAAAAGCCGGTAACGGGAATTATAATCGCTGCACGATCCTGTATACAGATAAGAGTGAAGTAAGTGGACTACATACCTAGGTGCCAAGTAGTATAGGAAAGATTAGTACACTTACATATATCAAAATTAGTTCAGCGTGGTTGTTGTAGGCAAACCTGCTATGAGCAAATAGGAAGATTCCTAAGGGGGCAATAAGAAGTGACAACGTATAATAATAGAAAAAAAAAGGCCAGGGATATTGAAAGGAGAGATAAATCTGTTACCTGGAGCTGCAGTGCTCTCCACCGCGGCATACACCACTTGTCTGGCCATATAGTGTCAGCGTGCCCATATAAGAAGAGAAGGGACGGGACTATAAAGAGATGTGGCCAATAAGATAGCTAGGCTGGTGGCCGGAAGTGGGAAAAAAAAAAACCTATAATATGTACTGAACTGAACTGTATTATGGAGGTGCAGCGGGATATGTGCGATACGAAACCGCGTTCCTAACCCGGGTGGAAGTGGAAATCCGGAGCGGTGAAGTAGGAAGTCGGCTGTGGGTATGTCCATGGAGTCACATGACGATTAAGGGCGGGGCCAAGAAAAGGGATCCTGAGACTGAATGGGATTATAATGAAGTGGTATACGAGTGATACATCCAGGATAGAGCTGTGTAGTGGTAGTCCTATGGACGCTGAAGTGTGGATAGGGATATAATGCAGAGATCGTGACGTCACTAGTGAAGAGTGGTGGTAGTATTCGCAACTAGGGTTGAGCGAAACGGGTCGTTCATTTTCAAAAGTCGCCGACTTTTGGCAAAGTCGGGTTTCATGAAACCCGATCCGATCCCTGTGCGGGGTCGGCCATGCGGTACGCGACTTTCGTGCCAAAGTCGCGTTTCAATGACGTGAAAAGCGCCATTTCTCAGCCAATGAAGGTAAACGCAGAGTGTGGGCAGCGTGATGACATAGGTCCTGGTCCCCACCATCTTAGAGAAGGGCATTGCAGTGATTGGCTTGCTGTCTGCGGCGTCACAGGGGCTATAAAGGGGCGTTCCCGCCGACCGCCATGTTACTGCTGCTGATCTGAGCTTAGGGAGAGGTTGCTGCCGCTTCGTCAGAAGCAGGGATAGCGTTAGGCAGGGTCCATTAACCACCAAACCGCTTGTGCTGTAGCGATTTCCACTGTCCAACACCACCTTCGGTGTGCAGGGACAGTGGAAGCTACATTTTTTTTTTTTCCCCTCAGCGCTGTAGCTCATTGGGCTGCCCTAGAAGGCTCCCTGATAGCTGCATTGCTGTGTGTACGCCGCTGTGCAAACCAACTGCTTTTTTCAAAGCACAAATCCTCTTGTTCCTTCCTTTCTGCACAGCTATCTTTTTTGTTTGTCCACACTTTTTATTTAATTTGTGCATCAGTCCACTCCTTATTGCTGCCTGCCATACCTGGCTGAGATTACTGCAGGGAGATAGTAATTGTTGGACACTCCCTGTTTTTTTTTTTTTTTTTTTGTGGGAGATTAAGATTGACATTTCTGCTAGAGTGCCATCCCTGTGTGTGCCATCTCTCACTCAGTGGGCCATAGAAAGCCTATTTATTTTTTTGCTTGATTTGGGTTATAAAATCTACCTGAAAAAATCACTACATCAATCAGTGGGAGAAAAATATTGGCCTCAGGGCTTGTGTGCCACTCTGGACTCCTGTGTGTGCCATCTCTCAGTCAGTGGGCCATAGAAAGCCTATTTATTTTTTTGCTTGATTTGGGTTATAAAATCTACCTGAAAAAATCACTACATCAATCAGTGGGAGAAAAATATTGACCTCAGGGCTTGTGTGCCACTCTTGACTCCTGTGTGTGCCATCTCTCAGTCAGTGGGCCATAGAAAGCCTATTTATTTTTTTGCTTGATTTGGGTTCTAAAATCTAACTGAAAAAATCACTACATCAATCAGTGGGAGAAAAATATTGGCCTCAGGGCTTGTGTGCCACTCCTGACTCTTGTGTGCATCATCACTCACTCAGTGGGCCATAGAAAGCCCTTTTTTTTTTTTTTTGCTTTATTTGGGTTCTAAATTCTACCTGAAAAAATCAATAAAACAATCAGTGGGAGATTAATATTGGCCTTTGGGCTTGTGTGCCAGTCCTAAGCGTGCCATCTCTCTCTCTCAGATAGTGGGCCATAGAAAGACTATTTATTATTTTTTTTATTGGGTTTATAAATTTTCCCTGGAACAAAAAAAAAAAAAGTGGGAGCTTAATATTGGCCTCTGGGCTTGTGTGCCAGTCCTGAGCGTGCCATCTCTCTCACAAATAGTGGGCCATAGAAAGCCTATTTATTTATTTTTTTTTGGTTTTATAAATTCTCCCTGAAAAAAAAAGGGAGATTAATATTGGCCTTTGGGCTTGTGTGCCAGTCCTAAGCGTGCCATCTCTCTCTCTCAGATAGTGGGCCATAGAAAGCCTATTTATTATTTTTTTTATTGGGTTTATAAATTTTCCCTGGAACAAAAAAAAAAAAGTGGGAGATTAATATTGGCCTCTGGGCTTGTGTGCCAGTCCTGAGCGTGCCATCTCTCTCACAAATAGTGGGCCATAGAAAGCCTATTTATGTTTTTGGTTGATTTGGGTTCTAAATTCTACCTGAAAAAATCAATAAATCAATCATTGGGAGATAAATATTGGCCTCTGGGCTTGTGTGCCACTCCTGACTCCAGTGTGCGTCATCTCTCACTCAGTGGGCCATAGAAAGCCTATTTTTTGTTTTATTTGTTTTATAAATTCTCCCTGAAAAAATCATTTTTATTTTATTTGGTTTCTAAATTCTTCCTGAAAAAATCTTTTTTTTTTTAATTATTTTTTTTTTATAAAGTCTCCCTGGAAAAAAAAAAAAAAAAATCAAATCAGTGGGAGATTAATATTGCCCTTTCTGCTTGTGTGCCAGTCTTGACTCCTGGGTGTGCCATCTCTCTCTCCAATTGTGGGCCATGGAAAGCCTATTATTTTTTTAGCTTGATTTGGGTTCCAAAATCTACCTGAAAAAATCACTACATCAATCAGTGGGAGATAAATATTGGCCTCTGGGCTTGTGTGCCACTCCTGACTCCTGTGTGCGTCATCTCTCACTCAGTGGGCCATAGAAAGCCTATTTTTTGTTTTATTTGTTTTCTAAATTCTCCCTGAAAAAATCATTTTATTTTATTTGGTTTCTAAATTCTTCCTGAAAAAATCATTTTATTCTATTATTTTTTTTTCCTAAAGTCTCCCTGAAAAAAACAAATCAGTGGGAGATTAATATTGCCCTTTCTGCTTGTGTGCCAGTCTTGACTCCTGGGTGTGCCATCTCTCTCTCTCTCTCCAATTGTGGGCCATAGAAAGCCTATTATTTTTTTAGCTTGATTTGGGTTCCAAAATCTACCTGAAAAAATCACTACATCAATCAGTGGGAGATAAATATTGGCCTCTGGGCTTGTGTGCCACTCCTGACTCCTGTGTGCGTCATCTCTCACTCAGTGGGCCATAGAAAGCCTTTTTTTGTTTTATTTGTTTTCTAAATTCTCCCTGAAAAAATCATTTTATTCTATTATTTTTTTTTCCTAAAGTCTCCCTGAAAAAAAAAAAAAATCAAATCAGTGGGAGATTAATATTTACATTTGTGCTTCAGTGACAGTCCTGCGTGTGTGGCATCTCTCTCATTTGTTGCCACCAACAACAGAGTATGTAACATTGTGCCTGATTTTCGTTGTGGTCTCACTCACCTGTAAAGGGGTAGCTAAATCATACTGAAGTTATAGCTCACCGTGTAAGTTGTGTGACAGCAACAAATACCGTTAGTTTGTTTACGTTTTTAAAACAATGAGGAAGTCTGGTGGAAGAGGTCGTGGCCGGGGGCGTTCATTGTCAGCTGGTAATGAGGGTAGTGGTAGTGGTGGAGCATCAGCTGGTCGTGGGAAAAAAATATTGCACCTAAGTCTGGAGCTGTGGAGCCAGGTTCGTCGTCTGGCTACACAAGGCCTCGAACGCTCCATTTTCTGGGAGTAGGAAAACCGCTTTTAAAGCCGGAGCAGCAAGAGCAAGTTTTGGCTTATCTTGCTGACTCAGCCTCTAGCTCTTTTGCCTCCTCTCGTGAAACTGGTAAATGTCAAAGCAGCGCGTCGTTAGTGGATGTTCACGGTCAGGGACAAGTCGCTTCCTTGTCCTCTTCAGCAAAAACAACAACAGAGAAGAATGCAGCAGGCGACACAACGGGTTACTCCATGGAGCTCTTTACACATACCGTCCCTGGCTTAGAAAGTGAAGCAGTTAACAGTCCATGCCCATTACAAGTTGAATCTGACATGGAGTGCACTGATGCACAGCCACAGCCAGACTACTATGCTGGTCCTTTGACTCAGACCACAATATTGCCCTCGCAGGGTAATGATCAAGAATCAGACCCTGATGAGACTATGTTGCCCCATCACGAACGCTATACCACCGACCGACACGGTGACACAGACGAAGTTGCACACGAGCTACAAGAAGAGGTAATAGATGACCCAGTTCTTGACCCCGATTGGCAGCCATTGGGGGAACAGGGTGCAGGCAGCAGCAGTTCTGAAGCGGAGGAGGAGGGGCCGCAGCAGGCATCAACATCACAACAGGTTCCATCTGCCGGGCCCGTATCTTGCCCAAAACGCGTGGCAAAGCCAAAACCTGTTGGAGGACAGCGTGGCCATCCGGTTAAAGCTCAGTCTGCAATGCCTGAAAAGGTATCCGATGCTAGAAAGAGTGCAGTCTGGCATTTTTTTAAACAACATCCAATTGATCAGCGCAAAGTCATCTGTCAAAAATGTTCAACTACCTTAAGCAGAGGACAGAATCTGAAAAGTCTCAATACAAGTTGCATGCATAGACATTTAACCACCATGCATTTGCAAGCCTGGACTAACTACCAAACGTCCCTTAAGGTTGTAGCACCCTCGGCCAATGAAGCTAGTCATCAACGCAACATCCCTTCCGGCAGTGTAGGGCCACCATTTTCCGCACCACCTGCAGTATCTGTGCAGGTTTCTTTGCCAGGCCAAAGCAGTCAGGGTCAGGGAATCACCAGTTTCGTAGTAGGAAACACTGCATCTAGGGCACCGGCGGCAACAATACCATCTCCCACCGTCTCTCAGTCTGCCATGTCCACCGGCACCCCCGCTAGTTCCACGATCTCCAGCTCTCCAGTCCAGCTCACGCTACATGAGACTATGGTTAGAAAAAGGAAGTACTTAGCCTCGCATCCGCGTACACAGGGTTTGAACGCCCACAAAGCTAGACTAATCTCGTTAGAGATGATGCCCTACCGGTTAGTTGAAAGTGAAGCTTTCAAAGCCCTGATGGACTACGCTGTACCACGCTACGAGCTACCCAGTCGACACTTTTTTTCCAGAAAAGCCATCCCAGCCCTCCACCAGCATGTTAAAGAGCGCATCGTCCATGCACTCAGGCAATCTGTGAGCACAAAGGTGCACCTGACAACAGATGCATGGACCAGTAGGCATGGCCAGGGACGTTATGTGTCCATCACGGCACACTGGGTGAATGTTGTGGATGCAGGGTCCACAGGGGACAGCAAGTTTGGGACAGTTCTGCCTAGCCCACGGTCTAGGAAACAGTTGGCTGTAGCCGTTCGCACCCCCTCCTCCTCCTCTTCGTCCTCCTGCAGAAGCGAGAGCTCGTCCACAGACCGCAGTCGCACAACCACTCCATCCGCAGCTGCCACTGTTGCACACCAGGTCTCCCATTATGGGGCAGCTACTGGCAAACGTCAGCAGGCTGTATTGCCTATGAAGGGTTTGGGCGACAACAGACACACCGCGGAAGTTCTGTCCGAGTTCTTGCAGAAAGAAACGCAGTCGTGGCTGGGCACTGTAGATCTTGAGGCAGGCAAGGTAGTGAGTGATAACGGAAGGATTTTCATGGCTGCCATCTCCCTTTCCCAACTGAAACACATTCATTGCCTGGCTCACACCTTAAACCTGGTGGTGCAGTGCTTCCTGAAAAGTTATCCGGGGTTATCCGACCTGCTCCTCAAAGTGCGTGGACTTTGCTCACATATCCGCCGTTCGCCCGTACACTCCAGCCGTATGCAGACCTATCAGCGTTCTTTGAACCTTCCCCAGCATTGCCTAATCATAGACGTTGCAACAAGGTGGAACTCAACACTGCACATGCTTCAGAGACTGTGCGAACAGAGGCGGGCTGTTATGTTTTTGTGGGAGGATACACATACACGGGCAGGCAGTAGGATGGCAGACATGGAGTTGTCAGGTGTGCAGTGGTCGAAGATTCAAGTCATGTGTCAAGTCCTTCAGTGTTTTGAGGAATGCACACGGCTGGTTAGTGCAGACAACGCCATAATAAGCATGAGCATCCCCCTAATGCGTCTGCTGATGCAAAGTTTGACGCACATAAAGGATCAGGCGTCTGCAGCTGAGGAAGAGGAAAGCCTTGATGACAGTCAGCCATTGTCTGGCCAGGGCAGTGTGCAGGACGAGTTAGCGGGCGAAGAGGAGGAGGAGGACGAGGAGGATGATGGGGATGATTATATTTTTAATGAGGAAGCTTTTCCGGGTCCACTGGAAATTGGTGGCGTGGCAAGGCCGGGTTCTGGTTTTTGGAGGGACACAAGTGACGAGGATTTGCCTGAAACTGCCCCTCAACCAAGCACAACCGCAGATTTGAGAACTGGAACTTTGGCCCACATGGCGGATTATGCCTTACATATCCTCAAAAGGGACACACGCATAACTAAAATGATGAACGATGACGATTACTGGTTGGCCTGCCTCCTTGATCCTCGCTATAAAGGCAAATTGCAAAATATAATGCCACATGAGAACTTGGAACTAATATTAGCAACCAAACAATCAACTCTTGTTGACCGTTTGCTTCTGGCATTCCCTGCACACAGCGCCCGTGAACGTTCTCACACGAGCTGCAGGGGCCAGCAGACCAGAGGAGTTAGAGGGGCAGAAATCAGAAGTGGCGTTGGCCAGAGGGGTTTTCTGACCAGGTTGTGGAGTGATTTTGCTATGACCGCAGACAGGACAGGTACTGCAGCATCAATTCAAAGTGACAGGAGACAACATTTGTCCAGTATGGTTACAAACTATTTTTCATCCCTTATCGATGTTCTCCCTCAACCGTCATTCCCATTTGATTACTGGGCATCAAAATTAGACACCTGGCCAGAATTGGCAGAATATGCATTGCAGGAGCTTGCTTGCCCGGCAGCTAGTGTCCTATCAGAAAGAGTATTCAGTGCTGCAGGTTCAATACTAACAGAAAAAAGGACTCGTCTGGCTACCCAAAATGTAGATGATCTAACCTTCATTAAAATGAACCACAACTGGATTTCGAAATCTTTTGCCCCACCTTGCCCGGCTGACACCTAGCTTTCCTATGAAAAGGTCTTGCCTGTGGACTATTCTGAATGCCTTTTCCAATCTCGTAATTTTCTGCACCTGATTGTCCAGCATACAACATGTTTACACCTCACTAAATGGCCAAACTCCCCACACGGGGCCATGGTATCGACACTTGGCGACAGCACCCGTGAGAGTGCTGTTTATCTGAAGAGGTGGGTGTGCCCGCTTTTGGTCGACGGCATTGCCACTGGGTCCCTCCTAGTACAATAAAGTGTCTCTGGTGGTGGTGGTGCGCACCCAACGTCAGACACACCGTTGTAATATGAGGGGCCCTGGGCCTGTACCGCCGGCCACAAGACAGTTCCCCCCCCAGCTCAAACAGTGCTCTACCACTTGCAAAATTATCTCACAGCTCCACCAATGTTTAGTGTATGCGCTGACATCCTTCAATGCCTGCCACTGACAATACCATTGTATTGACATTTTTGTTATGTTAGGCCTTCGAAGCCTGTCTGCGGTCACTCCTTCCACTATGCCTCCACTGACCACACCACTGCTGCCCGTGTACCCCTGGAACCAATTTAAAATTGCCTACAGCCATGTGTTATTATTTTAGGCCTTCGATGCCTGTCTGCGGTCACTCCTTCCACTAGGCCTCCACTGACCACACCACTGCTGCCCGTGTACCCCTGGAACCAATTTAAAATTGCCTACAGCCATGTGTTATTATTTTAGGCCTTCGATGCCTGTCTGCGGTCACTCCTTACAATATGCCTCCACTGACCACACCACTGCTGCCCGTGTACCCCTGGAACCAATTTAAAATTGCCTACAGCCATGTGTTATTATTTTAGGCCTTCGATGCCTGTCTGCGGTCACTCCTTACAATATGCCTCCACTGACCACACCACTGCTGCCCGTGTACCCCTGGAACCAATTTAAAATTGCCTACAGCCATGTGTTATTATTTTAGGCCTTCGATGCCTGTCTGCGGTCACTCCTTCCACTAGGCCTCCACTGACCACACCACTGCTGCCCGTGTACCCCTGGAACCAATTTAAAATTGCCTACAGCCATGTGTTATTATTTTAGGCCTTCGATGCCTGTCTGCAGTCACTCCTTACAATATGCCTCCACTGACCACACCACTGCTGCCCGTGTACCCCTGGAACCAATTTAAAATTGCCTACAGCCAGCCCAATTTTTTTATTTTAGGCCTTCGATGCCTGTCTGCGGTCACTCCTTCCACTAGGCCTCCACTGACCACACCACTGCTGCCCGTGTACCCCTGGAACCAATTTAAAATTGCCTACAGCCAGCCCAATTTTTTTATTTTAGGCCTTCGATGCCTGTCTGCGGTCACTCCTTCCACTAGGCCTCCACTGACCTCACCACTGCTGCCCGTGTACCCCTGGAACCAATTTAAAATTGCCTACAGCCAGCCCAATTTTTTTATTTTAGGCCTTCGATGCCTGTCTGCGGTCACTCCTTCCACTAGGCCTCCACTGACCACACCACTGCTGCCCGTGTACCCCTGGAACCAATTTAAAATTGCCTACAGCCAGCCCAATTTTTTTATTTTAGGCCTTCGATGCCTGTCTACGGTCACTCCTTCCACTAGGCCTCCACTGACCACACCACTGCTGCCCGTGTACCCCTGGAACCAATTTAAAATTGCCTACAGCCAGCCCAATTTTTTTATTTTAGGCCTTCGATGCCTGTCTGCGGTCACTCCTTCCACTAGGCCTCCACTGACCACACCACTGCTGCCCGTGTACCCCTGGAACCAATTTAAAATTGCCTACAGCCATGTGTTATTATTTTAGGCCTTCGATGCCTGTCTGCGGTCACTCCTTCCACTAGGCCTCCACTGACCACACCACTGCTGCCCGTGTACCCCTGGAACCAATTTAAAATTGCCTACAGCCATGTGTTATTATTTTAGGCCTTCGATGCCTGTCTGCGGTCACTCCTTACAATATGCCCCCACTGACCACACCACTGCTGCCCGTGTACCCCTGGAACCAATTTAAAATTGCCTACAGCCAGCCCAATTTTTTTATTTTAGGCCTTCGATGCCTGTCTGCGGTCACTCCTTCCACTAGGCCTCCACTGACCACACCACTGCTGCCCGTGTACCCCTGGAACCAATTTAAAATTGCCTACAGCCAGCCCAATTTTTTTATTTTAGGCCTTCGATGCCTGTCTGCGGTCACTCCTTCCACTAGGCCTCCACTGACCACACCACTGCTGCCCGTGTACCCCTGGAACCAATTTAAAATTGCCTACAGCCATGTGTTATTATTTTAGGCCTTCGATGCCTGTCTGCGGTCACTCCTTCCACTAGGCCTCCACTGACCACACCACTGCTGCCCGTGTACCCCTGGAACCAATTTAAAATTGCCTACAGCCATGTGTTATTATTTTAGGCCTTCGATGCCTGTCTGCGGTCACTCCTTCCACTAGGCCTCCACTGACCACACCACTGCTGCCCGTGTACCCCTGGAACCTATTTATAATTGCATAGAGCATCCTTTTTTTAATAGTAGGCGTACAAAGTCTGTCTGCGGTTCACTATTGAAATTGTCCTCCACTGCCCAGAGCACTGCAGCTTGTGTACCCCTGTAACTTTTTTCTGCTGCAGTGAGCCACATTTTTGGTTTGAGTCCTACTACCTGTGTCTGTCTGCGCCACTCAATTCAGCTGTGTTCCTTTGAAAAAAGCTGAGCATCAATAGTCTTGTTTTCAGCCTCTAGGAATTTTAAAACTGCATTGGGTGTACAACTTTCGTAGGGCCTACTAACGGTGTCTGCCTCCCCAAGGTGTTCCCCAGGTTTCCTCTCCATTGCTTCAATCTTCATGCTCTCGTTTAGTAGTTGTTGGAAACTACGCTGCATTAGGCCTACAAATTGGGTATGGGGTGTAGAGAGATGGTGTGTTCCACTCCAAGGTGTTCTCCAGGTTGCCTTTCCTGAACTTCTATCTTCAGGCTCTCATTAAATTGTAGTTAAATGGAACAACTGCATTTGGCGTACTAGTTGGTTTGGGGCCTACTAACAGTGTCTGCCGCTCCTTGCTGTTCTCCTGGTTTCCTGTCCTGAAATTCATTTTTCAGGCTCTCGTAAAGTAGTTGTTAATGTTAGACTGCATTTGGCCTACTAGTTGGGTTGGGGCCTACTATCGGTGTCTGCCACTCCTTGCTGTTCTCCTCAACTGAACAAAGCTGGGCCGCCTGTTTACTACGGTTGCCAATTTTGAACTGCATGTCGACTACTTACTGATTTGGGCCTACTCTCTGTGTCAGCCTCTCATTCCAGTTGTCCTCCACTGCAATGCCCCTTGGTTAGTCTTGTGTTACCAATTTTGAACTGCATTTAGCCCACTTTATTCTTTGGGCCTATATCTGTGTTTCCTCCTCATCCTGCCCATTGCCCAGCCAGTGATAGATGAGTCTGCTGGTACATTGACCCATAACGCAAAATTCCCCGTGCACGCTACACAGCAAGATTGTGACCCTGCTGAAAGTCAGGTTCCTCTTCCCGCATACCATACCACCTTACACGGGGACAAAGAGGAAGGTGCAGATGAAAGTGCAGGTTCCTTCATCAGGTGGGGGGAGGAATACTAGTTGGCGACGTCACTGGCACAGGGCCTCTCATAGTACGCAAAAGTGTTGCTGCCGGTGGGAGGCGCCCCCGCCGTGCAAACACACCGCTGTACTTTGAGGGGCCCTGTGCCAGTGCCAATACCATCGAGTGGGCCCCCCCTGCTTGCTCAGGATCACAGCACTTGCAAAGTTTAAATACTTACCTCTCCCTGCTCCACTGCCGTGACGTGGTCCAGATTTACTGGGCCCACTAATTACTTGAACCAGCCCTACCCCCCACAACTTTAGCCAAATGACCCCCAATTTCAAATGCCTTCCAATTATTATAAGGTAAATTACGATTGACAAGCTTCTTTAACAAGAATGGATGTTTTTGCCATTAAAATGGGCAGTGTAGGTGTTTTCCTGGCCTCCACTCACTGCCGACTATGCTCCCCCATTGACTTGCATTGGGTTTCGTGTTTCGGGCGATACCCGACTTTTCGCGATAATTGGCCGATTCCACTCGACTCGACTTCTAAGATAGTCGGGTTTCGTGAAACACAGCTCGACTCTAAAAAGGTCAAGGTCGCTCAACCCTATTCGCAACAGATATCCAGATCCACAGACATTAGTATAGATGACTCTATAATAGAAAAACATAGTATATCACATGTACTTAGGGCTTACATCATCATATAATGTATGTGGAAGCATCACATATAAGATGTCATAAACCACAGAAGTATACCCACACCATGAGGATCTAACCTATGATAAAAGGAAGTTATACATATAGTAACATGGTGGCCTTGTGTGGGCACAAAACATACAATGTTAATAAAAGTCCCATATGACCGTTCCCTATATGAAGAACCCTACTGTCTGTATGTTACAAAAATGACGTCAATTCATATTTCCTATTCAGACCCTTGGGGCTCATTGTGTCCAGGGTATGAATCCAGTAGGCCTCACGTTTTTTTTAGAAGGAGGACCCTGTTGCCCCCTCGCCGTGGGGGTGGGACATGCTCTATGACCTGGAATCTTAGTTGGGCTATATTGTGGCCCGCCGAAATGAAATGGTGAGGGATGGGAAGGAGAAGATTTTTACACTAGCTGAAGAGCCCGGCGTTGCCTGGGCATAGTAAATATCTGTGGTTAGTTACAGCACCTCACGTCTCTTATTTTCCCATCATGCCTCTCATTTTCTCCCTTACACCTCTAATTTTCTCCCTTACACCTCTCATTTTCACCCTCACTCCTCTTATTTTCCCCCTTACTCCTCTCATTCCCCCCTAACACTTGTCATTTCGACCTCACATCTGTCATTTTCCGATCACTCCACTATTTTCCCTCACTCCTCTCATTTTACACTCACACCTTTTCATTTTCACCTCACACCCCTCATTTTCACCTCAGTATATACATGTTTGTTATCTCCCTTACATATAGTATACACCTGTATGTCTTCTCTTGTATATAGTATATACCTGTATGCCATCTCCCCTGTAAATAGTATATACCTGCTGTATGTCATCTCATCCTGTATATTGTATATACCCATGTGTCATCTCCTCCTGTATATATTATATACCTGTATGTCATCTCTTCTGTATATACTATATACCTGTATGTCATCTCCTCCTATATATAGTATATACCTGTATGTCATCTCCCCTGTATATAGTATATACCTGCTGTATGTCCTCTCCTCCTCTATACCTATGTGTCATCTCCTCTTTTATATAGTATATACCTGTATGTCATCTCCTCCTGTATATAGTATATACGTGTGTCATCTCCTCCTGTATATAGTATGTACCTATAAGTCATCTCCTCCTGTATATAGTATATACCTGTGTATCATCTGCTCCTGTATAATCACAAAACACAAATAGCAGATACCATCATATTATTTACAATCTGTACACAATAGGTATAGAACCAAAGATAATAACCCCAAAGTCCAGAACCTGTTGGAGAAATTAAAATTGCACCAATCTCGAATCGTGTCACTACTAGGGTTGAGCGACTTTTGTTTTTATAGGATCGGGTCGGGTTTCACGAAACCCGACTTTTTCAAAAGTCGGGTCGAGTGAAATTGGCCGATCCTATAGAAAAGTCGGGGTCGGGGTCGGCCGAAACACGAAACCCAATGCAGTGCATTGGGTTTCTAATGGTTCCCAGGGTCTGAAGGAGAGGAAACTCTCCTTCAGGCCCTGCGATCCATATTAATGTGTAAAATAAAGAATAAAAATAAAAAATATTGCTATACTCACCCTCGCACGCGCCCTGGTTGTAACCGGGAGCCTTCCTTCCTAAGAATGAGCGCCTGAAGGACCTTTCGATGACGTCGCGGCTTGTGATTGGTCGCGTGAGCGGTCACATGGGCGTCACGCGACCAATCACAAGCCTCGACGTCATCGAAAGGTCCTTCAAGCGCTGATTCTTAGGAAGGAAGGCTGTGGGTTAGAACCAGGGCGCGTCCGAGGGTGAGTATATTCCTAATAGGTATATACTCACCCTCGGACGCGCCCTGGTTCTAACCCGCAGCCTTCTTTCCTAAGAATCAGCGCTTGAAGGACCTTTTCGATGACGTCGCGGCTTGTGATTGGTCACGTGACGCCCATGTGACCGCTCACGCGACCAATCACAAGCCGTGACGTCATTGAAAGGTCCTTCAGTCGCTCATTCTTAGGAAGGAAGGCTCCCGGTTACAACCAGGGCGCGTCCGAGGGTGAGTATAGCAATATTTTTATTCTTTATTTTACACTTAAATCTGAATTCCGATACCAATTCCCGATATCTTAAACATATCGGGAATCGGTATCGGAATTCCGATTCCAGTTCAGAAGATCGCCGACCTCATGGCCGACCCCACCCAGGGGTCGGGTCGAGTTTCATGAAACCCGACTTTGCCAAAAGTCGGCGACTTCTGAATCTGGCCGACCCGTTTCGCTCAACCCTAGTCACTACACCAAAAAATCACGCATGAGAGAGGAAAGAGTAGTCAAATTTTACCTTTTCCAAATAAAAAGGATATCCCAGAATTGAATCTTTTAACACACCTGAGCTAATCTGCACCCGGAGATCTACCAACATAAGGGACACAGTGGTACGGGCAGACGTGGGCAGCTCGCGTGCAGGAACCACCCAGAGATTCCTAGGTACTAAACGTTTGGGCACATTTCCCTGTCTAAGTTGTGCTGCCTGCTCTAACATCATGAAGGCAGAGAACATCACTCACCCCAGAACTGGCAAAAGCTACCCAATTCACGGCTATTTCACATGCGATTCAAATTTTGTGGTCTATGTGGTCAAGTGTCCGTGTGGTCTCCTGTACGTAGGGGAGACCACACAACGTGTTCGAGATTGAATAGCAAGCCATAAGTCCACGATCAGATGC
Organism: Ranitomeya imitator; assembly: GCF_032444005.1. Lineage (NCBI taxonomy): Eukaryota > Metazoa > Chordata > Amphibia > Anura > Dendrobatidae > Ranitomeya > Ranitomeya imitator. The sequence goes on along the minus strand of NC_091282.1, from coordinate 279,411,115 downwards.
GGCAAAAATTGGCTCCCACTACCCGACTACTTCAGCAGACTCAGGCACTTGGTCACACAGTTACGTTTCCAGGTCATAGAACAGGTAGTCCGCCCCAGGAGAGGTGGGGACCATGTCAGGCTTCTAAAACAAAGAGAAGCATACTGGATTTATACGTTGGACACCCTGGAGCCCAGGGGCCTCAACAGAGAAATAGATTGGCACCTATGAATACGTATGATTGTCTAACAATTTTCTTATTATTATTATTTTTATTATTTTTTATTTACCTATAATGTTGTCATTTATTTTTATTTTCACATCTTTTATTTTCCATTTTTATTTTATTTATTTTTTTCATATCATAATTTTCATTTTTCCCTCTTCAGTTTTTATCACTTATGATTTTTTCATCGTTTAATCCAGTGCGTTTCATTATTTTTATTTTTACTTATTTTTTATTTGTTATTTTCTATTTTTATTTTTACTTATAATTTTGTCTATTATTTTATTTTCTTTTATCATGTTCCAGCTTTCATTTTCTAGTTGTATCCCACCCTGACCACTACCAGGGTGTCAAGTTAGGATCTTCTACATATTAGCAGTTCCAGAATATTCATATAATATTGCCCCATTCGCTTTGCTGCTTATATTCCACACATGTGTATATGTATATCTCTTTCTCTGTTATTTATAGGCATACTTTTGCCATATTATGCCCTCTAAGCACCCTTTCCCTCTAGGTTAGTAGTGATCCATTACCTTTGCCACACGCATGCGCTAGTTTTATAGACAGCTCATACTATGGGCTGATATCACCATCTATACGCAAGCGCCGGTCCTGACGCTACACAGGCGTCCTTAGCAACTACCGCACATGCGCAGTAGACAGGTTGTATTGCGCCGCGTCACTTCCGGCATAATGGCAGCCATTTCCGGCCAACACAGCGGTACACTGGCTCTTAAACGCCGCGGTCACCAGCATTGGCACACTCAGCACGAGCAGGGCGCAGAAGCGTCGCTTTTCTTGCCACCAGAACGAGGTAATACACATGGGCTTACATTAGGAACTTTCATTAGCCTTATTCACACTCCAAAGTCTGACCAGATGTACATCTTTTCAGGTTCTGCCATATAGTGACATACAACCTTTACCCAGGCGCTACAACCGTTATATTAGGTAAATTAGATCACAATACTTCTTCTCTAACCTTTACACGGAACTTCTTCTAATTATTACACTGCTCCCTACAGCAAATCAACTGAATACAGTGTGTTTTCCCGGTTGGGATTGTTTCGATATTGTTTATATTTTGGAAAAGGTAAAATTTGACTACTCTTTCCTCTCTCATGTGTGATTTTTTGGTGTAGAGACACGATTCGAGATTGGTGCAATTTTAATTTCTCCAACAGGTTCTGGACTTTGGGGTTATTATCTTTGGTTCTATATGTATTGTGTACAGATTGTAAATAATATGATGGTATCTGCTATTTGTGTTTTGTGATTTATGTTTTGTATACTTCCTTTTTCGTTCCACAGCGATATATGATTAAGAACCCGGAGGGTTCGAAACGTCATGTATTCATAACGCTTTCCGCTATACATGTTTGACACTGATTCATGTGTGTATGTACACAATAAATTGTTAAAAATGTTTTTGCATCATATTCCACCTGTGAGTGCGGTATATTCTCTTATTACTGTAACTTAGGACTCTGGTCCATTACACCAACACCCCAAAATTTCTCTAGCAGAGTGCAGACTAATTTCCTACAAATCAGTTCTTCCGAATGGATTTATGTAAAATATAGGCAAAAGGGTGAAAGCTGTGCACAAAGGGAATCCGATTCAAGGATTGTTTGGCTGACCGTGTAGGGGCATTATAAGATTCGGTTAGCACCTATGAGGGATAACCCCTTTGTTTAAATTTTGTAGTCATCTCATTAAGCCTCTGATGTCATGTATCTGTATCCGAGACAATACGTCTTACTCTCTGGTACTGAGATTTCAGTATTGCCCGTTTTGTAGCTGGGGGTGTAGACTATGGAAATGCAGTATACTGTTCCGACCTGTCTCCTTAACATATAGATCGGTAGAGAGGATTCCTCTAGGATCTTTGATCACCATTGTGTCCAAGTAGTTGATACGAGGGGGATCATGGCCCATTGTGAATTGCATCCCAGGCCAAGAGGTATTCATGAGATTAAAGAACATTGTGAGTGTCTCTGAAGAGCCCCCCGTATACAAAAGACATCATAAATGTAGCGTTTCCATACAATTACATTTTCTCAAAAAAGTGCTTGTTTGTAAATGATATTTTCCTCAAAATCTGCCATATAGGAGTTTGTGTATGGGGGCGCTACGTTGGACCCCATTGCCGTCCCCTGTATCTGCAGGTAAAAATTGTCCTGGAACAAAAAGAAATTAGAGGTGAGTATTAGGCGGAGTAGATCTATGCAAAGATCCACCTGGTCTCCATCCATTTCTGTAGATCTTAGAAGGCGGGATGTTGAGTTAATTCCCTCATTAGGGGGGATAGAGGTATACAGGTCTTTCATGTCCAGTGTGACTAGTATGGCATCCGGTGGGATGGTATGTATACCTTGAATGACAGAGAGGAAGGCACCAGTGTCTAGGATGAAGGAGTCAGTGTTTTGAATAATGGGCGTCAAGACTTTTTCTTAAAAGATGGCCAGGGGTGACAGGATGGAGTTAGTAGACGCGACAATAGGTCTACCGGGGAGATTCCTAAGATTTTTGTGGACCTTTGGTAAGTATAGAAGACCGGAATAGCTGGATTTTTATTTTGAAGAAACTCACAAGTTTTTGAGTCAAGGACCCCTTTAGAAGTGTATTTTTGAAGGATGGTGTCAATTTGGTGTCTTATATCAGAGGTGGGGTCTATCTGTAATGGTAGATAGATGGATGTGTCGGACAATTGACGCATTATTTCTGAAATATACAATGATTTATCCATAATTTTCAATGCGCCCCCTTATCTGCTGGTTTCATAATAATTGAGCTATCCTCCTTCAGGCATCTAACTGCCATCCTTTCCTCAGGAGTAAGATTGGGGGAATAGAATAGAGAGCCCCTGTCAATGTCGTTCCTAAGGGATTGAAAAGATTTCTGTACGAAACTTATGAATGTTAGGCCAAGCCAGACGCTACAACCGAAAAAGACAAGACGTGGATAGGGGCGGAAGAAGAGATCAGGATCAGGGACGGATCACTCGATCCAAGGTACGGACAATCTTGTAATTAACATTTCCTCAAGGACCCTGAGTGTTATGGAGCATTTGGTCCTACAAAAGGGTTTGAGCTTCTGTCCTTCTTATAAGTGCCATATATTTGATTTAGATATGGACTTACAAAGATTCTTTCGGAACATCAGATTAAAGGCCCATTTCTCTAACATGCCCAACACGGAGGGTCCTCCCCAACCAACCAACCCTAGACTATTGTCCTCACAGAGTCTAGGTTTACGTACAAAGAGCCTCTTCCATCCCCTACATTCATCACACGCAGTAGAAACATTCATAAGTTTCGTACAGAAATCTTTTCAATCCCTTAGGAACGACATTGACAGCCCCTGTCAATGTCGTTCCTAAGGGATTGAAAAGATTTTAGAGCCCCTCTCTATTCTATTCCCCCAATCTTACTCCTGAGGAAAGGATGGCAGTGAGATCCCTGAAGGAGGATAGCTCATTTATTATGAAATCAGCTGAATGTCGATTTGTCGCCGTGGACGTTGGATCATTTGGACGAAGAAATGACTCTCAGACTTTCAAAAACTCTGGCACGGGCCAACGTTTGTATCATAATAATTTCAATTTTACACAGCCATGACCTCTTCCCAACACTGAAGGCCCGCCAATGTCATTTGTTGTGGTTGTGGATGAGGCCTTTCAAATGTGTGCCAACTAGTGATGAGCGAATATACTCATTACTCGAGATTTCTCGAGCATGCTCAGGGGTCCTCCGAATATTTTTTAGTGTTTGGAGATTTAGTTTTTCTTGCCGCAGCTGATTAACTTACATCTGTTAGCTAGCATAAGTACATGTGGGGATTCCCTAGCAACCAGGCAACCCCCACAAGTACTTATGCTGGCTAACAGATGTAAATCATTCAGCTGTGGCAAGACAAACTAAATCTCCGAGCACTAAAAAATACTCGGAGGACCCCTGAGCATGCTTGAGAAATCTCGAGTAATGAGTATATTCGCTCATCACTAGTGCCAACCTCCAAAAACCTTACTCAAGTAGGGACTCGAATCACACCAAACGGATTTTCAACTACCGACTGACAATGGCAAAAAGAACTGTGGAGTGTGCCTTTCGCTTGCTGGTAACTAACATTTTGGGAACAGCCATAAATCTAAAAATTGAGACAATTGATGAGGTTGTGAAAGCATGTGTGGTTATGCACAATTGCATCCTGGCAAAAGAGCTACCCAACTTAGAAACTGAGGAACCAGTTACATTGCATGATTACCAAGATCACCCTCTGAGGACTACAGTGGAAGTTGCCCAGATGAGGAATTAATTTGCTGCATACTTTGTTTCTGATAAAGGATGTGTGGCATGGCAAGACAGAATTGTTTAAACCACTAAGTATGTACCTGTAATGGTAAAATGTACCTGTAATGTTTGCTGAATTAAATAATAAAATACCTGTAGTAAAACACCCGTTACAAGTTCCCTCAACAATACAATACACACACGTGTGTGTTTGCGGCGGCGGCGGCACTTAAAGAGAAAAAGAAAACACAGATATTGTGCAAAGAAAATAAACATTTTATTTAAAAAAAAAATTGGGTTTAGGATCAGGGTCTATCTGAGGTTGAGATGGGGTGGACCTTGGTGGTGTAGAGCTGTGAGGATTGGGTGGTAGTTGATAAGGAAGGGGTTACAGGGGAAGGGGCAACAAATTGAAGGATTGGATCAAGGATGGAATCATGGGAATGGATAGACAAACTGGAAGGGATCGACACAAGGGAAGGTAGTGACACATTTGACAACAGAGACACATTGGTAGGTGAGGGTGGAGGTGGTGGGTCCAATTTTGGCAGGGTTTTTTACCTCTGAGTCTTCGTCCTGGTGGGAATCTGTTTACCTTTTGACCTTTGTTTTCTTGGCGAAGTGGGAGCGGTGGCTTCTGTAGCAGTCTTCTGGTGTGGTGCTGGACAGGGCAGCGCGTAGGATGCTGCTGGCTGCAAGGGTGCTGAACTTCAGAGCATGGTGGATGCTGCTGGCAGCAGGCGTGCTGAACTTGGAAGCGTAGTGGATGCTGCTGGCTGCAGGGATGATGAATTCGGCAACGTGGTGGATCTGTGAACTGGAGGTGGTGGTGGTGGAGGATAGTTCAGTGCTGTGGGAGTTGTAAAGTATATGTTCGGCTGCTGGTAATATCCTCCGGCCTAAGGATTGAAGCTTTGGGACTTCTGCAATGCGTGGCTGTAAGCAACCTGGCACGCCTGCATGACGTTGAGCTGGAATTGAGGTGTAAGGTTTTCCGACACTTCCCGCTCTATTGCAGAAAAAAATATTGCGCTGGTCTCTCAAGGTCGGCTTCCAGGTGGTCAAGGTGTTTGTTGACATCCTGTATAAGTGTGTTCACATGGTTGAACCCACTCTTCTGTCTGTCACCAAGCATCTTAATCACATCCTGGAAGACCGAGCTTAAGTGCATATACTCGAGCACGAGTGACCTCTCCCAGGCCCTCTGCTGCTGACAAGAAGACCCAACAAAAGCAGAGGCAGAGGCCTGGGAGAGGGGAAAACCTGATGGATCGGCGGCTGCCTGTTCCTCAGCCTGTGAGGCCTGACAGGTTGCTACATTGCTGGCGAATGATTGGGATTGCTCTGTTCGTTGGCAGCCACTTCAACAGAGGATGATCCAGGTTGTGTTGTACAGCACCAGGTTGTGTGGTGAAAATAAAAGAAAAACATTAGTAAAAAACAAAAAAAAGGTTAAATAACAGTAAGACAACACAAAAAATACTCACGTTTGCTGAGCAAGAGCAGGCCGCAGAAAAGCAAGGTTACTGTGGTATTTGAATTTTCATATTATCCTTTGAGCAGCACCACTTTTAACCTGGTTCACCTGTCTCATGTCCTTGCTGAAGCGATCCTTCATCGAGTGCCAATGGACTCTTATTCTCTTCACTGTGAAGGGGGAAAAAAAGGAAAAAATTAATTGTAAAACAATGCACCTACATTTACAGTTTCACTGGCGCGTCACACCACATTGCAATACTTGCCAAAATCATTTCTGGTACGTGGCGTGGCACATTCCCAATCATGCAACAGCGATCAGGCCACTTCTTCCCAGAGTCGTCGAATCACAACAATGTCGGAGTGCTGACAATCACGGGTGTCCCACAACGGTACTAGCTCTTACACAAGCAGTGGCGTAGGAAGGGGGGTGCGGGGGGCACACTCATTCTCTGCTCCTTCCTCTCTGCATAGTGAGGACTGGAGCAGAGCGCTGGCAGTGCGCGCAGCCGTGCAGAGAGTTGCTGGCTGCAGTGTAGCAGGGGCACACAGTCACACACGCTGTGACTCACCCCCGCACCTGCAGTCAGCAGCAGAAGCATCCGATCCCTCCCCTCCAGCAGCGTCACAGCTCTCACACTGTGAAGAGCCATGGAGGGGCGGGGCTAAATGTCGGGGGTGGAGCCACAGACAAGCAGGGAGAAGAAGGCAGAAAGGATTAAGGAAATATGAAAATCAGAGCGGGAGAGAGAAAAGATGTAAGAAGAGAGACAGAAAACACAACAGAGAGGCAAGACACAGGTGAGAACTTATATATATATATATATATATATATATATATATAATTGTCTAAGGGTCACACTTCCATCTTTCTGTCTGTCCTTCTGTCTTTCTTTCTGTCACGGATATTCATTGGTCGCGGCCTCTGTCTGTCGTCGCTGATTGGTCTCTGCAGCTGCCTGTCATGGCTGCCGTGACCAATCAGCGACGGGAACAGTCCGATTAGTACCTCCCCTGCAGTCAGTGCCCGGCGCCTGCTCCTTCCTCCCCACAATCACTGCCCGCTCCATAATCCCCTCCAGTCACCACTCACACAGGGTTAATTGCAGCGGTAATGGGCCGCGGTGTAACGCACTCCGTTACTGCTGCTATTAACCCTGTGTGTCCCCAACTATTTACTATTGATGCTGCCTAAGCAGCATCAATAGTAAAAATATGTCATGTTAAAAATAATAAAAAAACAAAAAACCTGCTATACTCACCCTCCGTCGCCTTTCCCGCTCCTCGCAACGCTCCGGTGACCGCTCCATGCAAGCTGCAGCTTCCGGTGCCAAAGATGGTATGCGACAAGGACCTGCCATGACGTTACGGCCATGTGACCGCAACGTCATCACAGATCCTGCGCTCATACCAGCCCTGGGACCGGAAGCTGCCGTGTGCGGTACAGGGCCAGAACTTCATCGGAGGGTGAGTATATGTTTATTTTTTATTTTAAGTCTGCATACTACGTGCCTCTGTGCTGTATACTCCATCACTGGGCAATATACTACGTGGCTGGGCAATATACTACGTGGCAGGGCAATATACTACGTGGCTGGGCAATATACTACGTGGCTGGGCAATATACTACGTGGCTGGGCAATATACTACGTGGCTGGGCAATATACTATGTTGCTGGGCAATATACTACGTGGCTGGGCAATATACTACGTAGCTCAGCAATATACTATGTGCCTGGGTAATATACTACGTGGCTGGGCAATATACTTCTTGGCTCTGTGCAATATACAACGTTGCTGGGCCATATACTACGTGACTGGGCAATATACTACGTGGCTGGGCAATATACTATGTGGCTGGCCAATATACTATGTGGCTGGCCAATATACTACATGGCTGGTCAATATAATACGTGGCTGGTCAATATACTACGTGGCTGGTCAATATACTACGTGGCTGGGCAATATGCTACATGGGCTGTGCAATATACTACATGGCTGTGTTATATACTACGTGGCTGTGTTATATGCTATGTGGGCTGTGCAATATACTACGTGGCTGTGTTATATACTACGTGGCTGTGTTATATACTACATGGCTGTGCTATATGCTATGTGGGCTGTTATATACTGCGTGGGCTGTGTTATACACTACGTGGCTGTGCTATATGCTACGTGGGCTGTGTTATATGCTATGTGGGCTGTGTTATATGCTATGTGGCTATGCTATATTTCTCTGCTGTATCTGTGCATCATGAATTGTGCTATGTGTTAAAGGGGGGGCCCACTGAGACTCTTTCGCCCGGGGCCCTCTAAAACCGCGGCCGGCGCTGCAGCTGTTTAACGCTATTGACATGCGGGCCCGCACATCAATAGTTAACAACAGCCACCAGCCAATTGGAGGCTGGCAGCTTAAGTCGGCCGCAGCGCACATGTCGCCGGCGTCTGACGTCATTGTCAGTCGCCGGCGAGTGTGCGCTGCTGGAGGGAGCTCGCAACCTGGAACGCTGGTCAGGTGAGGAGACTCTGTTTGGTTTTTTTTGTTTTGTTTTGTTTTTTTGATAAGCTAACGGTGGACACACTGGGGCAATGCTGGAGACACTGGGGCAAAGCTGGAGACACTGGGGCAGATTGCTGGACACACTGACTGGGGGCAATGCTGGAGACACTGGGGCAGATTGCTGGAGACACTGGGGGCAATGTTGGAGGACACACTGGGGCAGATGATTGCTGGAGACACTGGGGCAATGCTGGAGACACTGAGGCAGATTGCTGGACATACTGGGGGCAATGTTGGAGGACACACTGGGGCAGATGATTGCTGGAGACACTGGGGCAATGCTGACGTCATTGTCAGTCGCCGGCGAGTGCACGCTTCAGCTGCGTGGAGAGAGCAGGAGCACGGTCAGGTAAACAGAACTTGTTTTTTTTTGCAGTCCCGATCATGTGTGTTGTCCTGACTATTTTTGGTAACCTTTGTGTGTATTGGGGGGGGCGGCGCCAAACTCGGGAACAGCCCCGGGCGGCAAAAGCTCTAGCTACGCCCCTGTACACAATGTTAATGAGTTGATCGTTGTCATTTTCCTGTTTGGTTTCTTCCCGTTATTGAACCTATAGATCAAATAAAAGAAAATAATTTTAAGTAAAAATGAAAAAAATTAAATTACAACTCTAATGAAAAGAATACCCTGTCTTTCCTCCTGAGACACATGAGCCCGACGACCCTGGGAAGAATCATTTCCCCTTGACTGCTCCTGCTCTTCATCAGTGGGGGTACCTGTAAAGAAATTACATAATTTAACACAAGTATAGTATTGCCAGTCAATACATACCAATCACTATAGCAAATGTGATTACATAATCGGTGTCATGTCCACCCTGGGAAGGAGTCAGTTCTTCACTTGAGGACATGGTTGAAGAGCAGGCAGCAGTTAAGTACAGAAAGAAAAGAAAACAAAAATTAAACTTGTTAAGAGCCAAACACAATGTAACCCCCCAAAAAAAGGACACCAATACTTACATTACAGGCACTAGTCCAACAGCACAGCAGTCAGCACAGATGGCAGCACCAGGACAGATGGCAACACCAGGACAGATGGCAGCACCAGGACAGATGGCAGCACCAGGACAGATGGCAGAACCAGGACAGACAGCAGCACCGGGAGAGAAGGCAGCACCAGGAGACAACCAGTCTAAAAGGAACAGAAAAAAAATTAAGAGAGACAGACATTTTCAAAGCTTACATAGACAATGTTGTCCTCACCAGGACGGCAGCACCAGGACAGATGCCAGCACCAGGAGAGACAGCAGCACCAAGACAGATGGCAGCACCAGTAGACAACCAGTCTAAAAGGAACAGAAAAAAATTAGGACAAAGTACAGACAGTAGTAAGAGAGACAGATATTTTCAAATACCAGTGTTGTTGTCAGATCCAGAGTCTTGAAAGTAATGGCCTTGCAGTTTCCACAATTCCTTTTATACAGCTTTGTTTTGGGGGTGGCTGAAACCATTTCCTGGACCTGCTCATTGTGAAGTACACATGCGTATAAAACGCATGAGTGTGCATGTCCTTGCATACCAATGCATTCCCATAGACAGTAATGCATTTTTTGATGCACTCATCCGCATGAGCATGCCTGCGCATATTTGATGATTTTTTGCCGCCTCAAAAAATGCAACATGTTGCGTTCGCTGTGCACCGCCACACACCGTGAAATGACGCATGCATATGCAAAAGCATGCGAATGCATGCAAACACATGTTCATTCATATACCATGTTAAATATATATACGCATGACGCATGTGGATCAAATGCTGCGCACAAAGATGCAAATGTGAAACCAGCCTTAGTCCTGCTTTATGTTTGTGTAAGGTTGGATGCCAGTTTTCTGGTGGAGGAATGGCTTTACTCTATTTCTATGTATGCAAGAATATGTATATTGGAAAAAGGGTCTGTATAACGTTAGGCTGTATTTTTGTGCCAGACAGCTGTGACTAAATTCAAATGGATAGACAAATGGATTAAGAAGAATTATGGAAATGGCTTTGCCACTGTGCTAAATTAAGAAAAAGTCTCCTTGGTCAGTGGATTTGCATTGGATGAACTGGAATGCAAATACATTCTATGTTACTGATAAAATGGTTGTCTATAGTAATGAGCAAAACAAAGTACAAACACAGAGGATGTAAAAGCAAAACAGGGCAACATTTTTAATTAAACCCAATAGCAATAATGATTTTTACCCAAAAATACATGTACATGAAAAAATTGTATCATCGGTGTTTTGGATCAGTGTATTGTCAGTGTATGGTCCGTGTGTCCATTTTTACCATCAATGTGTCATCAGTCTTTGGGATCAATGTGTCATCAGTAGGGTTGAGCGAAACCGATCGATCATTTTCATAAATCGCCGACTTTTGGCAAAGTCGGGTTTCATGAAACCCGACCCGATCCCTGTGTGGGGTTGGCCACGCGGTACGTGACTTTTGCGCCAAAGTCGCGTTTCGATGATGCGTTCAGCGCCATTTCTAAGCCAATGAAGGTGGACGCAGAGTGTGGGCAGCGTGATGACATAGTTCCTGGACCACACCATCTTAGAGAAGTGCATGGCAGTGATTGGCTTGATTTCTGCGGCGTCACAGGGGCTATAAAGGGGCGTTCCCGCCGACCGCCATCTTACTGCTGCTGATCTGAGCATAGGGAGAGGTTGCTGCCGCTTCGTCAGAAGCAGGGATAGCGTTAGGCAGGGTCCATTAACCACCAAACCGCTTGTGCTGTAGCGATTTCCACTGTCCAACACCACCTTTTGTTTGTAGGGACAGTGGAGGCTACATTTTTTTTCCTCAGCGCTGTAGCTGATTGGGCTGCCCTAGAAGGCTCCCTGATAGCTGCATTGCTGTTTGTACGCCGCTGTGCAAACCAACTGCTTTTTTCAAAGCACAAATCCTGTTGCTCCTTCCTTTCTGCACAGCTATCTTGTTTGTTTGTCCACACTTTTGACTTTTTTGTGCAGCAGTCCACTCCTTGTTATTGCTGCCTGCCATACTTTGCTGAGATTACTGCAGGGAGATAGTAATTGTATGACAGTCCCTTTTTTTTTTTTCGTTATATCTCTTCAAGCCACTTTCTGCCACAGAAAATATACTCTAATACAGTGGCCCAGATTTATTCACTAGTCTCCCTGAAGAAAAAAAAAAAAGGGTGCAGATTAAAATTGGCAAATCTGCATCAGTGGCAGTCCTGTGTGTGGCATCTGTCTCTCATTTTGTGCCACTGAAAACCTAGTGTGTAATACTGGGCTTGATTTTTTGACAATTCTCCCCCCCCAAAAAAAAAAATAGTGGGACATTAAGATTGGCATTTCTGCCTCAGTGCCAGTCCTGTGTGTGCCATCTGTCTCTCATTTTGCGCCACATAAAACCTAGTGTGTAACACTGGGCCAGATTTTTTGACAATTCTCCCAGAAAAAAAAAATAGTGGGAGATTAAGATTGGCATTTCTGCCTCAGTGCCAGTCCTGTGTGTGCCATCTGTCTCTCATTTTGTGCCACATAAAACCTAGTGTGTAACATGGTGCCAGATTTTTTGACAATTCTCCCACAATAAAGTAAAACAAGTGGGAGCTTAAGATTGGCATTTCTGCCTCTGTGCCAGTCCTGTGTGTGGCATCTGTCTCTCATTTTGTGCCACAGAAAAACTAGTCTGTAACACTGGGCCTGATTTCTTGACAATTCTCCCACAATAAAGTAAAACAAGTGGGAGATTAAGATTGGCATTTCTGCCTCTGTGCCAGTCCTGTGTGTGGCATCTGTGTTGTGAATTCTGTGGCAGAGTTCACTCCTGTGGTCACAAGTGGTACTTCGGCTGATTCTCTCTGGGAGCTTCCGTTTGTGGAGGAAAGTGGTACTGCAGCTTCTGAGTTTCCTCCCTCAGGTGATCTGGTGAGGTCGTTAGCTGCTTCTCTACTTAACTCCACCTGATGCTTTGATCCATGCTTCCTGTCAATGTTCCAGTGTTGGACTTGTGTTTCTCTGGATCATTCCTGTGGCCTGCTGCTCTGCATAGTTAAGTGCTGCTTTGCTATTTGTTGCTATTTTTTCTGTCCAGCTTGTCTATTTGTTTTGCTGGAAGCTCTGGGACGCAAAGGGTGTACCTCCGTGCCGTTAGTTCGGTACGGAGGGTCTTTTTGCCCCCTTTGCGTGGTTTTCTTTAGGGTTTTGTGTAGACCGCAAAGTTATCTTTCCTATCCTCGTTCTGTCTAGAATATCGGGCCTCACTTTGCTGAATCTATTTCATCCCTACGTTTGTCTTTTCATCTTACTCACAGTCATTATATGTGGGGGGCTGCCTTTTCCTTTGGGGTATTTCTCTGAGGCAAGGTAGGCTTATTTTTCTATCTTCAGGCTAGTTAGTTTCTCAGGCTGTGCCGAGTTGCATAGGGAGCCTTAGGCGCAATCCACAGCTGCCTCTAGTTGTGTTTGGAGAGGATCAGGAATTGCGGTCTACAGAGTTTCCACGTCTCAGAGCTCGTTCTATTATTTTGGGTTATTGTCAGATCACTGTATGTGCTCTGATCGCTATGTACATTGTGTTACTGAATTGCCTAGCATAACAGTACAGGAAGCCAAAAGTACTAATGATTCTCAATAGAGGGAAAAAAGAAGTTCTGAGACCATTTTTTTTCCTTTGCACTGTGATTTGTCTTTTTTTTCCCCTAGACATTTGGGTGGTTCAGGACACAGGTGTTACAATCAACATTAAAGGTCTGTCTTCATGTGTAGATCAGCTCACGGCAAGAGTTCAAGATATTCAAAATTTTGTGGTTCAGAATTCTTTGTTAGAACCGAGAATTCCTATTCCAGAATTGTTTTTTGGAGATAGAACTAAATTTCTGAGTTTCAAGAATAATTGTAAACTGTTTCTGGCTTTGAAACCTTGTTCCTCAGGTGACCCAGCGCAACAGGTTAGGATCGTCATTTCTTTTTTGCGTGGCGACCCTCAGGACTGGGCATTTTCTCTTGCGTCAGGAGATCCTGCATTGAGTGATATCAATGCGTTTTTCCTGGCGCTTGGATTGCTGTACGATGAGCCTAATTCAGTAGATCAGGCAGAAAAAAATTTGCTGGCTCTTTGTCAGGCTCAGGATGAGATAGAGCTATATTGCCAGAAATTTAGAAAATGGTCCGTGCTCACTCAATGGAATGAATCTGCGCTTGCAGCCATTTTCAGAAAGGGTCTCTCTGAAGCCATTAAGGATGTCATGGTGGGATTTCCTATGCCCGCTGGTTTGAATGAGTCTATGTCTTTGGCCATTCATATCGGTCGACGCTTGCGTGAGCGTAAATCTGTGTACCATTTGGCGGTATTACCTGAGATTAAACCTGAGCCTATGCAGTGCGATAGGACTATGACCAGAGTTGAACGGCAAGAACACAGACGTCTGAATGGGCTGTGTTTCTACTGTGGTGATTCCGCTCATGCTATCTCTGATTGTCCTAAGCGCACTAAGCGGTTCGCTAGGTCTGCCGCCATTGGTACTGTACAGTCAAAATTTCTTCTGTCCGTTACCTTGATATGCTCCTTGTCGTCGTATTCTGTCATGGCGTTTGTGGATTCAGGCGCTGCCCTGAATTTGATGGACTTGGATTATGCTAAACGTTGTGGGTTTTTATTGGAGCCCTTGCAGTGTCCTATTCCATTGAGAGGAATTGATGCTACACCTTTGGCCAAGAATAAGCCTCAGTACTGGACCCAGCTGACCATGTGCATGGCTCCTGCACATCAGGAGGATATTCGCTTTCTGGTGTTGCATAATCTGCATGATGTGGTCGTGTTGGGGTTGCCATGGCTACAAGCCCATAATCCAGTATTGGATTGGAATTCCATGTTGGTGTCCAGCTGGGGTTGTCAGGGGGTACATGGTGATGTTCCATTTCTGTCAATTTCGTCATCCACCCCTTCTGAGGTTCCAGAGTTCTTGTCTGATTACCGGGATGTATTTGATGAGCCCAAGTCCGATGCCCTGCCTCCGCATAGGGATTGTGATTGTGCTATCAATTTGATTCCTGGTAGTAAATTCCCAAAAGGTCGACTGTTTAATTTATCCGTGCCTGAGCACACCGCTATGCGCAGTTATGTGAAGGAATCCCTGGAGAAGGGGCATATTCGCCCGTCGTCGTCGCCATTGGGAGCAGGGTTCTTTTTTGTGGCCAAGAAGGATGGTTCGCTGAGACCGTGTATAGATTACCGCCTTCTTAATAAGATCACTGTTAAATTTCAGTACCCCTTGCCATTGTTATCTGATTTGTTTGCTCGGATTAAGGGGGCTAGTTGGTTCACTAAGATAGATCTTCGTGGTGCGTATAATCTGGTGAGAATCAGGCAAGGCGATGAATGGAAAACTGCATTTAATACGCCCGAGGGTCATTTTGAGTATCTAGTGATGCCGTTCGGACTTGCCAATGCTCCATCAGTGTTTCAATCCTTTATGCATGACATCTTCCGTGAGTACCTGGATAAATTCCTGATTGTGTACTTGGATGACATTTTGATCTTCTCGGATGATTGGGAGTCTCATGTGAAGCAGGTCAGAACGGTTTTTCAGGTCCTGCGTGCTAATTCTTTGTTTGTGAAGGGATCAAAGTGTCTCTTTGGTGTGCAGAAGGTTTCATTTTTGGGGTTCATCTTTTCCCCTTCTACTATCGAGATGGATCCGGTTAAGGTCCAAGCCATCCATGATTGGACTCAGCCGACATCTCTGAAAAGTCTGCAAAAGTTTCTGGGCTTTGCTAATTTTTATCGTCGCTTCATCTGCAATTTTTCTAGTGTTGCCAAACCATTGACCGATTTGACCAAGAAGGGTGCTGATTTGGTCAATTGGTCTTCTGCTGCTGTGGAAGCTTTTCAAGAGTTGAAGCGTCGTTTTTCTTCTGCCCCTGTGTTGTGTCAACCAGATGTTTCTCTTCCGTTCCAGGTCTAGGTTGATGCTTCTGAGATTGGAGCAGGGGCTGTTTTGTCACAGAGAGGTTCTGGTTGCTCAGTGATGAAACCATGCGCTTTCTTTTCCAGGAAGTTTTCGCCTGCTGAGCGAAATTATGATGTGGGCAACCGAGAGTTGCTGGCCATGAAGTGGGCATTCGAGGAGTGGCGTCATTGGCTTGAAGGAGCTAAGCATCGCGTGGTGGTATTGACTGATCATAAGAACTTGACTTATCTCGAGTCTGCCAAGTGCTTGAATCCTAGACAAGCTCGTTGGTCGTTGTTTTTTGCCCGTTTTGACTTTGTGATTTCGTACCTTCCGGGCTCTAAAAATTTGAAGGCGGATGCTCTGTCTAGGAGTTTTGTGCCCGACTCTCCGGGTTTATCTGAGCCGGCGGGTATCCTCAAGGAAGGAGTAATTGTGTCTGCCATCTCCCCTGATTTGCGGCGGGTGCTGCAAAAATTTCAGGCTAATAAACCTGATCGTTGCCCAGCGGAAAGACTGTTTGTCCCTGATAGGTGGACGAATAGAGTTATCTCTGAACTTCATTGTTCGGTGTTGGCTGGTCATCCTGGAATCTTTGGTACCAGAGAGTTAGTGGCTAGATCCTTTTGGTGGCCCTCTCTGTCGCGGGATGTGTGTACTTTTGTGCAGTCCTGTGGGATTTGTGCTCGGGCTAAGCCCTGCTGTTCTCGTGCCAGTGGGTTGCATTTGCCCTTGCCGGTCCCGAAGAGGCCTTGGACACATATCTCTATGGATTTTATTTCTGACCTTCCCGTTTCTCAAAAGATGTCAGTCATTTGGGTGGTCTGTGATCGCTTTTCTAAGATGGTCCATCTGGTACCCTTGTCTAAATTGCCTTCCTCTTCTGATTTGGTGCCTTTGTTCTTCCAGCATGTGGTTCGTTTGCATGGCATTCCAGAGAATATTGTTTCTGACAGAGGTTCCCAGTTTGTTTCGAGGTTTTGGCGAGCCTTTTGTGGTAGGATGGGCATTGACTTGTCTTTTTCCTCGGCTTTCCATCCTCAGACTAATGGCCAGACCGAACGAACCAATCAGACCTTGGAAACATATCTGAGATGCTTTGTTTCTGCTGATCAGGATGACTGGGTGTCCTTTTTGCCTTTGGCTGAGTTCGCCCTTAATAATCGGGTTTCGCCGTTTTTCTGCAATTCTGGGTTCCATCCTCGTTTCTTTTCAGGACAGGTTGAGTCTTCGGACTGTCCTGGTGTGGATACTGTGGTGGACAGGTTGCAGCAGATTTGGACTCAGGTAGTGGACAATTTGACCTTGTCCCAGGAGAAGGCTCAACTTTTCGCTAATCGCAGACGCCGTGTGGGTCCCCGACTTCGTGTTGGGGATCTGGTTTGGTTATCTTCTCGTCATATTCCTATGAAGGTTTCCTCTCCTAAGTTTAAACCTCGTTTTATTGGTCCGTATAGGATTTCTGAGGTTCTTAATCCTGTGTCTTTTCGTCTGACCCTTCCAGATTCTTTTTCCATACATAACGTATTCCATAGGTCATTGTTGCGGAGATACGTGGCACCTATGGTCCCATCTGTTGAGCCTCCTGCCCCGGTTTTGGTGGAGGGGGAATTGGAGTATATTGTGGAGAAGATTTTGGATTCTCATCTTTCAAGACGGAAACTCCAGTATCTGGTTAAATGGAAGGGTTATGCTCAGGAAGATAATTCCTGGGTTTTTGCCTCTGATGTCCATGCTCCCGATCTTGTTCGTGCCTTTCATGTGGCTCATCCTGGTTGGCCTGGGGGCTCTGGTGAGGGTTCGGTGACCCCTCCTCAAGGGGGGGTACTGTTGTGAATTCTGTGGCAGAGTTCACTCCTGTGGTCACAAGTGGTACTTCGGCTGATTCTCTCTGGGAGCTTCCGTTTGTGGAGGAAAGTGGTACTGCAGCTTCTGAGTTTCCTCCCTCAGGTGATCTGGTGAGGTCGTTAGCTGCTTCTCTACTTAACTCCACCTGATGCTTTGATCCATGCTTCCTGTCAATGTTCCAGTGTTGGACTTGTGTTTCTCTGGATCATTCCTGTGGCCTGCTGCTCTGCATAGTTAAGTGCTGCTTTGCTATTTGTTGCTATTTTTTCTGTCCAGCTTGTCTATTTGTTTTGCTGGAAGCTCTGGGACGCAAAGGGTGTACCTCCATGCCGTTAGTTCGGTACGGAGGGTCTTTTTGCCCCCTTTGCGTGGTTTTCTTTAGGGTTTTGTGTAGACCGCAAAGTTATCTTTCCTATCCTCGTTCTGTCTAGAATATCGGGCCTCACTTTGCTGAATCTATTTCATCCCTACGTTTGTCTTTTCATCTTACTCACAGTCATTATATGTGGGGGGCTGCCTTTTCCTTTGGGGTATTTCTCTGAGGCAAGGTAGGCTTATTTTTCTATCTTCAGGCTAGTTAGTTTCTCAAGCTGTGCCGAGTTGCATAGGGAGCCTTAGGCGCAATCCACAGCTGCCTCTAGTTGTGTTTGGAGAGGATCAGGAATTGCGGTCTACAGAGTTTCCACGTCTCAGAGCTCGTTCTATTATTTTGGGTTATTGTCAGATCACTGTATGTGCTCTGATCGCTATGTACATTGTGTTACTGAATTGCCTAGCATAACACATCTGTCTCTCATTTTGTGCCACAGAAAACCTAGTGTGTAACACTGGGCCTGATTTCTTGACAATTCTCCCAGAAAAAAAAATGGTGGGAGATTAAGATTGGCATTTCTGCCTCAGTGCCAGTCCTGTGTGTGGCATCTGTCTCTCATTTTGTGCCACAGAAAACCTAGTGTGTAACACTGGGCCTGATTTCTTGACAATTCTCCCACAATAAAGTACAACAAGTGGGAGATTAAGATTGGCATTTCTGCCTCTGTGCCAGTCCTGTGTGTGGCATCTGTCTCTCATTTTGTGCCACAGAAAACCTAGTGTGTAAAACTAGGCCTGATTTCTTGACAATTCTCCGAGGAAAAAAAAAACTAGTGGGAGATTAAGATTGGCATTTCTGCCTCAGTGCCTGTCCTGTCTGTGGCATCTGTCTTTTATTTTATGCCACAGAACATATACTGTATAAGAGTGGGCCACATTTCTTCAACATTCTCCCTGAAAAAATAAAAAGGGGGATATTTTTATTGGTAGTGTGTGCATCTGTGTCAGTCCTGTTAGTGGCATATCTGTCTGCCACTGAAGCTGTGTACTGTTATACATTGGGCCTGATTTTCCCTGCAGTCTCACCCACCTATAAAGGGATATATAAATCCAACAGAAGTTTGAGTTCACCTGGTAACTGGTTTTACAGTAACAAATACCATTAGTTTGGTTACGTTTTTCAAACAATGAGGAAGTCTGGTGGAAGAGGTCGTGGCCGTGGGCGGTCATTGCCAGCTGGTAATGATGGTAGTGGTGGTGGAGCATCAGGTGGTCGTGGGAAAAGCAATATAGCACCTAAGTCTCGAGTTGTTGAGCCAGCTTCGTCGTCTGGCTACACAAGGCCTCGAACGCTCCCTTTTCTGGGAGTAGGAAAACCGCTTTTAAAGCCAGAGCAGCAAGAACAAGTTTTGGCTTTCCTTGCTGACTCTGCCTCTAGCTCTTTTGCCTCCTCTTCTGAAACTGCTAAATGTAAAAGCAGCGCATCATCAGTGGATGTTCACGGTCAGGGACAAGTCGCTTCACCAAGAACAACAGAGAAGGATGCGTCAGGCGACACAACGGGTTACTCCATGGAGCTCTTTACACATACCGTTCCTGGGTTAGAAAGTGAAATAGTTAACAGGTCATGCCCATTACAAGTTGAATCGGACATGGAGTGCACAGATGCACAGCCACAGCCAGATTACTATGCTGTTCCTTTGACTCAGACCAGAACTCGGCTTCAGGAAAATGGCCGCCGAGATCGCCATCTGCGCATGTGCGGCATCCAGCGGCCATTTTCCTGAAGCTCCGGGAAGCCGAGAAGAACCATCTGCGCACACGCAGCCTCAGGAAGATGGCCGCGCCCACCGATAAACGGCTGACTAGCGCAGATCGCGCTCTTTTCCTTCAAGCTGCGCAGTGGATTCGCCAGTTGGACATGCGCACACCACTACGCCACCACGGAGATCTGGGGAGAAACAGCGCTGTCACCACGCCCACCTGACCAGACCAGCGTGAGCGTGAGTGACAGCCCAAAACGGCGACTTTACAAAGGTATTTTGGCAGCATAGGTGGGGAATAAAGGCTCACAAAATACACTAATGTAAAGCACAGCTCTGCCCCTATTTAACGCTATTTTTAGCTCATCTTGAAAAAACGGGGTGACAGGTTCCCTTTAAACAACATCCAAATGATCAGCGCAAAGTCATCTGTCAAAAATGTTCAACTACCTTAAGCAGAGGTCAGAATCTTAAAAGTCTAAATACAAGTTGCATGCGTAGACATTTAACCACCATGCATTTGCAAGCCTGGACTAACTACCAAACGTCCCTTAACCCCTTTACCCCCAAGGGTGGTTTGCACGTTAATGACCAGGCCAATTTTTACAATTCTGACCACTGTCCCTTTATGAGGTTATAACTCCGAAACGCTTCAACGGATCCTGGTGATTCTGACATTGTTTTCTCGTGACATATTGTACTTCATGATAGTGGTAAAATTTCTTTGATAGTACCTGCGTTTATTTGTGAAAAAAAACGGAAATTTGGCGAAAATTTTGAAAATTTCGCAATTTTCAAACTTTGAATTTTTATGCAATTAAATCACAGAGATATGTCACACAAAATACTTAATAAGTAACATTTCCCACATGTCTCCTTTACATCAGCATAATTTTGGAACCAATTTTTTTTTTTGTTAGGGAGTTATAAGGGTTAAAAGTTGACCAGCAATTTCTCATTTTTACAACACCATTTTTTTTTTAGGGACCACATCTCATTTGAAGTCATTTTGAGGGGTCTATATGATAGAAAATGCCCAAGTGTGACACCATTCTAAAAACTGCACCCCTCAAGGTGCTCAAAGCCACATTCAAGAAGTTTATTAACCCTTCAGGTGTTTAATAGGAATTTTTGGAATGTTTAAATAAAAATGAACATTTAACTTTTTTACACAAAAAATTTACTTCAGCTCCAATTTGTTTTATTTTACCAAGGGTAACAGGAGAAATTGGACCCAAAAAGTTGTTGTCCAATTTGTCCTGAGTACGCTGATACCCCATATGTGGCAGTAAACCACTGTTTGGGCGCATGGGAGAGCTCGGAAGGGAAGGAGCGCTATTTGACTTTTCAATGCAAAATTGACAGGAATTGAGATGGGACGCCATGTTGCGTTTGGAGAGCCACTGATGTGCCTAAACATTGAAACCCCCCACAAGTGACACCATTTTGGAAAGTAGACCCCCTAAGGAACTTATCTGGATGTGTGGTGAGCACTTTGACCCACCAAGTGCTTCACAGAAGTTTATAATGCAGAACCGTAAAAATAAAAAATCATATTTTTTCACAAAAATTATATTTTTGCCCCCAATTTTTTATTTTTCCAAGGGTAAGAGAAGAAATTGGACCTCAAAAGTTGTTGTCCAATTTGTCCTGAGTACGCTGATACCCCATATGTGGCAGTAAACCACTGTTTGGGCGCATGGGAGAGCTCGGAAGGGAAGGAGCGCAGTTTGACTTTTCAATGCAAAATTGACAGAAATTGAGATGGGACGCCATGTTGCGTTTGGAGAGCCACTGATGTGCCTAAACATTGAAACCCCCCACAAGTGACACCATTTTGGAAAGTAGACCCCCTAAGGAACTTATCTAGAGGTGTGGTGAGCACTTTGACCCACCAAGTGCTTCACAGAAGTTTATAATGCAGAACCGTAAAAATAAAAAATCATATTTTTTCACAAAAATTATATTTTTGCCCCCAATTTTTTATTTTTCCAAGGGTAAGAGAAGAAATTGGACCTCAAAAGTTGTTGTCCAATTTGTCCCGAGTACGCTGATACCCCATATGTGGCAGTAAACCACTGTTTGGGCGCATGGGAGAGCTCGGAAGGGAAGGAGCGCCGTTTGACTTTTCAATGCAAAATTGACAGGAATTGAGATGGGACGCCATGTTGCGTTTGGAGAGCCACTGATGTGCCTAAACATTGAAACCCCCCACAAGTGACACCATTTTGGAAAGTAGACCCCCTAAGGAACTCATCTTGATGTGTTGTGAGAGCTTTGAACCCCCAAGTATTTCACTACAGTTTATAACGCAGAGCCATGCAAATAAAAAATATTTTTTTTTCCACAAAAATTATATTTTAGCCCCCAGTTTTGTATTTTTCCAAGGTTAGCAGGAGAAATTGGACCCTAAATGTTGTTGTCCAATTTGTCCTGAGTACGCTGATACCCGATATGTGGGGGGGAACCACCGATTGGGCGCATGGGAGGGCTCGGAAGGGAAGGAGCATCATTTGGAATGCAGACTTAGATGGATTGGTCTGCAGGCGTCACATTGCGTTTGCAGAGCCCCTAATGTACCTAAACAGTAGAAACCCCCCACAAGTGACCCCATATTGGAAACTAGACCCCTCAATGAACTTATCTAGATGTGTTGTGAGAACTTTGAACCCCCAAGTGTTTCACTACAGTTTATAACGCAGAGCCGTGAAAATAAAAAATCTTTTTGTTTTCCCACAAATATTATTTTTTAGCCCCCAGTTTTGTATTTTCCCAAGGGTAACAGGAGAAATTGGTCCACAAAAGTTGTTGTCCAATTTGTCCTGAGTACGCTGATACCCCATATGTTGGGGTAAACCCCTGTTTGGGCACACAGGAGAGCTCGGAAGGGAAGGAGCACTGTTTTACTTTTTCAACGCAGAATTGGCTGGAATTGAGATCGGACGCCATGTCGTGTTTGGAGAGCCCCTGATGTGCCGAAACAGTGGAAACCCCCCAATTATAACTGAAACCCTAATCTAAACACACCCCTAACCCTAATTCCAACGGTAACCCTAACCACACCTCTAACCCTGACACACCCCTAACCCTAATCCCAACCCTATTCCCAACTGTAAATGTAATCTAAACCCTAACCCTAACTTTAGCCCCAACCCTAACTGTAGCCCCAACCCTAGCCCTAACCCTAGCCCTAACCCTAGCCCTAACCCTAACCCTAGCCCTAACCCTAGCCCTAGCCCTAACCCTAACCCTAGCCCTAACCCTAGCCCTAGCCCTAACCCTAACCCTAGCCCTAGCCCTAACCCTAGCCCTAACCCTAGCCCTAACCCTAGCCCTAGCCCTAACCCTAGCCCTAACCCTAGCC
This sequence comes from Ranitomeya imitator, assembly GCF_032444005.1. NCBI lineage: Eukaryota > Metazoa > Chordata > Amphibia > Anura > Dendrobatidae > Ranitomeya > Ranitomeya imitator. Next base: position 279,388,388 of record NC_091282.1, on the reverse strand, counting down.
CTAATGGGAAAATGGAAATAAATACATTTTTTTTTATTTTTCCCTAACTAAGGGGGTGATGAAAGGGGGTTTGATTTACTTTTATAGCGAGTTTTTTAGCGGATTTTTATGATTGGCAGCCGTCACACACTGAAAGACCCTTTTTATTGCAAAAAATATTTTTTGCAATACCACATTTTGAGAGCTATAATTTTTCCATATTTTGGTCCACAGAGTCATGTGAGGTCTTGTTTTTTGCGGGACGAGTTGACGTTTTTATTGAAAACATTTTTGGGCACATGACATTTTTTTATCGCTTTTTATTCCGATTTTTGTGAGGAAGAATGACCAAAAGCCAGCTATTCATGAATTTCTATTGGGGGAGGCGTTTATACCGTTCTGCGTTTGGTAAAATTGATAAATCAGTTTTATTCTTCGGGTCAGTACGATTACAGCGATACCTCATTTATATCATTTTTTTTATGGTTTGGTGCTTTTATACGATAAAAACTATTTTACAGAAAAAATAATTATTTTTGCATCGCTTTATTCTCAGGACTATAACTTTTTTATTTTTTTGCTGATGATGCTGTATGGCGGCTCTTTTTTTGCGGGACAATATGACGCTTTCAGCGGTACCATGGTTATTTATATCTGTCCTTTTGATCGCGTGTTATTCCACTTTTTGTTCGGCGGTATGATAATAAAGCGTTGTTTTTTGCCTCGTTTTTTTTTTTTTTTTCTTACGGTGTTTACTGAAGGGGTTAACTAGTGGGACAGTTTTATAGGTCGGGTCGTTACGGACGCGGCGATACTAAATATGTGTACTTTTATTGGTTTTTTTTTTTTTATTTAGATGAAGAAATGTATTTATGGGAATAATATTGTTTTTTTTTTTTCATTATTTTGGAATATTTTTTTTTACACATTTGGAAAAATTTTTTTTTACTTTTTTACTTTGTCCCAGGGGGGGACATCACAGATCAGTGATCTGACAGTTTGCACAGCACTCTGTCAGATCACTGATCTGACATGCAGCGCTGCAGGCTTCACAGTGCCTGCTCTGAGCAGGCTCTGTGAAGCCACCTCCCTCCCTGCAGGACCCGGATCCGCGGCCATCTTGGATCCGGGGCTCGAGCAGGCAGGGAGGGAGGTGAGGAGACCCTCGCAGCAACGCGATCACATCGCGTTGCTGCGGGGGGCTCAGGGAAGCCCGCAGGGAGCCCCCTCCCTGCGCGGTGCTTCCCTGCACCGCCGGCACATCGCGATCATCTTTGATCGCGGTGTGCCAGGGGTTAATGTGCCGGGGGCGGTCCGTGACCGCTCCTGGCACATAGTGCCGGATGTCAGCTGCGATAAGCAGCTGACACCCGGCCGCGATCGGCCGCGCTCCCCCCGTGAGCGCGGCCGATCGGCTATGACGTACTATCCCGTCCAGGGTCAGATAAGCCCAGGGCACCTCGACGGGATAGTACGTCTAAGGTCACAGAGGGGTTAAAGGGGTTGTCCACTACTTTCAATTAACCCCCCAATGTATCCCCCCGGGGCCCCTAATGAATTGGGCAATTACCTTGCGTTGCCGTTTTTGCCTGTGAGCGGCGCTATTCTGCCTGCTGAGTCCGGGTCACGTGACCCCCAGACTGCAGCCGCCGCTCATTTCCGCCGACGTCACGTCAATTTCCAGACTCTAGAAAGTGACGTGACGTCAGCAGCAGGCGTGACCCAGCCTCACAGACAGTGATCACTCATCAAGAGTGACTGGGCTGTGGGCGGTGCTGAGGGCTGCCTGCAGGGCTGTGCTGGGGGCGGGTGGGGCTCTGCTCACTGCTGCTGGGATCATGATGTGTGGGCGGGGCTGTGCTGCGGTCGCCGTTGATCTGCCCGCCGGCGCCGGTGTTTTTGTGGACCGGCGCCGGTGTCTGCCCGCCGGCGTGTGCGGGGCTCTGCCCGCCGGCTTGTGCGGGGCTCTGCCCGCCGGCTTGTGCGGAAGTCTGCCCGCCAGCATGTGTGTGTGTGTGTGTGTGTGCCGGCGATGTGTGTGCGTGCCGGCGCTGTGTGTGTGTGTGCCGGCGCTGTGTGTGTGTGCGTGTGTGCGTGCCGGCACTGTGTGTCCGTGCCGGTGCTGTGTGTGTGTGTGCGTGCCGGCGCTGTGTGTGTGTGCGTGCCGGCGCTGTGTGTGCGTGCCGGCGCCGTGTGTGCGTGCCGGCGCTGTGTGTGTGTCTGCGCTGTGTGTGTGTGCGTGCCGGCGATGTGTGTGTGTGTGTGCCGGCATCGTCCGATGGGACTACAAGTCCCATCGGGCTCTGCCTGCTACACTGACAGTAAGTGACACATTAGCCAATGATGGGACAGTAGTAGTCCCATCATCCGGCTAATGTGTTGAATGTAAAAAAAAAAAACATACACAATACATACATTCATACATACAACACACACCATGTGACGACATGCACCATGCGACAACATGCTGCATGCACCATGTGACATGCACCATGCGACGACATGCTGCATGCGACGACATGCACCATGCGATGACATGCACCATGTGACATGCACCATGCGGCGACATGCTGCATGCACCATGCGGCGACATGCTGCATTCACCATGCGACAACATGCTACATGCTACATGAGACGACTTGCACCATGCAACGACATGCACCATGTGGCGACATGCACCATGCGACGACATGCGACATGCTACATGCACCATGCGACGACATGCACATGCGACAACATGCACCATGCAACGACATGCTGCATGCGACGACATGCACCATGCGACATGCACCATGCGGTGACATGCTGCATGCACCATGCGATAACATGCACCATGCGACGACATGCACCATGCGGCGACATGCGACGACATGCGACATGCACCATGTGACATGCACCATGCGACGACATGCACCATGCTACATGCACCATGCGGCGACATGTGACATGCACCATGCGACGACATGCACCATGCAACGACATGCGACATACAGTACATACATACTACAGACATACAGTACATATAACATAGAGTACATACTCACCATCACTTGTCACTTTGTTCCCCGAAGCCATTGTCACCTGTAAAAAATATTAAAATAATAAACAAACAATATACTCCCTGTCCGCAGAAATCCAATTAAAACGAGTGTCCCACGACGATCTCCCGTGCAGAGCAGGAGCATCAGTTGATGCGACCACTCTCCAGGGGCTCCAGGAACACAATGATGGAAGGTATCCTTCCATCATGTATTCCTCACAGGGTATTCCTACGCCCCTGTGAGAAAATAGTCCCTAGTCTCACTATTGGCATTGCTGGGTGAGACATTTTCCCACGCAGCAATTGCCATAAAGTGAGACCAGTGAACTAGAGTAACCTCAGTGATGCACTGCAGGAGCCATTGTCTCCTGTCAGTGTGTCACTGAGGGTCCTATAGAGCAGTGACATCACCCGATGTCACTGTTCTATAGGGGAGATCGTCGTGGGACAATTGGACTACGGCGGAAAGGTAGTATATGGTTTATTATTTTACTTTTTTTTGCAGGCGCTGAAGTATGGTAAGTATGGTTAAATGAAGAATATTAAAATACTTTTTTCCAAATGTGTGTGTGTTTTATTAACCCTTTCTTACTATTGGATTAGTAATGGATAGGCGTCTTATTGACGCCTCTCCGTTATTAACCCGGCTTAATGTCACCTTACAATAGCAAGGTGACATTAACCCCTTATTACCCCATATCCCACCGCTACTCGGGAGTGGGAAGAGAGGGGCTAAGTGCCGGAATTGGCGCATCCGGGGGGGTGGCAATATCCATGGCCCCTCTCTAGGCTATGAATATCAGCCTGCAGCTGTCTGCGTAGCCTTTCTGGCTATAAAATATAGGGGGACCCCACGTCATTTTTTTTTCGGGGGGGGGGGGGTCCCCCTCTTTTAATAGCCAGTAAAGGCTACGCAGACAGCTGCGGGATGATATTCATAGCAGGCTACAGATATTGGCCCTGGCCGTTGGCTTTCCCCCTCTGGCGCAGAAAATTGCACGGGAGCCCACGCCGTTTTTTTTCCGCTTTTTTTTTTTTCTTTTTAAATTCATCACTCATTAAGGCCTCTTTCACTCTTGCGTCAGTACGGGTCCATCGCTGCCCACGTCGTGCACAAATTTCACGTGCGTCGGTACATCGTCCCGACGCACGTGAAATTTGTGCACGACGTGGGCAGCGGATGCAGTTTTTCAACGCATCCGCTGCCCATTCTGAAGTGCGGGGAGGAGGGGGCGGAGTTTCTGCCGCAAATGCGCGGTAGAAAATGGCGGGCGAGCCGGCCAAAAAAATTTTCTATTGAACTTTTTTTGTGCCGACGGTCCGCCAAAACACGACAGATCCGTAGCACGACGGAGGCGATGTCTGGCCATCCGTCACGATCCGTCGCTAATACAAGTCTATGGGTAAAACGCATCCTGCGAGCACATTTGCAGGATCCATTTATTTGCACCGGATCGTTTTTTCCGCCAGATCCGTTTTTTTAAACCGGATCCGTCTTTTTCCGCCGGATCCATTTTATTCCACCGGATGTTTTTTTTTCCGCGAGATCTGGTTTTTCTCATAGAGTTGTATTAGCGCCAGATTGCCCCTGGTGGCCACACGTTTAATCCGTTTTTGCAGGATCCGTCAAAAAACCTGTTTCCACCGGACGGAAAACACATACAGAGGAACGGTTTTTCGGTACGTTGAAAAAATGCACAGCGACTGATCTAGCAAAAAACTGATGAAACGTGTGGCCATCAGACGCACTCCGGCGCTAATACAACTCTATGAGAAAAAAACGGATCTGGCGGAAAAAAACGATCAGGTGGTAAAAAACGGATCCGGCGGGAAAAAAAAGATACGGCAGAAAAAAAAGATCCGGCGAAAAAAAAACGGATCCTGCAAATGTGCTCGCAGGATGAGTTTTGTACCCATAGCCTTGTATTAGCATCGTATCCGTCGTGTTTTGGCGGACACAACGCACGCAAAAAAGTTCAATGTAACTTTTTTTGTGCGACGTGTCTGCCATTTCCGACCGCACATGCGTGGCTGGAACTCCACCCCCTCCTCCACGCTCATCACAATGGGCAGCGGATGCGTTGTAAAACTGCATCCGCTGCCCACGTTGTGCTAAAGTTAGCATAACGTCCGTCGGTACGTCTGGCCGAAGGTTTGCGACGGCCCCGTACCGACGCAAGTGTGAAAGTAGCCTTACATCTGAATTTGCTGAGTATAATGCAGCCACCCCAGAGTATAATGTAGCCCCCATAGAATATAATGCAGCCCCCCATAGTATATCAGACAGCCTCCCCCATAGAATATAATATACCCCCATATTATATAAGACAGCCTCCCCCATAGAATAGAATATACCCCCGCAATAGTATATAACACAGCCACATAGTATATAACACGGCCTCCCTCATAGAATATAATATACCTTCCATAGTATATATCAAAGCCCGCATATAATATAGCACAACTTGCATAGTATATAGCACAGCCCACACAATATAGCACAGCCCGCGTAGTAGTATACAGCACAGCCCGTGTAGTAGTATACAGCACAGCCCAAGTCGTAGTATATACAGCACAACACGTGTAGTAGTATATACAGCACAGCCCGCGGAGTAGTATACACAGCACAGCCCACACAGTGGTATATACACAGCACAGCCCACACAGTGGTATATACACAGCACAGCCCACACAGTGGTATATACACAGCACAGCCCACACAGTGGTACATACACAGCACAGCCCACACAGTGGTATATACACAGCACAGCCCACACAGTGGTATATACACAGCACAGCCCACACAGTGATATATACACAGCACAGCCCACACAGTGGTACATACACAGCACAGCCCACACAGTGGTATATACACAGCACAGCCCACACAGTGGTATATACACAGCACAACCCACATCTCAGCCCCCCAATAATGGCTCCACACTCTCCTCACCTTTCCTCTTGCCTGCGCTGCTCCTTTCTCGGCGTCTGCAGTCTGCCCGGGACACATCAGGTCTGTGATGATATGACGTCATCGCACACCCGCAGTGTCAGAGGCAGAGCGGGGAATGATGGGAGAGGGAGCGTCAGCGGACGCGCTCTCCTCCATCATTGCATTGAACTATACCGGCATCATAGACTCCGGTATAGTTGAATGCGGCGGCGGCACTGGTGGGAGTAGGGGGGAAAGAGTGCAGCGGCCCACTACTGGCACCGGCCCTTCTGGCATTTGCCAGAAGTGCCCGATGGCCAGTCCGGCCCTGGTCACCGCCCACACACTTCCCTCCTCCTGAACTGCAGCGTTTCTCGGACCCACATCTGCAGCAAAACTGCAGATATTTGTTACATCTCAATGAAAGTCTAAGGCCGGAGTCACACTACAGCGAGAAACGGCCGAGTCTCGCAGGTTAAATACAAGCTCTGGCACCGGCAGTCCGGAGCGGAGCGTGCGGCTCCATGTATTGCTATGCGGCCGCATGCTCCGCTCCAGAGTGCCGGTGCCAGAGTTTGGTTTTAACCTGCGAGACTCGGCCGTATCTCGCTGTGTGTGATCCCGGCGTAAGCGTGCAGAAACGCTGCAGTTCGGCACAAAAGAAGTGACATGCTGCGGAGTAAAAAAAAGCTGCGTTTCGGTGTGGCCTTTTCCGCAGCATGTGCACAACAAGTCAGCGGCTCCCATAGACTTACATTGGTTGTGCACAACACTGTGGATTTAATGCAATTCCGTACTGCAAAAAGCGCTGCGGATCTGCAATCAAATCCACAACATGTGCACACAGTCTTAGCATTTAGTGAACCTAGCAAAAAGGCAAGCAAAAAACAAGTGTGGGATTGCACTTTTTTTGCAATTTCATCATACTTTGAATTTTTTTCACATTTTCTACTACACGATATGGTAAAACCAATGGTGTCGTTCAAAAGTAGAACTTGTCCCGCAAAAGACAAGCCCTCACATGGCCATATTGATGGAAATATTATGGCTCTGGAAAGAAGGGGAGCGATAAACGGAAAAAGCTCCAGGGGTGAAGGGGTTTAGAAACATGGATATGGACAGATCTATGGAAATAGATATATAGATATATCTGTATGTATCTATCTATCCCATATCTATCTATCCCATATCTATCTATCTATCTATCTAATATCCATCTATCTAATATCTATCTATCTATCTATCTAATATCCATCTATCTATCATCTATCTATCTAATATCTATCTATCATCTATCTATCTATTTATCTATCTATCTAATATCTATCCCATATCTATCTATCTATCTATCTATCTAATATCTATCTACCTATCTATCTGTGTGTAATGGAGTGTGGGTTGGACAAATGTAAAAGAGGAGTTGGACAGAAATGACACCACAAATCTTTTGAAGAGAGAGGAGGGAGAGGTTTGGGTGTGTTTTTGGAGTGGGTGTGCTAGGTTCGGGCTTAGTGGCAGTGCAAAGCATCATGGAACTTGTAGTATTAGGGCACAATAAGGAAGTTGTCGATTAACCCCATGAGAGCTGGATCCAGCACTGAAGATGTGCTGCTACAGCATGATAACAGGTAATATTGCTAAAATAAACACAGTAGATGTTTTCAGTGGCACATAATAGCAAGATTTATGAAAAAAAAAAAAAAAACTTTATAGTAGTGGACAACTTCTTTAAGGTTGTAGCACCCTCGGCCAATGAAGCTAGTCAGCAACGCTACATCCCTTCCCTCACTGTAAGCCCACCATTTCCCGCACCACCTGCAGTAAATGTGCAGGTTTCGTCGCCAGGCCAAAGCAGTCAGGGAATCACCAGGTTCGTGGTAGGAAACACTGCATGTAGGGCACTAGCAAGAATACCATCTCCAACCCTCTCTCAGTCTGCCATGTCCACCGGCACCCCCGCTAGTTCCACGATCTGCAGCTCTCCAGTCCAGCTCACCCTACATGAGACTCTCGTTAGGAAAAGGAAGTACTCATCCTCGCATCTGCGTACACAGTATTTGAACGCCCACATTGCTAGACTAATCTCGTTAGAGATGATGCCCTACCGGTTAGTTGAAAGCGAAGCTTTCAAAGCCCTGATGGACTACACTGTACCACGCTACGAGCTACCCAGTCGACACTTCTTTTCGAGAAAAGCCATCCCAGCCCTCCACCAGCATGTAAAAGACCGCATCATCCATGCACTCAGGCAATCTGTGAGTACAAAGGTGCACCTGACAACTAGTCGTAGGCATGGCCAAGGACGTTACGTGTCCATCACGGCACACTGGATTAATGTGGTGGATGCAGGGTCCACAGGGGACAGCAATATTGGGACAGTTCTGCCTAGCCCACGGTCTAGGAAACAGTTGGCTGTAGGCGTTCGCCCCCCCTCCTCCTCCTCCTCGTCCTCCTGCAGAAGCGAGAGCTCGTCCACAGACCGCAGTCGCACGAGCACTCCATCCGCAGCTGCTACTGTTGCACACGAGGTGTCCCATTATGGGACAGCTAGTGGCAAGAGTCAGCAGGCTGTATTGGCAATGAAGTGTTTGGGCGACAACAGACACACCGCGGAAGTTCTGTCCGAGTTCTTGCAGAACGGAAGGAATTTTATGGCTGCCATAGCCCTTTCACAACTGAAACACATTCCTTGCCTGGCTCACACCTTAAACCTGGTGGTGCAGTGCTTCCTGAAAAGTTATCTGGGGTTATCCGACCTGCTCCTCAAAGTGCTTTGCTCACATATCCGCCGTTCGCCGTACACTCCAGCCGTATGCAGACCTATCAGCGGTCTTTGAACCTTCCACAGCATCGCCTAATCATCGACGTTGCAACAAGGTGGAACTCCACACTGCACATGCTTCAGAGACTGTGCGAACAGAGGCGTGCTGTTATGTATTTGTGGGAGGATACACATACATGGGCAGGCAGTTGGATGGCAGACATGGAGTTGTCAGGTGTGCAGTGGTCGAAGGTACAAGACATGTGTCAAGTCCTTCAGTGTTTTGAGGAATGCACATGGCTGGTTAGTGCAGACAATGCCATAATAAGCATGAGCATCCCCCTAATGCGTCTGCTGATGCAAAGTTTAACGCACATAAAGGAGCAGGCATCTGCAGCCGAGGAAGAGGGAAGCCTTGATGACAGTCAGCCATTGTCTGGTCAGGGCAGTCTACAGGACGAGGTAGCAGGCGAAGAGGAGGAGGACGAGGAAGATGATGGGGATGAGTATTTTTTGAATGAGGAAGCTTCTCCGGGGCCAATAGAAACTGGTGGCGTTCCAAGGCCGGGTTCAGGTTTTTTGAGGGAGACAAGTGACGTAGATTTGCCAGAAACTGCCCCTCAACCCAGCACAAGCGCAGATTTGACAACTGGAACTTTGGCCCACATGGCAGATTATGCCTTATGTATCCTCAAAAGGGACCCACGCATTATTAAAATGATGACCGATGACGATTACTGGTTGGCCTGCCTCCTTGATCTTCGCTATAAAGGCAAATTGCAAATTGCAAAATATCATGCCACATGAAAACCTCGAACTAATATTAGCAACCAAACAAGCAACTCTTGTCGACCATTTGATTCAGGCATTCCCAGCACACAGCGCCGGTGATGGTTCTCACACGAGCTGCAGGGGGCAACAGGGCAGAGGTGTTAGAGGTGCACAAATCAGAAGTGGCGTTGGACAGAGGGGTTTTCTGACCAGGTTGTGGAGTGATTTCGCAATGACAGCAGACAGGACAGGTACTGCAGCATCAATTCAAAGTGACAGGAGACAACATTTGTCCAGTATGGTTACTAACTATTTTTCATCCCTTATCGATGTTCTCCCTCAACCGTCATTCCCATTTGATTACTGGGCATCCAAAATAGACACCTGGCCTGAATTGGCAGAATATGCATTGCAGGAGCTTGCTTGCCCAGCAGCTAGTGTGCTATCAGAAAGAGTATTCAGTGCTGCTGGTTCAATATTGACCGAAAAAAGGACTCGTCTGGCTACCCAAAATGTTGATGATCTAACCTTCATTAAAATGAACCATGCATGGATTTCGAATTATTTTGCCCCACCTTTCCCGGCTGACACCTAGCTTTCCTATGAAAAGGTCTTGCTTGTGGACTGATCTTACTGATTGTTCCAATCTCTTAATTTGTAGATGCTGTTTGTCCAGCATACAACATGTTTACACCTCCCTTAATGAGCTAACTCCCCCCACGGGGCCGTGGTCTCGCCACTTGGCACAAGCACCCGTGAGAGTGCCGTTTGTCTGAAGAGGTGGGTGTGCCCGCTTTTGGTCAACGGCACTGCCACTGGGTCCCTCATAGTACAATAAAGTGTCTGTGGTGGTGGTGGCGTGCACCCAACGTCAGACACATTGTTGTAACATGAGGGGCCCTGGGCCTGTACTGCCAGCCACAAGAGAGTTCCCCCCCCAGCTCAAACAGTGCTCTACCATTTGCAAAATTATCTCTCACAGCTCCACCAATGTTTAGTCTATGCGCTGACATCCTTCAATGCCTGGCACTGACAATACCAATTTGTTGACATGTATGATGCTAGTTAAAATAGTCAGGGTCAGTGTCCTATATTGACACCAGTAAATACTTAGCGCCAAATTACTATGTCTGAAACTCAGCAGAGGAGCCCACCCCTGTACCTAAGTATGCCATTTTTTTTTGGGGGGTTTTGTTGTTTTGCGAGACATTAACATCTATTTCTTTTTTTGTGAGTACTATCGGTGTCAGACACTCCTTCCAATCGTCCTCCGCTTACCACACCAATGCTGCCTATGTACCCCTGGTACCTAATTAAAAGTGCATAGAACCTACTTTTTTTAGTTTAGGCCTACTAAGTCTGTCTGCGGTCCCTCCTTCCAATAGTCCTCCACTGACCACACCAATGCTGCCTGTGTACCCCTGGAACCTAATTAAAAGTGCATAGAGCCTAGTTTTTTTTATTTTAGGCCTAATAAGTTTGTCTGCAGTCCCTCCTTCCAATTGTCCATCACTGACCACACCAATGCTGACCGTGTACCCATGTAACCTTTTTTAAACCTGCGTTGAGCCAAATTTGTGGTGTAAGGCCTACTAGCAGTGTCTGTCTGTGCCACTCTATACAGCTGTCCTCTTAAAAAAATGACCTGCAATTGTCAGGTTTTCAGCCTATCGGAATTTTAAAACTGCAGTGGGGCTACTAGTTTGGTTGGGGCCTACTAACGGTGTATGCCGCTCCATGCTGTTCTCCTGGTTTCCTGTCCTGAACTTCCATTTTCAGGCTCTCTTGAAGTAGTTGTTAATATTACACTGCATTTGGCCTACTAGTGTGGTTGGGGCCTACTAACGGTGTATGCTGCTCCTTGCTGTTCTCCTGGTTTCCTGTCCTGAACTTCTATTTTCAGGCTCTCGTGAAGTAGTTGTTAATATTACACTGCATTTGGCCTACTAGTGTGGTTGGGGCCTACTAACGGTGTATGCCGCTCCTTGCTGTTCTCCTGGTTTCCTGTCCTGAACTTCCATTTTCAGGCTTTCGTGAAGTAGTTGTTAATATTACACTGCATTTGGCCTACTTGTGCGGTTGGGGCCTACTAACGGTGTATGCCGCTCCCTGCTGTTCTCCTGGTTTCCTGTCCTGAACTTCCATTTTCAGGCTCTCGTTAAGTAGTTGTTAATATTACACTGCATTTGGCCTACAAGTTGGGTCTGGGTTGTAGGGACGGTGTCTGCCGCTCCAAGGTGTTCTCCAGGTTGCCTCTCCCTAGCTTCTATCTTCAAGCTCTTGTTAAGTTGTTGTTGAAACAACACTGCATTAGGCCTACAAGTTGGGTCTGGGTTCTAGAGACGGTGTCTGCCACTCCAAGGTGTTCTCCAGGGTGCCTCTCCCTAGCTTCTATCTTCAAGCTCTTGTTAAGTAGTTGTTGAAACAACACTGCATTTGGCCTACAGGTTGGGTCTGGGTTGTAGGGACGGTGTCTGCTGCTCCAAGGTGTTCTCCAGGTTGCCTCTCCCTAGCTTCTATCTTCAAGCTCTTGTTAAGTTGTTGTTGAAACAACACTGCATTAGGCCTACAAGTTGGGTCTGGGTTCTAGAGACGGTGTCTGCCGCTCCAAAGTGTTCTCCAGGGTGCCTCTCCCTAGCTTCTATCTTCAAGCTCTTGTTAAGTAGTTGTTGAAACAACACTTCATTTGGCCTACAAGTTGGGTCTGAGTTGTAGGGACGGTGTCTGCCGCTCCAAGGTGTTTTCCAGGTTGCCTCTCCCTAGCTTCTATCTTCAAGCTCTTGTTAAGTAGTTGTTGAAACAACACTGCATTAGGCCTACAAGTTGGGTCTGGGTTGTAGAGACGGTGTCTGCCGCTCCAAGGTGTTCTCCAGGTTGCCTTTCCCTAGCTTCTATCTTCAGGCTCTCGTTAAATTGTTTTTAATATAACACTGCATTTGGCCTACTTGTTTTGTTGGCCCTACTAACGGTGTCTGCCGCTCCTTGATGTTCTCCTCCACTGAACAAACCAGTGCCGCCTGTTTACTTCTGTTACCAATTTTGAACTGCATTTAGCCTTCTTACTGATTTGGGCCTACTCACTGTGTCAGCCTCTCATTACAGTTGTACTCCACTGAACAAAGCAATGCCCCCTGGTTAGTCCTGGTTGAACTGCATTTAGCCCACTTTATTATTTGGGCCTATATCTGTTTCCTCCTCATCCTGCCCATTGCCCAGCCAGTGATAGATGAGTCTGCTGGTGCATTGACCCAGAACGCTACATTTGCTGTGCACGCTACACAGCCAGAATGTGACCCTGCTGAAAGTCAGGTTCCCCTTCCCGCATACCATACCACCTTACACGGGGACAAAGAGGAAGGTGCAGATGAAAGTTCAGGTTCCTTCATCAGCCTTTCGCTGTACTAGTCTGCACAACTTTCAGGACAAATATGCAGTCTAATTGAACAATCAAACCATGAGATATTACCTCCCCCCACATTCCCCAATCCTGTTGGAAAATGGCTTGAATGAGAGCTGTGGAATATTAAAGGGGGGCAGCCTTTGTCTTCACACAGACTCTACAGCCGAGGAACCACGGCTCTCACTGTTAGAATGCAGATCTGTTTCACTGCTGATCATTAACCCACAAAGAGGTTTGGAGAACCCAGGTTGGGACAATCAGGTCACCTGGCCATATACCCCACTCCTAAACTTGCCGCTACCTCTTCTCTGTGGGTGCCCAGCTAAACGGGTGTTACTGGTTGGGGTAGTTGGCCCTAGATGCCCCAGAGACACCGAGATTCTAATTCTCAGAACGAGGTTGAGTTGAGACTGTCATTGCACATCTTGTATACTTGCTGGGAATCTACTACTAAATGTTGTTGACTGTTGGTGAGCCAAGAAAATATTACTGCAGTGTGTTACCCTCACCCTGTGTTGTCCGTAGTATTCTACCCAATGGGAAGGAGAACAGGCATTCAGTGGGATGAGCCATGGCCTGTGCGGTCTTTCTGAAAACAGCCAGGCCAGCAGATGACAGCACCCACTGAGCCTCTTGTCTCTACAGGTACATGTTCTATCCATGAAAAAATTATCCAAAACATACGTGCAACACGGACGTTTGAATGAAGCCTAAGAAAATGTCCTCGAAGGTGGACAACCCCTTTTAAGCCTCTATAAATGCTAGCAATGTTTTTTATTTGAAACCTGCACCTGCAGCTCTGGGCTGTATGTGAGCCACCTGCGGGTCTTAAGCAAACTTATGCTGCCCATTCCAATATTTTGTTTTTTATTTTACATGTTTTTTGCTCTGTATGACAATATAATGTGATGTATTAGATAATTAAACTTGAATATCCATCATAAATTTCCAGAATTACCCTTTATACAATTGTACATTTAACAGATAATTGATGCATCTTTCTGTTATTAAATGGCACATTTAAAGGTTTAGCCTGTTTCATATTGTTCTTTCCAACCTATCATTTATATTTTTTTCAACTTCAAGCATCTTGAAATTTAAAGGTGGAGGAAACTAACTTAAGTGCAATCTAGTATTTAAAAATGTCAAAGCCATAATAAAACTAGGGCTTCTGAAAACCAGTAAATAGTAGGCAGGTACAAGCTAAAGTTGATAAGCGGCCACAAAAACTTACAAGGCTATTGATGGGTATATGTCCACTATTTTTCTTCTTACAGGATAAAATTGTAGCAGTCAGCTAATAAAAGTCCATAATTACATAAAGATTTAGAATTCCATACTCCAAATTTGAGGGAATGGGTGCTGTTTGTCCGTAGCCAGTTCATGAGCAGCCATTTACCCTCCTTCCTGACCAGGCACATTTTTGTTTTACTATATATGCACTTTTAATGACTGAGTAATTTTTCTTGTTGCCTCTTTCTTTTGTTGGGTCTTTCCCAATACATGGCGCTTAATTCACAGGTCCTTTTTATAGTCCGGGAGAGTGTAAGGAAAAATAGGAAATACGTGTCTATTTTTTACAGTTTTTTTCAAAACAAGTGTTGAATTGAATTATGTATTATACTATAGACATTTGTATTTCTCCATATATGTATGTCAGGTAAGTGCATGTTAAGATTTACATTTCTTTTTTTACCATTTCACCGTATTTACCACCTGCAAATTTTCCATGTACTAGTACATGTCAGTTCTTATGTCATCTTACATGCTTTCAATTTTTATACATATTTGCTTCTAATATAAGTAGTTTTTAGCCTAAAAAACTTCCTTCTCTCCTCTATTGTATAAATTGTCTGTTTTGGAGTGGCTAGTTTTCATTGGTATAGCAATGTCCTTTTCTGATCTGGTGACCTATTCCGCAAATTAAATATGTAGCTGCTGGATTCATTGTTTCTCAATTTCATGCACATTTTGCTATTTTTTCCTTTGCTTATTTGAAGCCATTTCAAGTATGCAGTATAAGAAATTCTTCAGCGGTTTTGCAACGTTTTTCACTATTCTATAAAAAAAAATTAAATATAAGCTCCCAGTGAAACTTTCGGTGCCAGTATTCCTCACTGTGTGTATTTGTGCTGCCTGTGCGTTCCCCGTGCGCTCAGTGCTGATTTGCTCGCTTCTGGTTTGATTATCTGAACACCTGAGTTCTCAGCTGGTTGCCTTTATTAGAGAACCTTATTTAATGCTAACATGAGCAGAGGCTTAGGGGATGCACTAATACCCACAGATCTCGGTGGCAGCATGTCGTGCTGGTTTTCACTGCTTTGTACAATAAATCCTGTTCATACAATATATTCTGAAATTTTTGCCTTTAGCTTTGTTCGTAAAATGCCGAGAACATCTAGCAAATTCTAGTTATGTTACACAAATGTAGGTACTAGTGATCAGCGAACGTGCTCAGACAGCGTGTAATCCGAGCATGTACGGGTGTTATCTGAGTATCTTGGGCCTGCTCGAATAATATGTTCTAGTCCCTGCGGCTGCTAAACAGGCAATCCCTGCATGTGTTGCGGCTGTCTAACAGCTGCGAATCATACAGCTGCGGGGACTCAAACATATTATTTGAGCGCGCCCAAGATACACAAATAACACCCGACCAAGTCTGCTCATCACTGGCTGGTATGTATGTAAGCTGCCAGAAACTATGAATGTATGACATTGTGAGCAGGTTGGCGAGATGCAGTGACGGACAGGAGGCAGAGCAAGAGTTAACAAATATGACAGTTTTATTTTAACTGGGGGTTAATTCCTCACGGGAATGTGCAGGGTTAAATGGAGAGAATAATAGTCCAATTAAAAGAATATGCAGAGTTAAGCAACACCGAATCAGATAACGGCAGTTCTTGTGTGAATGCTGTGGGGGAGTCAATAGCGCCAACAACGGCTGGTGCAGTGCTGGTACAAGAAGGTTCAGCTGGTAACAGTGGTCCGTCTTCTGGCGGCCGCGGTCGGTCTTCGGTACCTTCCGCTAAGCCCCTAGTCCATGAACATGGGACGCAGCCTCCGCAGTTCTGGACCCGATGTGGCACAGGTACCCGCAGTCCAGTCTTCCTCTTTACACCATGATCAGTTGAATGCCACTTTGTGGAACCCTTTATAGTTGCTTTACTTTTTTTTTTAACAACCCCCTAATTTTTGAAAGGCATTTTGATATTCAGATTGTTTGTGTAAGCAAACCGAAATATCATCAATTGGTGGCATTGTGGCCAACACTATGGTCAGCTTTATTAGTGTGACTGTTATTATTCTAATTATCCATCTATACATTAGCGTCAAAGCCCTTATCCTCTTAAGGATGCAGCCGATATTGTATTTTTGCAATTTTGTTGTTTCTACCCCTTTGCCACATTTTTATTTATCTGTTGACGTAGCTGTATGAGGGCTTGTAGTCTGCAGGAGGAGTGGAGTTTTGATTGAAACGATTCACTATGCTGTATACTGTAACTGCAGTGAATTGGTGATTGGTGACAATTCTGCCATGTTTATTTGGGTTTCATTTTTCTGGCATTCATTGTGCGCTAAAAATGAACTGGCAATACGATTCTCCAGGTCAGTATGATATTAAACCAAACGATAAAGTCAAAGCAATTTGGATGAAATAGAAGTATATAAATCTCACCTGATGTTGTGATGAGTGTCACAAATGCAGTCAAAAACCTGATGTTTTAAATCCAAACAGGAGGAGGTATGAGTAGATGATCGCCTATGGAAGTATAGCCCCAGCGAAAACCTCAAATATTGGGATATAGGGTGAATATAGAAATAAAAATCCTAAAGGAGCGCACTAAAGTCAGTTATGAAAAAAAATATCAGCGTTTGCAGATGCTGGTAACCAATTGGATGCCATGTTGCCTCCATCTTGGTACTGAGCATGGACAGCCCATGGGTATGATAGCACTTAAAGCATAACCATTGTTTTAACTTTTATCTCATAAATCAATAGTGTACATGAAAATAAGCAACTTTATAATATATCTTATCAGAGAAATCCACTTCTTTCTCTGGCAAAATTGATCAGTTATTATCAACATTCTCAGTTCTGAGGAAAAAATCTATTTAGTCAAGACAGACTTTCCCATTACTGAGCTAGGAGATGGCAGTTATAGATATATTACAAAGCTGCTTATTTTCACGTGTATTATTGATTTATGAAATAAAAATTAAAATGATGGTTACGCTTAAAATGCAGTTGTCAGCAGTCAGCATTTATGTGGTAAACCAGCAGCTGGCTAGAATTAGAGAAGATGCTGGCTGCATAAAATAGCAAGGACCTGCCTTGTATGGAGCAGGCTCAGTGAAGTGGCTAGAGGGACAGAATGACTGTTCAAAACAAGTACAGGCTTTCGGGGCCAATCATTTACATACACCTTCCCACCTGTTTGGTTTTCACATATCTCCACCCACCTTTGACTCTATGAATCCAGAACTGTCAAAGAAAGGTGAAGATTGAGGGAAAACAAGGTTACGTCATGTGCACACAACGTCTTTTAGATGTTGGCAAACCCACAGAGTTTTTGAAGAAGAATACACTTCAAGAAAACGCAAGCTGTGTTTTTCCTGAAGGGTTGTTTTTGGCTTCTCTTTGGATACTTTTGTGGCATCTATTCCATCAGTGTCTTTTTTTTGTGTGTATATATAAACTATTGAGCAGTTTCCAAACAGAATCTACAAAGAATGAGCAGGTCACTTCTTTTATCTGCTTCATGGCTTAGAGAACATGAATGTACTGAATATGTTTATTCTTTTTTATTCTTTTTAGCATTTTTCAGCGCATTTTTTGGCTGATTTTCTTGCAGAATCCAACTGAAAAAGAAGTTATGTACACATACCCTAAGAGCACCACCCTCCACTACAGTCACTGGTGAGTTGATGTGTGCATATCCAGTCACAATATACTTCTTACAGCTATGAATTAAAACCATGTTATAGTTTCCCAGAGCACATGGTATGCTTAGATGTCCACTCTCTAAATTGTTTTTAAAAACTTTTTGAACAAAAATGGAATGATTTTATTTTTACTTAGACGCTGAAAAAAATGGATGGCTATGTTTTGGATCAAGACATGTCACCTGTTACCAGGGCAATGTGCGCCTCCTTGCATTAAACCTCAAGATTATACCTGCCAGAATCAGAATTTGCCTTAGGCCTGTCCCACACGTCCAGATAATTCCGGTACCGGAAAAATCGGTACCGGAATTATCCGTGTCCGTGTGCTCATGTGGCACATCAGTGTGGCACATGTGCAGCATCCATCCGTGTGCCGCCTGAGGACCACACGGACTGTGCAGGAGAGACAGCGCTACACTAAGCGCTGTCCCTCCTGCGTGGTGCTGGATTCGGCATTCATCTCTTCTCCCCCGCAGGAGAGAAGAGATGAAAGATCAAGTTCTTGCTATTTTTTGTTAAAAATAAAGTTTGCTGGTGAGCTCCCGCCTCCCATCCCCCGTGCGCCGCCTGGCCCCTTGCATAGAAATACTCACCCAGCTCCCGCGATGTCTCCTCTCTCCTCTCAGCGCTAGTAGCTTCTCCTGTATGAGCGGTCAGGTGGTGCCGCTTATTACAGTGATGAATATGCGGCTCCACCCCTATGGGAGGTGGAGCCGCATATTCATCACCGTGATGTGCGGCACCACGTGACCGCTCATACAGAAAGAGCTGCGACGCTGAGAGGATGGAAGCGCCGAGGGAGCTGGGTAAGTATTTTAATGCCAGCGAGCGGGCGGGCGCACAGGGGGTGGGAGGGGGGAGATTACCGCAAACTTTATTTTAAAAACAAATTTTTTTTTTTTAAAAATGATTTTTCATTCCTTCTCTCCAGCGAACGCTGCTGGAGAGAAGAAATTAATGGGGCTTCAGCACCACAAGCTGGGGCGACAGCGCTTACAGTAGTGCTGTCTCCTGCACGGCACACAGACTGCACACGGACAGAATCCGTGTGCGGTACGTGTTTTACACGGACCCATTGACTTTAATGGGTCCGTGTGATCCCTGCGTTCCCACAAACACTGACATGTCTCCGTGTTTTCCAAACAGACACACGGTCCGTGAAAACACGCTGACATGTGCAGAGACACATTGATTTTAATGTGTCTACGTGAGTCAGTGTCTCCGGTACGTGAGGAAACTGTCACCTCACGTACCGGAGCCACTGACGTGCGAAACCGGCCTTAGGCCGGGGTCACACTCACGAGTTCAATGTGAGAATCTTGCACATCAAGTCCCGGCAGCACTCGGGAACGGAGTGTTCAGCTGCATAGAAATACATGGTCCAGAGTGCCAGTGGCAGTGCCAGGAGTTCATGCGATAGACTTGAGCGAGTTTCTCACATTGAACTCGCAAGTGTGACCCCAGCTTTAAGCTGACATTCCATACGGTATGTGTTCAATTTTTTTTGAGCCCTTAGATGTTTTGTATAGACATCCTCCATATGTGAGTTTTTTTGATCGAGTGCTATCTGTACTTTCCATGGATAGAACTTGTACCTATGATAGTGATAGGCTATGGGGTAGCTCACATGTCTGATTCATTTCCTTGCACTGAGTTTTCCACACACAAGGCACAGAGACTTGTCTGATTTTGATTCGAGTATCAGATCAAACCGGCCAAAGCAAGTCTATGGATCTGTGAAAACCTGGACCGCATTTGGATGCCATCTGTATGCAGTCTGTTTTTATCGACCATTTGATAGAAATCTTTGAAAAACGTCTATCAGATGTTTTTTTCATCCAAGAAGGAGTGATGAATCTCTGAGATTATATCTACAAGAACTACAAATGATTTACAAGATCTTTTTTTTTTTTTACTTCCACTAAGAACAATCAAACTCTGGTAAATCTCTGCTAATAAACACTAACATTGAGCAACCTCTGATGACATGAGAAAAATCGCTTATGCATGAAGTAGCCCCTAAGAGCGTTGTCAGATGACCGTATAAATTGGACAGAGATAGGAATGGAGTTCACGGATTGGCTGGTGGCTCTCCCGACCCGAGCATAACAGCTTCATGTATTTCTATTCAGCTGTCATGCTTGGGTAGGGAGAGCCGCCAGCCCGTGTACTGCTTTCTCATCTTGGTCAGGTTTATATGTCCGTCTGATTGAGCTCCAAGGCCGGCGTCACCCTAGCGAGTTTAACGGACGTATGAGAGGCGCAGAAAATATGCATTGCACACGGACCAATGATTTTCTATGGGGCAGCTCCTATCTGCCGGATTTTACGGATCCGTATTATACGGTATTGTACGGGCATAGAAAATTGCAGCATGCTGCGTTTGTCAGCATATTGCGCAAAAAATACGCCAATGAAAGTCAATGGGGGCAAGAAAAATACGGATTACACACGGACCAACAGTGTGACTTGCGTAAAATGCGTAAGAGTACAGCAGGTGACAGGAAATGTGCCAAGCCCTCAATTAGGAAGCACAGACATGCTAGTTAGCTGAAGACCGACATCCCGGAAGTTTGCCGCACGCCTCCATGGAGTCACAAGCAGCATGGCATCCATTAATGTGGATATGCTCCTCATCCTGGTCCAAGAAAGGCCTGAAATATGGGACCAGCGGGATCCTATTCCCAGATTTTGAACAACGCACACGTGCGGTGCATACACAACTTTGTAAGTACACTCATGTTTCAACATTAACCTTGAAAAATGCTTTACCTACATGATTTAATGCAGATTATTTTTGGCCTTAGTCTGTTATTTTTTGTTTTTACATTTTTTAGCAAAAAAAAAAAAGATGGTGGACATGAGAAAGGGTTATGTACAGAGATATAGATGTTGCGTAGGGTAATATCTTGTGGAACGCCAGACTGGTACAGAGGGGAGTGGACCCTGTCCTTCTGGGGTTTCATTTTATTGTGTATCCTTTTTTTTTTTTTTAAGCCATTTTTCATTTATGAACTTCATTTAAAAAGGCATTTTAGTATCCTCGTTAAAATATGATCAATCAATGACAACTGTTTTAAGCAATGTGCAGAATGACCTTATAGAATATTTGATTCTATGTCATTGTAGTGGAAGATGTTATGAGATGATGGCGCAGCATCAGGGACCACTATCGGAGGGAAAGACAGCAGCGGGCCAGGAGTGGGTCAGCAGCTCCTTCAAAAAAGAGAAAGTACATCTACTATGATCGTCTTTCCTTTTTGGATCCCAGTACGGATCTAAGACCGTAAGTAAAAACCTCACAACACAATACACATGTTAGCAATTGTCTAAACTCTTAATTAGGGGTATTAATTTTCAAAATTTCATAACAGAACACAGTCCAACCTCACTGAGAGGGAGACCGGGTCAGACTCGGAGATTGTCATTGATCCGGTTGGTGTAGAAGAAGAGGTGGCAGTCCCATCTTTGGCCTCTTCTAGCTCCATCCTTCCTGGACCATCTACTTCCGCATCCCAAGATTCAGCAACAAATGGCCAAGATTCAGCACCACCACCAACAGCAGCACCAGATCCTGTAAGCCAGGAAGATCATGGACACAGCAGCAGCCCTACTGTCCCACTGGTGTCCTCCCCACAGGCTGCTGGGCCTTTACGCAGAGGCCACAGAAGGAGAGAGCTGTAAGAGAGTAGGAGGAATGTGGACGTTGGGGTCCTTAATTATTTGGCCAGGGCAGCCCATGATGATGGTGAGGAGACCTTTGCTCGCAGCCTGGCCCGGTACTTCCGTCCCCTTCCCCGTGAGATAAGACTACGTGTGAGAGGGTGTATTCAAATCCTGATTGATTTATGCACCTTCCCAAATGACCCCTAGGAGGTATTAGATTATTGAGAGAAGGCAGCTGTCACCACATAACCTCATGCGCCTTCCACGAACTCAACAGGTGCATGGTCAATCAGGATTTGAAGCACCTCCTCCATGTGTGCCTACACCTCAACCCCTTCCCACCCAAAACCCACCAAGGCCAGCACCGTACCACATGTCAACCTACAACCAACCTTCACAATATGGCCACTTGTCCAGACCCAGTGCTGGAGGCTGGTCCCAACCTGGGTTTGGACGACATTGCCATATTGGGGGTGCCTATGAGTCAAGGCCATATATCCAGCAGCATGAGGGCCAAAGTCAATTCCCTTATGGGTAGGGTTGAGCGAAACGGATCAGAGAAATTCAAAAATCGCCGACTTTCGGCAAAGTCAGGTTTCATGAAACCCGACCCTAGTGTGGGATCAGCCATGAGGTCGGCGATCTGCGCGCAAAAGTCAAGTTTCATATGACGCTTTCAGCGCCATTTTTCAGCCAATGAAGGAGGAC
This sequence comes from Ranitomeya imitator, assembly GCF_032444005.1. Classification (NCBI taxonomy): domain Eukaryota; kingdom Metazoa; phylum Chordata; class Amphibia; order Anura; family Dendrobatidae; genus Ranitomeya; species Ranitomeya imitator. The sequence goes on along the minus strand of NC_091282.1, from coordinate 279,366,187 downwards.
GCAGAGAGTGGGCAGCGTGATGACATAGGTCTCGGTCCCCACCATCTTAGAGAAGGGCATGACAGTGATTGGCTTGCTTTCTGCGGCATCACAGGGGCTATAAAGGGGCGTGCACGCCGACCGCCATCTTACTTCTGCCGATCTTACCATAGGGAGAGGTTGCTGCAGCTTCATCAGAAGAAGGGATATAGTTAGGGAGGGAAGATTAACCCCCAAACTGCTTGTGCTGTAGCGATTTCCACTGTCCAACACCACCATTTTTTGCAGGGACAGTGGATGTTATATTTTGGTGCATCATCTCTGTAGCTTATTAGGCTGCCTTATAACGCTCCCTGATTTCTGCATTGCTGTTTGCACGCTGCTGTGCAAACCAACTGCTTTTTTTAAAGCAAAAATCCTGTTGCTCCTTTCTGCACAGTTATCTTGTTAATTTGTCCACACTTTTGTGTGCAGCAGTCATTTTTATTGCTGCCATACTTTTCCTGAGATCATTGTAGGGAGATTGAAATTGTACTACCGTCCTTGTATTTTTTTATATATCTTCCAGCCACTTTCTGCCACTTACATTGTGTTGTTTTATGCACAGGGCCTGAGTTTTGGTTCAGTCTCCCCCCCCCCAAAAGGGAGATTTAAATTCTCAACAAGTTTATATACACCTTCTACCTTGTTTTACTGTAGCCTATGCCTCTGCCTCTGTACAAATCCCTAGTTAGACCGCACATGGAGTATTGTGTCCAGTTTTGGGCACCGGTGCTCAGGAAGGATATAATGGAACTAGAGAGAGTACAAAGGAGGGCAACAAAATTAATAAAGGGGATGGGAGAACTACAATACCCAGATAGATTAGTGAAATTAGGATTATTTAGTCTAGAAAAAAGACGACTGAGGGGCGATCTAATAACCATGTATAAGTATATAGAAGGGGACAATACAATATCTCGCTGAGGATCTCTTTATACCAAGGAAGGTGACGGGCACAAGGGGGCATTCTTTGCGTCTGGAGGAAAAAAGGTTTTTCCACCAACATAGAAGAGGATTCTTTACTGTTAGGGCAGTGAGAATCTGGAATTGCTTGCCTGAGGAGGTGGTGATGGCGAACTCAGTCGAGGGGTTCAAGAGAGGCCTGGATGTCTTCCTGGAGCAGAACAATATTGTATCATACAATTATTAGGTTCTGTAGAAGGACATAGATCTGGGGATTTATTATGATGGAATATAGGCTGAACTGGATGGACAAATGTCTTTTTTCGGCCTTACTAACTATGTTACTATGTTACTATAACGGTTGTTATTTTGGTTAGATTTTCCAAAAAATGAGGAAGTCTGGTGGAAGAGCCCGTGGGCGGTGGTTGCCAGCTGGTACTGATGGTGGTGGTGGTGCATCTGGTGGTAGTGGCAAAAGCACAATAGCACCTAAGGCTGGAGGTGTTGATCCAGTGTCATCGTCTGGCTACACAAGGCCTCGAAGGCTCCCTTATCTGGGAGTAGGAAAACAGCTTTTAAAGCTAGAGCAGCAGGAAAAAGTTTTGGCTTTCCTTGCTGACTCAGCCTCTAGCTCTTTCGCCTCCTCTTCAGAAAGTTCCAAATATAAAAGCAGCGAGTTGTCAGTGGATGCTCCCGGTCAGGAACAAGACGTTTCCTTGTGTCCTTCACCCAAACCAATTCCTCCATTTGCAGCTGCTGAATGTCCACCATAGGCCATTTTTATACCTCCCTAAATGGGCTGACTCCCCCAACAGGGCCGTGGTCACCACCTGGCGCAAGCACCCGTGCGAGTGCCGTTTGCCTGGACAGGTGGATGCGCCCACTCTTGGGCGACGGCACTGGCACAGGGTCCCTCATAGTACAATGAAGTGTCTCTGACGTTGGTGGTGCACAACCAACGTCAGACACACCGTCGTAATATGAGGGGCCCTGTGCCAGTACCGCCGCCCACGAGAGAGTGTTCCCCCCAGCTCGAACAGTGCTCTAACACTTGCAATACTTACCTCTCCCTGCTCCACCACTGTGTAGTCTGTGCTGTTAAATTCTTCAATGGCACTGCCAATACAAATTTGTTGAAATGAGAGATGATAGTTAAAATATACAGGGGCCCTGGCCTCCATTTAGACCAGTTAATACTTTGCGCCTACTACCACTGTCTGCTACTCAGCAGAGGAGCCCATCCCTGTACCTAGCTATGCCACCTGTTTATTTGTGAACAATTTTTTGGCAGACATTTAGCCCACTTTATTATTTGGACCTACTAACTGTGTCTGCCACTCATTACAGTTTTCCTCCACTGAACAAAGCAATGCCGCCTGTTTAGTCCTGTTACCAATTTTGAACTGCATTTAGCCTACTTTATTATTTGGGCCTATATCTGTGTTTCCTCCTCATCCTGCCCATTGCCCAGCCACTGCTAGATGAGTCTGCTGGTACATTGACCCAGACCACTACATTCCCCTTTCACTCTACACAGCCAGAATCTGACCCTGCTGAAAGTCAGGTTCCCCTTCCCGCATACTATACCACCTTACACGGGTACAAAGAGGAAGGTGCAGATGAAATTGAAGGTTCCTTCATCAGGTGGGGGGGCATATTCGTTGGTGACGTCACTGGCACAGGGCCCCTCATATTATGCAAAAGTGTCTCTGTTAGTGGGAGGCGCCACCCGCTGTCAAACACACCGCCGTACTATGAGGGGCCCTGTGCCAGTGGCAATGAGTGGGTCCCCCTGCTTGCTCAGGATCACAGCACTTGCAAAGTTGAAATACTTACCTCTCCCTGCTCCACCGCCATCACGTATTCCATGTTTCCTGGGCCCACGAAAATCTTGAGCCAGCCCTACCCCCCAACACCTTTAGCTAAATGACCCCCAGTTTTCAAGGCCTAACTATTATTATAAAGTAAATTAAGATTGACAAGCTTAAGTAATAAGAATTGATGTTTTTGGTATTAAAATGGGCACTGAAGGTGTTTTCCTGTCCTCCACTCACTGCCGACTTTGATTCCCCATTGACTTGCATTGTGTTTCGTGTTTCAGTCGGCCCCCGGCTTTTCGCAATAATCGGCCGATTTCACCCGACTCGACTTTTGACAAAGTCGGGTTTCGATCCGAAAAAAGTAAAAGTCGCTCAACTCTACTTATGGGCAATACCCAACTGGCCAATATGATCAAGGCCTGTATTTTGATCCACCCCACACAGCATCCACACAGGGTGAAGGAAAATTGGTCCAACAAAGGCCACCTGAGCAGGACCCTGAGCTTCCGCCATCACCTCCACCAACGTACAGAAATTTGTAAAAACTATTTTCTTGTGTTTGGCTTTTTGCCGCATAACCATGTTTTTGTTTACTTTGTGCTGTAATAGCACTTTGTTATGTTGTTCATAAAAAAAAAAAAGGTATACAAAGCCATATGAAAAAAAATATGGTTTTACGTTAACAACAAAAGGCTTTTGCTAAAATTAAGATATATAGTCAAAAGCCAATTGACGTTTGTGGGACAATCATTCTTACCTCACACACATATGCTCTTTTCATAACCATCTGGTAATTAAGTAAATACAACACACAGAGTTAAGTATTTAAAGAAAAATGATATTTTTGGCAAATAAAATAGTTATAAAGTTAATAAATCACAACTGAAAAACAGCATAATCTTGCCAGGGAGTAGAACCCTGAGGAGAAACAAAATAATTTGGGAAAATCTCTCACTTTTAGTCCAGAAAGGGGATGGCGCGGAGGAGGGCCATGTGGTGTAAGCCTACTCACATTGGGCAACATTTCTTCACCAATAGCAGATGAGGAGCAATCATAAAGTCTAGTAAAATTGTGCAAAACAACACACGCTTTAATTACTTCATTAATATTAGCCTCACTCAGCTGAATGGCAGACTGGAGGACACGCCATTTGGCACACAGAATCCCAAAGGCACACTCCACCAGTCTACGCGCCCTGGAAAGCCTCAAATTAAATACACGCCGCTGGTGGTCCAGGTTGTGCCTGGGATTAGGCCTCATGACATGCCTTGTCAATTGGAAGGCCTCATCTACCACAAGAAGATATGGCACTGCTTCAGCATTGTAGCCTGGGAGTTGTTGTGGTGGTGGGAGGTCTAACTGGTTTTCACGTAGCCGCCGACCCATAATGGACGAATTGAACACCTTTGAGTCTCCTGTTCGCCCATAGGCCCCAATGTCTACAATTATAAACCTGTAGTTACTGTCAACTACAGCTAACAGAACTACAGAGAAAAACTGCTTATAATTGTAGAATTGTGAGCCAGAGTTCAGCGGCTTATGCACCCTGATATGTTTCCCATCCAGGGCTCCAATGCAGTGTGGGAAGTCACAAGTGTAATTGAATCCATGGGCTATTTTGAGCCAATCATCCAGTTTTGGCTCAGGCATGTAAAGTTCCTGTAGTTTAGCCCATATTTACCTACATGTTGAGCGCACAATGCCAGAAATCGTGGACCGCCCACTGAGAAACTCCAGGTGTAGTCCCGCATAAGACAATCCAGTTGACCGGAAGCTGAAAAGACAGAAAAATTAATATTAGGTAGGTAACAATAGTTTACACAAAACATGAAAAAGCACAAGTATGTTGTAGATTCAAAAACACAGGAATATCAATTAAATTAATATATATTTACCTAGGGTACATAAGTAGAACATTACAAATACATATTTTGAATGTGCTTTTGCCCTAATTTACACATACATTTAAAAATACCTGCTAGCAAACAACTAGTCCGGTTCACTATGTATTGATTTAGGCCTTCGCCGGATTTTTTTGGAGAGTCTGAAAACTATACATTTTTGGAAAGGTTATAGTATAAGCAATACGAAAAACAATGTTTCCATTTGCCCCGAGTCCCACGTGACCGCCATATTGGATTTGACAAAATGGCTGACGTAAAACCAATTTTCGTTAATATCTCAGCTTATAAATAACATAAAAATAAAATTTGACAGCTAAACATACATTTTAGGGCTAAGAAATGCAATATTACTAGTTGCAGATGTGTTTTAGATATTTACTACAGCAGTTTTTTATAATTAATTAGTATTGACATAATAATACATAATGACAGGAATCACATGTTTTTTTTTTTCTTTTATTACAGGAGTTGAACATGACAGACAAACCACAAGCTACTGAAGTCACTTGTGAAGGTGAGGCACCTATCAACTGGAAGCTATGTATGCTCTGTCAGTCTTCCAATGGCAATGAGAAGTTGGTGCAAAATCCTCGGATACAGTCTTACCAGCGCGTTTTGGACATAGTAGCAGAGAGGGCAAGTTTACAAGATGGCAACTATGTTGATATCCATCGACGGATTAGCAACAGGAAAGACACAATCGCTACACATCAGGCAGTCTACCATCGAAGTTGTTACACAAATGCAATTAACAACGACCAAATACAACGAGCCCGGGACCGTTATGCACATGCATTAGCTACTGGTAGCCACATTACCAAGAAACGAGGATTAAAAAGAGGACGTGCTGAAATGGACGAATCAGGTTCATTAACATCTGACTCTTCATCACCATTCACGAGGTCACATACATGGCCACTGGATAAGGAAAAATGTTTCTTTTGTCAGAACGATGAGAATGAGAAGCTTTATAATGTGAGGACAGTCAACGCAGGGAAATCGTTGAAACAAGCTATTGAAACATCAGATAATTTAACACTGAAAACAAGACTGAACACATGCATTGCACCAGGGGATGCACATTCTATTGACGTCCGGTACCACAAAAGCTGTTGGACAAAGCATGTTTTTCATGGACAACGAGAACGTAGTACCAACAGAACAGACCACAAAGAACCCTTATTACAACGTGCAAGTCTGCTAGAGTTGATAAACCTAGTGGATATTCAAACACAGAACCAATCATATCTATCTATACAAGATATCGAAACCACTTATTTGAATATGCTTGGTATAGAAGGCGTGGAAAATCACAAACCTACATTCACTAGAAAGTGGCTCAAAGAAATTATAATGAATGCCTTGCCACATCTGAAATCCTGTCTTTCAAAAAACAGAAGGGAATCAGCAGTTCTTTATTCACCAGAAGCCTGTGACGAAATCATGGTTAATTCTGCAATGGAATGTCGTAGTGATGATGCAGACAACATGCAGACAATCTACAAAGCAGCACAGTTAATTAGGAAAAGCATTGCTAATTTTACAACGGAAGTCAATGATAAAAACACCATAACGGTCACTAGTGACATAAACGACGTTCCAGCAGAATTATATTCCGCTATCCGTTGGATCATAACAGGGCCGATTGACAGCCTTGAAACTCAAAGAAGGACCAAAATTGTTGACCGAGCAGCACTCACTATGAGTCAGAACATCATGTATGAATTCAAATCAAAACGCCAGGTCAACTACAAGCCAAAAACCGAATCATCAGTATTCAGACAACCCAACGCACGAGAAAACCCACAGGTCCTGGGGCTAGCTCTGACTGTTCATGATGAACTACCTACAGTGAGTGGAAACAATCCTTTTATTTGTTGCTGCAACCAGGAATGCAGACCTTGAGCTTCATCTTCAAGCCGGAGAGCAGCTCAGCAAGCTCTTCTTTGCATTTGACCGGATGAAATACAAGCGATTGTGGCCAAGGTATATCACGGACATGCATGACCTTAAAATAAATCACCCTCAAACATGGGAAGAAATGAAAGCGGGTAACATTTCAGTCACGAAAAGTGCTATCCCATTTGTATCCATTGGGGCGGACCATGCATGCGAGCATCTGAACAAGCTGATGAAAATCCATGCTGGCATAGTCGGCATCTCGAACAATGCCAATGCTCGTCAGAGATTCTTCATGGCCACACCTGAACTCTCCCGAGTTGTCAAAGAATATACCAGACAGTTTGATTTAGAACGTGACAAAACCAGAGAGCATCACGATCTTGGGCCAAGTGCAGTCAAGAAGTGTCATCATGTTATTGACAAGATTAAGGAAGCAATTTTGAAACATGGCAACCCATTTGCTGTTGTAGGTGACAAGTTGCACAATGTAATCACCCATGCCTACATCCCTGATGAGTATGTAAAAATGATCCTGAATGCAGATGAGACAGGTCAAAAGCTGTATGAAGACTATGTGTTGGCGCGAATCAATGGGGATGTTAGCCTATGGGCACCAGTAAAGAAGGAGAACAACAGGATGTTCATGTCGGCAAACAAGAAAACCACAGTAAAACTCCGAGACAAGACTGTTGATCTTAAGGAGACCAAGGACTTGTATGGAAGAATGATGGTTTTGGCAAGGTCCAACAGAGACATAGACCAGAAAGTGGCCATTGGGAACTACGAATTCACTCTGACCCCAAGAGCCTTTTTTGCTCCAGATGGTACAATGTTACCATGCCATGACAAATCGAAACTGATCAGTCTCCTTAACAAGTTGGTTATAGTAGAAACTCCACAGAAAGATCTGCAGCCAGAAGATAGGATGGACACAAGATCAGATGATCCAAGTCGCAAGATAGCCCTGGTAGATGGAATGGTTCTTCTGCAAAAGATGGCCAAGAAACCGGCAACACTAGTGACAGTCAAAGATCTCAGTTACTGCTTCAATGACAGGCTTATGTCTCTCACAGAAAATTACGATGAAATAATCCTTGTGTTTGATACGTATAGGGAAAATTCTCTCAAGGATGCTACCAGGGATAAAAGAAGAAAAGGAAAGGCACCAATTCAGTACCAGGTCAGAGATGAAACAAACATTAATCATATTCCAATGAACAGGTTCCTTTCACATGACAAGACAAAGGCTGACCTGACCAACTATCTTGCTGCAAAGACTCTAGAGTTCAACAGTTCATCACAAAAACTGGTCATCACTTGTTCTTCAGGGTGTACCAGGAGCAACAAAAACTTAGTTTTCGACGACAACAATCACGAAGAAGCAGACACACTGTTGATCTACCAAGCTGTCTTGGCAACACAACGAAACCCACCGGATGCAAGGATGGTTTTCTTCTCCCCTGATACCGATGTACTGGTGTTGGTCATAGCTAACTATGACCTCATGCTGAAGAATACATCGATTTCAATGGTCTCTGGGATGATCGAGATAGAGCCAATAAGGAGAGTCATAGGGGCAGACAGAGCAAAGGCTTTGACAGCCTTCCATGCATTCACTGGTGCTGACACAACTGGAAGGTTCTCTCGAATTGGCAAAGCAATCTGGCTGCAAGCTTACATGAACGCAACACCAGATGTAATCAGTTCTCTGCAGATGCTTTCGACTGAAAAAGAAGTGAGCAAAACTATGTTGTCAACTCTTGCTACCTTCGTATGTTTTGCTTACTCTCCAAAAGGCATTTTTATTAAGAATATTCCCGAACTGCGATGGCATCTATTTTGCAAGCATATGGCAGAAAGTGACAGGTTACCTCCTACACTCGGAGCTCTAAAACAACATGTCCTCAGAGTCCATATCCAAGCCAGAGTGTGGGGACAAGCTAACATTGCTTTGCAGGATTCTCAGCTGGATCCCGAGAAGAATGGCTATCACAAAGGGTTGGATGGACAGTTGAAACCAACCATGACAGATGTTCTTCCAGCTCCAAAAGCAATAATCGAGATGATTAGTTGTCAATGCAAACATGACTGTTCTTCTTCAAGGTGTTCGTGCCGAAAAAATAACTTATCCTGTACCGATCTTTGTCAGTGTGACAGCGAGTGTATGAATGACGAGGACATTCAGACCAAATATGAAACTGATGATGACAGTGATGGTGGCGATATGTAAAGACACTCTGGTTGTTCAAAAGTTAAAAACATTAACTCTCTGCTTTTCGAGTTCGAAAATTTGTTCAAATATAAACCGATACAATTTGTAGTCGTATATAGAGTATTTATTTGGATACCACTGCATTTCTTAGTACTCAAAATGTATGTTTAGCTGTCAAAATTTAAGTTTTACGTTACTTACAAGCTGAGATATTAACAAAAATCGATGTAAATCAGCCATTTTGTAAAATCCAAGATGGCGGCCACTTAGGACTCGGGGCAAATGGAAACATTGTTTTTCTTATTGCTTATACCATAGCCTTTCCAAAAATGTACATATTTGAAACTCTCCAGAAAATTCCGGCGAAATTACATAGTGAACCGGGCTAAACCCTTAAAAAAAACATCATCAACATACAGTATGTGAGGATGTTGAATACATACCGTAAGGTAAGGAGAAGACGCTCCTCTGCGGATATGCTTTTTCTCATCCTGGTCTCTTGATACGTGAGTCCTGGACGTACTGTCTCCAACAAGATATCAAATGTTGGTATAGCCATTCGACAGTATAGGTAAAACTTATCAGAATGTGCATGCAGAGCTGTATAGAGCCTCTGAAAATGGCCTTTAGTGAGGCGTTGGGTCAAAAGAGGATGCACCCACAATCTTCTCCTCCTTCGCAGATCAACAATCACAGGGTATGGCTGCCCAAATCGACGCGACAAGACCCAGTTAAATAACACCCGCTGAGTTGGGGTGAAGTGCAGTAGGTCAGACATGGTGCAATCGTTACCACTAGTGTTGAGCAATACCTTCCGATATCGGAAAGTATCGGTATCGGATAGGATCGGCCGATATTCAAAAAATATCGGATATCGCCGATACCGATACCTGATCCCAATGCAAGTCAATGGGACCAAAATATCGGAATTAAAATAAACCCTTTCTTTCCTTGTAGGTTCATTCTACATGAAGGAAAACAACTAAGAATAATGCAGGATGTATTTGGGGAGGTGGCGGAGACATTAAAGTCATAGAGGTTTATCCCAATCAAATAGAATAGCATGTTTTTTTTTTTTTTAAAGACGTTCGGAGTGACAAAGATATTGACTATGTAAATTTTTTTTTTTTTGTCAGATATTGATGTTTCACTATTCCACGCCCTTCCCCTTCTTTTTTTTTTACTTTTCCCACACTTTCATCTTCATCATCATCAGCATCTTTGACATCAACTTCTTCTTCACCTTATTCATCTTCTTCATCCTTTACCTTTTTTTTTTATTACATTCTTCATATTCATTTTATTCAACTGTTATTATTCTTCCTATTCTACTTCTTCATCATATTCTCATTTGTGACAGGCATTCCCGTAGTTGTTATCTATAAAAGTTGGAAGATTACACCTTCCGTTCTGCCAGTCACAAAAGTTACATTTGTCCGCGTTCAGTTTGGCCTGCAGCATCAGGCTTTATCCAGGGGCACCACGAGGAGGAACGGACTCACCCCCATACACTGCTTAGTCTTCTTCTGCATATAATTTAGATAATATCTTTTGCTCTGATATTAAGTGTTATGCTTAATGTTCTTCTGCTCTTTGTTCTGCAGCCTCTTGTTCTTCTGCTTCTCGGTCTTCCATGTCGTCGTCTCCAGGGTCGTCGTCTTCAGTGTCGTCGTCTCCGCCGTCGTCGTCTCCACGGTCGTCGTCTCCGCCGTCGTCGTCGTCGTCATCGGGGTGGTCTTCCGGGTCGTCGACGTTAGGGTCTTCAACTTGGAAATGTAGCAGAAGGTACAAGAAGGCTGAGAAAATGCCAAGAACCAGCTGATGGAACTGGAACTCGGATGGCTACCCGAAGGTTCAAGAGCCTATGGAACTACCGAGGACCAGCTGACGTTACTGGAACCCGGTTACTAAGCAGGAGGTACCCGTGCTAAAAAGCACTACCAAGGACCGCCTGACGTTGGCGGAACTCGGATACCCAGAAGGAGGCACCTAAGCCAAAGGCTCTGCCCGGAACCAGCTGACGGTACTGGAACCAGGATGGGGAGCAGAAGGTACAAGAGCAAAAGACACTGCCGAGAACCAGCTGACGGTACTGGAACCCGGATGGGTAGCCGAAGGTCCAAGAGCCAATGGAACTACCGAGGACCAGCTGACGTTACTGGAACCCGGTTACTAAGCAGGAGGTACCCGTGCCTGAAAGCACTACCAAGGACCACTTGACGTTGGTGGAACTTGGATACCCAGAAGGAGGCACCATAGCCAAAGGCTCTGCCCGGAACCAGCTGATGGTACTGGAACCAGGATGGGGAGCAGAAGGTACAAGAGCAAAAGACACTGCCGAGAACCAGCTGACGGTGCTGGAACCAGGTGGTGGACCCGAAGGCCCACAGGAGAGGAGAGAACAGCTAGGCCGTGAGGCAGCCGCAGTTACCGAACCCCAACAGTCCTACAGGGGGAGCTGGGCCTACTGGCACTACAGAACCAGCCTTGACTACCAATTCATGCAGCCCACATAGGAAGCTCCTAAACTGGAGGCACCCTGGAGTTGGCTAACCCGACCGCAACACGACGGGGCAAGCATAGGCGTCTCAGCGAGCTTGACACAACCCGGAAACAGCTGACGGTGCTGAAACCAGGTTTGGCACGAGGGAGTACCTGTGACAAAAACACTGCCGAGAACCAGCTGGCGGTGCTGGAACCCGGATGCGTTGCCCCAGTGTGCAAGAGCCAATGGCACGACCGAGGACCAGCTGACGGTGCTGGAACCCGGTTACTAAGCTGTAGGTGCCCGCGCTTAAAAGCACTACCAAGGACCGCCTGGCGTTGGCGGAACTCGGATACCCAGGAGGAGGCACCTAAGCCAAAGGCTCGGCCCGGAACCAGCTGATGGTGCTGGAATCAGGTGGTGGACCCGAAGGCCCACAGGAGAGGAGAGAACAGCTAGGCCGCGAGGCAGCCGCAGTTACCGAACCCCAACAGTCCTACAGGGGGAGCTGGGCCTACTGGCAATACAGAACCAGCCTTGCCTACCAATTCATGCAGCCCACATAGGAAGCTCCTAAACTGGAGGCACCCTGGAGTTGGCTAACCCGACCGCAACACGACGGGGCAAGCATAGGTGTCTCAGTGAGTTTGACAGTACCTGGAAACAGCTGACGGTGCTGGAACAAGGCTGGGCACGAGGGAGTACCCGTGACAAAAACACTGCCGAGAACCAGCTGGCGGTGCTGGAACCCAGATGCGTTGCCCCAGTGTGCAAGAGCCAATGGCACGACCGAGGACCAGCTGACGGTGCTGGAACCCGGTTACTAAGCTGTAGGTGCCCGCGCTTAAAAGCACTACCAAGGACCGCCTGGCGTTGGCGGAACTCGGATACCCAGGAGGAGGCACCTAAGCCAAAGGCTCGGCCCGGAACCAGCCGACGGTGCTGGAACCAGGTGGTGGACCCGAAGGCCCACAGGAGAGGAGAGAACAGCTAGGCCGCGAGGCAGCCGCAGTTACCGAACCCCAACAGTCCTACAGGGGGAGCTGGGCCTACTGGCACTACAGAACCAGCCTTGACTACCAATTCATGCAGCCCACATAGGAAGCTCCTAAACTGGAGGCACCCTGGAGTTGGCTAACCCGACCGCAACACGACGGGGCAAGCTTAGGCATCTCAGCGAGCTTGACACAACCCGGAAACAGCTGACGGTGCTGAAACCAGGTTTGGCACGAGGGAGTACCTGTGACAAAAACACTGCCGAGAACCAGCTGGCGGTGCTGGAACCCGGATGCGTTGCCCCAGTGTGCAAGAGCCAACGGCACGACCGAGGACCAGCTGACGGTGCTGGAACCCGGTTACTAAGCTGTAGGTGCCCGCGCTTTAAAGCACTACCAAGGACCGCCTGGCGTTGGCGGAACTCGGATACCCAGGAGGAGGCACCTAAGCCAAAGGCTCGGCCCGGAACCAGCTGATGGTGCTGGAACCAGGTGGCGGACCCGAAGGCCCACAGGAGAGGAGAGAACAGCTAGGCCGCGAGGCAGCCGCAGTTACCGAACCCCAACAGTCCTACAGGGGGAGCTGGGCCTACTGGCACTACAGAACCAGCCTTGACTACCAATTCATGCAGCCCACATAGGAAGCTCCTAAACTGGAGGCACCCTGGAGTTGGCTAACCCGACCGCAACACGACGGGGCAAGCATAGGCGTCTCAGCGAGCTTGACACAACCCGGAAACAGCTGACGGTGCTGAAACCAGGTTTGGCACGAGGAAGTACCTGTGACAAAAACACTGCCGAGAACCAGCTGGCGGTGCTGGAACCCGGATGCGTTGCCCCTTATCCGGCTGAATAGGTACAATTGTAACTATTCCGTTTTAAAATTGCAATAACTTTTTTTTGAAAAGACGTAGAGGGCTGAAATTTCGTGACATCTCTACATTTTTGGTCCAGAATATATTGGCCAAATTTCAATAAAATATCTCCACCCGCTTCCGAGATAAGGGGTCGAGATCTTTTTGCATCCATAACAAGCTGCATAGGTACAAATGTACCTCATATATTTTGAATGAAGATAATGCAAGGGAAAAAGCATAAATTTTTTTTTAATGATAATGCTATTTAACTATTATAAACAAGTAAAAAACTGTTCATTTACATTATAAAAGAAAATGTAAGAAACTTTTTTTTATTGATTTTCTTTGCAAGTAATGCATGTTGGCTTTGCTACAGAGTGTTCATCGCAAATGGGTTTCACACAAACCACACAAGACTTTCTAGTCTTGCGTTGTTTTCGCCTCAGGTCTCTGCAGACATAGCAACTACCAACAACAGGGGAGGGTCCACGACTACCATGAGGTATTTTGGGGCCAGCTGCTGGCTGCGATGCTACCACAATGCATCGTCCAAGCACCATTTCTACTGCACCTCGAAGAAAATGGTTTCTCATTATCATTTTGTTTGTACTACGATCTTCAATTGCAATCATACACAGCTGATTTGCGAGATCTTTCAGGAACTTTCTTCGTTGATCCTTTGCCCTGAAGCTTGGATTGTGTTCTCTGTAGATGATGTAGGATGCTAACCCACTGACATCAATCATATTGTAGAAAAATGCCAAAGTCCAACGTGATGTTCGTCGTTTCACAGTGTACTCTCCCAACATTTTATCCATAACATCAACGCCACCTTTTGTTATGTTGTAGTATTTTATTATCTCTGGCTTGGCTGCTAGTGTCTCTTCAACTTCTCCCGTCATGTGCATAGATGATAGAAGCACGACTGATTTGTTCTTCTTTGGTACATATGAACAGACTGTTGCATCATGATTGTAGGCAAAATTTGTCGAGTATACAGGCCTTTCTTTGGCAGGCTGCATGTTGTTAGGTAGGAACCTTTTGTTTTTTCTCACTGTACCAACTAGTGTCATGTTCCAGGAGTTCAATACCTTAGCTAGTTCCATGGTTGTAAAGAAGTTATCGGTGGTGACATTTCTTCCAGAGCCTTTATACGAGCTCACTAGGTCCAATACTGTTCGTTCTCCAATGTTTACTTGTCGAGGACCATCAGTTGGTTTCCCAGTGTAGAGCTGACCTTGTAAAGGGTAGGCATTTGATGAGTCACAAGCCCAGAAAATCTTTATGCCATATTTAGCTGGTTTTGAAGGTATATACTGAGTAAATTTAGTATGACCTCTAAATGGAAATAATTGCTCGTCGACGGTGATACAATGATATGGCTTGTAGGCTCTCTCCAGATTACTGTTCAGCATTGTCCAGATGTCCCGTATTGGTGCAGCTTTATCTGTTTGCACACGTTCTGCACGTGTATTTTCGTTGTCAAACCTGATAAATCTGAGTATCATCTTGAAGCGGTCACGAGACATGGCTGCACGTATAAGAGGCAGAGCAGCAACATTCCACATTTCCTCCAGATTCTCTTTGTTGGCTCTGTGCACACCAGCAGCAATCAGTATGCCCAAAAATGCATGAAGTTCAGTTTCAGTAAATTGCTTGAATGTTTTTTGTGGTGGCCGTTTGGAAGAATCAGGAAAACGTTGTACCAGTTCGTTGTTGTAAGCATCACAAACTCTCTTGGCCTTTCGATTCGTTTCCCGTAATATGATGTCACACATCTCGGGAGTCATGATGGACTTGAATAGCTCTTTTGCTGTATATAGGTTGCTGATTGCTGCAGGGCCACCTCTTTGTCGTAGGACATTACGAGATTTTGTTTGTGCATTTGGCAGTGGATTACTGCACCATTGAGTTTCATCCTTAGCAGTCCAAATGTCGCCTGCACTTTGAGGCACAGAATCATCCTTAACACTTTCGTCTGATTCGTATTCATTTTCATGCTCTATGACCATTTCTTGTTCAATGTCTGAATCTTCTTCGGTAACATCCACTTGTGGTACATAGTTTTCATCATCAGATGGAACATATGGTTCATCCTCATGCTCAGAATCAGATTCTTCTAGCATTCGCATTATTTCGTCAGACGTAAATCTGTAAATATGAAAAAATGTAAAATAAATAATTTTCCGAAATACTACATTATTGGCTTTTCACAAAATTATACTAACCTGCAAACACGTTTTCTTGGATTATGGCGGAAACTAGATCCAGCATTACTATCACTCATGATGACTTGCTAGATGAATTTTGGCTTCGTATTTTGTGCTGAATATAAATAAAACATCGTAAAACAATATGTAGATACTAATTATTATCCATTTTTCGTATAAAAATTATACCTATAGTGATAAGTTTCATACAAAATATATGTAAGCCAAGTCCAGGCTGAAAGACAATTTGACTGTTCTGTCCCCACATAATGAGAATAAAGGTATAACTGGATGTTAGATGCTGTGAGACTTTCCTACCTTCGTTTCCAAGAAATTGAAGACTTCACAAGCCTAGAAATGTGTGCTCACAGCAATGAGATGAACAGCAAAATGGCTAATGAGAGGAGGGAGGCAGGAAGACAAGTAGAAGCCACTCCCAGTTTGAATTAACTTAATTGACAGCAACATAAGTGACCAGTAACAACACTGAACAATAGATATCAGCATAACATTTGTAGCTGAATGAACTTTAGTTTCTGAAACCAAGTAAAGTCTTCCCACAGTGGAGGTATATGTGAAGGTACAATTGTACCTATGCAGCCTGTTAAGGTTGTAAAATTATGCAGCCTGACAAGGGTTAAAGATTGTCTTCCTAGAGCCCCAACTAGCGGTGTTGGAGCAAAGGGTAAGCAGGGGGAGCACAGTGTAGGCCGAAGCCTGCACTGGAGGCAGCTTTGTGTCTGCGTTGCGTTTGCAGGACACTATGCCGGCTACACAGTGGGGGAACAGCTGGCGTTGCTGAACCCCACTAACACAATGGCGGGTGTTTTTCTCTGTGCAGCTAGCACTTGCGGGCAAAAACTAGCGATGATAGAGCCCGTGGTGAAGCAGGAGGAGGAGGAGAGGAGCAGAGTGTAGGCCGAAGCCTAGTTGAACCAATTTCAAAGGAAACCTTTAACCCCCCCTCAGGTGTTACAAAGTACAAGAGACACACCTTGTGCAGTATTAATGCTGCACAAGTGAAAGGTTGCTCTATTAATTTGTCAACTTGCACACGCTGAATGAAAGACGTACACAATTTAGCCCATTCTACAGTCAAACTGTAGTGGATGCGTGACTTGGCTTTTTAAGGAGACGCAGCACAGGTGTCCCAAATAACGCCTTGGTGCTTGGCGCAGCTTCCTGAGCGTTGTTATTTGCTGTACAGGAGTCTGCGCTCTTGTGTTATCCCTTGGCAATACCCTGTTAGTGCAGGCCGTCTTATGACCTCATTTCATGTTGGCCGGTGCGGTTAACGATGGCCATAAATCCCAGACCCACAGTGCCTTTTCATAAAGTCACACTGCGGTGCTGGGATTCGTGGCCTTGAGCAGTAAATATTTTCGCCGCTCACACACGTCCTTACACCTGCTTCAGACTGGGCGGCCTCTGCTGATCCCTTCTCGCATGCCGCGGCCATGAGGCTGCACAGTCTGAAGAAGGCGGAAGGAGATGAGTGACGACAGGCGAACATATGCACTGCTCGTGCCCATAAACCACACCCTCGCTGACAAAATAAATAAGAAACCGAGGGGCGTTGTTTGGAGCAGGGCGGACGCACAGGCGCAGCCAGCTAACCAATGATGTCAAAAGACGGGAAGCGCTACCAAGGCTGGTGCTGCGTATCATTAGAAAGGAAAGTCACACCTCAGGGACAGTGGAATGGTCTCAATGAGACACATTTTGTACGTGTTGAGTTCCACATGGGCAAGTAGAAAAAGTCAGCCACCTTGTACAAATGCAGCAGTACTGCTATACAAGGTGGCTGTTATACATAGAAACACCTGGGGCTGGGGGGCAGGCTTCCTTCAATTTCAGTTCACGTGCCTGCATGGCGTTTGCAGGTCATGTTGCCGGCTACACAGCAGGGGAACAGCTGGCGTTGCTGAACCCCACTAACACATTGGCTGGTGTTGTTCTCTGTGCAGCTAGCACTTCCGGGCAAAAACTAGCGGTGTTTGAGCCCAGGGGCAGCAGGAGGAGGAGAGGAGCAGAGTGTAGGCCGAGGCCTGCACTGGTGGCAGCTTTTGGTCTGTTGTGCCAGCGTGGCTTGTGCTGGACACGATGCCGGCTACACAGCAGGGGAACAGCTGGCGTTGCTGAACCCCACTAACACATTGGCTGGTGTTGTTCTCTGTGCAGCTAGCACTTCCGGGCAAAAACTAGCGGTGTTTGAGCCCAGGGGCAGCAGGAGGAGGAGAGGAGCAGAGTGTAGGCCGAAGCCTAGTTGAACCAATTTCAAAAGTTACCTTTAAACCCCCCTCAGGTGTTGCAAGGTACAAGAGCCACACCTTGTGCAGCATTAATGCTGCACAAGTAAAAGGTTGCTCTATTAATTTTGCTCCTTGCACACGCTGAATAAAATACGTACACTATTTAGCCCATTATACTGTCAAACAGTAGTGGAGGCGTGACTTGTCTTTTTAAGGAGACGCAGCACAGGTGTCCAAAATAACACCTTGGTGCATGGGCGCAGCTTCCTGAGCGTTGTTATTTGCTGTACAGGAGACTGCGCTATTGTTATCCCTTGGCCATGCGCTGTGAGCGCTTCCTGTCTTCTGACCTCATTTCATGTCGGCCGTTGCGGTTAGCGATGGACATGAATCCCAGACCCACAGTGTGTTTTCAAAAAAATCAAACTGCGTGGCTGGGATTCGTGGCCTTGTGCAGTAAATATGTTTGCCGCTCACACATGTCCTTACACCTGCTTCAGACTGGGCGGCCTCATCTGATCCCTTATTGCATGCCGCGGCCATGAGGCCACCCAGTCTGAAGAAGGCGGAAGGAGATGAGTGAACACAGGCAAACATATGCACTGCACATGCCCATCAATCACACCCTCGCCGCCAAAATCTATGAGACAACGAGGGGGGTTGTGTCGGGCATGGCGGATGCACAGGCACAGGCAGCCAACCAATGATGTCAGAAGACGGGCAGCGCAACCAAGGGGGGTGGTGAGTGTCATTAAAAAGGAAAGTCACACCTCAGGGACATTGTAATGGTCTGTAATGAGACACATATTTTACGTGTTTAATTCAACGTGGGCAATGAGAAAAAATCAGCCACCTTGTACAAATGCAGCAGTACTGCTGTACTAGGTGGCTGTTATACATAGAAAGACCTGGGGGGGTGGGGCCAGGTTCCCTTTAATTTCAGTTCAGGTGCCTGCATGGTGTTTGCAGGACACGTTGCTGGCTACACAGCAGGGGAACAGCTGGCGTTGCTGAACCCCACTAACACATTGGCGGGTGGTTTTCTCTGTGCAGCTAGCACTTCCAGGCTACAACTGGCGATGTTATAGCCCAGGGTCAGCAGGAGGAGGAGAGGAGCAGAGTGTAGGCCGAAGCCTGCACTGGTGGCAGCTTTTGGTCTGTAGTGCCAGCGTGGCTTGTGCTGGACACGATGCACCTACACAGCAGGGGAACAGCTGGCGCTGCTGAACCCAACTAACACATTGGCGGGTGTTTTTCTCTGTGCAGCTAGCACTTCCAGGCTACAACTGGCGGTGTTATAGCCCAGGGTCAGCAGGAGGAGGAGAGGAGCAGAGTGTAGGCCGAAGCCTGCACTGGTGGCAGCTTTTGGTCTGTAGTGCCAGCGTGGCTTGTGCTGGACACGATGCCGGCTACACAGCAGGGGAACAGCTGGTGGTGCTGAACCCCACTGACACAATGGTGGGTGTTTTTCTCTGTGCAGCCAGCACTTCCGGGCCCCAACTGGCGTAGTTAGAGCCCAGGGTCTGCAGGAGTAGCAGAGTGTAGGCGGAAGCCTACTTGAACCAATTTTAAAGGTAACCTTTAACCCACCCTCAGGTGTTACAATGTTGAAGAGCCACACCTTGTGCAGCAGTAAAGCTCCACAAGTTAAAGGTTGCTCTTTAAGTTTTGCTCATTGCACACGCAGAATGAAAGACGTACACAATTTAGCCCATTGAACAGTAGTTCAGTTCTGTATTGGAGGCGTGACTTGTCTTTTTAAGGAGACGCAGCACAGGTGCACATAAATAACGCCTTGGTGCTGGGCGCAGCCTCCTGAGCGTTGTTATTTGCTGTACAGGAGTCTGCGCTATTGTGATCCCTTGGCCATGCGCTGTGAGCGCTGCCTGTCTTCTCACCTCATTTCATGTTGGCCGGTGCGGTTAGCAATGGCCATGAATCCCAGACCCGCAGTGTGTTTTCAACTAATCACACTGCGTGGCTGGGATTCGTGGCCTTGTGCAGTAAATATGTTTGCCGCTCACACATGGCCTTACACCTGCTTCAGACTGGGCGGCCTCAGCTGATCCCTTATCGCCTACCACGGCCATGAGGCCGCACAGTCTGAAGAAGGCGGAAGGAGATGAGTTAAGACAGGCGAACATATGCACTGCACATGCCCATCAATCACACCCTCGCAGCCAAAATATATGAGACGAGGGGGGTTGTGTCGGGCAGGGCGGACGCCCAGGCACAGGCAGCCAACCAATGAGGTCAGAAGACGGGCAGCGCTACCAAGGGGGGTGGTGCGTGTCATTAGAAAGGAAAGTCACACCTCAGGGACAGTGGAATGGTCTCAATGAGACACATTTTGTACGTGTTGAGTTCCACGTTGGCAAGGATAAAAAGTCAGCCACCTTGTACAAATGCAGCAGTACTGCTGTACTAGGTGGCTGTTATACATAGAAACACCTGGGGGGGTGGGGCCAGGTTCCCTTTAATTTCAGTTCATGTGCCTGCGTGGCGTTTGCAGGTCACGTTGCCGGCTACACAGCAGGGGAACAGCTGGCGGTGCTGAACCCCACTAACACATTGGCTGGTGTTTTTCTCTGTGCAGCTAGCACTTCCGGGCCAAAACTAGCGGTGTTTGAGCCCAGGGGCAGCAGCAGGAGGAGAGGAGCAGAGTGTAGGCCGAAGCCTGCACTGGTGGCAGCTTTTGTTCTGTTGTGCCAGCGTGGCTTGTGCTGGACACGTTGCCGACTACACAGCAGGGGAACAGCTGGCGGTGCTGAACCCCACTGACACATCAGCTAGTGTTTTTTCTGTGTAGACAACACTTCCAGGTGGCAACTGACAGTGTTGAAACCCAGGGAATCAAAGAGGAGCAGAGTGTAGGCCGAAGCCTGCAGTTGAGCAAGTTGAAAGGGAACCTTTAACCCCCCCCCCCCCAGGCATTTGTTGCTGAAAGAGCCATCTTGTACAGCAGTAATACTGCACATGGAAAATGGTGGCTCCGAAAATTATGCTCCTTGCAAACGCTGAAATACACACTCATATAATGTGTCCCCTCACACCGTCAAACCGTCCCGGAAGTGGGACTTTCCTTTGTAATGTGACACAGCACAGCCGTCATTCCAACCCCCTTGGTGCCGTGCGCCACCTCCTCAACGTTGTTTGGTTCTGTCACGGAGCCAGCGCTGTAATGTTATCCCTTGGCCATGCACAGTTAGCGGTGCCCGTCTTCTGACATCATTTAGGTGTCAGGCTGGCAGTGCCTGTGCGTCCAAGCTGCCCGAGATCCAACCTCGCAGTGTCATCTAATGTAATCCCACTGCGGGCCAGGGATCCATGGGCATGCGCAGTGCATATCATCGCCTCTCACTCACCTCCTTCCTGCTTCTTCAGACTGTGCGGCGTCACGGCCGTGGCATGCTATTAGGGATCAGCTGACGCCGCCTAGTCTGAAGAAGCGTGAAGAAGGGGAGTGAGAGGCTAGTATATGCAATGCGCATGGCCATGGATACCAGGCCCACTGTGGGATCACATTAGACGACACTGCGAGGTGGGATTTCGGGCAGCGTGGACGCACAGGTGCAGCCAGGACGACAACAAATGATGTCAGAGGACGGGCAGCGCAAACTGTGCATGGCCAAGGGATAACAAAACAGCGCAGGGTCCATGACGGAATCAAACAACGCTAAGGAGGCAGCGCACGGTGCCAAGGGGGTAGCAATGACGTCTGTGCTGCGTCACATTACAAAGTAAAGTCCCACCTCCGGGACGGTTGGACGGTGTGAGGGGACACATTACATGAGTGTGTAGTTCAGCGTTTGCAAGGAGCATAATTTCAAGAGCGACCTTTTCCTTGTGCAGTATTAGTGCTGCACAAGGTGGCTCTTTCAGTAACAAACGCCTAGGGGTGGGGGGGGACAGGTCCCCTTACATTTTAGTTGTGCCAGCGTGGCGGTCGCATGACACGTTGCCGGATACACAGCTGGGGATCAGCTGACGTTACTGAACCCCAATAACAGAGGAGCGACTGTTGACTGTGCAGACAGCACTTCCAGGCACCAACTGGCGGTGTTAGAGCCCAGGGACAGCAGGAGGAGCAGAGGAACAGAGTGTAGGCCGAAGCCTGATTGAAGCAAGTTGAAAGGGAACCTTTAACCCCCTCCCCCCAAGACGTTTGTAGCTGAAAGAGCCATCTTGTGCAGCACTAAGGATGCAAAAGGAAAAGGTTGCCCTTTTAATTATGCTCCTTGCAAACACAGAAGTAAACACTAAAAATGTGTCCCCTTATACCGTAAAACCGTCCCGGAGGTGCGAATTTCCTTCGTAATGGGACACAGCACAGCTGTCATTCCTATTCCCTTGGTGCCGTGCGCTGCCTCCTCAGCGTTGTTTTAAGCTGTCACGGAGCCTGCGCTGTTCTGTTATCCCTTGGCCATGCCCAATTAGCGCTGCCTGTCTTCTGACATAATTTGGTGTCAGGCTGTCAGTGCCTGTGCGTCCACGCTGCTCCAGATCCTCGCAGTGTCGTCTAACGTAATCCCACTGCGGGCCTTGGATCTATGGGCATGCACAGTGCATATCCTCGACTCACTCCCCTCCTTCCCTCTTCTTCAGACTGTGCTGAGTCACGGCCGTGGCATGCTATTAGGGATCAGCTGACGGCGCACAGTCTAAAGAAGGCGGAGGGAGATAAGCGAGAGCCCGAGGGGAAGATATGCACTGCCCTTAATCTGGTAGACTGGGACAATATCCTCAGAAATGAGAATACAGATAATAAATGTGAAATGTTTAAGAACATCCTAAATAGGCAGTGTAAGCGGTTTATACCTTGTGGGAATAAAAGGACTAGAAATAGGAAAAACCCAATGTGGCTAAACAAAGAAGTAAGACAGGCAATTAACAGTAAAAAGAAAGCATTTGCACTACTAAAGCAGGATGGCACCATTGAAGCTCTAAAAAACTATAGGGAGAAAAATACTTTATCTAAAAAACTAATTAAAGCTGCCAAAAAGGAAACAGAGAAGCACATTGCTAAGGAGAGTAAAACTAATCCCAAACTGTTCTTCAACTATATCAATAGTAAAAGAATAAAAACTGAAAATGTAGGCCCCTTAAAAAATAGTGAGGAAAGAATGGTTGTAGATGACGAGGAAAAAGCTAACATATTAAACACCTTCTTCTCCACGGTATTCACGGTGGAAAATGAAATGCTAGGTGAAATCCCAAGAAACAATGAAAACCCTATATTAAGGGTCACCAATCTAACCCAAGAAGAGGTGCGAAACCGGCTAAATAAGATTAAAATAGATAAATCTCCGGGTCCGGATGGCATACACCCACGAGTACTAAGAGAACTAAGTAATGTAATAGATAAACCATTATTTCTTATTTTTAGGGACTCTATAGAGACAGGGTCTGTTCCGCAGGATTGGCGCATAGCAAATGTGGTGCCAATATTCAAAAAGGGCTCTAAAAGTGAACCTGGAAATTATAGGCCAGTAAGTCTAACCTCTATTGTTGGTAAAATATTTGAAGGGTTTCTGAGGGATGTTATTCTGGATTATCTCAATGAGAATAACTGTTTAACTCCATATCAGCATGGGTTTATGAGAAATCGCTCCTGTCAAACCAATCTAATCAGTTTTTATGAAGAGGTAAGCTATAGACTGGACCACGGTGAGTCATTGGACGTGGTATATCTCGATTTTTCCAAAGCGTTTGATACCGTGCCGCACAAGAGGTTGGTACACAAAATGAGAATGCTTGGTCTGGGGGAAAATGTGTGTAAATGGGTTAGTAACTGGCTTAGTGATAGAAAGCAGAGGGTGGTTATAAATGGTATAGTCTCTAACTGGGTCGCTGTGACCAGTGGGGTACCGCAGGGGTCAGTATTGGGACCTGTTCTCTTCAACATATTCATTAATGATCTGGTAGAAGGTTTACACAGTAAAATATCGATATTTGCAGATGATACAAAACTATGTAAAGCAGTTAATACAAGAGAAGATAGTATTCTGCTACAGATGGATCTGGATAAGTTGGAAACTTGGGCTGAAAGGTGGCAGATGAGGTTTAACAATGATAAATGTAAGGTTATACACATGGGAAGAGGGAATCAATATCACCATTACACACTGAAAGGGAAACCACTGGGTAAATCTGACAGGGAGAAGGACTTGGGGATCCTAGTTAATGATAAACTTACCTGGAGCAGCCAGTGCCAGGCAGCAGCTGCCAAGGCAAACAGGATCATGGGGTGCATTAAAAGAGGTCTGGATACACATGATGAGAGCATTATACTGCCTCTGTACAAATCCCTAGTTAGACCGCACATGGAGTACTGTGTCCAGTTTTGGGCACCGGTGCTCAGGAAGGATATAATGGAACTAGAGAGAGTACAAAGGAGGGCAACAAAATTAATAAAGGGGATGGGAGAACTACAATACCCAGATAGATTAGCGAAATTAGGATTATTTAGTCTAGAAAAAAGACGACTGAGGGGCGATCTAATAACCATGTATAAGTATATAAGGGGACAATACAAATATCTCGCTGAGGATCTGTTTATACCAAGGAAGGTGACGGGCACAAGGGGGCATTCTTTGCGTCTGGAGGAGAGAAGGTTTTTCCACCAACATAGAAGAGGATTCTTTACTGTTAGGGCAGTGAGAATCTGGAATTGCTTGCCTGAGGAGGTGGTGATGGCGAACTCAGTCGAGGGGTTCAAGAGAGGCCTGGATGTCTTCCTGGAGCAGAACAATATTGTATCATACAATTATTAGGTTCTGTAGAAGGACGTAGATCTGGGGATTTATTATGATGGAATATAGGCTGAACTGGATGGACAAATGTCTTTTTTCGGCCTTACTAACTATGTTACTATGTTACTATGTTACTGCGCATGCCCATGGATCCCAGGCCCGCAGTGTGATTCAATCAGAAGACACTGCGAGGCGGGATCTCAGGCAGCGCGGCCGCACAGGCGCAGCCAGCCTGACACCAAATTATGTCAGAAGACAGGCAGCGCAAATAGGGCATGGCCAAGGGATAACAGAACAGTGCAGGCTCCGTGACAGCTTAAAACAACGCTGAGGAGGCAGCGCATGGCACCAAGGGGGTAGGAATGACGGCTGTGCTGCGTCACATTACGAAGGAAAGTCCCAGCTCTGGGACGGTATAACGGTATCAGTGAACACATTTTATAAGTGTTAAGTTCTGCGTGTGCAAGGAGCTAAACTAAAAGAGCTACCTTTTCCTTGTGCAGCATTACTGCTGCACAAGATGGCTCTTTCAGTAACAAACGACGGGGGGGAGGGGGGGGAAAGGTTCCCTTACATTTAGGTGTTGGAGCCCAGGAATAGCAGTTCAGGTGGTAGAAAGATGAACACAGCAGGAGACCTGGATGACACCCAATTACTTAATCAGGCAGAGGAGTGGCAAATTCCTGCGAGATCCAGGCCTGGTTCATTTTCAGGAAAGTAAGCCGGTCAACGTTATCGGAGGATAGTCGCATGCGACGGTCTGTTAGTACACCACCTGCGGCACTAAAGACACGTTCCGATAAGACACTAGCCGCAGGGCAAGCCAGCACCTCCAATGCATACTGGCTTAGCTCTGGCCATGTATCCAGCTTAGAGACCCAAAACTTGAACGGGGAAGAGCCGTCTGGGAGTACAGTAAGAGGGCAAGCCATGTAGTCTGTCACCATCTGACGGAACCGTTGCCTCCTGCTGACTGGAGCCGCCGGTGATGGTGTAGACATTTGGGGCGGGCACACAAAAGTGTGCCAGAGTTGTGCCATACTGGGCTTGCCTTGGGCAGAGGCACTGCTTCTGCTCCCTCTTTGGGCAGAGCCTCCCCCACTGCCTCGACGCACTGAGCTGCTTTGTAAAGCACTAGCAGCACTCCTCTCAGTTGGACTGGAGAAGATGATGGAATTCACCAGTGTGTCGTGGTACTCCCGCAATTTACGCTCCCGGGTCAACGCTGGGATGAGGTTTTGGACGTTGTCCCGGTAGCGAGGATCGAGGAGGGTGAACACCAATAATCAGGCATGTTGAAAATGTGGTCGATGCGGCGGTCGTTTCTCAGGCACTGCAGCATGAAATCCACCATGTGCTGCAGACTGCCAACTGGCCCAGAAACGCTGTCCCCTGCTTGAGACATGATCTCTGCCCGCTCGTCATCACCCCACCCTCGCTGTACACACTGACCACTGGACAATTGTGTCGCTCCCTCCTCTGGACCGAGCTCTTCCTCCTCCATTGACTCCTCCTCATCCTCCTCACAAAGTGGCCCCTGCGTACCCCTTTGTGAGGAACCACGTGGCGCTGACTCTCCAGAAGCTAATGGAAAAGGTGACTCCTCATCCTCCACCTCTTCCACAACATCATCCCTTAACCCTTGCAAAGTTTGCTGAAGCAGGCAGATAAGGGGGACAGTCATGCTGACTAGTGCATCATCTGCACTTGCCATCCGCGTGGAATAATCAAAAGGACGCAAAACCTGGCAGACGTCCTTCATAGTGGCCCACTCTGTGGTTGTGAAGTCTGATCGGCGCTGACTGCGACTTCTTTGCGCCTGATGCAGCTGGTACTCCATAACTGCTTGCTGCTGCTCACACAACCGCTCCAACATATGTAATGTGGAATTCCACCGGGTAGGTAGGTCACATATGATGCGGTGTTCCGAAAGGCGGAATCGGCGCTGCAGAGCAGCAATGCGGGATCTTGCCAAGCTGGAACGCCGCAAGTGAGCACACTCTAGGCGGACCTTGTGCAGCAGGGCATCAAGATCCGGATAGTCCCTCAAACTCTGCACAACCAAATTGAGCACATGTGCCAGACATGGGATGTGAGTGAGGTTGCCAAGGGCCAAAGCTGCCACCAGATTTCGGCCATTGTCACACACTACCATGCCTGGCTGGAGATTCGCTGGCAGTAACCACACATCGCTCTCCTGCTTGATGGCATTCCAGAGCTCCTGCGCTGTGTGGCTTCGATTCCCCAATGAAACTAGTTTCAAGACGGCCTGCTGACGTTTGGCCACGGCTGTGCTCATGTCGGTCATAGGTAAACGTTCACGGGTCCATGTGGAGGTGGACTGTGACGGCTCCTGCAGAGATGATTCTGAGGAACTTGTGTAAGAGGAGGAGTCAATGCGTACAGACTGGATTCCTGCAATCCTTGGAGTGGGCAGGACACGTCCTGCGCCACTCGCACGATCTGTACCTGGCTCAACAACATTAACCCAATGGGCAGTGAGGGAAACGTATCGCCCCTGTCCATGCTGACTGGTCCACGCATCGGTGGTGAGGTGGACCTTGCTACTGACGGCGTTCAGTAGCGCATGTTTTATGTTTCCCTCAACATGCCTGTGCAGGGCAGGGACAGCTTGCCTGCTGAAGTAAAAGCGGCTGGGCACCTTGTACTGTGGGACTGCCAATGCCATCAAGTCACGGAAGCTGTCAGTCTCCACCAGCCTGAATGAGAGCATTTCCAGGGACAGAAGTTTGGCAATGCCTGCATTCAGAGCCTGTGCTCGGGGGTGGTTGGCCGAGAATGCCCGCCTTTTTTCCCATGCCTGTACTACCGATGGCTGTAGAGTAGACTGGGAGTGTGAGGATGACTGGGAAGGTGGTGCTGTGGGTGGAATTACACAAGGTCTCTGGACAACAGTGCCAGAGGTTCTTCCATGGCGATCCTGGGAGGAAGCCAAACCAGCTGTGCATGAGCTGGAGGAAGAGGCAACACGAGCTGAAGAGGTGGTAGCTGCCGCTGTTGGTTGGCCTACATCTTCAGTGTGTTTCTGTAACTCCACCGCGTACCTGGTCTGCACATGTTTCCACATATTTGTGGTATTGAGGTTGCTGACATTTTTCCCTCTTTTTACTTTCTGATGACACAGCTTGCATTTGACAAAACAAATGTCATCTGCAACTGTGTCAAAAAAGGACCAGGCACTGCAAGTCTTGGGAGCGCCCTTTTTGGCTTTGGAAAGAGACAGGCTCCTAACGGGTGCCAAAGTGGAGGCTACAGGCTCCGCAGTCTTCCCCCTCCCTCTCCCTCTTTGGCCCGTAAGGGGAAACTCTTCCTCAGAGCTGCTCCCACCACCTTCCTGTAACTCACGCCACGATGGGTCAACGACCTCATCATCTCCACTACCCTCTGCCACCAACTGTTCCTCCTGGGTAGTCTCGGCAGCACAGTACGCACCAGAAAGCGGCACCTGAGTTTCATCATCAGATGCGTACTGCGCTGTGGTCACCGGAGGCACTGGCCCACCTGCCTCTTCAGAGTCAGAGAGAAAAAGGTGTTGGGCATCACTGCACACTGCCTCTTCTTCCATTTCTCCAATGCTGCTTGGCTGGCCCCCTGTTTCCAAGCCAAGAGATTCAGAGAACAGAAGTAGAGACGGCTCCTGTCCTGGGCTCTCTGACTGCCTGGCCAATTTGGCAGGTGGTGAAGAGACAGATGGCTGCTCTCCAGTGCTCTGTGCCTGAGAGGATGTGGCACTAACTGAAGTCGATGCCGAGGCGTTAGCTGCCATCCACCCGACAACGGCTTCAATTTGGTCTTCACGCAGCAGCGGTGCACGGCGCTCTCCGACAAAGCTGCGCATGAAGGACTGTTCCCTGCTGAAACTGAGTGACGACGAGTCACTGGTGCCCGCAGCAGGCACAGAATCACCACGTCCTCTCCCTGCTCCTCTCCCTGCTCCGCGCCCACGCCCACGTGCCTTACTCCCTGCCCTCTTCATCTTGCTTGACAGATAAAGATAAGCAGAAAAGTACTAAGGCCTTAGTGTGCTTATTCCTGAAATGCTCCTCCTAACAGGTGTAAGAAACACTAATGTTGTAAAGTGTGGACTAAACTTTATTATTTTTCAAATGTGGCCTACACAAGTGTTAAGTTGTGTTTGGTGAACTTTCCTTTTTTTTTTTCTGCAGATCGGACTACAGAGCAAGTTTAACTCACACGGAGACCTGTAGAAGCGCTTGGATCAGCGCGAAACAGCTGTCGTCGTTCACCTGCTCACCTCCCGTCCACCTGCACTCCCTCGGATCGCAAGGCTATACTCTTTCATGTTTTGAATAAAGAATTGGACCACAGATGGGTGAGTGCTGCCGCATTTTCTGTTCTGATCTACATGTTTGCATCTATCTTCCATGCGAGCACCCCCTATACTGAAGTCAGTCCGTCACCACTCACTGCTGCTGATCTGCCGGAAGAAGGAAGGCTGTGCAGCTCACTTTTTCTTTTGTTTTTTAACTCACACGGGGACCGTGCAGACAGCCGTAAACGGCGCTGCAAGGCCCAAAAACCCTCCTCTAGGTTATCCTATGCAGTGTTTTTCCACTATTTAGCTGGAGACGGGTGGAAAAACACTAATAGGAAATTTGAGAAAAAATGTGCAGCAGGCTGCACTATGAGCAAAAAAGGACAACTGTGTGAGGCAGTGTGAACCCCCCCTGAGCTGAATACAACCGGGTATATGGCTGCACACAGACTACAGAGTGAGCTGCACACACACACACACACACACAGAGACCTTGCAGAACGCTGTTAAAACAGCGCTGCAAGGCAAGAGCAAGGTGATCAGTGAAGAACACACAGCGTTTTGCTAAATTAGCCTTGGGAAAGGAAAATAAAGCAATTAGCTATCTCAACTGGCCCTCAGTTAGAACACAGCGTCCTGTCCCTAACTGAAATCACAGCAGAGTGAGCGCAAAATGGCGGCAGCGTTTTTTATAGTGCAGAGTG
Organism: Ranitomeya imitator; assembly: GCF_032444005.1. NCBI lineage: Eukaryota > Metazoa > Chordata > Amphibia > Anura > Dendrobatidae > Ranitomeya > Ranitomeya imitator. Next base: position 279,336,872 of record NC_091282.1, on the reverse strand, counting down.
ACATCATTTCAGCAGCCAATCACAGCCTTGCCAGTGCTTACATGCCCACCATGCTAAACAGGATGTGCCCACACTTCCAATCATTCCTCATTGGCTGCTGCGTTCAGTTTGAATTCTGGGAACTTCCGATTCCGGTATCCGATACGCGGGAAGTATCGGAATTCGGTATCGGAATTCCGATACCGCAAATATCGGCCGATACCCGATACTTGCGGTATCGGAATGCTCAACACTAGTTACCACAACACACCAACAGATGCACAACCACAAAATGGCCATATGGGAGGGTGCCACCTGTTGTAGAGGCCTTAAATAGGGTTGCTGATGCTGATTTAAATTAATTTCAGGCTACAAAACCATTAAATGTCCATTTTGTCAGGTTGCGTGGAAAAAACGCAGTACGGATGTTATACGGATTACATATGCAACATTACATGCGCAAAATACGCGGCCACACCTTGCCAACGGATTACATACAGAACACTATTTCTGGATTATTTCTGCGTATTACGGCTGTAAAAAACGGACCGTATTTTCATACGCCTAGTGTGACGCCGGCCTAACTCATAGCTGTGAGCTGTTCCATCTTTAATTGCAGAAAATTGATAGATTTCAGATTTGCATAAAGTATTAAAGGGACTCTGTCACCTGAATTTGGAGGGAACAATCTTCAGCCATAGGGGCGGGGTTACATAGTTACATAGTTATTAAGGTTGAAGGAAGACTATAAGTCCATCTAGTTCAACCCATAGCCTAACCTAACATGCCCTAACATGTTGATCCAGAGGAAGGCAAAAAAAACCCATGTGGCAAGAGTAAGCTCCACATTGGGGAAAAAAATTCCTTCCCGACTCCACATACGGCAATCAGACTAGTTCCCTGGATCAACGCCCTATCAAGGAATCTAGTGTATATACCCTGTAACATTATACTTTTCCAGAAAGGTATCCAGTCCCCTCTTAAATTTAAGTAATGAATCACTCATTACAACATCAAACGGCAGAGAGTTCCATAGTCTCACTGCTCTTACAGTAAAGAATCCACGTCTGTTATTATGCTTAAACCATTTTTCCTCCAAACGCAGAGGATGTCCCCTTGTCCCGGTTTCAGGTCTATGATTAAAAAGATCATCAGAAAGGTCTTTGTACTGTCCCCTCATATATTTATACATTAACATAAGATCACCCCTTAGTCTTCATTTTTCCAAACTAAATAGCCCCAAGTGTAATAACCTATCTTGGTATTGCAGACCCCCCAGTCCTCTAATAACCTTGGTCGCTCTTCTCTGCACCCGCTCTAGTTCAGCTATGTCTTTCTTATACACCGGAGACCAGAACTGTGCACAGTATTCTAAGTGTGGTCGAACTAGTGACTTGTATAGAGGTAAAATTATGTTCTTCTCATGAGCATCTATGCCTCTTTTAATGCATCCCATTATTTTATTTGCCTTTGTAGCAGCTGCCTGACACTGGCCACTGAATATGAGTTTGTCATCCACCCAGGTCTTTTTCATTGACGGTTTTGCCCAGAGTTTTAGAATTAAGCACATAGTTATACATCTTATTACTTCTACCCAATTGCATGACCTTACATTTATCCCCATTAAAGCTCATTTGCCATTTATCAGCCCAAGCTTCTAGTTTACATAAATCATCCTGTAATATAAAATTGTCCTCCTCTGTATTGATTACCCTGCAGAGTTTAGTGTCATCTGCGAATATTGAAATTCTACTCTGAATGCCCCCTACAAGGTCATTAATAAATATGTTAAAAAGAAGAGGGCCCAATACTGACCCCTGTGGTACCCCACTGCTAACCGCTACCCAGTCTGAGTGTGCTCCATTAATAACCACCCTTTGTTTCCTATCCCTGAGCCAGCTCTCAACCCACTTGCACATATTTTCCCCTATACCCATTATTCTCATTTTATGTATCAACCTTTTGTGTGGCACCGTATCAAAAGCTTTTGAAAAGTCCATATACACTACATCCACTGGGTTCCCTTGGTCCAATCCGGAACCTACCTCTTCATAGAAACTGATCAGATTAGTCTGACATGAACGGTCCCTAGTAAACCCATGCTGATACTGGGTCATGAGGTTATTCCTCTTCAGATACTCCAGTATAGCATCCCTTAGAATGCCCTCCAGGATTTTACCCACAGTAGAGGTTAAGCTTACTGGCCTATAATTTCCGAGTTAGTTTTTGTCCCCTTTTTGAATATTGGCACCACATTTGCTATATGCCAGTCCTGTGGTACAGACCCTGTTATTATGGAGTCTTTAAAGATTAAAAATAATGGTCTATCAATGACTGCACTTAATTCCTGCAGTACTCGAGGGTGTATTCTATCCGGGCCCGGAGATTTGTCAATTTTAGTGATTTTTAGCCGCCGCCGCACTTCCTGCTGGGTTAAGCAGGTGACATTTAATGTCCTCCATAGTACACGCCTGCGCAAGGTAAAATTGCCTTGTGCAGGCATGTACTACGGAGGACAGAGAATGAACTTCAATCCAATATTGCAGCCAGCATGCAGCCGGCGGGTAAGGAAAGGGTGAATCAAACACCCGAAAACCCCGCCTCTATGGCTGAAAATTGTTCCCTCCAAATTCAGGTGACAGAGTCCCTTTAAGCATTTTCATCAGAACCTCAGGCAGTTTTACTGGCATGAACACAAACTGGACTATGGGAATCATAAATCTTTGATTATGGGCACAAATAGGTATGGGCACATACATATAGTAGTATCTACAGGGAATTGTTGATCTGTGTCCTACAGTGAAATAGGCTTAAGTAAATGTAAAACCTAAGCATGTCTCAGTCCCTGTGATATCCGATCGCTTTCTCTGTTTGTGGTAAGGATTATCTGGATTGCTAAGGGAGATCAGCTTTGTAGAAAGGTTCGTAGCTGCTGTTTTATCCCCCAAATCTGAAGCTGCAGATTAGTCTATTCAGCACATAGAGTTCTGATTAATTCCTGGATTTACATTGCAAGCTATTCAAAAACTGTATTTGCTCTACATTTTTACTAACCTGTTAATTGGGCAGAGAAAAGAAGGAGACAGTAATGAAGTCAAGATACTATTTATATATCTTCTCAGTAGGAGAAGTGATATGAAATTACAAGTCTGCGGAAACTTCTTAAGCGTGTTATTGCTAAATTGAACCGTATATACTATTTCTGTTCGTGTTACGGAATTAACAGGACGCTAGACTCATTAAGCAGTGGAAATGAATGGGATGTTGGTAAAATGGCATTGTATAGTAAAGGGTCACAATTGCAGCAGTAACAGTTTGTGGAAGAGAATCAGTTGCTGAATACAGGATGATAATTTAAATCCAAGAATTGTTTTATTTTACCCTTATACAATGTAAAATTTAAGAGGTGAAAAATTACTGTGTCAGATTAAACAAAAGTTTTGGTGCCACCTTCTGTTTGGATCACCCCTTGCCAGTTACGGACTGGGACTGAAATTCAGCCCTGGCATGTGAACTCACACAGGCCCATGCTGTCCCCATCTCCAAGCACAAAATAGGGATGTATTACTAATATTACCGTGCATGGAGGAAAGCAAGATTTACTACAAGACCGATATTTCTAAAGATACCCCCGTCACAACTCTTAACAGAGAACACCGATTCTGTTAATAACGTAGCAGACAAAGAGGCCCACAACCAGACAGGCCCTTCTGGCAATTCCCAGAATTGCCAGATGGCAAGTCCGGCCCTGCCCCTTGCTGACAAAAACTCCTATATTTCTAAAGAGCTTTAACCCCCTGCCTTTCCAGGCACATGACAGCTGACCTATACAGCTGACATTTGCCCACAACAGCAGTGGATGGTCAATTTCTTACAGCAGCATTTACTTGCGCTTACTGAAAGTGCGTCACTAATCCTGCCATCAGTGACCCAGTCACATGATCGCTGGTCACCGATGTGTCAGCATGACAACCAAAGGTCTCCAGCAGACCTCTATGGTTGTCATAGACAAAAACACCTAAACAGCAGTGCCCTCTCGGCCAACAGGGGGCATACCTCTAAGCCAAACCAAATAAGCCTAGAAAAATCGCACCAGACACTCAAATAATCCTTAGATCCAACAAGGATCGTATAGGTAGAGGTATGGTTGTCATAGTCAGATTGCTATGAGCTCCGCCCAATGATTGGCGCTCATAGCAAGTGAGCATTTCTGGTACACACAGGTGATCTGATCAACGCCTGTGTGTAGCAGTGGCGATCGAAGTAGTGCAGCTTCTAGTCTCCCATGGAGAAAATTGAAGCATGCAAAAAAAGTAAAAAAATGTTTTTAAAAATATTTAAAAAATAAAAAAATTCAAATAAAACAAACCAAAAAAAATCACATATACACATTTTATTTGGTATCACCGCATTCAGAATTGTCCCATCTAATTCAAAATGTCAGAATTACGGTTTTTGGATCCGCTACATTGCAATAAAATATAGTAACAGGCGATCAAAAAATCGTATCTGCACCAAAATGATATCAGTAAAAACGTGAGCATGGGCACACCAAAAATAAGCCCTCACCCAACCTGAGATCACGAAAAATGGAGATGCTACAGATGCTACAGGAAAATGGCACTATTTTTTTAAACCACTTAAAAAGAACCTAGTCATGTTAGGTGTCTATGAACTCGGAATGACCTGGACAATCATAAAGGCAGGTCAGTTTTAGCATTTAGTGAACATAGTTTAAAAAAAAAAAAAAAAAAAAGAAACAACTGTGGAATTGCACCTTTTTTTGCAATTTCACCGCACTTGGAATTTTTTTCCTGTTTTCCAGTACATGGTTAAAACCAATGGAATGTCCGGCAATAAAACCAACCCTCACCTGGCTATTTTGACGGAAAAATAAAAAGTTATGGCTCTGGGTAGGAGGGGAGCAAAAAACGAAAAAGCAAAAAAGAAAATACCTCTGTTCGCTAAGAGGTTAAAGTCCACACCTTATTGCAGGATAAACATGAAATTATAATCAGCACGCCAGTAGTGTAGCTACTTGGGGGCAGAGGGTGCGGGCGCCCCGGTGCTCAGAGGGGGCCCACGCCGATACAGTTACCTTCTGCGGCAGAGCAGGGAGAATCGATCTCCCTGCTCTAACGCCGGCCGTTATGGGGCCCCTGAGCAGGTGGGGGGTCCGGTGCCAGCAGTGGGCCCCCCGTCTGTCATCGCAGGGTCAGCTGTACCGGCATTTAGCTGCTCTCCTTCCCCCATCATTCCCCTGTCAGCGTCTGATGTCGGCGATGCTGACAGCGGGCGCGATGAGTCACTGCCCGGCGCCCGCTGTCAGGAGACAAGCAGGATCTCAGAACAGCGCAGGAACCAGGAAGAAGAGAGGTGAGTATTTATTTATTTTTTTAAGGGGTGCTGCCTTATAATACAGGGTCTGCCTATGGGGGGTCTGCCTAATACTACAGGGTCTGTCTATGGGGGGTCTGCCTAATGCTACAGGGTCTGCCTATAGGGGGTCTGCCTAATACTACAGGGTCTGCCTAATATTACAGGGTCTGCCTGTGGGGGGTCTGCCTTATACTACAGGGTCTGCCTATGGGGGGTCTGCCTAATACTACAGGGTCTGCCTAGAGGGGGTCTGCCTTATACTACAGGGTCTGTCTATGGGGGGCTGCCTAATGCGACAGGGTCTGCCTATGGTGGGTCTGCCTAATACTATAGGGTCTGCCTATGGGTGGTCTGCCTAATACTATAGGGTCTGCCTATGGGTGGTCTGCCTAATACTACAGGGTCTGCCTTATCCTACAGGGTCTGCCTAATACTACAGGGTCTGCCTATGGGGGTCTGCCTTATAATACAGGGTCTGCCTAGAGGGGGTCTGCCTAATACTACAGGGTCTGTCTATGGGGGGCTGCCTAATGCGACAGGGTCTGCCTATGGGTGGTCTGCCTAATACTATAGGGTCTGCCTATGGGTGGTCTGCCTAATACTACAGGGTCTGCCTTATCCTACAGGGTCTGCCTAATACTACAGGGTCTGCCTATGGGGGTCTGCCTTATACTACAGGGTCTGCCTAGAGGGGTCTACCTAATACTACAGGGTCTGCCTGTGTGGGGTCTGCCTAATACTACAGGGTCTGTCTAATACTACAGGGTCTGCCTATGGGGGGTCTGCCTTTTATACTACAGGGTCTGCCTATGAGGGGTCTGCCTATTACTACAAGATCTGCATATGGGGGTCTGCCTAATGCTACAAGGTCTGCCTATGGGGGGTCTGCCTAATAATACAGGGTCTGCCTATGGTGGGTCTGCCTAATACTATAGGGTCTGCCTATGGGTGGTCTGCCTAATACTATAGGGTCTGCCTATGGGTGGTCTGCCTAATACTACAGGGTCTGCCTTATCCTACAGGGTCTGCCTAATACTACAGGGTCTGCCTATGGGGGTCTGCCTTATACTACAGGGTCTGCCTAGAGGGGTCTACCTAATACTACAGGGTCTGCCTGTGTGGGGTCTGCCTAATACTACAGGGTCTGTCTAATACTACAGGGTCTGCCTATGGGGGGTCTGCCTTTTATACTACAGGGTCTGCCTATGAGGGGTCTGCCTATTACTACAAGATCTGCATATGGGGGTCTGCCTAATGCTACAAGGTCTGCCTATGGGGGGTCTGCCTAATAATACAGGGTCTGCCTATGGTGGGTCTGCCTAATACTATAGGGTCTGCCTATGGGTGGTCTGCCTAATACTATAGGGTCTGCCTATGGGTGGTCTGCCTAATACTACAGGGTCTGCCTTATCCTACAGGGTCTGCCTAATACTACAGGGTCTGCCTATGGGGGTCTGCCTTATACTACAGGGTCTGCCTAGAGGGGTCTACCTAATACTACAGGGTCTGCCTGTGTGAGGTCTGCCTAATACTACAGGGTCTGTCTAATACTACAGGGTCTGCCTATGGGGGGTCTGCCTTTTATACTACAGGGTCTGCCTATGAGGGGTCTGCCTAATACTACAAGATCTGCATATGGGGGGTCTGCCTAATGCTACAAGGTCTGCCTATGGGGGGTCTGCCTAATAATACAGGGTCTGCCTATGGGGGTCTGCCTTATACTACAGGGTCTGCCTAATACTTCATGGTCTGCCTATAGGGTGTCTGCCTAACTCTACTGGGTCTGCCTATGGGGGATCTGCCTTATACTACAGGGTCTGCCTATAGGGTTGCTGTCTTATACTACAGAGTCTGCCTATAGGGGTGCTGTCTTATACTACAGGGTCTGCCTATAGGGGTGCTGTCTTATACTACAGGGTCTGCCTATAAGGGTGCTGTCTTATACTACAGGGTCTGCCTATAGGGGTGCTGCTTTACACTACAGGGTCTGCCTGCAGGGTGCTACCTTATACTTAAGGGTCTGCCTATGGGGTGCTGCCTTATACTACAGAGTCTGCCCATGGGGAGTGCATTATACAATATAGAGTAGGCCTATGGGGAGTGCATTATACTATATTGAGGACTATCTGGTACATTATACTATATTGAGGACTATCTGGTGCATTATACTATACTAGATTGTGGCCCGATTCTAACACATCGGGTATTCTAGAATATGCATGTCCCCGTAGTATATGGACAATGATGATTCCAGAATTCGCGGCAGACTGTGCACGTCGCTGATTGGTGGAGGCAACCTTTAGGACATCATCGTCGCCATGGCAACCATTATGACATCTACGTCGATACTGTGCCCGTTGCTGATTGGTCGAGGCCTGGCGGCCTCGACCAATCAGAGAGGCGGGATTTCCAGGACAGACAGACAGACGGAAAAACCCTTAGGCAATTATATATATAGATGGAGGCTATCTAGAGGGGCATCATACAGTGTGGGGATAACAGTGTTGGAGCCATCAAACAGTTTGGAGGCTACTAAGGGGTCAGTATACTGTGTATAAGAGAGCATCATACTGTGCATAGGGGAGTTGTACAGGGGGCAAACTCTGGACATTATTAAATGTAAAGTGGGCACTTATTGTTATAGGGGAACTCATGTTACTGTGACTATCAAGGGAGCACATATGGCAATATTACTTTCTAGGGGGCAAAATATGGGCACTGTTTTCTAGGGCACTTGCACCCGGCATTGCTATATTATAGAGGGGTGCTTTAGAATTTAGAGGGCACACAGCACCACACAGCAGGGGCAGTAATAGGGTCACATACGGCAGCAGTGGCTCAGTATTGAGGTATCAGGTGTAGGACACATATGGCAGCAGAGGCTCAGTATTGGGGTGTCAGGTGAAGTAATAGGGTCACATATGGCAGCAGCGGCTCAGTAAGGGGGTATCAGGTGCAGTAACAGGGTCACATACGGCAGCAGCGGCTCAGTATTGGGGTATCAGGTGCAGTAATAGGGTCACAAGGCAGCAGTGGATCAGCATTGGGGTATCAGTGGCCGTAATAGGGACACATACGGCAGCAGCGGCTCAGTATTGGAGTATCAGGTGCAGTTATAGGGTCACATATGGCAGCAGCAGCTCAGTATTGGGGTATCAGGTGCAGTAATAGGGTCGCATACGGCAGCAGCGGCTCAGTATTGGGGTATCCGGGGCAGTAATAGGGACACATACCCCAATACTGAGCCGCTGCTGCCGTATCAGGTGCAGTAATAGGGTCACAAGGCAGCAGTGGATCAGCATTGGGGTATCAGGGGCCGTAATAGGGACACATACGGCAGCAGCGGCTCAGTATTGGGTTAACAGGTGGAGTAATAGGGTCACATACGGCAGCAGCGGCTCAGTATTGGGGTATCAGGTGCAGTAATAGGGACACATATGGCAGCAGTGGCTCAGTATTGGGGTATCAGGTGCAGTAATAGGGACACATATGGCAGCAGTGGCTCAGTATTGGGGTATCAGGTAAAGTAATAGGGACACATGGCAGCAGCGGCTCAGTATTGGAGTATCAGGTGCAGTAATAGGGTCACATACGGCAGCAGCGGCTCAGTATTGGGGTATCAGGTGCAGTAATAGGGTCACACGACCGCAGCGGATCAGTATTGGGGTATCACGTGCAGTAATAAGGTCATATATGGCAGCAGTGGCTCAGTATTGAGGTATCAGGTGTAGGACACATACGGCAGCAGAGGCTCAGTATTGGGGTATCAGGGGCAGTAATAGGGACACATACGGCAGCAGAGGCTCAGTATTGAGGTGTCAGGTGAAGTAATAGGGTCACATACGGCAGCAGTGGCTCAGTAAGGGGGTATCAAGTGCAGTAATAGGGTCACATATGGCAGCAGCGGCTCAGTATTGGGGTATTAGGGGCAGTAATAGGGACACATACGGCAGCAGCGGCTCAGTATTGGGGTATCAGGTGCAGTAATAGAGACACATACGGCAGCAGTGGCTCAGTATTGGGGTATCAGGTACAGTAATAGGGACACATGGCAGCAGCGGCTCAGTATTGGAGTATCAGGTGCAGTAATAGGGTCACATGCGGCAGCAGCGGCTCAGTATTGGGGTATCAGGAGCAGTAATAGGGTCGCATACGGCAGCAGCGGCTCAGTATTGGGGTATCTGGGGCAGTAATAGGGACACATACGGCAGCAGCGGCTCAGTATTGGGGTATCAGGGGCAGTAATAGGGTCACATACGGCAGCAGCGGATCAGTATTGGGGTATCAGGGGCAGTAATAGGGACACATATGGAAGTAGTGGCTCAGTATTGGGGTATCACGTGTAGTAATAGGGTCACATACGGCAGCAGCGGCTCAGTATTGGGGAATCAGGTGCAGTAATAGGGTCACATACGGCAGCAGCGGCTCAGTATTGGGGTATCACGTGTAGTAATAGGGTCGCATACGGCAGCAGCGGCTCAGTATTGGGGTATCAGGTGCAGTAATAGGGTCACATACAGCAGCAGCGAATGAGGATTGGGGTATCAGGTGGAGTAATAGGGACACACGGCAGCAGCAGAGGCTGAGTATTGTGGTATCAGGTGTAGTAATAGGGACACATATGGCAGCAGCGGCTCAGTATTGGGGTATCAGGTGTAGTAATAGGGACACTTACGGAAGCAGCGGCTTAGTATTGGGGTATCAGGTGTAGTAATAGGGACACATACGGCAGCAGTGGCTCAGTATTGGGGTATCAGGGGCAGTAATAGGGACACATATGGCAGCAGCGGCTCAAAATTGGGGTATCAGGTGGAGTAATAGGGACACACGGCAGCAGCAGCGGCTCAGTATTGTGGTATCAGGTGTAGTAATAGGGACACATACGGCAGCAGCGGCTCAGTATTGGGGTATCAGGGGCAGTAATAGGGACACATATGGCAGCAGCGGCTCAGTATTTGGACTATCAGCAGGATGAGGAGTTTGTGCAAGTTGGGAATAGATGGTGATGGGGCTGGAATTTTAGAAGTGAAATGTGTCTTTGTTGTATTCTCTGCAGACGAGTCCTGGCTGGAAGAAGTTGTCATGTCGGTCTGGGCCAGATGGAAAAGACGGAAAAAGTGATGACTCCATCATAAAGAATGTCAGTGGTAAATAATTATCTGTAACTGTGCTGTGATCTCTTATATGTTCTGCAGGGCTGGTATCTACCACCGACCATATGGCGGTAATATCTATGTTGGTCTTTGTATTGAGATTATCTTCACTAATAGCGCGGTCATCTGCTGAGGTTCTCCTCCACTATTAGGGCTCATCACCGAGTTGCAATCAAGGTTACCTGGTTAGGGGCCCACTCAGAAGCTTCGCCCCCCCTGAACCAACACCCTTGCTACGCCTCTGCAGCATGCCCAAACCTAGCCCCTAAAATAATATTACTCTGTAATTTTTAATGGTAGGCCAAAATGTCTACAAGGCATAGCTATGATAAATTTGTGTTGCAAAAAACCCTTGATTAGATATCAGAAATATAAGTAAGTGCACCTTCCATCTCAAACATTTTGTAACTAAATTGACCATTTCAAATTGTTGTCAAGTTGTGAGAGAGTTTCGAAAACAAGTAATGTTTGAAACACGTTACCTTAGACTTTCTACTCCAGTTGAAAAGTGCTGCATCAACATGCACTATGCTAATGCCTCTTATTCAGCCCAAACCAGGAGGTAATACAAAAAGATCAGTATGCTGTGCAGTTTTGCACAGGTCTTAGAAAAAGACATAGAGTCCGTTAATTTGTATAGAATACTTAAAGAGGTTGTCCCATGAACAAAATACATTTTAATCAATAGATCTTGGAATAAAAATACTTTCCACAACTGTATGTGTTTAAGAAAAATGTCTTGTCTGCCCAGGAGCTGTGGTATGGTCAGACCAAGCTCCTGCACGGTCAAACACAGCCATTACACAGTACACAGCAGGGGCACATTTATAAGATTATCTCAGCACAGGAACATTTTTCTAAACACATCCAATTGTGTGCCTTATTATTATTCCAAGATCTATTAAAATGAACTTTGCTCATGGGGCCACCCATTTAACTGGAATATGAACTGGCACAGTCCTAGCTTGTACATTTACTGGTCTATATGGCCTAACAAGACTGGAACTCTGGAATAGGAATACAGAAATAATACATGGACCAAGTGGCTCCAACAGCATCAGCTACTTTGCAGGGTCTGTGGATCTCCCCTTTCATGTCATGGTGCAACCAGAACAACTTGGATAGCTTCCTTTCTTATGCCATCTCTCTCGGGTAGCATCTATGCTTCTTGTCTTCCTCTTCACAGGCATCTCAAAATAGATTTCAGTCTTTTCAGATTCAGACTCTGCAGTTGTGCCTGATTCTTCCAGAGGTTGCCTCTTGCTCCTCTGTGAGGACTATGTCTTTATCATCAAACTGCAGGTGGAGCTTGTTAGTGCAGGCAATATTGAGGTTTGTTTGGGAGGAACAACCTCACTAGGGACAATGCCTGTCTTAGCCTATGTATGGGGTTTCGCTTTCTGTTCCTGGCTTTAGGCTGGTCAAACATCTTCAACCTCCTTCTTGTCCACCAATGCTGTCTCTCCATTATTCATTCTTTTGTTACACAATCAGCCATGATGACTCTTGTTGAATCTCACACAGTTCTGTATTTCTCTACTGCTTCTTCTTTGCTAAGTCACACAGTAATGGCACTGATCTTCCTCTCCCAGCACTTCAGTTAATCCTTCTGTGGCCATATATCCAGCAACATAAGTCGTTCATCTATTATCCAATGTGGTTTCACAACCCATAATAGTGCTTCATTACCTCTTCCTCCACCTCCTGCTGGGTAGGATCCTTCCATATTTCATGCCACCATGAGACACGCATCTCCCTCTCTTTCAGCATTGAGCTTTCTCTCGCTGTCTGTCACTTCAGTTGGCTGGACTTCTGTTTGCGCCATTCTGCATTGCCTCCATCAACGCTGGACCATCATTTTCCTCATTACTGTGCCACACTTTGCCATCTTGTTTAACTTTTTGCAGTGTGCATTCTACCAACTACGTAAATTTGAGAAGTAAGGGCTATGAGTAGTGATGAGCGAGTGTGGTTGTTACTCGGGTTTTCCGAGCATGCTCGGCTGGTCTCCGAGTATTTTGGGTGTGAACAGAGATTATGTTTGAGTCACCGCAGCTGCATGATTTGTGATTGCTAGATAGCCTGAATACATGTGGGGATTCTCTAATAAACAGACAACCCCCACATGTATTCAGGCTGTTTAGCAGCCACAAATCATGCAGCTGCAACGACTAACATAATCTGCGAGCACGCCAAAATACTCGGAGATCACCCGAGCATGCTCAGAAAACCCGAGTAACGAGTACACTCGCTCATCACTAGCCATGATATCTTACTGCAACCCTAGATACAAATGAAACGGGTTCCACAATGTGTGTGTTGTAATCCTATGCATATGTTTCCCTCTACAGCCACTGTGGGGATTCACTCTGTCAGGTAGGCGTTAGGTAGCGTTCACACAGGCAATGCGGTTTGGTGCAATCATGTGCTGTTTTATTGCCTTTATAAAACTCCAAAGGATTCAAAACAAAAACCTCTTCTGGGCACAGAGGTATTAAAGCAAATAAACAGTTCATTAAGTAGGACACATATACAATATTTTAGTGTGGGCTCACCTGGACAGATTATATTAATTTCTCCCAAAGCTAACTTCATACAAAGAAGAGGCCCGATCCCACCAGTCTCGCTATTACCTTCAGCCCGAGCCCCAGCAGCTTCCAGCGCCAAACAGAAATCTTCAACTCTGGACACAGTACACACTGAACAGACTGCAGCTTCCACAAACAGACTGCTCAGCTTTCCTAGCTGACATATGCAGTCTCCATTCAAAGAGAGACCCTCACTTGTCTCTCTCCCAAGCTCATCTTAGCTGGTCACTCATTAGTCTTCACACATTCCATTCTATACATACATTTCCTGATTTTTACCAAAACACTGCAGGTGCAATTAATCAAATGCTGGAGAGCTGAGACTTAACCCTGTACTAGTTGGCATTGCTACACGGCATACTTTAAGATGGTACATGAACTTCAAAGTCTTAGGCTACTTTCACACTAACGTCGTGTGACGGACGTCACAATGCATCGCTTTGGATAAAAAACGCATCCTGCAAAGTTGCCCGCAGGATGCATTTTTTCTGCTTAGACTTGAATTAGCGACGCATTGCAACGTATTGCCACACGTCGCATCCGTCGTGCGATGGATGCGTCGTGTTTTTGGCGGCCGAGACGCACAAAAAACATTCCATGTAACTTTTTTTGTGCGTCGGGTCCGCCATTTTCGACCGCGCATGCGTGGCCGAAACTCCGCCCCCTCCTCCCCGGAACTCACAATGGACAGCGGATGCGTTGTAAAACTGCATCCGCTGCCCACGTTGTGCTAATGAATCACACTGTCGGTACGTCGGGCCGACGGTTTGCGACGGCCCGTACCGACGGACTAGTGTGAAAGTAGCCTTAGGGTATGTGAACATGTTGCAGATTTGGCTGTGGATCCGCATTGGATTTGGCTCAGTTTTCCATGCCGTGTACAGTACCATGTAAACCTATGGAAAACCAAATCCGCTGTGCCCATGCTGTGGATAATTCCGCGCAGAAACGCAGCTGTTCATTTTCTGCAGCATTTCAATTCTTTGTGTGGAATCCGCAGTGTTTACACCTATTTCATTATAGGAATCCTCAAGTGTAAAAATGCAGGCGAAATCTGCACAAAATCTGCTCAAAATCCGCAGAAAACCAGCAGGGAATCCGCAGGCAAAAGGCAGGTCATTTTATCTGCGGTTTCTGCAGAATCCGCATGGAAAAATCCGCAATGGAATCTGCAACATGTGCAGAAAACATGGCTTAATTAAAAAGGTCCGAAAACATGGCTTAATTATCCGGGTTTCTTTAGATGTGGTACAAATAATTGTAGTACTTGCAAATATGCTTTGGTGTCTAAAACGTTTCAAAATGTGGAAGAAACAATGAAATTTAATATCAAGCAATATATTAATTGTAACCATACCAATATAGTATACAAAATGAACTGTAAAGACTGCAATTTATCTTATGTAGGGTGTACAATGAGGAAACTCAAGACACGTATTCGGGAACACTTACATGATATTAATAATACACAGGGCACTAATAGAAATATATCGGCAGCATCCAGACATTTTGTGACCCACCACGCTCGTAGTACTGCCAGCTTTCAGGTCCAGGGAATAGAACAAGTCAGTGTGCCTCTTCGGGGCGAAGATGCCAGAAGGCGCATATTGGATATTTCATCTCAATACCCGATTCCCAATGGGACTTAATAAACGGAATGAAACTATGTTTCATTACTGCTAGATAGGAAGTGATTATTTTATTGTATTGTATGTTTGTTTAATGATTTTATATTAGGACCTTACGAAGTGTCATGTGACCTAGTCAGGCAATCTGATTGGAGGAGCTTCCTCATATAGGATAGCTCTACTAAAATCAGGATATGGCTTTGAGAAAGATCGTTTGATCGAAACGCGTTGCCGTTTAGCCTCTCCAGCGCTAGGGCACCTACCGGAGGAAGCTTGGTTGTTCTATTTTGATGGAATTTTAATTGTTTTGATATCAATAAATATTACCTTTTAAGGAGCTGGATCTCAACTACTTTTTCTCCAGAGAACATGTGCACATACCCCAAATATAAAGAGATGATGTACAAGAATGAACTTAATTTTATTGTGTAACTTGATGAAACATACAGTATATACAGATTGCATCATTAGATCTTCAGTTGGTGTCAGCCATCTCCACTCCTTTAGGCCGGTTTCACACGTCAGTGGCTCCGGTACGTGAGGTGACAGTTTCCTCACGTACCGGAGACACTGGCTCACGTAAACACATTGAAATCAATGTGTCTCTGCACATGTCAGCGTGTTTTCACAGACCGTGTGTCCGTGTGCAAAACACGGAGACATGTCAGTGTTCGTGGGAGCGCACGGATTACACGGACCCATTAAAGTCAATGGGTCCGTGTAAAACACGTACCGCACATGGACGTTGTCCATGTGCAGTCCATGTGCCGTGCAGGAGACAGCGCTACAGTAATCGCTGTCCCCCCACGTGGTGCTGAAGCCGCCATTCATATCTTCTCTCCAGCAGCGTTTGCTGTAGAGAAGATATGAAAAATCCTTTTTTTTTTTGTTCGTGTTTAAAATAAAGATCCCTGTCCCCACAACCCCTCCCACCCCCTGTGCGCCCGCCCGCTGTTAATAAAATACTCACCCAGCTCCCTCGCAGCGTCCTGTCCTTGCCGCAGCTTCTCCTGTATGAGCGGTCACGTGGGGCCGCCGATTACAGTCATGAATATGCGGCTCTACCTCCCATAGGCGTGGAGCCGCATATTCATTACTGTAATGGGCGGCCCCACATGACCGCTCATACAGGAGAAGGTGCGGCGCGGAGAGGACGCTGCGAGGGAGCTGGGTGAGTATTTTATTAACAGCGGGCGGGCGCACAAGGGGTGGGAGGGGGGTGGGGACAGGGATCTTTATTTTAAACATGAACAAAAAAAAAAGGATTTTTCATATCTTCTCTACAGCAAACGCTGCTGGAGAGAAGATATGAATGGCGGCTTCAGCACCAGATGCAGGGGACAGCACTTATCTCTAGCACTGTCTACTGCACGCTCCGTGTGGTACCCAGTCGGCACACGGGCGGCACACGTGTGCCGCATGTGTGCCACACGGATGGCCTACGTGAGCTCACGGACAAACGGACACGGATAATTCCGGTACCAATTTTTCCGGTACCGGCATTATCTGGACATGTGAGACTGGCCTTACAAAGTGCACAGCTTTAGTATTGAATTTAATGCAAGATGAGATTTGGAAGTCTGTAGTTATTGAGTTGTCAAACCATTAGCAACTTTTACGCACAATATATATCTCAGCACATGCAGGGCCGGTTTTAGACAAAGTGGGGCCCTGGGCAAAAGTTGGGGCCCCAAATGCTAACATATCGCACCATCACACAGAAACATTTATGATGTATTTACAAGCGCTAAGCTCAAGCCTCTAAACAAGACTCACTCTCCTCCACCACTGCTTTCAACTTTATCGGCATCTATGATGCTGATAAGTTGAATGTGCGATGCGGGGAGGGGGCTGCGCCGGGCTCCTCTTACTTAGGGGCCCCATAGCGGCCACTGGTGGGGGCCACTGGAGGAGCGGGGGCCCTAGCTGCAGCCTGGTCTGCCTGCCCCTAACGCTGGTCCTGAGCACATGGTAACCCCACCCTGAAACTTTCTGATCTGCCACTTCATGGCTGAGTTGCTGTGGTTGCTACATGCTTCCATTTTTCAATAATACCACTCACAGCTGATCATAGAATATTTAGGAGAAAAGCATTTTCATCAACTGACTTGTTGGAACAAAGGCATCATATTACAGCAGAATAGTCTGCTACAAAATCAGTGAGCTCTTTGGAAATACCAATTCTTTCACATTATTTTGGAAAGGCAGACTACATTGCCAGGTGATTGTTTCATACACCTGTGTCGATGGGACAAAATGAAAAACCTAAATGGCATTTTGCCATGAACACTTAGTATACTTTAATCAATAGATCTTGGAGCAAAAATAAAAGCTATTATTCACTGGCTAGTATAGAATCGATATTTTATGACTAAGACTGTGTAGGTCGAAACACGTCAGCACATTACTTGCTTCCTGCCATATCCATGTTTTTATAGAATTATCAATAAGATGAAGGAATTTTAAATGGAACTATCCAGCCTTTTTTTTCCTTTTTCTCAATTATACCAACAGTTGATAATGTTCATCATTTTCATATGTAGGTTGAAACAGTAACAGCTGTGTAGGAGGCTTTAAACTGGGTGAGAAACTGCCAAATTCTGCTACAAAGGTGAGGTTGTGGAAGATAGTTTCACACGTCATGCACAATTGCAAGAAAGACACAATGTAGTTTTACAGCATTAGTAAGATATCTCCAAGGAAAAGATTTCAAAGCAGATTGGAGTTCCATGATGTGCTGTTCAAGCTCTTTTGAAGAAGCACCAAGAAATGGCTAATGTTGAGGACCAAAAACACGGTAGTGGCCAAAGAAACTTAGTGCAGAAAATGAAAGACACATCATTATTGCTTCACTTTAAATTGATATTTAGCAGTGCCATTGTGGCAAATACCCCTAGGCTTTTTGCTCTTTTTGAACTTTCTTTAGACTTTCTATTGAGTACCTTCAAGGGTAGAACTGTATTAATGGACGCTATTTGAAGTGACTTTTTACAGAACTCTATTTTTGTTTCCTTGAGTGGTTTTTGTAACTTTTCATTTTTAAGACTCTGTACATATTAATTGTTATTTCAAAATGTTATCGTCCCACAGTCCTGTTCTTAACTAAGGGGGAATGTGGCACCCCTAGGGGTATTTGCCACAAAAATAGTTACTGACACTAAACACAAATATTAAGATAGCAAAACTGCACTACCACCTCCGGCCAGAAGGGGGAGCTCCAGAGACGCCCCTTAATCCATTCTGGTCTGAGAGAAGAACTGTCAGTTGGGCAGTTGGGCTAAGGAGTTGAAAGTGAGAGGTCATACAACTGAATTTCTAACAACCCTATGACGGTTTCCAGGCCCAAATCACCGGCCTGAGGAGAAGAGGGACAGAGAAAAAGGACATTGTGAGAACCGGGTAGCATTAATCACTACCCAGAACAGGCGCAAAGACGGATACCGGATCCGCGGCTGTATTTATTATATATAATACAGCAACCGGAAAACGTGAGGTGATATCAGCTTCACTAGGGCCGGACGCAGCAACAGACACAGAGTTCAGCTGTACTCCCGGAGGGGGTAAGCTGATAAAAGGACTTGGGTTGCCCGTCGAACCAGGACCCGGAGGGGACAGATTGGGCCGGCAGCCAGTTCACATACAGCAGCAGGGCCACACAGAAATTGCGCACAATAAGAGGCGAAGACCCCGGCAGGGTCAAAGTAACTCAGAGTTCCCATACAGACTCCGGTGACAGGACTGGTTGTAAATCCTTTTATGTTGAAGTAAACTGGTTAAACGTTTCAGTGCCTCAGTCTTTCATTTGGACAATAGCCATCTATCCAGGATCAGGATCATCACCGCTGGGAGAACCTGCTGCTGATCAAGTAAGTGCCTGTTCCCTCACGATACCCCTTACACTGTGCATTGCCTGAGACCACAGCACCGGGTCAAGCCACCCGTGACATCCCCCTCAAGAGACAGACCCCATTGGTCCGGTGCTGGGTACCCCGGTCTCTTGGGCGTCACACCATCATTTCAGAACTGGCAACAATCAGATGGATTCAGCTACAGCCATCTACTGTTCAGTGACTCAAGTCTAAGAACGCACTTGCGTTCTAAATGCTTCTGGTAGCCTCATTTTTGGTTTCCCCCCTACTCTATTGATTTTGACTCTGCTGGAAATAAAGACTTCATGATTTTAAACCACTCCTCTCTGATCAGAAGCTGGCTCAACTTTTCCCTTCCAACTGAGGATGCTGACAGGCTGACTCTTATCAAAATATACCAGGGCTGGATTGGCCCAGCCTTCTCAACACCACTGGATGACAGCAGCAGAACATAAACTCAAATCCTGTGGGGTTTTTTTCTGGTCTATTCCCAAGCAACCCAAACATGGGTATACGCTTGAGTCGTCTTCCTCCGCCACAACCATATCAATAGGGTGATCATGCTACCCTTGCTATAAATTTTTCTAAGGGTGTTTATGATGTCCGCAGTAAGAATTTTTAGAGGCCTACCTATAACATTCTTTGATATACTGTATATATACATATGATATATATATATATATATATATATATATATATATATATATACACACTGCTCAGCAAAAATAAAGGGAAGACTAAAATTCCACATCCTACATATAACTGAATGAAATATTACAGTTGCAAATCTTTTTTCATTACATAGTGAAGTGCGCGTTGAAAACGATAAAACATATAATTGATCAATATAAATCAAAATTAATAGAAGTCTGGGTTTGGAATGATACTCAAAATCAAAGTGGAAAATAAAATTACAAACTGATTCAACTTCAGTGGAAATGCCTCAAGACAATGAAATGATGCTCAGTAGTTTGTGTGGCCTCCACGTGCCTGTATGACCTCCCTACAATGCCTGGGCATGCTCCTGATGAGGCGGCAGATGGTCTCCTGAGGTATCTCCTCCCAGACCTGGATAAACGCATTAGTCAACTCCTGGACAGTCTGTGGTGCAACATGGCATTGGTGGATAGAACGAGACAAGATGGCCAAGATGTGCTTGATTGGATTTAGGTCTGGAGTAACGGCAGGCCAGTCCATAGCATCAATGACTTCATCATGCAGGAATTGCTGACACACTTTGCCCACATCTGGCTTATCATTGTCATGTATCAGAAGGAACCCAGGGTCCACTGAACCTGCATGTGGTCTCACAATTGGTCTGAGGATCTCCTACTCCCGGTACCTAATGACAATCAGGGTACCTCTGGCTAGCACATGGAGGGGTGTGCAGCCCTCCAAAGAAATGCCTCCCCACACAATTACTGACACCCTGCTAAATCAGTCATGCTGGAGGATCTTGGAGGCAGCAGATCATTCTCCACGGTGTTTCCAGTGAAGTGTAATCTGTGAAGAGCACAGGGTGCCAATGTTGAATGTGCCAGCAATATATATATATCCTCTTAGTGACAGAGGTAAGTTTGCACTTAGTGGTCAGAATTGTAAAAATTGGCTTGTCACTTTATGAGGTTATAGCTCTGAAACGCTTCAATGGATCCCACTGATTACTTTTTTGTGACATATTTCATGTTAGTGGTAACATTTCTTCGATATAACTTGCGTTTATTTATAAAAAAAATGGAAATTTTGCAAGCATTTTGAAAATTTTGCAATTTTCAAACTTTTAATATTTGTACACTTAAATCAGAGAGTGGTGTCACACAAAATAGTTAATAAATAACATTTCCCACATGTCAACTTTACATCAGCACAATTTTGGAAACATTTTTTTGTTAGAACGTTATAAAGGTTAAAAATTAACCACAGATTTCTCATTTTTCCAACAAAATTTACAAAACTATTTTTTTAGGGACCACCTCACAATTGATGTGAGTTTGGGGGGGTCAATATAACAGAAAATACCCAAAAGTGACACCACTCTAAAAACTGCACCCCTCATGGTGCGCAAAACCACATTCAAGAAGTGTATTAACCCTTCAGGTGCTTCACGAGAACTAATGCAATGTGGAAGGAATAAATGAACATTTTACTTTTCTCACAAAAAATTTACTTTGGAACCAAACTTTTTTTATTTTCACAAAATGGACCACAAAATTTGTTGTGCAATTTCTCATCCCTAACCCTAGTCCCAACCCTAACCCTAGCTCCAACCCTAACCCTAGCTCTAACCCTAGCCTCAACCCTAACCCTACCTTAACCCTAGCTCTAACCCCAACCCTAGCTCTAACCCCAACCCGAACCCTAGCCCTAACCCTAGTTCTAACCTCAACCCTAACCCTAATGTAAAAATGGAAAAAATATATTTTTTTATTTCATTATTTTTACCTAACTAAGGGGGTGATAAAGGGGGGTTTTATTTACAATTTTGTATTATTTTGATCACTGTGATAGGGTCTATCACAGTGATCAAAATGAATCAATAGGAAAAATCTATTGTTGCCAGATGCTGGCCAGCAGATCTTGGCGGGCGCACTGCGAATGCGCCCACAATTTTCTTCCCAGAAGAAGACTACAAGGGCTGGGGGACAGAGCCGTAGGAATCAGGGGATGTCAGAGGTACCGAGGTAGCTCGAGGGACCCCATTTCTCTCTCCTCTGGTATGCTAGATCATGTCTGGGGAGAGAGAAATAAATGGGAAATCTGACTTTTTTTTTTGCAGTCGCCGTTATTCACCGAACTCTACACTGGGGATGGTAAAAAGCGACCAGAATTATAACTGAGACCCCAGAGATTTTCTGATGCTGGGAGGCGCTATACCCTTATTTCTCAGCGAGTTAAAAAGCAGCGCTGAGGAATAAGTACCCTTAACTGCCAATGTTAAAAGGTGTATTGGCGGTTGTTAAGAGGATATATACAGTGGGGCAAAAAAGTATTTAGTCAGTCAGCAATAGTGCAAGTTCCACCACTTAAAAAGATGAGAGGCGTCTGTAATTTACATCATAGGTAGACCTAAACTATGGGAGACAAACTGAGAAAAAAAAATCCAGAAAATCACATTGTCTGATTTTTTAACAATTTATTTGCATATTATGGTGGAAAATAAGTATTTGGTCAGAAACAAAATTTCATCTCAATACTTTGTAATATATCCTTTGTTGGCAATGACAGAGGTCAAACGTTTTCTGTAAGTCTTCACAAGGTTGCCACACACTGTTGTTGGTATGTTGGCCCATTCCTCCATGCAGATCTCCTCTAGAGCAGTGATGTTTTTGGCTTTTCGCTTGGCAACACGGACTTTCAACTCCCTCCAAAGGTTTTCTATAGGGTTGAGATCTGGAGACTGGCTAGGCCACTCCAGGACCTTGAAATGCTTCTTACGAAGCCACTCCTTTGTTGCCCTGGCGGTGTGCTTTGGATCAATGTCATGTTGAAAGACCCAGCCACGTTTCATCTTCAATGCCCTTGCTGATGGAAGGAGGTTTGCACTCAAAATCTCACGATACATGGCCCCATTCATTCTTTCATGTACCCGGATCAGTCGTCCTGGCCCCTTTGCAGAGAAACAGCCCCAAAGCATGATGTTTCCACCACCATGCTTTACAGTAGGTATGGTGTTTGATGGATGCAACTCAGTATTCTTTTTCCTCCAAACACGACAAGTTATGTTTCTACCAAACAGTTCCAGTTTGGTTTCATCAGACCATAGGACATTCTCCCAAAACTCCTCTGGATCATCCAAATGCTCTCTAGCAAACTTCAGACGGGCCCGGACATGTACTGGCTTAAGCAGTGGGACACGTCTGGCACTGCAGGATCTGAGTCCATGGTGGCGTAGTGTGTTACTTATGGTAGGCCTTGTTACATTGGTCCCAGCTCTCTGCAGTTCATTCACTAGGTCCCCCCGCGTGCTTCTGGGATTTTTGCTCACCGTTCTTGTGATCATTCTGACCCCACGGGGTGGGATTTTGCGTGGAGCCCCAGATCGAGGGAGATTATCAGTGGTCTTGTATGTCTTCCATTTTCTAATTATTGCTCCCACTGTTGATTTCTTCACTCCAAGCTGGTTGGCTACTGCAGATTCAGTCTTCCCAGCCTGGTGCAGGGCTACAATTTTGTTTCTGGTGTCCTTTGACAGCTCTTTGGTCTTCACCATAGTGGAGTTTGGAGTCAGACTGTTTGAGGGTGTGCACAGGTGTCTTTTTATTCTGATAACAAGTTTAAACAGGTGCCATTACTACAGGTAATGAGTGGAGGAAAGAGGAGACTCTTAAAGAAGAAGTTACAGGTCTGTGAGAGCCAGAAATCTTGATTGTTTGTTTCTGACCAAATACTTATTTTCCACCATAATATGCAAATAAAATGTTAAAAAAACAGACAATGTGATTTTCTGGATTTTTTTTTCTCAGTTTGTCTCCCATAGTTGAGGTCTACCTATGATGTAAATTACAGACGCCTCTCATCTTTTTAAGTGGTGGAACTTGCACTATTGCTGACCGACTAAATACTTTTTTGCCCCACTGTATATGTAGGTTGTAAGATGCATTTTTTTTAAATTTGGGAGGAAGATGGGGGTGCGTCCTATAGTCCGAATGTAGCTTACAAGGGGGGGTGGTGGCAGAGCAGGGTCATAGGAGATAGAGTTGCTGAGGCGTCTTTCTGAAGCCCACTGCCAAGAGAGCAATTTGTAGAGCTGGTACTCTGCTCGTGCCTGCACCGCTGACATTTTCATGAAGCCCACCACCGAGACATACCCTCCTTCAAGCCCAGGGTGCACAGCATCACCCAACTCCTGCCGCCGGCTTCCTGCAGTGGTGACCCTGCCCCCTGTGCCCCGCTCCACTGCTGTCAGCTAAATTCCAACCCCCATTTGACACATTAAATTGTTTTTTTTACTATTTTCCTTCTCGAAATTTGTGGTGCGTCTTTATGGCACGCAGCACTTTATAGTCTGCGAAACACTTGAAAAACCATGATTGTGGTTGCAGCAAATTAAAAAAAAAACATCGGCTGCATTTACTATAAGCTGTAAAATGATGATAACTAAAATCAAAATAATTTGTATAAATTTAATCAGCTTAAAAAAATCCTGGATGGCTTCAATTTCCTTACGGGCAGGGCAAATAAGTGCCCTATTTTTACGGACTGTCCAGGAATTTCTGGACAGTTGGAGTCCCTGGTTCCATGGCACAATATTTAAACAAAGTAGGTGGTCAATTGTCAAGATGGAGCTTTCCCCATCTGTATAACTTTGTGGGAAAAGATTAGCATTTGCAGTTTACAGATCTAATTGTTTCTGATGTTTCTCTGCTTAGGAGTCCAGTGGGCGATGACACTCTATGGGTGACAAATTTTTCTCGGATGGATTTGCATATAATAGCTGTTGATCACTAAGTAGGACCGCCCACTGGACTCCTAACATAAGAATAAACAGGAATATATCATATTTTTCCCCAAAAAACTGTATCAATCTACTCAGCTCTTCCTGCTCTTTAGCAAAGAGATTCTCTTTAAATGATATCACTAATCATAACATACAGTAGCGATGAAAGACTGGAAAATATAATAAAGAAATGCAATATGTTACTTCATTATTTCTGTTTGGTGGAGGGTTTGATACTGGTTAATCTATAGTCTCTGGAGTCGGCTACTGTGTAGCAGGTTACTTTTCAAGGGTTACCAATTCCAGGGATAAATCCATAGAAACTGTGGCCGTTCCTTGACGTTTACTAACTCTGCATTACATAACTTAATGTAAAGATATCTATCATACAATTTTTATGTAGTCGCCCTTGATGTGTGGTTGCACGCATCATGATTTTATCTATCAAAATGATACTTAATGTATGACTTTGACATACTGCAAAATATACAGACAGGTATTCACTTCTATTTCTGCTAACTATCCATTTATCACTCCGAGATTCAGCCGGAGTGGAAGTTGCATGTTGTCAGCCCTGGTCCATCTCCGTAGAAAGCGCCCAAGGCTCCTGTTTAATAATGGTGAATCCGCCAGAGTACGGAAACTTGTTCATCCAGTCATGTTGTGGTGCTGGGAAGTAGATGCTGAGTCTCTCTATGGATTTGTCCTATCCCATTAAATAGCAGAGAGCAATACCATAATGCACCATTGTGGCTTTCGATGCGCTTTTCATATTTATACAATGTGTTGATGCATTCTGTATCTTATTGCCACAGGCAGCGAGAGCAGCATTACACGTAGCATATGGTTGTTTTAATCGCCTCCTCTTGTCTCAGCGCCCGTAGCAGGTCTTACTGATGTATTTCCTTAACGGACAAATAGTATGAATGTTACCATCGCTGATCCTTGTTGGCAATGTTGTTACCGAGAAACATTTTCTTTTTTTTTTCTCATTTACATCAAGATCTTCAATTTCATTTATCCATCAA